>NW_027412574.1:3372500-4864347 GCF_025532065.1 Leptinotarsa decemlineata
TTACATTCAATATGTTTAATGAATTTTTTTTGTTTTTATGTCAGAGTGACGAAAGGCGCGCGGAAGCCAGAGTACCCGCTTTTGGCTCTATTTTCAGGGCTCTGTAAAAATTATAAATAATCGAGATACAGTTTCGGAAATCATGACTTTTTTTACGCAAATTCATTAATCTTTTCAAATCTTTTTTCAAATTTCCAAAATTTTGAAAATTTTCCGAGATATTAAGAAAAAACTAAAGCCCCATTTTTTTTTCACTTAATTGTTTATAACTTTTGTAATTTTTATCGGCGCGTTTTCGGGCCTTTCCTTAAACTTTCTAGGCAAAAATACGAATTGAATGACACCTTGGTCGTAATTTTTGGACAGGGCTGAAAAATGTTACAAAGAAAAGTACATGTGAACTAGACTAAAAGGCAGATGCTAACTCTTGTGATACGGTACGATGAGTGGCCTCGAAACCGCTCTATTTGCTATCTTTTGAAACGACATTTTGTACCAGAAAATGCTTCTTGAATCTGCTGTGCGTGCATTGGAGTCGTTAAAATTATATGTCGAATATGAAAGAGACGATTTTGATAAATACGGAGAAGCAGCTAAACAAATATCGAATATCGACGAATACGTTCAATCACGCATCAGAAAAAGAAGTGTGAAATTAAATCCACTTGATTACATGAAAGCACAAGACGCCATTAATCTGTCACCCAGAGACAAATTTAAAGTTTCCGGTTTTATCTCAGTGATTGATCAACTCTGTGTTTCTCTCACTTAAAGATTTCACGCGTACGAAGCTGTTCGTTCGAGATTTCTCAATCACCTAATAGAAGAAATGGACGCTACACATTTGTATGCTGCTACAGACGGATTGGTAAAAGTTTACAAAGACGATTTAGAACCCTGCCTTAGCAGTGAGTTGGTTCAATTTTTATCTTTAATAGTCTACAAAAAAGACTACGAAAAACACCAATCTAAGGATCTGTTCTACTACCGCATTCCTAAAAATCAAAATTTCTAAGATACTTTTCCGAACATTGAAATTACACTTTGAATATACTTATTGAGTTTTGATGGTCTCGAATTGCACTGGAGAGCGCTCGTCTTCAAAAATGAAAATTAAAAATTAAAAAAGTAGGCTCCGAACGACCATGGGACAAAACCGGCTATCGAAGCTAACTCTATTTAGTATTGAAAGTGATTTACTCCGGGAGCTAGATTTCAGCAAAATCATCAACGATTTTTTGTCGAAAAAAGCTCGCAAAGTTCCATTCGTTATCGCGGTAATTTAGTTTTTAATAAATTGTTATTTGACTTCAACAAATTACCTACTACATTCTATGTTGAAATAAGTTTATTTGCTGACAACAAAGTTTTGAAAGACTTGACAGAAAAAATTATTTCTTTTAGGTATTATGAAAATAATTGATAATTACGGGACTCCACTTCTTCGTTTGCCCCAGGGTCTCCAAATATGGCCCTGGGTACAGTGTAGTGCGATCATGCGCATTCGTTAAACTTTGTTTTGATTCATTGAGAACAATTGTTATCGTCCTCAAAGTGTTTTGGCTTTTTAAGATTCGATTCGAAACTATTCCAGAATGGTAATTATTAGTTCGGATATTGAAGAGGATACTGGCTAGAACTTGTGTCGTATACAATTTCATTATTTGTAATTACAATTACAGACGAAACAACAAAGGAAAAATAAACGACAACGTCTCAGCAACAGAATCACGGATTTTTCTGTTACTGTCACAGAAGTGTTCTGTACCTAATTGTTGTGTTTTGCGCATTGATCCTGCGTTGATTCGGAATGGTTTCTCTAATAACTCGAAATACAGAACCAAAATAAACTGTTTTTACTGTAATCAATTAGCGACATTCAGACCCTAAATTTCAAATAATATATTGAAAGTCATTAGAGATAACTGGACTAGAGAGACGTTTGCCCTGAGTGGTACTGAAAAAGGGCTGATATAATTATGGCTCTGAAATTATTAAGCTCTCGAAAATCAAAAGACAGTTAATTTTATAAAAAAAATAATTGATACAGTTTATTGTATGATTTTCACTATAAAGGGTTTTACAAAAATCGCGACACGTGTTTCGCTATACAATAACTTTTTCAAGCAACTTTTGTATAGCGAAACACGTGTCGCGGTTTTTATAAAACGCTTTATAGTGAAAATCATATTAGTTTTTTTAATATGGATTTTCATCAAGTATCGGCCAGTTCTATTCAATTATTGGTTAATTTTATCATGAAAACTGGGACATAAAACTTTCTATTTTTTTACCATATGTCTGTATACAAGTGATAAAGAAAGGAAAAGTTATTTCCCATTTTTCATGATGATCTCCCACCACGTAGTATAAAGGCTACATCCATCAATTCATTGATTTTATTAGTATCTATATATTCATTTACCTACATCTAAAGATCATAGTACTGATTTCAATAATTACTACCTGTTACTCAAATCGAGTAACACGGAAGCCAGTTATCTGACCCTCTCTTGAGAAATGGCCCGTAATGCAACGCGAAGGTACGCCACCCCATACTTCAGTATTCCGTGCTTCAGTGTCATGTTGTTTGAATGCTGGATGTATGCCGGCCACTGTCCGGCTTCCAACCTGGGCGCATGCGTTCAGTTATAATCGATATAGAGACTCGAGGGTGGGTGTTAACGGAACGCTATTGGTGCGGGCGTGGTCTCTGCATCCTCCGGGTAATTACCCTGGACCAGGGACCACAGGTCCCCCTCTCATGTGATGTAGGTACGTGAAACCCCTCGCCCTTGTCTATGTGATAAATAACCACCAACGACAGGAAAACGCTCTCAATGCCGGAGAATGATTAATTAGCGACGCGGCGTGGTGGTTCAAATGTAACTCTTTTGTTCTAATGGGACGTTATTCATAATATAGGTAAACCAGTATGGGGGGACTATTATCGTTGTGTTTTCCTTCGTAAAAACATCATAATTCTCGATCATTATAACATTCTGAAAATGAAGTTATCTTACTATTATTGTAACATCTTGAATTAGTATTCAGCTTTATAAGTCCGGTACGTGACCTATTACAGTACCGAGTTGTATTACTGTAATTACACCTAACGGACTTGTGTTCTAGATATTTTATAATATTTCAATTCGACGTTATAAATTTTTTATCAATAAATTACATTATACATTTTATTAATTAGGAGTTTATTCTACAGTTTCTCAATATTTTTCATTTACTAAAGTTGCTAAAAAAATATTATATTTCAGCAGTAAAAATACCTTACGATCACCCAGGTATCGATAGATATAAGCAGGGCCAGATTTAGGGCAGCCCTCCCCTAAATCGTGGCAGTAGCGAGGCTACTGCCACGGGGCTTCCACAGCAGACGGGCCCCCACATCAAGGATAAAAAATATCAAAACTTTACGTTATTCCTCCCAAATATTTTTTATTTTTGCACAAACACAATAATATCACTATATCAGGAAGCCCTGATTGTAGGTTTCCATTTTGATTTGATCGTGCATTTCAGTGGCAATACTTTTTTCAATGTGTAATTTGTACCCATGAGTTGAAGGGAAATAAAATACTTGAGTAAAAAATCCGACAACGGTTGATCTTGCAGGTCATCTTTACAGTTTGTCGCTTCTTCGAGCTTAACATTTTAAAAGTTATTCAACGAAATTACTTGAATGGAAATTTCAAATTATTTTTTCTATTGAACACGTCGATTTCTACCCGCTTCAACTTTGAAAATTTTTAATTTTCTCAGCGGGAAAATTTAACATTTATAAAAAACATTCAAGGGACCTCCACTCCTTCGTTGCCCCAGGGCCCCCAGACTTCCAAATCCGGCCCTGGATATAAGGTCCAATAAAATAAAAATTGCAATTTTAAGTAAAGCAAAATATATATGAATGATAGTTAAGAGTCTATTCCATAGTTTACCAATATTTTTCATTAACTGAAGTTGGTAGAAAAATTCATTTTACAATTAAAATTGACTGAACTATATGTCATGAGATAGGTCCAGAGAAATAAAAATTACAGTTAAGCTAAATAGTAAGTATGAAAAACATAATTTGGAGTCCATTTCAAAATTACGTGACATTTTTCATTTACCTACCTGATACAGAATAAATAATAATAGAGCACTCAATTAGGTATATCAAGTAAAAAAAAATAGTTTTGAAGTTATTTACTACGTATCACTTGATAAAAACACTGTTTTACTGGCTTGTAACATTTGTAAAAATTTTACTGAAATTTCTATTGATAATTTTTGAGTGAGAACTGGTTAACACATTACGATATCAGGTTAGATTTACTCACCGCCCGCATATGAGTAAAAGGTACTTACATTGATTTATTCAACCTAATGAAATAAATGAAGTTACCTACTATTTCTAACTGATATTATTAGTTTATGATGCACTGTTTGGAACCTTTGGTGTAGTAATGAATATTATCGGAGTTTTTTTCCCAACACCAAATCGTTATTTTTAACACCTCGACACGTGTTTCGATCACCAAGTGATCTTCAAAGAGGAAGATCGAGGTGTTAAAAATAACGATTTGGTATTGGGAAAAAACTCCAGTAATATTGATATTAACAGGTAGGAATTAGGTAGTCCAGCTAAGTAACTATGCTAAAGGTAAACCAATATGCAGGAACTATTATCCTTGTGTTTTCTTTCCAACCTAAAAGCTCACAATTCTTAGTTATAATACTATTCTGAAAGTTGAGTTACTATTTCACACTAAGTATTTTAGGATTTAAATGTTTGTTTTTTCAACAGGATTTCATTAGCTTCACTTGTATGTTTGTTTCTAACCGACTTCTTTGGACTCGATTTTGACTAACTTTAAATGGGCAGATTTATTCTAAACTTTGTACGTACACTTATCATAGAATCGGGGACAATACAATAATTTTATTATCGATATCATTATCTCATTATCCTGATCGCGATAGTCAGGATTAAATAATTTCCTTATACAGTCCCTTTGTGAAAGCAAGTGAGACAACTACACTGTTTGCGCATGCGTAACTATTTTATATTCAAACAAATGAGCTTGAAATAGCAAGCCAAACAAAAAAGTGGAAAATAAATAATAGTTTAAAAACTAAAAAAAAACGGTTTAATAACAACACAAACTGAAAGATGAAACAAATTATTCGAAACTAATTTAAGATTGTGTTGAACATCGATAATAAGTCCTATGGCTCGATATAACTAATGACTTTTAATACGTCTGAAATCAGAATAAATCTATTTTGTTGTAAAAAAGCGTGGGGTGCTGATGCGTGGAGCCATAATAAAAATATAATTTAAAGCATCCCACGCTTTTTCGCTTTTTTACAAAAAAAAATATTTTTTTGTTCTGATTACAGACTTACCAGAAGTCATTAGTTATATCAAGTCATAGGACTTATTATCGATGTTGAACACAATCTTAAATTAGTTTCGAATTATTTTTCAGTTTGTTTTGCTATTAAACCGCGTTTATTCAGTTTTTCAAATTATTATTTATTCTTTTGGGTTACTGTTACTAGAATGAATGGTAAAACGTTTATATCTTGTTCAACAGAATCTAGCTACATACATGCCACACGTAAACTATACTGAAAATATAAATAATAATAACAATGCCCAAATACTTTACTTATTAAAAATAAAAGTAGTTATATATTATGAATATCAATAAGTAGGTAGGTATTAATATACAGAGAAAGAAATATGTTGAGCGAGAAAGAGGATCACTCGGAAATTCTAGACTTTCACTGTAGGTAGATTCTTATTTCATTTTCTGTCAACCGTACAATAGCACCTAGACTCAAATTTGAAAAAACTTCTGTAAACGCTTAAAAGGATAGCACAGACCAATACGTATGTTTGGGCATGTGGGTATAGATGGCAATAAGATACAGGATTCTAATTGTTTCCCAGCTAGGAATGCTTTTCAGAGTTTTCTCGCTTCTCAAGGAATAATTTGAAATCATAAGAATATTGAATATGATTTTTATGCATTTTAATTGTTGAAACTCATTCAGAACATTTTTTTAAAATTGTTATGAGGATCATCCTCAGTCGATTATGTTTTAGAAAAAACCCTTATTGAAATTATTTTTTCTGGAGAATATAATATTGTATTTCTCATCGACACAGTACCTATCCTTTTTGGATTAGGTAGGTTCTTTACTCATATTAGACAAATACTCATTTCTTGCAGAAAAATACGACTTTATATCACCAGAAGATTCATTTGTCACAATATGAATTCGTAAAAACATTCATACATGATTATAGTTAATTTGATCCCAGCCATCATATATGGAAATTTCATATAACTTGAGAAAGGAATCCTTCTTAGAAGCGATTGGTTTTTTTGAAAAAGCTTTTTGAGTTTCTACTCCATCGATATAAAAAAGAATGGTGGAAAACTTTTGAGAAACAGACGGTATTGAAACATTTAAGTGAATTATTCTTCGATGGAAAGGTCGAAAACCAAAAAAACTTTCCCAAAATGTTATCACACTCCTAAACATATCTTCTTTACTGTTTGAATTAATATGAAGCACATAAGCCCCATCTAACTTGAAAAATGAATATCCAGTTTAATTATTAATGAGAACAAATTATATTGTTTTACGTAGATATGGCTTATTCATTGAAGAAATTCAAACTCAAATCAATTTTTTTAGGAGATCAATAATAAATATATGTGATCGAATTGGCCGATACTTGATGAAAATCTATGAAGTAGTTATTCGAGTAAGATTAACACTGGACAGTTTACAAAACCGCAACACATGTTTGGCTATACAATAGCTTTCCCAACCGTTTTCATACTGACTATAATTAAATTAATTTAATTTGTGCTTTATATAATAACATTTTGAATCATATGATCTTCTACCTATACGTAATGGCTGATAAGTCTACCTGGGTTTAGGTAAAAACTAATTAAAAATTTGATAATCATAAAAGAACATTTCAACAACTCATTGAATGGACACGTGATAATTAAAATAATTACTAATTTCCACATTGGAAAACAGATTCACTCAACTGAGATACTCCTGATGTATCCGACACTAAAGTTTTGTCTTTATTGTTTATAATGAATTTGCTCAAATTTTTATTGGTCAGGTAAGCCACGTCTTATTATTGTTTTTTCAAGTGGGATGGACCTGGTAAATGGCTTGCTATTTTTTGGAATGGAGTCGATAATATCCAGCTATCTACTATTACACATCGCTTTCAATAACGGTTACGAGATAGCAATTCTTTCCAAAAAACTACAAAAACAAGCGATTTACCCACTTCAAAAAACGACAATAAGCGTCATAAAACATTGACGTACTTTTGTTTGAAGGTGGTTGACAATGTTTCGTGGTGTATTTCATCAGTTCGGACTTCCATTGTCTAATATAATATAAATTGATTTGAAATCCCTGAAAAAAAATAAATAGAAAGATTAACCGAAAATAACAACTTTATTAAACAAAAAACTGAAAATTACAAAGAAATAACATACAAGCTACAACCAAAAAAAAATTATTAATAAAAGCTGAAAATTAAAAATATTATTAACAAAAAATGAAAAATAATAATTGAAAGATTCCAAACCAAGTTACGTCACGACGTTTCGATTGTTAGTATCCACTAACTGGACTTATTCCTCCGAGATCTGACTATTTATAGGTCATTCGAGTGCTTTTACCTATCCCCTCTTCCCTCTCACCGCTTCATTGGTTTTGGCGGGAGATGACCGTTTGGCGGGAGTTGGTCGTTTTTCGCTTGATTAGAGGTTTCCATATGTTACGTATCTCTACGCTGGCTTGACTAAATGCGTTTTTGGACAACATTTACGCGTCTTCTTTGAATTTTCCCCTGAACCAGTGTTCCTCTTTGTGGATGATTTCAGCTTGAGCCTACTTGATATTATGTTGATGAGTCCAAACATGCTCTGCTATTCCGGATTTGCTGATTTCTCGCTGTTTCTTGTGCTCAGCAATGCGAACTTTCAATGGCCTCTAAGTTTCACCGATGTATGATTCTCCGCACTCGCAGGGTATCCGGTAAATACAATTCTTGGAATCGCAGTCCGCGTTTGGTGGCCTGGTTTTCGTGAGGCGGCTACGGATAGTGCCCCCAGATCTGAAGCGGGTCCTAATGTTATAGTTGGACTCGATCCTTCTTATTCTCTCCGATAATCCTCTTATGCAGGGAAGTATAAGTACTGGTTGTGGCGGCTTCTCTTCACTGTGGAGGGAGCTCTTGCTGTCTTCTAGCTAAAGCCTGTTCTATCATCACTCTGGAGTAACCATTACATTGAAGGTCATTTTTGATTATGCGTAGGTCCTTTTCGAAACCTTCCTTTGTACAGAGTACAGAGCACGCAAGCACGGTCTAGTAGAGTCTTGATGATTCCTCTCTTAGTCGATTGATGGTGGTTGGGTTTCTGGTTCAGATACTGTCCTGTGTGAGTGGGTTTTCGATATCAGATGTTTCCCATTCAGTGTCGGTCCTCTTCACCAATACGTCTAGGAAAGACAATTCGTTGTGGACTTCCATTGTGAAAGTGATGGAAGGACTTACGTTGTTGATGTGTTTCAGGAAAGTGTTTAGTTCTGCATTCCCATGGTTTCATATTATGAAGGTGTCGTCTACGTATCTCAACTAGACTCGGGGCTTCTTTTGGGCTTCTTCAATGGCCAGAGTTTCAAACCACTCCATATATATTAGCTGTAACCGGTGAAAGTGGCGATCCCATTGGCAGTCCCTCATCTTGCGTAAAGAATTCATCCTTCAGTTAAGAGGCAGTTTCGTACACAGCATCCTAGTAATTCCATTATTACTTGTATCGCTAAGTTTGTTCTATCTTTCAGGTCCCCATCTTCGGATAGCTTTTCGAGAGGTAGCTATTGATGGTGCGACTATGCCTCTCGACCATTCCATCAGACTGTGGGTGAAGAGCAGTTGTTCTTGTCTTTTTTATTCCCAACGAAGTTATCATTTCTTTCCAAATAAAGTCATCATTTCTTTCCATAAAACCGATTCGAATTTGCGGGCCTGTTCCGAGTGTTGAGGTCCTCCATGCCTGGCAATTACGTTCTGCAACAGGACTTCTGCTACCGTGTTAGCCTCTTGGTTGGCTAAGGCTACTACTGCATCACAACCATAAGGCACTTGTTACTGGATGTGGTCATAGGGAGTGGTCCCAGAATGTCAACTGCGATTCTCTCGAAAGGGCTTTCACTGAGGTACTGCTTTTACTTTCCTCCTTGCCTTTCTCGAAGAGCACAGGTCGCAGCGCTTATACTACTCTTCCACGTCTCGACGGCAATTGATCCAACAGTACCTCTCACGCATTCTCGCTAGAGTTCTGTTTGGAGCCAGTAACCCTTTTTTTGCTGGCCGTGCTTGGAGAGATATCTTGCCATCCGGCCTCACTCCATTCCCGTACAGTTTTCAAGATCGGATCCTCCTTCTTTGCTACGATATTGTCTTGCCTCGTCAGGAAGGTAGTGTCACCCTCAGAGGCTGTTAACGACCGTACCACACTATGGTCAGGTGATTTCTCAAATTGTCTGTCCGTACCTCGGGACAAGGGACCTTTACAGGTTGCTACCCTCCTAGAGGAGCTTATTTCCCTATCAGACTCCATAAAGGAGTCTCTGCCCGCTATCTTATCGCGTCTGGTGGAAAATTCTTCTTCTGTTAACTGGGTATCCTTGTCCTCCTGGCATTGACAAAATTTTTATGCGGATGTCAGACATTGTCTTCTTGAGAGACTATATGCGTTTCTGTGACTCTTCCCTTTTCGAAGTTTCCGAAAAACCCCTTCAATTTTTTTCCACTCTTTCAAGCTAGTTCTCAAGTATTTTTTCAGCCCCCTCAAGCTTCTCGTCGACTACTTTCTTCAAATCCTTCTTTGTTTCTTGAAATACCTTTTCCAAATTCTTTCTGAATGAATTTCTGTACCTCCACTTTACTCAATTGAGAAGATTTCAAATCTTCCAATAAATGAAGTTATATCTGATTGTCTTTTTCCTACTTTTTCTGTTTTTCCTGAATATTTACTAGCAAGTCTCTGTCGTTTTCCTGTTTTCTTGAATATTCACCAGCAAGTGTCTATCTTTTTCCTGTTTTTCTTGAATATTCACCAGCAAGTCCTTATCTTTTTCTTGTTTTTCCTGAATATCTAGTAGTAATTCACGATCTTCATTTCTGCGTAATCTTTCTTCCTCCCTTCGTTCATCATCTTCTTCATTTCGATGGTTTCGTTCTTCCGCCAGCTTGCAAAGCCTCGAACATTTTCTCAAGTTTTATCATCTCGTCATAATCGACATTTCTTGTTTTCACCATAAAACAGAAAATTTTCAGTCAATTATTTCACTTCCGACACCAAATGTTATGTTTTTCCTCGTGGGTTTACCAATAATTGACTACACTGTATAATTATCGAACTCAACTTTATTTCACTTTGAGTATAACAAAACACTTCAACTAAAACTTCAACTATTATTCGAATGTATATCGCCTTATTAGATCGCTCCGCATACCGCACTGTCACTTCCACTTGACTATCTTATTGGCGAGTGGCTGGCGTTTATATTAGGCAATCGAAGGCGCTGGAACATTCCTCGGTAGCATTTTTTCCGCTACATCTAGAACGGCAGCGAACATCGAACATTCGTGCGCTCTTGGCTATGTCACAATTGGTTTATGGCTACCAGTGGCGGCCGGCTTGATTTACAACATTATGTAAAGCACAAATCGAGTGAAAATATGTCAATATGAAAATGCTAAACATATGTTGCGGTTTGTGAACTGTCCAGTGATAATCTTATAATAGAGTGTTACTTGAATATCAGTAATAAAATATTGAAGGTATTTTGTGTCTTATTGTCCGCCTAATTTATGAAGATCAGAATTATAATTATAACAAACGGAACCTAATATAAAAAAGGAATATTAGTCTCAAAAACAATAATTATCATTTACTGTGATTTTTATCTACTATTTGTGAAGTAATTTAAAAACAAATTATTAGTGTTGACAATAAAAAATTGCCGAATTTTTTTCTCAGCCCCACACATTCTTCCTGGAACTATGTTTTGTACTGTCCACACTGCTACATGTCAGATATATCTTTTTCATCAAAAGCGCAGCATGACCAATTTCCATTTGCTAATAATAAAGAACTTTCCAAGTGTTTTTGGGCGCTACCTGACTGCAAGTGATATCGATTTGCAGCAGCTTGTTGATTAAATTGACTTGTTCTAGGGTCAATTACAAACTGGCCGCGCAATTTGCGTTGAACTACGAAATTTTTTCTTCAATCGATGAGTGATAGAAATGGTGAATAAGTTCTCAGAATAAAAGATATGAGGTCACGTTGAATACTGCCCCAAACCACGCAGTTTTCTGTTTGCACCAACCAAATTATATGCATTTCGAGTAATCTAACCCAACCTAACCATCCTAATCATCATCAATAATGATGATGATGATCATCAATAATGATGATGATGATCATCAATAATGATGATGATGATCATCAATAATGATTACAGATTCGGGTGAATCTGCCACTATGACGACATCAGATTCCGGCGAATCAGCAATTATGATCATTTTTAGGGCTGAGCGAATTGGTATGCCTCGTTCTGATACGGCTCATAATGTCGTAGCTGGGTGATTACAGAAACATTGAGAAAAATTCATTCATCATCACAAAGTCGGCATTGGAATTGTTTGGGTTATCAGTCACCAAATTCGTCCTGGTTGAATTTGAAATCGCGCTCCTTATAGTGTCTGAATACCCTTCAAACCATCGTCGAGGTACAGCTGCCGGACTAAGTCATGGCCGGTGAGAAGCCCCTCCCTCAAGATGTGCAGTAGATGTGTACGAATCTGTTATCAGTATGTTAGATCATTTGAGGTACACTACGTAAAATTGCAACCAAAAGTTTCTATTCTTTCTCTAATACTTTACGCAGATACGATTTCTCCCACCGGCCATGACTCAGTCTGGTAACTGTACGTCGAATCAATAATGGCCACTTGTGGGTTTCACTTTGAAATCGGCTTCCTGCCCAACTGGTGTTTTGGGGTATGAGAGGGAGGTGGTTAAAAGTGTTTGGTAGGTTATCTTCAAATAAAAAAAATGTAGAAATAAAGACCCATTTTAAAAGTTAATTTACTTGAAATCATTTATTTTTTAGATAAAATAATATCATTTATTTGATGTACTATTATCAGAGGTATTTGTTTGAAAAATGCTACGAAAAGTTTCGAATGTTTTTTTTTAATAATACAATACTCATTGATCATTATTTTCATTTGTTCAAATATGAAAATGATATTTGTTTGAGTGACTATTAGAATAATGTGATGAGATGGGTCAAAGTTAAAAAAAAATCGTACTCATTGATAATTACTTCCGTCATGTTTCAAGATATAAGAAATTTAACTGAGACTCATTCAAAAATAGTCAAACTTATATTCCGCATGAATACTTAAAATGATTGTACTATTTTTATAATTCATTCTATACGATATATATGACATAGGGGTGGTTACGGATCGAAGACATCGGTCAAAAAACATTGATATCTTTGTATCTGAGGCTCGAATTTCTTGATGTAAGCCAATCTATCTCGTTGTACCGTATGTTGCTGTTGAATATTTGCTTCAACCTACTTCCCGCTGCTGAACCTGCAGATCGGCAAGTTCTGCTATCTGGGCTCTCAGTGTGGAATTAGGCTCATCATAGAGCTGCCGCGATTTTGCATTCCGTTTCCACAGATTGCACAAAGGACAAGCTTTCCACTAGTTTTTTCTCCTCAGTTACAGTTTGTGGCAGAGAAACTGGCCTGCGATGACTTGAACTCGGGGAAGGGCTGTTTTCGGCAAGGCACGAATTTGGGTTGTCTTCTACTACTTGGTACAAAGCACACACTTTATCTCCCTTCCTTCTGGATGAGGCTACGACCCCCTAAACCTCTCTATATCCGTCTTCTCCACCTTCTGCACTGCCCGCTTTACACTTTTTTGAATTCTCAAATGTATCCTCAGATCTAAACTTGGATAGTATAGAAGGTGTCATCCTCGATGGATACAAGAGTGTTGCCTCCACATCCTATAAACCCAGCAAGGATTGCCGAGACAGCGAGATGTCCGGCAGCGGCTTCTCCAAGTTTGGCCACGCCTCCTATAGACCTTTCAAAGTCGGTGTGGTTGCTACTGCCTCAACGGACAGGGCCGGTAGTGCTTCCTCTTCCTTGTCGGAGTTGAAGTCCTGGAAGAGGAACTTCACGCTGTCCTTCGGCTGGGTCACAATGTCGTGGTGGACAACTACCCTCCTCCGCATGGCTTCATTAAGCTGTGAATTCGTCAAGGAGTTGGTGGCCAAAAGGGTAGCTCCCAAGTGGGAAGACATGGTTCTGAAACAAAATTAAAATATAAGTCAATACAATATACATAGTTTTTGAAAGTGTGTACAGGTTGGCTCAGACCTGCGCTGAAGACAAGTTCATTTGGCAGCTAGAACAATTGACCTATGAGTTTGTTCTCCTCTCGTGTATTGAAAGCATAAGCTCCGTCCACTTTTTCGTCTCCACACCCAACATTAGTAATATACAGTGTAGGGTTTGTGGTGGGGTGAGAGTGACAGGGATTGATTCTTTGAATTTCGTCAATAGCAATATTTAACTGGTATAAATATTCCAATTGTTGGTGAAACATCAAAAAATGGAAATATACTTTCATCCTTCAATTACCCAATTGCTACTTCCAATAATTAAATAAGGAAATCTAATTCATCATCATTACATTATTCTCATCTTTCTGCACTTTCAGAAGAATTCTGAAATTTTAATCAGGGTTTGATAAAATGCCATTTTCGTTATGCCCCCATGGTGATGTCTAGGTGATATAAATCTCTCATCCTCAGGTGATAGAGCGACTCTATTGCACGTTAGTGTATATGTATATACGTCATGTAAATCACATCTGAATATAATTATCTTTCGCATCTTTCTGCCAGCTGTTTCAACATCCTTAATTGGAGCTTCTGGAGACAACCTACATTTTGTTTTATAAGAGAGAGGACATTATCAGATCAAGATCTTCAGATGATGTAGTGCTGCAGGTTTTTCAGGGTTTTCCTGTAGCTGAAAAAGCAAATGCGCCACTGGAATCAATGAAGTCGCCCCAGAGCGCCAATTAATTTTTATTGTTGTTTTTATTTAATTTTTATCGTTGTTTTAATAAAAGTAATTTCACATCCTTAAGTAATTAACAACGTATATTTGATTTCATATAATGGATGTTTTGATACCTTTTGCCTTCTTCATTTCATCTGACACACTCTGAACGTTACGAGCTTTGGTACCAGTGCCATGAAAACTAATGATAGGATCAAGCGGAAGTTCATTCTTTATGTTTCTAATCAATGACACCCATACTTGCATATTGTATTTATAACCCAATACATAATTGGAAGTGTCGAATAAAACGTTAAAAGGTAAGACCTCGTTAGTCCTTAGCTCGCACAAGTTTCTCAACTTCTGAGAGTTGTCGTTCGTATGGAGGCGACAGCTGATTAAGGGAAAAACAGATTTTTTTATCAATATTATCAATTATAACATTTATCAGCTGTTATTTCCAATATCAAATAATCCGTATCGGTATAGAGATGGGAAGTTTGAAATTCGTAACGCTTTTTGATTCCGTCATACAAAAAGTCGTAGATGACAGTTTTCGACATATCCAATATGCAAACCTTAATTTTACTTATATGTATGGCAATGAATCCTTCCGAAAAATGAATAATGTTTTGTGAAATTATAACGGGCTATATGAGTATTCCCCATTGCTTTGCATTTGTAAAATTCATGTTTAGTTTGAAATGGTTCTTTTCAAGCTTATTCATAGAACATTATTTCTCAGAATCCTGTAAAATCGATTTTTTGGACTTTGACTCGGGTGATATAATACTTTTCACAAAAAATGGTAGGTCAGAATGTACACGGGATAGTGCACAGCTACTTCAAGAATGTGTTCCTAAAGGCAATCATATGTATGCTGTTGATGTCTAGCTGTCTTATTTCATTGGTGGTCAACCAAGTGCATTCACCAACAGCCAGTGGTTGAGATATAGCGTGACCTTAGAGCTGATTAACGGAAAAACATTCATTTTCTGGAAAATGTTTTTTGGTTCCCCCGAAATGTTTTTGATCCAAATAAATTATTACCCAACTCTCACAGAGATGCAGCCATAAATTTGAAACTATCGATGAATCTATATTTCCAATATTTTTTTCCATCTGCCGATTTCGATACAATTTATTCTCCATGAATAAATGTTTCGTGAAAACATATTTTTCTTCAGTTTGAATGGTGACATCAACTTCATTTTTATTGGTATATAACTGCTGTATGAATAAGTAACAGTAATACCCGATGAGATTGTGGAAAATTGTTGGAAATACTTCGGGCGATTTGAAATTGAGATTACAAATGGAATGTGTAACTCCATTTTTTTTCCTCCTTAGATGGCAGTGATCATGTTCTCTTTAAATTCTTCAAACTTCTTTCCACATATCCCACATGCGGTGGCAATATTGACGTCATGCTCTTTCTCAGCAGTCTAAGGAATCATCGGAACGACATTTTTCATATATTTGTGATAAATACTGAAGACGTTAGCCTCCAAGTTTGAAATGAATACTTTAGCTGCGTCAGCACCTCTATATAATACACATTTAGAAATTGAATCAACAAATGAGCATGAAATATGAGAAAGCATGTGGATCATGAAGATAAATTGGATTCGTGTATGCATTAGTTTCAAAATAGATTCAAAACCAGCATATACAACGAATGAAACTTTCAATTATTTCTCAACATTTTCGAATTTCACAATATTCTGAGGTACATATTCAACAAATTTATCAATCCTTGAATTTGTTTGGTGTTGTTGTTGAAATGTGATCACAAAAAGCCCGCTCATCAGGCTTATCACCAAAGTACAATCAACAACCATCACGAAAGTAGTTTGAAACTGCATCGTGATGTTTTTTCAGCATGAGTGGCGAATGGCCGAATGAAGATAGTACCACTGAAAATCTAGGCCACGAAAGCCTTGACCAATTCATCACGAAAATAATTTTTGATGGTGTGCTGATATTTGGGATGATACTAGTCTTCACCAAACTTCATTTCCACTATAATGACTATTACTAGATTCATATGTCATATTCAACAGATTCACGTGACTGTTGAGCCTACGTTTCCAATAGTGTAATGGGCCTACAACTTCGTATTAAAATTTTCCATTTTTTAAAATATTTTAAAACCTATAAACATGAACTCAAATTCAAGAATATCTGAAATTTCACAGAGTACCGCAATGATAGGATACAACACTGAAGTCACAGCCCACGCAAACAGTTTTCGTCCTGATTAACCACATTCACAACACTTTTCTTGGACTCGATGCACTTGGGTAGTTCAATGTGAGTAGAACCTCCAAGGAGGTCATACTTAACAAGATTTACCTCTAAATACATAATTTTCACATAGTGTTAATGATGGTGTCAATAGATCATATATCTGATCATACACTATCAGCAGTATTATATACCACATTCAAATCATTCAACTGATCAATAACTTGACTAAAACTATTGAATGATTTATCATCGAAAAGTTCTCTGAATTGCATATTGTAACGCCCAAACACCAACACTTCTTCAAATAGTTTCAATATTTTCTGCTTCAATTCCTTGAAGAATGTGGAGTATTCCATGTGGTGGTTTTGACTATCCACCCTGTAGCTGTTCTTGAAAACTATGCGTATAATTTCAACATCCTCTCCATATTGACCAAAATGCATTTTTTCTATGCAACAAGGATCTTCGATGTACATTCATCTGATCTCTTGCAAATTGCAGCACTGGCATGTCTGCATTGCTGAAGCTGTTGAGGAGTTCAAACTCCACCTCTTTGAATTGAGGTTAATGGTTCTCCATCATACAAGGTTGATGGTCTTCCAGAATTAACTAACGTACATTAATCCCGCTGATTCCTGTACAAACTTTGGTTTCCACATTCGTTGCACATATACATTTTAGAATTATATAAATCACGAGATTATGAGAATTCGAAATGACTGGAACGCATATAGTGCATGGTCGTGGAAGGGTTTCAAGGTCAAGCTTCAAGGCCCCGTTACAGACACAAGCACGAATCTCAATGTGAACCTCCCTATGTTCAAGGTCTTGTACATAGCAGCTTAAAGTTGTGTGACGTCATTCAAAATCAAGATATAGTGGTAGGGGAGATCTTGAAATGGCCATAGTCAACTACTTTCCCCCGCCGATATTGTTGGCAATATTGGTAAAGGCAATCAACAATTTTCTGATTGATTAGGTCGTTACTTGATGAAGATCCATAGTAATTTCAAGTAATTTCATACACTTGAAAAAGCTACTGTGCTAGCGAAACATGTTGTGATTATATTTTTTGAAATAAAGTTTGTGGAGATCATATCGGGTGGTGTAGTTTTTGAAAAAAATCAACAATTTGTTTAGATAATTTTCCGAATGCCTAATGTTGCGATCAGTAAATCAATATCCAAAAGATAAAAGAAAAGTCCAATATTGATATCGTAATTTCGAGTTTCAAAGTCGTAATTTCCAAGAAACAAATAATAAAAATATGTCGCTCTTCTGCGCTTCCGTACGTGTAGCGTTATATGACACAAATATGAAGTTTACTCGTTCATGTGGAAATAATGAAAAAAATGATTGGATATTTTTCAAACTGTAAATCAATTCATGAAATTGCCCACCTACAAGCCTTGTGCTAATCAATGGTTGGATCCAAAATTTTCTGTATTATTTTTCTCGACGAAATCCATTTAGAAGCTGATCGTAACTATTCAGTTGTTTGGGTGCGCTTGGACTGTGATTTTGCCCATTACTTGCGTTTCAAAAAATCTTCCAGAATCAAACTCATTTTCGATCTCTGAAAAAGAATTGACGGGGCATCGGGTATGGCCCAGTCACCTACTATTTCAATCTTACAATTATTTTTGAGTTTTCGGGTTTACAGTCCAGATGCTCCACACATTAACTTGCTCTCTCAGTGACTAGGCCCACACACCACCTTGCCTCTTATGGATGGGTTCACATCTAATCTTGCGTTTACCAGCTTGATTGCTCTATCGTTTAGGATGTTTGTAACTCAAATGAAATGAAAAAATTGAGATGGGGGATGATTAGAGCCATACCTGATAGTCATTTTCCCCGCTATTTGTGTTTTCAGGATCATAAATGAAATATGGGTTTCAATTCAGTATATTTCTTCAACTGGAAATAACTACCAAGAACACTGTCAAATAACAAGCAACCGTTGATCAGTCAAGAAGAATTCGTGAATATTGTATACTCTTTCTTATCTTGAGTTTCTTCATTATTCTACGAATCTAAATGTTTGGCTTTCAAACGACTCAGAGAAAAATTGAGTCGTAATTTTTCACTATTCCTCTACTCCCGAGAGAAAAAATATGGGTTCAGTTTTTAAAAATAACCTTGCCAAGAATATATTTCAAGCCCTTGGTACTTTTTCCACAGCCCCACATTTTCCAGTAATCAAGACCTTTGGGTCACCTTATATTCCTGTTACGACAACTCAAAAAGGTTTTGAACATTGACACACTGCTCTCTAGTTACTATTCACTGGTGCACTCCCACCTAACATATGGTGTGATCCTCTGGGGGAACGCATCCACCGCCAACCAAATTTTTACACTGCAAAAAAAAGTGTCAGAATAATAACTGGAGCAAATTTTAATGATCACTGCAAACCCTTGTTTGCTAAATATGGAATAATGCCATTACCGTGTCTGTTCATATACTATTCTATGATTGATATTCACAAACACAAAACCAATTTTACACTAATGTCAGAGTCCCATACCTATAACACCCGATCATCTAATCTCCTGAAAACACAGTCTTTTCGACTTACAAAATCAAAAAACAACTCCCCTCCCCTAGGGCTTTACAATAAAATACCGGAGAGAATAAGGCAGCTTCCACTACAGAATTTCAAAAAAAAACTAAAATGTTACCTTCTTAAAAATTGTTTCTACTCTGTGGAAGAATTTGCATCTTCCCACATGGACATATAGAACACTGTACGTTGATATGCAGAACCCATTTATTGTATTTATATATATATGAAGAAGTTCTTCCTCTATTTTAAATATTGCACAACTGTACGTGCGTTTTAGGCAATTTGTATTTCAGTTATATTTATCTAAGTCTGTATTATACTATAAACTGACACATTCTTCCTAGTTTTACATTTTATATTGAATGATATGACTTGCTACAAATGTTTTTTCTTTTTACATAACGTAGTCAAATAAAATCTATCTATCTATCTATCTATCTATCATTTTCTTGAAATGATATACACCCTCATATGATCCACCATGGTTTGCCCCCTAGTTTTGATCTTGGGTACGCCTTTGCTTATGGTGATCTAGGTCTGTGGATTTTTCATTCATTTCCACGAGTCTCATTTCTCACAAAGAATAAAGAACAACTAATATAATTCAATAAATCTTCACCGCATACTATCATCAAGACACCTTTGAAAGGGTTTACACACAACAGACTAAATTTCATAGTGTATTGAAAATTTATAAAATGTTTCCAATTCGAATAAACGAACCTGTACGACAAGATTTGAATTATAATAGAAAAATCGAAGGGACATCTATTGCTTGATATATTCCAATCACCGTGCGAAAAAAATTCGATTGATTATTTATGAAATTCAGGGACCCTTTACCTGCGTCTATTGAATAATAGAAACAGGATATTCGATTCAGTATTAATAGGAAATCGAGGACATGCAAAGCATTGTTACCTTATTTTCATTTTTGAATAAGAAGGGCAAGGGTTGTGTGATTGTGATAAATATGCAACATCTCAAAGGGTTGTATGAATAAGAAAGGGTTAACCTCGCCACGGATCCAACACATTAATGCGCTAGAACAGATTTCTAAAAAGTTCTGGCGGCATGACTTTTTATATTCAGATCCACTGTTCGCAACTTCGTTACTTTTCATAGACTAGGTCCATATTTGATTGAAATCATTACTGATAATACTAGATGGTCAAATAGATTGTTTAGATTTATTGAATTATACAGATTTGTGAATAAATCCTTTTATGTTTGCTGCCAAATTTTGCAATACTATTAATATTACCTAACATAATTTTCTCTCGCATAGTTCCTAGTCTGAACAAATCATGATTTTGATTATTTTTATTGCTCATCAAATAAAATTTATTAAAATTAAAATGATTTAATCATTTTAAAGAAGAATGAGTCAGAATTTTTTTATGATTTATTCATATTCAGTTCTAACATACACGTGAAGATTTAATTTTCAAATACTTGTGTGACCATTGATAATTACAGAAATATAAAGACATATTTATTGAGAATATATATTAGTTTCTGAGAAAAAAACGTTTTGGTTTTCTACTCCTCTATTTTAATGAAAAAATTGTGGGAAAGTTTGTAAGTTTCCCAGAATTCATGTATGAAGATGGTATAGTGGAAAACCAAAAACATTTTTCTCCAAAAACAATAAAATCGGTTCAGCTGTGAACATGTTTATTTTTATTTAGGTATAAATTTATGACATTCATCAGAACGACAAGATGTTTCAAGTCATCATTTACAGACGTATGTCAATCCTTGGTAAGTTTACTGAATTTTTTCGACCTCATTTCTTTATTTTCTCATTGTTCCTAACGGATACTCTGAATGCTAAGAAGTCCGTGACATTCTTCTTTTCATATTCATTATTACAACTATCTTGCACATACTCTAATCAGCTGAAAACTAGAGCTCAAACAACACCAGACAGGTCTGCTTCGACCTACCATAGGACTCATCAGTGGTTCTAGGCTGAACTACAAATGCATTGCTAAACTCAATTGTCCTTAAAGGACAAGCCTGAGTTAGTAAGGGTGATGCCATCTTTCCTTACGAAGACGCTATATATGGGATCGACAAAGAACTCAATTCTCGAATATCGAAGATATAGAAAAACAGAGGACGAATGTCGTCGGCTGTCGATGTTAAACTTGGATTTGCACCTGACCGCTTTGGGGAGCCTCGTTTATGATTCCAAGAATACTTCAGTCCAGCAATGTATTTCTGATTCAGCCTAATATCACTGATGAGACCTAAAGTGGATTGAAGCAGCGCTATTTGATGTTGAATCATAAATGCGTTGTGTTTGGGCCCTGGATTTCAGCTAGTTGCCTTGCTGTGGCAGCTGCAGTGAAACAAAGAGGACGAATCTCGTCGGTGATCGAAGTCGGAGCTCGGCTTTGCAAGTGACCACCTTGGGTCAAATAAATTAACTTTCGATATTCGAAAGTTGATTTCTTTGTTATTGTTATTTTTCAAGTCAGCTGGCAAGATTGAGACTGCCAAATGATGAAAACCTGTTCCGGTCCGCAGGCACAAAATAGGTGTAATGTAATATAATGTTGACAGACTATGATATATTTTTTCAAATCTAGTGATGACCTGATCAGTAGTCAATCTGCGATTACCTTTGTCAGGCAGGTAAGCAAAAGGAATGTGTGGCTTGAAAAGCAGGTCTCGTATGACACATTTTAGGGAGACGCCCTCCCATGGCTGCAGGGTACTAACTTCACCTATCAGCCAGGAGATGATTTTATGATCCTTTCAGGCAAATTGCAGCCATCCAGATTGGAATATGAAGTTCTGGAATCCTACCTGCCAGTATTCTTTACGACATCCATGATTGTATTTAGAAGAGTTTTCAGTTGATTGGTTGATATTGAGGTTGACGGATATTCATGGTGCAAGATTTCTTCCTGGATGACCAGAGCAACCTTTTCATTTGAGGGCACTTGGATCCCTTTTTATGCATGGTCCATGACTATGAGAGAGCAGAAATTGGAGCATTTCTCTTCCAGGTAGTTGCCCAAGCTTTGAAGTTTTCACACTGAACGAAGCGATCACAACTTCATCACTGAGTTGGAACCTATTCAACAAAAGGCACACATAAAGGAACAGAGATTATTCACTCCCGCGGCAAAACAAGGGCCGATGTGTGGGTGGCTTATCAAAGTACCTGACCTTCACTTTCCATAGGTCTAGTGGGCTGAAGTCGGAAATTGAGAGATTCATCTTGACCTGCCCAGAGGGCGTTTTCAAGAGGTTTCTGGCAGTTTCATCGACATATCGCGGCCCTAAGAGTGTTTTTTATTATAACCTATAGTAGGGAATGAGAAGTGCCAAATCCATTAGGACTGTTCACTTTCTACCCTCAGGTGCATAAAAGCTATGCAGTCCTTCTTGACTATCAGTGAAAGACGATATCCTTAGTGGGGTTTATAGCTCTTCATGAGACGAATATTTTCCGAAAAGAGAAGAAAAAAAAATGAATGAAGTATCGAGATTTTCTCTTCGAACTCCGAACTATCCAGATTACTTTGTAAAGATGGTTGTTCTGATGATTGTAGTCCTTGGTAGAATGATGCCAGCTCTATTCTCGACTCTTAAGATCGTGCCGTTTTGTCGCACTAGGGCAGAAAGTTTGGCCACACAAATGCAGATGGCTGTCATTACTGGCTCATTGCGACTGCTTAGGGCACATGATTCTTGGACCCAATGATAACTTACCCCACGGTGTGGGGAGTGGTCGTCTTTTGATGATTCTGGCTCTCACGTGAGCACCATGAACAGGACCCCCCGACCAGCTCAATCATCAGGAAAAAATATTAATAATCTTCATTCAATCCTTTCGAATCACATATAACATGATATAGGATTCGTCACTGATATAAGTAACGTGAAAAATGATGACGTACATAAAAACATTCATTCCAATGTGTATTCATACACAAAAGCGAACAGATTTTTATTTTGGATTAACAAATTCTTTGATATTTTTGAATACAACATCTTGTAAATATCTTTTCAGATTTTATTCCGTGACTCTCAGGTTTGTGGGAAGGTAATTGAAAAATCCTCTACATAATATATTTTTCTTCATAAACGAGCTGTGTGCAGGAATTCATGTGAGGTCTCCATTCCTAGAGGGGTAGTCGTAGAACCCAGCTACCTAGTTATCTAGTCATGATAAACATTATTTTGCAGTTTTCCACAAAACATCTTATAAAGACATTATTAGATATAATTTCTTGGCATATCCCTATCAGCACAAAGCAGTGACATTCAATACTATGCTTCACGGACTATTGAATATTTCACTTCAGGAAGTAATTTTCAGAGATAACTAAGTTTCCTCAAATTGCTGTCAACAACGTTCATAAGGAGGATATTATCGACTCCATTCTTTCCAAGAAAACAAGACATAAACCAGATCTATTCATCTCCAAGAATTGAGTCATGAGTCGTGGAAATTGACATACTTAAGGAAACCCAACAATAATATCGCTCCTTTTTTAAGAAGAAAGATCATAGAAAAAAATGATAAATTGAACAATAACAATGAAGAGAATACTGGAGGGTCAGATAGATCAGATTGTGGTTCTTGCCACAAAACTTTATATTGGCCAAACATAGAGAACCTTTGTCCAGAGAACGAAAGACCATAGAAGTAGTTTTTCCAATGTAATATTGGTAATTAGTTAATTCGTAAACTCAGTTGACAGTATTTGTCATTGAGTAGGTGAAAAAAGTCATCATAAATCAAAGTATTAATGCATAAAAATCATTTAGCAGGTCGAATTTAGAAAGTAAAACACGTGTAGATGTAGCGGTTTAGTGAAAATCGTACAAAGTGTTACTTAAATACGTTACCTATAATTATTTAAGTATGCTGCATTTCATTGGTTCGAACTTCCATTGTCTTATATGATATAAAATGAATTGAAATTTCTGAAAGAATCAATAAAATTAAAAAAGATTAGCTAAAAAAATAAAAAGGAAATTAAAATGATTTCAAGCTTAGTTACTTCACGACGTTTCGATTGTTGGTATCCACAATCGTCTTCGGGTGATGACTGGACTCATTCCTCCGAGAGTTGGCCGTTTTCCGCTTGATTATAGGTTTTTATATGTTGCGTATCTCTACGCTAGCTTGGCTAATTGCGTTGTTGGACAACATATATGTGGCTTCTTTGAATTTTCTCCTAAACTAGTGGTCCTCCTTGTGGATGATTTCAGCTTGAGACCACTTGATGAGTCCAAACATGCTCTGCTATTCCTGATTTACTTGTTTCTCCTCGCTGTGTGTGTTTCTTGTGCTCGGTAATGCCTTGTGGTGGTAATGGCCTCTTAGTCACACCGATGTATGATTCTCCGCACTCGCAGGGTATCCGGTAAATACAATTCTTGGAATCGCAGTCCGCGTTTGCTAGCCTGGTTTTCGTGAGGCTGCTACGGATAGTGTTCCCAGATCTGAACCAGGTTCTGATGTTATACTTGGACCCAATTCTTCTTATCCTTTCTTCGTATTACAGAGCCCGAAAGCACAGTCTACTAGAGTCTTGATGATTCCTCTCCTATAGTTGATTGATGGTAGTTGGATTCCTTGTTCAGATACTGTCCCGAGCAAGTGGGTTTTTGGTATACAGATTTTTTCCATTTAGTGTCGGTCCTCTCCATCAATACGTCTAAGAATGGCAATTCGTTGTGGACTTCTTTTTCCATTGTGAAAGTGATGGAAGTATACAGATTTTTTCCATTTAGTGTCGGTCCTCTCCATCAATACGTCTAAGAATGGCAATTCGTTGTGGACTTCCTTTTCCATTATGAAAGTGATGGAAGTTCTTACGTTGTTGATGTGCTTCAGGAAGGTGTGTTGTTCTGTATTCCATGGGTCAACGTATTTCAACCAGACTCGGGGCTTCTTGTGGGCTTCTTCAATGGCCAGAGTTTCATACCACTCCATATATATTTTGGCTATAACCGGTGCAAGTGGAGATCCCATTGGCAGTCCCTCATCTCGCGTAAAGAATTCGTCCTTCAGTTGGAAGTTCAAGTATGCTGTTTGGCATAACAATGATCAATTGTGACATATATTTCATCGCCACTTATCGAAGAATAGTAGGATACCAAGTTTCTATAACCTTAATGAATCAGCACCATATTGTATGTAGAATCGCTATTCATTTCGATATTGATGAATAAATTTTTGGTGATTCAAGATACTTCGAAATGATATTTATTTATATATATATTTTCATTCGAACAGAACATGATACTGATTTCAGTTTTCATTGACATGAACCTACGTAGGTATTCATAATGATGTTCAATGAATATGGTTGTTTTTCCGTATTTGTTTCCCTAAAATGTATCTATAATTTTTTTTAACATAAAATTAATCGTTGACGTTATATATACAAAAACCTCAAAGTGTGATAGTTTTCAAATCAGGTAATTTATTTTGCGTCACCCAATACTTTATTTCCGAAAATAAAATCAACGAGCATGAAGGGAATCAAAGTCAATCTTCAACATAGTTGATAATTTCCACTTATTCAGAACTACAATGTTCAAAACGCATTCATTTTGTTTCACATTTTCATAATGTTTCAAAATGAAAAGTGACCAAAGCGGACCATGAAGGACCCTATTTCTGCACCCTTGCGAAACGTCCGGTCAACCCTCCGTACATAGGGTGGAGTTTAAACTCATTATCTTTTATTCGCAGATTGGAAAATGGTCACTGAAATGAATTCTTTTAGATGAATGTGTGGGATTTAGACATATTCAGATCCGTTACTCTGAATATTCAGCTTGATTGAACTTTTCAAATTCTATTTGATGATATTATTTATAGGGTGGATTACTTCCGGATTCGTATTGTATAAACCATAGAAAATAATTGTATGAACAGTATTAGAACAATCATAATAATGAAATAAAAAAAATGCAAACATTCAGTTGATAAGTTAATGAAAATGGTAAAATTACCGAAAGCAAAACGAGAGCTAGTAATGCTGGCAGCAAAATAATCTGGTGAAGGAATTATCACCAAGTACAAAGAAATAAATCAAGAGAATATAAATGAAGCTGTAGACTATTCATTGAGGCTATGAATCATAAATGTGTTGTGTTTGAGCTCTCATTTACAACTCGTTGCCTTAAAGTGAAAGTTGCAGTGAAAAACAGTGGACGAATCTTGTTAGCGGTCGATGTCAAAGCTTGGCTTTGCAACTGACCGCCTTGTCGAGCCTCGTTTATCTTTGATATCTGAGAATTGAGCTTTTTGTAGATCCTATAGATGGCGTTTTCGTAAGAGGAGCCCTTACTCGAAATTACTGCTTTAAACGCAAAATTTCGAGATAAAAGTCGAAATTTTGCCTTTAATTTCGAAATTTCGGCTTTAAACTCAAAATCTTGATTTCGAAATTTCAAGTTTGAAGTCATAATTGCGAGATTAAATTCGAAATGTGTGGCCCTTCTGCGCTTCCGTGGGTTTCGATAAGGCGTCTGTATATTCTCTATCTGTTCAAAAAATGAGGCGAATTTTAACATTTCTCGAAAAAAATGTATTCATTCATCAATTTTTATTTTGTTCCCTTCAAAGTTGCCCCCCTCAGATATAATACACTTGCGCCAGCGGTATTTTTTTTCAACCTCACAGTCATTCAAGCAATTCTGATATGCACTTTTTGGTATGTCCATGAGCTCTCTAAGCGATTCGGTTTTTCATCTCCCCAATCTTCACAAAAAGCCGTCTTTCTATGTGTCACTTCAATCTTGGAAACAGGAAACACTCGCAGGGGGCCAACTCTGGTGAATACGGTGGCTGAGGAATGATTACAGTGTTGTTTTTTCACAATACCGGTCGTTTTCTTGGTAATGCTTCTCGCAAGCGGCGTATAACTTCAAGGTAATACTTTTCATTGACCGTACGACCATGTGGCAAGAAATCCTGATGCACTACGCCACAGTGACAAAACCTTGACATTTGATCGAACTTGACGTGTTTTTTTTGGTCTTGGCTCTTTTAGGATCTTCCATTGGGATGATTGGAATTTGGTTTTGATGGCATAACCATATACCAATGTTTCGTCACCAGTTATGACCGTTTGAAGCAAATCTGGATCACCGTTGACGTCATCCAACAATTCCTAAGTGATGCTCATGCGACGGTTTTTTTGTCAAAATTCAACAATTTTGTAACGAATTTTGCTGCCACACGTTTCATGCCCAAAATTTGAGAAATCATTACACGGTAGCCAGGAGATTCGACGTGGGTGCTTAGTTCACTCACTCGAATTGACTGCCGTGTTGGTCGGTGGTTTAAGCCCTAGTCTGAACGATTTATTTTCACTTGCTATCGTCCAACCCGTGTTAGGAATCACACGTTAAAAGGTAAGACCTTGTTAATCCTTAGCTCGCACAAGTTTCGATTTTTGAGGTTGGTCGTTCGTAGGGGTACGACAGCTGGTTAACGGAAAAATAGATTTCAAACAGATTTTTTTTTAAACATATGAGCCAACCGACTTGCCGACATCCTCAGCATCTTCTCTAATAGTGATTCGACAATTCTTTCATTTTCTCACCATTTTCATCGGTTGTTGATTTGCTTCCGTGAAAAGCTTGTACGATTTGTAAACATTTTTCTGGCATAGAGTACAGTCGCCGTATACCACTGTCAACGTTTCAAGTGTTTTTGAGCACTAGATTTCATTTTTTACATAAAATTTGATGGAAATTATTTGATTGAATGTACGGAGCCCGCGAAATTGAAACATTCACTTTATTTTTGGAACAGACCTCGTATACCTCAGCGCAGTATGTAGGTATTACTGCATTTTTTCACGTTGTGCAATTTAGTTTCAATAATAATTATAAAAGAAATTCAAAAGATAAATAGAGGTCAAAGTCAATACAAATACGTTTTAGAACCTTTGGTTGAGTACAAGTTTCAACCATTTTCTGGAACTTGTGATGTACTGTTTGGAACCTTTGGTGTAGTAATGAATATTACTGGAGTTTTTTCTCAACACCAAATCGTTATTTGAACACCTCACTTACGATACAGATTCAGTTCCGTTGACCTGGCCGTCATTACTATACCAAAGGTTCCAAACAGTGCATCACAAGTACATAATGATGGCCAGGTCAACGGAACTGAATCTGTATCATAAGTACTGAGGTGTTAAAATAACGGTTTGGTGTTGGGAAAAACCTCCACTAAAATTCATTACTACACCAAAGGTTCCAAACAGTGTATCACAAGTACATACTGCGGGCCAGGTCTACGGAACTGAATCTGAATCATAAGTACTGAGGTGTTGAAATAACGGTTTGGTGTTGGGAAAAACCTCCAGTAAAATTAATTACTACACCAAAGGTTCCAAACAGTGCATCACAAGTACTTAATGACGGCATGAGGTGTTGAAATAATGGTTTGGTGTTGGGAAAAACTCCAGTAATATTCATTTTCAGGAAGCTAAAAATTTTTCACATTTTTCTCTATAAAGGACTGTGGTTTAGATATTTTAGCGTTTGCTTCGTAATAGATAGGTGGTTTGTTGAAAGCGCGGTGGGAGTTAGTTTTCAGACAATGACCTTGGTTGTTCGCATTACAAGGTTATGTATAATATAAAATATACTGTGAATAAAATGTGAATATTACTACATTTTTTCCGTTTTTTTCATGCATAATTTTTTATGTTGTTAGTATGACACTGTTTTACATATCCAAAATATCCCTCACATTTTGTATGCACTTTCCGAGACAGAAATATACAGTTTGCGTTATATTTATACAACGCCAGAAATTGTGGACTCAATGCCCCAAAAATACAATCATCATTTTCAAAACGGAAAACAGACGTTTATTTTGCGTATATAGAAAATGTTTACCGGGTTATTATTCTTCGAACAAAACAATTTTGTCACATACCAGAGTTTTAGAATTCTTCTCGACGTTAGTTTCACCAACCCAGTTGACGTCATCAGAATATATTATAAACTGATCTTTCATTATATTTTGAATAGTCCTTGGTTTTTCTTTCAGTAAAATAAATCAAATGAAGGCAACTCCGACTTTTTAATGATAAAACCGGACACCCTACATGAATTTGAACAAATTTCACGGATACCTTTTTTCCTAGGACGATATGTGCGATTCTTTTGTCACTTACTATGATGATACGAGAACAAACTGAATAAATCCATGTTTCGAGTAGGTAGCTAACTAATAAAATAAAAATGCATTCAAACGGACCTCATTCCCCTTATACCTACAGCACGCTCGCAGGTAATTTATAAGCTCGAGCAAATATTATGGGTAAATAAAGTTTGCCTTGGGCGTGCCGAATGGACACTCGGTAATATATTGCTGACCATAGGTCGGACCTTTGCCCAGATGCACTTTCTAAGCGTTATATAATTAGGTGGTTATAGACTCGTGCTGGGCTGGACAGTGGTCACTAGTTACACGAGTTTCAAACACGCGACATACTGGTTAGTGAGTGTACTCACTCAGTAAATCAAGCAAACATAACTGGAATGAGATTTATTTGATTATTGTTGTCACCTCTCATCAGTACAAGCAAATAATTATTTTTATTTCAATCAATGGGATGTTGGGATATGAGAAAGGTGAAGGTAAACGTTGCAGTTGAATGTCAGAAGATTAGTTTCATTAGCAATTTTCTAAAAATATCTATTTCACCCGATTTACTCTGATATAGACCATTCGAGTATCACTTTTCGCTGGCGAAACATTTTCAAATTCTCAACACCAAGCCCAAAATTTGAATTGTCAAAATGAGAAACATTCCGAAGACTTTGTGTCATGAGAAACTGTTTTTATCAATAATGAAATGTCCCGTAGGCAGGCAGAAAGATCGAGAAGTTTCGATGTTTTGTCAGTGTTTTCGTAAACAGAGTTCGCTTCGTGTGTCGACGACAACAATAAGGAACTATTCAGTTCACTATTTTGTTTTGGTGTGTGACATTGATACTTTATGAACAGTGTCAATCAGTGGTGGGTAATAATTTCGATGATCTCAGTTCTCCATTTATTTCTCTGCCATCATTTATCAAACCATAATTTAATTCATTCCATATTCAATTCGTGATCTCATCCAGAATCTTGTTTTTTTTTTTGCTTTCACTCCTTTAGCTCAAAAGATTCAATTTTAAGAAAACCGCAGGGCATTATAATGAAAACTGTTTGTGTGGTGGAAAAGACAGAAAACATTTCACAACAAAATAGGCGACTCACATTAATTTTTGTCTGTATGGTGGAATTCGAGTTTCGAAGTTTTTTCAAAACTAAATCAAGTTGTCCATTTCTCTTTTTGAAAACGAAACTAGTCGTGAATGATTCCGTTTGGTGGAAATCTGCCTCAAGAACAAAACATTGCAATGGAAGTAATCCAGACGAAACATATGGCATCTTCACTATTCATAGCGACAAATAGTTTCTTAAAATCTCCGAGTATTTTTTCATTTGAAAAGGGGAAATTTTTCGCGAGTCAAAGATTGACTTGGTAATGAAGCTTATAATATCTATATACCTAATACAATAAAAATAGCTTGAATTGGATGTTGAATTTTTAAATTCATTTTATTCAATCATGAATATTACAAACCAAAGGTTCCAAACAGTGCATCATAAATTATTCAATCATAATAAATCATTTAGGTGCTGATTATAAAGAATAATGGTGTGGATTTAGAATCGGAGATTTTCTTGTAATAAGGAAAATGTTAATTATATTCTTCAATAATTTTGGCAAAATGATATTCACAAATCATGAAAGTACCTGCTCCAATGGAAAATGTGAGTAGGTAAATGAATTATAAGTCAATCACAGTTTCTGTACCTAAATGGTTGAAAGTGTTAACCAATGGTGAATTTGTTTTTTCATCCCAATTAAGTATACCACTCCTCATTTCCATTTCATACGTGAAGATAGATGTAGTTGAGGTCAACGAACAACATTCAAAGCGAAATATGGTATCTTTTTTTTATAGAATCCGATAGTAAATGTATCGCTTTACTATAGAAATCAATATTCAGATGTTGCTTTGATCTACTTCGAAGAATGATTGAACTGAAAATATTTTGCTTAAATCTAAATCCATCTCATGCCGGAAATGAACCATTACGTTCATTACATTACAGGAAAATCCACATGGTGTCCCACAGGGGTCTGTCTGGGGACCACTCTTATTCATTATATATATTTATGACCTGTTCTTTTATATAAGCCCTTATGATATGGTGTCATATGCTGATGATACTACCTATTTCTCATCACAAAAAATATTGAAAGTATCCAAATCACTATCAAACAAATTGAAGATAAATCTGAAATGTGGTACAATAACAATGAGCTTAAAGTAAATAGAATGAAAATCAAACCATTATCGTCTCCAGTCAAAATAATATACGAACTGACAGTTCTGTATATCTTTTGGGAATCCAAATAGACCACTGGTTAAATTAGTCCAGTCATAATGAGAATCTATGTGAAAAGATGTCCTATATATTCTTTCTGGGTCAGATGAAACGGATTTGTAATGAAAATGTTCTACTCAACATTTACTATTCTCTGATTCATAGTAGAATTTCTTATGACATCATTTTATGGGGTAATTCCAGTTATCATAAATATTTTTCGAATACAAAGAAAAGCATTGAGAATCATTACAAACGTTCCAGCATTCGACCACTGTCAAACGTTGTTCATGAAATTTAATATCATGCCATTTGAAATTCATAAAAATAATCTACATTATGAAACACTCTGTCACAGTCATGAATACAAATAACACCAGATATGGCGACTTATTGAAAATACCCAAACTGCGTTCGACAACTTTCAATAGGTTCGTTCCAACCAGCGTCAGAAATAGTTTCTGACAGTCAGGATTGTGCGCAGTAATGTGATTGCGGTCCAACGTAAGTTTCCAATCATTAGTAAACTATCAGTTTCCTGTTCCATCCAAGATTCAAACCTGTTTGAAATCTATCAGAATGGTTTGAGGATTATCTTCTAACCATTAATCTGACGCATGCGTATTCCGTATTACTGTTTCTGTTTTATGTTCATGCAACTTGCAAACAACATAACCTGCAAAAATTGTTATAAAATAAATAATGTATTTGCTGGCGCAGGATAAATTAGGAATTCTTCAAGTGAACCTAAAATATGAACATCTTTAATTACACGAATTAATTATTGTGGTGACCTACTTTTACCTCCCAGTTCCATGTTGATTAGTAAATAGAATAGAGATATAAAATACTGCAACCTTCTTTTACTCTTATTTGCTGATGATACCCTTGTATATACGGAAAACTGATTTAAAAGAAGCTGTACAAAATATCGATATATCTTTAAAGATCATTGAATTATATCTATAAGTGAATAAACTCAAATTAAATATCAATAAATCTAAGGCAATGATGGTTACAACAAATTCGAATCAAAGAAAGATTGATACTAACGACGTTAATATCAGCATATTCAATATTCAACTCACAATTGTAAATGAAATTAAGTACCTAGGATTCATTATGGACCATCAATTAAATTTGAATAATCATGCCCAATATACCATTAGAAAGATATGTAAGAAAAAGTATTTTTTCTCTAGAATTTCAAAATCTTTATCAACCTTTGCTAGACTAACATGTTACAACTGCATAATGAGGCCACACTATGACTTCTGTGCCACACTGATGTATCTATTCAATCAAAATCAAATGGGACAGTTGCAGAAACTACAAAATCGAGGTATGAGAATCATTTTAAGATGCAACCAGTATACCCCTATTGAATCTATGTTGAATACTCTACAGTGGCAGCCGGTACATAAAAGAATGTATTATTTGAGCATGATTTTTATTTTCAAAATTTCGAGTGGGATACAACCAGCCTATCTTAGCAGATATTTAGTTCGAAATAGTGCCATTCATTCATATAACACAAGAACATGTAATACATTTTATATATCCCGAACAAACTATAAGAGTGGATGAATTCATTGTTCTTTAAAGGTCTAGATTGTTTCAATAAGTTACCTGATGAAATGAAACATGTAAATTCCTTAAAAGTATTCAGAAAGTTATTATTAGAATATATCAAATTGTAATACATGACGCACTGTAAAATTATATACGTATATAAATTATTCATATATGCATAACTGTATATTGTATATTAGGATTCCTAAAACAAAGTCTACTACTGCTACTACTACTCTCCAGAAATACACTTGATTAGATTTATTTTTTAAAGGTTATGAAATTCCATGCCAAACTTCAGTTGAACTATCAGCTATCAGCTGTTCCAATCAGAAATTTCAAATTGATCAGAAACCAATATCTACCAGACATGCGCCTTGACAACGATTTACAAACTGTTGGAAATCTGTTGGTGACTCAAGGTTGGAACGAACCTAATATGAATTCTTTGAACTTGAATTGATATATAATAAAATTCCATGTAGGTGTACGTTTGTTGAAGACGTAGAAAGGATATTAATGTTTCTAGATTAACAAATTTCTAATACAAAGATTGGAGTGGGGCTATTAATTTTATTTTCTCTTTCTGATTTTTTTGAATGCTTAATCTGCATTCAGCTGTAATAATTTAAAAACTGAATATAATGGTTTTTCAGAAAACACTGTAGGTAATGGAACTTACAGAAAATACGACTCTGTACATATACTAATTATTCAAACATTTGTAAAAGTGGCAAGACGTGTTAATGGCCTGATAGTCTCAGGGTTATGTTGGTGAACAAGATATTAGGGATTTGGAAAAGCTGAATACACTTATTTGAATTAATGAATCGAAGAGGTTTTGTATTAAAGTGTATAATATTTTAAAATTCTTGCAAAGCGCTCTCGACTTTCGTCATCATCAGTGCTCACCTGAAAGTAAGTGATCTGGTTGAAACAAATTAAACAGAAGTGGAGTCTACAAGCTTGACTGTTCTGATTGTTCGGCATCTTACATTGGTAGAACCTGTAGACCTCTTTTCACTCGTATTAATGAACAAATAAAACAACCTGAAAAATCTGCTTTTGGCCACCACATAAAATTTCACAATCACAACTTTAGTCCCAATAGAAATTCCAAAATATTACATAAAATAGTTAATAAAAATTTCCTTAGACTTGACTTGTTTGAGGAGTTGGAGATTTCTAAAGAACTTTCCAACAATGATCATTGTTTGAATACTCAAGTAAACTTAAACAGAGATTTCCTTCCCCTTCATAAGAGGATTATGAATTATTAATTAATCACAGTTTATTAATATAATTTATTCAATATTTTTCCTCTACATATTCAATCAAATCCATAATGGATCACTCCTCAAGTTGGTACCATTATTTTAACATGACACTTGACACATTCTGTCTCAAGTTGTCCTTCTTCATATGATACTTTGACCGAACCACATGGCCTCAATCCAAAAATGTATTTTCTTGGCTATAAGCCTATTTTGTTTTATATAATTCAAATATTACAAATGTACAATTCACTTATTTTGATACTTCCTGTTGCCTGACAAGTAAGTAATCTCAAACAATTTTTCCAAATTTCTTAACCTTAAAAATTTTACAACTTCAATTATCACTAAATTCCCTTTTCAACCAGATCACTTACTTTCAGGTGAGCACTGATGATGACGAAAGTCGAAAGCGCTTTGCAAGAATTTTATTTTATTATACACTTTAATACAAAACCTCTTCGATTCATTGATATATTAGGGGTTCAAACCAGGAATTGGGCACTTTTTTATTTGATAAAATGGGGAGAAAAATATGAAAATATGTGAAAAAATTCATATAAAACATTTTTTTGCGAGTTTCAGTGTGAATATATGAAATGCAACAACATTTACTGACTCATCAGCCAATCATGAAAACTCATAAATATTCATAATTCAATTACAATTTTCTCAACCAGACGTTATCTTTAGGCAACCAAGAAACGCGCTTTTGGAAATTGTAGTGGCTATTACTCTAAACATTTTCAGGGATTCGAACACAATTTAGAACTTGTACGAAACAAATGTGATTTAATTTTCACCTTGAGGTTTTTGTATTCAGGTATGTGCAATACTTAACATGGTTCAAGTCGTTTGATTTTTGAAAAGTTTCAAATCATCATTGTCATCGAGCAGATCAAATGTAGGAAAAAAAAATTGTTGAGATACTTCAGGTTTAGTGAACACTCGAAAGTGATTGATTTAAGAAGAGGAATCGATACAATCAAGATTATATTAATAACACAGATCAACCCTTGAATTAAACTTTCGACAGCAATTGTTGAAATTACTTGCACTAACAAAAATTGAAAAGTTTCTTTTTGCTCATTCTAACGGTAGACGCCTTATTTCTACACTAGTTGTAATGCTCCTATTTTTGTTTTCCCGAAATTTACAGTGGGAGATAAAATAATTTACTAATTGAAATATTTTTAGTGATTCACTTCTTGTCCAAGTATCTTCTTCACAAATTTGTATTTCGTGTTACGTAAAATATTATCTTGCCTTGTAGTTGACCAGTGAATATTGATGTGTTTTGTGTTCTACATTTTTGAGTGCGCTGTACGGATTCATGTACAGAAGCCGGCTGCACATTGTGGTGTCAGAATACTTTGCCTTTATAGGACTAAAACTGACCTTATTATGAAGTCCGCTATGACTACCTGCGTGAAATTCGAGTAGTAAGTAAAACATATGCACAACCATATGTACGCAAACGCATGCACGCACAGGTAAAAAGTGAACTATATGATCACATGCAGAATTTCATATTAGGTAAGGCAACAATTGATAAAACTCTGAAGATTATGAAAATGTTGTTTGAAAGGATCAGAGATGTTTTGATATAAATCTACAGAAACATGCCAATAGTATAATTTTTTAATTCTGACTAACGAAAGTTTGTTTGGATTTCTTGTCTGACTGAACTCCGACAATGAATGAAAAAAATACTTAGCCGTCATACATATATTCCTAAACATTATTAAAAGAATCAAAACGTGTCTGAAGACTATCGTGATATAATGTATAAGAAAATGCATATTTCGAAATGAAATCTCCAAACATTCATGTCACTCAACTATCTACACCGTAGGTTCTGGTAAATGCCGGAGGTAACACTTGGAAACCGGTCTGTACTCTGTATGTGATCTACTCGAATAATTTCAGCATGGTTCTGCTGATGGATGAACGGGAAACATCTGCGAGACTAACCTCTGTGAGATATCTTGCATAAATATCTATCGGATATACTTCAATATACAGCTTGATATTAGCCAGAGTAGTTGTTTTCCGACAGGCATTTACCAGATCCCACGGTATAGGTAGTTGCGAGAGATGATTATTTCGAGATTTTCTTGTAATATGAGAATGTTAATTACATTTTCAAACAATTTTGGCAAAATGTTATTTACAAATCATGTAAGTACCTGCCACAATGGAGAATGTCAGAGCGTGCGGGACCGATACGGACCTTTGAACAATAAACATTATTTAAACCCATTAATCTCATTATTAAGAAAAAAAAATCACATAATATAGACACTTGAATAAACAAAAATCCATGAAAAAATTATTTGTCCCGTGATTATTTTATTAGATATACTTTCGTTGATTAACTAATTTTTACAAGTTTTAAACTTACATAAAAACCCTGATAATTTTTAAGTGAAGACCTCAAATTTTGTTCACTTTTTGGAACTTTTCTTGAAAGCCTTCAAACAAGATTCTTGTTAGAAAAATTGAAAAATTTTGACATTCCCTTTTGTTATTAATAATAAAAGACGTTAAATAGTGAAAAATTCAATTGAATATATGAAAAATTTTAATTTTTTCAGTATTCAAATTTCAAAATTGTTTAAAAATTGTTATAAACAAATGCATTGGTGATAGAGTTTCGGGAGTAGGACTGTTTTTCAGGAAATTTCAGGAAATGCAATAATCCAAACACCCCCTTTTTCACTAAATTGTTTATTACTTTTGCAATGTTTTTGAGCCCCTCTTGAAATTTTTCGAAAATTGCTGGAGGTCATTCCGAATCGAATGAGCCCTGGATCATAATTTTCGGTGCCCTCCAAAAAAGGATCTTGTGACCCAGCCTGATGGTATGTTTTTTTGATGTGAAACACCTAAAACACTAAAACACTTGCTTAAAGAATAAATTTCATAAAGACTGACAAAATTGTATTTCAAAATCAGCTGAAAGCGAGAAGCGCACGAATGGAATATCAAAAAATTAACTAATTAATTAATGTTCTAATGATGGTGGAATTCATATTGAAACATTTATATTTAATATGTATAATTCAAGATCTTTGGTAATATATTGCAATAACTAGCTTATATTCCTGAGTTTACTTAGTATATTGAAGCCACATTGAAAGTTTTTCATGTGTATTTTAATTAAATATTTTGTATGAATATTTCAGTATCCAACAATCAATTGCAAAATAAATTTCAAACTTTATTAATTTTCCAGTATAATATAGGCACATTTTCACCTTGTTTTACTTTAAAAATGAAATCGGCACGTTATTTGAATAATACTATGAAAAAACAATTTCTGTGAGCGAATCCGATGCTTCAGAACATGGTGTCAAAAAAGTAGTTCAGAGGTAGGTGGCATGACGTTACCAGATATATGCCTGGCTTTAAACGCGCGAATCTCGATAACGGTTAATGCTATCGATCTGAAATTTTTGCCATTATTTTCTGGGTGATAAGTACTATCAAAATATATTGAAAAATTGACGAAATTATATTTGATGAATTTCGGATTGTATTGGATTGTATCTCTCTATCTGCGGATTGTGATATCATCAGAGAATGTATAAACGATCATCTTTTGTTACATCTACCAACATCAAAGTAGAGGTGATGACTAGGCATTATCTGAGATGTTGGAACGAGGCGTCATGCCAAATCCAAAAAGACGACTTCCAAAGATGATACATTGACTAGCTGCTAATAGTTAGGTTAAGTTATGCTGTTAGTCTCAAATGTGTGGTCCATATACTCTTTTTCGAAATCGGCAGAATTTTCAATCTGTCAATCTCATTCAACAATCCTGGTATAATATGTCAAATATTTCTGATGGACAGGAAAATGGAGTCGGTAGAATTATTCTACAAAAAATAATTGTTTCACTAAGTTGAACCCTAACAATGCATTTTTTTGGAGAATGAATAGAGAAAACTTGGCCTATCGAAAACTAAATTGTATTGATTTGTCTTAATTATAATTTAAGTTTGAATTGAATGGATTATATTTTTAGGAGTGATTAATTTTTTTTTTGAGAAAGAAAGTTTTTGGCTTTCTACTACTCCATCTTGATACAAAAAAAGGGATGAGAGAATCTTTCAAAGAATGGAAGGAAGTAATCAATTTGAAAATAAGTAACTCTATACATGGATGTGTAAATCATGCAAAGAAGTAACTTTCAGACATAAACTGAAAGAAAGTCCTCCTGAAACAGCAACTTTCATATACACATTGAATTACACGAAAGAAAAAAATCTTTCGAAACAAATACTTCTATATGAACACTGAATTATACAGAAGATACTTTTCTCTACTCAGTTTGTATTTCAAACATTCGTTGTGGAATAATGTATCAAGATGGTGTAGTAGAAAGCCAAAAACTTTCTTTCCCAAAAAAAAAATTATTTAAGATTTTGAAGATTTCTTTGTCTTTAAAAATTTGAATCTATTTGTCAGATTCTGTTACTAAAGGGAAATCGATTCACTGAAAACAACAATTTGACTTACCGAAACAATAACAGTAGTTGCTGAGACTTCGGAATATTTTTCCTTGCAATCAACGCGTATACCATTGAAGATGTCTGCCGCAGTAGCAGATGAAACCACACCCTATCAGTCCGGATTTGGTTTTCTCTAAATCGACTGAAGTCTAATTGTTAGCAATCACTCATGGAATTGAAGAAGAAATTGATCACGACACCTATTTTGGTATATCTTCGAGAAGGAATTTTCATTCTGTACTGTGGTGTGTCCCAGTCTGGCTTCGCTTCTTTTGTCAATCCAAGAACAATCGTAAGTGAAAGTTATAATCTACTTCAGTATGAGGAGATTTAGGAAAAAGCATTTTATCAATAATTAATCTTATCTTTGACATATTTGCCACAACACAACTCCGAAGCGGTCGAAAACATGATAATACAATGACAAAATGGTTTACACTTTTGCGGCTGAGGTTTTCAGTGTCACTGTTTTTCGAGTTTGAAAGCCGTGTATTTTTGGAATTTTTTCCTGACGTTTCGCTGGCGCGAGTGGCTAGCTCCTTCAGAGGTTTAACCATCATAGCTTGCTGTCCGATGATTAACTTTTAGGCTTCGTAAAGCGTATTTATGCCTTGTCAGGTAATCAGTTGTATTGATACCTGTATTTGTACCTGTACTTGTACCTGCACTCGTACCTGTACTTGAACCTGGAACATTCTCATTCTTGCTGCCTGTTGTCATTCTGTTCGTTATTCTCGAAATCCTTAAAATGGGGTTCCATATTCGATTGAGGTTCACCGCTTTTTCTTTCTGTTAAAATTATCCGTGTGTTTGTGGATCTCTATTACCTTCCGTACCAGTCGGCTATAGTATCCCTGGTTGGGGGCAATCAGTTCTGTGTTTTCAAACAAAATTATGTGGTCTCATTTACTAAGCGCGTGTTCTGTCACAGCTGTCCGCTTGGCCTAGTTTGCTGTTCCTTTTATGCTCTTTCAGTCTTGTCCCCATGGATCGTTTGATGGTTCCGAAATACACCTTCCCACAAGTGCACGGTATGCGATAGACTTCTGCTGCTGATAATGGGTCTCTTTTGTCTTCAGCCGACCTGAGGCTTTGTTGTATCTTCCTCGTGGGTTTGAAGACTGCATCGATGTCGTGTTTATCCAATAGTTTTCCAATTCTGTCCGTGACCCTAGGGATAAACGGTAGATATGCGCTTGCAACTATCTGATCTTTTTTGGCTTTTTGAACCGTAGTGCTCTTCGGTTTGAAGGCTTTCCTGATCTCGGAGGCACTGTATCCATTCAATCTCAAGGTCACTTCAAGGTATTTCAGTTCCCTCTCTAGATGTTCTGGTTCACATATTCCCCGACTTCGATCCGTTAGAGTGGAGATGACTTCTCTCTTTTGGCTGGGATGGTGTTTCGATAGTGCGTGCAAGTATCTATCTATATGTGTGGGTTTTCGATACACTTTGTGGGTTAGTCTGGTACCACATCGTTCTACTAGTACATCTAGGGAAGCTATCCGTTGGTCCTGCTCAATCTCCATGGTGAATTTTATGCTGGGGTGTTAGGCGTTCAAGTGATTTAGAAAACGGTTTAGGGCATCTCTGTCATCGGACAGCAAGCCATGATGGTTAAACCTCTGGAGAAGCTAGCCACTCGTTCCAGCGAAACGTCAGGAAGAAATTCCAAAAATTCACAGATTTCAAACTCGAAAAACAGTGACAATGATAATGCAATGTCGAAACGGCTTTTTCCAGAACAACTATGACCATATTGTCCAAGAATCAAATAACATGCAGTTGCAACTGACGAAAAAATGTACGCAAAAAGCCTTTGCAAGTCACAATCGTAGGACCAGCGATTTGTGGACCACCGAATGATCTCCATGATTTGTGATGGTCTATTGTATTGAGAAGATGAGATCAAATATGAAGTAGTTGGTCCTACTGGAATCGTTCATCAAGGCTTGAATATTTTCACAGCAGTTGAACAGGTGGATACTTTGAAATGAAGAATGTTCTGGATGTTCTCTCTGTTACTGCCAGCCATGAAGTTCCACTGAAAGTCCTCTCTGAACTGTGGCTGAAATCCATGTAAATTCTCAAATACATTTACGATATTATCAGTCAATTATTGTAGAAAATCGAAGAGAAAAAAGAATTGAGACGCAATAGTGCAACTGAGAGATCTGTTACTTGTTACTTCACCCAGTGAAGCAGAACAGAAAGTCTATTTCCACTAAACTTTTGGATTTTGGGATCTATCGGCCTCGGAGAGAAAATTTCAGAAGATATAGAACGATATAGTGTACTGGAAATATGTACATTAGGTACATATTGAGGTTCCAGGGCTATAATTCCCTACGTTAGTTAAGGAAAGACAAGGCAAGGTTGAAATAGGTAATACTCGGTTATATTGATCACCAACTTACCTACATATTACAAAAAAGTCTGTCTGTTTGCACACGATAAACTAAAAAACTATCGAACGAATTTTCATTCGGTTCTTACTAATAGATGAGGGTTGATAGAAGAGAAAAGATTATGTTTTGTGTAAATTTGTGAAATATTATAATGTTATCTGTGCGAAGTTGGGGCGGTGGTGCTACCTGTGCGAAGCCTGGAGTTATCATCGATAACGCTGTCTAATTCCTTAGAGATATATTGAAACAATTCACTAAATATTTTTCTTTTCTTATAGTCCTACAGAAAAGTGACCCATGGCATAAGAAATTTTTCAAAAGTAACTTACTGTACGTACCTATTTCAAAAATTTAAAAAATGGTCACATATACTGAATAACTGCAAAGAGATTCAAATGGATATAATGTCAATCATTATCAAATCAAATACATTAGTTTCCTTAAGCATTATCTTCAATGAGGTCGTTACCAATAAGTATATCATTCATTTGTATATTTGTATGAATTGTTTCGAAATTAGAAAAGAAAAGTACTCGATAAGTAAAACGGTTGTAAGTCAATTCCGTCTTAAAGTAGAGAATATACTATGGAACTGGAGAGAGTTTCCTAGGAAGTAATGAAAACTCGCATCCCTGGACCACTTCTGCGTTTGTTGAAATGATTCATACCAGTTTGAATCCGCATTGAATTTCAAAGCAGTGCAGCCGCCATATGCAAATATAACCAAATTATCTACTCGCATCGCGCATATATAATTCTCAGGGTTACAGGGGAACATGATTAACATATGGACCCAGTCGGAAGCATTTTGATTCTTATCTCTGCGAGCATCTGCACAATTCATTTTAATGATCCTTTTTTCGACCAGGTACACAGCCGTGGAGAGATTTATTAACTATATGCAAATTGAATTATATACAAATATTGCATAGGTACTGTTACGAAAATCAAAAGTCCAACGTAAATAGATCAACTCTCTGAAGCTATGGAGATAGAAAAAGGGGAATCGCAGGTAGAAAAAATATTTTCAAAACATTCACGACAGCACTGAAACATTTTCATGAATCTCTAAATTCTTGATAGATTTTTATTGATCTCAGATCCAAAAGTAGCATTTTGATTGTCATGTCATTAGACGCAATCAAAGTACAAAAGTTGAAATATAAAAATATGAACTGTATGTGAAAAGTGTACGAGAGTGGAATATTGGAATTCATGGAAAATTCACCAACAAAAATATTATAATTTCAATAATCTGATGGCAGTTTGTTAATTTCTGCAATGCAATGAATGTAATTCCAATGAAAAAGGACTCAAAACTGTTTTTGAATTTATGAACATTAGCATTTTTTTTAGAAAAGGTTGGAGATAGTTTGGAATTGCTTGAACAAATGTTGTAAGGGACAATTATGCAAGAAAGATGCATTGTATGAAATGAACAGATTCAGGAAAATATTCAGATATAACTGAAAATGAAAAATGATTCAATAATTGAAAACATTTTTGAAAACAATCTCTCATTTAAATACTCTAAAAAAAGAAAATAACCGACAAACGTTTGCTCATGGGGTTTCAAAGTATAGAATGGATCAAAAGGTGAATTTTCATATAGTATATAGTAGTAAAAATCTTGACAGAAAAGTGTAACAAATGGAATAAGTCACACGAAAATGATTGATAATAATAATAAGCTACTGAGCTACTTTGAATTATTTTGAAGAAGGAAGTGATTAACGTTTAAAACGTCACTAACCAACACAAGTTTTCAGACTAGATCAGAGTTGTTGAAAATAAAGAATGGAACAAAAAGTTAATTTTAATATTTCTATAAGTAGTGAAAATTTTGAAAAAAAAATGTAAGAAGTAGAAACAGAGAGAGAGAACTTCCTAGGGAAGTAGGAAAACTTACCTTCAACAACAAACACTCTTTATTAAAGGATATATTAACCTGTAGTCACTTCTTGTGATGGAGAATAAGAAAGACTTGTTCTGACGATAAAATACAGAAAAAAAAATAAATACTCCAATTGTAAAACATATTCACCTTCAATATTGCTGTAAGTCATCATTTGTAAAAACCATTTGGATGGTTTTTTAAAACAATTCAAAAACGTTATTCAGTTGAATGAAAAAAATGCAAACATAACTTATTTCACTCGTGTCAATTGCTAACTCCTGATTTTTAAACGAATGTAAAATAAATCCAACACAAACATTGCTTCCATATATATCAGAATTGCAACTCTCTTGTCGACGCACGGTTCTTCCTAATTTCTTAACGATGCCAACGCGTTTTGAGAAAAAGGTACTGGTACTGGTGTGTGTTGACAACAATCTAAAGTTCCTGCGATAATTCTTTGAACTATCCCTTCCCAGACAGGGCGACTAATTGTCGTCTCTAGCACACACGTTCAAGAATTTATTCGGCGGCGCGGCGTAAATTAAAGATTTACTCCTTTAATTTCGGTAGGCCGATGCATTCATTGTTTCTCTTACTCGTCGTGTTGACGTTATATACAGGGTTTCTTTGAATTTGGTTTACAAGCGATATCTTTGTTATTTGTAAAGCTAAAAAAATTAAACAAAGGCGGTAATTTAAGATGACAGAATCGTTGTAACCATTGTAGTATATAAAAAACCATACCCAACTTTATTTTTTCAAATGGCATTCCTAGAAAATATCACTGTCGATAAAGACACATATTATTTTATACAGTGTGTCTTAGAATTAAGTTAACACGCGATATTAACGTCATGAGAAGAGTTGAAGAAATGAAACAAAGTCAGCTTGGAGCTTGGAGAGACGTTGAAGTGCCCTGTTGAGAACATCGTCGACATCATGCTAACCACCTTTCAGAAAACTATCCTCTAGTTTTCAAAATGGTACCCCCAAAAAATTACATTCAATTATTGTCCCTGTTGATATTGTTAAAAATCACTTTCGACATTTTGATCAAAGATTTCCACTCAAACAAATAACAACCTTATTAGCAATACAAAATATTGAAATATAGTTTATGACTGAATAACTTTTGATACAATGATTTGCAGGAAAAATAAAAAAAACACGTCAACCATAATATAAAGGGGGACACATTTTGACATATTCACATTTGATGTTATTCCCCCTATAGTACCCCCAGAGCATATCACTATTTTTTTTTTAAATAGATCACCCTATATAGTCTCGCATCATCAGCAACATTGGAAGATTGGAGAGAGAATATCATGAGGCATTGCAAAGAAATATCTCCCGAGATTCTCAACTATGTGGGGGCGGCAATGGAAGCTCGTTTGTACCATTGTATGGAAGTTGGTGGAAACGTTTTTAAACATTCACTATAGAAAATTTGTTTCTTCTCTTTGACCTGTCATCAGATTTTGATTCAATAATTAATAAAAAAAATCTCTTTTTCTCAACGAATATTTCAAAATGTGGCCTGCTGTTTTTTATTTTTTCTGCAAATCATTGTTTCAAAAGTTATTCAAGGTGGCTCGTTTTCAACTCAAATAATTCATAGCTCCCGAACGATAAGCTTCAGATCATATGTATATGTCAAAATGTGCCCCCCTGTATATTATTGTTGATGTGTTTTTTATTTTTCCTGCAAATCATTGTACCAAAAGTTATTCAGGGTGGCTCGTTTTAAATGGAATGCACTGTATAATATAGGAGAAACTTCAAACGAAATGGATACCAATGGATACCTCATGGGGCGATATTTTCACACTGATAGTTTAAAAGAACCAAGATATGCAGATTTCCTGCTGAATATTTTCTTTGAACTATTAGAATATATCTCTCTATCCGGATGACCAATTATGATGTGGCATAATTACTCAACATCTTAATTATACATGTGATCATAGCTGAATAGGAAGCAGGGGTCCAATGAAATGCCAGCTCGTGTCCGTGATATGATTCCATTAGACTTTTTATTGGGTTGTTTGATGAAATTCTATATCGAGTGTCTTCAGTAGAGTAGGAGAATTTCACGAATCGAATTTGTCGTGCATAACACCAGCTATGATTACATAGACCTCCATTAGGGAACTTATGAGACGATAAGACACTTGTGTGGAATCAGATGGAGCACAGTTCTAACATTTGTAGACTTTGTAAATTTTCTGTAGATCAATAGAATCTTTGAATTATTTTTTCGAAAATAACTAATCAGACCATTTCAATTATAGAAAATATCATCTTTCTGCATTTACAATAACAGGAGGACTCAAGTGGAGTATACAATTGTAGGGGGTGGGGTGCATGAGGGTATAAATGAAATCATGAAAGTGAAACATGGTAATGTAAAATATTAAGAATATATAGATTAGAAGGATGCCGAAAATATTTCTGATTGAGGTACTCATGACTTTTCGATTGTTGGTTGTTGATTGTTGGTTGTTTTCACTTGTTTTTAATCTGTATGCTTGTTAACTCTGTGTACGTTATTTTTCAGGGTACTCGTTTATGCAGATTCTTCAAACTTCATTCTGTATTATTGCTTCTCCTCTTGAATGAGATCAGCTTTGAATCACTCCACCTTGTTCAGTGTTCTTTCTGTACTGAAGTACTTTTTAATTTTGAAATCATCTGTCCTGCTTTCTGTTAAAATCTCTTAAAATCTGTTGAAATTTGTTTATCCATTAACCAGCTGTCGCCCCCCTAAGAACGATAATGGAAGTGAACATTTTTCTTCTGTGGAGGTCCCGATATTCTGTTAAGTAGGTACTATCTGGCATGAAATCTCAAACTTTGTTTCTGCTAAAGATTGTTGACAATATTTTGATTCTCCTCTAATGTATATATTGAACACCAATATATTTTATGGAATTTCTTTAACAGTTTCAATTTTATGAACGGTCTCACGCTGTGGAAGTGTTGCAAGTGTCCAATTCTATTTCTCCAAGATATAAATTTGTGGTCGACCTGTCTCAACTAGGCATGTTGTTATCTTATCTATTTTTTAACGGTTTGGGTTTCTATCTGTGACCAGTGGCTGAAAAAAATATATTTGTAGTGAATCATCTTGTCGAAAATATTTTTTCTCAGTTTAAAATGCTTTTCTTCGACATGAAGATTGTGGTTAAGTTCTCCACTAGTGCACTGATCTGTAGATCTCTTCAAGTCCAGGATTCTTTCAAGATATCTTGCATTATTTACGAACCATGTGGTTTTCTCATGCAGTGGCTAAATTATTGAATAATATTTCTTTTAAAATCTATTAATCTTCGATAGGTCATGCAGGTGAGGGAGGGAAGGGCTTGTTTTGGTGAAGTATCAAGACACAACATTTCTTGTCTGAAAGTAAAGTTTGATTTTTTTTTAACGATAATCCACCTTTTTTTCTAGAGATGAGAAGAGATTTCGTGAAATCTTCCTGGTCTTTTTTCGTACTAAAGGAGTACTTTTTAAGGTTTCATTTTTCAGTATTCGGCTGATTTGAGTTCCATTTGTTGTTTGAATATGTTAGATTCTACATATCTCATTTTATTCAATTTGGGCAACGCTGTCGGTGCAGTTCGAATTTGAGACATTTTCTAAACAATGTTTTGCAGCTTGCTTTCTGGAATATCTAATTTCTATTACTTTTTGTTCTATATTTTCTACATAGCTTCGCGAATGATACATATTTTAAGGTATGCTTTCTGATTTCCTCGCATTGTTTGGCAAACCCTTAATTGCGAGTTAAGTCATCACCCCACAAAAGACTGCCAAACAATCAAGATATAAAGAACATATAAATTAATGTTGGAAACTAACTTAATATCTTATATAAAAAAACTATAACATGAAGTTGCACAATCAGAATTATTTAACAAAATAAGTATAACATTCGAGATTTTCTTCAAGAACAGCTTGTGAATGTAGGAAGAGCTTTCTAAATTACGATATGGTACTTTTCTATAGAAAGGTTTTTGCTTTTTACTAATCCATGTTTATATAAAAAATGTGAGAAAATACGAAGAAAGGAGGAAAGTAATTAATTTAAATTTGCTATTTACAATGATGTATAACGCAATCGAGAACCGTGAAGGAACGTTCCCTGCAAGTGGCCGTTGATGGATATCTCTCTAATACTTTTACCATCAACGCTGGTGTTCCCCAGGCATCCATATTGTCTTCAACCCTCTTTTTATTGTATATCAACGACTTATTGGAAAAACCAGGAATCCAATATATTGCTTTGCTGACAACAACACACTTGTCTCGTCATTACATTTATATTCCAGGACATCGGCTACGAAGGCACATCTTCACCGGCAGCAGAAGGTTGTATATCTTAGTGAGGATCTAGAAGTGATCTCGAATTGGGATGAAAATAAACAGGTTCAATTCAATGCCATAAGAACCCAGGCATCAGTTTTCTGAACCGGATATGTCAGGTCAGACAATTCCGCTTTCTACTTCGATAATTTTGTAGGGGTTAAAATGGGCACTAATATGTCTTGGTACAATCGTGTCGCTGGAATTGCGAAGGCTGCTTTTCAAAAGCTTCATAAAGCTGAGATTTGTTGGAGTATTGTTCTCATATATGGATTCCACCCAGAAAAGAACCATCCGCCTGATTGGAGACGCGAACATTACGTGCAACCTTGATAGTCTGGAACATCGTAGAACGGTTGGAGATTCGTCCCCCTTTTACAGATACTTTCACGGGAAGTGTTCAAGTGACGTGGCACATTCGATTCTACCAAAAGCGTTAAAGAACTCTTCCATCTGGAGAACTGTGTTTATGTGGAATAAATTTCCATTTTTCGAAATGGATTTAATCTCCAGCGATTCAAATCCAATGTGAATTGAGACTTTCGCACAGGCACCGCTCTAAGAACACCATAAGGATTTTCCTGTAGTGATTGTGTTTTGGTAACATTTCCTTCACATGAAACACTGTTATCCTCAATCGATGTTTCGGAGTATTTTGTATAATTAACTCTGATATATTTTGCTATTTTAAAGGAATTGTGGGGACAATTTCTTGTTGATTTATTTCAAAAATCTGATGAAATATTATATATGGAGGATATTTTAATCTCCCAATTGTCAGGCACAATGTTTTGATATTGAATGTTTTGTATTTTTTCAAGTTGGTGCTATAAAGCAAAATTCAACTGACAACAGTGTGCCAAATGAAGAGACGCCAAATATGATTTGTTGATTTGGTAGTTCAAAATCTGCATTGGATGATGAAAACACATTAACAATGGGTTCTCGAATTATTGGGCCATACTTCTCCTTCCATAACGCAAAATATAATTTAATATATCACAATACGATTACACATCATAATCACAGTTTATAATTGTAATTAGTATAAATATATTTGTCGCTTTCCTCGCTTGTCCGAATTAATTTGTGCTCTTATTCGAAACCAAATGAAACTCTGATTTCTTCGACGTAGTTGGTATGCATTTTCTCTTTGTTATTATTGCGTGGCAAACAAAATAGTGAGTTTAACGGTAAGTCTATTTTATTTTCGGTTATGAGGATGGCTGTCGCATAATGGACTGCTCTCCTGTAGGCCAGAAGAAATATTGGTACTAGTTTGTCCCAATCTTTCTTGTTTCTTGAGACACCATCACACTGTGAATGAGCCAGTAGTATCTCTTTTCAATTCGTTAGGGATTTTTTGATGCCCAAACTTGTCCTTCTCGACAATAATGGAGTTGTTTCAGCACATTTTTGTCATTCTATTTTTCCATGTGAATTCTCTTGGAACCAGTTCTATTAATCTTTCCAAAGTGTATGGAGCATTACATAGTCCAAATGGCAGAACTTTGAACTGGTACAAACCATTTCCAGATGAAAATTTGTTTATCGTTGATCTCTCGAGATGAATGTCAACTTGCCAGTTACCACAGGGTGTCGTCAATTTTGGTAATGGGTAATTATTCTTCTTTGTGGCATTTTTTAACTGCTCATAATTTATGCAGAAGATTTATCCTTTTTGTCACTAGTACAACTGGAGATGATCATAACCTTGCGGACTCATGAATGATATTTTCCTCATGCATGTTGTTGATTACAATCCTTGTTTCTGTTCGACAGATGGAAGTCTTCTAAAGCCTGTCTCAATAATTGGATATTACCGTGTTCATTTGATGGTGTATCGCCCATATAGCTGTATTCCTGGAAAATACATCATGTAGATCTTCTAAAAGTGACTTTATTTTTCGCTTTTTCTCCATTATGAGTTGTATACATTTTCTACTATTCTCGGATTCCTTCCTTTCGGAGTACGTACTTCTTTTCTATGACTACTTCTGCAGTAGATGCAACAGAATGGCCGATATTCGGGAGGTCTTTTCCATCCATGATGCAACACTGACTGATATCAGGGTAATGTGAACGAGGATGCGGGAGGCTAACATTACGCCTCTTCGATATTACTCCACTTTCACTATTCTCCTGTTAAAATCTTTCGGTTTTCCTTGTAGTCTTGCCTTCATAACATTTTTTTTAGGACCTAGAGTCTTATTCTACCGGTATTCTGATTTCAGACTTACTCTCAGCCGCAGATCCAACAGTTTTTCTTTACTTCTGTTTCTCCGTTTTATGATGTTGAGGCCAAACAAACTCTCATCCTAAATTTCGGCTGCTAAAAGAATATATTTCACTCCGGAATCAAAACGATCGTCATCTGAGTGGCAATTAACTGGTGAACCTCATCTAAATCGCCCGAAAGCACAACAATGGAAAGGTTATGCCCTCGGTATTTTGTAAAATACCATCAAGAGTGTATTTATAAAACGTTATTGCAGCATTTGAAGGCCGAAAAGATAGCGCATTGTGCTACAAGTCAATTAAAACAATGCAAAACAACATGAATTGATCTTTGAATTGCTCCTACATCCACCGTACTCGCTAGATTTGGCTCCCAGCGACTACTACTGGCTGTTCACAGACCTTAAAAAATGCTCACCGGTGTAAAATATCGCTCGAATGAAGATGTTATATGTGTGGACTTCCTGGACGTGTCTCAAACGTTCATTATTTCCAGGTCGTCTCCACAGTCTTACTCGACGAGAATCTGGATGAAATCCAAATCTGGATTCGTCTGTGAACAAAACTGTGGCCCAATCATTTGCATCCCAGTTTTGATGTTCTTGACACCACTCTAATCTTCTACCGCGATCCAATTTTGAAAAAAAACACGTTTTATTTCTTAGGCACGGGACTTTTGAGCCCATTTGTTACTTTCGATTGAAATATAATTTTTTACAAGGAAAAATATTACATTTGGGGATTTCTATTAAACATCTTCATTTTTAATAATGAGCAAACAACTCTACTGGTTAGCAATTAAAACGATATTGGATCTCCTTATATAAAGTTACCAATAGTGAGCACTTTTTATATTGGAAATTGTTCATTCTATTTTACTTTTCCGGATGGATAAATCCTACTTCAGGCTACAACTCAGTCCAACTCAATTACAGCAGTGAAAAATATTATGGAAAAGTGAAAATTTGGAAGTACCTCCATGGTTAGGGAATTCGATAGAGTAGGCTAATTTCGTTGAAGAGGGTTGCGTCGCACGTATTCAGAATAATAAGAAGTAAATTCCAGCTAGAGTAAAATATCAGAAACCAAAAACGTTACTAGCACGTGACTTGACGATTGATTTTATTGTATGCTTTTGTGCAGCAATTCTCGTGATTTACTTTGAATGAAAGTATTAATATTCAATAGACATGAAACTCGTAGCACAAAAGTGATTATGAAGTGGACAACTCAATATTATCAATTTCTTTAACAAAAACTCAATTATAAATTTACCTTTGTTGTTTTCATATACATGGAAGCAAAATAATAGCCAAGAACTAAATAGGTTTGTAAATTTGTAGGTCTATCAGTGTAAACTTTAGACTTTCTCACAGAAAGAAATCCAAAGGTGTAGAATCGGGTTATTTACTTGACCACTCCACTGGAACCGGTCACCGCTGATCACACATATTGGAAAACGTTGATCCAACAACTGACTCAAAAGAAATATAGAGTGTACCCTGAAACATTATTTCCTTCTCAAGTAATGATATTCAATAAAATTTGAGTGATAATAGGGTAATAGTAATAGTACTACTTTCATATTGACGTTGAATTCCGCAGGAGCTACTTTTTACTTTTCAGTTTGTACTACAAACATTCTTTATGGTACTTTCAGTACACATATTATTCATAGGAACGCTACAAAATATGAAATAGTTTTGATATAAAATGTCACATACATGGAACACTATCATCCTCAAAAGTGTACTTCCTAGTTTCAGGACAAGATACTTGTCTCATAACCTCATCAAAAGCTTTTTCTCCCCAAATACTAGTCTTTTCTCATTTTAAATTCGAAGTAGTTCTGACCACCTTGTCTAATAGTAAAGAATACCTTCACATGAACACTGAATTATACAAAAAACAATTTTCTCTATTCAGTTTATATTACATGCATTACATGAAACACTGTCATCCTCACTGGTAGATATCCGATGTTTCGCTGTAAGACACTTGCCTTATCAGCTCGTCAGTACCAAATACGGATAACATTAAAAAAAAACACTCAATTCATTCATAAAATGACGACTTCAATTCACGGAATGAGATCAATCTACTCAAGTCGTCGATGACAGTACGTAATGACATTCATTCGCATATTTGATTAAATCCCAGCGAAAGGAATCTTGTTTGAATTGAAGGGGTATATTTTTAGGAGAGGTTGATTTTTGGGAAAAAAAGATTTTGGCTTTCTACATCTCCATCTCAATACCAAAAAAAATGAAAATCTTCCAAAGAAAGGAGGGAAACAATACATTGAAAAACTCTATACAAAGATGTGTAGATCATGAAAAGAAGTAACGTTCGGATACAAACTGGAAGAAACAATGTTTACCAGTGAGGATGTACAGATGTGAGGATGTAAATGAAATTTTACCTCTTTCATATACTATATTGTGTAGGAATCCTTTGAATGATTTCTAATTCGATTCCATAACGAGTGTTCTTTGTTTAATTAAGTGTTCATATAGGAGTTTTTGTTTTGAAAGTATTTTTTTTCTATAATTCAATATTTATATGTAAGTAGCTGTTTCGAGGGAGCTTTTTCTTCCAGTTTGTATCTGAAAGTAACTTATATGTATGATACACACACCTTTGTAAATAGTTCATTTTGAAATTAATTGTTTTCTTCTTTCCTCTGGAAGTTTCCCACATTTTTTGTATAAAGATGAAGAGGTAGAAAGCCAAAACCTGGATTTCCGAAAATCAATTCCTCCTAAAATATACATTTTTCAAGTACTATTATACTATTATACTGCTTGTATCATTATCGGTATATATGATTGTCAACCATATTCAGTAAAATGTATACCTGTGGCGTTCCTAGTTTGGTATATTGTTCATCTGAGTGAGTCTAATTCACTTTCACTCTATATTTCCTGTCAGTCATAATATATGAACTGGATGATCTTATAATGAGTTCCTGAATACTTATATTGTCTGATTTATTGCATAGACAGTATATATATTTTGAGTTCATAAGCTCCACATAATTTTGTGAGGTCAGAAAATATATCACAAACAGATAGTGTGTGTGGCATTATTATTTTCATTAGTTTAATGTAGGTGTTACGAATCACACGTTAAAAGATAAGACCTCGTTAATCCTTAGCTCGCACAAGTTTTTATTTCTGAGGGTTGTCGTTCGTAGGGGTGCGACAGCTGGTTAACGGAAAAACAGATTTTTTTAAACAGGTATTTTTCGACCAAGGCACTTTCGATTAAGAAATTTCAGCGAAATTTTTTCTGATGTGGGTTGATAAGGTTTTTGTCGCGAAAAAAACTGGAATGAATTTTATGATTTCTGTTCAGTTGAGAATTTTCCATCGAATATGGTAACCTACTGAAAACAGTTAGCATTAATAGAAGAATATTAAGTTTTACTATCTTTGTTCTAGTGTGTGAGAACTGTTTTTAAACAATCGAAATTTTGTTTACCATTCGAATATAAATTACTGTGAATTTCCAGGGAAATTTCCACACGCGTTCGTCTGCTTTTCATTTTTTCAATAGACTTGGTTTTATTATGGGAGTTTATAATCATCAGAATAGATTATTTTTCTATTTCCTACTTCTCCATCATTTAACAAAGAATGTGGTAATTGTTCAAAATTTCTCTAATGATTCTGTCTTTATTCAAGTAATACTTTAATGTGAGATTTTCACTGGACAGTTTACAGTACCGCAACAACCGCTGCTTATGTGTTTTATGATTATAATGAATCAAAAATATGAAACCTAGTTTTTAATTTTATCACCTTGTGTTCTGGATCTTTCCCTAGCTGAGAAATCAGAGTATCATTGTAGTTGAAAAATTTCCCAAATGATTTGAGTATCCTGTGTAGATCATAAAAATAATGATCGACTTCATTTCTCACATAAGTTTTACAATTTCATCAGCTTGGACTTCAATTGTCTAATATGATATGAAATTATTATTTTTTTATTTAAAAAATAACCGCGTCAACCGCGAAGGGTTATTAGCGGGGAGGAACAATTAGGTATAATAATATTTTATGTAATATATGAATATATTTCAAAAAGGTTACTAAAGAGTTCAAGTTCGCCACGTCTAGGGCAGAATTGAGATCACTGGGAAGTCTTGCTTCTTGTCTTTCATATTCAAAAACTGGGCACTCCAGGATAATGTGTTTCACACTGTTGATCACACCACAAATATCACACTCCGCACTGTGAAATGATTTCAAATCTTTGAAAGAATCAATGGAATTAAAATGAATAGCTGAAGGTAACAATTGTATTGTATAATTGAACAATATGATAATCAGATAGCTGTTCAATAGATTGAAGTATATATAGGGTCCAGAAAGTTTTCATTAACTTGGAACATTACTACGCGATGATATTTAATGTCCGCTCTTTGAATCAAATATTTGAATTTTTTAGCTATATTTATGAGTTGTCAAAACATTTGTTGAATAAAATTGGAAGGGTTATATTTTTAGGGGTAATTAATTTTGGAAAAGAAAGTTTTTGGCTTTCCACTACTCTATCTTGATACAAAAAAATGTGGGAATCGTCCAAAGAAAGGATGGAAATAATCAATTTCAAAAAAAGTAACTCTATATACATAGATGTGTAGATCATGCAAAGAAGTAACTTTCAGACACAAACTGCAGTGAGTGGTTATCGAGTGTCTTGATATAAATAAAGAAGTTTAAATCGGACATAGCACTCAAGAAGGTGGCAAACCATAGATATGTGTTTGGGACTTTTGGCCCATTATCAGTATGGTGCAGCCAAGTGTAAGGATTGGCAACACTTGGTTACCAAAAGAAAGAAATACAATCTCGTGTTTACAAGAAACCTATCAAAATCACCACGGAGTCAGCTATAGCTACCTGCGTGACATCCGGGTCCAGGAAATAATACAAATACGAAGGTTATCGAGTGTCTTGATATAAATAAAGAAGTTATTAATCGGACATAGCACTCCAGAAAGTGGCAAACCTGCTGAGTGCTTGAGTGCTATGTCCGATTAATAAATTCTTTATATATATATATATATATATATATATATATATATATATATATATATATATATATATATATATATATATATATATATATATATGAAATCTAGAAAGGTTAATGCAGTCAAGCTGCTGGAAAATAATTCCATGGAAATCAAAAAATAAATAGATAAGTACTCTTTGATCATTCCCATATTGATTTCAATATAAGAGCCACCGGTATACAGCTGTTTCAGCCTATTGGGCATCGTCAGTACCGGGCAGGCGGTCCTCGATTGAAGACAAAATGAGAAAAAACCAATAAAGTACTTGATAAAAATAGCTGCGTAAACGCAAGCGAAACATAAGTGGAACCACCTATTGGTGTGACACCGAAGTCAACTTGCCAAGTTTTTATGTCAGTGTTGGTGGTTTGACCAATCAACCGACAACTGCGGTAGCAGAAATTTGGGAAGCTAACCTGAAATGTCATCGGAAAACGAATCCACATGTTTCTAGAAATGATATGAAATCTAGAAAGGTTAATGCAGTCAAGTTGCTGGAAAATAATCCCATGAAAATCAAAAAATGAATAGATAAGTACTCTTTGATCATTCCCATATTGATTTCAATTTAAGAGCCACCGGTATACAGCTGTTTCAGCCTATTGGAATGACAGATATTTTTCAATATTTTTCAACAAATTAAGGTTACTTGGACAATTTTATGAATAAAAGTACTCGTGTGGAAAGTCGATCGGAGCAACGAGTCTTGATAAAAATGTAGTTTCACTCGACGACATCAAACCCGCTCGTCCACCATTATTTGAAATGAATAATTATCAAAGCAGAAATAATAATGATAACGTTAATTCAACAACATTTATCCTGAGATGTCTACCATTATTCGAAAATATTAGTTTTTAAGGAAAATGGAAATGATAGGTAAAATGTTCATAACGAATTTTTATAATGCAAACACGTTTAACTAACGAAACTCAAGAGCCTCAAGAGCAAACAGAAATGAAAAATCCGCTACAGAAACTGCTCGATATGACCACCTTCTCTCTCTATACATTTTCTTAGTCTGCGAAGACACCCTCTCTGTACTTGAAATAGCATTCCAGGGTCGTTTCGTATGGCTTCACAATGTAATGTTATTCTATTCAACAATGCATCTCTTGTGTGAGTAGGTGTAGCGTAAACAAGGCTTTTTAGATGCACCCACAGAAAGAAATCCAATGGATTTAAATCCGGAGACCGCGATGGCCATGAATATGGCCCACCTCTACCAATCCATCTATTGTGGAAAATATGGTTCAGATGGTCACGCACAATCAAACTAAAATGAGGAGGAGCGCCATCATGCATAAACCACATATCTCTTCGGGTTTGCAATGGAACATGTTCCAAAAGTCCATTCAAATCGTTCTGAATGAACTCCAAATAACGTTCTCCATTCAATCGGTCCTGTAGAACGAATGGTCCTATAAAATGGTTTCCTATGATACCAGCCCAAACATTCACGTTGAATTTCCGTTGGTGTTTGGTTTGCAATATCCCATGGGGATTTTCTTCGGCCCATATATGGAGATTATGAGAGTTGATAACTCCATCTCTACTGAAACCTGCTTCATCAGTGAATAAAACTCGATTAATAAAAGTCATATCCTCTCTTTGCCTATCCATGAACCAATTGGCATATTCCAGTCGTGCTGGAAAATCTTGAGGTGTCATGGCATGTACCTTCTGGATGTGAAATGGGTGGAGCAGTTATTCCCTAATTATTCTATGAATAGTGGACTTGGATGTATGGAACTGTTCTGATAGATTTCTGATGCTCATTGAAGGATCATCAGCGACGGCTTCCAAAATATTTTCCTCCAATACAACGGTACGTACAGTCCTAGGAGCGCCCTCACCACCTCGTTTTGGCAAAACTGTACCTACAATAATATCGAAATAAAACAACGTGCTCAAATTAATTATCAATTATTACATACCTGTCTCCCTCAAGCTGCGATCGACACGCTCGAATGTTTTTCTTGACGGTACTGTTCGATTGGGAAAATGCTCGGAATACAGACGACGAGCTTCTGCAGCATTACAAAATGCTCGTCCATAAAATACATGCATATCTGCATATTCATTGAATGTAAACTGTTCGGCCATATCAAAAAAATTCAAAATATCCTATAGAATATTGACAATACAATGATAGTCATATGACAACGCACCACTCAACAAAACAAAATCGCATTCCAGTTTCTCATTTTTTATCAAAACTTTCTAAAAGGTTTTTTTGTCAACATCTGTGAAAGAAATGGAACATAATTATTCCCTGGATATTTTTCACCTGATCATGTGCAGCCGTTTTTGTAGTTCATTCGTTTGCTTTTTATTAGTATAGTAAATATTTTTTCCGATGTGCGTTTTTTCACCTAAATTTAGATTCGTGTTAAAGAATTTCTCCCATAAAATTATAATTATCAGTGAAACTCCTCAACAGTTTAGCTGTGAAGAATTTGAAACATTCGAATGTTGAGTTTCATGAGATTCAGATAACTGATCAACACGAAACGTGATTATTCCACACGTATTATGTACATACAAAATATGGAATGAATTCGATATTTCATAGTAGAGTAGCTTGTTAGTTTAAAAACACCACGAATCTACAGAACTTGATATTTCTTTTGAAAAAATATCTGCTATCACAATTGTGACTTAAACTTCCATATAGGTACTGTACTTTTTGTTTACGACTTCATTTTAGCATACTTTGTATTATTCCTGTTATAAATGTTGTTGAATTAACGTTATCATTATTATTTCTGCTTTGATAATTATTCATTTCAAATAATGGTGGACGAGCGGGTTTGATGTCGTCGAGTAGAACTACATTTTTATCAAAACTCGTTGCTCCGATCGACTTTCCACACGAGTACTTTTATTCATAAAATTGTCCAAGTAACCTTATTTTGTTGAAAAATATTGAAAAATATCTGTCATTTCAAAGTTTTGGGGTGTGGACCATCGGGGGTAGTCCGTTCCTGACTTTGTAGCAAAACAACTGACTCCTGCATGAAAGCTCATCGACGGAATTCATTTGTTTAGTCAATTACCAAAATTCGGATGATTTTGAATATTCACTTGAAAAGTAATCAAAGAAAAACAGTTTTCATTTTGTAACTTCGAGGCCCGTAGCTTGGTTACGAAGACTTTTAGGAAAAAAAGTTATATGAAGTACTGATGATATTTTGACCCCATCTATACATTCCCGAGAGGAAAAGAGGAAGTCCAGGGACACCCTGTATATCTTGGGTTTTCGAATGAAGAAATATTCAGGAACAAATCATAATCAGTAGGGTTTTCATTTCATCGATGGTATAAAAGCAAGCACACAATCTAAAACCAGGTAAACTATCCGTAAATTGTCCAACTGGCGCTACTTTACAAAGTGAAAGATTCGATCCTCATCAACAATTGATTTTCATTTAGCAAAAAATGTTTCATCTTCATACCTCACTTTAGATGCCTCAAACAGGCACTTAAAAGAGATATGTCGTATTCATCATTATGTTGCAATCTACAGCAAATCCTGTGGTTAAAACAAGACACAAAATCATCTACCTTACTTCTATTTATGTTGAAAATGGCAAATACATGATCTATGTGTCGAATACAAATTCGTAGAGAATAATCTGACTCTTTTCAATAAAACAGATTTTTAATTGCTGTTCCCTCACGCAACAGTTGTAGAATCGAAAGTAATTCTGTTCCATACAAATTTTTGTGAGCTGAATGTATTTTTCGACTACTCCACCATAAAGAGCAATACAATTTTCGAAAGATCCCTCAATTATTCGGTCGTTTTAGTTACACTTGGAAACAACGAAGATAAAATCACTAGAATCTCTCTATTTCGTTACCTCACATGATTTTCCCAATAAATCCTTGGGAATTGACGATACAAACTAGGTTGAGTTTATAATGAGTTCGATAGATGCACGAACTGTTTTGTTAGCCATTAGGAAACATAAATTCACACAGTTTTTTCGTTAATCTTCGATATTCGAAAGGAAGATGCCTCAGACTTCATACAGTGTCACACATAAAGTTCGAGACGTATGGAAGTTTTTTTATTAATAGATATAATGAAAATTTGACTTCGCAGTTAGTTTGTGCTTGAAATATGAGTAGAAAACAACCTTCTTTCTTTTTTCATGTGCTACTCTAAACCTGTCATGTTTGACATTTTTTTCGAAAATCCTGAAAAAATCATATTTATTTTGGAAATTTCGAAAAAATTGTGATGCACTGTTTGCAACCTTTGGTGTGATCATCTAGTGATCATCTTCAAGAGGAAGATCTTCCTTTTGAAAATGAATTTCCAAGGATTCCAAATAATTGAGTTTTCAACTCTTTCTTGCTTAGTGCAAAATTCCCGTATCGATTAGTTTTGTGTTTGACGCTTCGGCTTTCAAGAAATTCATGTGACTTTTCATTATCAGATCTTCTGATACTGATGTTAAAAAAACATTTAACGTATAACTTTTGGTGATATGAACTTTGAGTTATTCGATGAAAATAACGGGATTCAGAGGCATAGCAAAAATGCATAACACAGAGTCATAGCAAAGCTTGAAGTGATTCGGAAAAAGATTTTGAAATCTATTTCCTGAGAACAGTTACTAATTTATTTGACCACAGAAACTCTTCAATACTGATTGACCATTGGTATAACACAAAACTAAAAATGAAAAAAATGTGTAAAGGTTTCTACACAAACAGTGGAACAGAGGAGCTGATATTATTATGTGTGATATTATATGTGTGATGATATACATATCATCACATATATAATATATATCATTACATCATATCAAAAAAGAATTGTGTAAATTAAAGGAAAATTAGAAATTAGAAAACTCTTTCAAAATTCAATCTCCTCGAATGAAAATTATAATCTTTAAAGTAAAGTTGTGCAGCAAATTATCCTCAATTATTTAACTAATAACTCAAATTTATTCTGAAATTTTGAAAAAAAAAATCTTTCAATAGAAAATATTATTCATTCCTTCTCTATTTGAATTAAAAAGTCAGTATTCAGTATAAAATACTTCTTTATCCATCAAGATTTGTTTGCCGTGAAAATATCCACACACAGATCAACAGCATGAAAGGGTTGAGGAAGTTAACGGTTAACGGTATAAAATTTCACATAATAATTGATGCAAAAAGGTCACAGGGTAACTGGGACATCCCATCCTGCATCCAGCATCTGAATCAAGAAATCTTAACACAGTTCGTTTGCTCCATTTTTTGCGTTTATAAATAATAGAACGGTGTCATATTCTAGGGTGAAGGGTTACCTGATTACAATGAAAAACACCCTGAAGACATGCTGAGGGTGACGCGCATATATTATTATGGGGTGAGAAAGGGTTAAAAAAACTATGCAAAAAGGGGTTGTGGGTATTGTTGAGGAAGTTTGATATATCGCGCGATGCGTATATGCAAAATGCAAAATTCCCATTATTTGCGAAGGGTTTTAATATATGGGATTCTCGCTTTGTTGACTTGTATGAATGGTTAACTAGATGTATTCATAAAAACGAATACAACTGTCATAACTGAACGGTAATCAATAACGAATTGATGGTTGGACTTTGGTAGAATCATTGAGTTCAGTGTCTATTTTTTCACATCGAAGGTCACGAGAATGCACAAATAATGAATGTGCATGATAATAAATGTGATACCTAACCGATTCTGAATAATGACTGGTAGACCTTTTTTATTACCGTTTCTGTTTACTGTCAATGTTCGAAAACATTATGAGAATATTATGGGAACCCATTCTGGATGTTAGTTTGAAAACCTATCAGTCTTATTAACCTTGCTTTCGGTAAAAATAATAAAACATTCAGATAGACTAGTGGTATAACTTAAATGGAAAGAAAGTCAAGTGAACATCATTTGAAGGTCTCTTCATTCTGTTCTCAACGAAACCTTATTCAAAATTTTTTGGCCGGCAAGTAGCAAACGGTTTTTAAGTTATTAGAAAAATTCAAATTTCAAAAGTAGTAAAAAAACAGTAACAATGTCCATTGTAGTTAAAATGAATTCTCTACATTTTGAGTAGACATTATTTCAAATATTTTCCACAGCTGGTTTTTGATTCACAATTGGTGAACATGTCGTTCATTATACCGTAATAAGAAATGAAGCCTGTTTTGGAACTCCTTAATATTTGTGAAAACTTCACTTGTAATTAATCGGCACGTTACTCTGCGATTCGTCTCTTACGATCATCAATATTGCCTGGTTGTGTTCCATAAACAGAGAAAAGCAATATATCGACAAAAAAAATCTACTTCAACTACTATTTTGAGAAAAAAATATGACGAAAAAACCATTCTATCAAAAATAAAAATTCTCTCACAAGACTGAATCACCATTCAAGTCACGCTTTTCGAGTGTCCTTGAAAAATACAGTCCTGAACATTTGTTTTGTTTTGCTGTTATGTATGCCCACCTCCACAGCAGAATTTTATCAGAAAATGAAAATGTATCGCTTTTTATAGATATTCGACAAAATATTGCAGTTGCCAAGATTCTGTAACTATCAAATTCATTCTGTTACAGCTTTTGAAGTATCTGCATTTTATAGAGATGAAATGTATGTATTTTCTTTATTTTCCAAATCTTTAATACAATTTCATTTATTTCGCTACTGTTCGTAGGTAGCTGGTGACCCTAGTGACATATTTCTTTCTTATTCTGCACCGAACCCGTTTTCCAAAACTGCCCCCAAATCAAGAAAATACTCACATTATTCACATAACTATTTGGATTTCTTAGATTCTAATTTTTCATCGTACAAGCAACAAAATGAGCTGATCAACATTTTCACAGAGAACCAAGTCGCACTCATGGTATTTATGAACGCATAATTAGTATCGAAACTGGTTTGAGAATGTTACGAAAAACTGAAAGTCGTCATTAGTGGCCGTAGTAGTGATAAAACAATACAATACAATTCTTAAACAAAATAAGGTTGTATATGGGAGATTTCAGCCGAAAACAATGCAGAAAAGGGATAGAAATAGCTCTTTTTGTCTTTCGCGCATGTGACGTACTGGATAATAAGTTAGAAGTAATTTATAGACAGTCAAAAGTAAGTCCAGCTCAATATGATGAACATCCAACGAAGTATTAATTATTTACTGTTAATTTATCGAGATTCCATCGTTAAAATTATTCCTTCATGTAGCTTTTGTTACAACTACAAAGAATAGATTTGGGACAGGTAGAGAAATATCGACGACTTCCTTTGGAGGCATAACACCTCCTTAACGTATATGATTCGCTTGTGACCTAGTATTCAGTGTTATAGTATATACATAGTATTATGTCTTCGAACTCTAACAACACAATCACATCTATTAAACGTCCCTAAGATATCTCGTAAATGACGACTGTATGTCTCTGAAACAGTCACTGTCGAGACCTGATATCCTCATATAGAAGATGTCTCTTTAGGTATTTCCAAATGATAAATACACCATAAATATTCCAGAGACATTTCGTGGATGTACCAGATATACAATATTCATCAAGGGATGCAATTGAACCCAGGTTTGTGTTTAATAAACCCTACAAAATACAAATAAAACAGAACACAGAGTTAGATGCTACAAATGCAATACGCATATATACAGACGGCTCAAAAACCGGAGAAGGCTTAGAATGGGGATTTTACTCCAGATCACTGAGCCAAAGGATTAAATGGAGAATGGGAAAAATACCAGCGTGGTTCAAACAGAACTGGCTGGTATCTCAATCGCCACAAAAGAAATAACCAGGAAACGAATTTCTGGCAAAAACATAACAATCTGCACTGATAGCAGATAGCCTTGAACAGAAACGTGTTACCTCAGGGCTGGTACTAGAGTGCCACCAAGATTTAGCCAAAGCCTTGGTAGATAATAACATTATCCTGCGTTGAAGGGTACGACAGGAGTAAAGGTAATCGCATTGGTGACTGTTTAGCCAAGGAAGCGGCTGGACTAAGAATTTTAGAACCCAGTGGCACCTAAGGCCTGATGACTTCGACAATTGCGGAACTAGCCAAACGTCACACCCATACTCAATCCCTAAAGGGATGGGATGAAATCAAAGAATGTAATCTTGCCAGGATCACCTTTGGCGACTCTGGGAAGCTGGCGCGGAAGAAATATCTGGAGATGACAAATCTACGCTCAACAGTAGGATTCTGACGGGCCACTGTCAACTAAGGAAACACCTCCACAATATGGGGTTAATGGACACACCTCTATGCAGGATGTGTAAACAGGAAGATGGAACTGTCAGGCATGTCCTATGTGAATGTTCGGAGTTATCGTCAATAAGAGGAGATGTCTCCCAGAGACCTGCTACCTTCCTGGAAAGGACCTAGGAGGACAACTCCTTGGGAAGATGTACAATGGGTCACATGTGGCCTACGTGCTGTGGGCCTGAACTCACCCTCCCTACCTACAGATACAGATACTATATTCATTCCAGAGGGCAGATCTAAATACAAAGCAATAGAGTTTGGGACGGTGCAGTCGTAACTAGCTGCGGGCCTGCAAATATTGAAATGTTAGCATGTAAATGTAGCCATTCAGACTATGCGGACGTAAATAATCACTCATGGGTCTCAATCACAACCCGTATCTTCTGAAGGTAGCTTATTTTGTTGTTTAAACAAAACGGTTTTTGGTATTGCCATACTTCATGAGTCAAACACATTATTAAAAATTGTTTAGAAAAAAGTATCTTTGGAAATAGATACATACAACATCTACAGACTTGCCAGTTGGAATTTGATTACCGCAAGGCTTGTTATAGGGGGTTGTTTCGAATACTTTATATGTGAATGAGTTAAAAGCGGTAACTCATATGAATGTGAATGAGTTACCTCTGGTAACCTCTAGTAACTCTAGTAACTCATTCACATCGATGTATTTACCCGTTTGTATGCAGATGCATAATTACTTTTGTTTTCTTGTAAATTCAGGATAGATAATGATAAAATTGATGAAAATGTTTATACATTGTATGATTTGATCGATCATATGTGGAATTCGTCGGGGTGGTAGTGCGCCCGACTCACGATCGGAAGACCGTGGGTTCGATTCTCGCCTCGACCAGATATTTTTCTCGAGAGAATTTATCTGGTAGAAGCTGGAATGATTCTGCAACCGTGTTAGGAATCACACGTTAAAAGGTAAGAGTTTGTTAGTCCTTAGCTCGTACAAGTTTCTTAACTACTCAGAGTTGTCGTTCGTATGGGGGCGACAGCTAATTAACGGAAAACAGATTTTAAACAGATATGACGACTCTTTGTTTTTGAATACATGCAAAATAAATTTTATATCTTTTCACAATCGGCAGAATGAGAAAAATGAATTTCTTTCATTAGAGGTGAAAGAATGTTATTTTTTAGGTATAAAATTATATTAACACTTATTTTTTGAAATATGCTGTAGAACTTTAGCCAAATTACTTAATATCAAATGTTAACAATTGGGATGTCTTAAATCAATTCTTGATATACATGGACTGTTCCTATTCTACCTTGGGGTAGAATATGAACAGGATATGTCCACGATCACATACGGGATTATCAAAATAATTCAATTTATAACTATAATAATCTCAGAAAAAACGACTTTCATGTACCGAACACTGGTGTAACTCTTTCTCAAAAGTGGTTAAATATCTCAAGAATTCAGATTATATAACACTCTTCCTGATAACCTGAAAATATAGACGAAAATCACGTATTGACAAAAAATTTTATTGTATTTTCTTTCAACTCTGCCCCTAAGCTATCAATGAATTCATTGAACTTTTCGGTTAATATTTGTTTCATGTATTACCAATATCTTAATCTGAAAATAGAGCCGAATTGGAGAACTACCGTCCAATATCTGTAATTACAAATTTCGCAAAATTTTTTGAGACTATCCTGAAATTGCAAATCAGCGCATACCTAAATAAAAATAATATTTTATCAAAAAATCAGTACGGTTTTCCACAGGGCAAATCAACTATAGACGCCATATCAGTCCTCACGAATCAAATCAGAAAATACATAGATAAAAAAGTACCATCCCTAATAATATTCGTAGATTTGGAAAGAGCTTATGACACTGTAAATCACGATCAACTGCTAGAAGTACTGGACAGCATCGGATTCAGGAGTTTACCATACTCACTACTGTGCAGTTATCTGAATCCTCAGGGAACCGTTTTGGGTTCGCTACTTTATAACATCTACCTGAACGATATTTTCTCTCTGAATGTGGAAGGTGATATATATATATATATATATATATATATATATATATATATATATATATTATATATATATATATATATATATATAAGTTTTGCTGACGACACTGAAATTATTTATCAATAGGAATCATGGAATTCTATGAAACAAAAAGCTGGAAAAAATTTCCAAAAGATAATTAAATGGTTCGAAAGTAAATCATTGAATATAAATGTATGCAAAACATTTCACATTACCTTCACTTCGTACGCCAAGAATCTAAGAGATTTCAAATTACTTTCAATAGAATACGATGACGCAGAACTTTCCGTTTCATCAGTAGATAAATTGAAATACCTTGGTATATATATTGACGCTTATCTAAAATGGGATGCGTATATTGATTACTTAGTCAAAAAACTACGATTCGTTACATACATAATAAAATACGTGGGACCATACCTATAAATAGCCCAGATGTGAATGCTACACTATACATTGTTAGAAACCCACCTCACATACGGAATAATTGCTTGGGGAGCAGCAAACACAACTTTTCTGAAACACCTAGAACAAGCACCACTTCAAAAAAAGAACCGACTCATTATATAAACATCAATTCTAGATGTCGGACAACTTCTCAATGGGTATGTTGGGTCCCAAATTGCCCTTCTTTTGTACACAGAACTTATTACGTTTTCCGCCCTAGCTAGGCTACCCGGCTGGAATATCAAACACGACTGATTAGGTTGGATAGACCCCTGGCGTACCTTCGGATGGATTCTGGAGGTAAGATGGTAGTGAGGGTCACTGCGGCTACCGTCGTTCTGTTACCTACGTTTATAAATAGTAGGATGTTCGTCAGGCAGTTATCTACCATCCACCATCCTACCAACCTTCCTGCAGTGCGGCCCTAGCCTTAGGGCCGCGTTATGTCGATGGATATAGGCCGATACCGCATATGCTGAACATGCTGATAGCAAGTGCATTGTGTCAGAAACCTCTATACCCATCACGCGACTGCGGTAGACTAAGGTGTTGAAGACACCATTCTGGCAAGCCATGCGAAAGCCAGTTGTTTTGATAAGACAAACTCTCCAATGTTATTGACGAAGACCCCATGCATTGGCTCATCTTTGTGTTTCCGCAGAAGTGAGGTGATCTCTGCGGCTTTTATATGAGCTTTTTGCTGAACGGGTTCCAACCAACTCGGTAACAGAGTTGTGGTCACCTCGTTCAGTGTCACCTTGTTATTATCATTGTTATTATCGTGTATTGTTTACTGTATGTAATTTCATTAGTTTTGAGTGACGTGTACAATAGTTTATTGAGCTCGAAGGATCAAATAAAGATTTATTTGATATTTGATATGATTGTTCAACAAAGTGAAGCACTCACTAAATTTAAATTGTGAATCAAGAAGAAAAATTCGAAAAACACCCACATACATGAGTGTTCTAATAGTCCATTTTTTAAATCTTAATTTTCATGTTATACTGTCTGTACGACAATCTGAACAGAAAGAAACTCTTTTTGCCAATTTTAACTTGTAGATGGATTTCTTATATATATATATATATAAATATATATATATATATATATATATATATATATATATATATATATATATATTACAAAAAGGATTTGAAGCTTTATAAGTTCTAGAATAATACCTGATGTAACCCAAAGGCTAATTGCACACACACCGATTTTGGACGGACGATATTATACTCACCGATTTTTTACCGACCATTCCAGTCTCGACTGCTCGGTGAAATTGTAGTTACTACGTATTAACTTAGTTTTGGTAGTGCGTGCTAATTACGGTGACCGGTAAAAATCCGGTGAGTCTGCAAGCACCCGCTACCAATAAAATATCGGCCGATTTTATACTGGCCGTCCAAAATCGGTGTGTGTGCAATTAGCCAAATACAGGCAAATTTGCCTAAAGAACCTGGAGTACCTGTATTAAGGCGTTCGGGCCGTATAAAAGGACATACGACAGGATGACACGTTCAGTTTGAGTAGAGCCTAGATGATGATAGTACGACCAGCTATCGAAAGCGCTCGCATATAATTAAATAGAAGTTATATATATATATATATATATATATATATATATATATATATATATATATATAATATATTATATCATAATAATATGATGTTGATTTCAATTTAAGAGCCATCGGTAGACAGCTGTTTCAGCCTATTGGGCATCGTCAGACCAGGCATTTTTTTTGACAATTTCAACTTGTAGATTGTAACATACCAATTATTTGAAACACAAACAAATCTCAAGAAATGAACTTTAAACGTTCAAGCCAGTCTCGAATATACCTATACAGTAGGTTAAATGGACTGACGCCTATCAGAAAACAACTACTCCCTTGGCTAATACCACGAAGGGCGTTGGATTATATCCGACAGGCATCAGTGCAGGAATCTTCACAGAAAATTTCTTGCATATGCAATTGGCAATACAACTGTAAGAGTCGACCTTCAATTTTGGAACGGGCACACTTGCAGACCGATTTCGGACTCATTAGCCACTCATCAGTGCAAGATAGTGACCGTCATCGATCAGAAGTCAATGTTATACCACAATCGAAAATCGGAATTCTTTCAGAGTATTTCATTCCTCTTCTTACGTTGGAGCGAAACAACAAAATGTCACTCCATCTAGTGGACGAGGTACTAACCAACTGCATATCCGTAATTTGCCCGAATCCTCTGAATAAGGAAGAAAAACGTTCTTATTAGTTAGTGGGCTGTGCTTGAAGACTGACAGTAAACAAATCTAAAGAAATGAACTTTAAACGTTTAAGCCAGTCTCGAATATGGTTGAATGGACTGACGCTTATCAGAAAACAACTACTCCACTGGCTGATACCACGAAGGGCGTTGGATTATATCCGACAGGCGTCAGTGCAGAAATCTTCAAAAAAAATTTCCTTTTATGCAATTGGCAATACAACTGAAAGAGTTGACCTTCAATTTTCGAACAGACCGATTTCGGGCTCATTAGCCACTCATCAGTGCAAGATAGTGACCATCATCGACCTAAAGTCTAGTCCATTTAACCTGCGGTGTAGGTATATTCGAGACTGGCTTGAACGTTCATTTCTTTAGATTTCTTCTTTTTTTGTTCATTCATAGAGTTGTTTCTCATAGGGATTGACGTATAGTGAGAAGTGAGAAGAGAGATATCTACTTTTAGTAATGTCATACTTAGAATCGGTGAACGCCCTCTGTGTAGTATATGTTTGAAAGGATTGATGGAATAGGTAGTAACATTGCCCGGGTTCTGAACTGAAACCGATTCTATGTATAAAATATGAAATTTTGAAAGGGTCTTTTTTGTACATAGAGAGCACGTAGTGGTGTTTTATTAACCAACGTTTAATGTACATGATATTAATCTGAAAGCGTGTTATATAAAATGATATTTTGAATTTGTTAATTTCAAATAATTATAGATGCCTCAGGATTTTTCAAAACAGTTTTTCAATTATAGTTCTGCCAGTTAAAATCATACAAGCAAACCACATAAAAGCATATGAACCAATAAAAACATAAAAGTATAAAAATAGCCGAAAATATCTGAGAACATGAAAACAGAAATAAATTGGACACAATGAAGATATTGAAAAACTGAAAACTCGACAAAATCGAACATGGAGTTTTATTGTATGAGGTTGCACTGTAACACATAGATCCGATGTGACTACTCCTGGAAACTGCCAGAGTCTCGGATCTCAATAATCTGAAGAGTTTATTTGGAGGAGTGTAAAAAAAAGTCTTAAGTTTCCTAGATGATTTTTGGAAATAGGATTTCGATCAGGAATTGTAAGGTTCAGTGCATGGAACCCTAGGGTAAGATTATATATTCTATTACTTTTCCTATTGAAATGAACATTGGAAAGAATAGAAAATTTCAGAACAGTAATATTTCGATTTCTCTATAATAGTTTATATTCAATATTATTTATTCATTACTTTTCCATTCCTTCAATTATGCCAACTTTAGGGATTCAACACCCTATTTAAACTCGCAAGTAAACTGTATTCCTTATTTTAATGGTATACTTGAAGTGTCTCCTATACCGGTGTAACTAAGTTGGTTTACAGTGACGAGTGTTGCATAGTTGCACACTATTTATAAAAACTTATATAGATGGCGTATCCCTTTTCAGCACAATTTTAATAAAAAATCACGAACGTTTTCCCCTCCGCGAATCAGAAGCAAGTTATTGCAAATGGGCACAGGTACTGCTTTCTTGCTTTGAGTAAAAAAAAGCGTAAGGAAACGGTAGAAGAATGTGGCGCCCAACGTGGGGACATAATGTATGATTATAAAAATTAGCGCTAGTAACTTGTGGGCAGATTTTCTAAGAAGTTCAATCGTTTCATTGGAGATAACTCCAAGACTACCGAAGAAAAATTTTGTGGTGTGATTTGTGTTTAGGATATTTCAAATTATGTCAGAGAAAGTCAAATTTGCTATAGTCAAATGTTTATCAATGCTCAACGTTTTCGTTTGATGGGAACAAAAAGAAGAACTAGTTTTCCATTTCAATTTGTGAGTATAGATATTATGAGTCATTTTCCAAGAAGTTCCAAGTTCCATCCCTGATTTTTCAAAGTTTGTTGAAATGAAATCTATTGAAAACGCCACAGCTCAAGCTATCACTCCATTGTTTGGGGAAGTTGTCTTAACTTTTGGTACTCCTCAAGTTTTATTTGTTAGATATTGCAATTTTTTTAGAATTGTCTCAGCTAATGATGAATATTATGGTGATGTCACCAATTCTGAATGGAACAATAATTCCTAAACTAGAAAAATGTTTAACGATGAGTAGGAAAAACTACCTTCTGTTTATAAAAAGGTGCAAGGCAAATTGACAGCCTCATTTCAGAGGTATACTACTTATTATAATAGGAGAAAACGTAAACACATTTTTCGAGTAGCTGAGAGGGTCTGGAAACGAAATTTTGTACTTTCTAATGCTGCGAATGAATAAGCTGCCAAGTTAGCACCACGTTTTGTATTATGTGAAGTGAAGTTAGTCGTGTTCAAAGTAGTTTGTGTGTTAGAAAATTTTGATAAATCCAATGCAGGAACTTGGCACGTCTCGAAATTGGAACCATTTTATGGATCAGAATCTGATTTATCATATTGATTTTTCATTTTTGTTTACGGTATATAATATGTTTAATATTTCTATTTTGCGTTATAGTAATCATTAGCCCTATTTGTTTGCATATTTTGAGCTATTTGTATATGATACCACGAGTATTCAGGTAGTTAGTTGAAGAATAAGAATTCTTTAGAGATTCTGTACATATTTAGAGAAATCTTGGAAGTTTATGAAATAACTTCCAAGTTTTTGAGGTTTTATAATTTGTCAATATCTTGGTAGAATTTGGTGTAAAATCTTGTTGTCCTCCACTCATGTGGGGGACAACAAGATTTTATCCTAAATAGATTTTAATTTGACTACTTGCCTCATGAAGTATTAGTTGCAATGCATCTTTGAGCACATTGATTTTGTGGTAGTTGATGTTTAAATGCTAGCTGTGTTTAATATGAAGCTTTCAGTACTGACTTGTTGAAATATGGATAGCCTCTCAGATTTTTTGGGTGATTATCGTGGGAACTTCAATATGCAGCTTTCGATACTAATTTTCAGTAGACGATTGGCTTATGAAAGATTTGGATGATGATCGTTTAAACTTCGTTGATATGGAGCTTTCTATCTAGATTTTTCAGTATGCGTTTGGCCCATCATTTGGTGGTATGAATGTAGAAAATTAGATTTATTCGGAGGGGGGATAATGTAGTTGAAGGCTTTGAGATAGTTGACTTGGAGGTGGTTTGCTATCAGTGTTTTTAATCTTGTATTCTCCAGTGAAGAATGTTTTGTGAAGTAGCTGCGAAACTATCAAGAGTGAGGTAATTTGGTATCATGGATTTCAATGCCTATCTATTTTTGTTTTGTAGGAGCCTCAGCCTTAGTTTCTGAAAACATATAATTGGTATAATTATTTTTCAAATAGATGAGAGCATTACTCCCAATCTTACTTGATCAAAAAGTTTGATTATCAACTTTTTCTTTGTAAGAACGCAATAACGCCGTTTTTGAAAATTTCAACTTGTAGATTGTATCACATACCAATTATTTAAATTTCTATTTTCTATTTTCACAGATTTGGGATTCTTCTGAGCAGTCTGCAGTAGTGATATAAATGAATCATTATCAGAATGCTCTTTATTTTTATTCATTTTTCAGTCATAGAGTTGTTTTTCATAGTGATTAACGTTGAGTGAGAAGTGAGGTACAGACAAAGATATCTACATTTAGAAATGTCATACTAAAGGTGGAATAGGTGAATTTCCGCTGTGTATATGTTTGAACGGATTGATGGAATAGGTGCTAACATTGCCTGGTTTCTGAACTGAAACCGATTCTATGTACGAAAGATGTGCCTGTGCCTGGCTTTACATAGAGGGCACATAGTGGTGATTTGATTAGAAATTTTGAGAATCATCCACTAGAATGAAGTTCCATTTTCAAGGTACATATAGATATTGATTTGAAAGCGGTTTTTTATTATAGTTATGCCAGATGAAAGCATACAAGTAAAAAAACAAAAAATCATAAAATCAATAAAATCATGCGAGCAAAAAAGGGACGAAAGTATAAAAACTGCTGAGAACATAAAAACAGGAATAAATTGGACACACCGAAGACATTGAATATCCAAAGGTTTTATTGTATGAGGGGAAGAGATAGATCGTCTATTACATGTCTTGCTGCACTGTAACACAAAGGTCCATTGTGGCTACTGCTGGAGACTGCCGGAGGCCAGAATCTCAAGGATCAGAGGAGGCTAGTTGGAGGAGTGTAGAACAAAAGCCTCTAGTTTCCTTGATGGTTTCTCGAAATGGGATTTCGATCGGAGGTTGTGAGGTTTAGGACATTAAACTCTCGGGTAAGACCCTGTATTTCGTGTCTTCTATTGAAGCAAGCATCGAAAAGAGTAGAAAATTTCAGAACAATGACACTCTGATTTCTGTATACTGTGGTAGTTTATATTCAATTTTGATTATCTATTATATTTTTTTCCTCAATTGTTTTGATGGTGGGATTGACGTGTCTCTTATACCGGTGTAACTAAGTTGGTCTACAGTAACGATTGTTGAAAAGAAGTACAGTATTTCTAGAAACTTCTGTAGATGGCGTCCAAATAAGAGCTTTCAATTTGTTAACCATTTTCAGCACTTAAAATTGGATTTCTATGGAAAATCAAGATCTGACCGACTCGCTTGTATTTGTTGGGTCACAGATGGATCAAAAACACCTTCCGATTCTGGTGCAGTTATTTTCAGTCACAGACCCGGGACAGAGATATCAACCTGCCTAGGAACCTATGCGATTATATTTCAAGCGGAAATTCACGTTTTTGAATTGTGTGCAGTGAGATTGGAAGAATCCATCCCCATACAGAAGTCAATAAAAATATTCTCGGACAATCAAGCGGCGTTGGAAGCTCTTGGCTCCTACCGAACAACGTCTAAATTGGTGGCAAATTGCCAAAAACGACTCTCGTCGATAGGAAAACTCAAAAGATTGGATGAGGCTGGTGACTCCTTTACAAAGGAGGATACTGTAGCAGCTTCATCGGACTAGAACCTGTCATTGGCATCGCTTCAGGCTTTGCCAAACATACATTGAACACCTGGATAGTAAGAAGATTTATGGACTTCTGGTAGAATCTTCCAGGATTGGCTCACCATACCTTCTTAAAGGTCACTGTCATTTGAATCATCATATGCAGAGACTCGGACTGTCGCAAAACAGTGTGCGTCGCCTCTGTTTGGAAAATGATGAAACAGCAGAGCACATACATTGTGCCTGCCCCGCTGGGGACCGAATCAGGCTTTTATAGTTCGGCAGAGCCGTACTCTCACCATCTGACCCGAAATACCACTCACCATACAAACTAATCGGCTTCGTTAAGAAGCTGGGTTTATTTGGTCGAATGTGAATAAGTGTGAGCCACAATATATCCTCGCGGGTTGCGGTGGAGGGTCGAATAGACCCATCACTCACTTTGGACATAACCTAACCTAACCTACTCCCTTGCCTCAGTGAATCAAGAGCTAGTCATTCCAACTGCGCAGAAGTACTACTTTCTTGCTCCACACTGTAGGTACGGAAACCGTACCTACAGTGTGGATGTTAATTGGTGTGGATATCATTTCAAGTAAGAATATTTTTTGTAAAAATTGATAGGAATTGGCCGATATTTGATGAAAATCCATATCAAAACTCACTAATGAGATCCATTTCAATTCAAATCAATAAGATTTGAATTGAAATGGAGTTTCAATATTTTTGAGTTCTGAAATAATATATTCTTGCACACTTTTTTTGAATATTAAAAAAATACAATCCAATTTGTTAATTGATATTGCGCATGGTTGATGCATCAGATAACCTAGTCAACCATTACAACAAAACATCAGTGAAGTTATCGGTTTGACAGTATCACATTGATATATACTTGCCCTAAATTCAATATTTCATCAGCACATTGTATAAATATTTCAGTTCAGTACGACTTTCCTAAAATGCTCAGAATTCTTGAGAGCAGCAACAAAATCAACCATAAAATTTTCAATAGCCACTGTGGCAAGAAAATTATTGATTAACATTTTCAGCGAACCCCGAGTTCATCCCTGAATGGTAGCAATAAAATACGTCACTCGCAAATGTTGACAACATTCAGGGTGTGGTCACAGATGCCTCCTTCGGGCCTTAATTTAGTTTCCAAGTAGTTTCCAAACCCTCTTCTGTTCGGAAATAAACTATGGATGTTCCAAAGGGGCGAGCCAAATTGGAAAATTTATATGCGAGTGAGACAAATGCTAAATACCAGACGGAAGAGAAATACCCTCAGCTGACTCTGCAGAAGTAACATTTTGCCAGAGAATACAGGGTATTTTTGAAAATCGGTATCTTGAAAAGTCGTAGGAAATTGAATGAGAATGATAAAATACGTTATCGATCTAATATTTGCGAAATACCTGTTCTGAATGTAATGATGTCTTTGATTCGTGCCTAGATTGCTTTTTGAAAAATTCACACCACATCTTTTCTCAGCTCGCAGAAATCAAAATTTCTGTGATATCTGCTGAGGGTATAGATAATTCAGATACCAAGCGAAGTATTCTCTTTGAAAATTCATATCTTTCATATCGAAGTTGTGTTGAATTTCCGAGAAACTTCAGAAAAGTGTTTTAAAATTTCTTGTTTTATTATGGATGAGTATCAATTTAAAAATTATGCAAACGACAAACAAATATAATGAAGCCAATGCACTGTTTTTGGTAGAATTGTAATTAATATTTTGATTTCAATTTTTAATATTTATTCACAAAGAAAGAACCCCTCCTCTTTCACTGAGTAGACAATTGAAACCGTTATGATATGAAAATGTCGAGTAAAAAACTGAAATGAGTTCAAGTGAAATTTTTACGATGGCCAACAGCAGAGATGTATTGAACTGAAGGAGGAAAAATAACAGGAAGAACTCCAGTGAGGATTAGAAACACGATTTGCGAATCACGATCAACGACATGTTCAGGCAAGAATCAATGAAATCTCTGATCAGCATATCAGAAAGTTGAAGAGGTATCTTTTTATTTCTGCGACGATCTTATCAAAATAAATAAAATCGATTGCAAACTTCCACTTACAGAAATGAAAAACAGAAAATGATTGAATTGAAAGGGGTATGTTTTTAGGAGAGATTGATTTTTGGGAAAAAATAAAAAATACACAATAATAGCTTCTCAACTCATACGGATTGTCTAAAAAAAATTGTGGGCAGGTACTCAGACCCCCACATGGGCGTGATTATCAACAAAGAAAGATTTTAAACATAAACAACATTCTCTTCAAATATTCATTAGAAATCTGGATACGCCGATTCCAGATAGTGCAACAAATGGTACATTTAGGAATCACAGACTGATGAAAGGGTTTCTATGGGAGTAACAGAAACAAAATTCAATTGTTCGAAATTGTTTGAAAACACTTATAATATAAATTGAAAAGGTTGTATTTTTCAGGAGTGACTCATTTTTCAGAAAGAAAGTTTCTAGCTTTCTATCACTCTATTTTAATAAAAAAAAAATGTATACATAGATGGAATACAAACTGAGAAGAAAAAAGTGTTTTTTGTATAATTCAGTGTTCATATATAAGTATTTGTTTCCAAATAACTTTTTTCTCGTGTAATTCAATGTTTATATGAAAGTAGCTTTTCAGGAGGGCTTTTTTTCCAGTTTGTGTCTGAAAGTTACTTCTTCGCATGATCTACATATCTATGTATAGAGTTACTTCTTTCAAAATAGATTGCTTCCTTCCTTTCTTTGGAAGATTCCCACATTTTTTTGTATCAAGATGGAGTAGTAGAAAGTCAAAAGCTTTCGTTCGCAAAAACGCCCCTAATATCATCCAGGCATGCCGCAGAAAAACATGTAAAGAAGGTTATCGAAAGAAACTAATGTTCTCGTGAATAAGGGAGTGAATACTTCTTTCCCCAGATCTGAATCCTGCAGAGGCACATGAGAGAATGATTTCGAAAAAAGAAACATGATCAACTGGGATTTCATTTGAATGAAATTCTAGGTCAAATTTTCAGAACACCTACTCTTGCTTTGTGAATGCCAAGATGTGGCCTGAAAAAGTAAGTATGTTTCTAGAAGGGTTAACACGAAAACCCTGGAATAAATAAACTTTTCCCAATCAGAACACTCACTAACTTCACCTCAAGTATCAGTATTCCTGGGCTCAAATAGATTAGATCTCTCATTGATCTCCATTTTGAAACACTTGAAAGTTCCGGTACCTTTCTATTAGGAGTGTATAATGGCAATCGAAAGTTCATAATCATAAATTTCCAGAACAATCTGTATAATCACTTGTTTTTTGTTTTCGTGTACGTTTGCAGATGTGAATAAGTATGATTTACTGATATTTGTTATTTGGTGTATTGTAAGTATAACGTCTTCAATGGCTCTCTTCTTTAAATTCATCTTTTAGTTCTCAAAACTTGTACGCCACTGGGCTGAAACGATGTAGAGAAGGTGAAGGAAAACGGAATGTCCCGCGGGCACCTCGTTCCGTGCCGCGATCTCCTTGTCACATACGTCTGTCACATTCTAACCACCCTCCCAAAATGTCAATGCTTATCCGGAGTTAGCTGGGGGTGGCCTCATCCAACCCAACGAAAGGGAGTGTGGGGTGATGTCATACTGTAGATCGGGGACTTAGCTATTACCCAACCACCCCCACATAACTTGTGTATTAGGAAGTTCGGGTCTACTGTAGAAGTGAATTATTATTCATTATTCAATATTATTCAGTAGTTGTATGGTGGACAATTCTACAGTTTTCAACTTCTTTTGTTCCTCACGTAACTTACCTGAAACATGTCAACACAAAAATACTATATCTTGAGTTATGAAGTGATCAGAAATTAATAATATATAAACATCAAAGTATAACAGGTCAGGTCTTGGGTTGGGAATCAGTATATTTCATGATGAAACACACGTCGAGAGGGGTGTTGCTCTGGTGTTTCAAAGTGTTGAACCAATTTTTTCAGAAAAATATTTCACCTTGATGTTTTCACGATTTTCTGTTTTTAATTTTTTTCTTATCAGGTGATTATTTGGCTTTTTTCCATTAATGGAGTTAGATAGTGTTTTTCTTGAGAAAAACCTTTTGATTTTCTTCTCATGAAATTCCTGATCGGAACGAGTAACTGCTATTCTTTCAGATATCTAATAACATTTTGTTTTATGTTATTAGTTAATACATCTTTCTGAGAAAGATAGTTCAGGAAATAAAACCACTTTCAAAAAGTCGGTAATAAACAAGTATATATAGTGCATTCCATTTAAAACGAGCCACCCCGAATAACTTTTGGTACAATGATTTGCAGGAAAAATAAAAAAACACGTCAATGAAAGTATACAGGGAAACACATTTTGTCATATTCAAATCTGATGCTACTTCCCCTATAACACCCCCAGAGCATGTCACCATTTTTTTTTCAAATTAATCATCCTATATTGTTTCTCATTATCAGATGCTCCACGATGAGCAGATTTCAACATATTATAAAACATATGGTCTGAAGCTTATGGTTCGGGAACTACAAATTATTTGAGTTGAAAACGAGCCACCATGAATTACTTCTGGAACAATGATTTTCAGGAAACATGAAAAAACAGCTCAACAATAGTATACAGGGGACACGTTTTGACATATTCACATTTGTCAGGAGTTGTTAACGATGAAGCTATTTGTACTGCAGTTTTAGGGCACGTTGGGCTAATGGAAAATTCACAATATCTCACTAAGTTATTTCGAGAATCAGGAATCAGTCGTACAAATGTTTTCAGGGTCCTTAATAAGTACAAATTTCATCCATATAAGAATAGACTAGTTCATGAATTGAACGAGGATGATTTCGATAGAAAATACCGTGCATCAATAGGGCAATTGAGGAGAATATAAATGTATTCGAAAACGAAATAGTTTTTCACCAGGATTGTGCACCTTTTCATTATGCAGCTCCAGTGCGACAATTTTTGGATGATCATTCTCCTGGTCGCTGGATTGACAGAAGAGGTCCTACAGAATGGCCACAAAGATCTCCGGATGTTACTCCTGTAGATTTCTTTCTATGGAGTCATTTGAAGTTCAAAGTGTATGAGATAGAATCAACAACATTAGGAGATTTGAGAAAGGATATCGTGAGGCATTGTAGAGAAATAACTCCCGAAATTCTCAATCATGTGAGGGCAGCAATGGAAACTTGTTTGTACCATTGTACAGAAGTTAGTGGAAACGTTTTTGAACATTTACTATAGAAATTTTTTTTCTTCTCATTATCCAGTCATCAGCTTTTGATAATTATTGCTTCCATATTTGTCTCTCGAACGAATATTTCAAAATGTGGCCTCCTGTATAATTGTTGACCTGCATTTTTAATTTTCCTGCAAATCATTGTTTCAAAAGTTATTCAGGGTGGCTCATTTTTAACTTAAATAATTTGTAGCTCCCGAACTATAAGCTTCAGACTTTATGTTTTATACTTTGTTGATATCTGCTCATCATGAACCAACTGATAATGCGAAACAATATAGGGTGATACGTTAAAAAAAATTGTTGACATGCTCTGGGGGTGCGATAGGGGAAGACACATCAAATGTGAATATTTCAAAATGTGTCCCCTTATATATTATCGTTGACGTGTTTTTTTATTTTTCCTAAAAATCATTGTATCAAAAGTTATTCAGGGTGGCACGTTTTAAATGAAATGCACTGTATATACGTCTCGTGTTTATAAAATGTCAAGCCATTTCTTCGGAAGATAGCTAAATACTGAAGGCTCACCGCCGGGTGAGCGGACCCGGCTTAGCACGGGTTCTCAAACGTAAATGCTTACTTTTTCCCGTTATTGTGTCACATCAGCGTGTTCTTGCAAAAAATTCCGCAATATTCCCGATTAATATGGAACAATTGGGTGGTGGCTCACTTTTGGAGATATGCGATCTGAACGTTTGCACTCTAGAAAGTTCCAGAACACTCCAGAATATTCGAGATTCTATAACATTATGCAACATTCCAGAAGATTCCCGAATATTATAATCTAGTGGAATGTTAGGGAATAATCCAGAATGTGCAATACAATCGCGGAACATCCTAGAACATTATGAACGATCTAGCGAGTTATATGTTGTGGTAGCCCTCTATCTCGTTTCCATGATAAAAGTTTCCTTTTTTACCTGGAACGAGGGCTTTAGAAAGACACATTATTCCCGAATACCTCGAAACATTCTTGAATGTTCGCAAATATTCTGGAACGTTCGAGTACACCCCGGAACATTCCAGATCAGACAGTCTAGTTGAAAAAAAGCAGACATCACCAGAAGATGGCAAATGATACTTTGCCGAAACGTTGTGAAAATAATCCTTATGGGGAGAAAATACACACACACACACATATATATATATATATATATATATATATATATATATATATATATATATATATATATATATATATATATATATATTATATGTATAATGTATGTATATGTATTATATGTATATGTATTATTATTTATAATATAATTATTGTGATTCTTATATAATCAGAAATGAATATTGAATAACAAAATCAGTTAGCTCCCTAACTATTTTATTGAAGGGGAACTGCTGGAAGGTAGGTGGCACTATATTGTTTACTTGAACTATAACTAATAATAATGACTTTGGATAAAATTAATTTAAACAAAAGTATCTTCATAACTATCTATTTTAATTTTGAAATTAGGTAACTATCTTTCTACCAATAGACAATGTAAAACGAAAATGAGCCTTAGCCTTTGAAATGATTCATTTTGTGAAAAAGAGTTTTCTTCATTACGTTTTTCGCTTTGGTTTGTCAAGCCGTTTGAATTTATTTTCCCTCGCGCTAGTTTCAATTTACCGTACCGACGCCATACAAATCAGTTTGTGTATGGATTGGTAAACCTAAGATCAACCCCATACCCTAGACCTATATATCTATAGTGATTTGACTACTCATAAAACTTAGTGCTGATAAAATAGTGACTTTTGTTAACATACTGTACATGTTTAGAGAATAGCGGAAATGTAAAATTGAATTTTCCATTTCAGAGTGAGATTTTTTGAATAAAAAATTACTGTGCGAAATTAGCACAATCATACACGTGCTTTTGATAAAAAAATCTTCAAAATTAATGAAACTGGAGAAAAATCCCTTTTGAAATACGTATTCATTTGGAATACGGGCGTAAAAAGCTTTTCTCCCCCTTAACTTTTATTGAAGAGGACTAGATATTATCATGGTCATATAATATTGTGCGAGAAGGTATCAAATTTTTGTATTTTTTGGTGAAACCTAGTTTAATAAATCTTTCAATGCTCTTTCCAAGATTTTTTTATTTTTTAACATCAGACAAACCGATCTTGGGTACTTAGTCGTATGCTGTTCAGCATCTGCAAACTTACGAAAATCTCTCTTTTATCCCAATACATTTCCAAAATGCTTCATCATTCACTTCCTGACAATAACGAAATCTGTCTATGAGTTCATTTTTCATCTGTCTATGAGTTCATTTTTCACATTTTGGAATGTTTCTGCGGCAATTTCGTAATTTATTTTATCGAACCGTTCATTAATGGAATAAATAGAATGTTAGAATGAAATAACATACATGCGAAATGAAATAATTCAACATAAACCAGACCATTTATTAATGGAATAACTAGAATGATACACGAATTATAGTTCAGACAAACCTGAATATGTTTTCAATTGACGTTACTTTTCAGCAAGATGCGACATCCTCTTATTATGATAGGGTGGTTTGAGTGTGTCTGACAGACGACCATTATCCAAATCGGTGGATAGGAAGCACGTTACACGAATGCAGTTTATTCAAGAAAACATGAATAGAATAAGAGGTGCTTGCAACGAAATTAGCCCAGAAACGAAAGAAATGCATTTGTAAAGAGACTTCATTATGGTCAGGAGTGAATGGTGAACATTCCGAACATTTGTTGGGAAAAACTGGGGTGAATTTTGAATTTTATTTGTATAATCTGAAAACAAATATGGAATTGCTCATTACCCAAGAATGACTGGTCCGATTTCCTAAAATAAACGATTTTTGAGTAGAGAATTGAAAGTTCTGTTTTCGGGGACGGCTGAAATCACACCTTATCTTCTTCTATAAAAATACTTCAAATGATACCTTTTCACGGAGATTCTATTAGACTTTAATATCTAGCCTCCTTGAAGATTCAAGAGGGTTTTTTCATCTGGACTGGTTTTGAAGTTTACATTTGCCACATAGAATTTACCTACTGCGAAATGAATAAAATGTGGAATACCCGTAGTTTATCAGTTGTGGAAACAACTATTTGTTTAGCATAAAATACTAAACTATCAGAAGAATCGTCAGTTGGTCTAGAAATCTAAGAAACTGCCTACGACTCACGTTGTTATAGCCATCTCTATTCGATGATGTACCGAGTGCAATGTATCATCCAAACAAGGGTTCCCTCTAATTGAACGCAACTGTAAACTGTTTTCATCATTATTTCTGTAGAATTCCCTATTACTGCCTAGACCGTTCATTGTCAAAATGTATGTGAGCTTTTGTTTCAGCTTGTGTTTATTATTACATTCATTCATTTAGCACAGTAACATAATTAATTGATATTTATTTCATTGCTAACTTAAAATAGGAGGCTCAATAAAAAAATCAGGAAAATTCATTCGTTTTTTTAAATAGGAAGGTTCAGAAACTATTGTTTTTCTTCTGGTATACAATTAATGCACATTCTTAAATATACCCAGGAGTTTTGATGATTTATTTTGTTAATAATTATTTGAAAACGCCGTACTGTCATGAAAAGCACATGAGATATGATAAATACCACTTGACTGGTGTACATTTCTTATTATTTTTCCATGCGTGAAAAAAGTGGAATGATTAAAAAATATCAAAAAACTCTACACATTCATTAATACTCAACATTTTTGTATGGAAACTGAATATAACATGCAATGTATCGAATAACTTCACCCCAAAAATTATACACTTTACCCTTTTTTGAGCTGATCTTCAATATTACTCAAAATGACCCATATATTTTGAAAGTCTTCATTTTTATATGAAATGAAAATATAGAAACTCATTAATACAGTTTATTATATGATTTTCACTATAAAGGGTTTTACAAAAACCGTTACTTTTAAATTACAACTTCAGTTGTAATTCAAAAGTAAAATATTATTTTACGCTTGAGAAAGCTAATGTATAGCGAAACAGGTGTCGCGGTTTTTGTAAAATCCTTCAGAGTGAAAATCATAGAATAAACTGTATTAATGAGTTTTAATATGAATTTTCATCAAGTATCGGCCAGTTCTATTCAAGAAAGGAAAGATGTCAAGCAATATTTTGAAATCGATCCTGTACAAAAATAAACAACCTGCAACCCAAACTCTGGGATCAAGGGTTGATTTTACGTTTACCGCTCCATATACCAGCTAATTCATGGGAAAATAATTGATATAAAGAACAAATTTTATAAAAGGTCACAGGAAATCACAATCTTTGCATATAGAGGCCATTTTTCTAAAAATGAACATTTTTTCTGTTTTCCTGTACCTTTTTATTGAATGGCGTTTTGTTAGGAAATATACCAGTCGTCATTAGTATCTGAATTCATAACAGCCGTACGTATAAGAGATTTTGACAACATGAGAAATCGCTTTTAATTTTTCCAAACTTTTGAAGGCACCACTTAACTGACTGCACAAGGCTGAAACACTTTTTTTACTCACACACCATAAAAACCATACATTTTCAGAAGGTATCATATGACCCTTAAAAAAATCAAAGTGGGCTTGTATATGGGGCTCAAAATATAAATCATTCCTCAATAAGATCAATAATGTTTGGAATCGAATAATTATTATAAAACCAACAATTACATTTCAATAACCGCACAACATTATGGAGTGTTCTTGAAGCTTTGGCCTGAACTAAATGAATGTACAAGACTAATCGATTTTATTCAATTCATGGGCGTGCACTGCATGTAAGACATGAAAAAATAAATGATGCTGATTTAATAATTAGGTGTTCATTACAAATAGTTAACAAACGAAGAATTTTGTTATAATATTATACCTAGTTTGGCTTATTCAGAATAAACAATTCAATAAAAATGTGTTAAAATGGGGTTTTCCTTTACCCAACTCTCCCCATTTACGAAAGAACCTCCAGAAGTCTAAACTTGGTCGAGAAAAGGAATAACGAGATTTTACGTTTTATCTTGCCATTTACAGCACGGAAAACATTATGATGAAACTTTCGAAATCAAATTAAGTGAACTGGAAATCATATGATTAAACTATCAGATTCATTATTTTGTTACGAAAACTGTATCGAGGTGAGATACATAGATACGTAAAAGAAAATAAATATTTCGAAATAAAATTTGATACATTCATCCCTCCCAAACTTACACAGTAGGTTCTAGTTAATGTCTGCTAGAAAACAACTACTTTCCCGGCTAATACCACGTTGGATATTGAATTATATCCGACAGACATTTATGCAAGATACCTCACAGAGGTTAGTCTTGCATATGATTCTAGTGATCCAGCAGGAGGACCACGCTGAAATCAATCAGGTAGATTGTTGGTACATTGTTGTTTGTATAGGATCTTTCCTGCAGGAGGTAATACTTCGAAACCCGGTCTGTAGGTGATCTTTACTAGTATAATTTCAGCATGTTCTCGCTGTGAGATATCTTGCATAAATGTCTGTCAGATATAATGCAATATCCAGCGTGGTAAAAGCCGGGAAAGTAGTTGTTTTCCTGCAAGCATTGACCAGAAAATACGGTGAAGGTAGCTGGGAGAGATGAATATTTCGAGATTTTATTTTATTCAAAAAATGTATTATCGTTTGGAGAAACATATTTTTGGCTTTCTATAAAGAATGAAGGATGAAAAATTTATGTTCAATAAAAACTCTTGAGAAAGATGTGTAGATCATGGTCAGAGGTTTCTTTTAAATACAAACTGGAAATTAAAGTGTATCGGAAACACTTTTCCAACACTTTTTCTTATTCAGTTAATACCCAAACATTTGAAATGGAATTAAGATATGGATATCATTCTCACAACATAATATATAAAAGAGTATTTCACTTATATGTAAAACTACTCTTAATAGTTCCCATGAATAGTTCACATGTTATCTAAACATGTGCTGATGAGGAGATGAAAACAAATGTCTGCCCCAAACTAAAAAGTACACCTGAAGTGTGATATTTTTCTATGTATTAAAGGTTCTACATACTATGTTGTGTTGCATTTCGGTGCTCCCATTAGGAATGTTTGGAGTGCAAACTGAAGATTTCCGTTTTATTTATTTATTTATTCAACGGGTAACCCCCAATTTTTATACAATATATTAACCTTAGAAAGTTAACTATTCTAGTATCTACATATCAAAGAAATCAACCTACATAGAGAAAATTAAAATAAAATTGTGATAAAAAAAATAGTCTTATAAATGTAAACCACGCAGAGTATATCTAAGAGTACTCTGAGAGATATGAAAAAAATCAATACTCAATCACTGATCTAACCAATGCAAAGTATAGTATTTTAATAGAAAAAATGTTGGTAAAATCTTTTGTTGATCTGCATATGAATCCTAACATTTTCATCGCTTTGTTAGATATGTGTTCATACTGTAAATGAAAGTCCATCTTGTCTCCATCATAACATTCAGATCTCGTATAGATTGTACACGTTCCAACTTCTTCCCTGCAATACTATAACCAGCTGTATAAAGGTTTAATGACTTTGAAAAGGAAATACTTTTACATTTTGCCATATTGACATCCATATAATTCATCTCACACCAATCAGAAAAAGATTTAAGGTCCATTTGAATTTTCGCACAATCCTGCAACGAATCAATTGCTCTAAAAATTTTTAGATCATCTGCAAACATCAGTATTTCACAGTGAGTAATTTTTTCTTTGATATCATTTACAAAGATATTGAAGAGAAAAGGTCCCAAGTGACTCCCTTGAGGTACTCCTGAGGTAACAGATATCTATGTTAATATGTTTGAAAGTAGTTTTTCCAGATATAATTTTCCTTACAGTTTGTATCTGAAACAAATTCTGTGCATAACCTACACATCTTTCTGAAGAGCTATTATTGGTATGTGATGGAATTGGCCAATACCTAATGAAAATCCATTACGTATTCCAATAACACAAACAATCGCTCTTCAGGTTTGTTCATACATACACCTGAACATACCAATAATTTCCGATAATTTCCAATGATTTAATAATAATTCCAATAATTTCCGCCGGAAAGTTCGGATATAACTTATCTTTTCCCTGTACTCTGTCCGAACATAGGATAAATTCCATATTTTTTATCCAGTGAGTAAAAATGAATTAGCAACTGTTATAAGTAATCTTAAAAATAAAAAGTCGTCTGGTTTTGATGGTTTCACTACTCACATCATAAAAAATATTTGCAATAACATCATAGATCCACTGCTGCACCTCATAAATCAGTCATTTCTTAGCGGAGAGTTTCCTGATCTTCTCAAAATAGCTTGTATAATCCCTATTTTTAAAAAGGACTGCATGAGGGAAGTAGAATATTATAGACAAATATCCTTGCTAAGTGCATTTTCAAAAATTATAGAAAAAATTCTCTACTGCCGTATTTTAGCATATACTGAAGTGAACAAAACTTTTACAGATTGTCAACATGGATTTAGGCCATCAAAATCAATAGAGACAGCATCCGCACATTTAAAAAAAATGTATATAAAGAGCTAGATGATGGCAAATATGTTTCAACTCTATTTTTTGACCTATCTAAAGTTTTTGATTCGGTGGACAGGAACATACTTTCTGAAAAATATATCGGTATAAGAGGATGTCTCCTAAGCTATATCAATTCCTACATGAAAAATAGGAAAGTAATTGTAAAATGTAACAAATTCCAATCGGACATGCATGACGTAACTCTCGGTGTTACACAAGGCTCTATATTAGGCCCACTACTATTTTATGGTAATAATTTACCAAATCATATTCAATATGGTGCCACCACTTTGTATGCTGACGATACCACTGTTACTGTGTTGGGTGTTACTGAGGAGGAACTTTACCACAAAACTCAGGTAACGCGTGGTGTCAAAGAAATAAACTTATTTTAAATCATGAAAAAACGGTTTTTATGAATTTTAACCTTAGGAGACCATTAACTCCCGGCTGTAATTTTGTTTTATCTGGAACAACTAAGTTCCTTGGCACCACATCTGCAAGTTGCTTAATAAAGCTTTTTTTGCCATTTTACAACTTAAAGACACAATTGCCAAACAGGGTCTTTTAAGTGTGTACTATGCTTTAGCTTATTCACATATTTCATTGAATATATTAACCTGGGGACAATCGAGTCATTTACAGCGCGTCTTTGTTGCTCAGAAAAGATTACTAAGACTAATTTTCAATATAAATCGCTTAAATAACTGTAAAGAAATTTTTATAAATAATTATATTTTTACGGTACCTAGTATTTACATCTATAAATGTCTAGTGTACGCGAAAACTAATATACTTTCTTTTAATACCTCTGCGGAATGGCACATGTACGATACACGACATAAAAAATTATTGTCGATACCTGGGCATAAAACAGCTGCATTTAAAAATTCTCTATACTATAACTGTATCATTTTATTTAACTGTGTTCCTTTGCCTATCAAAGAAATTAAGTTATCTTCATTTAGAATGAAATAAAAAAATATTTGATGCTGAATGCTTTTTATAGTATAGATGAGTTTATAAGTAGAAATAAATGACCTGTCAAAGTGAAAATAGGAGGAATGAGGAATCTAAATTATTTCCTCATTGTGTAAACTTTTTGTGCAGTGTAAATATTTTGTTTTTGTCCCATATACACCTGTTTTTTTGTGAATTTGACAAGTATAAGTTATATTATACAATCATATTTTTAAAATATGTTTATGTGTAAAAATTTGATGAATCAGTTTTTAATCTGTCTTTATTTATTTTGTTGCATGACTCTATAGTATTTAGGTGACATGCCAAATGTACACTATTGTATCAAATAATGGTAAATAAATATTCTATTCTATTCTATTCTATTCTATTCTATTCTATTCTATTCTATTCTATTCTATTCTATTCTATTCCATTCCATTCCATTCCATTCCATTCCATTCCATTCCATTCCATTCCATTCCATTCCATTCCATTCCATTCCATTCCATTCCATTCCATTCCATTCCATTCCATTCCATTCCATTCCATTCCATTCCATTCCATTCCATTCCATTTCATTCCATTCTATTCTATTCTATTCTATTCTATTCTATTGGAATGTTAATGATGAGAATTAAGAAAAAATCTTTGTTGATGGTAATGATTTCAGTGTGGTCCTGCTGCTTGATGGACGAGAAACATCTGCAAGAATGTTGCATAAATGTCTGTCAGACATAATTCAATATCCAACGTGGTATTAGCTAGGTGAGTAGTTGTTTTCCGGCAGCCATTTACCAGAACCAACTGTGTAGGTATGTTGGGAGAGATAAATAATTCGATATTTTATTTCGAAACATTTATTTTCGTATGTTATTTCGTTGTAAGTTTTTATTAATATTTCATTTCTGATAGAACTTTAATGGAGCTCCAATATATAGTTCAGAGATATGCTGTGGTATACTACTGAATTTGGTATCAGTTATCCAAATTCAAAGATTCCCGATTGCACACATTTTAAAAACCAACCTTACCCATAATCCAGAAAAATCAGTAATTTCCAGTAGACTACGTACATACCATGACATTAGTGTACGTAAGTGCATAGAATTCAACTCTGCAAATATTTTTTTAAGATAAAAGCGTCAAAAGACCTTTCATGAACATGGCACATATTGTCCAAATAATTGAGTGAATAAAACAACTGGCACTTACTGAAATAAAACAACTGGCGCTTACACAAACCTGAACATTATATCATTTCAATTATTTCCTAATTAGATTCGAGATACTCTAAATTTTATTTTAATTATTTTCAATCAAAGAGTTGATTTCAAACCCTGGAATCCCACCAGCTGCCCAACTAAAATAAAAACAAAATTTCTCCCAAGAATCTTAGTTAAATGTAATTGATTTTACAATATTGCCTTATCTAATAGTCAGGTAAATCTGATAAATGAAATATTATTTCAACGAGCTATATTAGGTATTGGTCCACCATCGTTATTCATTATATTATTATGTTTACTTTTTTTACACTCTCATAGGCATCTAGATGCTTGTTGTTGTTAACTTGTCTAACTAATCTTAATGAACGAAAGTCTATGGAACGGTTTTGTTGCAAAATATGATGGGCGACTGCTGACCTTTCTGGTCTTACATATTTTAGGTACACTAAGTGTTCCTTATATCTTATTCCTAGATCTTTCAGTATGTCCATGATATTTTGCATCGTAGCCCTAAAACGCACTGTATTTTATGACATGTTTCAAATACCCCCTTCATACCTAGTTCCTTGATAATTTTTGCAAAGTTCTTCGTGTATTGGTGGTATGGAAGTATGGAACCGAGATATATTTATTTTGGTTTTCTTCGTTTCTAAAAAGTTTCAAAGGTTCCAAACAGTGCATCACAAATGTCAAATGGAAATATCCATAAAGTGGCTTAATTATCTGACCTGATGATATTGAATAAGTCCATTTCTTCTTCCAATTTTTATGATGCTGATATCTTGTGATTATTTAAACATACAACCGTTACTTGCAACGTCCTTTTCATTTTGAGTTTTCAAAGAACATATCCTATCAAAATCTCTGGAAAACTCACCTACAAGGGAACTATCATCTCTACGTAACATTGTACTATAGTAATGTTACGTAGTAGTTATGAGACTGAAAATTGGAAGAGTCGTTAAAAACGCAAGGGAATCAGGAGTATGGCATCAATATAGAAGTTCCCTAACTGAATACATATAATAAAATCCTGATGAAATTCAAGATGACTCATGAAGGAGGCAATGCGAGGAAATCGAACAGACCCAAGTTTTTGCTGGATTTTATTACTCTCAAAGAAACTTCAGGTCTTGATAAATAACTCAAGAACAAATACCAGGAAGTACACAAAGACAGGTGCGAAGGTGTGCAATCGGTGTGCACCTTCCAATTTCCACAGGTTTTGGTGTGAAGGTGTAAATAGGTACGCCAACACGTGTTGCCGTTTTGTGAACTGTTTAATGAAAATCTCCCAATAAAGTATTACTTGAATGAATAGTCAATTATAAAAAAAAACAAAGTGTATCGTGGAATATTTCAATAGGTAATGCAGTTCTAATGATTACTTATAATTCATTAGCTTCTGGCTGAGGTAATAACCAAATCGTTTTTTGATGATCTGTTAAAAAATCTGTTTCTGTTCTGTTTTTCCGTTAATCAGCTGTCGCCCCCGTACGAACGACAACTCTCAAAAATCGAAATTTGTGCGAGGTGAGGACTAACGAGGTCTCACCTTTAAACGTGTGATTCCAAACATGATGGAGGATCAAAAACCGTAAAGAATGTGAAGAGAAAATTCATTTGTTTCAATCTACTGATTGGAAGCCTGAAAATAAAAAATCAATTTTTTTTAATTTGTAGTTAGAAAAAGTTCAATAGAGCGCTAAATCAAGAAAATATTCAATAATATATCTGTTATATTCAGCGTTTTAACATCTTCACGACAATGGAAATACCTATTTCTGCAGTTGAATAGAATCATATAATAACAGAAAATAAATAGGGATTCAAGGATTTTTTCTCATCTTCTGTATCCTCAATCTTTATTATTTTTATTTTCTATCTCCGGAAGGCTTTCGTATAACAAGGCGAGTCGAGGCGAGAGAATAGATAAGGAAGTGTGTTTTCCCTCACGGAACACGTTTGACGTTTATATCCGAAGCTTCTGTTGAGATAGCCATAGTTTTGTGCTCCAGCAGGGTCTTTGTATATGTATCGTTTCTGGCCCATTTCCCTTCGTGCTTTGATAGAGTGGGTGCTATAGACACATAGCTGTTCCTTCAATTTTTTTCTTTGGGGTATAAATTCAAATAGGTTCAGATTTTTTGTGTCAATTTAACTTTCACTATACGTAGTTTGAAAATAATATAAAGCACCTACGTCTTGATTATCACACAAAGTCACAAAGTGAAATTTTTTAAGAAACAAATGAAAATCAACAAACATCAAACAACCTACAGATGTTTTGAATATGTTTTTTCCGTTAACCAGTTATCGCACTCCAAAGATCGACAACCTTCAGAAGTCGAAACTTGTGCGAGCTAAGGACTAACGAGTTCTTATCTGTTAACGTGTGATTCTTAACACGGGTTGGACGATAGCAAGTGAAAATCGAGCATTCAGCCTGGGGCTTGAACCATCGACTCACACATCAGCCGATTGACTGAGTCAACAAAGCACCTACGTCGAACCGCCGGGCTACCGACCGACTCAGAAATTCATCCATATTTTTCAGGTGAAATACTGGAAATTGTAATATGACAAAACTTGATGTTTTTCAAGAGAGTTCGCTATATAATAACGAAATGAGAGTAGATGAAAACTCAGCGGTAGTTCATGTAATTTTATAAGCAGCCTCGTAGAACTCAAGTCTTAGAAGCCAGGGGTTGAAATTATAGTGTTTGTTTTTTTTAACATTTATGTTAAGATAGAAAGTATTTTTTAAGGTTTTTATGAAGTTCAACGGTAATATTCTCATTTGGGATATCCTTCACAAATGAAATTCAATTCAAAATATTCCGGATAGAAGTCATAGAAAAAGAATAGTATTTTACTTTCGAGAAATGGTCATTACTCGTTCGAACATACTTTACTCTTACGTCCAAATTCTTCCATATCAATCAGCATAAATGTACTCATTCCTGATGATTTAGCGGTAAAATATTTTGATTTATGAACTTGATAGTGATTACTGGATGATTCTCTATATTTCTCTTTTTTGAGTCTCTCGAATTTAGATTTCGATGTGCCTGATAAAGACTGAGGGATACGTCTATTCGTCTAAGATCTATAACTGAGAAAGCCAATATAATAGAGTCCTGAAAAATTATCCTCACCAATAAAAAAACTAGACTTATGAAATGATTCGATGAATAAAGTTAACATAATGTGATCTACTGTCGTTCTGTTGTTTGTATTTCCATCTCGTTAAATATTTTTGTTGTTTCAACTACTTTGAATACAACCCTATTATTATGATTATTTTCTTATGGTTATTTATTTTTTGCAAACATTTTTCTTGTGATTTTTTTTTCATTACATGAATGACTGCATTACTATGTAATTCTATCTACAACAATTCTACAATCCGCCACAATCGTACATGAATGGGCTTGACAGAATACTCAACTGACGAATATCAAAGATAAACGAGTCGAAAATCTTTTACATTTGAGCAATAAACAAAAGTTAAATTATTCAGTCAATCGTACCTACGTTTCTAACTATATTCATTACTATGATTCAAATATATTATGGAATTAACAATTACCAACATATTTCGTGATGAAACCTTTTCAATTTCTAGATTGATAATTTTTAATAGCGATGTGTATAAAATAACAAATCACAAATGAATAAGTATTTTTCCTTGAAACGAATAATCAATTATTTTTGTGCACGTAACCTCTCACTAATATTAATAATTCTATCAAAACAGCCCCAAGTGTGAGTTTCCACGATATCAAACGATATACATTGTTTGGCGTAGCAAGGCAATAAATAATATGCAAGTCTTTGAGCCAAGCAGTATGCCTTAAGGTATCAACTCCATTCCTCCAAACGAGTGAGGTCTTTCATAAGTTTCCACTGCAAGTTCACACTTCAGCTGGTCCGCTGTTTTTCAGGAAATGTCTCGGATCAAACAGAAAGCATGTAGGGGGTGGTTACTGTTACGTGGAAAACTTAGAATGTGAGAGAATATTGAACGGAACAGGAAAACGGTAACATTCTGATAGCACTCTTACTTTGGAAATAACAAAGGAATTGCTGCTGCGACGTCCTTAGCGTAGGGTCAGCTATATGCCTTGTTAGGAAAGGGGAAGTCGTGGATATATCTGCTTCCTTGGTAGGATTATTCTCGAGCGATTGCTATGATTGTGAAATTCCGAAGGAACACGTAGGTACAATAAATTTTCTGAGGGATGGTAGACAAATTGTGGAAGGAACACATCTTTAATAGGAGTATGATTTAATCGATCTTCAGAATTATATCAATTTGTAACTAATGAAAAACAATTAACACAAGTCCTCCCGGTTGGGTTCTAGCTAAGAAACACTGGTTTGAATATTTTTAACTTTCTGTGACTGTCGTTCACAACGTCAATTCTGTATATGTTGTTTCAAAAGTTTTGTCCGTTTCAAAGTAATGTGTTTTTGTTGCTTCATTTCTCAATAAGTATTCATTCTACTGATGTATCGTGGTATTTACTGATCGATAGAGAATTTTCTACACTACATTGATGCTGTTTCTTTTCTTCAAAGTTTGATTTATTACCGTTTTCAGATTATTACTACATGCTGTCGTTAAGTGATTTCCGGTTAATTTTCCACTACGAATTTAAATTGAACCAATGCGCTGTCGAAACAAAACGAAAAATGAACCAGGCATTTGGCAATGATAGTGTTAATGAACGCACAGTAATACAGATGAGGATTTGAGGACCCAAGCAATGCTTGGGATGCTTAAAGAACTGGTCGTCAGCTTCCTTACGGAAATGAGTGCCCCACAAGTTGAACGATCGACAGAAATCGTCACGTTTCGAGGTCACTATACTTTCTGCAACAGCAAATTGAACGATTGAGTGTCTTTTCAAGCACTTCGATAATTTTATCACCGGTAGAATCTTCTCAAATCAGGATCAGGAAAAAACGGCCCTACGGCCGGATATTACAATTTGAAGTAGATTCATAAACACGGACAAAATGTTTGAAACAATCTAATAGTTGCTCCAGAAAACTGCAGTGGAAGATAGATCGAAATCCTTTTGGTGGTCGATGTCAAAGCATGTCTTCGCAATTGATCGCCTTTGGAAGATTCGTTTGTTTTGATAATCGAGGATGGCGTAATCGTAAGGGGAGATATTATCCACTTTACTTTCTGCCTTCCTATTTTAGGCCAGTTGAAATGTTCCTAACACTACTGACGATACTTTGTCAGGCCGAAACAGCGCAGTCTGATGTTGAATCACGAATACATCATACGTTGATGTCTTTTTGGTTGTATAGTAATATACACATCAGGGGTAAATTGAAAGGGGTTATATTTTAGGAGAGATTCGTTTTCTGGAAAGTTCTTCATCTCGTGATGTCATTTAGACTGGTGCTGATGAGGCAATAAGTCAAATGTCTTATTCCGAAACATCAAAGTTCACTTTTGAGAATGACAGGGTTTCATGACATTTCATGTTGTAACTTATTTATATACATACTATATCATGTAGCTTTCCAATGGATGATATCAGATTCAAATTCATATGTTTAGAGTACAAACTGAATAGAAAAAAGTATTTTCGTATAATTCATTATTTATATAAAGGTAGTTGTTTCGAAAGTACTTTTTCTTTCGTGTAATTCAGTATTTATGTGAAAGTAGTTGTTACGAGAGGGCTTTTTCTTCCAGTTTGCATCTGAAAGTAACTTCTATGCATGATCTACACATCTTTGTGGAAAGTTTATCTTGAAATTAATTCTTTTTTTCCTTCCTATATTCGTGTATGAAGATGGAGAAATAGAAAGCCAAAACATATCTTTCCAAAAACAATATAGGATGTATCATTTCTTGAATTCTTTTTCTTCTTCACCGATTCATTAAAATAATAAAAAAATGATATTTGTATGAAATTAGGGTGCTTTGGGAACTGGTAAAATTCTCATGAAAATTGACATGTGACAAACTTCCTGATTGTTCAATCTATAAAAAGTGATGTTAAAGTGGTGATGAATACTGAGAAAAAAAATCTTAAATAAGAACTGGTATTGATTCAGAAGTTGAAAAAAAAAAAAATTAAAAAATTGAGCTATATATTCATATTTGAGCATAAAATTAAATTCTTAACATTTTTTGTAAATGTCTGCACACTAACTTCTAACAGAATTCAAATTTCAATAAATAAAATCGTATTTGTTAAACATTGAATGAACATCACTGTATAGAGAAATCCAGTTGCCTGAAGTACAGTTATTGAAGCAAAATTTTGAAATTGTTTGATATTCTTGTGTTATTGAACAGATATATTGAAAACAGTATCCAATTATTTGGTAGGTTCTTGTGAAATTCATATGTTATATGGTCAATAAATACCGTTTTACTGTTTTTTGTAGTTATTTGGGAAATTTTATACTTCATCATGGGTGATAGGATCGTCGAGAAAGTCATATCTGGTGTCATAAAATATTTCCTAGGAAAAAGCTTTGTGACTTTCTACTTCTCCATCATTATACATGTGGGGGATAAGCAGGAGGTATAATTAACGTATTGCTCGAGAGTAGTCCAAAATGTTAATGGATTTCTGCTCTCTGCCAAATCATTCAGAATATTATCGTAATAGTATTTTCAACCCTATCCTTTTCTCATAGGTACGTTAGTCATCACATTTTTGTTTCCAAAATTTCATTTTTCCTCCTTAGGGACTATCTTTTTGATGTGTGTTTGCGTAGAAAGATCATCCCGATTTCGTTTCGTGATTGGGAGTGACACATAAAAAGGTAAAGATTATGTATCACTCAGGTAGTGAAGATCGCCGTCTTTGAAAGAATTGCGGAAAATATATCGACGTTAGTACCTCAGCAAATTCAAAACTTCAAATGACATTACTCTGAGATTACTATAAAGAGATTTGAAAGGCTTCAAAATATCTTACAACAGATAATTACCCAAAAATGTTGGTATAACTATTTTTCTCGTTCAGTGGTGAAAGTGGTGAAGTCAAAAATACTAGGAAAGACTGTACCCTCTCAATAAAAACTCAACAAGATCTCGCGTTTTCTTTAAGGAAAAAACACGAGCACTACAGGAAAATCCATAAGGCGCTCCTAGATCGGTGCCTGTGCAAAAGTAGTGATTCATATTGGATTCGAATCGCTGGAGATTAAATCCATTTGGAAAAACATTCTCAGGAAGTTTATTCCACATAAACGCCATTCTCCAAATAAATGAGTTTTCAAACAGAGAAGTTCGGGGTGTACTGAGTTGAACCTTAAAGAGATGAGCAGTCACAGTCCGCCGTGTATTTCTGATATGTACCGCTCATGGTGGAATCAAGAGTGCCAAGTTATTTGAAAGTATCTATAGAAGAGAGACAAACCTCCAACCTTTTTTCGATGTTTCAGACTACCAAGGTTGCAAGTGATGTTCGCGTCTCCAATCAGGTTGATGGAATCCAGCAGCTTCAGGGTATGCTTGGAGGCAGAGCTCCATACATGAGAACAATACTCCAAAGAAGGTATGATTTGAGCTTTATCAAGCATCAAAAATTGCTGAGGTGTTTACAGTTTCCTGGTACGGAACAGTGTTTCAAGCTTTTTAGATTGCAATTCCAGTGACATGATTCTGCCAAGACATATTGGTGTCCATTTTAACCCCCAACAAACTGTCTGTCTGACGGAATTGTCTGACCTGACATTATTATCTATATCCGGTTCGAAAACATTTATCTTTCTGAGAAAACCGATGCCTGGGTTTTTGTGGCATTTAATTTAATTTCTCCCCAATTTGAAATACTACCTGCTGCTGGTGAAGATGTGCATCCGTAGCCGATGTCCTGGAATCTAAATGTAGTGACAAGACAAGTGTGCAGCCGTCACCAAAGTAATATATTGGATTCTTGGTTTTTTCCAATAAGGCGATGATATACAATAAAGAGGGTTGGAGACGATATAGATCCCTGGGGAACACCAGCATTGATAGTGAAAGTATTTGAGAGGTATCCATCAATGGCCACTTGTAGAAAACGTTCTGTCAAGAAGATCAAGAGCCATACACAAAAATGATCTGACAACATAGCTTCGAAGTTTGATGAAAAATTATATTTTATTCTATCCTAATTCACTAACGAATACTAATAAAAACTTTTGATCCTAATGGAGTAATTTGCCTGTGATACCAGTCAAGGTATAATAACTGTAATGTTACCTCTCATTTATTACCCCTTTGAAGGCAAAATGATTCACTAAGAGGTTTCATAACTATGTGGGTGAAATTCCCTAGAAGGTAAATACAAAACTCTGATGCTCTCTGCATAAATGACTTTTATTCCATATAACAATATTCATAAATAATTGAAAAAAATTTGTGCCACTATAAGAACCTTTAAAAAAGTGGAATGCTCTCAAAAATTTCATGAAATATAAACATTTTTGGGAATTGACCGAAACTTCTTGATAGAACTTCATTATGATTGTTGTGAGAGACTGCTGAAATGTTTGATATTCATTTGTCCGAATGCATTTCTAAAATAATTGATCCTTTCAACTGAGATATTTGTCCTACTGAACGCAACTATTTAGGTACGAATGAGTCGAGGACCATCTTTACCAGTTGTTTTCATTCTACCGAGAATATAAGATAAATTTTACCGTACATACGGAATGAATTTATTCGTAAATCCCGATTCTTGTGCGGATACCTTCACTATGGGGGAAATTCACCCCCTATGGAATCGGGGTCTGCAGGGGATAAAGTGGTTGCGACCCTTAACGTAGGGAACGACCGGGCAGAACCGATCGAAGTCATCTGGGTGTGGCACAAATGCCCACGCACGCTGTTATGGTCATTTATTCTCTGCAATAAGAACTGCAGAATAATCCATATAGGAGTCAAAAATTAAATAGCGACGTCTACGGATTGATTGCTCCACGGAAGAAATAGTAAATGTGTCACTCTGGCTCGAGACGAGTTTTTCATAAAGACGAACTTTTTATTTATGTTGAATTCCTAGAAAACATCTTGATGAATGAGTCAGCAAAAGGTCTATTCCACTGAAAAAGCACATGGTCGGTAAATCTTTCGATAAGAATACGTTCAAGTCGTTGGACTACGCATCGAATACATTGCGCAGCTAACAAGATCAGTGGGGACGCTCTAAAAATAGGTTTTTTAGTCAAGCTGATATACTTCACTAGAGTAATATAAATATTTGAACGGTTTTCCAGTATTTCGCCACGAAGTGTAAGAGAGCAATAAAATGCTCTTCATACAAAATAATATCGAAAATTATTTTCTAATCGAGTTGAATTGAATTGGAAATGTATTGTTCATTAAACTCTTGGAGATAAGCCAACTTCTCTGTATTCTGATGATTTTCAGTATGAAAATGTAGAAAATTGTTTTCCTTTTTTAAGTATTCTTATCTGATGAATTCATATGAGAAATGTTGTAGGCTGTAATGAATGGATAGATTTGATAACTATTTCTGTCAATATTATCACTGTATTATTACATGATCGGTCAGTTGATCATTTTGTAAAAATATAAATGCATAGTTTTGAATTGTTGACAATCATGAATGATGTGGTTCAGTAGGTAATATCAATGAATGCATAAAATGGTAAATACATTATTTGTGACTTTATTTATTTATTTAGCAGCTTGGGGCCACATACAGACAAGTCAAAAAATAGTGTCCACTAATTTTAGATAAGTTGATAGTATTTGTGGAGATTATTTCAAATATAAATAGAGTGACACTGAATGACATTAAATGATTTCATTGAAATAAGAAAAAATAGCTAAAAAGAAAAATTCCCGTACAAGTATTTTAGATATGAATATAACATACAGGTATACATACAGATATCTTGAAATTTATATTTTCAAAACTTAACGAAACCGACGATTTTCAAACATAAGTTTCAATGTTGTAACAAAGTTAAAAATATGAATATTTGATAATTTTTTAGTGATAAGTAGTTGTCGGAAAATATATCTACATCGCTTCTTTGCATACATATGTTAAATATGAGAGGAGAGTTTGTACCAATATTTGTCCTTTTTTTTCATGTAATTTGAGAAATTCCTTTCTCCGAAGGCTCATTGGTGGAACATTGAATTTTAATTGTGGCAGTAATTCTTGCGAGTCAATACATGAACTGTTCAGTAATACCGATTGGGAGGGAATATTTCATAACTTGACGATGCAGTTGCTGTGCTCTTCAGGGAGTTGAATGGAAGCATTAATGGAAATATTCCGGTCAGAAGATCTCACAGCAGATTCCCTACATATTTCGAAAGAGAAACTAATAAAACCAAAAAGCAGAAAAAATACTACCACAAAAATTTTTAGATATATCAAAACTAACACGATTATAATCGTTTTAAAAATTTGAGAAAACGCGCAAAAGATTTGATACGGCAGGATTACTGTGACTACATAGATATAATTGAATCGGAACAACAAAAAGAAAAAATTTGTTTGAAGGTGATTGGCAATGTTTCATGATGAATTTAATTAGTTTGGATTTCCATTATCTAACCAGATCCAACATCTAACATCAGCAATGAAGAACGTTGAACTGAATAGCCTACGGAGAAACAACACCATCAAGATCATACCTGCAGATAAAGGAAATGATATTGTGGTCATGGATTCTGTTCTCTAGGAACACAAGATTGAAGAGGTTCTTCAGAAGGGACAATACACAAAGATCGAATGGAATCCTACTGCATCAACTGAAAGGAAGTTGTACCAGACTTTGAAAAAACACCAAGTCTATTTTACTGAAAAGGAAAGATCATCGCTAACACCGCACCACACTAAGCCCCCTCACTTGTATGGACTACCCAAAATCCACAAGAAGGGTGTTCCGCTCAGACCGATCATCAGCTCCAGAGATTCGTCTACTCAAAACTTGTCTAGATTTTCACTCCCAATAATACAACCATTACAAGGAAAAACATCATCTTTTGTGAAGACAATCGAAATCACAGAGCAAGATCAACTTATCAGTTTCGACGTGGAAAGCCTTTACACCAACGTTCCGGTCGAAGAATCACTCCAAATCATACAGAGGAAGCTATCCGAAGACGGGGACCTGGAAGATAGAAGTAATTATGGAATTACTAGGATGCTGTATACGAAACTGTTATTTCCAACTGAAGGACGAATTCTTTACACAAGATGAGGGACTACCAATGGGATCGCCACTTTCACCAGTTATAGCCAACATGTATATGAAGTGGTTTGAAACTCTGGTCATCGAAGAAAATCACAAGAAGCCCCGAGTCTGGTTGAGATACCTTGACACACCTTTATAATATGGAACCATGGGAATACTGAACTGGACGCCTTCCTGAAACACATCAACAGCATGAGACCTTCCATCACTTTCAAAATGGAGAAAGAAGTCCACAATGAATTGCCATTCTTAGACGTATTGGTAAAAAAGATCGACACTAAGTTGGAAACATCTGTTTATCGAAAACCCACTCACACGGGACAGTATCTGAACCCCGAATCCAACCATCATCAACCGACTAGAAGAGGAATCATCATGATTGTGCATTCGGAAGAGGAATCATCATGATCGTGCATTCGGGCTACTTTAAAGCGATGGTGGAACAGACTTTCGCTAAAAGACAGCAAGAGCCTTGCAGCGAAGAGAAGCCGCCACATCCAGTGCTTGCGCTTCCCCATATTAGAGAATTATCGGAAAGGATGAGAAGAATTGGGTCCAAGTGCAATATCAGAACCTGCCTAAGATCCGGAAACACCTTCCGTAGTAGCCTCACGAAAACCAGACCACCAAAAGTGAACTGCGATTTCAAGAGTTGCATTTACCGGATAACCTGTGAGTGCGGAAAATCCTATATTGATGAACTAAGAGGCATTTGAAAGTTCACATTGCCGAGCATAAGAAACACACACAGCGGGGGAAAACCAGCAAATCAGGAATAGCAGATCATGTTTGGACCCATCAACATAACATCAAGTGGTCCCAAGTTGAAATAACACACAGGGAGAAACACTGGTTCAAAAGGAAATTCAAGGAAGCCGCATACATGTTGTCCAACAATCTAAACACCGTGAAGTAATTTGGCTTGAAATCTCTTGATGTTTTATTTTTTATTTTTTGTTCAATTGTTCTGTTTTTTAGTTGTATTTTATTTCACTGTAATTTCATTTCAGGACTTTTTTGCTTAATATAAGTATTATTTTTAGTCATTCTTATTAATTCCCTCATTTGTATTGGTTCTTTCAGGGATTTCAAATCAGTTTATATAATATTAGACAACGGAAGTCCCAACTAATGGAATTCAAAAAGAAAATAACTGTGTGCATTCCCCATAAGGTCATTTACAACAAATCCTATACCAAAACCAGCAGTGATATGTGTAATTCATTTGCAAATTTTTTGAATCCGTGGACTAAGTGGACCAACGAAATTAATATTAGTTAGGACAGATCGAAGTAATTCTGTGGTACCTGTTAAACTCCTATTGGACCCACTATTGTTTATTATTATTATTCTCTCGCTGATCTATTCAACAGTAGCTCTCATCATAGTACAAAACAGTTTAGCGTTTCCACAACCAAGTTGACGTCTTCAACAGTAAAATTTTCAGTATGTAATATTTTCATTCGTGAATGTCATTCAAAATCCAAAATTACATGTACAAATTGCAATAAGTTAGGTAAATGAAGTGAGGCCTAATTCATCTTTTCAAGACGTCAACTGGTTTGATGAAACGCGCGTCAAAAAGAATGTTGCAGTTCTGATGCTTATTTTGGGTATATGATGTGAGTGATTTTTTTTCTGAGAAATTTATGTACATGAGACCGGATAATATTCTGTGAAATATCACAAAAAAATTACATTTCCACAATTTAATGAGTTCATACATTCTGAGTTCCAGAAATGTGTTTCCACTTAACGATTTCAATCGTGTTTTACCATTCAAGAAATTTGTTGGTAGTATATCCTTGATCGTGCTCAGGTCCACATGTTATGTCCCCAGGTCCTTTGTGAAATTTTCGAGGTGCACATAGCCATCTCATTCTTCATTTTTGTAAATCGAGTCAACTCTTCCTTTATAATTAACAGTTTTCTAGTCGTTTCAAGAATCTGCAAACGAACAATAAATATAATTTTTCAAGGACAAAACACAAGCACTACAGGAAAATCTTCAAGGCGCTCTAAGAGTGGTACCTGTGCGAAAGTAGCGATTCACATTGGATTTGATTCGCGGGAATCTGTATCCATTTAGAAAAACTTTTTAGGAAGTTCATTCCACATGAACACAGTTCTCCAAATGAGAGAGTTGTTAAACAGTGAAGTTCGAGATGTACTGAGTTGAATCCAAAACGCCACAGTTGCCACAGTACGTCGCGTAATTCTGATCTTTACCGCTGGAATCAAATATGCCAAGTCACTTGAATACTTCACGTGAAAGTATCTATAAAAGAGAGACACATCTCTGAGCTTTATAAAGCATACAGTACTGTTTTCTCGTTCGGAACTGTGTTCCAATCTTTTGAGAAGCAGCACTTGCAATTCCAGCGACATGCTTGTGCCAAGACATATTGGTGTCCATTTTAACCCCCAACAAACTTATCGAAGCAGAAAGCGGAATTGTCTGTTCTGACATTATTATATCCGGTTTGGAGACATTTATCTTTTATCAAGGAAAACGTATTCATTCTAGTTCATTTCAATGAATGTTAAAATGTTTAAAAAGTTCATCACTCATTCCCGACAACAATGAAGTTAGTTTTCAAATTATCTTCTTACTTTATTATAATATGTTTCTAGCTATAAAATAGGCTGGTTGTGTAACATATACTATATATTTCACGAATCCTTACAAAAATGTGAGTGCAGACCGAAACCGGTCTGCTAGTGCGCGCGTTCCAAAATTGAAGGTCGACTCTTTCAGTTGTATTGCCAATTGCATATGCAGGAAATTTTATGTGAAGATTCCTTCACTGACGCCTGTCGGATATAATCTAACGCCCTTCGTGGTATTAGCCAGGGGAGTAGTTGTTTTCTGATAGGCGTCAGTCCATTCAACCTACTGTGTAGGTATATCAAGACTGGCTTGAACGTTTAAAGTTCATTTCTTTAGATTCATTTGGGTTTGTCGATTGTACGAATCGGTAGACAGGCAGACGTATTCTCTTGGAAGAGCTCACTAGATCACCTGATATGAAGCCTCTAGATGTTTTTGAAGGGAGACGTGCAATTTAAGTGTACGATAAACAACCGCAGTTTTTACCGAACTAGTGTATACAAAAAGAGGTGCTTGTAACAAAATTGCCCCGGGGACATTTCACAACATAGGCAATACATATTGTCAGACAGTGAATGGTGATTATTTTGAACATTTTTTGAAAGGAGCTGGGTGAGTTTTGAAAAAAAAATATTGAGATTGTGATATTCATCGTTTGATAGTAGATCCTCAAAACGATTATAAAACTACTAACCACTTAGGAATGGCTTATCAAACGAATTATCACAAGACTCCTCTTTCTATTTGAAAAAAATATGTTACCGCCCTGTTGACGAAGAGTCATGCAATTCTAATGTCTCTTTTTCCAAAAAGGACTGAAAATGATACCTTTTTAAGTGAATTTATGTTTGCACTGTATAGTATTAGATAAAAACTTGAATTTCCATGTTGAATGAGAAACAGAACGAATTTGATGAAAAAAAAAAAACAAACTCTGATTGTATGTTTATTTTTTTCTGGATAGATGACGGCGGATAAAGAATTTCTGATTAACGGAAAAACATATTTTAAACAAAGTTAAACAGAAATGAAATGTGTATGATGCAGTTGCATGGTGCAATTCACTGCAAACTGTCAGTACAAACACCTTGTAAAAAAAATAATAATTCCAAGGTAAAATATTTTTTTCCTAAATGCTGAAAATATGAAAAAAATGATATAGATATGTTTATTAAAATTTGTGAAGTGTCATCTTGAAGGATTTCTTGATATTTGACTAGAAGTGGTGTTTGTTGAAAATGTATATTATAATAACTTATTCATTTGTTCCTACTATTTTGGAACATCAAACAACTCAGTATTATATATTTATAGAACATAAACATTTTTTACGGAAAATCTCATCACCGAGGGAGAATAGAAAGTAAAGCAGTCAATGCAGAAAACGTAATTTGGGTTCACTGGTCAGCAATTTTATATTTTGCAACGTAACGACATTATTCACAGGACACTAGATTGGAATAACATTAACCACAAAAGTACGACAGACCGGACAACTAACTCAATCAAAAAGTTGTACGAAAACCGGTCAACCTTTCGGAGGCCAGCGATCGTGCCGGGCAATTGACCTGGGGTCGCGCCCCGTCGGGCATTACTACGACCAACACACCTCCCCTGACCTTTGTCCCTTCGCCACTCGCCATATAAACACGCCATCCATCATGCGAGGTATAAGAATTAGAAACAAATTCGAAAACCCTTTTTCCAGGTAACCAGCCGGAACGACTGGCCCAGTTGGACACAAGTATTCATAAATCATTTCCGTTAGAGTTGAATAAAATTTGAAATTGAAAGGCGAGTCAGAATTATTGGTGCACTATTTTTTGAAACTGATGAAATTTCGTATATCTATATTGATAACCTATAATCGATTGGACGTTCAAACTGCCGACAGTTTAAACGTCGAATATAGTTAATCAACAGTATGAACTGTCCCATTATGGCAAACAATTCTAAATGGCCCTCCTGCACCTCCATACGTATACAATGCTGGTAGTTTTTTTCTTAATAAATATCTATATCTATACTAATATCTCTATCTATACTAACATAAATATGAAATAAACGACTGAACGGAATAAGATGAAATTTCACATAAATACAGCTTATACATCAGAATAACATATAGGTTACAATTTACAAAGGTTTTGTGTAATTTTGGTCATAATATAACGATAAGTATTAGGTAAGTGACAAATATTCTTGATCCCTGAGAGCTATCTTGGCGTGCGCTGCCTGTACCGTTGGAGTTACATGCAGATAATGTTCCGTTTATCTTAAATAGTTCTAAATAAAAGTTCGCGATAGCATATATCTACCTCTTATGTGGTAGCCACTATATGCAAAATACTGAGTCACAGATACAATTAAATTGAATACTTTTTTAACAAAACACATTTTAGAATATCTGTCAAATTCTTATAAAAATGGATACGATTGTCGTTTTGAGTATTCAATATTGATGAACTTTGTCTTTAACACTAAGTTATCCCGATAAGATTAACTTGACGCAACGCAGTAAGCCATTACTCGTCGCGTCTACTGTAAAACGACCGGGGGACGATGCGCGGGAGTAGAGGGTCGGTCTAAGCAATGAAGCGCCATCGCCAGGAATGCAACCCGAGAGCGGGCAGACGTCGTTGACGGTTGTGTAACATAGGTAACATAATTCGATTCTCGAAGATATTCATTACTTGGCGCAGTTGTCATATTTTTTCAGTTACGAAAACACCATTGAGCATTTAGCACCATTAGGCATGACTTTGTCGTGAAATATATTTCAGTTTGTTGGGTAATATTTAAATATTTTTATTTGTATGAGTTCTCCCCACCAAATTAATAAACGGTCAGCTTTTGGAATATGAAACTTAATTTATTTTTATTATGAAGAAGTGTCTGAGAACCAACTCCCAGCTCTCACGAAGCAGGAATCCTGATCATTATAAACGCTGTAATAAAAGGCTGTTGTTGCCTAACAGAGACCATAAACAGGGTAGCAGGACTGCAAGATATTACAAAAGTACTGCGACGAAATGATTACGAAACTATTTACAAACAAAACATTCCATAGAAACAAGAACAGATACAAGACCTACCACAAGACAAGACAAGACCTACTGTAACCGTGCCTTTTATCAAAGGTGATGTTAACTAAGTCGTGAGAATATTGAGGACACAAAATATAAAAACCATCTATAAACTACAATCAACAATATCGCAACTACCAATCAGACCACAAGAGAAAGTCTCTGTTGGAAATCAAGCAGTGACAGTAGTCAACAATATATGAGTCAGACCAATAAAGGAATATCTGTTAGAGACAAGGAGCACAAAAAAATCTCTTCAGAGCTAACCAAAAATCGTCTGCTTTTTTCCAGCGTCATCTACATACATGACAAACTTACAATCACTTTTGATTCTACTAAGCAGATATTCCAAATGCTCCTGACAATCCCACAAATTAGAGAAGCCATTGAAATCGAAAGGTAATTAACAAAGCAAACGAAAATTCGTGATTTCGTAATCAAAAATAATCAACAACTACAAGAAATGAATAATTAAGAAATTGGATGTAACAAATCAGGAAATACCCCCATTATGATTTACGCAAGCGAAAGCATATGAAAACAGTTTGAGAAACATGGAACGTCGATTATCCCACATCTACATTTCTTGATAATGCTATGTAACGTCAGTATTCGACCAAATGAATACCTGAAAAAATAACCGAGGAGTAGCAAAACATAGATTGCACATGAATAAAGCAAACATTCTCAGATCACTAGTTGCAGCTTACTCGGTAGTTTTATTATCCTCAAAGCCAAAGTCTATTTACAGCTCAACAAAGATCTTAAAATCCTGGAAACAAAACTTTTTCCAACTTATTAGAATTGCAAATTCATTTATGTTTTAGCTTTCATGTTCTCTTATTTATTTTTTTCTAATCCATAAAAAAATTGATAAAAATATTGTAACTTTCACCAATCAATTGCCGGTTGGGTAGGGAGCCCACTCATGAAATCACCGCTAGTGTAATGTTGATTGAATGCCAACTCTATCACGATGGGTTTTCACTACATACTGTCTGATCTGTACTGATGATCCTTATCAGCGCACAGAAGTTTCGACTTTTGAGGGTTTTCGTTCATATTGGACAACAACTGGTTACAGTAGAGCATGATTTAAAAATTTTGTATTGTCACATATTCTCGATTCACTATTTCCAAACATTTTTTAACACAATACTGTTTAATATTCAAGTCGTTTCGGAAATGGAAAATTGCTTTCTTATTTGGTGTTTACCTATATATCCTGAATAGTTTTAAAGTTGTCGAAAAATTAGCTGAACTTTTGAGAAGAACCCATCGAAAAGAAATTGAAGTTGTGAAAATTTGTGGGTTTAGACAGTTAAATGAAAATTTTGAAATATCTAATATTTGAATTCGAATTTTTCAATTCAATTTCATAGGAGAGTACTGTAGCAGAAAGAATCCGAATATTAATACAAAAAATATAACAAGAATCAATGAAAATTTATGAAAACGAATTTCCCAGGTGAGTTGTCATTATTACAATTTTCACTATATAGGTACATTGAAGATACTACCATGGTATTCATGACACTCGAAGTGTTTTATTGATTCATTTATTAATTACTTTAGCTATAAGAAAATCGTCGGCATCATTTATTCAGGCGATGATGTGTACTGGTTGCATCAACGTTTGAAATTGAAGCAACAAAAGCCATCCATGGAATCCTTGAGTCGACCTGAAATTCAAAATATTGGGAGTCGGCCAGGGTTCGAACTTGCACCTGATACATAAGATTAATGAGTCTAACTCACTAACACAATTAACCATTGACTGTTGCTATATAAAATCATGTAATATTTATAAAAAAAAACGTTTTCCCGCCCTGCCACTGCCATCAGCAGGTTAGCAAAGTGACGTCATTCGAAATCCGAAATGGCGGACAGCTCGAGATGGCGAATTAGTTATTTTTCATGCTCTACCATGATGTGGGTACCAAATAACTATAGACCAGTCGCTTTGCTATTGTTAATATCAAAAATCAGGGAGAAAGCCGTAAACCATCATCATCCTTCAATATTTGGAAGGCTCTAGCTTCTCGAATGATCATCAATATGTCTTTCGAAAACAACAATCAACAGGAGACCTTCTATTGCATGTCACCCATATTTGGAATAATGCAATCGAGAAACATGGAGAATCAAGAGCTGTTCCGCTTGATATTTCTAAGACCTTTGACCATGTGTGGCATGAGGGTCTGCTTCTCAAAAGCTTGAAACACTGTTTCGAACCAGAAAACTGTACACACCTCAGCAACTTTTGATGCTTTATAAAGCTCAGATCAGACCGTCTTTAGAGTATTGTTCTCATGTATGGAGCTCCGGCCTTAAGCATACCCTGAAGCTATTGGATTCCATCCTGAAAAAAGTCATCCGCCTGATTGGAACATCGAAGAAAGATTGGAGATTTGTCACTTTTTTATAGATATTTTCACGGAAGGTGTTCAAATGACTTAGTACATTTATTCCACCAGCGGTACATATCAGAAATATGCAGCGGACTGTGACTGCTCATAGTTTTGAGGTTCAACTCGATACACCTCCGCTCTTATCGGTACGTGTTAAGGATTTTCCTGTAGTGCTTGTTTTTTGTCGTGAAAAATGCGAAAAATAAAATGGCGTCACTCTAAATCCAATATAACAAACCGCCAAAAATTGCGGGCTAGTTATTTTTCATGCATTTTCATCATATTAAACGGTTTATGATGTGGTTATCAAATGACAGGGTTTGCTGAAAAGAACAACATTACCGCCATGCCAATTTTGAAGAGATACCTGCAACTCAGTGAAAGTTAAGGATAGTTTGGTAGTGCTCGAACAAATGTTGTTGGCAATCATACAACAATGACTGATTGAATGAAGTGAACCTCATCGATAACTAAAAAATCATCAATTGATAGCAAACATTTTTGGTAATGTTTAACCTTTGTTTAACCTTTGACCCATATTGAAATTGTCAGCATGCCAGTTTTTGCGCGAGATTTAAGAACACTGAATGATTACTACAAGCAATTACAGAATACTTCAGCATACCATTCATAAACCTTGGAGAATTTGCAGTCGCTAACGGAATGTGGAAGCAAACTCTCATTATTAAAATGTTATCCTCTGAAGTGTTTTCGGTAATTCGATCTGTTTTTCTTACATCCGGTCTTTGTCTTCTTCTCTCCATTTTAATAATTATGGAAGATATTCAACAGGTTGCCCTTTCATCAACCCAAATCAGTTTTTACATTCAACTTTCATTTCTACGTTGCTCATTTTCTGAACTTATTTCTTTGCTCCGGGGATATTCTACTTTATATTATAAGAAGTTTTCCAGACACTGCGAGAATAACGAGGTATTTGGGAAAAATATTTTCATTGTTAAACTGTATATATCAGAGGTGAAGTACCATAGCACGTGTATTTCAGATGAGACTTCCACATTTTTTTTTAATTTTCATTAGACACAGAATACAAAAATTCAAATCTTCATTTGTTCTGGATTCTTTGAAGAATCTGGAAACTGCAGAATGTGGCTCTCAAAATACACTTACTAGCAGTGGTGTCATTACAAACAGTCCGTCATTCTTCATTTCAAACTAAATATTTCAAGAAAAATAGCTACTAAAACCATCTCGTGCTGTTGTCAAACTGATAGGCAGAATGTGTGTTCTTTATAATATTTCACAATTCTGATATAGTAAACTAATTTTTTTAGATCCAGTATATATCCAAGGTTCCAAATTTACTTCGTCACATTTCAGGTATTGTAGGTTTAGGCTTTAGTGTCATCTTTTGAAACTGTTTGCTGTTTCTGGTTTCATTTTCATCTTCAAAAGTCCATACTATTTATGACTTGCATACTCCAGTCAAATTTTTGACAGAGGGGCATGAGTTATATTAGTTATATATACTCGTTACTATGAACTACTGCATTTAGAAGAGAACGGTATATGGGACTTTATCTTTCCAAATGTATAGAAATGATAAATGACTGAAAAATCCTTCCATGTGTAATTTTTATGTCAATGACTAAATTGGTGACTAGTTGAGGGAGTTCAGTTAATGGAAAAACGAAATTTATGTCCACGTCATATAGCTACAAGGAAAATTTTCTAGTTGTTTACTGTAAAATATTCCGAAAATGTGTTTACATAACTATTACAAGAAAGTTTTTGGCTTTCTACTACTCCATCTTGATACAAAAAAAGAAGGATGAGGGAATCTTCCAAAGAAAGGAAGGAAGTAACCCATACATGGATGTGTAGATCATGGAAAGAAGTAACTTTCAGACACAAACAGTTACTTCCTTCCTTTCTTTGGAAGACTCCCTCATCCTTCTTTTTTTGTATCAAGATGGAGTAGTAGAAAGCCAAAAACTTTCCATCCCAAAAATTAATCACTCCTAAAAAATATAACCCCTTCAATTCAACTATTACAACTATTCACATCTCTGAAAATATAACTTTTTTATGTGAACACCAATCAAAATATTGAAAGTCACGTTTGTTTGAAACAGTGATAAATTTGAAAAACCCCTTTCCTTAATTGAAAAGGATTTTTTTATTCATGCTTCAAGTGTAAAATGATGGTGAGGTGGAATGCCAAAAGGGTGATTTCTATGATATCTTGAGAAACTTTGTCTAAAAAAGGCATGATTGAAACGCCTAGAAATTACAGTTTCTTCCGAATTTTCATAATCCAATTCACCACTTTCCAACTTCTAACGTTAGCGTTTCCAAGTTTACACAGCACTGCTGGTTTTCCTCCTACTTCTCCAAACGTTCCCGGATTCTATCTCGAGATCAGCATAAGAGCATGTATAAAGTGGAAATTGAAAACAAACAACTCTAACACATGAAGCAGGTGGGTAAACATGGCGCCGGTAGCCATGACGCCATCACAGTGCTACCCCCGAGGGTTGTTAGCGACCACACTGCCTAGCAACCCGCCCTCGCCCTAGCAACCGCTAGCCACTAGCCGCGGATACTTATTGATCAAGCAGACCGAGCGGTGTCCCCTCGTCCCTCTCTTCCCCCGCGGACACTTGATACATGCATATCCGAGTCTAAAGGATAAAGTCCTCCCCTTCACTCCCCGCAATAAAACACGAATATGGGAGAAGAAGGGCACCACGCATCGAAAGAATCGGCCGAATTGTGAACTTTCGTCGTAATGTAAGGTACGCGAGTAAAAGTTTGGAAAGAATTAATTATTGGGGTGCAGGCGTTTGTTGGCTCTTAAAGTTACTGAACTTTTACGATCTTTTGTTTAATGAGTATGATGAACCGACTCTACTGGAACGACGTGTCATTTTAACGTGTAGTGATTGTTTTCTGTAATGATTTTTGATATTCATTGTTTTGCTCGATTAATCTGTATGCTTTCGAATTTAATTCTTACGTATGCATTGAAAATGAACTGTATTTCATTTTTGATGATTGAATATCTTTTTAAATTCGTTATAAAAGGTGGGGAAATGAATTAATAAGTGAATGAAAATAAGACCAATGAGAAAAATTAGTTGGGAATTGTTGAAAAAAGGACAATTTGAGTTCAGAACGATCTTAGAATGATTTCTTCAAATGAAGTGAGTGTGAAACAATAAATTCTTCGGCATATTATATGATGAGAATGATTGAAGAAATATAACTTACAAACTCATATTTATTTGAAGTTGATATTGAAAGTAACTTTGATCAAATGCTAATAACTATTTTAGGAATAAACAGTGCATTAATTAATTTGTTTTGAATTTTAAACAATATATACCTTGAAACAAAACTATTCAAAAAGTGTTTATCTAAAGACTATGAACTGAAACGACTGATTCTAATGATTCATATTCTCCAGCTGTCAATCATATTTCTGAATCAATCCAAATTTCGTTATTTATAGATTCCAAACTAACCTTCCAATCACATCGTTACATGAATGCGATTCTCAATAATATTAAAAGCCACAGTATTGTGCCCTTCAAGCACTTCGTAGAAAACTGCTACTTCTCCCTCAAAAATTATAGCAATTATAGGCTGTTAAATATTTTTAATTTCTTTTCATCTTGATTTCCGATCTGATTCTGTCAGCGGTTCTCTTAATGTGTGAATGGATGGTGCTAGCTGAAAGTTTTTTGTATTTACTCGCAGAATATGGATTCATTTAAGTATTTATATTCATGGTGTATATATACTATATTTGTTTGTTTTTATCTGCCAATAAAGTAATAACATACTCAAAAAAAGTGTATAAAGTGTTCCGCGTGCTTGTGATCAGATTTATATTAGTGATACTTCGAAGCCTTCGATAATAAGAAAATCTGGACACCAGAATAATATTAGAAAATAAGACATGAGGAAATATTCATTAGCAGAATATATTCAGACAAAAAATGGTGCACATATAATAAATTGTGACGACAAAATTCTAATGACTTCACAACCAAACGAAACGAGAAGAAAACTAGTAGAAACAATTTGTATAATTTTTTATGAAATTATAATATATCATGCTTAATCAATTTAGATTAAACTCTCTACCTTTTTCGAGAAAAGAGGCTGAACACGGAAAATTCCGTATCAAGTAAAATTATCAACATCCAATTTAGGGACTGTATTTGTTTTGGTTGGTTTTCGGGTTTTATCAGGGTCTTCTTTGATTACAGTCTACAAACGTTTCAACTGCAACGGCTGCAGTAATCTTCAGTTGCGTAGTCGAAGTACTCTTCTTGACGTATCAACTGATACGTGTTAACGTATCAACGTATCTTGACGTATCAAGAGGAGTACTTCGACCACGCTACTGCCGCAGTTGCAGTTGAAACGATTGAAGATTGTAACGAAAGAAGACCACGGCAAAACCGGGGAACCAACCAAAATATTGACGTCAGTCGTGACAGCCTACATTCCTATAGTAGGTATATACTGTGAATGCGGAAAACTGTCAATCAATTTTCGATGATTTTGAATTTGACTTTTAAACAATTTTAGTTAGATGAATTTATTCTGAAATTTTGTTCAAACGCCGTTCATTTCTGGGTATATTTAGTAATTTGTCCTTATTTGAATAATTTTGATTTTTGAAAACCAATAAATTTCAAAACAAAGTTTCACATCAAAATGTTGAACCAGAGTCAAGCAATATTCGAAAGAAAAGCGTGTCGATTGAAATTGTGAAATCAAAATCAAAATAGGTGAATTTTCTATTGAAGACGAAGACCGATCGGGAAGACCAGTGTCCGCTTCCCCAAAATTGATCAAACCTTCAAATTTGGCTGATACGAATATAAGAGGAACTGAATATTTCATTTGAACGCGTTCACCATCCTCTGCAAAATGGATTCCCAAAAGACTGAACGTTGATGAAAAGCTTGCAAGTCTAGAAAAATAGTGTTCGATCTATAAATGGTTAAAAAGGTTTCAACAAACATTTGAGCTGTACTCTTACTGTGTATGAAACTTGAGTACATCTCTTACTAGACAGAAGTAAAATAGCAATCGATGGAATGGGTACTCTCTGTTTTTTCAAAATTAAAAAAATTTCGTTTTCAAGATGTACTGAAACAGTTCTTGCTTCAAATTTTTGAGATTGCCATGGGCTATTCAAGATTGATTTTCTGGAAAAGGGTAGAAGATACTATTCGACATTATTGCAAGTTACCATGTGATCTCGCTACGTCCGACTATCCAGTTTTTTTTTACGTTTTAATTCTGTTCAAAAATATTTTTAGAATATTTTTAGATGATATTGGTGACATATTTAAGAAACAACTGAGAATGTAATTGAATTCAAATATTACATATAGAATGTTTTTCCCATTACAGTTATATTCCTTTTTATTGACTTCTTTATGAGAATCTAGAAAAAACTTCTACAGAAAAAATGCAGATTAATTTGAGCAATATTATGTATTAGGGAAAAAGTATTTCAAAGTATTTAAACACCTTATTTAACACCAAATAAAAGAAATAAGTAACTTCCACAACTTATGTGAACATTGAATTATGCATAAATTCCTTTTCACATGTATAGATAAATTGAATATCTACCACTCGTAAACTGTATTGGAACAAATGATACTCAGGAAAAATTTTATACACTCTATAATAAATCGGTTTCGTTATGAAATATATTTCTAAGGAAAATGTTCAATGCAATTGTTCTTTTTTTGTGTTTGTACTTGAAAAAATATCTGTAAGTGATTTTCACTTATAATTTTCAACCATATTCCTGAATATTTTCCTTGGGAAGTTTAACATTTTTTAAATATAGGCACCTATATTACTGGGAAGGCCAAAAGAATTTTGTTTTCAAAAGTAGTAATATACTGTTCATAATTTTTTTTTATCCTTCATGATTTGTGAAGAGTACGGTCGAACAATTATGCAAGACACTTCTATAGAAAATACCTTAGTTTAACCCATGGTGCAAAGGACTCAACTCATATTTTCTAAGACACGAAACTTTCATAAACAAGTCACTTCGACCCTGTAATTAGATCTCTCAAATAAAAACTTTCGACTGTATGACGCAACGAGCATATTTCCAAGTCGTTGACGAAAATCCAACATTCAAATTCGAAACTAACGAGATAGACTGTGACAGACACCTGCGGCTATTACCAGTGAAATTCACATTCCGAAGACCGCACAATATAATAACTGTCAACTGTGATAAGAAGCATTGGTGTATGTGATAATTAGTCTTGGCTGGTGAATGTGGTTCAGTCAAATACTCCTGAATATTCCGTTAATTCGAATTCAATAAATAATTTGATCACTCTCCGTGTTAACTGAGGTACACGTATATTATAGGTTCATTGTTTTAACTCGCTGTATATTAGAAGACGGAAGTCATATTATTAACACTGCAGTAAAACTATTCGATTCAGTCCCGTTAAAACAAATGAACAATTAAATACCTGGGGTTCCAGTCGAAGTCAACAAAGAATTTTTGATATTGGTTTGTTGGTCATTCAATATCTGAACACGAGGAGGCGAGCAGTTGAATTAAAACGAGCAACCATTGTTTTCATTTAGTACTCGGATTGAATGTCTGAAATTCAGAAACTGATTAGTTTCTGTTAAAAGTGATCCTAAAGATATATATTATGGCAGTCTACTCTGCTTACTAAAAGTCAGAGTTCCTTAAACACGCCTCAATAATTCTCAACCATAGTACTATGATCTACGGAATATGGGAAGAACATGCTCGGTAGAAATACCAGGCAAACAGACAGGTCAAAAACTAGGTGCAAGGTGCAGAAAATCTTTCAAGTGTGCTAGACACTTGAAAGACATCATATATAGATTCTGAACCAGCTATGTGGGTAACGAAATTTTTGGTTCGGAACCAGATTGAGAAATGGGTTTATAACAAACATAAAGAGTACAGGAAAACACACCTGGGGACACACAAGAAAAATCTTTGTGAAGGGACCGTCCAAGAAGAGAACCGAAGAACTGCTTCAATAAAGCAGGTATGACAGCAGGACAAATATGTCCACTCTTTTAGAAAATATATGGAGCTTTGAGAAGCCAAAAATAAGTTTTTCGACAAATGCAAAAGTTGAAACGTTTTGAAACAAAATCCTATTATATCATTCTGCATGTTGGGTACATTCTTTCAAAACACAATGTTCCGTTTTTGCCGTTCAGAGAGTAAGGGATTTTTGCTTTTCGAAAGATTGGGATAGGCATAGACTGATGTGTCATTGAATTTTGATGGAATGTTTGAAAATCATATTATTACCTTTCAAATTTATCAATCATGAGGTACGAAATTACGAAAAGGAATCAAGTAATTCTATTTTTGGGAAAGAAATGGCTGGGTTTCAGTAAAATAACCGAATGAATATCATTACATTATTTAGATATATGGAATAAAATACTTTGTCTAATTTCCACTTACTTAATGTATTGATATTATTACGACCAAGGTTTCGATTTTTACATCATTCTCAAGTGTTCTAGGAAATTAGACAAAGTATTTTATTCCATATATCTAATTGAAGATGAATTTCCACAAAATAAATAAGTCATCAACATCAGAAATGTCATTACATACTGACATCGATGACATGAGTAGATTCAACTCATTCGTGACATTCAGTCGAAATTTAGTGAATTAATTAAGTGCTTCATCTCGTAATGTTATCCAGATTGGTGCTGAAGAGGCAATAAAACAAGTGTCTTATTCCGAAACATCGGATGTTTATCAGTGAGGTGAAATGTTTACCTTCATCGTATACCATACCTATTGTGTAACAATCCTGTGAATTATATCTGATTCAATTCCATAACGAATATTTGAAGTACAAACTGAATAGGAAAAAGTGTTTTTGTAATTCAATGTTCATATAAATTTGGTTGTTGAAATTGAAAGAGTTATGTTTTTAGGTGGGGTTGATTTTTGGGAAAGAAAATTTTCTGCTTTCTACTTCTCCATCTTGATACAAAAAATATGGGAATCTTCCAAAAGAAGGAAGGAAGCAATCATTTCAAAAAAAGTAACTCTACACAAACATCTTTGTTAAGAATTCATTTTGAAATTATTTGCTTTTTTTCTTTCTTTCTTTGGAATATTCCCTCATTTGTTGTATAAAGATGGAGAAGTAGGAAGCCAAAACCTTTCTTCCCTAAAAATCGATTTCCCCTAAAAATATATCTTTTTCAATTTAATATAATTTTGTTTCAAAAGTTAAAAAAAAATTTGTAATAAAGTTCACTAAAAAGTAAATCTCTGGCGTAGAATAAATCAAAAATGAGCACTGCTTCCAGATACAAGAACTGCAACACCCTTATTGACGCGCGTTTCACGGACCAGATGAAGATTTTGGTGATTGGGAGCAGTGTTGTTTTGAATACAGTCCACTATGAGATTTCCACTTATATGATACAGTTAGGAATCACACGTTAAAAGGTAAGACCTCGTTAATCCTTCGCTCGCAAAAGTTTCAACTTCTGAGAGTTATCGTTCGTAGGGGTGCGACAGCTGGTTTAGAAAAAACAAATTTCAAACAGATTAAACAGTATATAGTAAAATAAGGTTTTCAAAATTATGACACGTGCGTCGTTATACAATAGCTCACTGTCTTGAGCAAGTTCTAACGCTAGTTGCACACACCGATTTTGGACGGCCGACTTTGTACCGGTCGTCCAAATTCCAATAGTGAACCACATGTGGGAACGGGACCTGGCACACACGCCGACCGGTGATCGTCGCCGGTAAAATACCGGTGAGCAGCCGTCCACTGCCACTGTATCGCCGGCACTCTTGCATACGCACCGGTTTTTTACCGACCATTCCAGTCTCGAATGCTCGGTGAAATTGTAGTTACTACGCATTAACTTCGTTATGGTAGTGCGTGCTAATTACGACAACAAAGCAATTGATTGTTTGACCGATAAAAATCCGGTGAGTGTGCAAGCACCTGCTATCAATAAAATATCGGCCGATTTTATACTGGCCGTCCAAAATCGGTGTGTGTGCAACTAGCGTAATACGGATTTTCATAAAGAATCGGTCAGTTTCATTCAATATTTTACCAAAATTTTGCGAAACTGGATCGATTTAAAATAAAAAGAGACAAAGTACAACTCCGGTAAGAGGTAGCAGAAAATTGGCCACTGTGATATATATATACATAAGTTGTACAAATGAACTGGCTGATAATGAAAAAGTTCCATTCGTATGAGATGTAATATGTGCCAGAACTGAATAAAGATGACTTTCATCGTTGACATTGTATATATGAACAATATATGAACAATAAACGTCATGAACCAGACATTTTTTTCTTATTCTCCTCATTTTTTGCATCATCCATGTTCATAGAATGAAAAAATCAAAAAAACATGAATGAATAACACAGATGATGTGGCTATCAAAAAAAGAGGTTTAAGTATGCTTTTCACCAAAACACAGTCCTTGGCATTCAGTTCTATCTTCAGTTCAGATTTTGAAAAGATGATGAAGTTCTTGAAAAAACGTCACAATAAATTTATAGAAAACCCAATTTTTTCCTTCCTCGTACTTTACAGTGACAATAAGTGATGGAACCGGCCGATACTCCATACTAGTTGCACACACACCGATTTTGTACGGCCAGTATAAAATCAGCCGATATTTTATTGGTAGCGAGTATTTGCACACTCACCGGATTTTTATCGGTCAAACAATCAGTTGCTTTGTTGTTGTAATTAGCACGCACTACCAAAACGAAATTAATGCGTAGTAACTACAATTTCACCGAGCATTCGAGACTGGAATGGTCGGTAAAAAACCGGTGAGTATGCAAGAGTGTATTTAGTCATGTACGCCACTACTTCCCGGTACTGCCGGCGATACAGTGGCAGTGGACGGCTGCTCATCGGTATTTTACCGGCGACGATCACCGATCGGCGTGTGTGCCAGGTCCTGTTCCCACATGTGGTTCATTATTGGAATTTGGACGACCGGTACAAAGTCGGCCGTCCAAAATCGGTGTGTGTGCAACCAGCGTTACGCTAGTTGCACACTAGCGTGGTTGTGGTTGTGGTTCACTACACACACTATTTTAATTCCTTATGGATTACATTCATTTTTAATTAACACGCTTTTATTAGCTTCACCTGTATGTATGTATGTATGTATGTTTGCTTGTTTGTAAGTCTCAAGCTGGGGATCTCTATTTGACAGAATTATTGACATCGCGGGCAGATGGCGCTGTACGTAATCTCCTTGATTCGAACTCACTTAACCTGTAGTTTTTCATTTGAAAAAAGTGTTTTTTTATTAACACGCGCGCTTGCCGCCTTATTTGTAAGCCTCCTTTGCGCGCTTGCTGCCTTGGGCTTGGTAGCTGATTTTCAGGCTCCCTCTCCGGAATCGGAAAATATCAGTGTTCATTTTTCTAAACAATATACGGCTCATTGATCCCAAAGTTCAGATAAAATGAATATAGTTTAAAAAATTAAAATACAAGCTTTTAAAGAGCATCGAACTGAAAAGTTATAAACATATTTTTTTTAATAAGCTTAAAGCAATAAAGGACGCGTGGGCGCTTTGTGACATATCCTTTGTATATCAAGCGCCCATCAATTTTTTCACAATAATACTTGTATTTTTCGTTCGTTATTGTTTTAAGCTTATTAAAACAAATATTTTAATTTTTTTAGTTCGATGTTCTTTAAAATCGCGTTTTTTAGTTTTTTAAACTATATTTATTACTCCCAATCTCTATATGTATTGGCGAATTTTGCGAGGTATTATACAATTAATAATAGACATAACCAAAAGTTTTTCGGAAAAATTTTGGAACAATTCACGTGTTTTAGATAAAGCTAACCTGAAACAACTATTTCCTCATATTATCAATGTTTCTTTTATCATTCATTATGATGATTGAAAAAAATCATTCATTGCATGACAATGGAGTTTCGCATATGAAATAAATCAAATAGGTAGGTCAGTTTCAAAAAGATAGAAATACCTAGGTACCTACTTATAAAAACACAAAATGGAATTTTACACACTCTACAAATAAAATTAAACATTCAAAGAAAACATCTGAATTCGAAATATTATATGATTTGTTATAAATTACTCAAGCTCCGTTCCATTTCAACTGGACCGAATGGACGTGAATCGCACAGATATAAATTAAATATCAATGAAACATTGCAAAATATATTATGAAATTTGATGGGATTCATTTGTTGCAATCACTCCAGCAAGAAGAGATAATCGGATTTCATTATTGAGTAAGATGAACAAATCAATAATGCACCGCCATTTCGAAAGAGAAACTATCTGGGAGCCAATCGCATCGCTGTCGACCACACGCTGTGCTGTCCAATGACCGAGTTGATTGACTAGACCGCTGGTCACTTTCAGCTCCGTTCAAAATGGCTTAACTGAAAATACTTTCAGCTTGTGAGTTGAGTTCAGAAGTACTTTAGTGGAAAAGGAGTTGAATAATGTATAGGTAATAACAATACATATGTGAAAAACATCGTGTATACAGTGTGATCCATTAGGTTTGCAACAAATGGTCGTTGCCCAATCAAGATTCAAATATCGCCAAAAGTTAGTGCATGTTCGAAAACCACGTCTATTAGAACTGATTCAAGAAAAACAGAAGACATCAGAACATGTCGAAAAAAAATACATTTATTTCAGAAAATACAATGAAATAGGTAATTTTTGAAAGAGTTGTTCAGAATTTGAATTATTGAACTACTCCCATTTGATATATTCATTCGGTATATCAATTCAGTAATATACAGAATAAGCCACAATCAACGGTAAAATCTCATCGACATATATTGTCTTAGATTGAAGAGAATTGTTAAAATTTACTTGTATTGGAATTATTATAGATAGTATAAGCATATATCAACTTCTGCGATAATGTGCTATAATTACAAATGCCTCTTTCAGTTTTGTTATTGTGAAAAAAGAGAGATATAGTTTCAATTAGTGAAGATATACTGAAGAAATAATGCGCGTAGCTATTGCAGATATTAATAATCACTATTCAAATAGTGCAGGGGTAAATTACTTTTTTTTTAAGAATTGAGAACTGCTTTCAATACATTTTCTACCAGTAGATTACTAAAAATTCAAACATCAATACCTGTAGAACCACCTATTCCCGTTATTTCTGTAGTGCATCCAGTATTTGAACCTTTCTATTTTTTAATAAAAATCGATGAAATGAAAATGTTATATATGATTTTATCATAGAATAATTCAAAAAAATAAAAAATTGAGTGCCTCTGAAAGGTGATTTTTTTCATTACCATGTTTTATCAACTTGGTCTGTTCGCTACAAATTTCGCAAATGGTTTTTATCTCACTTTTCAATGCACTATAAATCTTGTACAGAGTGGACCAAATTGGACACTTTTAAAGGAAAACTCCTGTTTTCAAACTAGGTAGATGAAATCTGATGACTTTTTATGTAGAATTTAATGTTGTAAAAAACTTATTTTTTCAAATGAGATATCAATAGTATTGATGGAAAAACAATTTCAAATTGTTTGAAACGCACACTTTGATCAAGTAAGTAGGTGATAAAACACAAAAAAATTGTTCAGTAGTAGCTATCAAATGTTGAGACAGCAGTAATTAAAACGCAGTTTCAATGAAAGTGGGAATAAGTTGTACTATATTTATTGCTTATATAAGTGAAACTTCAAAAATAATAATGATGAAAATCAAACAAGAAATAAGTATATTTTTTCAGAGAAGGTAGTCGAAATGTCTACCAGCTTCTCACACACAGGAGACACCTTTTTTGAACATTCTTTAACGAATTTATTAGTTCAATAGAAGTGAGAGAAGCAAAACATTGCATCACTGCCGATTCCAATTCGTATTTAGAATTATAGGGTGTTTCAAAAAATAGTTTTTCACTAATAACTATTGATATCCCATTTGAAAAAAGTAACTTTTTTACACCAATGAATTCTACGTAAAAAAGTTCTTTGGAAATGGAAATTTTTGACAGGAAAAAAGATACAGCAATTTTTCGAAAATTAACATTTTCAAAAACCATGCTGGAACTCTGAAACGATGATAGATATCAGTATGCAATTTCCACCATTGAGTTTGTCATAAAATTCGACTTACAGAAAAAGTCATTAGTTTTCTTCTATCTAGTTTGAAAACAGGAGTTTCCCTTTAAAATTGTCCAATTTGGCCCACTCTGTACAACGTTCAACATAACTCAAATGTGGAAAATAATACACTCATAACTTACTAATTATGAACAGTAGCTATAGATATCAATTCGTTTCATGTAATGAAAAGAATAATCTGATTGAGTATTTTAACAATTCTGACACATATACAATCTTCATTTTTCCACTGTTTTCATAAAGCTAGATGAATGAATATTCAATCCACTTTGCTTTATCTGCTTTACTTGCAGGCTCTCAAAGTCGTTGCATGACATTACTTTCATATACAGTGCGGACCCTTTCTCAATTTTTGAACGAGGCAAAATATTATCAATTTGCTGACATTAATGAAGTTTGTTTAAATTTTTTTTTTGAGTAATTTCGTTAACAGCTCTTATTTTATGCATAAACTCTGCTGTAATTCACATATAGGTACTTCAGATTTCACGAATCCCCACCGAAAAATTTAAGGGCGTCATATCAGCTGATCTAGCGGGTCAATCAATGGGGTTTGTCTATTCAATAATAATATTGTCATTTTGTGAAACATAACTTCAGTTGAAAACTCATTTGGGTTTGTCAATTATTCAAACCGGTAGATAGGCAAACATGGTCCTTTGGAATGGCCCACTGAATCACCTGATATGTGACACTCCTAATTTTTTTGAGAGAACATCTGGAGTGACCATAGTTCATTTGAGCATTGTGAGCTTGATTCATTTGTGAACTCTTGGATAGAAAAAGAAGTAAAGCTTTGATCGAAAATACCTCACAGAAAAATGTCATAATATAAGGAATAAATTTGTTAACATTTTGAACATTTATTGGAATGAACTGGAGTTTCAAATACATTTTTTTAAATTATAATATTCACCGTTTGTTTGTTGTTTTTTTTTGAATGGAAATAAAGCTGCCAGCTAATCAGAAATGGCTGATCCGATTTCCAAACATAAAACAGACTGTATTCTACTTCATCTCCAGAAGAGACTGTGTTGCATTTCTTCCAGTGTTTTGGAGGGTTGGATACAGAATAAAAGGACCAATCAAACGAAGTAACAGAAGACCCCCTTTCCATTTGACCAAAAAAGTTGTTAACGGTCTCTTGTTATCGAGTGACGCATACTTTTTTATTTATTTTTTTTTATCAACAAGTATAGGTACTGAAAATGTTGCCTTTCTGAGACTTTTTTTGTTATAACCATTATACCGTTGAAAAAGAATTTATACGTTCGCACTGTATTGAGAAACATTTATTTTACACTTGTTTCTATATTCAGATCGATTGTTAAGATAACTCTTCTTGACTAATAATTCTACTTGGTTGAAATTGAAGAACCTGTTATTTTAAATTATACCTTTTTATTTGTTTTCGATCACATATGCTTTTAATGTAAATTTTTAAGATCATTTCATGACAATATGAAAGCAGACGGGTCTGTAATGTTATCTCTTCAAAATGTGTTAATGAATTGATTTAAATTCATTACGACTTCAGGAATAATATGAAATAAATCATTACTTATATAATATGATATTATATATAAGATTATACAGGTTGCTCACTTTTTTAATGGGATTGTGTTGTTATCTTTTAAACCATAAGAGTTTGAAGGTCTGTCAAATGGAGAAAAAGTTGCATCCATAGAAACATTGTCAAATGGTTGAAACAAATCGAGAATATCAGGGCCGGTTATTGAGATATCATAAGAAAAGTAAATTTTGTCATTTTGATTTTCTTACGTTATTTCAAGAATTATCAAATTTCATTCGCAAGTTAATTCTCCTCAATTTGACGCGTTCAGATTTCGAATCAAAAGTTTGGTATTCTCTGGTCCACCCTCTACCTCATTTTCTTCAATACGAACCTGTATATTTTATGACGATATATCATACAATGTCATTCAAAGATGATTTTCAGGTGATTTTGACCATTATCCAAATTTCTTTGGTTCGGATCTGTAATAGATTTACTTTTGGTGAAATTAACAACATGCAATACATTTCGATAAGGAAGTAACTCACTCATCTTGAACTGAACGGAACGTACAATAATCAAAGCAAGAAAGAAGTGATGATTATTTACATATTTTGAGAGGAGAAAAACATAATTTATCATAATTCAACGAAAATATCATTCATTTGAAAGAAAAATTAAATGATTGTTCGACAGTGAATAAAAATTAATAAAATACGTGTTCGAAATGTCCATCATTTAGTAAATTCTAGATTCTGAAACTCAAACTTGTTATACAGTTGCTTTTTTCGTCTCCACGAATACCTTCCAATGGATTCTCAATTTTCTCGCGATAAATTCTATTCTGTTCAAGATTAATGAGTCTAAAAGTATTGCATGTTATTAATTTCATCAAAAGTAAATTTAAAATAGATCCTAATCGAACAAATTTGGATAAGGATCAAAATCACCTGAAAATCAACTTTGAATGACATAGTATGGTAGATCGTTGAATGCAGAGTGAATAGTTATTAAGAAAAGTGTCATAAAATATGCAGGCTAGTATTGAAATGAATGAGGTTGAGGGTGCCCCAGAGAGTACGAAACGTTGGATTCGAAATCTAATTACGTCAAATTGAGGAGAATTTCCTATCGAATAAAAAATACATGTAGTATTTTATGATCTTTTAAATCTTTAAAAACGTGGGAAAAAATAAATCAAAATGACAAAATTTACTTTTCTTATGATATCTCAATAACCGGCCCTGATATTCTCGATTTGTTTGAACCACTTGACAGTGCTTTTATGAATGCAACTTTCTAACTCTTATGGTTGAAAAATTACCGATACAATCCCATTAGAAAAGTGGCCACTCTGTATAACTCTGAGAGAGTTGTACGAAATGACATCGATTTCATTCGGAAAAAATTGCAAATTATTTGCGGAGGTTTCGAATGTCAATCAGGGTTGTCATGTTGTATGATTTACGTCAGAAGAGAAAAGAAACCATTTCGATGGTTAGTTAGAAGCGCTAAAATTCTTGTATTCATCCGTTGGATGGAGGAGATAGGTTAAAACAAAATTTCAAACTGAAACTGGATTTTTATGCACATTTCGTGATCAGGATTTTAAAATTTCATAAAGACAACCCTCTTTGATTTGTTTGCTCAACCAAGACGTGATTCCTTTTTTCGTGACTTCGTAATTTTCAGTTTTCGAAAGGTTTTCACTTGAGCTGAGATATTTTATGGAGAAAATTTTTAAATTTATTGTAAACATTATTTGAGAGTAGGCGATTTAAGTTAAATGTCATTTTTCTTCAGATTGAACTATTTGAAAAGTAGATACATATAAAGGTGTAACTGAATAAAATTAAATAGATTAGAAACCGTGGGGAGATATATTGATAAAACTATTGACATCTTTGGTACCTAATGAAAATTAGATTTGAATTTTCAAATATGGCAGATGAAATATTTATTTTGTTAGTATATACTGTATATTATAGCACTTACTATTTTATATTGAAATAAACAATCACTTCATAAAATTTCAAATATATCACGTCGATTCAAGCTCATTTTGTTGAAAAATTGCAAATATCTGTTCCAATATTCATTCCCATCATTTGGAAAATATTTTCGATGCACATTATTCAACTAATCTGACACTTATATAAAAACTGAAGAACATTATCACACATATTATCACTGTTAAAACAAATATCACTTTCTTCTAATTTCTTTCACTTTTTCAAGGACACAAATTACAAAACTAACTTCACAGTAAACCTTCCGGCTCTTCTGTCAGATGGCTGAAATATAATGAAAAATTGTTAGAAAATACCAACCACCTCTGTTTATTTAAATATATGCATATGTTTTGTACTCGAATCATAATTTATGCATTTCTTTTCAATAGTCAGTCCGGGAACTCTTCCTATACCTCTTTCACTTTCATAATAGTTTAACCCTTTTCCGTCTCTTTCTGACGTACCTGCCCCTTCTTTGAGCTGAATAAGGGTTGAATGAAAGGATTTATTTAGGTCGAGAGCAAAAAATATGAATCAAATTGAATGGGTATAGTACGGAAAATGTTAGTGTCTGATTTTTTACCTATGTTAAATATTATGTAGTTTATTCTTTTCAAACCTTGAGGGTCAGGAAGTGAAGTAACATCACTGGCATTTCGGTTTGAACGTCGTAGCTATTTACTTGTTTTAGTTTACGATGTTAACGAGGTAATACGTTTTCAATGAAGCAAACAAAATTTGGAAGTATATATTATCCAAGTAGTATATTATTCAACGAGCAATTAATGGCAACTTATCGCGGGTAGAACACCATACTTTTTCTATTACAGGAATTTTTCAAAATGAAATTCGTTGGTGGAACAGATACCGAAACATTCTAAAAAATCACTCAAAAATGTTTTCCACATTTGACATTTTTTCCAATTTCAAATAGTTTGAGTGATTGAGAAAAATAAGCTATTTTTGATAAGATTTGACTCAAAATCACTGGCATTAAAACCCATTAACGATGTAACAACTAATCCAAGAAACAGTTTACTAATGAGAATGAGTTTCTAATAACTGTGTTATTTAGTTATTAATTGACAAACTTTTGAAAAATAATAATTATAAATTCACTTCCCAAGCCCATTCCTGTTTTCCGTTAGAAACTATATATTTCAAAAATAAATATCAGTTCAAACATATTTCAAATATGAAATTATGAAGGTTCACTTGCAATTGAAAATAATTGGAACACAGTGTATAAAGTTATGAATTTGCTCGTCTATGTCTTACTTCGAAGGAAGTTGTTAATTAGTTAATCTGATCAATTTTGATTGGTTCGAAGTTGCGAGTTATGGAACACTCAATATGAAACCATCATATAATCGACCTTTTTTGAAAATCATCGAAAAAAGTAATAATAATGATCATTATAATATCAAAGTTTTCCTCAGGTCGAGTGAGCTGGAGTCGGAAACTGAGGGGTTCATCATGATCTGACAGGATGGTGTTTCCAACACCTTAGTCTACCGCAGTCGCGTGATGGGTACAGAGGTTCCTGACATAAGGTGCAGGGCCTGCCGCGAGGCGTCCGAGACTCTAATGCATTTGCTGTCAGAATGTCCAGCATATGCGATCTCGGCCTATATCCATCGACATAACGCGGCCCTAAGAGTGCTTTATTACCATCTACGGTACTCTTACGGAATTGACGGAACACCGGTGTTGCCCTACGCTCAGGGAGATATTGAATCCATTGTGTGGATCAAGAAGTGCCGAATGTATCGAAACTATTTGTCCCCCACCCTCAGGCTCATACAAGCTAACAAGCCTGATGTAGTCTTTCTCGACCACCAGAGCAAGACGATATTTGTCGTAGAGTTTTTAGCTCCTGGCAAGACGAATATCGTCCGAAAAGAGGAGAAAAATGGATAAAATATCGAGATTTTCTCTTCGAACTCCGCAGACTCTATCCAGATCACTCTGTAAAGATTGTTGTTCTGATTATTGGAGTCCTTGGTGAAATGATTTTCTCTCTACACTCTAATCCTATAATCATACCGGCTTGCCGCACAAGTCAGAAATCTTAGCTGGACAGATGTAGGAGGCTGTCATTCTTGGCTCATTGCGCTTGCTCGGGGCACATGATTCTCCAACCCAATGATCACTTACCCCACGGTGTGGAGAGTGGTTGATAATGCTGAGCGCCCTCTCGAATGTATCGAGGATTGGGAGGATAGGACCTGACCAGCGCATACTACGGTAAAAAAATTATAATAATAATAAGCAGAGATGGCCACTACACTTGAGGCATTTGGTGAGGTGATGCGCCAACATTTACCCGAGCAACTGGTGCCAAACAGAACCGGCAGTCCAGGCGCATCCGGAAAGGAGAACACTATTTCCCTTCTGGTGCCGACCGTGGGTCTACAGGGCTAACTACCCGGTAGATCCAAAACTCCGTTTTGTGATAGTCCAGGAAGAGGTCCACATAATCGACCCGCTTGGTGGTGTCAGAAGCAAGATATTGGGTCCTTTAACGATGGTTTACCTACCGATGACAATCCTGCAATGATAACGGAAGCTTTGAATGGACGCATGATACTAGAATGCTACGAAAGTAGTTATTTCGCGTGAAGAAGGTACATGGCAAGAATGCACGCTGTGTGGTGAGAAACACATCCGGAGCATGCCGTATCTTATGCCCAAAACCTTGAGGTTCACATATTTTATCTTCGACGGCAGAGCTATCTAGCTCCTTTCCAGCATCTTGACCAAGTGGTGGAAGTGACAGTCCTACCACCCGTTTGCAAGACTGGAGAGAAGATTCGCATCAGCCACCAATGGAGATAATTGGAACACGCAGGGCGTCCTACAAATAAAGGCTTCTAAAGCCATAAGAACTGGCTTGTTTGGATGCAGAATTTCATAGTGTTCTAACAGAAGAGGCTGACATCTGGCAAATCAACACCGCTGTGTACATCGCCGTGCAATCTTTTTCCGTATCGGAAGGACGAAATCCTGGCCTTGAGGTTCGAAAAATTGAACGGCGGGTACACAAGATGAAGGCGAGACGACACGCATCTTGTAACCAATGTGGGATGAATAGCCACCAAACTAGAATATATCCATGTCACTTTGAGACAAGACGTGCTGCTGACCAGCAAACAGCATTGTCTTGATATAATACGAATGCTGATGGCTGCTAAGAAGTGAGGCAAGTGAGAAGTATTGCGAAAACCTCGGGTTACGCGCGGAACCTTCCCGCTAGTTTCAAAAAACTTCGCGTGAACACTCGCAACTTAGACATTCCAGTACTAGCGCAGTTCGAAACTAACTGTAGACCTTCAGAGAAGTAGAACTACAGAAAACTTCGACAGCCTCAGCTCAATGAGTTGCGCAACAACCGCGGATGACGTTCAAAGAACCCTTGAAGGTTCCAATAACTTTGCTGCTCCAGGCCCACTTGTGATGAATACTTATTGGTGGAAAAAACTACCAAGCACTGGCCAGAGTTTTCATTCAGTGTTCAACAGCGGTACTTGACGGAATAGTGAGATGCTTTGAAGAACTGATACCACCCTGGCGGACACGCTTCACCATAACATATGATTAGGCTAGAGGCCGTTTGGATTGCATTTGAGTCCAAGGATTTTTTATTTTATGTTGGTGAGGTATAGGTATTCATTCAGCACAAGTTTTCTGAGTTTTTCAGTTCTATTGGTATTTTGACGAGTACTTCTTTGGAGTTGTTCGGCAAACCACGTAATTAAAATCCTCCTTGTGCAATGGATTCGCCGTTCAGCTTAGTAGAGCTAATCAGATCTATGACAGGTGCGTTGTCTGATGTTGAATAACGTAAGCTTTATCTGGTTCCATCTAGTTGCTGCAGAGAGAAATAAATGTCATTTTCCCATTTGGCGGTAGAGTTCCAGGCTTGGCTTTGCAACACTTGTGAATATCTATGGATAAGAACATATTGAGTTTTTGTTGACTTCATCAGTTGGGATCCATTTGTTCATTTGTGGCTTAGCTCAGCACTTCTGATAAGATATATAATGGGTCGAAAAAGCAATTTTTGGTGTTGGATAAGCCGAATAACTGGAATGGGCCAAAATAGAGGTAGAATGATTGAAGAAGGGACTTTGATGTGAAAGGTAACTGAAACGGAAGACTGAACCAGTGGTGTTACGCAACTCGTGCAGAAGTGAGTGGTCTTTGGTAGTCTTCTGAATCTAGAGGAGAAACATAATGAGACCTATAGGGGAAAGATCATTGGAAAAAGATCCTGGGAATATAATTAGAGATCCAAGAATATCTATTCATATCCAATGGTGATCAAAATAAATATGGCTGGTAAGGTAGGACCTGAGAAAATTATTATTGAACCAGCACATCTTCAGCGGGAGAGAATTAGAAAACACCAGCCGGGTGAGGTGTCACCCGTAGAGCTATGCATAACATTGTGCCCACTTAGTTTCACTAAAGAAACCTTCGAAAAAGTTTCCTCATGGTATTCCTCATGGTATTCCTCTATCGTGATGAACGTTCTTTCCTTCGCTATTACTGGATCATGGAGTGACTTATGGACCACAACTATCAGTTCTCCAACTCTTGATGCTGGTAACAAACCTAGGAGAATGGTGTCAGGAAGCGATTCATCGCCTCGAAAGCAGGTTGCAGCAAATTTTTGAGCATCAGAAGCAGAATATGCATGATCAATCAACCCTTCAATAATTTTCAAAATTCCCTACTAGATTTCTTTTCCTACATTCATTAACAATATTCGTGAGGTCACCTTATTCCATTTTCTGAAACTGTGAAAAGGTGCTTTCTGACGACAACGCGTCTCATATTCCTGATACTACCGATAGAAAAGTTATTCCATCATTCATTTATTCAGCCACATTACAGAGTATAAATCTATTTGTGGTAGGTCCAAGATATAGCACAATGAAATAAAATAAAATGAAAATAAAATATAAAATAAAATAACATTCAAAACAAAAGTACAATTTAAAATATATTTCCTCATTTCTAATTAATTAGAATTAAATTGGGTGAAGAGTGCTCCCCAATGGCATGTGTTGTAGTGATTGATGTGTTTGTTGTGACACTATGTAGTTTCCCATGAACTCACACCGGCCTCCAAATACTCCCCCTCCGAGAAGAAGCAGTGTGACATCAAATATTTTCGAATCAGTATCTTGAACTTATGGGTAGGTAGTTCCTTAATATGCACTGGCAATTTATTATATAACTTCACGTCTAAGGTATTGTGTTCAGAAGTCAATAAACGATGTCTAGTTGGTCGAATCAAGTTATAATTTCTTGTAGTAAAATTGTGATATGAATTATTTTTTTCAAGTTTTTTTATTTATTTCTTTGATGATTTTATTTTATTTCTATGAATATCCAGCAAACAATTGAGGATGTGAATACACGGTAAGGTGAGTATTTCTAGGTTTTCAAACATGGGGCGACAACTGTCACTATGATTGGCTTTAGATATTACTCGTAAAGCTCGTTTCTGGAGCCTAAAAATTCTCACAGAGTCTACAGCGTTTTCTCATAGACTTACACCGTAATTAATGTGAGAGTGAAATAAGCCAAAGTAGTCTGTTTTCAAAACTGCCAGGTTAGAAAATCTACTCAGTTTCCGTAATATGAAGAGAGATGAGTTTAATTTTTTACTTAGGTGCTCAATATGCGCTGACCATTTGAATTTGTCATCCATAACAATTCCGAGTAGTTTAACTTCTGGATTGTTGGCAATCGTATTTTTGGTTGAAAAAACAATATTCTAAGTTTTGTTTTTATTGAGTTTCAAGCAATTAGAAACGGCAATTTTAAGAAACAGCTTTTTTTAAAAAATCATGCGAAGTTTCTTCCAAGTGATCAAGTTTTTTGCCAGAAGCTTAAAGGCTGGTAATCATCTGCATAAAAAATACATTTGATTGGACACATGTGATGAAAAATGTCAATGATAAATATGATGAATAAAAGTGGGGCAAGAATAGAACCTTGAGGTACCCCAAAATGAATATTCTCGATTTCAGAATAGCTGTTGTCTATAAAAGCAGCTCGTCTCCTACCATTCAAGTACGATTCGAATAATTTCCATGCAGTATCGCGTATATCGTAAAATTGGAGTTTGTCTAATAGTACTGTGTGGGAAACACAGTCGAAGGCCTTGCTCAAGTCACACATAGACACCACCTTATGTTGACACGCCTCAAAATCCTCGACTATATCAGCCACAAGTCTTTGTATCACTTGAACAGCGGAACAGTTCTGTCTGAAGCCGAACTGACCTTCATATAGCGTTTTGCGCATAGTAAAGAACGAAATTGGGCGGCTTTTCAGAATAATTTCAAAAATCTTACCGAAAATTGGTATTATCGATATTGGACGGTAGTTGTCAATGCTCGTTATTTCGTACATATCAGGGCAAGATCAATTTTTTCAGTTTTAGAATGGCCTCAAGAACTTCACTTTCAGTTATTGGATCGAGAAAAAGAGAGTCTCTCGGTGATTTCCGTGGGTCAAGAAAATTGATTGCATTCTTGGATGAAGTTCACAGAACAAAAAATTTCAAGTACATTCATCGAAAACATTGGGATACTTCAGTGTCCGATAGATCTGGAGTATGAGAGTTGACTTATGATTATTTTCCAACGGTATATATTTATCAAATAGAATTTTTTTTTCCAAAGAATAAAAGAGAATATGAGTAGTTTTTTTGAATTCAATTATACATTTACAAATATTCTTTTGGAACAGGAGCATGAGTTCAACCACGAACATGACTTGTTAGATTTAGAAGAGAAAAGTTTGAAACCCAATTTTTGGGATTGCTTAGAAATCAATGCTTGGAATTTGAAATATTTTCTGAATGACCTAATGAAATTATTCAATTTCCAATGTTGAATTTGTGTTATATTATTGAAATTGTTTGATGTGTAAACTTAGATAATTTTATTTCATTACATATCCATCTGAATGAGTTTGTTTCTCAAATTTGTTTTCTAATATTGAAATTGTCTTTTCTCTGAGAGAACTGAATATAAAAGGTGGATATTATTGACTCCATTTTTTGCAAGAGTCTACAAAAACAAGACTTTACCGGGTCTATCCCATTCCAAGAAACGATAATGAGTGAAACCTTCAGTGTCGGGTAGATCAGGAGTATATAAGTTGACTTGTGGTTTTTGCCTAACAAAGAAACTCCATCAAACCCCAAAGAAATCGCTCCTATTGCAATTCAAAAACCATTAGAACAACTCCCCTTACCCGGCAAGTCGAAGCCGGCAAGTCGAAGCAAGTCGAAGTGTCAAACGACACTACTATCAAATCTAATGCCCTCCATGAGGACTGAAATCCTCACACTTACCAATACCCTATGCAAAACCATCCTAGGGCATTCCCTTTTCGCCACAGCCAGTGGCAACAAAATCGAATTTACATTCACAGACATAATCTCTAAATTAAATGGCTGAAGGTCCAACTGACATCCACGGTGGGGCGTTCATCCTCGGAACCGTGAACGCCCAAAGTCTCTCGAGGAAAAGACCGCACGTTAAATCCCTCCTTCATTCCCAAAACATCCACATCCTATGAATCACGGACTCCTGTACCAAAAACCCTCCCAAATTCGCCGGATATAACACCACACACAAACCCAAAGACCTGCACCCCCGTGGCATTGTCATAATTACCAAACGCGGACTCCCAATGCATAACCACACCCTTCCCCCAAATCTCCTTAACTTGACTGCCTCGCAATCGACCTCCTATCAAACACAGGAAACATAACTATCATAACCTGTTACAATCATCCCAGACAAACAATATCTAGAGACCTCATTGAATATGCTGCATCTCTCCCCAAAGCATTCTTACTGGGAGACTTTAACTCCAGACATACCCAATTTGGAGATACATCCTCCAACGCAAATGGCCGTCTACTTGCCAACCTCCTTCTGGAACTCAATATCTATAGAGTTCCTTCCCAGGACCCGACGTTCTTGAGTCATCTCGGGGCATCTAGCATTGCCCACGTGCTATGCTCCGAGAGCCTAATAGAGGTGGTGGAAGGAGACGCTTATGTGGGGGACACAATTACGTCGGATCACCTCCCTCTCTAGATTAAAACGTCTCTAAACTTCCGACTACCACAATCTTCTGAAACCATCACAAACAAAAACCACAAATTCACAGACGTCATCCTATTTCAGTCCCTCATCAACCAAAAACTTCCACTACTTGGCTTTCCCCCCCCTCAAACTCCCCAGACAAATAGACCAACAAATCGAGAATCTTCAAAAAATTATCAAAGACTCAGATGACATAGCAACCCCAACTTCCACAAGACGAACTGATCTACTTCCCCTCCCTCCACATTTAATAACCCTCATTAAAAACAAAAGAAAGCTGTACAGATCTTACGTTCGAACCAGAGACCCTGCTCTGAAAACCGAATGCAACCGACTTAACGCACGCACACGTCTCCTTATCAACCAGTTCACGCAGAAAAGGTGGATAGAGGAGACACAAAAACTTGACTACCGAAACGGTGCAGCTTTCTGGAACAAGTTTAAAGTGTTGACAGGGCAAAAACAAAAAGCTGATAGCCACCTCCTGATCAACGGCAACATAATCACCGACCCCGCTGAAAAAGCAGAAGCTTTTCGTAATGATCTGACAACAACTTTCAGTCTCCCCACCGACAACTCATTCGACAATCACCACTTGAACTTTGTTCACCAACAAGTTCCTGCCCTGATGGGCAGACACCCCGGTCAAATTCCTCTAGACCCAGAGTGCCCTCTAAGATCCCCCTTTAGCGAGGAAGATATCCTCAACTCCATCCATCACGGTAAAAACACCGCTCCAGGCCCTGACTTGGTGAACCGACGAATCCTCAAAAATCTTCCCGATACCATTCTTCCCCATCTTAAACATATCCTAGATGCATGTCTAGTACATGCCTACATCACCCAAAATATCAACGCTTCATTCGCCGCAGTCGCAATATTTCTAGACATCCAAAAAGCCTTTGACAAGGACTGGCACGCGGGCCTGATCTGGAAACTCCTACAAATACATCTCCCTCTCCACTTCTTTCGACTAGTAGCCTCCTACCTTACAAACCGACTTATCCGCGTAAAAGTTGGAAATTCCATATCCTCTCCCTTCACACCGAAATCCGGCGTCCCCCAAGGATCAGTCCTAGCACCCACCCTATTTCTTATATACGTCCACGACTCCCCCACTACCCAAAAAATCCTTCAGTACGCGGACGACACAATCCTATACACCTCTGCCCCCACTAACATTAGCTTACAAAACAAAGCTCGAACCATGATCGACCACTTCGAGCAATGGTGCAAGAAGTGGCGCATCAAAATCAATCCAACCAAAACCCAAACAATTCTCTTCATACATCCAAACACCTCACAACGTCCCAAACTCAATCCCGACAACTTGCACCTTAGACTTTTAGGAGAAAACCTCACACTGCAGGACTCGGTGTCCTATCTGGGAGTCACCTTCACGAGGACTCTCAGCTGGGAGACTGACCTTGTAGAAACTCTGGACAGAGTCCGGAAAAGAGCAAATCTCCTAAAAGCTCTGAGAGGCAAGCTCGGGGGATGCGGCAGTAAGACACTTCTACACACATATAAAATGTTCATAAGGTCAATCTTGGACTACAAGGCCATGATCTACTGTACGCTTCCCCCGAGAAAATCCTACCGCATCCTTACCACTGAGAGAAGAATCCTCCGTAACATATATAACCTCCCATGGCGTTGCCCTTCACAAAACCTATATAACCAAATAGATATTTCCCCCATAAACGTCAGATTTCAGGAACTCCAGGGACGATACGCCACTAGAACGATGAGCAGCAACAACATCGCTGCAATCGACACACTAACAACATCATGGACTACCCGAGGGGAATCCAGAAGGATACCAAGGAATAAGCTCCCGTTTCCCCTAGCCAGACTCCTGGGAGCGAATAAAGACAAGACGGAGCAAATCCAAGATATCCTGGATATCTTAGACCAGCGGAAACTACCACCAACAACCTACCAACACCCTCGAGAGCTAAAAAACCAGACAACTGCAAAGGACAAGGACAACCCAATACATAACTTCACTCCGAAACAAGACCACAGCAACGACACGGACATCCGAATTAGAATTTAGTTAAGATAGTTAAGATAATAAGTAATCAATAAAATGTAACCAAAACCATCAATTAACACTGCCCTGAAGAGGCATAAGCCTATAGCAGGGCACCATAGATTGTAACATATAAACAAAATGTAAACCAAAACAAAAAGAAATAATAAACGTTAATTCATTCATTCATTTTGCCTAACACTTTATGTTGTAAAAGAAAGGTTAGAAACTCAATTTATTTTAATGTTAAGAAATGAAGAGATTTGAAATTCCTGAGAATTTACTGAATGAGTTCTTGAATTCTTGCACTCTTGCACTCCACTAATGTGGAAATCTGTAATTAGTTTGTTACTTGTCCATTTAATGAGTGTAATTAGTGAAATTTCTTTCATAATATTTGAATTTTTTAATGATTTATCCCTAAACTCAGGGTAACCTATTATTCATTGAGTACTTAGAAGATCAAGTTGGATTATTATTAAATGCAGCACAAATTGAGTAATATTTAGTGCAGCTACCTAAATTGATTCCCAAAAACTTTATATGAGATCTAAACAAGAAAGACCGATAAAAGTTCAAAATTTTTTGTATATAGGAAATAATACTAGCACTTTCAGATATAGCTTTCATCATTTCCCATAACGAAACATTGTGGGACTACATTTTCTTGTTTCCCTTCGAGTAAAGAAATATATGGTATCGCGAAAAAAGTTATCAAGGAGACGGATGAAAGTAACGGGTATTCTTAAACCAAAGTGGATAAATTATGTAGGAGTAAAACATTCAGAGGGTGCCTTCGTAAACCCTCTGCTGGGATTTACGAAATAAGCTGTGAATATTACGATAAACAATATTCATATTCGATTTCATAGACCAGATAAGTCTAGTGTTGCTCAACATGTCATACAGAACGGCCACAGAAGACAAGTTTTTGGATGCCTCTGAATTTAGGACTGGAAAAGGGTAGAATGAGATCTATGAACGACGATAAAGGTACCATTCCTGGTAGTCCATTATTCGAGCTCATGTGTAATAATAAACAGAAAAATGATAAAGATCAGGTATCAGTTAGGTAGCGAATAACAATAGGAAAATAACAAAATAAATACATCAAGACCCCTCTTATGGAAGATGGAAGGTAATGATTCATCTAGATGCATATAAAAACATTAAAATCAAGAAGTAGTTTCAGTATTTCCTGGTGTGGGAAATGTGTCTTCAATAGTTTATCATATTGTATCTGACACAAGGACAGAAATATCATGCACATAAATTGTAACATGAATATTATCAAATAATGTGTCATGATTGTTGATGTATAACAGAAATAATACAAGCTCTAGGATATAACCCCGTGGAATTCTCATATTGATGTCTATAAAATTTGATTTTATGAGTTTTCGCTCATTATTTTCAATTCATTACTGGAAACCTGTTCCTTATATGTATTACTTTTATAGTTTCCAGCTGCTTCCTTTACATGAATTTTTATTATTGCAAACCATCCTTTTTTCATTCTTAGTGTAGTCGTATATACATTTCACACAGATTTTTGCCTACGAAATAACATCAGTCCGGCACTGTTGATCCCATCTCCTTCACATACACGCAAATTCCCAAAACGTGAAAGACAGTTAGGGAGATATTTAGTGCAGAGAAGCTGACTTGATAGTTTAAGCATTCTCGCCAGCCTCCCACTTCCCCGGACCGCTTCGGCTGACAGTATCCTAAAGCTATAAGCGTAAAGGGGCCAGGGGACCAAGGGACAGGGGGAGAATGGAGGCAGCGGTTTAGGGGAGCCCACCTCGTGTGTTCTTGTAGCTATGGGCACACTAAGCCTTCTATAGTTTGGAACTTTAATTAGTTGCGGAGAACCTTCCAGCGTTGTCGCGCTATTGTAATTTAATGCGCCAATATGTGCGTTTGGTAACACTTTGAGAGAGGAAAACAAAATCTGATAGGCTGCGGTATTAACGTCATTAATTTTGTTGCTTCCAACACGGCTGCTTGAAGACCAGATTATTATCTTTCACTGGAAAATGTACATAAAATTTCAACAGCAAGGACGTATCTTACTGATCATTCCAAAATATTAGCTCTAGATATAGAAATAATGAATATTGCATTATTTCAACAGGCCGGTTTTACTTGAGATGAAAATTATTTGGGTATACTTCAAAACAAGGTGGCTCTTAATGAAATTTCAAAAAAGGTATATTTTCCTGTAATAATCCTCCGAAATAATTCATTTGTTAAATCTTCATAAAGAAACCAGAAGGCTTTCCGTTGTACCAATCGAAAATAATGCCAACCGATTTGATGGAAATTCTGAAAGATTCTTTCAAGGAACTATTGCATTTATTCAAATTAAAATAATTTATTCACACATACAGATACATATAACAGATGAGTTGTCTAATAGCAATATGGTGAATAAATGAATATTTAACTCACGAGGTGGAATTCCACCTGTTAGTGAGCATTGACATAATAATAATAGCAATAGTTCAGTCTTGTGAAAAACATATAACTCTTATTGGCAATAAAATATGAATGTGAATTTCATACAAGAATTATAGAGTTTCAGACATATTAGGTATATGTACAAACATACATGTAGAGAGAACAAAACACAACAATATGTAGTACACAGATATAGATACATATACACACACATATGATGCACAAATATAAATAAAAAAACTGGTAGATACAATAGCAAGGTCAATGTTATGGGAGATACATGATAATATATTAACAAAATATTCAACAAAAGTCATTTTTTGTGGAGGAAAAAATCAGTTTTTTTATCGACCTTTTTTGGGAAATTGTTACCTTCCACAATCTGAAAAAATATAAAAATTATAATGGAGAACTTTATAACTTTGACATCTGTCGAAGAAGTAAAGAAATAAGCTATCAAAAAAGGAATAACTGCGAATATATTCGAATTTTTTATCCATTTCTGAAGACGGAGGCAGATTTTGGCCTCCGAAACGTAAAAGATAAGTATTATTTCTTAATAATTTTTTTGATAGGCAAAATTGTTTAATACGACAAGTTACTGATAAATAGAAGACTTTTCTTTGTGAAAAATACTTTGATTTTTACGCAGTAACTTATCGGGGTAAAGTAAAAAGTTTGCCCTTCTACACTTGTATAAAGTTCTCCATTATAATTTTTATATTTTTTCAGATTGTGGAAGGTAACAATTACCCAAAAAAGGTCGATAAAAATTAACAAAATGTATTGGATGTGAACATTGTGAGGTCATACATTTTCAATGATATTCCTTATTTCTTTCCAATTGATTATTGTGCTTTCGGGCGCTCTGGACGAGGTTCACCAGTTGCTCTCCACTCAGATGACGATCGTTTTGCTTTCGGAGTGAAGTGATGGATCCATGTTTCATCCACTATCACATATCGATGCAAAAATTCCGGTTTGTTATATTTAAACATGAGTCGAAGAGGTTTTGTATTAAAGTGTATAATATTTTAAAATTCTTGCAAAGCGCTTTCGACTTTCGTCATCATCAGTGCTCACTTGTCAGGCAACAGGAAGTATCGAGATAAGTGAATTGTACATTGTAATATTTAAATTATATAAAACAAAATAGGCTTATAGACAAGAAAATACATTTTTGGATTGACTGAACCACATGGCCTGAATCCAAAAATGTATTTTCTTGGCTATAAGCCTATTTTGTTTTATATAATTTGAATATTACAATGTACAATTCACTTATCTTGATACTTCCTGTTGCCTGACAAGTGAGCACTGATGATGACGAAAGTCGAAAGCGCTTTGCAAGAATTTTAAAATATTATACACTTTAATAGAAAACCTCTTCGATTCATTAATTCAAATAAGTGTATTCAGCTTTTCCAAATCCTTATATTTATACATGGCCAAACACTGCTCAGAATCATCAAGACGGTTTGGTTTTTGGTCAACAGTGAGCTCGCGCGGCACCCACTTCGAACAGAGCTTTCTCATAATCAAATGTTCAGGCAATATGAAGCCAACATGTTCGTTTGATATCTCTACAATGTCAGCTAATTCACGCAATTCACTCACTTTTCGATCATTCCAAATGATTTGGTGGATTTTTCAATGTTCTGTAGTGTTACTGCCTTATTTGGACGTCCACTTCCATTCCATCATCGGTGTGTCTACGACCACGTTTGAAGTCAGCAAACTAAAGTTTTATTGTTGTTTCTGATGAAGTGGAGTATTTATACTACTTTTCAAGCCATTCCCTCGCTTGAACGGTATGTTTTCTTATCAAGAAGCAGTGTAAAATTAAAACACGAAGTTTTTTTCATCCATTGTTTTGAAAATAACAAAAGGAGTGTCACTCTTAACACAATAACTCACAAACTTATGACTGGAATATCATGAAATTTCATGATAATCATATTCAATGGTGTACTTTAAAGATTCGGAATGTGACACCTGCCCAAATTTCTACTGTAAAATATACCACTTAGAATCTAATTCAATTACATTTTCAAGATAGACCTGAAAGGGCCCATAGGCGATGTGATTTGTTGAGACTACCAATCGTACCAACGTACAATACGACCAGTATCGGGAAAGGTAATAATGGCTGATGAGATAATGAAGTGAAAAAATGGAAAACTGTGGTTTAAAAACTGATTTCTGGAAAAAAAAGTTGACACTGGAAGTCACAACATTATGGAAATGACCTCTGACTTTATGCCTCCAACTGTCAACTACGAACTGCCTTATAAAGTACTGTTCTCGAGTAGAGAGGATTGGATTTCTTTGTTGGTTCACAAATGGATCACAAACACCTTCCGGTTCCAGTGAAAATGTTTTCAGTAGCAGACCCAGGACAGAGATATCAACCTGCCTAGAAACCTATGCGACTGTATTTTAAGCGGAAATTTATGATATTGAATTGTGTGCGTTGATACACAAGTTAATAAAAATATTTTTGGACAGTCAAGCGGCGTTGAAAGCTCTTGGCTCCTACCGAGCAACGTGTAAATTGGTAGCAAATTGCCAAAAACGACTCTTCTCGATAGGAACACTCAACATATTGTCTCTGGTCTGGATTCCTGGCCATACTGGCCTGGAAGGCGATGAGGCTGTTGACTCCCTTGCCAAGAAGGGTGCTGCAAGCAGCTTCATTGGACCAGAACCTGTCATTGGCATCGCTTCAGGCTTTGCTTAACAAAGACTGAATACCTGGATTATCAACTTTGATAAAGTGTCACTAATATCCCTAGTTTGACCTTCAGAATCTATCTATGTTTCCTTTTTATTGTGGGCTTATCAAAGTGGAACATGTTGTTCGGATTTTCTCGATTTATAGAGGATTTTCTGAGTCTGAAAAATAAAAAGTAGTTGTAAAACCATCAAGAAAATTGTCATGGGATTGATATTTCAACCATCCAATGTGGATTTTGGTTTTCAACTAACCTCAGAAGTTTCCTGACGAAACTCTCAACGAGACCACCCTCCATCGAAGGTAGGTATTCTGCTGACACATTCTGGGGATTATCCTCTAATAAGTGCATTTCGTATGTATTAATGAATCCACAGGTTAGTAACTTTTCTGTCTTTTCAGGTCTCTTTTCGTTCAGTACGTAGTTTTAAGTTTTCTCTGTACGAAGGATACTACCAGCTCCCACATCACTATGTCCTATGGCTTTACACCAATTAAGCTAGCATGCATGTTTAGAACTTTGCTTTACACCTAACCGCTTGGAGACAGCTTCATCCCTGCTTATTAGATGGAGCTTGCTTGATTTCCTCTGCTAGTTAAAGTATAGATTTTCTCCAATCCTGACAAACTGGACGGACCTTGTATAGAAAGCCATTGTTGGGAATTGCAAAAGAAAGGACAACCTCCAAAGGAATATACAAGTAGGATCTACCTCATTTATTAATTTTGCCTTGCACAACTTTTGCTTCTTTTTAACATATAAGGAACATTTCATATCGCCAAGAATACTCCGTGAACTCGTAAGAGCAAATAGTGGTATTTTTAGTTAGCACCTAGAACATAGTAAATATTAGTTATCAATTAACCTTAGGCATTCAAATTATATCTTCATTAGTTTAAATCAAAACTGAATCTTACCAAGACGTCTGTGAACCAATAGTATATATACTAACGTGGAAAACATTCGTAAATAATAATAATCTTGTATTATTTGAAACATCTATTCATTTATATATATTGCATTTATAATTGCAATTGCATATGCACCATGCTGCACTTATTCAGACATTTCAAAATTTCATGTTATGAATATAGAATCGATCAGCTGATCGACCGTGGATCCATAGAGTTCAAGAATACGTTCAATCCGATCCGATATACCGACGGCTCTAACTTTCGGAAATTCTATCCAGGGTTACATTGTTTCCTGAAAAGGGTACTTACCCAAAGAGGGAAGTTAAGTATTGTTTTTGATATATTTAGTGTCAAATAATTTATTTTACCCACCAATAACCCTCTACCGGCTGACTAATTTTGATTTTAAAGTTTTGTTTTTGAGTTAGTTTTATTACGCATCGATAATTTGCTTTTCCATCTTATTATTGTGGGCGTAACAGCCTTCTTACAGGTCACTGTTATTTGAATCATTATAATATGCTCTGACTCTGACTTGTATACGAACTAATCGGTTTCGTTGAAAAGCTGAGTTCATTTGGTCGAATGTGAATGAGTGTGAGCCACAATAAACCTTTGCGGAGTAGGGTCGAATAGACCCACTCACTTTGGACCTAACCTAATCTAACTTGCAGAGAAATATTTATTCCTAAATGAATCAATTCAACCAACTATGAATAGATGATTATTTACTGACAAATTTATTAAAGTAAGTACCAACAGCCAGCAATTACAAAACAAAATACAGCCTCAACAAATGTAATCAGTGTGGAAGAAAGATAAACTATTTCGAAGAACATTTGTCTACTGGAATTTCATATAAGGACCTTAAATTCGGTGCAGCCTGTCGTTAATTCAACTGAGTTGTACAACAGATTTTAAAAATTATCCTCTTCTGTACGACTCAACCGTGTCGTACGAGTGGATGAACTTTAACTCCACACACGATGCAACTATCGTTCAAACAGTTGGACCAACCAAGATTGATCAACTCGTAGTACGCACAACAAACGGTCTGGTCTCTGTGCCGTTTGAGGAATGAGAAACATAACTTTTTGTTGATTTGATTTTCCATCAGGGCAGCTGACTCTCATTGTCCTCTTCTACAATTGAACTGAGGTCAATCCAAGATTTCTATAAACGCAATTTGCTCAGCTGCCCTTGACAAAACAGCAGAAGATGTATAGAATTACCATGGTGTAATCAATTGGACACTTCCACATGTAAAATATTTTGATGGTAACACTCGAACTACGGCACTCTTGATTATTCATAAATAAAGAGATGCACCGCATTTCAGCATTTCATTCATAAAGACGCTAAGCGCTTACCAATGTCAAGTGGAAATCTTACGTAGAAGTGTTTTTGAATACGTAAAAAATTAGACTATTTTTGAACAAAATTTCACGATAATGATGGTTATATCTGATTTTATTGCTTGCTTTGATAATTTCGAAGTCATAGGGATCTTCTGAATGGATAAAAAGCATTCAGTTCGGTACATGTCAATTTCTTTTCATACTACCTCATTTTTCATTAATATTGATTCATATTTTTTATTACGGACTAACATCTGGAGAAAATCACATCATATAATGTAACGTTGGAGTTTTTTTTGTTGCTGGTATACATGAAAAAATATCACTGAAAATATTAGGAATCTTAAATATTGAAACATTTTAGATACTCAAAAGAAATTAAATATATTTTAGATACCTAAACAGAACGTATTGCTACCACCCAAATGGATAAACGATAATTATAAATCACGGCATAAATTCAAGTGCGACACGAGTGAAACCATCTATTGGTATAACATTCAATTAGGAAGAATTAACTTCGAAATAGTCCCCGCCGCCGCCACCAAATATTATATTTTGTGTTCGAAAACGAGAGAGTTACTGACTGGATTTTGAAATCTTCATGAAGAATCATCCCATCTCTTGATTATTTTTAGTCTCTGAATTATATTAAGGAGTTGTTGGCGACATAACTTATGTAGGTAATAATAAACTTACTTTACTGACATCGATCAATAGCAAATATCGAGCAAATGCTTACTACTGTCGAAGAATCGAAGTAGTAAAACATGATCACATTGACATCTATAATAATAATAATAATAAATGGACTTTATTCATCATACCAAGGTGTGAACAATATCAAAAGAAAGACAAAATATTTCAAATAATGATGAATTAGTAGGGGTTCAGCAGTGGCTGATTATTAACTCAAACATGAGAAAAATATTTGTGGATCACTTTACTCGAGAATGGCTTGACAAACCGAAACCGGTGTAACAAATAAAAAACTTATTCATCCCATATTCAAGAAAAAATTACAAACATATCCATGACAAAAAAGGTTTGAAAGTGTAAAAATATGAGGAAAGCTGTTTATATCAAAATAAACTTGTTACAATGATGTGTAGAACATGCAAAGACGAGACTTTCAGGAATAAACTGAAAGAAAACGCTCTCTCGAAACAGGTACTTTATATAAATATTGAATTACACGAAAGAAAAATACTTTAGAAATAACTGCTGTTATATAAACACTGAATTATATAAAAAAAACTTTTTACATTCAGTTTTTACTCCAAACACTCTGATTCAATTTTCATATGAAACTATTTATTTCGAGAGTATTAGAAAGTTGCTGTTTTGAAAATATGTTGTTCTCATGTAATTTAATGTTTATATGAAAATATCTGTTTTGAGAGGGCTTTCTCTTCCAGTTTGTGCCTGAAAGTTACTTCTTCACATGATCTATACATCTTTGTGAAGAGAATCAATTGATTTTTTTCTTTTTTTTTGTTAATTTTCTCAAATTTTTTTGTGTGAAGATGGAGAAGTAGAAAAAAACCCTTCTGTTCCAAGTATTATTTATGTTTGAAAGTTGAAAGAGTTTGAGAGTTGAAACGGTATATTTTTCGGAGAGAATTTTTGGGAAAGATGTATAGATCATGCAAAGAAGTAACTTTCAGCAACAAACTGAAAGAAAAAGCCCTCTCAGAACAACTATTTTCATATGAACATTGAATTACACGAAAGAAAAATACTTTCAAAACAAATACTTTTATATGAACGCTGAATTATCCAAAAAACAATTTTCTCTATTCTGTTTGTATTCCAAACATTCGTAATGGAATCGAATCATTTACAGGTTTCATACACAACATTATTGATGAAAAAAATAAAATTCCACTCACATGGAATACTGTCATACTCACTGTTAGACATCCTATGTTTTCCCGTAAGACACTTAGCTTATCGGCTCTTCAGTAGCAAATACCGATAATATTATAAGATAAAACACTCAATTCGTTCATAAAATTACGACATTTGTCACGGAATGGGTTGAATCTACCTATGTTTAAATCTGTTTAAAATCTGTTTTTCCGTTAATCAGCTGCCGCCCCCATACGAACGACAACTCTCAGAAGTTGAGAAACTTGTGCGAGCTAAGGACTAACGAGGTCTTACCTTTTAACGTGTGATTCCTAACACGATGATTCCTGTCATCGATGACAGTATGTAAATAACCATCATTCGCTTATTTGAATAAATCCCAGCCATAGGAATCTTGTTTAAATTGAAAGGGTTTATTTTAAGGAGAGATTAATTTTTGAGGAAAGAATGGTTTTGGCTTCCTACTCCTCTATATTGATACAAAAATGGTCTATATTTAGACTTTATTCGCTATTTCATTTCAAAACATTGCAGGCAGATTGTTTCCAAACATAATTCTTCCGAATTCGAAAATGTTGATAGGCAGTTTTGCTTAAGATGAAAAAACTAAATGAGTTCATTCAATCAGAATGTTACAATACTAGATTAAGAAATTCATCCTTAGGAAGGTTTTCTGTGAGTTGTCATATTGAATGAAGAATGTATTTCTTATCACACTTTTTTGGATGATATGAGTCCCTTTAACGCCATCGATAGTTAATTAACTTGTAACTCTGGAAGCAAATTTATTACAATGAATCATTTCCTTATGATGCTTGGTTAGCGAAACACGACGGGAGTCAGTACTTTTTCTGGCGCGAAAAAGGTATTTGCAATAAGATATTATACACCAGTTTTTCTTTCGTTGAGTTTTCCATTTCACAATTCTTCGACAGATGTAAAAGGAATTTTGAAATGTGAATTATGTCAATGTTGTTGATTGACTCCTGAAACATTCGATGTAGTACAAGGTGTTCTCTGATATCAGTTGGTTGCTATTTTGCCACGAAATCCATACTTTTCTTCAAGACGTGCAGCCAAGTACTAACCATTTCTGAGGATATATTGAAGTTCAGCTTCGTCTAGTGTGAAATCATGTTGTTAGTATGCACAATCGTCTTTAGGTGATGACTGATTTGGTTTGATAATGCGAATCAGTTCACAAGGGGCAGATTCCGTTTTTTGCAGTTTGGAGTTTATATAGATTTAGAGTTATACGATCGATATCTGAACATCTTAAGTGAATTTAACCCTTGAATCTTATTCTACCTGAAGTGAGCAAGTCGAGGTATTACCCTTTCCTAACAAGCATCATGAAGGCAGTACTCCAAGGTTGAGTTAGTATACGGATATCCAACCTTATTATTTGTGGATTGTTGCAATATTATGTTGGTGTGTACCAATTTATGTGTTATGGTGGGTATGTGATTGAATAATTTATAAATCATGTCTGATTAAACATAGAAGATCCAGAACCTATCCAAACTTTAGAAATCTCAATCGTCCACACATAATTAATATTACTATTAATATATACTATGAAGATTTTTAATAAGAGCGATGACATATCTCTAGTTACAAAGACGCCATATCTATGGAATCGACAGAGAATCCAATCCTTGAATATCAAAGATAGTATAGATCAAACTACGTAAAATTGTTAGTTAAAACCTCTGCAGGTCATTCGAATTGTTTTTATAGTTATTATGAAAAATGTTTATTTCCTCCTTGATTATTACCTATAGAAAATCGTTCCTTTCAAATTTTGTTAAAACTCTCTTGGAACTCTCAAAGAATGAGAATTGCTGTTGTGAGCGTAGAAATTATTACAATAAGTTCCTAAAAATTGAAGAAACTCCTACAGAAATCTAACCATGAAGATATTGGAGTTGAAGAAAAAAAATGTGTTTCAAATTACTCCGTTAAGTTTCAAATTGAATATTTCCAATGACTGGGAAAAATGGAATTGGACTGAGGATATAACATTAACCAAAACATATTCATTAATATATTTCAATAATCCCAAAATCTGAATTAACATTTGATAATATCATCTTTCATGTTCTGGGCAAATGGCGGTTTTTTCTCGCATTTCGTTAGAGAATGTAAAAAATGTGTGGAAACTACTTCTGTTGAAATTCGATTCAAGGAACCGAAAAAAAAAGAGTTTCAGTTTTGTTTTCTAAAAATCGTGTCTTTGTCAAGACAGTACGAAGAAAGTGGGAATCTTCCAAAGGAAGGAAGGAAGCAATCAATTTCAAAAAACTATATCTATACAAAAATGTGTAGCTCATGCAAAGAAGTAACTTTCAAACAGAAACTGGGAGAAAAAGCCCTTTCGAAACATCTATTTTCTTATAAACATTGAATTACACGAAAGAAAAATATATTCCAAACAAATAATTTTATATGAACGCTGAATTAGGTATACTGAATTATACGAAAAACACTTTTCTCTATTCCGTTTTTATTCCAAATATTCGTATAGAATTGAATCAGATATCATTCATAGGATTTCTACACAATATAGGTAATTAATGAAAGAAGTAGAATTCTACTTACATGGAACACTGTCATCCTCAATTCTTGACAGACCCATTTCATTCCAAAGGTAGAATTGAAACTACTGACGTGAAATTAATTTATTGAACATACTTTTTCGCACCAGAAAAAGTACATCACAGGATTCTAATAAATTTGCTTCCAGAGGTACAAGTGAATCATCTGTCGATGGCGTTAAAGAGGTTCAAATCATTTTACTAAATACCTTGGGAAAACCTACGAAAATGTAATAATCTGATGACGGAAAACCTTCCTAAAGATACATTTCTTAATCTAGTATTATAACATTCTGATTGAATGGACTCATTTAGTTTTGTCATTTCAAGCAAAACTGCCTATCAACATTTTCGAATTCGTAAAAATATGTTTGGGAACAAACTGCACTGTCAGCAATTATTTTAAGTGAAATAGCGACTAAACTCTGAATACAGACATTTATTTCCCAAAAATCAATCTCTTCTGAAAATGCACCCTTTCAATTTTAACAAGATTCCTATGGCTGGGATTTATCCAAATAAGCGAATGACTATTATTTATGTACTGTCATCGATGACATAGGTGGATTCAACTCATTCCGTGACAAACAGTGGTAATTTAATGAACGTATTGAGTGTTTTTTCTTATAATATTATCCGTATTTGCTACTGAAAAGCCGATAAAGCGAGTGTCTTGCGGGGAAACATCGAATATCTACTCATGACGCACTGTTTGGAACCTTTGGTGTAGTGATGAATATTACTGGAGTTTTTTCCCAACACCAAATCGTTATTTTTAACACCTCGACACATGTTTCGATCACCAAGTGATCATCTTCAAAGAGAAAGATTAGTTTTAATCTTAAGATGATCACTTGGTGATCGAAACACGTGTCGAGGTGTTAAAAATAACGATTTGGTGTTGGGAAAAATATTTATCGAATATCTAGCAGTAAGGAGGACAGTATTCCATGTAAGTGAAATTTTACTTCTTTCATTAATTATGTTGTGTAGGAAACCTGTGAATGGTATCTGATTCGATTCCATTACGAATGTTTGGAATGCAAACGGAATAGAGAAAAGTATTTTTAGTATAGTTCAGCGTTCATAAAAGCATTTGTTTTGAAAGTATATTTTTTCGTGTAATTCTAATTTCATATGAAAAAAACTGTTTCGAGAGGGCTCTTTCTTTCAGTTTGTGTCTGAAACTTACTTCTTTGCATGATCTACACATCTATGTATAAAGTTACTTCTTTTAAAATTGATTACCTCCTTCCATTCTTTGGAAGATTCCCACATTTTTTTGTATCAAGATGGAGTAGTAGAGAGCCAAAGACTTTCTTTCCCAATTAATTAATCACCCCTAAAAATATCACCCTTTCAATATAAAATTATGAATTGAAAAAACAATTACTAACACATTTTTAAAAATTTCCAGAAAAAGCATAATTTTTTGAGATTCCTTTTGAGAAATTTCGAATCTGAGTGCTATAGATACGTGCATTTTCACTCAGTTTTCAAACTGAAACCATTTGGCAAATTGAATTTTAATTATCTGTAATTATCTGTTAATATAATATGTGCTAATAAACGCACAATGAAAGATGATACTTCGTTAATATCACATATGGAGACTAGAGCTGATTGAATGAAAATTAAATTGTTTGAAGAAAACTTCAATAAGCTGTGAAGGCAGACTTTATATAGGTGTTTTATTAATAATGGCAAAAATAGTCTATCTTTCTTTCATCTTATCTGATAAAACATTTGTTGTGCATATATTTGGAGGATGGACGCTGAAAACAGTTTATATATTTCGACTGTAAGTTCGACTGCATTTTCGCATTTCTAATAAATCTCGCCGTCATGGTCCCCAACGGGACAGATGTTTATGGCTTCTGAAGTAGTCGTAATCAAGATTACTGGAGTTGCCGCATGAAGTGCTCTCTAAATATGTCACGTGGTGACACTCCGAATAGTTCAACTGTAATTTGAATATAACGCTATCTCGATTTTTGAATTACACTATCCCGTCCCGTGTCTCTCGATTTCTTAATTGAGTGGTAACGGTATGGGGAATTGGTCAAGTGTTTTATTGAAGTCAAACCTAGTGAATGGTGATAACAGTGAATGCAGGGCCTCTGAAATGGTTCTAAGGAGGGTGAATTAGAGTGAATATCGACCAGAGTTAATATCAATGCAAAATATACTACTGTAGCAGTTGTTCATTCATATTTTGAATAAAGCTGAGTTTTTGCAAGTTAAAAGAGTAATTACAACATAAAAGCTGCTGAGGTTTTCTCCACCCAATTATCGTAGAAATGCGGTGTTACCTGAATATATCCAGAAGCATTTCAAATGTATAATATGAACCCTGGTAAGAGAAACGTCTTACCAACTATCATGGAATCGGCTGATACCTAATGAAAATCCATAACGTATTCAAGAAACACTTTATTGTGAGATACAAAGGAAATTGGGTACGTAACTGTTCTGCTTTATGAACTGTCACAGAGAAACATGGGAATCTTAAATCCCAGCCAAAAGTAATCTTGTTCAATTTGAAAGGGTTATACAGGGTGTAACTAAATAAGTGTAAAACATTTAAGGAGGTGATTCCTCCTTGAAATTAACCTGACGTTTTGTACTACCAAAAAGACACTCAGCCAGTAATTTATTTGGTTTACTCCATGGTTGTAAGGGGTGGAAAACGCAACTTCTAAAATTTATTTCCAAGGTAACATTTTGTCTTATTATTTACCATTTAAAAATTTATTTTCGATAGCCTGTTTCATTCTAAACAAAAAATGTCTCTTGGGTTTTTTGCCCAAAATAAATAATAATTATTAAAGTAACAAATTGAGAACAGAACAACACACAATTAGTATTAATTGAATTTCGAAAATTCACAGACTGACAGCGTCATACCAATTTAATTGTCACTATCGCTAATAGCGACCTACTAGATAGATTAGTTTCGTATTTTCCTGCGAACTGGTTTATTTTGGGCAAAAAACCCAAAACACATTTTTTGTTTAGAATGAAACAGGCTATCGGAAATACATTTTCAAATGGTAAACAAATAATAAGACAAAAAGTTACATTGGAAGTCAATTTTAGGGGTTGCGTTTTCCATCCCTCACAACCATGGAGTAAACCAAATAAATTACTGGCTGAGTGTCTTTTTGGTAGTACAAAACGTCAGGTTAATTTCAATATTGTAACTTTTTTAGAGCTTGTGGAAAAAATTGTTATACAAATTTCATGTACCTCCTTTGAGGGGATGTATCTTAACAAGGGATGCTCCAATGAAATTTCTTCATATGAAAGATCCTATCTTTTTTTCAATGAGGAATCACCTCCTTGAATGTTTTACACTTATTCAGTTACACCCTGTATTTTTAGGAGTGACTAATTTTTGGTAAAGGAAGTTTTTTAATCAAATAGGTGAATGGATGTCATCGATGACATAAGTAGTTTGAACTTATCCGAGACATAAATATCATAATTTATGAATGAATTTTGTGTTTTTCCTCATAATGTTATCCAAAGTGGTACTGAAGAGCCCTTAGGCAAGTGTCTTAAGGCGAAACATCGATGTCTACCAGTGAGCGTGACAGTGTTCCATGTAAGTGAAATATTTACCTTCCATTTAGTATATTGTGTAGGAATCCCGTGAATGATATCTGATTTGATTCTGTAATGAAGGTTTGGAATACAAAGTGAGTAGAGAAAAGTGTTTCCTATATAATTCATTGTTCATATAAAAGTATTTGTTTCGAAAGAATGTTTTATTCGTGTAATTCAATGTTTATGTGAAAGTAGCTGCTTCAGGAAGGCTTTTTCTTCCAGTTTGTGTTCTTACTTCTTTGCATGATCTACACATCTATGTATAAAATTACTTCTTTTAAAATTGATTACCTCCTTCCTTTCTTTGGAAGATTCCCACATTTTTTTGTATCAAGATGGAGTAGTAGAAAGCCAAAACCTTTCCTTTCTATGAAACTGTGTTAATGGCATTTTAAAAAACCTATTCCTACGTTTGTATGTGATGTAAAGACTTAGTTTGAGGTAGTGGAATATTACAACCAGGGGTTAAATTTTGGATAGGCTACACTCCCGATTTTAAACAAAATTTTGGGTTTACTGACTCCTTTTGAGGTGAAGATTACGAATTTGAAAGAAAAAATCCAGAGCTGCAGTCCCCTAATGTTCCGAAAATTTCAACTTTCCAGCCTTCTCACTGACACTATTCCATTCAACAAACAACATTTTTATTAAGAAAAAAAAAAGATTCAACAATGTTGACAGTAATCAGTGATACCAACTATGTCTTAAAATATTACTGGAGTTTTTCCCCAACACCAAACCATTATTTTAACACTTCGAAACGTGGTTTGATCACCAAATGATCATCTTCAAGAGGTAGATCAAACTAGTCATACTTACAAAGCTATCCTTATTTATATCATAGATACCTGCTCTAGGTACTTGCAGACGCAAGTACCTAGACTGAGTGTATAGGTACCTATTGTTAGTATGATCCCTTGGTGATCATCTTCAAGAGGTGATCATGGAAAAAACTCCAGTAATATTCATTACTACACCAAAGGTTCCAAACAGTGCATCAAAAAGTAAATATAACTTTAAATTCAAAAAGTCAAATGAAGAGATTCATCACCAAAAAGCAGCTTCGTAAATGAATTAACATTTTCATAAAGAAAATGTTGAATATCAAACTGGAAAGTATCAAAGAAAGTGAAAGTGATGAGATGATTGAGAAGGGAAACTGTTATGGTTATATTCTAGTTGAATGGCGAATTAAATATGATGATCATAACCATTGAAGATGGAGAGTTTTCTCAATTGAATTTTTGTATAGAGGTATTTCAAAGTCATCTACAAATTTCCTAAGGAAGTGAGGTTTACATAGAAGAACATAGATAATTATGTCTAATAGATCGTCCAAATGTTTGTTAAAAATAATTATTTTTGAATTTGAAATATGTGTTATTGAATAGAAAACTAATCAAAATAAAACGGTATTTTTTTTCTCATATTACAGAAATCAGTGATGATATTCAATTTTAGCGGTGAATTGGAACAGTGGTATTACGCCCGACTCACGATCGGAAAGTTATGAGCACAATCCTCACCTCGACTAGATATTTTTACCGAAAAAGTTTATCTAGTTGATGTTGGGATGATTCTGACGGGCTGCGAATAGCCATGATGCTCTCAGATGGCCTGGGGAGGTATTAAGATGGTCTACCTAGGACACAAATGAGTATAATTGTCGATGTCGTTGGCACCAAAAAAATATTCGAATTTTGTCATCTATACTCTCAGACAAGCTTAGACAAGCTAAATAAACGTTACGAGTACTAAATGAAGCTGCTGCCGAAACTGATGATAGTGTTAATGAACGCACTGTTCGACGTTGCTTTGCATAAGTTCGTTCAGGAGATTTTAGATGAGCCTTGAAGTGTTCGAACTAGAGTAATCAAGGATGAGGATATGATTACCCTGGTGGAGACTAACTCATCATAAACGGAGCGTGGAATGGTGAAAGAACTGGGCGTCAACTCCCATGCGGTTTTAAATGATTTAAATTCTATTGGGAATTTCTGAAAGTTTGAAAAGTGGATGCCCCATGATTTGAACGATCGACAGAAATTGTCACGCATCGAAGTCTGTTCCTTCCTTTCTGCTTCACGCAACCAAAACGACCCTTTTTTAGATTGAATAGTCACGTGTGATCCTCCACGACAGTAGGAAACGTTCAGGACAGTGATTGTAGACACCAATGAGCCACCCAAGCACTTCCTAGAGGCAGGAAACTATCAAAAAAATACTGTATGGCGGTCAGCCGCACTATAGCTTTCTGCAGCCGGGTCGCACTAGTGAAACTGAAGAGGTCCGATCTTGCTAAATGATAACGCCCGTCCGCACGTTTTATAAATCACCGTCCGAAATTAAACAACGACAGAAGCTGCTTCCACTCGGCATTGCCCGGTGCAATACCATTGCAATAGCTTAGGCAGCTTGAAGTTGCTTTCGGGCTAATGTTTCGTTGCTGTGCCAGTTGTTTCCGGTTCCAAGGGTAAGGATATGAGAAAAAATTGCATGACGGCGTTCCTAGGGTGGAAATAATCCGGAAGTAAAATAGCTACCCAATCGGATCTCTGGGTAGGGGCTGATTAGGGGGCATCATCCTGTAGAATTCATACAAAAACCACTATTTCTGATAGTAAGAAGGGTTCATCTAACATCAGTCTATAGGGAAATAGCATGGTAACTGCAGTTGCTAAGAGGCCCACTAGAAACTTCAAAATCGATTTCTGCAACATCAGAGGACTCAACTCAAATATCAAATCAGTGCACCAACGTTCGCAAACAAATATTCCTCACATTCTTGCACTCATGGAAACCAAAATCAGTGCTTCAACAAACCTCATCACTTTTCTATATCCCGGCTATGATTTCCACTCCCGATTCAGACGTAACTTTGGAATATCTCTTTTTATCTGAAGCGATCTCTCGTGTCAACAAGAGGAAAAGATGGAACCCCAGAACTGTAATGTTATGTGGTTTAAAATAATACCTTAGAAGATTACTAAATTCATATTCTGAGTTTATCGACCACCAAGTGATACACAATTCTCTTCACTTGCAAATACCATTGACTTTCTGCAAACCAATTATTCCACTGCCGAACTCTACTAATTCGGTGATTTTAATGTCAAAAATTTCGAATGGCCTGAATTTTCAAATATCAATGACGAAGAAGGTCGCGAAGCTGAGGCTTTTGCAATAAGCAGCGGACTGACTCACATTATAAATGAGCCAACAAGGATTCCTGACCGTGATGAAGAATATGCTAGTCTTCTGGATCTATACCTAACAACTTATACAGAAATTTACACAGTTACCGTAAAGTCTCCATTGGGATCTAATTGACCGAAAACTCATTTGAGTTGGGGAACAATTTAAGCCGCGCAAAGTATGCCATTACAGATCTGCTGAGTGGAAGAATCTTCAAAACCATTTCTAAAGTTTCCCCTGACAACATGTTTATTTCAGCTCTAATAATACATCAACTTGTCCTTGGAAGTCTCACCTTCGCCTTCAAAAATCTCACCTATCGGCAGTGGCGCAAAAATCCTAGTGCTAAAAATCGAACTAGGCTTGTTTATGCTCGCAACAGCTGCAAACTTAGAATAATGAAAGCGAAGAACTTCACAATTAAAGAATTAGGAATAAACTGCTTGCCAATCCCAACGGCTCTAGATCATTCTGGTCGGTAGCTCAAGCTGTTAATCAAAATCTACAATTACCAAATCTACAATTTCACCACTAACACAAGCGGATGATTCAATTGCAAAAAGAGCCATAGACAAAGCAAATTTACTAGCTGAACAATTTTCGTCCCACAATCAAGCACCGGGAAAGCACCGCCCACTATTCCAACACTGGATTCCACAATGGTGAAAATTACTTTTCGATAACGCAGCGGCATTTTTCAGACTTTCCTTTTGTTAGAAGATTGTTCGCGTTCAGCCTATTCTCAAAAAGGGTAAGGAAAATCTTCCAAATAACTATAGACCAGTCGATCTGCTATTAGTCATGGAGGTAGCCATAAAACACCATATCCTTAAATATTTTAAAGGATTTAACATCTTGAGCGATCATTAATATGGCTTTACGAAACAAAGATCAACAGGCGACCTACTATCGTATGTTACCTTTATTTGGAATAACACAATCGAGAGCTGTTGCGCTTGATATTTTTATCGCCTTTGACCGTGTGTGGTATGATAGTTTGCTGGCCAAACTTCGATGCTATGGCTTCTGTATCTGTATCTGTAGAGTAGGGAGGGTGAGAGTAAGCCCACGCACTTAGGCCACATGTGACCCATTGTACATCCTCCCGAGAAGTTGTCCTCCTAGGTCATCGTCCATCCTGTCCTTTCCAGGAAGGTGGACAGGTTGCTGGGAGACATCTCCTTTATATCGGCAGGTGTAGGACAAGACTCGCCGAACACACACTCTCTTATTGACGATAACTCCGGGCACTCGCACAGGACATGCTTGACAGTCTCATCTTCCTGTTCACACATCCTGCATAGAGGTGTGTCCACTAGTCCCATATTATGTAGGTGTTTCCTTAGCTGACAGTGGCCAGTCAGAAATCCTACTGTGAGGCGTAGATTTTTCCTGGTCAGCGCCAGATATTTCTTCGGCGCCAGCTTCCCAGGGTCGCCCAAGATGATCCTGGCAAGGTTACATCCTTTGATTTCATCCCATCTCTTTGAAGATTGAGCATGGGTGTAACATTTGACTAGTTCCGCAATTGTCGAAGTCATCAGGCTGTGGGTGCCACTGGGACCTAAAATTCTTAGTCCAGCTGCTTCCTTGGCTGAAGAGTCGGCAATGCGATTACCTTTACTCCTGTCGTGCCCTTTAACCCACCTCAGGATAATGTTATTATCTACCGAGGTATTGGCTAAATCTTGGTGGCACTCTAGTGCTGGCCCTGAAGTAACACGCTGTCTGTTCAAGGCTAATAGGGCTTGTCTGATATCAGTGCAGATTGTTATGTTTTTGCCAGAAATTCTTTTCTTGGTTATTTCTTTTGTGGCGATTGAGATACCAGCCAGTTCTGTTTGGACCACGCTGGTATTTCTTCCCATTCCCCACTTAATCCTTAGGCTTAGTGATCTGGAGTACACTCCACATCCTGAGCCTTCTTTGGTTTTTGAGCCATCTGTATAAATCCGTATTGCATTTGTAGCATCTGACTCTGTGTTCTGCTTAATTTGTATTTTGTAGAGTTTATTAAACACAAACCTGGGTTCATTTGGATCACTTGTTGCCTGCAGCAGAGGTTGCGCAGCAAGCGCTTCCCGCCATAGGCCCAGCCTCAATTGACCCATTCCTACTTCGAGGTTTACACCAGCCGTGCGCAATCGTACCATGGCTATTAACGCAACCTCCTCAACATACAGATCCAGAGGGGACAGACCCGTGATTAATTCCATTGCAGCGGTTGGTGTTGTTCTCATGGCTCCTGTGATGTTTAAACAAGCCATTCGCTGTATTTGATATAATTTTTGGATAACCGTTGCTTGTAGAACTTTCGGTCCCCATGCAATGGCTCCATACGTTAACATAGGTCTTATTATTACAGTGTAGATCCAGGCGACTACACGGGGTGAAAGACCCCATGCTCCACCCACTGTCCTCCGACATTGCTTATAAGCCACGTATGCTCTTTTTGCTCTACTCTGTAGATGAGAGTTCCATGTTAGCTTCTTGTCGAGGATAGTACCAAGGTATTTCACCTCTTCAGAGAAGTTTAGTTTGCTTTTGAAGATTTCGGGAGGTTTTAACTTCTTTTCCTGGTGAAAAGGATCATCTCAGTCTTCTTGGGATTGATCGACAGTGAGTGTTCCTTACACCATGTTTCTATTAATTTGAGCCCATTCTGCGCTTTATCGCACAGTGTGTTTACAAATTTGCCGGTCTGCAAGATAACTATATCATCTGCGTATGCAATTGTGTAGAATCCATTTTTGTTAAGGTCATTAATTAGGGTATCCGAGACTATGTTCCAGAGAAGGGGTGATAAGACCCCTCCCTGTGGACATCCCCTCATGACCAGTCCTTTTACTGTGATGTTTTCTACATTAATACTTATTGCTCTGCTAGAGAGCATCTGGAGTATCCATTCTCCTACTACCAGGGGTACATTCCTGGAGTGTAGTTGCTGGGTAATTGTTGGAAAGGTTGTTTTATCAAACGCTCCCTCGATATCCATGAATATACCCAGGGTGGATTCTTTGTTGTCCAATGATCTCTCGATTCTGCCAACCACATGGTGAAGGGCCGAATCAGAAGACCTTCCCGGGGTATATGCATGCTGATTTGGATGAAGTGGGTTGTTAACAAGTACTTCATCTCTTATATACCGCTCACATAGCCTCTCCATGGTTTTAAAAAAAAAAACGATGTGAGACTAATTGGTCGGAATGCTTTTGGTAGGGTGTAGTCCATCCTACCTGGTATGGGTATAAATACTACTCTTACTTCTCTCCACTTACTGGCATGCCTGAAGAAGCAAAGCCTATAGCAGGGCCCTACACAAACACATACACACACGAAAATTGTAAAAACTGTAAGTAACTTGTAATAAACGATTTTCATTCATTCATTCTCCATTTACTGGGAATATACCTCAGAGCTAGAGAGGCTCTGAATATTCCAACCAGGTGTGGCATAAGAGTGTCCAGTCCCCACTGGAGTAGGGCTGGTCTTATACCGTCAGGCCCTGGTGACTTGAAGGAGGAGACGCCCAATATAGCCTATCTTATTTTATCCTCATCAATTACTGTACTAGCATATTGCCAGTCATATTGTGAGGGTGTTATTGATATATCCGTCCAGTTCGCCATTCCAGGAAAGACAGAACCTGGGAAGTGAGTTTCCATAAGAATCTCAGCACTCTCCTGGAGGTTGGCGGCTTTGTCGCCATTTTTCCTCGTCAGGATGCCGATAGTCTTATGGTGGTCATTTGAGAGTGCCTTCTGTAGCCTAGAAGCTAGTGGAAAGTCTTCGACTGCCTCACAATAGGCTCTCCAGGCTTCTCTTTGCTTTCGTCTGCAGACTTTGAGATTGGCTTGATATATAACCCAGTCCTCTTCGAGTCTTGTACGTTTTGCCTTGTTGAAGGTCGTTCTCGCTGTCTTCCTGAGGTGTTCCAATTCAGGGCACCACCATGTGTTGGTTGTGCCATGCGTTTGAACCATCCTCATCGGACAGGATTCCTTATAGGCAATGTCTATTTTGTTGTGGATAGATACTGTGTACCTTTCCAGTTCTTCATTGTTGCCAGGAGTCAGGACCTCTGTTTCCCGCAGAGCTCCTCTTAAGAGTCGATTGTAGAGAGCTACATCCGTCCTCTTCGGGTCACGGGATTTTACAGTAGTCCTGAGATCCTCGCTTACCGTATAGGTCAGCCAGCGGTGGTCTGACATAGAGATATGGTCCGAGACTTGCCAGTATTAAATTTTGTTTGATATTTCGGCTGTCGTGAGCATGATATCTATTAATGTTTGGCTACGGGCATTAATAAATGTTGGCTCCGTGCCTCTGTTCAAGATTGTTAGATCTTTCTGTATTATATATTCATATAGTGACTTACCTCAGGCGTTGATATCCTTGCTGCCCCAGCTCACGTGGTGAGAGTTTGAGTCGCAACCCAATATGAGCTCCACTCTCTGGTTGAGGCAGTGGTCCACTAGTACCTCCATTTCTCTGGTCGGTGGTAGGGTGGCTGCATCTGAAGGGAGGTACACCGATGCGATTATCAACGCCATATATTTACCTTTCCCAACTGGACATTCAACTTTGACCGCAGTGAGATCTGAGGTGCTGAATTGTGCCATCGGAAACGCTCTGTATTTTCTAGGAACGTAGACAGCCGTCCTAGGTTGTCCAGTTAAGCTACTGAAACTAGTAATTTTGGTCTTTATTATCCAGGGCTCCTGGATCAAAGCTATTGCCTCCTCCAATACATCAAGGTGGCGACATAGTGTTGCCGTTGCCGCCTTTTTGTGTTGGAGGTTGCATTGTATTATTTTTACTTTTTTTCCAACGTCTTTGTCCATGAGATAGTTGTTGGATACAAAGTTACCTTAAGAGGTCCATCTGCTCCCCTGCTAAGGGGGCCTCGCTGTTTTTGGGTGCCTCCTCCGTCAGGTCATCGACTGTCATCTGTTCAGATGCTTCGACTTCCTTTCCGGGACCCATGGTGGCCTTGGGGTCAATATCCACTTTAGGTGGTTCAACTTCCAAGGACCTAGGGTCTTCAGAGGTACCCTCTGTTTCTTTTTCTGTTGCCCTGATAGTCAGTGAGGTAAACGCGTAGCTTACCCTCATCGACTTCTTCTTTAGGACAGCCATATCATCGTCTCCGATCAGGAAGACGAAGAGGTGTCCTTGTGGGTTCATCTTAACCTCATGATGGAAGGTGCACCATCTTGCTACCTTCAGGTCAGGGTTCTGCGCCTTCAGCCGACCCAGCACCCTCTTCTTTTCACCGGATGTCGTCTTGTGGACGTCCTCCGGGATCCAGAGTGAGGCTTTGGTAAGCTTTGGGAGCTTATCCACACTGACGACCGCAAGTGATGCCTCCTCCCATGGCTTAATAGTCATTGTGGCTTCCTTCAGCCACTCTAGCGTCACGTCGTCATCGCAGACCACTCTGATTTCACCGGAGTATGTCCACGACTTGAACGTGGGCGGTTTGCTGTTGTTGCTGGAGGCGGAGAAGATGATCTTGTCCAGCTCCTCCAACAGTTGTTTTTTGATGAGACTCTCTCGTTCTGCGGTAACCTTACCGTACGGGTTAGTCTCATCTATGATGGCTACCTTGAGGTGGAAAAAACCAAGAATCCAATTCTGCTGACGACAGCAAATTTGTTACGACATTACATTTTGATTCCAGGAAATCGGCTGTGGATCCATATCTTCACCGGTAACTGGAGGTCGCATATCTTAATGAGGATCTAGAAGTGATTTCGAATTGGGGTGAAAGTAATCAGGTTCAATTCAATGCCACGAAAACCCAGGCATCGGTTTTCTCCAAAGAATTAATGTCTTCGAATCGGATATAATAATGTCAGGACCGATAATTCCGCTTTCAGCTTCGATAAGTTTGTTGGGGGTTACAATAGAGACCCATATGTCTTGGCACAATCATGTCGCTTGAATTGTAAAGGTTACTTCTAAATAGCTTGGAACATTGTTTCGAACCAGAAAACTGCACACACACACAAACTTTTGATACTTCATAAAGCTCAGATCAGACCTTCTTCGGAGTATTGTTCTCATGTATGAAGCTGAGGCTGCTGGATTCCATCCAGAGAAGAGCCATTCGCCTGATGTAGACACGATTATCAGTTGCAACCTTGATAGTATGGAACATCGAAGGTAGGTTGGTGATTCGTTTCTCTTTTATAGATTCTTTCATGGGAAGTGTTCAAGTGACTTGGCATATTTGATTCCACCAAGAGTGGATTTAGACATATTCTGTGAGGGTCTGGCACAAATATTAGATCTGATTTTTAAACCTAATATATTTTTCATAGTGGTTGGAGCTTTCAATTGTGATGCGTACAACAACTCGTCAAATTTTGTAAAAGTGAGTAACGTCTTCTCATGTTTCAATCTTTTTCATATAGTAAATTGGCCTACGATATTTTCGTTAATTTTGACAACGGTGGAGCTACTGTTGTCTTGGACAATAGTATATCTGACCATAGATATATTTTCTATGAAATTTTCCAAAAAACAACGAATCCTCCTAACACCTCATTTTCATCTTCCAGACGAATTTATGACTCTGGAGCGATATCTACTTTTGAGAAGTCACTATAGAAAAAGAAAATTGGTATGGATTATTTGATTTAGACGATACTGATAAAGTCTACAGTAATTTCTTTCAAACCTTTTTCTATCATTTCGATGTCAATTTTCCGTTACGGCGGGTGTGTTGTAAACCGGATGATAAAAAATGGGTTGATAAGGACGTGAAATCATCCAGTACGAATCTTAAAGACCTCTTTATATTAAAAAATAAGTATCTCGAGTTAGCAGATGTCTATAGAGAATCAACAAAACGCAATTTTCTGCTTTTAGAGCGGAAAAAAAACTTTATTATCAAAACAATATCACTAATTCTGACAATCCTGGTAAAACTGCCTGGAAAGTAATATCTGAATTGAATAATAGACATAAAAATGAACAAAAAATATCACAATTTGTCACAATCATAAGAGAGTCGAAGATCCGGACATTGTATCCAACCTTTTCAATTTTTTTTTCAAAAATGCTCCACTGGAACTCAGAAATAAACTTTCTGTTTCTAATAAAACTAACGTAATGCATGAAATTCAAACTCATACTTTTTTCTTGAGGCCGTACTGCTAGTTTTATTGAGGAACAAGCTCAAAAATAAATCTTCGTCAGGGCCCGATGAAGTTCCTATATTCATTCTGAGAACAATTGTTAGCATTGTGATTGAGCCTTTAACATTTTTGGTGAATCTCTCTTTCAAAACCGGCAAATTTCCTTCTGATCTCAAAATCGGGAAAGTTATACCTGTATATAATAAAAATGCCCAGAAAACTTGGAAAATTATAGACCTATTACAATTTCCAGCAGCTTCTCAAAAGTTTTCGAATATTGTTATTTAGAAAGACTCATTGCCTTTTTGAATGAATTTAACATTTTAACTAGCAGCCAACACGGTTTTCGAAGAGAAAAATCAACTACAATTGCTATTAATCACTATTTAAACGATCTACTAGACCGCATTGATCGAAGAAAGATTCCTTACGGCATTTTCTGTTACCTGAGTCGAGCTTTCGACTGTGTTGATCATGATATTCTCATATCGAAGTTATACAATTATGGTATTAGAGGTGTTTGTCTCAGTTGTATTGAGTATTTCATTAAATACCGTTCACAGTTTGTCAGTTTGAAATATTTTAGTAACAACTCGCTTCAGGATATCAAATCTTCTGAGGTTCGAATTGATATGGGTGTCCCGCAGGGCTCTGTTTTAGGCCCGGTTCTCTTCATTTCATACATTAATGAAATAACGAAATCGTTTCCAAACGTAGGACCTACAATTTATGCTGATGATACCTCTTTACTTATATCTCACAATAATCCCGATACCTTAAAAGAAACTTGTGAATCTACCTTGAAATAACTAGTTGCTTGGTTTAATGAAATTCATGTGTATTTCAACGCTGAAAAAACAAATTTGATACTGTTCCACCCAACAAAAAAGGAACATGAAAATTTAGATATATTCCTGAATAACACCCAGTTATCCGTCCATGAAGACTGTAAATTTCTCGGTATTTTCATTGACTCCCGCTTGGACTGGAAAGAACACTATCAGTTTTTGTCCTCTAAGCTCTTATCGATCTACTAAATGTTTAGACATCTTAAACACGTATTGACTCCATAGCAACTGATAAATTTATATTATGCACAAGTGGAAGGCCGGCTCAGGTATGGAACGTGTTTCCAGAAAGTTTTTATTTCTCAAAAAAAATCATAAGATGTATAGCTGGTGTCAAAAGTGACTACTCATGTCGTAATCTCTTAAAAAATTACAGCATTCTCACCTGTACGGGTCTGTATGTGTTTGAAATTTGTGTATTCGTTTTCAAAAATAAGCATTCTTCTTTATGCAGTGGAGACTTCCACTCTTATAACACCCTTCGTAACAATGATCTGCTACTGCCACTGTCCAGAGTTAATGTTACATAAAAATATCCAGGTAGAATCGGAGTGAAAATTTTCAATAAATTACCTGATACCCTCAAAGGTCCGGAGAATACATTAAAAAAATATTTAAAACTTTATTTAGTTGAAAAATGTTTATACTCCATGAATGAATACTTCCAAACAACTAAGCAACCATGTACCTGATTAATCATCTTATGTGTGATAATTTATATTCACCTATATTTGTATATACTATATTATATGTACTCTTTATATATCAATTTTAACCTGACTCTGTACTGTACATACGTACCTATATATTTCATTGTATCTTATCTACCTGACTGTTCTCATACAATTTTATATTGTGGCAAATAAATAAAATTGATTTGATTTGATTCATTTAATGGAGATTCAAGAGTGCCGTAGATCGAGTGTTTTCGTCGAAATATTTTACTTAGAATATATCCAAATTTTCAAAATTCCACTAACAATAACATAACCTTACCAATAAAATGTATCGAAAAGAGTACACTTTCAACTGCTGCTTGAATTGAAAATCGGTCACCTAAGAATATTTTATCTCCCTATACCAGGTGACCCGGAACCAATTTACCCCCCTGTATCTTCGTTGTTATTTTATATGAATATTTCAAATTTGGTACCTAGATTTGATTTTATGAATGTACAATTTAGCAAATATCAAACCAAATGTCACCGATACTTTCATTCAGGTTTTATAAATTTCTGTGGGAAAATAGCATGTCAGAATGTAGCTATTCTTCTTCGCAAGAATGCCTTTATAGCCTTCAGAAAAGACATGACCTGAATTCGCGTCAATTAGACCAATAATAAGGTCAATGATTTTTATGAACATTGAAACACTTGTTTACTTGCTGACCTATTTATTATGCCTTTTGGTTTGCATTGAATAACATATTCAGTATTCTTATTAGTAAATGGAGTATTTATGTTAAGTTTCTAAAAATAGTTCTTTATGATTTTGGAGAGTTTTTCCTAATAGCTTATCCATAAGGTTATAAATATTGTACATACAATAATGAAAAAAAGTTTGAAAAAAATGCGATCAAATGGAGTTTGAGACGGAGTTTCGCGAAATCAGTCGAGAGCTGAAAGTGATGTCTCCATTTATTGTAGAAGTTTCACTTTGTTATTGAATTGATAAATATTGATGAATATTATACAGCAGATATTCATGAGTGGAATATGTGTACAGGGTGTTTCAAATTCGAACCTCACCATTGGAATCTCGGAAACTATGAGAGATACGAAGATGGTGTGTGGGAAGAATTTGATGCTTCACGTCAAGAGGTTGCACGTTGGGAGAAAGAGGTAGTTCAAAATTGCCTTGCAGAAGGAATCGACATGAGAGACATGAGAGATCCATTAGTCTATTATAACAGAACTATAAAACCCAAAAACGAATTCTTCATATTGTTTTTCAAGATTACATTCCAATTTATCATGATGGTAGTTGATTGTTGATTCAGATACAATTTAACAGAAGCATCAATGCTAAATATATAAATAATTTTAGTCCGAAGCAGAAAAGAGGAAACAACTCTATATATGGCAAACGTATTCGGTGTTATTGATTGATTCAATGGGACCATCTTTTTTTCTGATGGAGAAATTAACTTTTTTCAAGGAACTTTTATTTTCGCTTGACACTTTCTTCTTATCAACAACTTATCTCCATATAAAATAACAAAAACCCAAACTTGATATAAATTTCACATAACAACATAATAATATCTAATACAGAGTATTTCAAAACTTAACATTCTCCCCCTGTATTTATTCGAAAGGATGAGACATAAATACTCATCTAATTTTCTTACATTTCTAATAAATTTAAAAGACATAATTTAGCTACAGGTCTGCGATAAATACTCCTCTGAACCTGTACGTCCACAACTCGTACTCTTCCGTCTTCCTGGATAAACTTCCACTATTTTACCTACAGGCCAGTTATTTCTCGGAAGCTTATTATCCATCACCACCACTATGTCATTTTTCTTCAGGTTGGCTTTCTCTTCAAACTATTTGAACCTCTCGATGAGAGTTGGCAGATATTTTTGAACCCATCTGCTCCAAAAACATTCGGACAATTGCTGTGCAAAGTACCATTGCTTTCTCAAATTTTTTTTGGTAAAATCAACAACGATAGGTGGCTTGGCAATACTTAATGATCCTATCAGAAAATGATAAGGTGTGAGGCTTTCATTATCTTCTTGATTGGAGGAAACATATGTGAGAGGTCAACTATTGACTGTATGCTCAGCTTCGGCTAGTGAAGTTTGGAGTACTTCTTGTCGTGGAGCCTTTTCCTTTAAAGTGACTCGTAGTGCGTTTTTAACGGACCTTACCATTTGTTCCCAGGCTCCTCCAAAGTGATTACTTGCTGGAGAAGTAAATTTCCAATTAATTTCTTATGCTACTAAACTTTTGTTCATTAAATCTTCATTCAAATTATTTATAGCTTCTTTCAATTCCTTGTGTGCTGAGGTTAAATTAGTACCATTGTCACTCCATATAACTTCGGGTTGTCCTCTTCTCGAAATGAATCTTCTTATTGACAAGATTACTGAATCGGTGGATAAAGAATCTGCTAATTTGAGATGAATTGCTCGAATCGACAGGCACGTAAAAATAACCTCATATCGCTTTTCTCTTCTTCGACCAGTGGTAACCATCATGGGACCGAAATAATCCATACCTACAAAACTAAATGGTCTTGGTGGTCTTGTTAATCTTATTTTTGGAATCTGTCCCATCTCCGGTATTTGTGGTTTTGCACATTCAATTTCACACAAATTACATAATCTTAAAATTCTTGAGGTTAATTTCCTAGCTTGCAAAATCCAAAATTTCTGTCCAAATTCATTTAATGTTAATTGTAGTCCAGCATGACCATTTTCCCTATGATAATAGGCAACTAAAAGTTTGCTAAAATGATAGCAATTGCACAAAATTATTGGACGTTTTGTTTCATAAGAAAGTTCAGGTGAATAATCAATTCTACCCCTTAAGCAAATGACCTCATCTTCAATGCAAGGTGATAATTTAAATAACTTACTACTTTTGAGTACCTCGTTTGTCTTTTTCAATGATTTCACTTCCTCTGAGAAGCAATTCTCCTGAACCTTCATGCACCAAACTCTCTCCGCTTTCTGAAGTTCTTGCCATGTGAGTTTCTGTTTCTCCAAATCTCTTCCTTTTTCCTTCATGTTTTCGATAAATCGAAACATATAGGCTGTAACTCGAAGCAACTTGTTATAATCTGAACATTTTGTAAAATCAGATAAATAATCAATTTCAACTTGAGAAGTGTGCAATAAAATGAAATCTTGCTTTAACTCTGATTTCTTAATTTCTTCGGTAGAAATGCATGATACATCCTTGTCTGATTTTGGCCAGAGTTCTTCATTAAGATACAAGAACTTTGGACCCTGAAACCAACTATCTTCTATATTCAAATTTGTTTTCTTGGTGCTTCTGGTGGCTTCGTATGCTACATTCATACTGGAAGGTACCCAATGCCAATCAGAGATGTTTTCCTGAATTTTTTCCACTCTATGTGCAACGAAAGTCAACTATTTTTGAATCTGACCAGAAAAATGTTTTATTGATTTCAAGTAAGTGTTCCTTCTTGATGTGTCTTGCTAAACGAGAACCCATCACCGCTGCTTGAAGTTCCAGACGTGGTATTGTCAATGGCTTTATTGGGGAAACTTGTGTTCTCGACATTACCAAGGACACTTTTGTGATATCTGCAATGTGAATTCTGAAATATCCTACTGCACAAAATGCCTGCTCACTGGCATCACAAAATATATGTAATTGCAAAGAAGTATTTTGGATTATTTCAAAGCTATAACATCTTGGTATTTTCAATTGTTCAATTCGTTTTAAATCACTGATCCATTCTAATAATAATAATAATAGTTTATTAACCGTTTGTTGGTACATTAGGTACATATGGTAAGTCAATATTATATTATAATTTCTTACAGTAAAAAATAAAAAAAATAAAAAATAAACGGACATATGTATAAATAAACCAAATCTTTCAATTCGTACATATGAATTGGAGCGTCAGTATATATAAAAAAACAAACAATCAATATCGTTTACCATTTAAAAACTTAACAGTAATGTAAAATCTGCGTTTATCAAATTATCATTTATAAACTCTTGGTAACTATAATAGCACTTTCTAAGTAAAAAATTTTTAATTTTGTTTTGAAATACCTTATCATCGGCAATTTGTTTCAGCTGATTTGGTAACTTATTGTAAGAACTGATTACATTGTACCGTGGGGAGTTCTCATATAATGAGGTTCTGTGCTGTAGAATTTTTAAAGAAGCTCCATGCCGTGTATTATGTTCGTGCTCAGATCCATTTGTCGCAAGAACCGATAAGTTATGTCTTGCGAACAAAACACATTTTAAAATATAAATAGATATGAGGGATAAAAAATTTTTTCTATAAAAATGGGCCGACAACTATCCCTGAAATTCAAATTAAATATAAGTCTAAGGATTCTTTTCTGAGGCACAAAAACTCTATTAAAGTCTCTTGCTCTTCCCCAAGCCATGATATTTAAACTAAGTCGAGAGTGAACCATTGCGTAGTAGATATTTAGTAAGCCTGCTTTATCTAAACTGGGCTTCATCTGCCGTATAGCATAAAAAGCTTTGTTCAGATTTGCACATACATGATTGATTTGTTTTGCCCAATTTAGGTTGGCGTCAAGATGAATACCCAAGAATTTAACTTCTGTGGACGTGTGCAAGTCTTCAATGTCGATAACGTTGTGGGGTCGCCATTTCCTGTAAAATTTCACAGCCACTGACTTCGAGGTGTTAGGGATTAGTTTGTTTCTCTGACACCAGGAGCTGAAATCATCGATCACGGTCTTCATGTTGAAAGCAAGTTGTTCAACAGTTGAACCTGATACGGTAATGGCATCGGCATCATCGGCAAACATTGTAACATAACCTGTTGTTATATGTTGCGGCATGTCGTTAACATATAGGAGAAAGAGTAGTGGCCCGATAACAGATCCTTGAGGTATACCAAGTTTTACGGCATGAGAATCAGAAAGTACATTATTACAAGAGACATACATAGTTCTTCCCGTCATGTAGGATTTGATCCAATTCATGATGTTAGATGAGAAATTACATTGTCTTATTTTTTTCGAAAGAAATTCTACGCACACCGTATCGAATGCCTTCGATAGGTCAAAGAATAGTGATAAGACGTAGTTATTTTTATCAATCTGAGTGTAAATGTAATCGAGAAGATGGTAGGAAGCTGTTTCAATGGATCTCTTTTTAACCCTTTGAGTGGCAAATTGGTAATTCTCAATTTCTTCATAATTCATTGGTTGGTAACCCTTTCAAATGAGTATGTGAGGAACATCAAATAAAATTTAATTTTTTTCATTTATTCCCACCCCTAAAAAATTGGTGGTATAGCATGGATACCACTATCACTCGCGGCATACCACCTTTCCGCAATAAATGTTAAATTTGTGAATGAATAAGGTTTTATTTTCACAAAAAGCTCAGATTAAAATCGTATATATCAATTTCAGGAAGAATGGTAACGCATAAAGCAGTTTTCCCCTTCTGTTCCCCCCAGACACAATGGTAGCTTGCAAACGGTACACATCCAACAGGTACGTTTTTGTTTGACTTTGGAGCTGCAATGGGCACATCGGCGTTTCGTTATTCTCACTGGCATATGTGCAGCTTTATCAGTTCGTAGCTCCATTGGAATGAAAGGTGTATGGCAACGTCTTGGTATCGGATGAAATTTCTTTCCTCGCGGATTGGTCCTTCCATTGAATTCCTTCGATTGAATAATATAGAGGCATTACTCATGCTGACATCGACGAAATGCCAAAATAGCCGTAACCACCATCTACGACTTTTTCTATCAATGGCATAATAAGATTTGAACATATCACTGAGATCTACAGCACCCATGTGTTTGTTGTAATCCTTGACAATTTGTGGGCATGCAACTTCGATTTGTTCTCCTGTTCGCGTCTTTCTTGTGACTGTTGATGAAACAGTACCATCGTGACAGTTTGACAGGCTTTTTGTCTTGCCATTGACAAAACAAAGACCTTCGTGCTTGTATGATGAAAGAGCTACGCTAGATCTTCTTTCGGAATTATTCAGAATTTTTCTTGGTAAACCTTTGCGATTTGATCCTATGGTACCACAAGCATATATTCCATCGTTCAAAAGATTTACCGTCAATGGAATACTAGAAAAAAAAATATCAAAATAGATGAAGTAATTTTTTCCAACTAAATCTCTAGTCAAGTCGGTTACAACTCGTTCACCTAAATTTAGTTCTGGATTACTACCAATTTTTCCTGTGTACACTTGGAATTGACAGACATAGCCATATTCGTCAGCTCGGACCCAAATTTTAAATCCTCGTTTGATGGCTTTCAATGGAACATATTGTTTCAATACCGAACAGACTTTGAATTTGACCATACTTTCATCTATACTATGATGACGCGTAGGTCTGTATGTTGATTTGAATGTTTCGGAAAGCGTATCCAGCACAGGTCTGATCTTATACAATTTATCGTAGTTATCATCACCCCGTCTTGGCATCATATGGTTGTCATTTGCATGAATATGGGAAAGCAGCCAGCTGAAACGCTTCAAAGGAAGAAATGAACTTATATATTCATCTCTCAATTGAATGTTACTACTCCAATAATCTTTATAAGAAGGTTTCTTCGTGATACCCATCATTATATTAGCGACTATGAATTTTTTCATTTCTGTGATATTCGTTGGCTGGAATGGTTTTTCAGCTTGGGTTGAAAATAAGTTTGTCTGAAACACTAAATGTTCGAATACAGTATCTGGAAAAACACTGAGAAAATGGTCACAAGGTGTCAATACATTATCATCCAATATTGGCCCTGTAGTTTTCGTGAAATCTTAGATTGTTTTTCTTTTCCTCCCAAATCCCATCCAACCGTTTTTTCATCTCTGATAATGGATCGTTTGAGTCTGACTCTGAAGATCCATCATCTTCCCGTTCGAGTAGTTCAAACTCATGTTATTCCTCAGAACCATCATTCGACCTATTCATATTACCAATATTCAAAAGAGAACAATCGCCATTTTCCGTTATCACAGATGTTAGATCGATCATTGGTCTCAAGTAATGGAGATTTGCTTATTTTTTGTACGTCTTTCAGATCGATACCAGTTTCGCTCTGAAAACATTTCACCGGAGCCAACTCTGTGTAAGTCAGGTCTCTGAACCCGAAGGTAATTCAAATCCTTCCATAATTTCGTCATATGAAAAATTTTGAATATCTTTGATAGATAAAACAGTATTTCTTCTAATTTTCTTAATTTTCATTGCTAACTATGATTCACTCTGAAAACGAGAAAAAAATAATAATTCAGAAAGAACCAACTTTTCCGTGATGAACATATCGAAAGCAATCATATGGTATAGGTATAGGCAAATTAGGTGCAGTGGTAACTTTAGGTACCACTTTCTAGATGGTCACAAAAAATAGACTGAATTGTAAATTACGATTCACTCATATCATAGTAAGTAGACTATGATAACACAAATTATATCCTCGAATTTCACTTACCTGCAAAAACAAATCCTAACACAAAACTTATAAATATGAATTTATGCGCGAAAATACCGTCTAACCTCACTTCCCTTCTTTCAAGTTGTACGAAAGAAATGTTTACAGTCCGAATTATCTCGAACAAAAAATATTTCGATACGAATACATGCTTGAGATCACAATTGAACTGGTTGCAAAACAATACCACTACCGCGGAAATAGTAAATAAATTCGAAAAAGGAGGTACCTAATAGATACCACGACAACCCAAAGGGTTAACAAAACCGTGCTGAGAAGTTGAAAGTATGTTGTTGCTTTCCAAGTAATCGGTTATTCTATTTACTATTATCTTTTCTATTAATTTGGATAAAGAACAGAGCAGCGATATTTGCCTGTAATTGTCAATTTCATTTAAATTGCCTTTTTTGTGGAGAGGAATCACAAGTGCCTTTTTAAAAACATCAGGAAAGATTCCTTGCACCAGAGACTGATCTATAAGAAAAGTTAGTGGTTCAATAATAACGGGAAATATATGTTTGATAGTAATAATAGAGATTTCGTCCATACCGGAAGATGATTTGTTCTTCATTTCAAATAAGGTTTTTGATATTTCGTATTTGGTGATGGGTGGCGATTTAAATGGACATTTGATATTGATTTCCTTAGCGAGGGTGCATGGAAGGACCATGTTCTGTCCTAAGTGATTTGACATAGCTATTTCTGCTGCATTGGAGAAATGATCGGCAAACACTTCTGCAGTCACAGTTGTGTCAGATATAAGACAATTATTTGTTGTTGGGTTACTATTTTTTCTTCCTAATCCATAATTTATTATGTTCCATGTTTAGTCCTGTAATATGTATGTTTTGCCAATTTAACTTTGTACCTATGTGCCCTCGTATTGTTTTCATAACATTCCCAAAGGACGCCATTTTCCTGATGAGTGGCATTTTTCATGTAATTCAATAGGAATTTTTTCATACCAATTTAAACCGCTTTTCCATAATTTTTGTATCAATATTTTTCCCTTAATTACGTAATGTCTCACTAAACCTAGAGGATCATAAAGTTACGTCACTACTTTCAACATATCTCTTTTTGTAGGATGAATCTTACCAGTCAAAATATCTTTATTAACTTTGTGAAAATTTAATGAAAAAATTAAAACATCTTCTTTGGGCATCTACTTCATTCCTAAAACTCTCTGTGAACCGTTGTCATCCAGTATTTTATCTTTCCCCCTAAGTGACTCTGAAATTTTCCTTGTTACTTGCGTGATTATTTCTTCTGCTCTCAAATCTTCCTGGCTGAGTACTTTTCTATTGAAGACTTTCACACCAAAAGACTCTGTGGAAAAGAAACTTTGAACTTCTTCATGCAATTGCTTATCAAAACTCTCTTGATGACGAATATGTAATACTATAGTATCATCTACTCTGTTTCTAAATTTACGTAGATTCCCATGTACGACCCAACCCAATTTAGTTTTAGATAAAGCTGGAGAATTCGTAGGACCCTCAATTATTTCACGACTTGCAATTAATTCCCAGTTATCCTGACCAATCAGCAGTTTTGGCTGTACATTATGCATATTTTCAAAATCTACCCTCCTGAGGTGAGTCCATTTGTTTTTCATTTTCCTACCATCAATTATTTGTAGAGGCAATTCCATATTTTTCAAAGTATATACATTTTCTATATTGAAAAAATTACTTTTATCCTTGTCAGAAATTTCGAAACTAACTTTCCTAGAATTTACTTTTTTGCATGATTCTATATCTGTCCATTTTAAGCCTAAAGTTGTTTCTTCACCCTGTATATTCAAGTCATTTGCTAAATCCTCATCTATCAGAGTCACTGTAGAAGCTTCATCAAATGAGGCATAAATTTTCATCTCTTTTTCTTGAGTCCTTATTATAACGGGAGCTATTCTAAGCAGAATTTCAGAATTAAATGATTGAGAGGTATGAGCTACAATTTCCTGAGAAATGATATCACTTGATTCAACATTTTTCTCTGAAGATTCATTATGAAGTATTTTATGGTGCAATTTTTCGCAATTGTTGATTCTACATTTCCTTTTGAACCGACAATTTTTGATTCTGTGGTTATTTTTCAAGCAAGAAAAGCATATATCATTTGTTTTAACAAAACTCCATTTTTCAGAAACTGGCAAGTTCAAAAATTTCGAACACTTTTCTAATGTATGTTCTTCTTTGCAAAATAAACACTTTACTGAGGAAATTCGAGAATTCTGAGAAGTTACTGAAGTGGATTTATATCTTTATTTAGGATTTGATTGGAAGTCTTACCTACATTCACAATTGATTGAATATCGCTGGCAGCTTCTGCCTTTCCCCAAATCCAATTCTTGAAGTCCACCAAAGTATTTTAACCTCTTGCCTTTGCTGCTTTTTCTCCCCAGGACATTTGCATTGAAAATGATAACTTTTGTATCATTTCATCAAGTAACTGCGAACAGCTCAAATAATTCGTCATTTCCATAGCTTCAAGTGTAACGACCAAATTGGAAACCTCATCTGCAATATGATTAAAACTCTTATAGTCGTTGTTTTTAATAACTGCCAAATTCTTCGCTTTATTGACTAAACTTCTAACTATTAGGTCTGATCTACCAAATTTACTTATCAAAATGTCAATAACTGTACTCACCGATGAAGCGGTAAACCTTCAACACACCTACGAGCATCACCTTTCAATGCCTTACGTAGTCTACACATGTTTTCTTCACTTGACAAACCTAACATTTTTGTCGTGGAAATATACTGTTGGTGGCCACTCTGTTATTTCACCGCTGAATATGGGTAAATCTTTTTCAATTACCTGCCTTGCTAAAAGCATTTTAATTTCAAGACCTGTTACACTTTTATTACTTGATATATCTAAATTAACATCATTTTTCGGTTGAACTATGTGACACTGACATTGACTATGACATGAATGTGACATTTTTGAAGACTTTTTATCTGATTTTTCATCAGAAAATCGATCAACTCTCACTTTGTTTCTAAGCCAATCACCTACCTTTTCATAAGAATCTTGAGAAGACAATTCTTTTCTGTCTTTAAACTGCATATCATCACTTACTGCGTCATATTGTTCTTCTAATTTTGCCTGTTCTAAAGCCAACCTATCCTCTATCAGCTTTTTTTCCATTTCCATCTGCTTATTTAATATTCTCGCCAACTCTTCATTAGCTTTCGATTGCGCTTCAAACCTTTTTCTTTGATACTTGCATTGGATACTACTGACTGCTCACGATGACTCTTGGTGGACTGTACATTTGATTTCCTGCTTGATTGACCCAGCTTGGTAGAAGATATCTTGTTTTCCTCGTCACCTCGCTTGGATTCGTTAATGGGAACCTCGGTCTTGGATTTCAGAGCTTGACTTTCACTTCTTGTTTCCATATTGCTTACTCCGTAGGCTCAAGGACCAGCACACTGTTTAGTTTTACCTGTAAATACGTAGTCAGCGATCCGGCTCGAAGGACCAGCACAATGTTTAGTTTTACCTGTAAATACGTAGTCAGTTATCCAGTCGAAAGGCCAGTACAATGTTTAGCTTTTTTTCTGATGGAGAAATTGGGAAAAAATGATATTTTTATCTTTTTTCAAGGAACTTTTATTTTCGCTTGACACTTTCTTCTTATCAACAACTTATCTCCATGTAAAATAACAAAAACCCAAACTGGATATAAATTTCGCATAACAACATAATAATATCTAATACAGAGTTTTTCAAAACTTAACACATCTCTAGGAAGTTACTCTTGAAGATTACATAGAGAACTGAGGCTACAGGTGTTTGACAGTCCCTGGATAAATGCAATATTTCAATTTGGGATAAGGTCAATTTATCAGTGATTGAAATCAACATTAAAAAAAGAAAAAACTTCATCATCATTTTCAAGAACAACCATATGTAAAATTTACTTATAACAATATATGAGGTATATAAATAAATTGAATTTCAAAATATATAATTTTGAACATTCAATATTTTGGCGAATGTAGAGGGTTCACAAGCAATCACCATTTCATGAATGACAATGATGAATTGGGAAGTTGTATTCACTTTGTATCTATTGTGTAATGCATTCACGATGTATTCAAGAAATATACCATTCCCCTAATTCAAATGAGAGAATTAATACGTTGAAATTTCAGTACAATTGATAGTATTAGAGTAATAACTCAAAATTTTGGTGAATGCTCAGGGTTCAAAGCTCTCGATTTTGTATAAAACTGTATTTGTACGAGAAGTATCATTATCAATGAAATTGCTCTCAGTCAACAAATTTATTACTTATAGAAGATGTAATATGCAGAGAGAACAGAAGTAATGTATCCTCTTCTTTGATTGGCGACTTGTTTATTTTGCGGAAATTCATTTTCACTGATAGTGGAACTATCGTAGAAAATAGAGACGAAAGTGTGTTTTTATAGTGTATCATCAATGTATCCTCTATACTTGTACATGCAAGTGATCTATTTCAAATTTTATTGCGATAATTGTGAAAGTGGAGTTGATTTCAATATTACTTTCGACGCAGAAATTAATGTATTGAAGGATTCAAAATCAAGTGAGAATGAGACACTCAATAATTTCCAACCCCCAGCAAGAGAATAAACCAAATAAAAAAAAAAATTGTACAAAAATAAAACATACTCTCCATATGAACTACTTTACCGAAGTTGAAGTAAGTCGAATAGATGAATAGAACTGGACGATACTTGATGAAAATCCATATTGACACTCATTAATACAGTTTATTGTATGATTTTCTCTATATAGGGTTTTACAAATACCGCGACACGTGTTTCGCTATATAATAGCTTTCTCAAGTGTAAAATAATCACACTCAAGCGTAAAATAATTAGGCTTGAGAAAGCTATTGTAAAGCAAAACACGTGTCGTGGTTTTTGTAAAACCCTTCATAGTGAAAATCATACAATAAATAAATTAAAGAGTCGAATTGTTGATATTTTTAACTACAAGTTTCAATAAAATAATTGAAATTTTGTTGCTCTTCGAAGCGAATTTTAGAAACGAAGCGTTATGTTATGGCGGGTTGGGTGTCCTTGTTCATCTTTTACTGCCTGAACTACTGTGCATGCTCTTTTTGGTGAGTGCATTGGCTTGGGATGTGGGGTTGAACAAACCGGCGATCGGATGCCTGATTCCACGTAGCCCCGTTGGATACTGGAATGACAGAATCACTTGTGGTTCTGTTATTCCCTGACTAAATGGCATCCCAACGATGGCTCAATCCTAAGGTGTGTGTATCAGTGACGAGTGGATGAATGACTGAGCCTATCAGCTGTCTCTATACGGAACCTTCGAGATACCGGGCGCCGCCCTCTCGTCGTAGCGTCGCCTTGTCACGGTAATGTGGGGCTCTGCCGTGATTGACCGTCTTTCCCTAGCTATTAGTGTGACTTTTATGGATAGAGTAAACTTAAAAATTCTTTCTGACGCTGAGTCTACAGAGGAGATGGATGTCGAGCTTACGACTCCAACTGACCTCCTTGTAAATTTAAATCAGGAGCGATAGCTTCTCACCTCTCCAACTCCTGATCCAATAACTGAACCTAAAAAAAGATTTGGTGGTGCAGCCAGGAAACGACTGGGTCGTCTCCTCAAGAGCGGGGTACCTTATAAAACCGCCTTGCACCAAATTCTTGAGCGGCGTACGCAGAATCTGTCTCAGGTGGAGGAAGAAACCTCCCATGAGCAGGTTAGCAAATGTTTGCGCTCAAGTGATGATTCACCAAAACCAGAGGCGAAAAAGCCCTGCACGGTTGAATCTAAGGCATCGTCAGGTGTAGCTGATGTGCGAAAACCCTTATATGAGAAGGTTGTCGCGGGTATCAAGGTGAGAATCTTGCACCTTGATTATCAGACTACGTCATTAACGATGAAACAGCAGAGCACATACTTTGTGCCTGCCCTGCTGGGGACCGAATCATATTTTCAGAGTTCGGCAGAGCCGTATTATTACTATCTGACCTGAAATATCACTCACCATACAAACTGATCGGCTTCGTTAAGAAGCTGGGTATATTTGGTCGAGTGTGAATAGGTGTGAGCCACAATAAACCCTTGCGGGTTGCGGTGGAGGGTTGAATAGACCCACTCACTTTCGACCTAACCTAACATAACCTATGTTAAAGCACTTTCAAATTATATATCACAATATCCCCCTTAGGTGTGTATTCTACCACCAAGATATTCATTTTCGAAATTTTGTATGAGAACTAGTTTCTTTATTCTGGTAATTTTAAGGAATATGTTAGCAAAATTCACCACTACTCGACAAAAGACATAGTGTATATAGTATATAAGTTTATAGATGCAGGTTGTCTAGTACCATATTCTGTATGCCATATGAAGGTTTTGCTGAATGTATAATGGACTACTACATTAAAAAGACTCCAGAATTTCTGAGCTATTTCTATGAAAATATATTGAAACTAGTGTTTTATTATTTGTATGTATTCTCCTAGGATTGAATAATATATATATATATATATATATATATATATATATATATATATATATATATATATATATATATATATATATATATATATATATAATAAATAGACGAGTACTTCTTGATCATTCCCATACTGATTTCAATTTTAGAGCCATCGGTAGACAGCTGTTTCAGCCTATTGGGCATCGTCAGTACCGGGCAGGCGGTCCTCGCCTGCCCGGTACTGCCACTTATGTTTCGCTGCGTAAACGCAATTTTGATTTTCATGGAATTATTTTCCAGCAGCTTGACTGTATTAACCTTTCTAGATTTTATATATATATATATATATATATATATATATATATATATATATATATATATATATATATAAGTATGTCCATTCATTCAATTGAGTGCAAGCAGTATTCATCCGGCACCCGTTACATTTAATACATTTAAAAAATGATGAGATGGCGGGAGGAAGAATTCTTTTCTTTCTCGGCAGATGTACATAAATAGTAAATTATCCGTCTCGACGGCGCGTCCTATTTTTCAGAAGTGTGTTAATGAAAATCTAAGTAAGTCAAGGCGAAGGCTGCAATTAAAAATCGATCCCGACACTCTCTCAAGTCTGGCAGTCTTTTCACTCTCTTTCCTTTTATACTTTACTTTCCCTTTCTCGCCCGCTGGTAAATAAGAGCGCATTCAACAGATTGCTGCTCATCAGCATTTTATTATTTTTAGAAGGAACTTCTTTAGCGCTCGAGAACTTCAAATGAATAATGCATCATTTATAGAGTTCACTGAGCTGAGTTTGTTTTCCGCTTTTGAAACTTTTCTCGGCATTCATTTCCACGCTCCGTTTATGAGTAGTTCAAGGTTAATTCTTTTCCTTGAGATAGGTCATTGAAATTTTGAATCTTTCAGCGGAAGTTTCATCTGAAGAATTTGGAAATGAAGTTGAAACAACTTCTAAATTGAGATTTTTCGATCTTGTGTATTTCTTTAATTTTCTATAATTTGCAGCAATATGAAATTTCACATGGAAAATTATATTCTATATCCGGTTGAAGCCTTACAGTTTTCTATTGTGAGTTTTACAAGGTGTGAATAGATAATCGGTTAAATATGGTGAAAGATGACCAATTAGAAAAAAAATGAGAAAGTGCTTTTTTATGTTTTCTGTAGGGGCTTTATTTTTCAAAATAGCAAAAAAGTACATTCATGTATGTTCTTGTTTTTTTTTTTATTTATTTATTTCATTTCCAGTGGAATACAAAACGAGATAAACCTGAAGAGGGTATTCACAAATGATGAGTTGAAAATAACAGTAAATGATTTGATTGTATTACATATATATATATGCGAAATAGTGTTATGAATTACAATAGATAGAGATGAAAATGATGATTATATGAACATTTAAGTGAAGTGGTGAAGGTGACGAGAGGATTAGAAAAGATGTCGATTTCTATTGATTTGGATATAGAGGTGTATGATTTATAACACTTTTTTAGGGGAGAATTCAAATACTAATTAGTTTTACTTCGATTTGTTTGGAATGAATATTCTTTTAGTATGTATTATATAGAGGTACAATAATCAAAAGTTGGTTAAATATAGAGCTGCTGTCAAAACAATTATTTATAATTTTATATAGGAACTTGATCAGCTGTTTGAAGTCTATCTGCCAATGATATAATAATAATAAATCGGCTTTGTTGATAATACAAAAAAAACAATACAAAGATACATTTGAACTCAGTTTACCTACACCCAGGATGAACATCAAGAAGAAGAAGAAGACCAAGAAAAAGAAGAATACCAAGAAGAAGAACGACAAGAAGAAGTATTTGAAGGTTATGACTCAGATGAATAGATTTTTACATTTTTTTAATTTCAATCGCTTTTATAATTTCTAACCCTTCCTAATATATTTTATTATGCAAGTTTGCAATTTGACACAATCATAACAGACATGTAGAATAGGCCTACTGGGGAAACTACGTTGAAAAAACGCGCTAAGTACACCACCTCATAGGTGCCGTGGAAACGTGTGCATATAATGACGATTACAACTTTTACAACTTTTTGACTCGTCGTATCTCAGAAACGGTGGCTCTAAGAAAAAAAAGGGTTGATACATTTTTTGTAGAGACTTTTATGATCTACAATTTTTATCTGAAGTTATTTCATGATAAAACTTACCGTTTTTCTGAAAATCGCGAAAAACCAATTTTTTTTCGAGATTTTTGACCTTTGACCGTGAATAATTTTTTTTCCAGACATCGCAATCATTCGGAATTTCAAGATCTCATTCTTAACTATGTTTTGAACAATTACACGTGTTTGCAGCTTGTTGTAAATTTATGTACCTTCCAATGTCTAGATTGACCGAATTATTGAGTTTTCTTCATCTTTTCTGTTCAAAGTTTCATCACTAGGTACAGAAAAATTGTTAGTTTCTTTTTTTTTCCCAGTCTCATGCACAACCAGACTCTCTTATTTCGAGCTCTTTAAGTTCTTGGGCATTGTAAGATACACCTCCGATGGTTAAGTTCGTGATTTCTGATAGTGGCTTCAAGATTCTGTTCCCTTGCTCTTTTCAGATGAAATTTCAAAACAGACTGCTGTTCTCTATCTTCAGGACATAAATCATTTGCGATAGCGAATTGGGATCCTTTCAACTTATGAATGTTTGGAAAATCAAAGATTTCTTCAGAATGAAAGGAACTCTATTATAATGGAGTGCTTTTCTGATTTCCCAGCAACAAATATATGGTTAATATCAGCCTCAGAAAGGTTCAAGTCTAGTGCCTTGTTCAACTGCGACAATGTACTTTCTATTAAGGAATCCTTTTCTATATCGAGACAAAAAACTGAAATATTATTTTTTCTCAATTTTCTTTGCATCCAAAGGTTTTGTCGTATCAACCTTTCAACATCAGCAGCGGTAGCCTCAACTTTAAGTTAATATTCGAGCTACTATTTGATATTTGACTTTCCAAATATTTAGTTTGAGCTTCACAAACTTCCTCCAACCTAGTTGTTTGCTCACTGTTAGCTTTTTGGATGAGAACAAAGAGTTCATCGGCAGTCAAATTATTCATATCAAAAGAAATTCTTAAGAGCACTCTTCACTAAGTCGAGACTCCTATGGTGGTAGAGGAATATGTCAAATAAATACCAAACATAAAAAGAAATTCTGCGATAAGTAAGGCATACTGCAGGAAATCACTGAAGAGGCTTTGAAATGAACGAAACCTTTTGAAATTGAACTGTTATAATCATCGTATGCACGGGATGAATAACTAACGAAAGGAATGAATAACTATCCAGGTCCGTATTTGGAATTCGTAATTTTTTGGGAGCCCTGAAAACACGAATCATCTTATGGAAAATGGTATGCACTATTGTTCCAGATTTTATAAAGGACAACAAATTACGACAATTAATTTTTTTTCCAATTTAAAAAAATGTGACCTAATAGTGGAGAAAAATAATTTTCCCCTGTATCTCGCAAACTCTTCAGTTCAGTTGCTTATCTTCACATACTGAAAAGTTAAAGACTTTGGATTAACCTAAGCTTAGGTTGAGAATGAATGAAATCTCGACTTTTAGAAAAGAAGAAAACCAAGACAAGTATATCTCAGCTCCATACAAAAAAATGTGGTATTTAAAACAAATCATACAGTACAGGGCCTTCTAGGAAATCCAAAGGACAAAGTAGAGAATTCGGAAAAGTCGATAATTTACGAAATTGAATGTAAGGAATGCGATGCAAGATATTATAGACAGACTAGAAGATCTATTAAAATACGAATACTTAGCACACCTAAAATATGGAAGATCAGAAAAATCAGCAGTCGCCCATCATATTCTGCAACAAAACCATTCTATAGACTTTAGTTGATTAAGATTAGTTGGACAAGTAAACAACAACAGGCATCTAGATGCCTATGAGAGTGTAAACATAATAATATTATGAATAAAGATTGAAGGTAAAACCCTTTTAACGTGTTCCGAGGCTTTGACCACGTCCAAAGCTACAGATTGGATTATGTTGACAACGGGTTCCATCTAAGCCGAGTATTTGGCTACCAACATTATCCCAAGAATGAAAATTCTGGAAGTAGCCGCATGTAGTTAGGATGCACTTTTCCAAGTTGCACTATTTCCTTCCTGATATAATGTTTGAAGGGTTTCAGAAATATTGGAAGATTTTCTTCAAAAACTCTGATGGCTTTATGTTTCTCCTCCATCTTGTCTCGCAATGTCTGGAAATATTAGTTATCAAATTCCTCCTCAAAACTGATTCCCGAAAAAATGTATAGTATCTTTGGTGGTTCCCATTGCATTTCTAATTTCCGGAAGTTAATTTAGATCATTGATAACTAGATTTAGTTTGTGGTACCCCTCCGTCCCTTGCTCAATGTGTTTCTTTAAAATCAAATCTCCCGCGTCAATTCGCAGTCTGTATAAATCCTCGAGAATACCTTTACCATAATGTTTACTTGTCAGTGCTAAGTTGTGTGACCCGCAAAACGTAATGCAGGAAATAATAAATTTTATAATTTTGCGATTTTCTTCAATAATTCCCTGGGAATATTTGTACAGTTGCAATGCCTCCTTATGGAAGTGGGTTTCAATATACTTTTTGCACTGCTCGTGAATATCTTTGAACTTACAAAATGGCCTTATACTGAATAATTCCCATATGCCTCTAAATGAATCGGATTTGGTGGGAACAACGTACAATATTTACAAAATGCTCCTTTTTTGGCACCTGGAATATACCAACCATGGAGAGTATGTTTCAAACCAAGAATAATTAAATTTTCTCTTTAAATGTTTTGCATTTTCCGTAAGGTTATAGGTCGCGGAGGGGGAACAACAGTTTTCAATCAATTACTTCTTATTTTCGGTTGATAACATATGTGCCCGTCCAACATAACGCCCGATATCATTTTCATTGCAGTCATCCTCATCCATCAATGAATCAGGATTCGTCGCCAGAGTCAGATATCTAGAGGAACTTGGTCTAGGTGGTTCCTGCGGCTGAATATAACCTGTTGTGGTGATCGATGATTACACATGCGATATTGTCGTTACCTTGTCCTGTTCATCGCTGTTGCTACTTGATCCATCAGTTTTTTTTCGTTCCAAACTTCCTGCAAAACAAAACGGTTTGATAAAACTCCATGTAATTGATTAAATTTTTATGGGGGAGAAGTTTTGTTCAATTACTTATAAACATTATCTCAGGAAGCTTTTTTAGCCTTATTTATATCAAGGATCTGTTTTAATTTGTATTTAATTAAACCACAAATATAATTTATGATTTGTTTTCATAATTAATTATTGAAAACAAAACCACTGTTGAGTTAACGTTAAATTAATAAAAATAAAAATACTACCTCTTTAGTCTAAGATTAAAGCAGTACATAACTCACCAAAAAACTTTTTGATGTCCATTTTGATAAGATGATGAATGGAGACACACTCAGAAACTTCACAACTCAACACTGAGATGATGAGATCTTATATTATTTAATAAATATGAATCAATATTGAATCATCCTGGTGATTCGGTGAATAGAATAGACTTCTGAAGAAGCCAGCCACTCATACTGGCGAAACGTTAGGATACAGTTCCAAACCACGACGGCCTTCAAACTTGAATGAAGATTGTAACAATGAAAATCTTGGCCGCGAAAGCCTTAATCAATTTATCAATTTCGATATAAATTGAAGATGCGGCAAAAACTTGGGGTACTATTCCTTGAAATAAGTATATTTTGTCCTTTTATGATTTTTGATAGGGCGCTTTGTTTCGAAGATACGGGGCGAAAAAGAATTTAGACAATAACAATTTTGGTGATTGTTTCACTATCACTGTCGTCATTTAAATCAATAATGCTATTACTATGGATGTGTCTGATCTCCATATAGTTTTTTTCAACTAAAATTACTTTTTTAATCCTTTTCTGTCAGTCTTCTTCGGTGGTATCAGATACTTCTTCTTTAACTAACTCTATTACCTTCTTATCAAATTTTGGAAAATTATTTTTAGGCCTGATTCTTTGTTTCAATTTTTCCCAAATCAACTCGATGGGATTAAAAGCATAAAAATAGGGAGAAAGTCACAGTATAGTGTGTCCATACATTTCAGCAATACTCTCACTTTTTCAATAGTTTCAAAGAATTCGGAACCCACCCCTCACTTCCTCCGCAATGCATAATGATTAGTCGCGATCTTTTGTTTGCAGACATGTTAGGCGTACACATTCTCGAACCATCAGTCCACCCATTCGTAACTGTGTCGTTAGTGTCATACCAAATTTCGTCGAATTAGAAAATTTGCCGTTGTTCTTGTCCATATTTAGAAATTTGTTCTAAGTATTTGTTAGGCAATTCCACTATTCTTCTGCTTTCCATAACTGCTTGACGTTTGTTTATTATTTCAGATCTAAATCCTATTTTGTTTATCCAATTCTGAGAAGTTTTGTAATGATAATAATAATAATAAATCGATTTTATTCATCTTTGAACACACATGTAAAGAGATAACAATAACAGGTATTCAAAGATAAAGTGGCGAAGTTTCACCCGAGGGTGTTTTTCAACTTAAGCATGGAAACACAATATTAATTTACAAGTTCCTTAATTATTTTAGCTATAATATCTACGATGAGTATAATTCTATTACATTGTAGAATAATTTTGCTGTCTGAGATCTATCAAATTAATTAGTACATTAAATACATAAAGTGATTGACTGGTCGTTATCCGTTCTATAGATGCTGAGTTCGACATTTGTTATTCATATTGAGCTGATAATAGCGATTTCAACGAGTGTTATAATCACTCAGATACCCTATTTTGATTAGTTTGTCATATAAATATGACACTCATGAATTGTCCACTTGGATAAAGTTGTTTGAGTGTATTATATGAACCTCGGCAAAGTTGATTGACATGTTTTGTGAACCTCAATTCATTGTCCAACCAGAGTCCGAGGTATTTTGTTTCATTCTTTATGGGAATTTTTTTCCCACCCAAAACAATGTCACAGCAGCTCACGTAATGGCCGGAAGTAGCTAATTTCTTCCTTATGATTTAAGTTGTAGGAATCTCATTGCTTTTGTAACAGTCGTATATTGTTTTTTTCAATGATTTTATTAGATGAACATCTGAAGGTTTTGGTAATCCCGTATCACATCGCGTCTTGCGTTCATACGGTTTGTTTTTGACTATATTACGTTCAGTTGAAAAAGGATTTTCTGTCAAATCTGAAGTTGCTTGTAATAGTTTGTTTTCCTCGAAACCAAACTTGAGATGTAGATTATTATATACATTGAAACATACTCTCTGTATTTCAATATTCAAATGCATCCGAATCTTATTCACTGGTATCTCTTTTTCATATTGTTCACCATCGTTATTGGAATCACTACACGTTGTTATCACACTTGTTATTACTGTTATTACTTGTCCAAGGACGCCACATTTTGAACAGATAACAAACATTTTAAGTACTGCACCAATATCGAATTTCAACACTCGAATCGCGATCAGTTCCTGAACTGAACATTGTCATCATGACTGCTATAACCATCCTCGCATTCTATTCGTCATCGTAAAATGACTTCAAATTTAATTTTATGACTCTTCAGCTAATCATAAAACTCAGTAAAAATTATCCAATACGAAGCGCCAACTATTCAGTCCACGTGGACTAATTGGCAGCGGCTTTATTTCTCTGTATTGGTTTTTTTGGCCTTTGAGATAGCCGACACCTTTAACTATGCACAATACCGGTTACTTCGACTATAACCTACCTATCTAAATCTAACATGAACACTGTGAAACTTTATCATAATGTTTCTTATTAGTCAATGGGCTATGCTTGAAGACTGGCAGTAAACAAACCTAAAGCAAATGGAACTTCAAACGTTCAACCCAGTCTCTATATACCTACACAGTAGGTTTAACGGACTGACGCCTATCAGAAAACAACTACTCCCCTGGCTAATACCACGAAGGGCGTTGGATTATATCTGACAGGCGTCAGTGCAGGAATCTTCACAGAAAATGTCTTGCATATGCAATTGGCAATACAACTGAAAGAGTCGACCTTCAATTATGGAACGGGCACACTTGCAGACCGGTTTCGGGCTTATTAGCCACTCATCAGTGCAAGATAGTGACCATCATCGACCTAAAGTCAATGATATTCCACAATTGAAAATCGGAATTCTTTCAGAGTATTTCATTCCTCTTCCGAAGTTGGAGCGAACATCAAAAATGTCACTCCATCTAGTGGACGAGGTACTAACCAACTGCATATCCGTAATTTGCCCGATTCCTCTGAATAAGGAATAAAAACTTTCTTATTAGTCAATGGGCTATGCTTGAAGACTGGCAGTAAACAAATCTAAAGCAAATGGAACTTCAAACGTTCAAGCCAGTCTCTATATACCTACACAGTAGGTTTAATGGACTGACGCCTATCAGAAAACAACTACTCCCCTGGCTAATACCACGAAGGGCGTTGGATTATATCTGACAGGCGTCAGTGCAGGAATCTTCACAGAAAATGTCCAACGCCCTTCGTGGTATTAGCCAGGGGAGTAGTTGTTTTCTGATAGGCGTCAGTCCATTAAACCTACTGTGTAGGTATATAGAGACTGGCTTGAACGTTTGAAGTCCCATTTGCTTTAGATTTGTTTACTGCCAGTCTTCAAGCATAGCCCATTGACTAATAAGAAAGTTTTTATTCCTTATTCAGAGGAATCGGGCAAATTACGGATATGCAGTTGGTTAGTACCTCGTCCACTAGATGGAGTGACATTTTTGATGTTCGCTCCAACTTCGGAAGAGGAATGAAATACTCTGAAAGAATTCCGATTTTCAATTGTGGAATATCATTGACTTTAGGTCGATGATGGTCACTATCTTGCACTGATGAGTGGCTAATAAGCCCGAAACCGGTCTGCAAGTGTGCCCGTTCCATAATTGAAGGTCGACTCTTTCAGTTGTATTGCCAATTGCATATGCAGGACATTTTCTGTGAAGATTCCTGCACTGACGCCTGTCAGATATAATCCAACGCCCTTCGTGGTATTAGCCAGGGGAGTAGTTGTTTTCTGCTAGGCGTCAGTCCATCAAACCTACTGTGTAGGTATATAGAGACTGGCTTGAACGTTTGAAGTTCCATTTGCTTTAGATTTATCATAATGCATATTTCAACTTTCTTCTTCTTCCTACACCCAAGACAAAAAAATACATCCCAGTTTGCATAAATTCCCAACGGATTGGATTTTTGTAGAGACCTTTACGTCATTATAAATGATATGTCGAAAGTGCCTGTCGATCCCACTTGTGCGTGTTTTTCAGCTTAGGTCAAATGTCAAATTTTTTTTATTCATTGCTTATATCTTTTGAATGGTGAAAGCTACGGGAAAAATCATTCAGAGAAAGTTCGTGGATTGTGAAATTCTGTACAATAATAGTATGAATACTTTTTTTATGAAGTACTGTTTTCGAGTTATAGCGATTTCAAACTTAGAAAATACAAATATGCACTCATATATGGCTATAGAGAACATCCGGTGACTTTTAGTCTTTGATACTCATGCATTAATGCGTGTGGAAAATTAGTGAATCAACCTCCATGAAAAGAAGATACCGTTCGATCCTGTACTACTATTTCAACGGAGTAAAACGACATTTGATGATGAATTTGAAACATTCTATGTTATCCATTTTCGCTATGTGATGCAATGGGAATGCATAAGTCACAGATGTCAATCATTAATGATTGTTGATATATAATATCGTTTTTGATCGATCAATGATTGTTCAAAAAAATCAACAATAATTTCTCCATAATGCTCACAATAAAAGGCGCCTGATTCCGGTGTTATGTGAAGTTTGCAGCTGCCAATACTCTTGTGAAACAAGCTAATAATGATGCTTATTATGGAGATCACAGTAGAACAATTGAGTGAGACCAATATATCATTGTCGGAGAAGATGTTTGAAATCTGTTCTGTTTTTCCGTTACTTGTGCGAGCTAAGGATTAACGAGGTCTTACCTTTTAACGTGTGATTCCTAACATGGGTTCGATGATGGCAAGTGAAAATCGATCGTTCAGACTAGGGCTTGAATCACCGACCAACACGGCAGTCAATTCGAGTGAGTGAACAAAGCACCCGCGTCGAACCACCTGGCCACTGACCAATCTATTAATAACACTAACTGCACAAACTCCAAGTGAAAAAAATCATTCACTTTTTCAAACTTCGGAAAGCTCAAACTCAAACAAACAAAGTTTAATTGCATATTCTAAATGCCGAGTGAGTAAAGTAAGGAATTTTTTCTATCGTGTAATTCAATGTTCATGTAAAAGTAATTGTTCTGGAAGGGGTTTTATTTCTATTTTCGTATCTGAAAAGCATCATCTATACACCTTTGTGAAGAGTTCATTTTAAACTTAATCGTTTACTTCATTCCCTTGAAAGTTTCTTACACTTTCTTGTATGAAGATGGAGAAGTAAAAGTATGAAAATATAATCTCTTCTAAAAATATGGCCCTTTCAATTTGAACTTTGTCAATATATTGACAGTTGAGACGCTCATAATCGAAGGAAAGGAAACCGTTGATGAGTTCTAGACACAGATAATTAGCTTCATTAGTTAACACAGGGGGTGGAACCAGATCGTAAAATACAGGGTCTATCACGACGAGCGTTCGTTAGGAATATATGGGGAACGATTTGAAATAAAAACTTGAAAATTTTGTGGTAGTTAGTTTTACGAAACGGCCTTCTCAACTTAAATATTTTCAACTTCCGGTATCTTTCCGTTATGCCGGAAGTTGAGGGCAACTTCCTTATTTCAAATAGAACACCCTGTATTTTATTACTTTTTTGAATTTCTCAGCATACTTTAGGTTCACTTTGTATAACAATGCCTATGCCCAAATTCATTAGTTTTTGAGATATTATTTTTTTTCTGAAAAATTTGACAGTTACAGCACCACTCCGAAAAAATCATTACTCATAGACAGTAACAGTTGAAAGCATCAAGCCATGAACAGGTCCATCGAATTTTTGAAAATAATTTACAGAGCGGTCGAAATTTCCACCTAAACAAAACATCGAGAAAACTGATGAAACACGATTTTTTCAAATAGAAACCATACACTATTCTATTATTTTTGGATACTATGAAAAAAAAAGATGTCAAATTCATGAAGAATGTCTTATACCTAAAATACACCCCTGGCAAGATATATCCGATTTTGGGAAATATTTGTAATGTAAATCATTCGAAGCATTACCAAACAAAGAAAGCTTTGAAAAAAAATCAACTAATATTGAATCTGTCGTTGGTAAAAGGTAACTCAGAGTGAAAATGGATAGATTGATATAAAATACTATCAGAGAGATTAATTATATCTTTTTTCATTAATATCGAATAGAGTAATTTTATTTTGTTTATATTTTTTAAGGTTAGATTTTACTTCAATTTTAGAATTTAACTTAATTTCTTTAAATTCAAATAATATTGTGGTTCAATTCAATAGATTTTCAAAGGCATTGCCGTTTTGTTGTAAACAAGAATATATTCTTTTTTGCATACCACTATTTGTAGCTTTCTGTATGGAGTCAGGAATCAAATTATTGAAAGCTTACAGAACCCTTCGTTTCATGTTTTCTTTATCATTCACAGGGTAAAAAAGTCCAGTGGCTTCAGGTCTGGAGAGCGAGGAGGAAATTTAAATGACCCATTGTACACAAAGCCACTGATCTCCGAACATCCCATTCAACAACCCAGCAACGGTATCAGTACTATGTGCAGGTACTCCATCCATCTGATATCATAACTTGAAACAGTATTGTTCAGAAACATGCCTTATGGATTCACCAACCACATTTCTAATTATATGCGAATATCTATCGCTATTCAAATTATCTTCATAAAGTTATAAACATAACATTCGATCTTCCTTTATAGCGCAAAACACGTTAAAACTTCATGAATCCTAGAAGTTGCACTGGCGAACGAGCTTTGGATTTTCTGCTGCCTAAAAATGACTATTATGGCGGTTGTAATTGGCAAATTTGACTTCATCTGTCTATATCATGTTCTTCATGAACTCAGGGTCCTCCTGTATCTTGATAAGAAACCATTCGCAGAATTCCACTCGTGCAGGTAAATCGTGAGGTTTCAGATTTTGAGCCTGGTGATATTCAAAGAGACGCCACTTATGTTTGATTAAATCCGGTTTATTGACGAACATGAAATTCTAAGTGACCTTTCTGCGCCTTTCAAAGAATTTTCTGGATAGGCTGTAAAGTCGGCCAAAACTACAATTTCGATGTTCTCATTGTTTACGTGTGTTTTTTTTTTGTTGATGACAGAAGAAAAAGATCCGAAATCACGGCAGTTTCTTAGAAGTCTGTGTAGATTTGGAAATCTTTCTGCAAAAATACGACAAGTTCTGTCCATTATCTTATTGCATTCACCATAAATGATTATTAAATTCAGGAAATCTTCATTAGAATAACCCAAACGAGACATTTTGCACACAAATAGAAAACAACGCAATAGAAGTCAATTATATCGCATCAAATTATGACATATTTGTTGTAACTTCATTTGTTTTCAAAGCTTTCTTGGTTTGGTATTGCTTGGAATGATTAACATTTCAAATATTTCCCAAAATCGGATATACCTTGCCAGGGGTGTATTTTAAGACATTCTTCATGAATTTGATATCTTTTTTTTCGTAGCATCCAAAAATAATAAAATAGTGTATGGTTTCCATTTAAAAAAATCGTGTTTCATCAGTTTTCTCGATGTTATGTTTTAGGTGGAAATTTCGACCACCCTGTAAATTCTTTTCGAAAATTTGATGGACCTGTTCATGACCTGATGCTTAAGGTGTGATTCTGTGAAATTTCACATTTTCAACTGTCTATGAGTTGTTCCTGAGTGGTGCTGTAACTGTCAAATTTTTCAGAAAAAAATGAAAATCTCGAAATCTAACAAATTTGGGTATAGGCATTGTTATACAAAGTGAACCTAAAATGTGGAGAAATTTAAAAATGTCATAAATTACAGGGTGTTCTATTTGAAATAAGGAAGTTGCCCTCAACTTCCGGTATAACGGAAAGAGGCCGGTAGTTGAAAATATTTCAGTTGGGAAGGCCATTTTGTAGAACCAACTACCACAAAATTTCAGTTTTCATTTTGAATCGTTCTGCATACCTGTTCTGTATATTCCTAACGAACGCTCGTCGTGAAAGATCCTGTATATCAATATGAAACATACTAAGTACCGAGAAAATACACCTATAACGTACCCGGAAAAACATTCACTAAGGAATCGTCTGAGAAAAACAACCGATGAACTGCTTCAGTAGAGCAGAGATCGGCTCAGGATTATTATAGAACTTCTCACCAAACACTGTTCATTTAAAGAACACCTGAACACGTATATAACGATATCTCAGAGAGAGATACAATAGAGAGAGTTCGTGTTTTGTGGCCCTGGGTTACAAGAGGTAAGGAATTCAGGAAAAATTTCATTAGTTCGGACTTCCACTGTCTAATATGATATAAAATGATTAGAAATTCCTGAAAGAATCAATGGAATTGAAATGAATAACTGAAAATAACAATTATACCCGCCAAAAAAACTCTAAAATGAAATCACAATAAAATAAAATACAAGCAACAATTGAAAATCGAACAATGAAATAATTTAAAATATTTCAAGGCAAGTAATTTTACGACGTTTCGATTGTTAGTATCCACAATCATCTTCGGGTAATGACTCTGTTTTTTCAAAGTCTGGTACAACTTGATCAATGGTGGATTCCACTGCAGTAATTACCTTCAAAGTGGACAGAGATGTTGGCGCTATGGCAAAGTTGAGACCTTTCCTTAACAACAATTCCTCTATGCCCGTTAACGGGCAAGAACTCATGTTGATAACGTTGTCGGCTTCGTAGTTGTCCTGTTTTCGGTCTGCATTTGGTCATTGTTTCCTCACCAACTTTTCCCACTTCCTGTGTGTATTCTCCGTATCTTGGCGGATCTTCAAGCACGTGCTTTCAATCTTCGCAAAGATTGGTCTATGATCCTCTTCCAACGTCTCTCTTCTTAGTTCTGGCATCCTGCAACAAAGTTAACCTCTTCCAACGGTGGTAATTGATTTGAGACCTTATCAGTTGCTCAGTTGCCACATTTCAATATGCGTTTGGCTCTCTCTCCTGGGACTAGCAGAAAACGCTGTATAATATTACACCATGAACATTCCAAAATACCAAGGTCATAATCTTTCCAGCCGATTGTTGTGTTTTCGGGTGCTTTGGATGAGGTTCATTCCACGAGTTGCTCTCCTCTCAGATTACTATCGTTTTGATTCCGGAGAGAAATGATGGATACATGTTTCATCCATTGTCACATATCAAAGCAAAAATTTCGGTTTGTTATTTTTAAACATGGCCAAATACTACTCAGAGTCATGAATACGTTCTTGTTTTTAGTCAATAGAGCGCTCGCGCAGCACCCACTTTGAGCAGAGCTTTCTCATAGTCAAATTCTCATGCGATATAAAGAATACGTTTTTTTGATATACTCATAATGTCTGCTAACTCACGCAACTTCATTTTTCATCATTTGGACGTCCACTGCGTTTTGCATCGGTGTCTTTACGACCACGTTTGAAGTCACCAAACCAACGTTTGATTGTTGTTTCTGATGGAGCGAAGTCCTTATAACTTTTCAAGTCATTGCTTTGCTTGACCGGTTTTTTCCATCAAGAAGCAGTATAAAATCAAAACACGAAATTGTTTTCTGATCCAGTGTTTTGAAAACCATAAAAGTAGTGTCACTTTTAGCACTTAGCACAATAACTCACAAACTTATCATGAAATTTCAACAGCTTTTTTTGAAGGTTAGTACAAACTGAAATAGTGGTGAATGCAATAAGACTAGCGACATCTACGTGATAAGTCTAAGACTTTTCACACCAGTTCATTTTTCATATTCCCATCAAAAAATACATCAGTGGTTGTGAATGAAACAATAGCTAGGCAAATACTGGTTTATTTTACTTTCTCTAGATCATTTAAAGTACATACATTTCAAAGAAATATACCGGGAGATCTTCTACATCTTTCCCTTCCTCTACTACAAATATAACATCATCATTGCTACTTTCCAAAACTTTCGGTTCTTCAACTACACAATTATCATTTGTTTTTTCTTCTGGAATAATAGCTAGAAACCTTCTGTTTCTTTCTATAACTGATCCATTATCCAACCTAACATTATATGACCTACGTCTAACCTTATCTATAACTTCCCCCGGTTGCCATATAGAATTAGTACCTGAATCATTATTTTTGTATTCTTTTTTTAACGCTGGGTTTTGGGTTGTTTTATTATAATGGTACCTTCGTTCTTCCTGACGGTTATTTAATTTTTTTCTAGTTTGTTCTGAGTTTTTTAAACTTGGTTTTGACATACTATCTTCCATAGGAATTATGCTTCTTAATCTTTTTAAAAGTTATGCTGGTGAACCAATTTCATTTAAAACTGGGCCAAATACATATCTTTTTGATCATCCCTAATTTTTCTAAGAATGTTTTATAAAGTTTGCACAGCGAGTTCTACCATACCATTACTTTGTGGATACGTCTTAGCAAATGACTTGAATAATTCAGAGGAAAATTGTGGACCATTATCAGAAAATAAAGTTTTTGGAATGCCGTGACGAGCAAAAACGCTCTTCGAATGCATTATTACATTTACAGCAGTTGTATTTGTATGTAGGCAAATCAATTCTACGTATTTTGAAAAATAGTCAATGACAATCAAATACTGCTTTTTGTCCAGTTAAAACAGTCACAGCCTAATTTTTCCCATGGCTGTGATGGTACTTCATGTGAACATAACGGTTCTTTCATTTGAGATTTTCTGTATCTCATACATATAGAACAATTACCTATGAAATGGTTGATATCCCTACTCAGTGTTGGTCACATTGTACTGCATATTTTTTTATTTTTTTTCTCGGCCCTGATGACTGTAATGCAATTTATGCAAAGTTGCTTTCACAAATTTTTTAGAAATAACTATTATTTTGCCAACATAAAGCATATCGTTGAATTGTTGTAGATGATTTTCATTTCGAAAAAAACATTTGATGTAATCATTATATTTATTGATACTTTGTTGCCACCCATTTTGCAAAAAAAATCGTATTTTTGTGATGGCATTTGTATATCTACACTTGTGTCATCATTCATTTATGTATTGTTTGTATATGCTCTAGATAATGTGTCTGCTAGATACATGTTCTTTCCCGGTGTATAAAAAATATCTATATCATATTAGTGCAATTTTATTAACATGCGTTGAAGTCTCAAAGGACAGTCGATAACATTTTTTTTAAAATAGAAACAAGTGGTTCAAATTGATAAAACCTCTCACAATCAAAGGCAATACCAAGCATTAAAGCTATTACAGCATATCTTTTTTCTGTGTCTGTTAACGCACGGGAAGCATAAGCACACGGCATGTTATCCTGAAACAATACTGCTGCTATTCCATCTTTAGATGCATCAGTAGAGATCGTGGAGGTTTTGTGAACACCGAAATATTCTAAAACTGCATTTTCACATATTATGTTTTTAATTTTTTCAAACGGTTCTTGTAAATTTTCATCACAAATAAAAACATTATCGTTTCTCAACTTGCTAAGATAATTCACAAAACCCAAAAATCTTTGTACGCCTTTCTTATCTTTTGGAATGGGTATTAATTTTATAGCTTTTATTTTGGAACTATCAGGTTTGATGCCATCTCTTGTTATGAGGTGACCCAGGTATTTTAGTACTGTCAGATTTATTTTACATTTCTTTATATTAATCTTAATATATTATTTTCTTGCAATCTCTAACACTCTTTTCAATCGTTGATCATGTATTTCTTGGAATTCCCCATAAATCAAAATATATTCTATAAAAGTAAGAACTCCTTCAACATCTTTCATGAGAAATTTCCGGTGCTGACGCAATCCCAAACGGTAACCTCCTGTCAAATCCCATTGTTAGCACCCAGAGTTGTGAAATACTTAGCATTAACCAGCCTGTGAGCAATAATGAGCAAAGGAAAATGTTCTCTTTTGATAGCTTTGTTAACGTCCTTGAGGTCTAAGCAAATATGAATGTTCCCGTTAGGATTCCTAACTATTACAATATAATTAACCCACTCTGTAGGTTCCTGAACTTTCCTTACTATCCCAGTATTTTCTAGTTCCTCTTATCATTTTTTAAATTTTTTATATAAGGATAAAAGGGTAAAGGCACTTTCCTAGGGACATGAACATTATGATCTATTTTAATTTTATATGTTAGATGCAAACATACTGTACTACTAAAGACATCTAGGTATTTCTTTGTTATACTGTTATAATCTATTACATCAACTCTCAATACCAAATTCAATTTTTTTATAGAATTTAAACCTAATAAATCCATTGTTTCGTTTTTATAGGTACATTTCAACTTGATTTTTCCTATTACAGGTATTATTTATTTTGTTAATGTGCTTAATTTGACGAAACTTTTTTCTAAATTTTCAAATGGACTTCTATTTATAAGGGTATCCATGGAAATTACATTGACCGTTGCACCTGTGTCTAATTTATATTTTAAAGAGCAATTGTTAATATTCATCCCTATCATCCATTCTTGCTCACCCTTCTCATTTGATTTTTTTTTGTGTTGATCAATTGTCTTATTTGATCTCATATACCTCGGTTGAACAATGTGCGAATTGGCTGTGGTTTCACTTGTGATTTATTCTATTTGTTGTTGGAAATTTTCGATTGCTTTAGCTTTATTGACAGCTTCTAGTAAAGTTTTGCAATCGCCTACTAACAAACGTTGATCCGTCTCTTTTTTGGCTAGTTCACAAATGAAAATACTTTTAATTTTTCAGTCCATTAGGTCACCCAACTCACACGAATGTGCGCCATTTTTTAAATCTGTAATGAAGTTATCGATGGTTTCTCCTTCAAACTGGTTTCGTGGAAAAAATTTGTGTTTCTCAAAATCAAGATTTTTGAAAGGAAGAAAATGATCTTCGAATTTCTTTAATAAAATATCCAACTTTCCATCTTCATTTGGATCAAATTCGAATGTTGTTTAAATACGATTTGCCTCTTCTCCTATATAATGGAGCAGTTGTTCACATTTTGTAGATTAATCTTTCTTAGAATATTCTATTGCCATTAAATAATTCGTAAATCTTTTTTTCCACAAAATCCAATTATTCTCCATATTTCCTTCGAATTTCACAGGTGGAACTCCGTTTCCAGCCATCTTATGAATATTTACTTTTTTGTTTCGTTTTTTACAATTTTTTTGCTGACTGCGCCATGTGAATGAAACGATAGTTAGGCAAATACTGGTTTATTTTAATTTCTCTAGAACATTTAGAGTACATACATTTCAAATAAATATACCGGGTTATCCTCTACAGTGGTTATAACCACTTATTTTCCACATTTTTCTCATAACGCATAAATACAGTTCAGATATGAATTTTCGAATGTGAAATTGATAGAGACAATTGTATGACTTCCACCATTCTATTATCTGTAATATTTTTGACATGAGGAGAAGTGAAATGTATGAAACGAACCATCATTTCGTCATTATATCAACACGATTTATATTCTTACAGGTGAAATTTTATTTTATTTTACCCCCGTACTATTTCTTCAATTCAACTTTCAATTTATTTTATCTTTCGAACATATTTCCACTAACTGCATATGCAATTCTTTCTCATGTGACTTCTCATTTTTTTTCCACACTCACCCACAAAAAAAACTTTTTGAATTATTCTGAAAAATCCCATCACGATAAGATACTTTGAATTCACTTTCAAACTACTCATCATTAGTGAAAATATTTACTCATAATCAACTTGATTATTATTAGTGTCAAAAATCGAAAGATTGCACAAAAAAACATAATGAAAACCTTTCTTTCTCAAAGTTGATTTCAGTATAACCAATAAAATATTCATCCAAGACTAAAATCGTTCCCATTTACTATATATTCCCTTCAAGTCCAGTCACAACTTGAACCTTTTCATTAGAGGAACACTGATTTTTTATTATTGAGAGTACTTGATTTTGAGAAATTGCTTTCTAAAGCAAATTGTAGTTTATTGGTATTAACAATTAACAGGATTTGGAAAAATGTATAAGACATTTTTTATCGACAACATTCATTCGAAAAATATTCATTTCAAAGATTCATATCTCGAATACTATTCAAATTCGAAATAATATACAGGATGTTACTCTTCAACTCTAGCTACCCCTGAACCTTTTTGGTTTGGAGTTGAATTTTTCTCCATTATGAATTGTTTCCAGTATCGTGATTGCTGGTAGAAAATAGATAGATAGATAGGTAGACATTCATTGATCATACACCAATTTATATTGGATTGATAAGTCAAAACAGAACAATGTTAAAATAATAAAATAATTAAACACTTTAAAAACATTTTCAAACCAAGCAACACTGAAAGTAGATAGTACACAGTACACTGTTCATTGACAGTCCGAAATGAATTCTGAAATACTATAAAATGGTAACGGATAACATTTCAGTTTTGTTTTGAATCTAAATTCAAATGATTCTTCAAGTCATTATGTAGCATGTTAAAAAACTTTGCCGCAACATATTTTGGGAATTTTTTATAGGTCGAGTAGTTAACAATTTCCGATCTGAATTGGTTTCTTTGACGGGTTGGGTAGTGGTGGACATCCGCATTTTGAATAAAATGGTTTTTATGAATGTAGGCAATCATTAATAATTTATACAAATAGATACTCGTGATTGTCAATATTCTCTTTTCTTTGAAAACATCTCTGCAAGATTCTCGAAAACCCAGATGGAATATCAATCGTATGATTCTTTTCTGTGCTATGAAGACTCTGCTGCTATCAGTAGCGGGACCATAAACTATAATATTATGACTAATGGAAGAATATACCAATGCATAGTAAACGCTGATGAGACCTTCTTCATTTAAACAGCTCTTTAAATTTCTCAACGCAAAGAAGTGCTTATTCAAGGTGGAACATAGTGAATCTATGCATTTGTCGCATTCGAGGTTTTCGTCGACGATTGTACTCAAAAACTTGGAGCTACTTTGAAATGTGATTAATGAACTGTTTATATACAGGTTTTCAGCGATGGATCTTCCCGTAGTTCATTATTAAATTTTTCTTCTGACACCAATGGTCGAATTCATTCAATACGTTTTTTGTTTTTGCTATTAGTTCACCTCTGTTAGGGCCAGATATCAAAATTGAGCACATCTGCGAACCAGTAAACCTTTCCATCCTTCACATGTTTGGGAAGGTCATTTATAAATAACAAAAAAATCAGTGGACCCAGGACGCTACCCTGAGGAACTCCTGAGTCCACTAAGAATTCATCAGATGTTTTATCATCTGTTTCCTCTCTTCTAGGAATGAACGGAACCAGTCCTCAATTTTTCTACGTATACCGAGTGCAAACATTTTTGTCTAGATGGAATTGAAGTTAAGAGTATCGAAGGCTCGGGATAAGTCGGAAAACAATCCAATGACCAACTCACCTGCCTCCAGCTTATCCTGTATCAGCTGAATCAAATCTCTAGTTGCAGTTTCAGTAGAATATACTTCTGAAACCATGTTGGTTTGGGCTAAGTCACTTTTTTATGTATTGGTTCGGCCTATGTGCCATCCTTTTCTCCAATACCTTTGACAATATACTCAATAATGCAACAGGCTTATAGTTGAGTAAGGAATGTCTGTCATTTTTTTTGTAGATAGGTGATACTAAGGATATTTTCAGTCGACTTGGAAATTGACCCAGTTCAACTGATATATTCAATGTATACGCTAAATATGGTGCAATTTCTGTAACACACTTTTTCATTAGGTAAACTGGAATTTCATCTATTCCAGTAGATTTTTTATTCTTTAAGTTTTTTTATTATAACTTCTATTTCTGACGACAGAAAAGGCTGAAAAGAAAAATAATTCATTTTTGTTATAGATGATGTTGTGCAGTTAATTGAGAGACCGTTACTGAAATTGGCTTTGAGTTTTCCATCGACTCCCATCACGAAAAAGTTACCAAATATATTTGCAAGTTCCTGTTTATCAGATATTCGTTGACCGATGATCGATCTCCATGGCGTTTTGTAATATTTTTTTATTCAGACGTGTATTAACAATATTCCAGATCGTCTTATTTTTATCACTCGATTCCTCTATGAGATTCTTATAGTGATTCTGCTTCGCTATTTTTACATTTTGGTTATATAATTTTTTCAATCGTTTATATTCATCATTGAGAGCGAATTGTTTTACGCAAGTTATTGAGATTCCTCAGATTATCTGATAAATTGGCTCTTATCAAGGAGCTATTTCAAATCATTGTGGACAATTTCAAAAAGAGTTTCAGTTTATCTCATAGCGTGACAATTGATGAAAAACTATAGGGTTTCAGAGGACATTGTCAATTTCGACAGTACATTCCGAGCAAGCCTAACAAATATGGCATCAAAATATATGCGCTGTGCGATGCAAGAATGTTTTACACATTAAACTTGGAGGTGTACGTTGGAACTCAACCAAAGGGACCATTTTCAGCTAATAACAGTGCCCTTGAAATTGTAGATAGATTGTGTGAGCCTATCCGAGGCAAAGGTGGGAATTTGACAACAGACAACTTCTTCACCAGCCTCGAACTTTCTGAACTTCTTCTTCAGTACAAGATCACCACTGTAGGTACTATTCGTAAAAACAAGCGTATGCTACCGCGAGAGTTTGTCGACGGAAAGAATCGACCGATTGGTACTAGCATGTTTGGTTACAGAGATAACTGCACCCTAGTATCATATAATCCAAGAGAAAATAAAAATGTTCTTCTCATCTCCACTATGCATGACAATGATTCAATTGAGGAAGCAACAGGAAAGCCACAGATCATCATTGATTATAATTCTACCAAAGGTGGTGTTGATACTGTAGATCAACTGTGTTCGAATTATAATTGTATCCGCAACTCAAGAAGATGGCAAATGGTTGTCTTCTATAGCTTGTTGAATGTGTCTGCTATCAATGCGGAAGTGATTTTTCACGCAAATAATCCTGACGACAAAACGTTGCGCCGGCACTTCCTTGAAAATTTGTCTTTTGCCCTGATAAGCAACCATCTGAAATCATGAGCTTATTCAGAATACATACCACGTTCAATGCGCAGTAGAATTCTTGAAATTTGTAATCTTGATTCTGAACCTTTCGGTTTGGAAAGGAGAGATACAGGTCGATGTGTAACCTGCGCTTCTAAAAAGAACAGAAAAACCCGATATTTTTGTGAAAGCTGTAAGCGGTTTCTGTGCCTGGAGCACTGTACAATGATTTGTGAAGATTGTTTCGAGAGAAATATTGTCAACAATCATTGAATTATGGTTGATATATGAACACGGGCATTTTTTCTCAGGATTTGAGGTTTTTGTTACAAAATTATTCATATTTTCAGAATTCATTATAATGTATTCAGTTCATTGGCAAGATAATATTTGAATTTGTATTTTTTTAAATAAAATTTGATTCCCAATGATGTTTGTTTCAATCAGAATTAACTCAAATGAGTGTAGTTTGATAGAAAACATTTTTTCACACACACAAAAAAATATGTCTCTCAGACCGACGTCACCACTCATGTTTCTTAAAACCACGTCATCACTGGAGGGTTAATTATCCACTGTTGTATAGATGACACGGTAGAACAGTTTCATGTACTAGTCCAACTGATAAAGTAACCGTGTAGGGAAACGCGTCTTGCATGAAATTCATAAATAGTGTTATTCCTTTTCGTCAAGTAACGGGTCAGTGTATTCACAGTTTTTATATTCATCCATTACAAACAAGTTTTATCTTTATAATGTTAGTGTAGATTCAGATTTCGACAATACTTTGAATGGTTCCGGTGCAATTGAATGATTTTCTTGTACAATATGATTTCGAAATGAAACGAAGGAGTACATTTTGAAATCACTGTGGAAATGACAATATGACTCTTGAAGTCCGATATAATAAGGACGGAGGACAACTTTGGATACACCACTGGAACGGGGATGTGAATAAGAACTTCAGTTGAAATTAATTTAGGTCCAGGGCAGCATGAGAGGGAATTGGTTTACGGCAAAGGGGATCGGGAACGGTAAGGGGGTGGTACAAGCAGCCATGTTGAGAGCGTGTGGTAGAAACGTGTGTGCCTCTGTATTTAATTAGCACACAGCTAGTCGCTTAATTACGGGGGCAGGGCTGGGTTGGAACCATTATTACAGCACGAACTAACTTGAGGAAACTGTTACATGTGGTCTTGATAGTCAGACAAAAGGGTGGGCAAACCCGAATTTACCTCTCCAATATCAGGGCATCTAACTTGTACGGCGCAATGTTTCTACTTGATTGTTAAGGTTGTACACAAAATCCTACCAGTTGGATATTGCCAATTCAATATTTTCTGGACGTGTTCAGCATCGAATGTGTAAAACTGTTTAACCGTCATTCTCATCTGAAACATATTCAACTGGACAAAAAGTCTCAGAAGCTGTGCGCTTCTTCTTTCAATTTGATACGAGTTGATTACGGATCATATATAAATTTTCACATAATGAACTTCATCTGGAGAATAATGAATAATATTTTCCTGATAAAAGTAAAATTTATAATGGTGAACTTTATATAGGTGCAGAAACCTAACCTAACCTAACATAACTTCATCCTGATGAGTTACTGTCGGAATTATTTATATTGAAAATAAAGCAAGGAATTCTGTACTTAGTTATCTCAACGTTTGGGAGGCCAAAATCTATCTCCGCTTTCAGAATTGAAAAATAAACTGAATCCAGCAGGTTTCCTTCTCAAATTTGTTATATATTTTAAAACTCCTTCGACAGATATCTGAAAAGATTCGGCATATGGAATTTGTTGAAGTTGTTAATTGAATTTTGAAACATTCCATGTATTAAGATATGAATGGTAATCAATTACCATTCATATCTTAACAGCTGGTTGAGCTATATTTTGTCCTTATATAAGATTATTGTACGCTGAATATTTGAGTTTACATTTCTTAGCATGGGGTGCTTTAGTGATAATTCCCTTTTATTCCATTCTACTCGATATTTACCATATGAAACAATTTTGATCCTGTTGATTATCCATTTGGAGTAATATCGAAGTCCATTACGGGGCACTTTCAGTGACTTCAATATATCAAGTACTACAACACCTGGATGGCAAGAAGATATATGAACTTCTGGCAGAATCTTCCAGGATTGGCTCACTCCAAGGCGTTTATTCACCCTTCGGAGCTTGATACCTACCAAACAGCAAACAGTTGTTGGACTACAGTGGGGATGAACTTCGATGTCTAACAGGCTTTCTCACAGATCACTGTCATTTGGATCATCACATGCAGAGACTTGGACTGTCGGAACACAGTGTGTGTCGCCTCTGTTTAGAAAATTATGAAACAGCAGAGCACATACTTTGTGCCTGCCCCGTTGGGGACCGAATCAGGTTTTTAGAGTTCGGCAGAGCCGTATTCTTACCATCTGACTGAAAGACAACTCACCACAAAAACTGATCGGCTTCGTTAAGAAGCTGGGTTTATTTAATTTAACGATTTAGTTGATTTCGTTTTACTCATCAGTAAGCTCAAGTTTATAGGATTCGATGACATTTCTCTCAAATGGATGACCAGCTATCTCACAGGCCGATCACAGAGGGTCAAACTGGATGATTACTCATGGTCATCCCTAAAATAAACAGTCTTAGGTGTACCGCAGGGACGTATTTTAGGACCCTTGACGTTTTCAGTGTTTATTTTTGATTACCCCACTTTTTTATCACATTGTCAAGTACACCGATACAAAAAGTTGCGTGGCCAATATAAACACAGATTTGCACAAAACATTCCTATACTCGGAGAATCATGGACTGAAAATCAATCCAAATAAAACTTTGGCCTTATGCATAGGGTCTCAAAGACAAATAGTAGAAACTCATTGTCATTGTCAAGTACATCTATATCTAGATGATATACAGCTATATTTGTCTTCTCATAACACCGATACAAAAAGTTGCATGGCCAATATAAATACAGATTTGCACAAAACATTCCTATACTCGGAGAATCATGGACAGAAAATCAATCCCTTATGCATAGGGTCTCAAAGACAAATAGTAGAAACTCAGTGAAACTTTAGGCTCACTCTCGATAACGCAGACATTGATTGGGTAGACAGTGCTAAAAATCTTGGCGTAACCATAGAATAGCTCTTTGTCTTTCCACGAACAAACATTTTCAAAGTATCATTCTTCAAACTCAAATCGCTAAATAAATTCAAGTATCAGTTATCAGAAGAAATGAAACTTAGGTTAGGTAAAACTCTTATTTACCCCCATCTCAAGTATTGTTGTTCGGTGTATTACAATTTTTTGCCGCAATATAACAAAGTTACAACGTATATGAAATGCCTGCATGCGATTCGTATGCTGTATACCATATGGCGAACATGTCACCCCATTTTTTTTTTAAATGAAGGAGCTGAATATGAGGTACAGAGTTCAATATTTGATAAAAATGTTTTTGTTCAAGTTGCTTCAAACTAAAACACCTAGTTATTTATATAGTTTACTAAGCAGACATTCTGACATATATATGGTCAATTTGAGAATTAACTCATTCAACATACCTAGACACCGTACTTCTAAATTTCAAGGATGTTTTTCTTATATAGCATCTTCCTATCTGAATGAAATTTTACCCTTTTCAAATCATAATATAAATCATAATAATTAAGAAAGAAATAAAATCACAGATGCTTACTGCTCAGTGCTAATTTAAAAGATTTAAAATTCAATGTACGGTAGTGCAATTAAATTGTTGAATTGACCAAAATAATGTTAAGAAAATTAAGAGTTATTAGCAACTAGATGATGTATTATTTTTTCTCTTCTCTATCATTGTTATGATACTAAATGAGTATGTTTATAATTATTTTCTTATGCTTACTGAATAATTTTTGGGAAGGGTGGAAGATAGCCTTTGGCTAACCCTTTTCCTTTTATGTATAAATGTATTTTTATGCATAATAAACGATATTATTATTATTTGGTCGAGTATGAATATATGTGAACCACAATAAACCCTTCTGGGTTGCGGTGGGGAGTCGAATAGATCCACTCACTTTTGACCTAACCTAACCTAACTACAAGTTCAAAGTTCGAACCTCTAACGTTAAGCATGCGCCATTGATGAAGCTGTCGGGATTATCAGATGTTATTGTGATTTATTACAATAATCGCGAACACAGTATCGTCTGTCATCTACCAACATAAAGTAGTTTTGAGCGACAACTTCAATTTAAATGAATTTGATGCAATTACTGTCAAAATAGGTTGAAAACACATAGGTACACTCAATAGAAGATGCAAATATCATCACTGGAACAATAAATGCTCACTGTCGATAGTCATGCACCAATTTGAAGGAAAAATTATCAATCATTTATAACACATTACTTGAAAAACTTAGACAATTGAAAAAAGCATATATAAAATTCGAATTAAAAAATAAGGAACCACATCACTATAGAAGGCTCTGGAATAACTTGTTGTACAAAAAACAAAAACAGCCAATCCCTTCCTCAAAAACGGGAGAAACCTCATGAAATCAATAATTATTTTTCAGATGTTACAGGTAACTCCAATCTAGATACAAAATTGGTTGGCTACCTCAGAAAGAATGAATTTTATTATTATTATTATTCATTGAAAACAAACAGTAACCGTAACAGTATCATGTATGGATTGTTGATTACAGGTATGATAATGCAAAATTACTTATTGTAATAATATAAATACTTCTTATCTCCCTTCATATATATTTGTTGTGTAATATCCATATTCAACAAGAGTAAGAGTAGAGACTTCTTATGTTGAATAAGTTGATTACATCATAAAGCTTTTTTGTAGAGAATAAACGGACCTTCTTATAGATACTTTTCAGTATTGTGTTTGGCATTGTTTGTAAGCCTCCTAAATTTATTTCAAAAGTTCTTCCCCATGCAGTAATGCAATAAATGAGAACAGACTCTGCCAGTGCGTAATGTAAGGTGAGCATGTTCCTACGAGTAAGGATATCTCTCAGAGTTGTTTTAGTCTCTTGGTCATATAACCTACTACGTATGCTCATTCCATCGTAAATGTTGATCAACTATGACTCCTGAATATTTGAGTTAATTTGTTTTTTCGATCTCAGGACAGTTGAAAAATCATTTAGTTGGTCGCTATTTATTGAAGTGGTGGTCATCAATTTCGTTTTTTCAACGTTTAGGTTGAGAATATAAGAATTAAACCATGCTTTCATCTTGTACATTTGATTTTCAGCTTTTCTTTAGACTCCCTGCCATGAGTCCCTGATAAGATTATGACCACCGTATCGGCAGTGTAGGATATAATATGTCCCTGAAAGTTTTTGATTTTACTAATACTATTTATGTATACCAAGAATACATTAAGCCCTAATATGTTACCCTGAGGTACACTTGCAGTGATTGTTGAGAAGTCACTGAGTTCTTCATTCATCTTTACTTTTTGTGTTCTCTGTGATAGATATTCTCGAAGTAAATCAAGGGTCAAACCTCGAACTTCATACGTATATAACTTATGCAAGAAAATTTCATGGAAAACGGTGTCAAAGGCCTTGGCCAGGCCAAGAAAAATGGCTATGCCACGTCGCTTCTCACGAAGTCTAGAACAGCATTTTCAGTATTTGAATTTTGTATGAATCCGTATTGACTGTCGGTTAACACATTGTTGAAGATGTATGTGTTGATTTTATCCGGTCTAATCATTTTTTAATTTAGATATAATATCTATCAATTCGTTGCACGTCACTGGTTTTAAAAAAGTGTTTTGTTCATAAAAGTATCCTCGATGAGATCTCAGATCTTCAGGCTTCTCAATATTTTCCGACATTTTTGCGCCAATGGTTGAGAGAAAGTTATTCAAGATGTTTGATTTCTCATGGTATTTCTTCATTTTGCAACTTCACTGGCAAATCTAGGGTTTTCGATTTTGTTTCAGTATTATTTGATATTTCATTAATTATTTTCCAAGTCTGTTTAGAATGTTACAATTTTTTGCCGCAATATAACAAGCAGAAGTTACAACGTATACAAAATGCTTGCATGCAATTCATATGCTGTATAGCATATGGTGAACATGTCACAACATTTTTATTAAAAATTAAGGAGCTGAATGTGAGGTATAGAGTCCAATATTTGATAATTTTTTTGTTTGAGTGCTTCAAACTAAAACACTTAGTTATTTATATAGTTTATTAAGTAGCCATTCTGACATACATACGGTCAATTTGAGAAATAACTCATTCAAAATATCTAGGCACCGTACTTCCAAATTTCAAGGATGTTTTTCTTATATAGCCCCTTTTTATCTGAATCTTAATTTTACCCCTTTCAAATCATAATATCCATCAATTTAAGAAGGAAAAAAATCACAGATGCTTACTGCTCAGTGCTAATTTAAAATTCAATGTATGGTAGCAACTAGATGATCTATTATTTTTTTCTCTTCTCTATCATTGTTATATTATATTATATTATGAGTAGGTAAATAAGTATTTCCATAATTATTTTCCTACACTAACTGTATAATTTTTGGGAGGGGTGGAAGATAGCCTTTGGCTAACCCTTTACCTTTTATATATAAATGTATTTTTTTATGCATAAAAAACGATATTATTATTATTAAATACTGTCGCGAAAAATGTTTTCTTTGACATGATCAGCGACTCGCATATTCTAAGTTTTGAGTTTGTATTGAGCGAATCATGATTTGGAAACAGCTGCCTGAGAACGTTATAAGAAGTTTGGTTCGAATAGCTGACATGTTTAATGAAGCGAAGTCTGGATCAATCTACAATCCTAAATTTTTTTATCTCAGTCACGGAGGAAAGTATTTCATTTTCGATTCGGACTTGAAAAATGAAATTGTTGAGCTCTCTGTTCTTCTTAGGTGCAAACATCATTATTGCAGAATCATTAGAATTGCAATTCATTGCAGTCTAGCCATTGGCATTTCATTTGAGTTACTAGTTAATGAATACTGTGTGTGATGTACTTTTAGTATTCCACAATAAATATTTTTATTACTTATTACCACTATCATTTTTTCTACGAATGTTGCACCCATCGGGCCTTATAATAACTACTATCATGATTACTTTCATTCAGTTTTGCTGATTTTTCTCCACTGATTCACAGGCAATATATCAAGAAACCTAATTGTCCGGATACCGTTGGTAAAATAGTCCGTCAAGATTTCCAAGATTTCAAGATTTGAAATAATGTTTAGTCCCTTCTACTCTTTCCGGAATTGAGTACCTTATAAACCAAAAAAGTTTATAAAGTTAATGTTTAATTACGCAATTCACAAGACGAGTAATTTGGAATTCAAATTATAAACAAATCATAAAAACATGTATGAGCTTACAACTCACATAGGAAAAAGCTTAGTGTGATAAGGTATACAAACATCAAAAAAACATCTAATTCGAAGGCTGTCACGGTTGAAAAAAATAAATAGAATGAAAACAATGACAGAAAATAGAGAAATTATATCAAACATATGTGATGGATTTTGATGAGAATCCATAACGTATTCAAGTAACACTTCATCGGAATATTTCCACTGAACAGTTCAATCACGTGTTTGTTCGCTAGACAATAGCTTCCCCAAGTGTTTCCATATTTCATACTCAATATGAAGACGCTTGGGGAAGCTATTGTATAGCGAAACACATGTTGTGGTTTTGTAAACTGTGCAGTGAAAGCCCTTGATTCTGATATCAACCAGAAAAAAGCTAATTAAGAAAGAAATCACCATAAATAATACGTATTTATGAAGAAGTTGAGAATAAATGTGTGTAGTTGGTTTGATCCGATTTAGGAATCTCTCCCACCACTTTTCACCTTTAACCAACCTTGACCTACGCCACAGGACGCAGACAAGGTGACTTTGAGGTGGTGTTTTGAGTTCGACTCCAATTGAACTTGATATGCGCCAAATATTTTCGAGAAGATGAATTTTATCATGAATGAACTCGAATCAGTTACGCGGTTATCTTGAAGCTCCAACCTGATTCGACCTGGAATGACCTTCAAGTATGTGGACTAAGTGGCTTCTAGAGTCATATTTTTGATTACTTTGACCTTTAATGAAATGGAGCTATGTCACGTGACTATTTAGAAGATTTGAGAATTCTACTTTCAGCTGCATTGACGGAGAGGCTTTTGGAGTGCGTTTCTGTTTGACTTTGAGTGAGTTCCTGTAATATTACATGCCTTTGCTAAAGTGAGTTTGAGGGTGCATATGCAATCTCTTTCACTACCCCACCCTTTGAAAGAACATGAAAAAGAGGGGCCACTCACTCACAGGAGTCAGTTTGATATCACGTGTACTGAATATTCCTACAAATATATGAGTGCGGTAAAAGTTTCAGTTGTAGAAATAATATGCGTCGACTTCAAAAGTAGTTCTGCAGGCCGAAAGATAAATTCACAGCTCAAAACATTGAAGTACAGAATTTGAAAATGGTGTGGAAATCATCAAGAGCGCATTAAATTATAGGATCGTTGGCTACAGGGGCGCATTTAGGCTCTGAATTATTTTTTGATGAAGTAAGGCAGAACGTTTTAACTTCGACTGATCGAATTATGCAAGTTCATAACTTTTGGAAAGTGAACACAGAGTTGTCTGTGAGGTACATCCTTCAAACATAGATAAAATTGGAGGTGAAGTATTTCTACAGCCAAAGTCAAAATTTTGATCAATCTAACGACTCCGAGGAGGTATATAGGGATATTTGCCGACACATTGTCAGCAAAAGCTGTGGAATTTAAGAAACGTGATTCAGGTATATTATCTACATGAATCTGGAAGTTTTCTGTCATAAAACAAATATTTTCATAGGTTGGACTCTGGAAAAAGTTGTATTTATCGGAGTAAACATCAGCAGATACAGTCCCCTCGGTGAATCTTCCTACATAAAACTTCCAGAATTAATCGTTCTGAAGAATGCAGTTATTGATGTGAGAAATGAAGAATACTCCTGCTTCGCTTGGGCGGTGACATCATCGCTGCGACCAGCGCAAACTGAAGTAGCATCATATCCATCCTTCAGAGATGTACTGAACGTTGAAGGTATAGATTTTCCAATGAATTATGTGATATCACACGAAATTTGAAAATTTAAACAATTGTTTGGTAAATGATTTTGAAAACAACAAACCGAAATATAAAATTGTTGGTCCGCCTGATTATACACGGCGGAAACTCGGACGCCATGTAAATTTATCACGATGTGAGGTGAGTACTGACTGGATGTATTGTTCCATTGTACCATTTATTGTACCGGCCAGAACTCGAGTGATAAAAATCCAACTCGAATTGACTCAGAGTCTGAATTTGTCAGTTAAGTGTGATCCACCTAATAAAAAAACGTTTAATATTTTTTCTTCCTGAGCTTACCACAATTGATCAAATTGCAATTTTCAGGTTGATACCGGAAGGATAACTATGGATTACGATTGGCAAAAGACAGTTGTCAATAATATCCCCCGCAAATGTTTGAATAGTGGCTGTACCTAACAAGGAAATGCGACTGACCATCAAATGATTTGTTCATTCAGACTAGTTTTCTGTCCAATGATATTTCGAATTGGTTGTGCTTGGATGGCTAATACGAAGAAATCGAATGCATATTGATTTGATGAATATTGTGGTCTTGTATTCTCAAGTTCAATGGAAATTGAGCTACGTGTTTTCAGGCACATATAATTGGAGCCTTCTAGTATATTCGCTGGTTTGGCGTTCGATAAAGTGTTCAGATTCTCGATGGATTTTAAAGCACTAAACAGATCATTACGGACCGGTTGCTATTATTTTGGGGAGCTACCAGAAGAAATAAGTTTTAGGTACGAAATATCGTTTAGCAAAAAGAGCAGTCACGCCTCAGATCCATTATTCTGTATTATTTATTGCCCTGTGAAATATGAGTATAATTTTTTTGATGGCAATTGCTATTTATGCATTGATTACTCATACTGCTAAAATCATTGCGATGATACTGGGACATTGCATCTAGGAGTAATATTCGATGATACTGAGGAATAGGAGTCATGAATTGTTGATGTATTGAAGTAGTAATGGACGTACCTACTTGAAATAAATCATAGTTTGGTAACTATACGTAATAAAAAAGACGAAGATCGGTTGCGTTGATTTATCCCATAAATCGTTTGAGTGAAGTTGGTGTAGTGTTATTGAGAATTTTGTACTTTCTTCCTTTTGCAATTTCTTTTTTAGTTTTATTTTTGAAGATATGTTTTTAATATTCAGGTACTAAAAATTGAATATACTTATTCGTAATTATTTGTGTATTTTTTCCATTGATTGAAAAGAGAGCATTCGTATCAACAGAACTGTTAGGTTGTAGCACGAATATTGTCGTCACGTGGTACGTCACTTACGATGAACACTTATAAAAGCTCTGTCTATTTTATGGGGCCCTTATCACAATATGTGTATTTATTCGATACTATTATCATTGTATTGTTATTGTATTTTTCAAAAGTTGAATAACTATCGTTATTTATTCATAACAATTTAGTGCCTGTTTCGTTCAACTGAATTAATGCTCTATTTCTATATATTGGGAAAGAACGAAGAAAGCCACATTCCATGGGTTTTTGTAAAATATTCTCACCCATTTTTTATATTTATATTTTAGAAATATGTGGGAAACTTCCACAGGAACAAAAAAAAAAAAGAAAACTGCAAAAAATCCATCATAAATATATATGTTTAAGTGGAAGCCATATTTTTTTAAATTTCATCTACATAATCATCTTCAAAGCTGCCGTCTCAAAAACGCTTTCAAAGTGACCCTATCAGTTCAATATATTTTTACTGTTCCGTTCCAGACCGACTGAATTCAATAGACAAGTATATCTGTTTCGTGGAAGGAAATGATTTCTCGAATACATCGTTTGATTTCAGAATTTCTGTATATCTGCTAGGAACGTGATACAGCTGTATTGCACATGTTTCATTTACATTAATTGAATCAGAAGTGTGCTTCTGTTACCACCTAAATCGCTCCAATACCTGTGGGGGTTCGCAGAAAGTCAACAAACTTTAATTTCTGTTGAATTTCGATCTCAACTTTTTGTCTCTTCGTTTTGGGAAATTATATTTATTGAATCGTTTCCACAGAAGATTTCATTAAGGTTGAAATTCCGCTCACAAATTTGATTCATAATTTCAGTCGGAATATTTCCTATCACATTATGAGTAACTATAACAGAATTAAAGAGTTTTCCTCAAATTCCACTGATTGATCAAAAAATAATTTGAAATAATTTAATGCAAATTTTATTCTGTTTTTCTTGGCTTATTTCAAACGAATTCAATGAGACTAAAATTCAGTAATGATTTTCTACAACTTCATTGTTACTATTCTAAGATTTGTAGCAGAATAATGAAGATTTCATTAAGGTTGAAATTTCGCTCACAAATTTGATTCATAATTTCAGTCGGAATATTCCCTATCACATTATGAGTAACTATAACAGAATTAAAGAGTTTTCCTCAAATTCCACTGAGTGATCAAAAATCAAAAAATGATTTGAAATAATTCAATGCAAATTTTATTCAGTTTTTCTTGGCTTATTTCAGACGAATTCAATGAGACTAAAGTTCAGTAATGATTTTCTACAACTCGTATTGTTACTATTCTAAGATTTGTAGTAGGATATTCTTGATTCGTGAATTGATGAACAATTTTGCCTGAAATCTGTTTTGCAGATGGGTTTTGTATAATGAAACATGTGTTGCGTCTTTTTCAAATTGTTGAGTGAAAATCGGTCCTATTGGAAAGGAAAACTTATCAATCTGTACCAGAAACTAATTATCATATGTGTATTAAGAAGTGAAAATCTTAGCGGGGCAAAAGGTGTAAATTGGATTGCCTACTCCTCAGGAAACTTTCTTTAAAATCAATTAGGATTACCTTTGGTGAAATAAAAATTCAATGAAAAGTACAGTACGCTTTTATAAACGCTACAAAATGTTGAACGTTTTATTTAAGAAAAAACAGAAAGTTCGCTGTCGCTCATTTTATTGAGGAAATCAACAAAAGTAATTAAATGGCAAGAAAATCAACGGATAAAGTTTTCAAAGTGACCTCCATCTAGTTCCATGCAATAATACTTTCGAAAGCGTTCCTTACATTTTTGAAGACGTCCGGAGTCAGAAATCGGCATTCTCGAACAATTCTCTGCCGCAGGTCTTCTAGATTTGTAGAATTTATTCAATTAGTAGTAAACGTTCTGAAATAGACGACATATTAGTTTTTTCTGCACTGGTAGTTTTTGTTGAATCTAGTTGTCGCAGAACAAAAAATAGATCAAGTAGCCATCAATACTTTAAACAGTTAATGGAAAAGTTTCGAACTTTAGGTTCTGTTCACAACAGAAAACATGAAGTATTCCGTCCTGTCAGAAATGACGAAGTTGAAGTTGCAGTTTTAGGACATGAATAATTGGATGATCGACAATCTATCATACAAGTAGCTAGAGCGTCTGGTGTATCAGCTACTAGTGTTTTTCGGGTTTTGAAATCCTACAGTTTCATACTTCCAAATTTCAGGAATTAAACGAAGATGATCCTGATCGTCGACTTCAGTTTTGTGAGGTGTTCAGCGAGAAATTGACCAATAACCCAATACATAGACGAAAGTTCTTTCACGTTGAATGGTGAAGTGAATAGACATAATTTACGTTACTGGAGCGATGTGAATTATCATTTGGTGATGGAAACATATTCACAAACTCCACAAAAATTCAATGTCTGGACTGGCATTCTGGGAGATTATATTGTTAGACCATTCTTCATTGAAGGTCATCTCAATGATGGAGACATATACTTGTATCTGTTACAAGACTGTGAAGATCCTATAATTACAGACATTTTAAAAAATGATGATAATTCGGTAGAAAATGAAATAATATTCCAGCAGGACGGTGCACCTGCAACTTTTGATATTCTGGTGAGACAGTTTTTAAACGAACATTTTCCAATGCATTGGATCGGCAGAAGGAGTCAAGTGGAGTGGTCACCTGCTTACCAATTACAAAAAAAATTACATAGATAATATAGGGACAAAAGATCTTTCAAGCGATGTATCACCTCCACCAAAAATAGGGGAGGTGAAGTTTTGGGTGATTTCTGGGTGATGATTTCTATATCAGAATTAGTTTCGGTAGATATAAAAATTGACGTCTTTTTCAAAATTTTCGATTACACGTTCGTTTCTGACTGAAAGGGAGGTCAAGTTTTCATTGTAACGCCCAGTATGATGATTCGGTGCACATTTTTTTCAATTGATTCACATTTGTTGTTTTTCTTGAGAAGGACAAAGAAAGCTATATTCCATGGGTTTTCGTGAAATATTCTCTCCCATTGTATAATTTTCCGAAATATTTCTATTGTTCGAAAAAATGCTTTTTGGCTTTGTACTTCTCTAGGATTTAACAACAAATGTGGTAAACAGCAAGGCAAAAAAATAACTGCAATAAAAACCATATATTTTTGAAATTTCATCTGCGGATTTGTTTTGTCTTTCTTAACTTTGACTATTATTTTAGTTTCATTGTCTTTATCCAGACCGGGTGACAAGTCCAGACAATAGACAAGTCTAGACAATAGACAAAGTCAGTCTGATGAAAGACAATAATACCTCAAATACATCGTTCAATTCCAAAATTTCTGTTTATTCGCTAGGAACGTTATTCAGGTGGGTTGTGCATGTTTAATTCATCATAACTGAATCAGAAGTGAACTTCTGTTACCATTTAAATCACTTTCCAGGACTCCAACTGTTTGTTATGATCACATAATGCCAATAAACATCAATTTATGTTCGTTTTGGAAAATTTTATTTGTTGTGTCGATTGCATAGGCATAGAAGATTTCATTAAGGTTGAAATTTTGCGCACAAAAACATGATTCATAATTTCACTCAAAATCTTTCCTGTCATATTTGAGGAAATATTTAACCTTTCAGAATAAAGAAGCTTTTCTCAAACTTTACTGACTGTAAAGAAGAAATATGAAAAAAATTCTTTCCTTTCCTTAATTTGTCTTCTCGATTTCTGATGATAATGGAAGCGGGTTTGAGAAGGAAGGGAGTAATTGGGAAAACACCACCCTGTAGCCTAATGAATAACGGATCGAAAGCACCCTGTTGCTAAATCATCAAACAAAAACTCTTCATTCTAATAATGAAAGACTAATGTTTCAACATACCTTCCATCCTGATTTTTTTTCAGCTAACTTGTTAACACCATGAACAAATAGTTGTACTGAATCGGTACAACAATAACAATATCTGATCCATTATGATAATACGAAATGTAAATATCCCCAAAATAAAAATTTCATGAGGAATATCAATTCAGTAAAAATGAATAAAACAATATGTGAAATAAAGATATAAAAAAAAAAAACTCATTTTATTGAGTAGGTAAAGGACACACCTTAACCACCGATCTAGAGTAGGTGCCTTTATCAGTCCTTATTGTTGCAATACGAATAATTCCATCCTTCTCTGGATGAACATCAATAATAATAATAGCTAATGGCCAATGAAGCGGTGGCGAATTATCATTTTTCATAACACCGGTTGTTCCGACCTTTATATAGGGACATTTTGTATTCCATTTCTCATTCACTTGTAAAGTGAATACTCTAAATGCCAACGTTTCCAATGATCTTGAACCATCCTATCTATTAGCTGGACCCGACCAATTCTGTTTATATTGATATCTGTCAAATTATCTGCAGATAAACCTTTCAATGGAATTGTTGTCAAAAAATACAAAGGAGTCAATGCCTCAGGTGCTGATGGGTCCGCTAATAAACTACAAAGAGGACGAGAGTTTAATAATGCTTCAACTTGTATCAACAAAGTGTTGAAACCCTCAAAAGGTGAAAGTTGAGTGCCTATCACTCTGAAGATATAAGTTTTCGCACATTTAACATGGTTTTCCCACAATCCACCCATGTGTGGAGCCGCCAAAGTATTGAGTTTCCACTCAATAACATTTATAGCTAATTCTGTTTGAAATGCCTTTTTGTACCGGTCGGAATTGACGAACTCATTAATTTCCCGAAGAACAGTATTCACGCCCACGGAATTTTTTCCCTGATCGGAATAAATAACACTGCAAGGTCCTCTCCGAGATAAAATTGCTTTAAAGCCTGGAAAAAACTATCTGTTGATAATGAGCTAACAAGTCAATACCCGTATGAGAGAAAACTTTAGCTTGATGTAATCTTGATGTCGGCAAATCGGCCATCAGAGGATTTACTGTCTTGGGTTTCAATCTGAAATACCTATTACATGCATGAACTCATTGTCGAATGACGTTTCTGGCTCCCAATATCCAAAACGTTTGCCTCAAAATGGTTTTCATCAAATATGGACCGTTATGAAGATGTATTTTATGATAATAATCTATTAATTTCTCCGCGAAAGGATCTTTACCAGGCAGAATGCTAGCGAAAGATACGGGAGCATTCTCTAACCTACCCCCCCCCATAAGAACTCCGTTTTGAAGAAAAGGGTTCAACTTGCGCAATCTATTTGATATTTCTTTTCCCAGATCAAAAAGTTTGATATCGGATGCAAAATATTGCCATCGGAACTGGTCTCACCAAGACCAGTTCCGCTCTATTCATATCACTTGCTGTGATTATTTTTTTCACCGGAAGGAGCTTCACGAAACGAAGCACTCTCATCATCATCCGCAAAATTGTAATATATGATGACGACCTCATAACCATCTCATACAATGGATGCGTTTCCCGTTCCCCAATTGAAACAAGACATTTTATGGAATCGATGTCTTGCCCATAATCCTCAAAACACCTTTTCTCACTAAAAGGCCAATCTGCCCATTAGTGAGTAATTTTATCCAAGTTGGACCTGAAATCCACCAGCAGTTTTCCATCAATTGGAAAGGAGTTGCATCCCTAGAGAAAATATCCGCAGGATTCGTTAACACAGATATATGACACGCAGAATTCATCCATTGAAGAACTGTCGTAGAATGTGAAAATGCAAATATTTCTGAAATACATATTTTATTATTGAAAATTTCCGAAACATGCTTGACCAACCGAGATAGAAGAAGAGCTGCCACTAATTCTAGTCTAGGAAATGTAACTATCTTGAAGGGGAAAACCTTTGATTTCGCATATAACAAATTGATAGCAATTTCTCCTTTTTCTGTTACTGTTCGCACATATACCGCGGCTTCATATCCATCCATACTGCCATACGCAAAAGCTACTAACATTACTGGAAATGTTCTCACGGTTCCCATGTAATGCAAAAACTGAATCTGCCCAAGTACCGACTATTAATCTTTCAGATTCAACCACTTCTGGGAAATTTCTTAGGGGACTATATCATCCCAGCCTGTTTTGAGTTTCCATAGCTCCTATATCAAACGTTTCAAATACAAAATGAACGGTGCCAACAATCCTACTGGATCATAACGTCGCTCCACCGTGAACAAGATTACTGTAGTTTTTCAACTCAGTTATTCATCTCGTATTCCAACGTCCCTTTATAAATAATTTTTTTAGGGTTTTGTAATCACACGTAGCTAGATTTATTAATTACTAGTTGTTGCCCGCGACTTTGCCCGTGTAGAATTTGGTTTGTCACAATGAGTTTTGTGACAGACCATTTCAAACAAATAGTTACAATATTTTTTATTAACCCAAAACTTCAGGTTTCCAACTTCAAAACCGACAAAATTCAATCCAATCTTTGAACCCCTATTTTTTTCCCTTGGAGTGGAAATTCCTGATTCCCTTTCTTGATCCTTATTTACGCTATACAAAGAACCTACCTGCATATATTGAGATTCTAGTTTCAGTAGCTTCGGCTACACGGTAATTTAAGAGCGGGCAACATATAAATTTATATTTCAACAATAGAAATCCAGTTACTGAAAAAATATGCCAAAACTGCGCTAAGTGATGAATAGCTTCGAGAATTATGTTACCTAGAGAGAAATTCGCAAAACTAACACAACCGTCAACAACGTCTGCCTTCAGGCGTATGCTTGCGTACGGGTCGCGTTCTCGGCAATGGCACTTCATTGCTTAGACCGCCCCTCTACCACTGCGCATCTTCCCCTGTTGCCTTTCAGTAAACGCGACGCGTGGCTTACTGCGTTGCGCCAAGTTATCGTGATAACTTTTAGTTACTCAATGTAAAAGATAATGTTTTTCTGTATTAAATACCATATCAAATATTATTAAATATTATCTATATTAAAAAAGACAATTGTATTAATTTTTATAAGAATTTGATAGATATTTTAAAATGTACATTGAAAAAAAATAATCCAATTCAATTGTATTTATAGCTCAGTATTTTGCATATATTGGCTATCGCGAACTTTTATTTACGGTACATTATCTGCGTGTAACTCCAATGGTATAGGCAGCAAGAATTTCATCGACTTACTTAATACTTATCGTTATATTACGATCAAAATTACACAAAACCTTTGTAAATTGTAGCCTATCTCTTTGAACCCCTATTTTTTCCCCTTGGAGTGAAAATTCCCGATTCCCTTTCTTCCTGATCCTGATATACAAGCTGTGTTTTTGTACCTGGCAATGCGAACTTTCAATGGCCTCTTACTTTCACCGATGTATGATTCTTCGAATTCGCAAAGTATCCGGTAAATGCCATTCTTGGAATCGTAGTCCGCGTTTGGTGTCCTGATTTTCGTGAGGCTACTACGGATAGTCATCCCAGATCTGAAGCAGATCTTGGACCCAATTCTTCTTATTCTTTCCGACAATTCTCTGATGTAGGGAAAACTTACCAATACAAGTAATTATGCAATAATAAGGATGCTGTGTACGAAACTACTACTTCCAACTGAAGGACGAATTCTTTACGCAAAATGAGGGAAGGCCCATGGGATCGTCACGTTCACCGGTTATAGCCGACTCTGGTTTGAAACTATGGGAATGCAGAACTAGACACCTTCCTGAAGCACATAAGTAAGTCCTTTCATCACTTTCACAATGGAAAAGGAAGTCCACAACGAATTGCCGACTCTAAATGGGAAACATCTGTATACTGAAAAGCCACTCACACGGGACAATATCTGAACAAGAAATCCAACTACCATCAATCGACTGAGAGAGTAATCATCAAGACTCTAGAAGACCTCACTTTCGGGCTCTGTAATACAAAAGAAGATCTCGAAAAACAACTAAGCATCATTAAAAATAACCTTCGACTGAATGGTTACTCCTGAGTGGTGGTGGAGCAGGCTTTAGCTAGAAGACAGCAAGAGGCTCACAAGGAAGAGAAGCCGCCACAACCAGTACTTGTACTTCCCTACATCAGAGAATTGTCGGAAAGGATAAGAAGAATTGGGTCCAAGTATAACATCAGAACCTGCTTCAGATCTGGGAATACTATTCGTAGCACCCTCACAAAAACCAGGCCACCAAACGCTGACTGCGAATCCAAGAATTGCATATACCGGATACCCTGTGAGTGCGGAGAATCATAAATTGGTGAAACTAAGAGGCCATTGAAAGTTCGTATTACTGAGCAAAAGAAACACACACAACGAGGAGAAACCAGCAAATCGGGCATAGCAGATCATGTTGACTCATCAACATAACGTCAAGTGAGCTCAAACTGAAATCATCCACAAGGAGGAACACTGGTTTAGGAGAAAATTCAAAGAAGCCCCTTATATATTGTCCAACAACGCATTTAGCCAAACTAGCATAGATATACGCAATATATGGAAACCACCAAACAAGCGGAACACGACTAACTCCCGCCAAACGGTCAGTTTCCGCTAAAAGCTATGAAGCGGAGAAAGGGAAGAGGGGATAGGTGAAAGCCCTCAAATGACCTATAAATAGTCAGATCTCAGAGGAATAAGTCATGTTCTCATCCTAAGACAATTGTGGATACTAACAATCGAAACGTCGTGAAGTAACTTGGTTTGGAATCATTTAAATTTTTTGAATTGAAGGGGTTATATTTTTAGGAGTGATTAATTTTTGGAAAAGAAAGTTTTTGGCTTTCTACTACTCCATCTTGATACAAAAAACAAGTTTGAGGGAATCTTCCAAGGAAAGGAAGGAAGTAATCAATTTTAAAATAAGTAACTCTATACATGGATGTATAGATCATGCAGAGAATTACTTTCAGACACAAACTGAAAGAAAGTCCTCCTGAAACAGCTACTTTCATATAAACATTGAATTACACGAAAGAAAAAAATTCTTTCGAAACAAATACTTCTATATGAACACTGAATTATACAGAAGATACTTTTCTCTACTAAGTTTGTGTGTCAAACATTCGTTGTGGAATAAAAATTAGATATCATTCACATGAGTTCTACTTTAAATGAATGGTAATGAATTGCACTTACATGGAACACTGTCTCCCTCACTGGTATACACCGATGTTTCGCCTTAAGACACTTGTTAATGATTTTTTTTTGTTTTTTTTTTTAATTTTCATCTCCTGCTGATATTTCAATTCTTTGATTTTTTGGTTATTGCTTGTATTTTATTTCATTGTAATTTCAGTTTGTTTGCTTGATATAATTGTTATTTTTCAGCTAATCTTTTTAATTTTTTACAGATTCTTCCAGGGATTTGAAATCATTTTATATCGTATTAGACGATGGAAGTCCTAACTGATGAAATGCAAATCTTTGAAGTGTATGGTCCGTGTATTTTTCAAATTATCGGACATTTCTGCATTATCTTATATTCATATATTGTTCATTCTCCAATTTTCGCCGTCTGAAACTTTAGCTGGGAAACTTATGTTTCGGTGTCATGTGGTCCGCGAACATATTAGATGTTCATATTACATATAGGTCAGTGAGTTTACCAATCTGGACCACCAATTGGCCCACCTTGCTTCACTCCTTATTTTGAGATATAAGGAAAGACGATTTGAAACTCTGAGCAATGCAGCTGTTGGAGTGGTTTTCATTGCTCCCGTTATTATGGCCACCAGACCATAGATGCATATGTGATTTTGCATTTAACCATCATGGTGTAGAATCATGTTTCGTTTCAGTCACATATCTTTCCATATGTATGTTGGCATTTCCAAATTCGCGACTCTCTTTACCACCAGGGAATTTTTCCTGAACGACCTTTTAGGGGCGAGGTTTTGTGTACTTTCCGGTGTTTTCTTAGGTTATTCATCGAGTATCTTCATGAGTTGTCCCTTATGGCGTTTTTATATTGATGCCATACTCCTGAATTCCTGGCATTTTCTGAAACGTTTCTAGTTTGCTGTGTCATAGGTGCCGGATCTCTATTTCACCAATCTCTTAGATCTCAGGTTAACTAGTCCTGTATTCATAAGTCCGTCTGGTGTCAACCAATCCCCAAGTCTACCTTATACGCTTCCCAGTTAGTTTTTCGGATGTTTTGATAGGATATGATACTCTCTGATGTCAAAGTTTTGTATTGTTGATCTGAACAACTTTCCCGAACAGATACATTTCATTTCCGAGTACAGTTTCCTATAAATGTAGTACCTAATGTTATTTCAATTGCTTTTTAAGTCTCGTGTTCACGAAAATATGGTTATTTTCTAGAGTGTCTAACTTATTTGTCATGATAAACTGTCGTAAATACTCACCTCTTCCGTTGCTGTTGGTACTTCCCCAGGTGCTGGTGTACATTGTTATCACAGCTGGAATATATCTGTTCACTAAATCTTTTATATCCTAGTTGGTGGTCGATCTGAATTATCGCTCACCTCTCGGTGAGCTGATCCGATGATGATTTCAAATCTTTCCTCGCGAGACCCCGCTTCAGTTCAACTAGAGTCAAGGCCCTGAAATAAATATTACTCAAAGATAGTATGTTTATTTGTTTACGAATAACTATGCATATTCCGGGTGATCTCTGAGTTTCTGCTGATTCCCCATAATCCCGTGATTGGGAGAAATCAATATAAGTGATAATATCGGGACCCTCAAAGTAAACATGCTTAGCTCATAATGGGCCCTGACCATACTCTCCTCCAGGGTCATGGAGGATCTTTTCAATTGAAGTGGCTAGGATTTCCTTTTCCTCTTTTCTGCTGAGGAGAAGCCACTTTTCCACTCCCAGGAATTCTTTTTACTGATACGTATCCTCATTTTTTTGATCTGAAATGAACACTAGGACGCTTTGGAAGTTTATTGGCCTCGACCATTATCGAGTACGCCTCTTCTCAAGGCCCCGATGCTGAGCCATTTTTTTGTTGTTTCTTCATTAGCACAGGTTATCCATAGAACCCTCGAGCCATGACCTAGTATGTATATGAAGACTCCTGGACTTTTTTATTTTCTCTGTGGGGGATTTTTACGCCCTGTGTTCGACATTTGCCATTCCTGCAATTACTGCTTACTATTGAATATTCTTCACATATAGTACCTCAGGCTTCTAGAGTAATTCAACTTGTAACTTTTATAAAAAAATTCAATTAGAATTCCAGATTGTGATATATCTTCATTATTTTCATTTTCTCTTCTAAAACTAATCGAAGGAATATGTCGAAACTCAGCTAACCTGTCAACTCAACATGGATGATATTCGGCTAACTTCGGCTAATGATAACTTGGATTTAACTTGGCATAGTATAGGCATAGGGTTTTTTCAAATTTCACTAAATGTATGGGCTGATTAATTAGATTAAAATTAAGTCTCTCAGCTACTGTTGATAAAATTTTGCGAGAGCAGAGCATCGGTATAATTCTTGGAAAAGCACCGCCTGGAAGTATCCCTTCCCTCCCGGTAATCAATGTTGTACATCTAGTGATATCTAATATGCAATGATTTTGACAATTCCTTTTGCAACAAGCTGACTGATGGTCGTATCGTGATGTTTCATGCAGTGCTGTTTCATATTGATTTCACTCCAACTTGTTTTAGTATAGCTAATTCAACCATCTGAAGTGAATTCCCAGACAATTATTAATATATTTTGCCGATTGAGTTTATATAAAGATTAAACGTTCTAAAATTCGAATCAGAACTTCTGCGATTCCAAAGAGTCCACCTGCTTGACAATGTGAAGCACCTTGTTGATGTTGATCTTTGTTAAGACCAATATGCTATATCCAACTCATGCTTCGCCATCTGGACTCTCATTTGTGAGACAATGGACAATCTCCACAACGGAAGGATTCATGTTGAACCTGATATCTCTCAACAATTGAACTGCATTAGGATAGTTTCTGCTCTTTCAATTTGGACTGATCTATAATTATTACTATTCTTCTAATTCATTTTCATTTATTCTTCCGCCCACATATCCGGTTTTTCGGAGAATAGTTTTTAAGCTGTAACTTACAAAAACGTTCTGTATGGAGTTTTCTTCAGGAAAAAACACAATCACCACAGAAAAAATTCTTGAGGCGCCCTAAGAGCGGTGCCTGTGCGAAAGTAGCGATTCATATTGCATTTGAATCGCTGGATTTTAAATCCATTTGGAAAAACGTTCTCAGGAAGTTTATTCCACATAAACGCAGTTTTCCAAATGAAAGAATTCTTGAACAATGAAGTTCGAGGTGTACTGAGTTGAACCACAAAACGATGAACAGCCATAGTCTGTTTTAAAAAAATTGTTTTAAAATCTGTTTTTCCGTTAACTAGCTGACGCTCCCCTACGAACGACAACCCTCAGAAGTCGAATCTTGTGCAAGCCAAGGTAAGGTTAGGTTAGGTCCAAAGTGAGTGGATCTATTCGACCCTCCACCGCAACCTGCAAGGGTTTATTGTGGCTCACACCTATTCACACTCGACTAAATAAACCCAGCTTCTTAACGAAGCCAATTAGTTTGTATGTTGAGTGGTCTTTCAGGTTAGATGGTGAGACTACGGTCCTGCCGAACTCTAAATACATGATTCGGTCCCCAATAGAGCAGGCACAAAGTATATGCTCTTTTGTTTCATCGTTAATGAGGTTGTCGGATAGTCAAGGTGAAAGATTCCCACCTTGATATCCGCGATAAACTTTCCATATGAGGGTTTTTGCACGTCAGCTACTCCTGATGATGGCTTAGATTCACCCGTGCAGGGCTTTTCGACTCTGGTTTTGGTAAATTTTCACTTGAGCGCAAACGTTTGCTAACCGGCTCATGGGGTTTTTTCCTCCACCTGTGACAGATTCTGCATACGCCGCTCAAGAATTTGGTGCAAGGCGGTTTCATATGGTACCCCGCTCTTGAGGAGATGACTCAGTCGTTTCCTAGCTGCACTACCAAACCTTATTTTTAGGTTCAGTTATTGGATCAGGAGTTCGAGAGTTGAGAAGCTCTCGCTCCTGATCTTAATTTACAGGGAGGTCAGTTGGAGTCGTAAGCTCGACATTCACCTGCTCTGTAGACTCAGCGTTAGAAAGCATTTTTAAGTTTACTCTGTTCATGAAAGTCCCACGAGTAGCTAGGGGAAGAGAGTCATTCACGGCAGAACCCCGAATTACCATGACAAGGCGATGCCACGACAAGAGGGCGCCCGGTATCTCGAAGGTTTCGTAGTAACAGCTGATAGGCTCAGTGTCATTCATCCTCTCAGCACGGATACACACACCTTAGGAGTAAGCCGTCGTTCATAGTTGGGATGCCATTCAGTTAGGAAATAACAGAAACACAAGTGATTCTGTCATTCCCGTATCCAGCGGGGCTGGATGAAAGTAGGCATCCGATGGCCAGTTTGCTCAACCCCTACATCCCAAGCCAATGCACTCGCCAAAAACAGCATGCACAGTGGTTCAGGAAGTAAAAGATGAACAAGGACAGTCAACCCGTCGCGAGCTAAGAACTAACGAGGTCTTACCGTTCAATGTGTGATTCCTAACACGTGCGTCGCGTATTTCTGATATGTACTGCCCTTGGTGGAATCAAATGTGCCGAGAGTCTTGAACACTTTTCGTGAAGGTATCTACAGGAGATGGAAAAATCTCCAACCTTTCTTCGATGTTCCAGATTATCAAGTTTGCAAGTGTTCTTCTCGTCTCCAATTAGGCAGATTGCTCTTTTCTGGATAGAATCCAGCAGCTTCAGGGTATGATTAGGGGCGGAGTTCCATACATGCGAACAGTACTTCAAAAATGTTCTGATCTGCACTTCATAAAGTATCAAAAGTTGCTGAGGTATGTACAGTTTTCTGGTTCGGAACAGTGTTTCAAGCTCTTGAGAAACAGCCTTTGCAATTTCAATGATATGATTGTGTCAAGACATATTGGTGTCCATTTTAACCCCCAACAAACTTATCGAAGCAGAACGCGGAGTGTTAAAAGTTAAATGTCTCCAGTTTGGAGACATTTAACTTTTATAAGAAAACCGATGCCTGGGGTTTTGTGGCACTGAATTGAACTTGGTTACTTTCATCCCAATTCGAAATGACTTCTAGATCCTCATTAAGGTATGAAACCTCCTGCTGCCGGTGAAGACGTGCATCATCAGCCAATGTCCTGGAATCCAAATCGAATGACGAGACAAGTATGCTGTCGTCAGTGAAGCAAAATATTGGATTCTTCGTTTTTTTCAATAACTCATTGATATACAATAGGAAGCGGGTTGAAGAAAATATGGATCCCTGAAGAAAACCAGCATTGATAGTAATATTATTCGAGAGATATCCATCGACGGCCACTCGCAGGAAACGTTCCTTCAGATAGCTGGAGTGCCTAACACAAAAATGATCCGAGAAGCCATAGCATCGAAATTTGGCCAATAAACCTTCATACCACCCACGGTCAAGTGTCTCAAAAATGTGAAGCTCTTGACTTTCCATTTTTCTTGATTGCGTTATTCCAAATATGGGTGACACACGATAGAAGGTTGCTTGTGCACTTGGAAGTTTTTGTCAGAAGGCGAAATATTAAAAAACAGGTCAGAAGGCGGAATATTAAAAAACAGTTCAGAAGATGCTTTCGAAATAAATGCATTACTTATCAAAGAAACATTGGAAGTAGCAGATTACAACCGTTTCTGGGCCTCCCCCACCACTATAACGTATTTGCTTTTCATTTGTTTAGTAAAATCAAGGCGATGTGACCTTGAAGTGTCTGGTGCATAGATCATTCAGAATTTTTTTCATATGAGATTTTGTGTGTGTGTGTGACATAATGACGTAATAACACTTGGTTGATTAGGGTGTGAGAATGCACGGTACAGGGTTTATCATGTGCGTGTCTGTGAACAAACATACGTCTGCATACTTCAAAGATCCTCCAAGTAATGCATGTTCCATCGATGTGAGCCCACCAAGTTAGTAGTGGTGTGATGTCACAGCAGCAACCGTTCAACGGTAGGAGAGCAAGATATTCACTCCACGGCGTGTGGCTGAGTAATGCGTATTCATTGGTGTGTCCTCACCTCTCTCTCGATGAGGCGATGGCTGTGACGTAACGCATCGCTCTACCGTCGCTGTCGATGGTGACGCGCAGGCGGCGAGGACTGTGTTAACGTCTGTCTTCTACGAGAGCGCAACGAACACTGTTTGTTCGTATCGACATCTTTTAACGCATCCAGTTGGGAGGTGGGTTGGTGTGCATCATCAGACTGTATTTAAGAAGTGGACGAGTGTTGGTTATGTCAGTTTACATCAAGTGAGTTAGAGAGAACGTATCATAGAAAATGTATTTCTGTGACTGTGGTAAATCTTTCACTCGTAGTGATGATCTTCGTCGGAATCAGCTCCAGAGTTGCTAAGGAGGGTCTTCAGTGAAACGGATGAGAGTGGACAATGCAACACCTATGTATACATGCAATTGTTGTAATGGGACAGCCTATGACCCAAGTGAATTCTCACCAAAGAACCATAAGTCATAAAAATAATGCATGTGTTCAATTGTCTGAAGGTGTTCAAATCATAACGAATGCATTCAATTGCCGCATTGCTACATACAGGGTGGAGAATTCGATTGTATCCACTGACTACATGTCTTTTTTTAATGATATTAGGCAGAAGGTCATTGAATTACCATCAGGATCCATGAAATTATCAAAGTGAATATAGAAGTTTTTGGGAATTATATTCTTCAGACTCAAGATTTGAGGGACACGAAGTCATTCAATTCTCAAAATAAAATAATGGAGCAATCTTCTGATTTGAATGCCGTTTTTTATGGATTCCGCGATGTTATTGTGGCTCAAACGACTGAATTCCAGGAACATGACTCAGGTATTTATTTTTTTGTAAATTCCAACGAGATTGAATAGTAATATTTATTTTTTTTGTAATTTAGGTTGGACTTGTGAAAAAATAATGATTCTCGAGGTCAACATTAATAAATACAGTTCACTGGGAGGATGTTCATATGTGAAGCTGCCCGAATGCATAATAATAATAATAATAATGATGTTCATTTATGATGCATCTCTATAGGAATTTGCATCACAAATCGTCCGTTCTACGGTTGTACTTCTCCCGACAACAGAGAGGTCGTGGACTTTTGAGTTTGGAGTGTCTACATGACAGAATGGTACTGGATACAGCCTGTAAAGTCGTCAGGAGTTCGGATCACCTTCTCTGCATGGTCTGTGACCATGAAAGAGCAGGAATTGGAGCATTTCTCTTTAGGGCAACTGCCTGAGCAGCTGATGAACTCGGTATAGTTTTCGACTCTGAACGAGGTGTCGCCGAGTTGGAACCCGTTCAGCAAAAAGCTCAGATAAAAACCGCAGAGATCACCTTACTTCTGCGGAGACGGAAGGATAAGCCACTGCATAAGGTCTTCTTCGATAACATTGGAGACCTTGGCTTATCAAAGCGCCTGACGTTTGCTTTTCTCAGGTTGAGTGGGCTGGAGTTGGAAACTGAGGGGTTCATCATGGCTTGCCAGGATGGTGTCTTCAACACCTTAGTCTACCGCAGTCGCGTGATGGGTATAGAGGTTCCTGACACAGGGTGCAGTGCCTGCCGCGAGGCGCCCGAGACCCTAATGCACTTGCTATCAGAATGTGCAGCATATGCGGCCTATATCCATCGACATAACGTGGCCGTAAGAGTGCTATATTACCATCTACGGCATTCTTACGGTATTGACACCGGTGTTCCCTTACGCTCCGGGGGATATTGATTCCGTTTGTGGGGAATGAGGCTCATAAAAGGCTCATAAAAGCTAATAAGCCTGATGTAGTCCTTCTCGATCACCAGAGCAAAACAATATTTGTCGTGGAATTTTCAGCTCCTGACAAGACGAATATCGTCAGAAAAGAGAAGGAAAAACGGATAAAATATCGAGATTTTCTCTTCGAACTCCACAGACTTTATCCAGATCACTCTGTCAAGATGGTTGTTCTGATTATTGGAATCCTTGGTGGAATGATGTCCTCTCTACTCTCTACATCTTAGCCGCACAGATGCAGAAGGCTGTCATTCTTGGTTCACTGCGTTTGCTCAGGGCTCAGGACCCAACGATCACTTACCCCACGGTATGGGGAGTGGTCATTGGTTGATAATGCTGGCGCACCCTCCCGAATGTATCGGGGCTTCGGGGGATAGGGCCTGACCAGCGCACACTACGATGAAAAAAAATTATCAAAAAATTACAATATTGAATACATAAGTTTATATCAGTAGTGCCTGAGAGCTGCATAAATAAACAATGGCATCACTGAAGAAACAATCGCAAGATTGCTCCTTGTGCGTGATATAGCCTCTAGAAAAAATTAAAAAAAAACAAAGAAAAACATTTATGTGGACATAATACAATATTTAAAATATCACAATGATTGGTTATCAGTTTCATGCAAGATATTACATGAGATAAAATATCACAGTCGAGTAGGTAAAAACGTCACATCCAGATCACGATCGGTTTGAAATCTCAGTGAACATACTATACATATATCACATTACAAATTATCTAAATATCACCAATAGATGGTTAACAGTTTTATGCAAGGTATCACAGGAGATAAATATCACAGTCGGTAAAAAGTCACATTTAGAGTCTCATCAGAGATATATATCATTGTCTTTTGAATAGGACAAACAATTTGTTAAAACTAATAAATTATAAGAGGTATGAATTTTTGCAGTTTTTACTATTTAGCATAACTATTTAGCCAATTTTTAACTTGTTTCTTAAACTTAACGTAGTTTTGACTAGTTTTTTTGGTTTTAGGTAGTAAATCCCAAGTTTATGGACCCAGATAGCTGCAGTGCCTCTGTCCCACTGTTTTGATACATTTCGGAACCACAACAATATGTTTTTGTCTCCTAGTATTTGTATGGGTGATCCGAGAGTGTTATTTTAATTTCATTTTTGTATATTTTCTGCAACATTTTTTGGCAATAGAGTTGTCTAACATCGAAAATGCCACTTTCTTAATATAAATTATCGCTTGGATACATCCTTCCTTTGCCCAAGTTGATTTTAAGAATTTTTCTTTGTACAATATTGAGGCAATTTAAGTGTGCGTCATTTACTCTTCCCCATCCTATTATGCCGTATGAAAGTTGGGACTGAACTAAACTATAATACACAGTTGTCAAATGGGCGATATCAAGGTATTCTTTCAAGAGTTTGAATATTGATATGAATCCTCGAAGTTTATTTGTGAGATACGATATATGTAAATCCCATTTCAAATGTCGGTCAATTTTTATACCGAGGTATTTAATGGAGCTGGCTTCTGGAATTGATATATTCTGGTTTATATTCAATTGCCCCATATTCGGCAAATTGTTAGTATAGGAAGTGAAGGGTAAGTATTTGGTCTTTTCCACATTCAAAGTTAGTTTATTGTATAAAAACAATTTATTAATATTGATGAAATCTTTTTCCGCCTTCGCTTTCAGTTGTTGCCATGTATCGTCACTATAAAATACTGCTGTGTCTTCTGCAAAGCTCAGAATAGTTCCTTCAGAGGTCATTTTCAATAGGCTCTCTATATAGATGGTGAACAGAAGAGAGCCTAAGAACGTACCTTGGGGAATCCCGTAGGTAATCGTCCTTGATATACTTACTGCACCATCAATATCGACTACTTGTTTACGGTTTAAGAGATACGATTTCAATATATCATGCGGCTTACCCCGCATGCCAATTTTTTCCAAACAGTATCAAAGGCTTTGGAAAGGTCAATAAAAATGCAGAATGACGGTTTGGACATGTCGAGTGATTTGTTGATATGAGTCATCAGTTCCAATATTGTATCTTCTGTAGATCTTCCTTCTCTGAATCCATACCGTTGTTGGGACAGGATATTATGTTTTTTCATGAAATGTGTCATTCTTTCTTTTTTTATTTCTTCAAAAGTTTCTGCTATGTGTGATATCAGAGAAATAGGTCTATAATTTGGAATTTGTTGTTTATTACCACTCTTGAAGAGCGGTTTGATAACACCCGTTTTCAAAATGTTTGGAACGATTCCGTTTTCGAAGCAACTATTAATTATTTGGGTAAGAGGGACTGTTATAAAATCTGCCATATGCTTCAACATTTCTGCAGTAAAACCGTCGTGTCCAGAACTTTTTTTTAGTTTTAGTTTTTGTATTATTCGTAAAACTTTTTCAGTGTCAGTGGGATATAAGAACATATTTTTATTGATTTCAACTGTTTGGTCTTTAAAAGAACCTCCATTGAATGGTGGAAAGCTGTCGTGAATGTTCGTAACGAAGATCAACACTGTTTTGCTTGGGCTATAACATCAGCATTAAATCCTGCAAATGGTCGAGTGTCCGAAGTTACGTCATATCCACATTTTTCCAATGTTTTAGATGTCACAGATATGGATTTTCCGGTTAAAGTTAATAATATGAGTATTGAGAGATTCGAAGATAGGAATGCTATTTCAATTAATGTTTACGGTTCAGAGAGTAAAATTTGACAAGGGTAAAATGAAGTATGACGTGATTGGTCCATTGCGATACTCACAGAGAAGACTCCGGAGACATGTCAATTTATTACTTATAACTGATGACTCCGGTAATAGTCACTATTGGATCAAAGATCTTTCAAGATAAGTTTCTAGTCAACTATCAGCTCATAAACACAAAAAATATTTTTGTGATGGATGTTTGATGTATGTTTCCAACGAGAGATTGCTTTTTCGTCATAAGATGAATGATTGTAATCTCGTTAGTACTACAACACCAACCATCAATTTTAAGATCAATAAATATTTCCTCCGTGGGAAATGAAACCGATTGAAAGCAACTTAGATGTTCTGTATTCAACAAAGAGGAAATCAACCCAGCGGTGATCAGGTCTGAATTCAAAAGAATAATTGAAACATAGTCGATAAAAGATTTTGATATTAACGACTTCGTTAACTTTGCAGATGTGCCGGAACCAATTGAGCAAATTGTTGTTGAAAATCCAATCGTTTCGCAATACCCTTCATCTACCCTTCCTCTTGGTGTTGATAAGAAATCTAGAACAATCAAGAGGAAGGTTACTGATGTATCTTCATCGATTGTCACTGACTTCAAAGAAAATAAACAATCGAAAAGTGGTGTGCGAGAGAAAAAACCCACAAGGAGAAGTAACAGATCGAAGAGGAAGACAAAAGATGCACCTAAAGAAATGAAGGGTGATTTGAAAGCTGAATCGCTATCTTGTTTCAGTCCACTACATCGGTTTGGAGATATGAAGAAGAAAAAAAAATGCTGCCTTGTAAAGGCATAGATGGCTATTGCTGAACACGAAAAGAGTGAGCGAGCTATTAATGTTAATAAGGAAACTCTTCAAGCACCTTACCGGTATACGACTGAAAGAGCTGATGTCTTCAATGGATACCCACTTTCCAGATATATATATAAGCTAGGATTCTGCGAGTTTCCCCCGTGGAAAATGAAACCAATTGAAAGCAACTTAGATTGTTCTGTATTCAACAAAGAGGAAATCAACCCAGCGGTGATCAGGGCTGAATTCAAAAGAATAATTGAAACATACTCGAATAGCCATATAGTGTACACGGATGGATCGAAGACTGAGCAAGGAACTGGAAGTGCTTTCCCATGTCTGAGATCAACCCACTTCTGGACCTTACCGAATCAAGCGAGTGTTTTCACAGCAGAACTATATGCAATCTGGCAAGCATTGCTATACATGGACTCATGTAATTTTCATTCATACATCCTTTGCACAGACTCGCTGAGTTTTATTCAAGCAATTGAATACTCTTTCAGTAAACATCCGTTAGTACAAAGAATCTCAACACTGATGAGTTGTCTCCAGCCCAAAGGAAAATCGATCATATTTGTTTGGGTTCCTGACGCTGCAGCAAGAGCTGCAACCGAGAATGATGTCGATCTGAATATACCTGTGAGTCCAAATGACACAAAAATATTCATAAAAAACTCAATACTCAACACATGGCAACACAAATGGAAAAACAACGATTCAAAATTGAAAGATATCAAACCTGATATTGCAGCCATGAGACTTCCACAAGGGCTAACAAGAAGAGAACAAGTCATAATAATACGACTTAGGATAGGACATACGAACTTAAGATCCTCTTATATACTGAGAAGACAAAGACAACCATCCTGTAAAAATTGCTTTTTATGACGGTTAAACACCTTCTCTTAGAATGCCACCAATATGAAGCCGATCGACAACGATATAACTTATTGGATAATATCAGAACTTGCCTCAGTACTAAAGCTATAAGAAATGTTTCGAACTTTCTGAAAGCAACATACCTTTCCAACAAAATATAAATATTTATCGTATACTACAAAATGGCTAATGACCTCAGTAGTCGATGCCAGAATAATAATAAAAAAATAATGAACTTCAACATTACTTTATTCATAAATACATTAGTAGATACATTCAAACCATATTTGATTCATCAATCCAAGAATTTTCTTCGCTAGGAAGGCCTAACCACTTTACATATACTTTATTTTCTCTTCTCTTCAACAACTTCTCAATCAGATATACGTCAGGATTTTTGGTTCGTAATAACTCTTCTTCGTAAAACCATCCTCTTGTTCATTCATATCTTCAAGATCATAGGTCGTGGGGGTGGTTTTATTAATTTTAACAATCTTGAAGAGCTCCGTGGTAAAGTTGGCAGTGTAAGAATTTTCAAAAATATTTTTGTACTTGCCTGTACGTACAATATCATTCAATTGGAATTTGGGTTTACTTTGTTTTCCTCCAATTCCTTTCATACCTTTGAATTTCAATTTTGTTGTTGAATCAACATTGACGGGTGCCATACCCATTGTACAATGAACTTCATTGTTATATCTACTAGTTATAGTTGGAAGAATATCAGGCCATTTGTGGTGACCTCTCATCGGAAATTCCTTGTAGAGCCATGCCTTTATTGTACGAATCACTCTTTCCGCTATAGCCACCTTCTTTGTGCTAAATGTTGAATAATGATTGATATTATATTCTCGAATTAGAGATGAGAAGCTTCTATTTAAAAAATTACTTCCCTTGATCGCTTTATATATGTTTGGGTTAAAATTTGGCTTCCTTTAGTACATGTTTCATTGCATTAGTCATTGTACTACCTGTTTTATCTTTAACTGGAACAGTCCATAGATATTTTGAGTAACAATCAATCACTACAAGTATATATCGGTATCCTTTATTACTTTTTGCGTAACGTTGTAGTTCAATTAGATCTATTTGCCATAGATCTGCAAAAACTTTGATGGTGGTTATTCTTCTGCGGAAATTACGTCTTGCAGGTATATGTAATTCATTAACAACTTGTCGTTTGACATCACTCATTTCATTAGTCATTCTATTTCAATATGATTAAAGAGAAAAGGTGATAATGTTACTGCATTGTATGATGATGTGACAGTGATCTTTACTTGTGGATATATTAATATATTATACCTTCTTCCCGTAATTCTTCAATTATTGAAATTATTTCATTGTCATGTCCAGTATGCCCAGCTGAATTTGAAGCTACCAATAGTCGTAAGTGAGCAACTAACTCTTTCGGTGAATTCCAGTACACATAATTCACAAGTTTAGAATTATATGTTTTCTCCATTTTCACCCCTTTGAGTGCTCCACCAATTTTACTTCTACTTCTTATTGGATATTGTGGTGAGTCTAATAGAGGTTTGATAACTTCACGAAATTTTTTAGAATTTGTCTTTTCAAAACCATTTTTCAAATGATATTGTTTATATAGAGCATTCGTTATTTTCAATATTATGAAATATACTTGACGAATTCCTTCATTATCAACATCTTGTGGATTCTTCAAAAAGATCATATACAAGTCTGGACTACCTGCGCAATCATATTTTTTCACTTGTTTCCATCTTTGAAATGTACCACTAGACTTCCCATTTTCAGCTTTTGTGTAATAGGATACATACGTACACCAATTGTTCCATTATATGCTGAATTCCTAGATTTTGCATTATCCAAATGTTTCGCCAAAACACCTTCACGACTTTCATTCATATTAGGTGAGGAGTCAGAATCCGGGGATTCGATGTGGGACGATGATGGTGTTTCGAATAGATTTGTTCTCATATCGTCTTGAAGTGTGCTCATGTCACTATTCACAGATGATACACTACCAAAAGATTGTTTTTTTCTATTGGAGTACTCATGGGATAATTTGAAGTAGATTGAACATTTCCATGGTTTGACGATAACGATGATGATTTCGAAGTAGCATTTGATGATAAAACATTCAATGGTTTCGTTACGGGCTCATTCTTGATATAGTTGCATTTCTGCCTGACAGCTTTTGTTGTCTCTATTAGTTGACGTTTCAAATTCATTTCATTGTTTTTATTTTCAGAAACATTTTTTGTATTCATATTGCCTTTTTTAAATTATATCTTAATTAACTGATGAAGTGACCTCTACAATATTCAGTGATCGAATAAATTTGAATAACAAGATCATGGATATACAAAACTATCGAATCTTCTGCAATATCTACCTTCATCTATTTTTCTGTCCTTATCAACGACTAAAAATCCATATTGGTCCTCCCAGAATTTAACACGCATCAATTTGAATTGCTCGAATGTTACATCGGGTGATACATGATCTGAATAAATGTGGTTTAAATTCGTTTGAACATTATGATTATGGTTGAATCGAAGGACGCGAGTATTGGGGAAAGAGCAGCTGCATTACTTGTCACCAACATTATGAAAGCGAAAAGACATATGGGCATGGGTTGTAGTACCAATAAGAAAAAATGTAAGAGGAAACAAACGAAGAAAAATAAAATTAAAAAAGTTGCATTTGGTGCTGGGATAGTCCATAAAGTGCGAAATGTATTGAAGAAAGCTGGTGGGAATCAATTTGTGACGAATAATAGCAAAAAAGCTATCACTGTGGCATTGCAGGCGGCACGTAAATACCTTAAAGCTGCCGGTGGAAAGAAGAAAATCCGCACACCACGCATAATTCCTGTTCCCAAGATCGGTGGACTTTTACCATTGATACCAATTTTTGCTGGACTATCCGCACTAGGAAGTTTGGCGGGAGCCGCTGCTGGTATTACCAAGGCCGTGAATTCGGCAAAAGCCAGCAGAGCGGCTTTAATGGAAGCCAATCGTCACAATAAAACCATACAAACCCACAAACAAAACAAAAAACTAATTAATTCCCTACCTCAGAGGCTTCTCACCGATATCAATCTCAGTTATTATGCACAAAAAATGAAAATTCCACATTTTCGTGGTGTTTTTATGCATGACAGATTACCCTCTTCAGGTCCAAGACAAAACGAGACAACTATTGTCAATTTAGATGGAATAGATGAACCAGAAACACATTGGGTGGCATATAAAAAATGTGGGAAAGAAGTCGTATATTTCGATAATTTTTGAGATCTACCCCCACCATTGGAATTGACTCGATTCTTTCGAAAATGTTCAAATGTAAAAATTAAATATAACTATGATCGTCAACAGAAATTTAATACAGTTCTCTGTGGTCACTTGTGCTTACAGTTTCTCTCTGAATAATTTTCCAAATGAAAATGGATACACCACCAAAACTGGATCGGGAGGCTATCAAAGGAAAGGGGGTTTTCAGTTGGGATGTTTTCAAAATATGGTACCATAACGAAAATTGATGAAGTGATGCTTGCAAATATGCCCAAGGAAGTGATACTTGCATGCGTTGCACATGAGATTGCATATGTTTGGGAGAAGTTACCCAAATATCTACAAGATGAAATCGACATAATGAAATATATATATTGTTACGAATACCACCCCTATAAAAATTCAGATTCGCATGTGAATGATGGTCCTATACCTCGAAAATCTGTATGTTGCATTTGTAATATAGAGGATATGAATATCGGTATCATTAAAAATGATATTTATTACAATGCAACATCTTCGAAGAAGTGTAAATTGTCTCAGATTCATCAGTCATGTCACGAAAGTTCGAGCTACAAGCTGTCGGGACAAGTGTCTTGAGTGGTGATTTTTTTCCACCTATTGAATTGGATAGGAACAGCTGTTATGGATTAGGACTATTGGGATTACATGGATGCAATACAATCAATAATCTAACTGAAACTAATAATTTAATGAGTTCCAGATTCAGTAATGGCAACTCATCGATACTCCAAAAGTACACAATTGAAATTCCATGTGGTGCTTACAAAATAGAAGAGATCAATGCCGTCATAAAGAAAAATATTATGTACAGATTGTTTCATGTCAAAAAACGAACTGATATCGATGCAGATGACATTTTCTATCTACACGCCAATAACAATACATTCAAATGTGGAATGCGATCCAAATATGAAATTGATCTGACACATCCAAATTCTATAGCCGAAATGATGGGGTTCGCTCATGGCATATTTCCACCAATTCAGATACATGAATCCTCATTACCAATAAACATATCTGGTTCATATGTAAATGGTGAAGAATCCCACATTTTTTCCTCATTCGATATTGATGTTGAACCTGGATACAATCTTACTAAAGAACCACACAGTATTATATATATGCCTGTCAATCCAGAAGGTCGTCAATTGATTCACAACATTACAGTGCGTATTTTGGATGAAAAATATAACCTCATCGATTTTGGAAGTGAAGAAGAGATTTTCATTATTTTGGAATTGAAGAAAATCGAATAACTATTGTTATGGGTTTCATTTATAATAGACAAAATCGTATTGAACAATCCCAAACCAAAAGCAGCTGCACTATTTAAAAGAAAAGTGTGCATAAAAAGAAGCTCATTCCACAAGTGTATGCTAAACAGTTAGCACATAACGCTCTGTCTGTGAGTGATCTTGAATTTTTGATTGGATTGAAAGTGAGAAAATAACAATGGTGCTCGAAACAAACAGTGAAAAGTTGAATATATTCGATGAACCAGTGCTCGATCATTCTGCTATAAGTTTACATAAGCACACATATAATCCATATGTATCACCGCTATTCAGGAATCCAGATGAAATTAGAATTGCAATCAATAATCAAGATGTTATACTAGATATTGCCGAGAGCTTCATTTATATAGAAGGTTAATTCACCCCCAAAGACGTAGCGAAAATATGCTATCTCTCGAATAATGCAATTGCATTTCTCTTTGATGAAATTCGTTACGAAATGGGTGGTGAACAAGTGGCTGTTGTTAGAAAACTCGGGATAACCATGATATCATTTGGACAATGCTAACACATTATTGACATCTGGCTGGGGACTTTCACAATTGAAACAAGATATCTTGGATACGAACAGTCATGTATTTAGTGGAAAACTACCACTGAAATATTTGATGGGTTTTGCTGAAGATTACAACAAAAGTATCTTGAATGGTAAACAGGAGTTGATTTTGATTATCGCTCGATCATTCAAAAAATATCTAGGTGAGGAAATAAATAAAATCGAATGGAAAATAAGACATATTGTACCAGATGATAGCTCAAACTTTTGAGTAGAATAAACAAGAGCGGTTTGAATGCCAAAATCAAGTTGGCTTATCGTATGTGGGACCTCTATGAACTACCATCATTACGTGGGACTTTTTCAGACATATGGACCATCAAAACAACTAATGCTCTGGAAACTCCTCGTTTTGTCATCATCGCATTCCAAAGTACTACCACATCTGAAGATAGAACACAGAATATTACAAAATTCACAACTGCCGATATCAACAGTATACTTCAATTCTGAAGTTTATCCATATGAGCATTGGAATTCGAGTTTCGATAAAAAACTTGATGCTCCTGCTTATTATGCTTTTAGGAGTTTCCAACGAAGTTATTATGATAAAGATATGAGTGAACCTCTGATGGACATTGGACAATTTAGAGAGAATCAACAAAATCATCAACTATTGATATAAATATTGAGTTTGAGACGAGGAAGAATAAGTTTCCAGACAACACTAAAGTATATGCATTAATTTGGCATGATACAGTTTCAACATACAATGCATTGGATGGTTCAGTTCACAGCAGATATTGACACTCTTTAAATTATCGATACTATTTCATTTTTCCACTCTATCATGTACTGTTTTATGATCTTTTTTTTATTTGTAAGTGACTTATATCATGTATTGTAATTTTTTCCTAATTCCACTTCATCTTCAATGTCCTCTCGATTTTCATCATTCAATTCAAAGTGATGAATGATCCATTCTGGCAAGTATGGTTGGAGGCTATACAGGAACCTTCTAAGGTTTAGTTCAATCATAACCTCACAAAGTTGACACAATTCCAATTCATTACCCAAAAATTTGTTACAAACTTCTGCACCACTGCGATAGTTCTCAGCATCACGAAGACATAATTCGATATATTTTTCATCATAGCATACACTCATATCATAAATGCTAGTATGTTCGGCTCCATCAACCAACACCAACAACATCAACATTCAGTCGACAAATGTTGAACCGATGATTTGAGATCTACAACATCGATCCAATCTTGACTTGCATACTGCATCCACATCTTTGAATGATGGAACTGAAATCGAATAAAAAACAATAAGCAACCTCCAACTTGTTTCCATGATATAATACTCACATTCCCATTTTACTTATAGTTATAAAGTGAGTGTATTCATAACAGCAAAACTTTGTGGGCTCTGACCTAAATACACCATCGTATATTTACCACCCGATGATTTGATACAAGTTATATTGTCATCACTGAATTGCAACGAAATAAGTTTTGGTAGCCATGTTTTAAATAATTTATCATTGCTTACATTTTCCAAAGTTGATAAAATTGATTTACCAAACGTTGTAGAATAAGTTGACATATTCTTAATTATGTACACTTTATCAATTGGCAATGATGATTGCTCTAGTATTTCAACTTTCTGTACAATCAAATTATTTATTTTATATAAGTCTACTTTTGAAACGGACATGATGAAAATATGTATGAAAATATAAACAATTTCCAACAGAAAAATACACTCACCGTCTTCCTTCCATTACGAACTGATTTAACACTCTATCAATTGCTAACTGCTGCAGATATATTCGTCTACTGATTTCATAGTGTGCCAGACATTTCTTTTATGTTAAACAGTTTGAGTCACCCCTACCATGAAACCGTACTACATTTCGAAAGGCGCACATTGCTATTTGTTACCTATTAGAGATGCCTGACGTCACAGCCAAGCCCACCTCTCAGTTGGACGCGTTAACAGAAGTCGATACGAACAGGCAGTGGTCGTTGTGCCATCGTAGAAGACAGACGCTAACACAGTCCTCGCCGCCTGCGCGTCACCATCGAGAGCGAGGTTAGAGCGATGTGTTACGTCACAGTCATCGCCTCATCGAAAGAGAGGTGAGGACACACCGATGAATACGCATTACTCAGCCACACGTCGTGGAGTGAACATCTCGCTCTCCTACCGTTGAACGGTTGCTGCTGTGACGTCACACCACTACTAACTTGGTGGGCTCACACCGATGGAACATTCATTATAAGGAGGATTTTTGAAGTATGCAGACGTATATTTGTACATAGACACGCACTCTGTACCGTGCATTCTCATACACACACACCAACCAAATGTAATTACGTCATTATATCGCGCACACACAAAATCTCATATGAAAAAAATGATCCATGCACCAGACACTTCAAAGTCACATCGCCTTGATTTTACTAAACAAAAAAACAATTAATACGTCATAGTGGTGGGTGGATGCCCAGAAACGGCTGAAATCTGCTACTCTCGGACATTTTGCTTGAACCATTGGTTGCACTTATAAATTAGTGTTTTTGAGATGGCATTTTCCCGGATTTATTCAAAATCTCAAGAGTTTTGCCTTAAACGAAAAAAAAACCTTGAAACTATGGAAAACTTTCTCCCAATCTAAATAATTAACACGTTTTCTAAAATTATAGATATTTTGCTCAAAGAAAGTTTAACATATGATTTTGAAAAGAATAACTTCCTCGCCAACACTCAATTTGGTATCCACTAAAACAAATCTACAATAAGGGCACTAGTGAAGGTCGTGAAGGACATTGTCGATGGCCTTGAAAAAAAGCAACATTCCATCCTTTCTGTGTGCGATTTGTCCAAGGCGTTCGACTGTGTCTCACATGAGCTACTGTTAGAAAAGTTATCTTATTATGGGGTTAGAGGAACACCACTCATATTGATGTCATCGTATTTAACAAATAGACAACAACTGGCCAAAATGAAAAAGACTACATCCGAGCTCAGGACAGTGAAACATGGAATTTCACAGGGATCGGTCCTTGGTCCTTTGCTTTTTATCATTTACATAAATGACATTTGTCAGCATATGCTACAGGATACAGCCACTATTCTTCAATAGTTCGTCAGATTTTTATAGCCTCAAAATTCTTGCTGACAATTCGATTGACCTTGCTAGAAATTGGTTTTCTGCAAACTCCCTACAACTGAATGGTGAAAAAACGCAACAACTGATTATATCCAGTGACAATAAATACACATCAGGAGAACAATGTGAACTTCTTGGAATTACAATCGATGACACTCTCAGCTGGCACTCTCATACTCAAAAACTGAACAGCGAGCTTTCCAGTACAATATTTCTCTTAAGAAGATTGAGATATGTTGTAGGTCCCGAATCACTCAGGAAAATATATTTCGCTTTGTTTCACTCGCGTATTAGCTATGGAGCCATTCTATGGGGAAATTCCAGCAATGCGCTAAACATCTTAAGATCACAGAAGAAAGCTATCTGGCTGGAGTCGGACTGAGAGAACACTGTGTTGTCCCCTCTTTACTGACATGAAAATAATGACACTACCATGCATTTACATATATTAAACCCTTTGTGAAATACACTCAAACAAAGGAAACTATACTGTTTCGTCAGATCTTCACAAATACGACATGAGATCAGCCAACCAAATAACACTGAAACGTTTCGGGCTAAATAAGTCGAAGTCAAATTCTCTCAATTTGAAACTTCATAACAAGTTGAGGCTAATGTGAAATGTCTACTCCTAAAAAATTGTTTTTATAGTGTAGAAGAATTTTTGAATTATTCTTTTTAATGTAATTAAAAATAATATTTTTGTGAATGACCTGATTGAATTTACATTTTTACATATTGTCTCCCAATATTTGTTGTACTATGTGACGTGCTGTAAACCACTGTGTGAAATAGTCAATGAAGTCTATCTATGTATCTCTCTAGTGAATAATGAATATTATCTGAGTGTTATGCGGCGTTGCGTTTAATAGAGCAAATTCGTCGAAAAAGACCAGATATTTGGGAAAAATTATGACCTCACAAGGCTATCATTGTGAAACAAGTTTTGGCCGAAAATTCAACAAAACTTATCAAACAGTCGCCGATTTTTTCCCCAAAACTCAAATTAACTCTTCTAGGCACCCGTTTTCAGTCGAAAGATAACATAAAAAATAATTCGCACCAAGTACTGAAGCCGATCCCATAATATGTGTTTGAAAAATGTTTTGATGATTGAGTTGTTCATTGGCATAGTGTAGGTAGGTACCTATTATTTCGAAAGGGGTCTATTTTGAAAGCGAAACAATAAATTTTGATGGATAATACAGATTTGACGTTACACGGACCAGTTTCAGGTACTATTTTGACATAGTAGTATAGTAATTGCCTCATCCACATGGTAAACGAAATTATTTGAATTTGCCTTTGTTTTTGTGAATCTGCTACGGATTGTGTGTCCGAACAGCAATTTTGAATATTTCACTTATATCCAACTTGGGCGGGTTGGCTGTCCTTCATTTTTCACTGCCTAAACCACTGTGCATGCTGTTTTTGGCGAGTGCATTGACTTGGGATGTGTGGGGGTTGAACAAACCGGCCATCGGATGCCTGCTTCTACGTAGTCCCCCTGAGTGATGTCTAATATGCAATCATTTTGACAATTCCTTTTGCAACAAGCACTGACTGATGGTCATATGGTGATGTTCGATAATTTCTCCCGATTGAACACGGAGTGTTGTTTCATGTTTATTTCACTTCAACCTGTTCTAGTATAGCTAATTCAACCATCTGAAGTGAATTCCCAGACAGATATTGATCTACTTTGCGTAAATTTCTGATGTTTTGTTGCTTTTCCTTGATGAACAAAGTTCATGTTTCACATTTTAATGACGATTGAGTTTATATAAAGAATAAACGTTTTAGAATTCGAATCAGAACTTCTGCGACTCCAAAGGGTCCACCTGCTCGACAATGTGAAGCTGGTGAAGTACCTTGTTGATGTTGATCTTTGTTAGGACCCATATGCTATATCCAACTCATGTTGCGCCATCTGGACTTTCTCATTTGTGAGACAATGGATAATCTACACAACGGAAAAATTCATATTAAGCCTGAGGTTTCTTAATCATTGAACTAAATTAGGATAGTTTCCGCTCTCTCGATCTGACTCCAGTCCCCTTCTGATTCATTTTAATTTATTCTTTCGCCCACATCAGCGGTTTTTCGGAGACCACTTTTAAAACTGTAACTTATGAAAACGTTCTGTATTGATTTTTCTTAGGACAAAACACAAGCCCAACAGGAGCATTCCTAAGGCGCTTGTGGTATAGTCCAATCATGCATATTATATGTCAAATCACACACAATCACAGATGTCATAGTGTATCTGTAAACTTACCTTCAGTCCGAGTTGCAAGTCAGTTGTCATTCTGCTATGTATGTGAGTTGTAAGTCAATGTAATGTTGGAAAAATTATTAAAATAAAAAGGATAGAAAAATTGAGTTGAACTGATTTTCATAATAAGAAAAAGCTAGCATCTTCAAAATACAACAGCACTCTAAGAGCGATGCTTGTGCGAAAGTAGCGATTCACACTGGATTTCAATCGCGGGATTTTAAATCTATTTAAAAAAACATTCTCAGGAAGTTCATTCCACGTAAACATAGTTCTCCAAATGAAAGAGTTCTTGAACAGTTCGAAGTGTACTGAGTTGAACCTCAAAACGATGAACAGCCATAGTACGTTGCGTATTTCTAATATATACCGCCCTTGGTGAAATCAAATACGCCCATTCTCTTGAACACTTTCCGTGAGAGCATCTTATAAAAGAGAGACAAATCTCCAACCTTTCTTCGGTGTTCCTGACTACAAGGTTGCATGTGATGTTCTCGTCTCCTATCAGGCAGATGGCTCTTTTCTGAATATGATATGCTTAGGGGAGGAACTCCATACATGCGAACAATACTCCAAAGATGGTCTGATCTGCACTTCATAAAGTATCAAAAGTTGCTGAGGTGTGTACAGTTTTCTGGTTGTAAACAGTGTTTCAAGCTTTTGAGAAGCAGCCTTTGCAATTCCAGCGACATATGATTGTGCCAAGACATATTGGTGTCCATTTTAACCCTCAACAAACTTATCGAAGCAGAAAGCGAAATTTTCTGTCCTGACACTATTATACCCAGTACAGAAACATTCATTTTTTGAAGAAAACCGATGCCTGCGTTTTTGTGCCAATGAATTGAACCTGGTTACCTTTGTCCCAATTCGAAATGACTTCTAGATCCTCATTAACATATGCAACCTACTGCTGCCGGTGAAGATGTGCATCCACAGCTAATGTGCTAGATTCCGGTTGGAATAACGAGATAAGTGTGATGTCGTCAGTGAAGCAAACTATTCGTCTCTTCATTTTTTCGTCGTTGTTGATCTACAATAAAAAGAGGGTGGAAAACAATATGGATCCCAGGGGAACGCCAGCGTTGATGTTGAGAGTATTCGGGTATTCGGGGAAAGTTAGTGGCAGTGTTTGCTCACTTAGTGAAAACATATTAACCCTTTCACAGCCTTGCAAAGTATGTTGAAAGTTTGTTAGAAATGAAAAAATCAAACCTTTCAAATCCATTTTATCAACTGATATTTTACATATTGTTATTTTAATCACATTAAAAAACTTCAACTGAAAAGCATTCCAACTTCTTTTATTACTAGATCTATCAGTTGAAGGACGGTAGCCAGGTGGATTGATGTGGGTGATCAGCTGTAGGTACTCAGTCGGTCAACCGTAGTGCGAACCGGTGGTTCGAACTGCAAGGCCGTGGACGATCGATTTTCACTTCCTATCGTCCAACGCTTGTTAGGAATCACACGTTAAATGGTAAGACCTTGTTAATCCTTAGCTCGCACACGTTTCACACTTTTGAAAGTTGTCGTTTGTAGGGGGGCGATAGCTGATTAACAAAAAAATCGATTTAAACATATTTAACAGAACTTACCATCGAATATTTTTATGATTTGTCGTTTAGTTTTTCGTTATTATGATGTTATTGAAATCTTACTATATTTGGCTGAAGGTATGTATTGTAGTTTCTGTCATTAAAAGTTGCGATAGTTCGAAGAAATTTTTCCTACTTTTTGCCATATTATGATTTGTAAATGATTATATCAAAATTCAAATTCTAGGTATATTTTTTTCGAGAACATCAGAAATATCTTATACCACTAGAAATTATGTACGTAGCAAAATAAACTAAAAATTTTAATTCTAGGTCGAAGAATTTGAAACAGGTAGACAGCATAAAAATCTAATCCAGATCTCGAATATCTGTTAAAATATTTCAAGAATGCAAATAATCGAGGCTAAGTAGGTTTACTTCAACTTTTCTCGGGAGCAAAATAACTTTTCAAAAAAAAAGCTCATTAAAATTACGACAATTGCAAGACATGTTGAATAATTTTTATGTCATTCGAAAAAGTGATTTAAGGAGATTTTGATATCAAGAATATGTTTTTCAACTATATTTCTCATAAATAGATGTAACATTTACTTACACGGAAAACTCCCAATCTCCAATTTCATATCAGTAGGTAGGTACTTATCATATATCACGTTTTGATACCATCGTAAATAATACATATAATTGGTATTTGTAACTAGCTGTTTTCTTCATTTTGTAACTGCAAGTAACTTGCTTGATCTGTACATCTTCATATAAGTTGTTATTGATATTGTCGAATATTTCTTCCTATCTTCCCACTTTCTATATAATGATGGAGATGTAGAAAGCCAAAAGATTTTTTCAAAAACTAATCTCGTCTAAACGTATTCCCCTATCTCATTGGCTGTATGACTGTTTTCACGAAATTTTTACTCTCTAATTCCTTCCTTTCTTGCCGCAGCCATGTTCATACGGATTTATCGCCAGTCTGAAATAGTATCGTGTAGGGCAACAATTCTCCTAGGGTGATTTACATGAACTATTTCGAGCTCTCTACTCTTTTAATTTCAATCCGATAGCTGTCTCCATCTACTAGGAGGTAGATAAACTAATAGGGTGAAACTGTCCTTACCTCTTATCCTTTCTATATTCACAAGGAGGGTCTGGACGTAAAATGAATAAACATCTGAACAATATGTAAATCTTATATATTGTAGGTAAGTAATATAACTTTTCGTTTGCTCAAGAATGAGAAGAAGGTGAATACATTTTTGATAACGGTTGACAAGCAAATTTATAGAATATGACTGGTTTCTTGATGCCATAAAAATATAAACTATCGTTTTTGTCCTGTTTTTTGAAAAGTTTTCACTGGTATTGCTTGTTTTCAATATCAACTGTCGTCTCTTTGTCATTTTATCAAGGCAACTTGAATCTTTGAATAAAAAAAGGCCATTCATTCTAAAAATCCTATATTTAACTTTGTTTCAGAATACTTCGGATCTATTCAGAAAACTATCTAGCTTATCATTGCAAAGTTAACAACTACATTTATTTCATGACCTGAATTAGTCAATTTTCATCGCGAATAACAATATCGGAGGTTGTTTTCAATTTTTCCTTTGTTGAATATTTTGAAAATTAAATATTGCCATAAATACATTCGTTTCTCAATTATAATTTGCATGACTTAGTATAAATCATTTTCAATTTTGTTTCATGTCATATCTAATACAGACCTCTTCGCCTTTAGTAAGTTCTTGAATGGAATGTGAACTTCTGACAAGACTAGACATCTATTTCACATATCTCCATCCTTGACTTGATGTTCACCTCAATTATTTCAAATCCAAAATTATATTTTTATTTTCGAACTGGTTTGTCTTTTCCAAATAATCGACTTATTTGGTAAGGCCAATTATGAATGGGGAAAACGTTGCAAAATACTATTTTAGCTGTCACAACTAGTGACTCTAAAGCTTTTTTGTATATAAGGACAAAACACAATCACTACAGGAAAATCTTTGAGGCGCTCTCAAACTTATCGAAGCAGAAACCGGAATTATCTGACCTGGTAGTTAAATTTCCAATTTATCATATTACCTGATTTTTATTTTTGCATACCTGCGGTAAAACAAGTTTCAAACATTCTCTCATATATATCTTAATAGGAAAACGTCCCTAGAATAGTAATTTTTTGTAGTTAACGCTATGGAGGATAACTTCCAACAAGTTTCCTTGCTGGTGATTCCTGTTTTGCGCCTTGGAACAAATATTAGTCAAATTTCAGAGCTGCAATTTTGGCAATCTGAATTTGTGGTTAATATTCTTGTCATAAAAATATTGTTTACCATAATATCATGAAGTCTGGTTATTCGCATTTCTATTCCTTGTTGGGAAAGAAAGTTCTTGGCTTATTACTACTCCATCTTGATATGTGGAAATCTTCCAAAGAAAGGAAGAAATCAATTTCAAAATGAGTAACTCTATACATGGATGTGTAGATCATGCACAGAAGTAACTTTCAGACACAAACTGGAAGAAAAATTCCTCCCAGAAACAGCTACTTTCATATAAACATTGAATTATACGAATGAAAAATTATTTCGAAACAAATACTTTCATATGAACACTAAATTATACAGAAGACACTGTTCTCTACTCAGTTTGTATTCCAAACATTTGTTATGGATTAAAATCAGTTATCATTCACAAGAGTTCTACACTGAATAAATGGTAAAAAAATGAACTTACATGGAACACTGTCATCCTCACTGGTAGACATCGATGTTTCGTCGTAAGACACTTGCCTTAGGGCTCTTCAGTACCAATCAGAATAATATACGAAAAAAAAACAATGAATTACGATTTTTTATATCATGGAATAAGTTTGATCTACTTATGTCATCGATGACATCGTAATGACATTCTTTCACCTATTTGATTAAATCCCAGCCAAGAGGAATCTTTTTTAAATAGAAAGGGTTATATTTTTAGAAGTGGGAAAGAAAGTTTTTGGCTTTCTACTACTCCATCTTGATTTAATAAAATGTGGGAATCTTCCAAAGAAAGGAAGGAAATAATCAATTTTCAAATAAGTAACTCTATACATGGATGTGTAGATCATGCATTCAGTCTCAAATTTTTTTCAACCCATCACCAATAACTTCACTCATTGTTGTAAGAAGGTAGTAAAAGATGAGTTCTTCAATAATTTACTTTCCGTATACTGTTATCTAAAAAATGTGGAATTTGTTAGAAAGTTGCCGATTATAACAATGATTCATGTATTTCACATTCGACAAATCTTGTTCCCGGCGACTTCGCCATAATTTGTAAGGCGAAAGAATTTCAAACGATTTATTGTAGTTTATTTCGCTCTTGAGGTAAAGATCATCATGCGTTAACGATAACAGTTGTTTTCGCTTTATCTGTTTCATTCTCCCTAAATTTACGTTTTCTACAAGGTTCTCTACACTTGAATCGAAAATCGCAGAAAATGTCGTCCAAGTCCGTGGAATGAAATCTAACCCATCCAATTCAAATCTGCTCATGAAACGATTAACAATGAAGAGGGAAATTTGGTTTCTCATTGTCATGCCTTCATGCTATCTGTCGGAAGAGTTGTTCAACTGGAAGCAATTCTGTTCTATGCAAATTTTTATTAATTGTATATAGTCTTCGATTACTTCTCCACTGAGAACAATGACCATCAGAATATCACTAAACTATTCAATAGTTTTTGGTATGAAGAGACATGGAAACAACAAGGATACATCAATGATACGAGTACTAAAAGTTCTCCATCTCGCCACTCTACATCTTCAATCTTCTCTATGGAATCACGATAATCGACAACACCCAATTTCAATTGTGAGATTGACAGAGTTTGGTCAGCTATTTAGCAATTTCATAAGGATATGACCTTATGGAGGAGACAATTGTTCGCACGGATTTACTAGGCTTACAACTTTCAGTCAACCGTATATTTAGGAAACTGTAGGATTAGAAATATGCAGACTCCTGTTCAAAGCCAGTGTGATGGAATATTGACATTTCTTGAGTGTGTTTTTCACTTCTGGAAATTTCTTAGGCAATAGGTTCCTTGGTAACCTATTGTCGACTGTTTTTAATGATATGGAGTTGCGATCCAACACAAGACAGCATTGTTTCGATCCACCAGGTATCATCAGTGGAACTAAGATGATTCACTGAACTATTCTGAAATGAGTTCGCCTGAAAGTAAAAGCGATGACAACTCTTCATCTATGATGTCGACAAAAGATTCAAACTTTGAATATCAAAGATAAACTAGGCTCCTCAAGGCGATCAGTTGCAAAGCCAAGCTTTGACATTGCTCACCGAAAGAGAGTCGTCCTTTGTCTTTCACTCTTTCACTGCATTTGAGGCAGCTAGATGGACATGGATCCAACACTAGACAACGCTGTTTGACCTACCAGGTCTCATCAGTGGTGCTAGGCTGAACCAATGAACTGTCCTAAATCACTTTAGTAGAAAAATAAGTGTCCAAACCGTACCACTTACAATTTACAATTTTAGTTTCATTCGATGTAAAGATTATGTTCTCCAACATAGCGTACAATGAATGTAAGTTTCTCATTCAAAATATATTAGATCAAGTGAAAGAACAACGTGGGTGCTTTGTTCACTCAGTCAATCGATCGGTGTGCGAGTCGATGGTTCAAGCAAAAGACTGAGCGCTCGATTATCACTTGCTATCGTCCAACCAGTGTTAGGAATTACATGTTGAAAGGTAAGACCTCGTTAGTCCTTAGCTTGCACAAGTTTCGAACCCTGGGGTTATTGTTCATAGGACCGCTTTCGATGTATGCCTAAATCAGAATCACTTATAGTTCAGTAACAAATTTTATACTAATAGGCTCACCGTTTAGTTCACTTTTTGCAGATACATTCATAAACAGTTTGGAGACCACTATAATGAATTTCGACCTGAGTAACAAATATATTTATTTTTGGTACAGTAATCTAGACGATATTCTCGCCTGTTTCAGGGTTACTACATTACAGCTGAACCGATTTATAACATTTAGAACAAACATGAAAGAAACATACAATTCACATTCGAAATAGAGATATAGAAGCAGATCAATTTCTTAGGCCTAACCATCACATATAATCATAATAAATTTGAGTTCAATGAATTCAGAAAACTGAGTTTACAGAGTGATTCTTTCCATCTCGACAGTCATAAATTATCAGCCTACGATTCAATGTTACACAGAGTTTACTCGTTTCCTTTGTCTGCTAACAATCTAGATAGTAAAATTAAAATAAATATACAGATAGGATACAATAACGGTTTCAATGCGGACACAGTTCAGAAGTTAATCAGAAAACAAAGCCTCAAATTTAATCAATATACGTCCAGATCAAACAATTAGAAATGAAGAAATTTGTATCTTTGACATATTTTGGTAAAGAACAGATTTTTCAGATAAAGCATTGTAACAATCTGTTTAGAATCTGTTTAAAATCTGTTTATACGTTAACCAGCTGTCGCACTCCTATGAACGACAACCCTCAGAAGTCGAAACTTGTGCGAGCTAAGGATTAATGAGGTCTTACCTTTTAACGTGTTATTCCTAACACGGGTTGGACGATAGCAAGTGAAAATCGATCGTCCAGACTAGGGCTTGAACCACCGACCAACACGGCAGTCAATTCGAGTGAGTGAACAAAGCATCCACGTCGAACCGCCTGGCTACCGACCGACCAATAATAATAATAATAATAAATTGTTTTTTGCTTGCTGGTAAAATAATTGCAGAACTGTGAAACTTGACCTAAAAAGGCAGCAAAACAAAACGAATAGCCTTAGGTCAGTTGACCGATTCTTCCACATTCCACTAAAAAATTGTAAATAATAAATCATCAATGAAAAATCTACCTACTTATAATAAGGTACGTACCCATAATCTATATAAATAATCAATACTTATATCACTGGTTAACAAATATTAACTATAAAGATACATTTTATTCACTAGGTTATATCATTGGTGGGTCAACAATTTTTTTTTGTTTTTTGGAGGAATTCAAAGACAATGCAAAATTGGGAATATCCAGTTCAGAGGTAGTTATAGCAATCTGATAAAAGAAGGAGGATTTAAATATATCTTTTTTATGCATTGGAATATCAAACAGAGTATTTCTCCTCGAATTAAGATTATGAACATATGTCCTGTATGTGACTCTCCGGCACAGATATTCAGGTGTATTAGTTTTGAGGAATTTTGTTACGTTTCAATTTAGCACTAGATCAAACTGCTCTTATGTGACCTTTCAAAACACTACCTTACCTTTTAAGATCTTTATTCAGAGGATATTAACAATGTAATTCAGTTACAAGTTCATTTTATTCATTTAACATCATAGTAATGGGAATCTTCCGTTCCATAGAAAACCATACCTGAAATGTACAAGAATAAATGTATGCTCCCTGACTAACTGCTTTGACCAGTACTTACGCATTCTCCTTTTGCCAATCGACGTTGGAGATCCGAAATTCCTCGCTAGGTTGAAATAGTTGTTATTGTTTGTTTCTCAGTTTACTTCGCCTATCATTTTTCAGCCGTTGCCTGCCTTATTCTCTATACCTTTCCGAGAATATTTCTTGCATAGATTGTTATTCATCACTTCCAGAAGGATTACTACATATTAGAGCCATATCGCCTGAAAAACAATATTAGTTAGCTCTGGTTTCTGAATACTGTTTGATATTTTCGGTAAATAATCTGAATAATACGAATGCTCTAATATTTGTACTGAAAGGGAAGGATGTGGCGACTTACCTTGTATGTTTCTATTCCATCGCATGAATAAGGATTGGTAAATAGTTGAAAATAGGTTGGAACAATATATTTTGTAAATATTCGTAAACAAGGTTAAGAGACAGCTGTTGGTTGACATCTGCCGAACTTTCGTAGTGTCGTTCCGTCGACTTACACCGAACTAGTTCTACAGTTGTTCACGGGTGAGGGATTGATCGGTTACTCAAGTTGTCAAGGGTTGTTTAAGGGTTGCATTGCTTTGAGAAGGAGTTTTGATGGGTCATGGACTTGTTGATATTGTCTCAAGTGGCTGTGGAGGAATTGATAGATGTATGATGTTGTGCACAGCGCCCCCTTGGTGCTTGTAGTGTAGATTGGATGCACTGTGGCAACAACTGGTTAGCTGTCAGATGTGGCAGTCGCTTGGTATTTGGAAGTTAACCTTCGGTGAGCTTGGTTCGGAGTTCAAAGGGTACCATCAGACTGATTGTAGGATATATTTGGTTGTATTTGTGCCATCCTTCACGGGGATTATTTCTACAAGTCAGGATTGTATAGTGGAAGACTGATTGGTCATTTTGGTGTGGATATTTGCAGTCTGAAACTTAAGCTCTTTTGAGGATTTGTGGTGGTTACCGAACTCGTGCCAGGTGGGAGGATTTCCGAAATTAGGTATGTCTGAATCACTGTCGCATCTCTCATGTGATCTTAGCTATGATATCACTTCTTCAATTCTACAACCTTCGTTTCTCGTCTCTAGATTCATAAGAAACAGAAGGCCCTCAGTCACTCATCAAGTCCCAGTAGGACTTCCGTGCAGAGCACCGCACACGAAGAAACGTATAGAAAACCCCTTGGCCAGGGTAAGAATTTTACCATTAAATGTGTTTTTGATGAGTTTAGTAATTTCTGATTCCATCGTTATATCTCAAATGAATATTAGTATTGAAGAGAGGTTTCAACACTCATTCAATTTTCTTGATTTTTACGGATCATATGGTTATACAGGGCACCCAAAAATATACTCTTGTTATCTTGCTACTTTGCTTGATGAAAATATACCAGGGGTATTGATTAGTCAAATAGTCCTATTGAATGGGGGTTGAATCTCACCTTGTTTCATCTGATTCTGATTGAGAATTTTCTTCCGTAGGGTTTTTCTTCCTGCTTTTTTCTTCCTGTTTTTCTTCCTGCTTTTTCCTCCTGCTTTTTCTTCCTGCTTTTCTTTTCCTGTTTTTTTTGTCTTCGTTCCTGTTTCCTTTTTCTTTTCCTGTCTTTTTTTTCCCCTATTTTCTTTCTGGATCTTATTTGGTGATCCATTACTGGTCCAGCTTGTCGTGCCCTACAGGGTGATCTATCTTGGTGGTGCTACAGGGTGATCCATCTCCGCCGTACTACAGGGTGATCCATCTCAGCAGTACTACAGGGTGATCCACTTCCGCCATACTACAGGGTAGCCTAACACCATATACCGGGTGGCCCAAAAGGAGCACGCAAGTTATGATTGATTTATTTGAAATTTGTGCAATACTGAGATATTTAAATAATTGTTTGCCCTTATGTTTATTGATACCTGTTGATATAGTGTTGTTTATCGTTTATTGATTAAGAGTTGTTTATTGATACCTGATTGATATAGATATTTGTGAAACGGAAATTGAGGTATATTCTTCCTTTCACGATTGCTGATTGACACCGATGCGCCTACGCCTGAGCTCACGCGACGCAAACGAGTTTGTCTTACCATCCGATACTAGTATTTACGATTTCACCTACTCAATTTTCGTGGTAGTTTTACTCGACGTATTGTAGTTTTTTGAGCGTCGTTACTACCGTAATTTATGGCTGATTGAATTCGTGGTTAGATACACCGCGCTCTTGTATGGACATTTGAACATCGCGTAGTAGTGTGAATATTGCATTGTTGTCTTAGAAGCGTTGTTGGTTAATCCATGTAAGTTAGGATTACTGAATAAATCATATTGGGGATCTTATCTTTTATTTCCAATATTAATTGGTAAGTTATTGATATTGTGAGTTACTTAGGGTATCTGGAGGATTAAATTTACCTGGCGCCCATTAAGATCTATTTGAAATCTGCTAAGTTGTTTAACCCACTCCCGTCTCCACTGTTTAGCTTAGCCGCGGATACCCATCTGTCTTATTTGTTACCGACAGATGATTTAGTCTCCTCTTGTGGTTTGTGAGGTGACAATTTATAAAACAAAACAACGAGAATGTAGTAAACGACAATTAGACATACTTAACCAGCCCATTTCCTTAAGCTTATGTGAAATCCTATCTCTCCTTTTGAGACTGAGAATTAGTCGTAGACATGAATTTTGTACCTTTTGGATACAAAATGCATCTGATTTCCGAAATAAAAGACCATAAACTATATTAGAATGGTTGAAATGTGATAAAACCATTGACTCGGATAACATTTTTTTGTTTTTGAATTGATTTCGTTTCGATGAGGATATAACAATTTCAGAGCTGCGTATGCCGCGATTGTCGCGATAAGTCTGCATTAATTATAACATTATCTTTTCAAATTTTGTCCACATTGAAAGAAAAATTCACTTGAGTATCATTGGCATATAAATGATATTCACAATAGAAAAAAAGATGAAAGTTTGAAGTATACAATGTATATAAAAGAGGGTCAAGAGTGCTACCTTGTGGTACACCTCATTGAATGATTGGACTATCTGAAATGTCACTATCTATCTTCACATGTTATTGACGATCTGTTTAATACGATTTGAGGAGTTCTATTGATATCCTGCTGAATCCAAAGTAATGTATAATTGATAATAGTAGCTCGCATGGTTGATCGTATTAAAGGCACGGGAATAATCTATCATACCAAGAATGCATATTTTGTTGTCGTCTAGCGTCTTTACTATATATCATCAGTAACAGCACTCAAGGCCGACGAACAACTGTATCCGTTTTGAAGCCAGACTGATGTTCAGGAAGTAGTTTTCTGTTTGAAACATAGGTGCGGATTTGTTTTTCTAAAAAATTTTTTAAAATTTTTGACAGAGTTGGAGGAATACTTATATTTCTCAACTGGCTGAAATCGATTGCATTATAGGAACTTTAGGCAAAGGTAAAACAAATGCTTTTTTCCAGGCGATAGGAAAATAATTTTCATTTATACAGGCAGTGAAAATATTAGTCAAAAAGAGTACAATAAATGGACAACAAAGTAAAATGATGTGGAAGTGGCATTCAGGCCACATGCCAAGTTATTTTATTTCCTATGCAATGCCTTGGAATGCAACTACAAGTTTCCGAGCCTAAACGATACGGAAATTTTGCACCATGCAAGCAAGGGATTGGAAACTCAATCTTTTGGAGTAGGTACTTGGAAATTCATAAGCACACACATTGCGGATGTAACCTACTAAACGACTAAATCGATTTCATCTACTTTTACTACTTTTATCGACACGTTTTTTACTACTCTGCAATGCCTTGCAGTACGTTTTCGATGGACCGCCCAGTATATTTGTTAAATATTCAGAATGATTGATACAATATCAAATAATTCAGAAATACAATTGTGGAAAAAAAAATTTTCTCTGTGTAGTTTTAGTTGATTTCAGGTGACGATCGTGCGTCCAGTATCAAATCAAATGCTTTATCTCTCCTGACCATATCATCGTGCAATATTTAAAGTGATTTCCATCGGCCTCACGGTAACATTTTGTTGATTTTTAGCCGAACTAAATACATGTGGGCAGACATCATGGCCTCTTTGAACGAGAAGGATGTTTGTTGTCAACTACTTAGATGTCGCCAGTCCGAGTAGTTGCGGGTTCATATCGTGACACGTGATGAGTAGAAACGAGTGCGTGACTCACGAACTATTACTATTTCCTCTTACTGAAAGAAATCGTTCTCTCGTTTGGTGCTCGGTTATTGATTCATATCATTTCCACTATTTTGCACTGATAAACTATTTTAATACAATCAAAATCATCTGGAATGGTGAAAGTCGATTTGCTTTGTATCATGTGTATAAGGGTGATGATTATGTAATCGATAGGCAATGTTTTTTAAAGTAAACCATTGTTTTTTGAATTCCCGCTCAAAGGGATTGATGCAGCACAGATTTGTAACACTAGAAAATTCTCCATTTCTGATCAACTTGGGTGATTTTTGGTTTGTAGATATAATAATAATATTTATTTACCAAAGAATTAATACATACACTTTCAATTCATTATGGAATAAGATATATGAAATAATTTCACGCTAGTAAACAAACACAAACACACTCACATAATATTAAATACTAATGAGGAAAAAATGAAGAAAATCGATAATACTAATTGAAGCACAGTCACATATATATATATATATATATATATATATATATATATATATATATATATATATATATATATATATATATATATATATAATTGATATACTGAATGGAATTTATAATTTTACAAATGATACACAAGTAGATACGATTTTAGAACATGGGTACATTTCAATTTGCATTTTTGAGGTCTATCAAACACTGTATCTCATTTCTTGGTTTCATATTGATCCATTTCTTGGCTTCCCGCTTGAATAGGGACAGTGAATTGAGATTCTTAATTTCAGTTGGAATTTTATTGAATACTTTGGGAGCAAGAGAAACATAACATCTCTGTCCAATAGTTTTAGTCATCTTAGGTACTTTCAAGGCTTCTTTCTTATATGGAGTGTTGTATATATGATGTACGTGTTTGCTAGATGAAATATATTTTCTTTGGTATACTAAGAGTGTGAGTAAAAAAGTTTCCCTATAAAGATCATTACCAGAATAGTCAGAATTGACAGATTTAACAAGCCCATCAGTTATCCAGGGACTCCTTTCCTGGTTTTTTTGTTAATAGTGAACGTATTACTACTTTGATCTATATGTTTTTTAATTTATTAATAAACGATTGCGTAATACAATTTATATCGGTGGATATAAATTTCCGCCCATGTTTCCAGGGCTAATCTTTCTTTCAGTTCATCATAATTTATATATGTTTTTTGACATACATTTGATTTTAATTTTTCTTTTACAGATTGAAGCCTACATTGCAGAATTTCCGAATAATGGTCCGAGAGGGACGATTTTAACACTATTGGAATTAAGTCCTCATATATTTCTTTAGTTTTTATAAAAATATGATCAAGACAGCTGCTGCTTTGACCTTGTTCACGAGTTGACTCGTTAATCATTGAAATTTAAATATTCTTTCCTATCATCACTCTCTTTATGGAGATCTATATTTATACCACCCAGTATGATATTAATATTTTTATTGTTATTACAAGTTTCTAAATTATTCAAGTCAAGATTGAAATTATTGACATCTGTAGACGGTGATCTATAAATGGATACAATTTTGAAAGTTTTCCCATTCACCTATAATAATCAACAAAAAATCAACAACTACTTTTGAGGTAGCTTATTGAATAATAGTTGCGAGCAAGCTGTTGCGTCTTATCTTTGTTAGTAAGGTCATCGATAGGTCTTCCCCGTAATATCAACGCAGATGTTTCCTATTGATTTATATTGTATACAATACTTATTCTAATATGCATTAATCAACTTAATATTACTTTTCTGACGGAATTAGGTTTTTAAAGTTCAGCAAAAGCCGTACTCTCACCATCTGATTTGAAAGACCTCTCACCATACAAACTAATCGTCTAAATTAGGAAGCTGGGTTTATTTGGCCGAGTATGAATAGGTCTGAGCCATAATAAACCCTTGCGGGTTGCGGTGGAGGGTTGAATAGACCCACTCACTTTGGACTTCAGCTGCTTTGCCTGATCTACACGTCTTTATATAGAGTTGATGTATTGAAATTGATTGCTTCCTTCTTTCCTTTGAAAGATTCCCACACTTTCTCATATCAAGATGGAGAAGTAGAAAGCCAAAACATTTCTTTCTACTGATATTCATTTGCCAACTTTTGTAAGTTCACATAAAAATTAAAAAATCGGAAACAACAAAATTATATTTCTAGTAAACAGTATCTCAATTTCTAGGGCCAAGTTTATATCATTCCTCTATATATTTCATTTGATGGAAACGAAATTACCTGGCCTTGTTCATATTCCACAATGAGCGATTATTTAAACTAAGAGATGTTGACAGTGACGGCTCGTGCATTGGAGAACAGGAGAGGCTAAAGTCATAAAGACTGTATATACACACAGAAAAGCCCGCCGGAGGCGCTAAAATTTTCTGGGGTACCGCACCTATTTGAAGCAAAATACGTAATATTTGCATAAATGCAAACAAAAATTTTCTATTGCCGAAAATTATACGTATAAAACTTACCATTAAAAAAAACAAAAACAAGAAAAAAGGGTTGTCTTCCAGTTATTTAATAATAAATTTTCATTTTCAAACATCAAGTTTATTAAATTTGAAGGAGATTTTGAAACATTTGAGGGTCGCTGAACATTACGATTAATTCATTTTTCAGTTGAATAACATCGAAAAATGGATACTGAGCTATTAAGTCGTTATACAATTTTTGGGGAAAGTCTTTGGTATACTTAGGACGAACATTTTTCAAACAACAACCAATCAAAGTAGTTTAATTTAAGTAAATTTTCAAATCTAACTTTGATTTGCATTAAAAAGGTGTCCAATATTTCATTATAAATCTGTTTATAATTTTGTCTCAAATCGGGTAAGTCTAAATTGGTTTTTCTTTATTTCGGCGCCGGCGGTTCGAGAGTTAAATAAATTGATTCGAAAATATTTAAAAAAATGTATCGTTATTTCTAAAATTCATCAAAATTTTTGTTAAATTGTTTAACCGTTTTTTGATTAATCAATATCTGTTGCTTTATTTTGAAGAATAGAAAAAACAACATCGGTATGTTGAAATATTAATTAAAATATTTCTAACAAGAAACAAAACTTGTGATAATTTAAAATATATTTGAAACCTCTCGCCTCCCTAAGACTTTTGTCGTTGGTTTTAAAATCGTCACTGTTCAGGATAAAATCAAAGACATCAATCAATTTGTCTTTGTTTGAATACACTGAAATTACTGCTCTAGATGTAGAATTCCAACGCGTAGCAACAAAGGTTGGCATCCGGCTACCACATATTTCATTTAAAACATAGCTTCTTTTGGTGGATTGTGAAGAGAAAGCCGAAAATCCAGACAAACTTGAAAAATACGCGGTAATCTATTGTTGCACGTTTTGCTTAATACTAAATTTAGGCATGAGCATAACAATTCGTAAAAAGTGCATGAGGAGCTTGTTACGGTTAAACGTTACATCATTTATAATAACTAAATTTATCAATATTATGAGCCCACTATCTAATGACCAAGAGTAAAACATTGGATTCGTTCAATAAATCAATAATAATGATTTCATACATGCCAGAGCATCTTGCGGAAGATAGCCGAACCATCAATCAATCCAATCTACACACATTTTTACAGAACGCAATATCAAGTTCGTGTCAGTAGGTATGAATAAAATAGGCATGAGCAAATTCAATTTTTCTCGAAGGGACAAGGGCTCACTCTCTTCCGTTCTGACGATGGTCGGAGAAACATCGATTGAATGATTTATCGCTTGAATTTATCACGTTGTTTAAATATCTTAATATAATCTTCCTTTTCCATTTAGAGATTTAATAAAGAGTTCGTTGGTTGAATTAAACATCAGGTACGTGAAAGAATAGTTCCTAGAATTATTTGTTATCTTAATTTAATTTATTGGTTTTAAAAAAGGAAATGGCGATATGAATGATTTCATGCAATCGATATCTTGTTTTATCTTTGTAATTCTTGAGTATTAGAGTGGTTATCTCTTTCGTTCATGAATGTATACAGGTTGTTTATCGTTAGGGATCTATCAATTTAGTTTTCTCAACTCCGTGAAACGGGAATTCTTGATTTTTAAGAATTTGACTGCGTTTTTATTTTCACAGCATTTGGTTGCATGACGAATGAAACCCCAGAAAGGGTCCTAATTAATCAATTTGTTCGAAATAGAAGCTAAAGGCTGTTCCTACTGGGAAATTATAATTAGAACCGCAGCAAGCCACATGGATTCCTGTATATTAATGCTGGAGACGATTCTGGGTGAGTATTGAAACACACATTTTGTCTAATTTTATAAATCAATAATTGTGTGCCTAATCTCACCCAGAGTCACTTTGAAGCCGTCAGGTCCAGTGCTTCAATTTACCTGCATTTGTAATATTTTGTATATATTGAAGGTTTCAATCATATATATTTCTATATATACATTCAGTGATGAACCTTAGTCCTAACGCTTGCTAAAATATTATTGTGGAACTGTTGTTCAAGATCTTCGATATTAGAATTCATGTATATACTTTTTCTCTTCTGTACTGAACATATTGTACTCAATCAATTGTATATTCGCTGAAAGACTCTAGTTATGATAGACATCCAAGGTTCAAGTGTAGTGTACATCTATCTGGTTCAATCTGTCATTAGTTCATATCGTTTTCATGATACCACTACCATGCTGAGCCATATCTGAGCTGCTGACCTCCAAGGTATAGTTGTCAAGGAATACAAGGGTGAATATAGAAGCCTTGCTGAGACCTCCTACCAATCTACTAACCTTTAAATCGACGCTCAGTTTCCAAGGTGAACATAGTAGCCCTACCGGGTGCAGTCTACTATTGTAAGAACGACCCTAACAGGTACCTCTGTAAATATTCTATTGTATTTATATACAATTCATTGTCATAGAATTGCATAATAATTTTATTATATTTCATATACATTTGATTGGTGTTTTACTGTTTTTTGCAAAATAGAAGGAAATTACCGTTATATACTTTAAAAAATTACCGTTGCATATATTTGAAGGAAGTTTGAATTTTTATCCTTTTTCTAAAAACAAAAAATTCTGGCGTCCAGCCAAAATTTAATTTCAAGAACCTTGCTTGACTTTTAATACAATCTGAAACTGGCAAATCAGTCCAAAGAATACCACTCCAATCTCCACTGCACTAGCCTGGTAAATCTGCAGTAATTATAACGTTACAAGCTATGGACTTTATTTTAGTTTGTAAGCCATTCAAATGGCCGGCCATGACCGCAGCCCCATCATAGGTTTGCGCAATTAACTTTTGCCTAAAATTATAGGTGTCACACGTATGAACTAAAAATTAATCAAATCGTCAGCTGTGCGCCCAGATGAAACATCATGAAAACCCATAAAACGTTCTACCACATTACCATCTTTGACATATCTAAAAACAATTGGAAGTTGTGATGTACAGGTAGTATCGGTAGTTTCATCAATTTCCCATGCAAAAAAAGAAACACTTTCAATCTCCTTGCTTATATTTTCCTTAATAATATATGCCCCACGTCTATAAGCTCATTTTGGATGGTTTTTGAGGTGCCCGAAAAAACGCTACCGTTCAAAAACGTGCCAAATTGTGAATCATATTTGCCCCATAACATTAAAAGTTCTTTGTAATTGCCGCGATTAGTCGAATCTTCGGTTTCATCGTGTCCGCTAAAAGCTAATTCTTGGGAACCCAATAAATCAAATTCGACCGATTTTCCCTAACCTGATTATTAAAAGATATTATGGCCTCTTTTTGAGCTGTATCTGAAGCTGTTGCTATATTTTGTTTGCTAAACAATTTTAATTTACAAGACGAAAATATATGCTCCTTAGATTTAAAATGTATTTCTGTAGAACAAGGTAAATTTTTTAAATCGAAGTATCCCATTTTAGACCACGTTTGGTATTCGGTTTGTACGGAAAATGAAACACAGGGCCAACAAAAAAGTTTTTCTCGTTTAATGGAGCCGGTTAACCAATCGCATTTATTGTACCAACTAATATTAAATCCTCGATTTTGTCGTTCATCTGACGCTTTGATTCAAATCAAATTTGGTTGAGGCCTTCCCAGAGTTTTAATAATGTAAAATTTATTATCATAAGATTAAGACTTGAAATTATTTGTCAGCAACCAATCGACTATATCTTCAGATTTTGTAATTTCGTCCAACTTATCCATAATAAATGAAAAAAAAAAACTTACCGAAAAGTGAAAACCTGAAAACACCTTGAAATTGATAGAAACCACTTTAAAAACACATTCAATCCATTACCAAAAATCACTGCTATAATACAATACTGCCTGTTTTATACACAAATAACAAATATTATCAAGAAACACTAAAACGATTTACCGAAATATTTTTCAGTCCCGGTCCGTCACGGCATCCCGTCCGAATAATTAAATTAAAAACAAACCCAATCGTACACTAACGGAGATCAACTGGAGACTAGCCTCCTCTAACACTATAATTTCTGCAACTAAAATTACAAATCGGAACGTATGTCGCTGGTTGAATTGGTCTCGCGGAGCTTGTGTTTTCTAAAGTGGTCGGAGGCTTGGCTCCATTGCAACGTATGGCATTTATTATTTCGGGTTGATGCTTTCTTGGTTATTCGTTCATGGGCGGTGAGGATGGAGGTTTGTTGATGCAGGATACAGTGTGGTACGTACTACGTAGTGAGTGATTGTGTTTTTTCGGGCATATTATGTATTTATATTAAAAATTAATGGTAAAGTAATGATACCCAACCATTTTTAGATAAAAATAATCATAATTATTTGTCAATATCTTTTAATTTATTGCGATGAATAGCCTCAAATTTTATGGGAAGGCTAAGCCTCCCTTGCCTCCTCTGACGGCCCCCGCTGGCTGTAGATGAAAACAAGCTGTTACTGTGGATACTGTGGATATCTGTTAGTTTTTTGTTTGCTACCAGAGCAGTATCAAGTCAATTGAAATTTGTCTGACTGTTGCAAAGTATATCTCTTTTCCCGTTCCACTGAGTTTTAATTTTTCAACTCCACCATGGGTATCTTGTTGCACATTTGTATAATCTTCACCAATTTTATATCTGGAAAGAGTTGGTTTGTTGAGAGTGTTACATAATTTGATCACTTGATTGGCTTAGAATAATTAATTATCGAGTACATAAAAAAGATTTTATATGTACTATTGATTAGCATGGTTGACTATTGCAATGTAAGTGAATCGCATCACAGTTGTCGACCAAAATTTTAATACAAAACTGGAGTTGAAAAATTCACGAAATTTAATGAAATTCATATGTTAGATCAATAATCCTCCACACAATACTTTATTGGAAATGGAGTACCCAAAATTCAACTACTGACAAACCATAATGAAATTTGTTTCAATGTGATCGACAATGTGTCTCAACTCCCATTGTGCAAAAAAGTCTTGAAAGATTTAAATTCATTAAGGAAAAATAAAATAAAATAATAAAAATGATGAAATACTAAAAATATCAGGATCAAAATTTTCAGACAAATGACTATGAAATTTGAAGAACATAAAACACTTATTCGCGAAGAAAAAAATCAATAAATGATTATTGAATAAACAATGAGGAAATGTTAATAATATACAGACAATAAAATAAAAAAAAAATAAAACTTAATTAGCAAGGAATGAATAAGAAGACCAAAAAAATGTTTCGAACAAGGCTACTTCACAAAATGTTGATTGGTATCCACCATCGTCTTCGGTGATAATTCAACATTTGTATGTATATTATTGACATGCCACTTCTTATTCGACCTATATATCTAATCATTTTTATTAGTTATCTTTACGAATTAGCTTTTTCTATCAAGTCATTCGAATTTTAGATTTTATCATTTCTGTTGAAATATATTTCATTTCATATATTTTCAATAATTTTCACTGAAAGAGTCGAATGACTACCAATTTCAAATATTCATTCTCAACTAATGTAAAAGTGGGAAAAAAAGAAATTCACAACCGCTTGGGAAAGAATCGGAATTTGTTGTTCGTGTCTATCTTATGGCTGAGAAAACGATTATTGACAAAAGTGTTCACAGCAAAAAAATGAATAGTATTCGTATTTATTAATAAAAATCCTTTGCCTTATCTATCAATGAAAAAATAAACATTCTTGATGTTCTCAATATCTTTGAGTACTGAAATATTGTAGAATGTGTAGATGAAGAAATGAAATATGTTTATATACGTGTCGTATATCACCATTCACGAAGTTATACGAGACAAAAAGGGTGAAAACGTGAAGCAATCAAAACCATCCCCAGAAGGAAAGTTGGAAAACTGAATAATGAAAAAAATCCGATGAAATATTGTGGAAAATGGTGTGTGAAAGTCTGCAAAAAAGTGTTTACACAACGGCATGGCCACAGTGCGATGGTTGTAGTTATTTCCTGTTATGTTAATAAAAAAAAAGTATTAACCTTTTAACTTCAAATAAACGAAATAGAAAAATGATTTCATAAGTCTTTTTTCGAAAATATTATTTTACACCATCAATCCGTATAAGTATAATGACAAAATGTAATCATTGCAGGATTTTTGCACAAAATTCATACGGTAAATTTGTAAAGATTTTGTCTAGATGCGTATATTATTATTTTATGATAATACTATTTGGCATATTTCATGATGATTAGTGTGAAGTAATTGGATGAATGAATTTTTAAAGTTCAAATGCTCATTCAGCTCAGAGAATTATTATTAAGCATTATGTCTCACTAAATACTGCAAAACGTGTCAAATGAGTTTTCATCCTTGAATGAAAAGGCAATCAGTAGCAGAGAAACTATAAACTTTGAACAACATAATGTATTTTTTACAGTCCGTGCATAGAACATAAACTCCATCAGTATAATGTCCTCAATTGCACATTGTGAAATATATAATTCCACAGTGGTCTTCTGTGCGGTGGGAAACAATTTTACTTAGAAGAGGAATGGTGTGGTCGATATCCGATACAATAACACTTCAAGAACTTACAGCGGGTGAAAGTGCAGGTGGTGTATTTGATGTTTCCATTTCTTCTTTCTCTGATTTTCGAACTCATTCTTCAAACTCATCTAGGATAGTATTGGAGTTGGGTATACAATATTTTTCGTTTATCCAAATCCGTCGCTTGACTCCGGTGTCCATTCCGTTTGCATTAGTATATGTATCTCTAGACTAGGGAGGATGAGTGTAAGTCCAGAGCAGTTGGCCACATGTGACCCATTGTACATCCTCCCAAGAAGTTGTTCCCCTAGGTCATCGTCCATCCTGCTCTTTCCAGGAAGGTGGACAGATCACTATATCGGCAGGTGCAGACCAAGACTCGCCGAACGCACACTCCCTTATTGACGATAACTCCATACATTCGCTTAGCAAAAGTCTGACAGTTGCATCTTCCTGTTCACACATCCTGCATCCTGATACCAGCTAGTTATGTTTGAACCACGCTGGTATTTTTTTTTCATTCTTCAGTTATTCCTTAGGCTTAGTGATCTGGAGTACACACCACATCTTTGGTTTTTGAGCCGTCTGTATATACGCGTATTGTATCTGTAGCATCTGACTGTGTTCTGTTTCATTTGAATTCTGTAGGGTTTATTGAACGTAAATCTGGGTTTAATTGCATTACTGGCTGCCTGCAGCAGAGGTTGCGCATTAAATGCTTCTCGCCATAGGCTCAGCCTCAATGGGGAATATTCCTCCTGACGAAAATCAAGTAGTTTTCATAAAAGGGCTCTAAAACAACGCATTTCAAACTTATCATTTCAACCTTTTTCTAAGCTAATAAAGGACAATGAATCTGTTACCTGTATGAGACAAACAAAGATGACATATTTCAGAGGAGTGCTGTTCTGTTTACTTATGTTCCGAGTTCCGAGACATTCTGTTACATATGACATTTTGTGCACCTAAACTATCTTCTTCTATATAAATAAATAACAAAACAACTGTTGTTTATGTGGCTTGTGGGGGTGGTATTGAACTATAATTTATATTTTGCCTTGATTGGTGATTTATAAAGATAATTTTTCGTTTTTAAAGTAGAATATCTAGGTACCTATAAATTATTCCAACTTGATGTAGGCGCTGTTGCCAATATATGAATTAGAAACAAATCCCTTTGAAAATTGAAACCCAACATTTGAAACATCAATTTGAATACTTTTCGAAGTGAATTTGAAAAACTCATGAATTAAACTCAACTTTATTTTGTTTAAACTTGCATTTGCTATAATAACCCAAATTGAGGAACATTCCACATTAACCCATTCCTACTTCGAGGTTTACACCAGCCGTGCGCAATCGTAACATGCCCATTAACGCAACCTCCTTAACGTACAGGTCCAGAGGGGTTAGACCACTAATTATTTTCATTGCCGCGGTTCGTGTTATTCTCATGGCTTCTGCGATGTTTAAACAAGCCAATCGCTGTATTTGACTGTATTTGATATAATTTGGATGGCCGTTGCGTGTAAAACTTTTGGTCAATATGTAATGACTCTATACGTTAACATAGGTCTTATTATTGCAGTGTACATCCAGGTGACCACACGGGGTGAAAGACTCCATGCACGTCCCACTGTCCTCCGACATTGCTCATAAGCCACATATGCTCTTTTTGCTCTACCCTGTAGGTGAGAGTTTCATGTCAGCTTCCTGTCGTGGGTAGTACCAAGGTATTTAACCTCTTCAGAAAAGTTCAGTTTGCTTTTGAAGATTTCTGGAGGTTTCAGGCCGGATAAACTTTTTTACCTGGTGAAAAGGACCATCTCAGTCTTCTAGTGATTGATCGACAGTGAGTGTTCCTTACACCATGTTTCTATTAATTAGAGCCCATCCTGCGCTCAATCGCAGAGTGTTCACAAATTTGCCGGTCTGCAAGATAACTATGTCATCTGTATATGCAATGGGGAATGTTTCTCAATTTGGATTATTGCAACAAATGCAAGTTTGAACAAAAAAAAGTTCAGTTCAATTCATGAGTTTTTCAAATTCACTCCGAAAAGAATTCAAATTGATGTTTCAAATATTGGGTTTTAATTTTTAAAGGGATTTGTTTCTAATTCATATATTGGCAACAGCGCCTATATCAAGTTGGAATAATTTATACGTACTTAGATATTCTACTTTTAAAAAAAGAAAATTATCTTTATAAATCAACAATTAAGGCAAAATATAAATTATAGTTCAATACCACCTCCACAAGCCACATAAACAACAGTTGTTTTGTTATTTATTTATACAGAATGTCTCGGAACTCAAGACATAAGTAAACAGAATAGCACGCCTCTGAGATATGTCATTTTTGTTTGTCTCATACTGATAACAGATTCATTATCCTTTATTAGCTATAACCGATGTTGCCAAATGGTGAAATAGAAACGAATCCTTTTAAATGTTAAATGCATTATTTCATTCCTCTTTTTTAAGTATTCGAATAATTTTTTGGAGAAAAAGGTTAAAATGATAAGTTTAAAATGCGGAGGAGCATTCCCCATTGTGCAGAATCCATTATTGTTGAGATGAATAATCAGGATATCCAATAAAAGCAAATTTTACATTTCGCAAGTTTACTGGCGGAAAGTACTTGCGGCCACTAAACTTGTCATGTGTAAGCCGCAAGAAAGTGCACTTGCTACTTGACCGGACTTGCCTGGCAAGGTTGACGGACCGGCTATATAGTTTACTCTCCGCTACGCTGAATATTTGTATTTACTTTCCATGTGTAAACGGGTCCGGACAAGTAATATTTCGTTACAATCACTAAGTGGGATGGAGATTGGATAATGTCATTTTTGAACTTATATGAAAATTATGAAATTTTGTGGAATATAACGTTAAAAGAACACATGAATGAATTAAAACGAAAAGGGGCATTTGAAAATTTCTCAAAGGAGTTACGAGAATCAGGATTTGAAAACACTGACATGAACATACTGAAAGCAAAGATAAAAGTAATAAAAACTGGTAACAGAAGGATGTAAATAAAATTTTGAAGTCGAAAAAAATTGGAAGTCTCATGAAATTCCTATAAGAATTGGGATCTTCACTTGATATCTCCTTCGAAAGTCATTCTGACTCACCCAGAGTACTCCTGCGTCTTATTCCATATCTAATTCAAACACGATTTTTTCTACTTTTCTTGCGTTGTAACATAACAATCAAATCGTTGGCAATTTTACTGACAACCAATTCAATAGCAGCACGTACTACGGCACTTGAAGCCATTTTATTTTCGACGGTGTGACAAATAAACTTGAAAATATGTAAACAACAAACAACAAGTAAGTTTAGTGGCGGCAAGTATTTTGGCCCAGTAAACTTGCCGAATGTAAACGTTGCTTAAAGGACAAGCAAGACAGCTGAAAGTCAGACATTGATTTCTGAAGGTTCGGGCTATACAGGGTCAGTTGATATATTAGATGAGACACTGGTCATCAGTTGTTCATGGTGCGGGTTGAAACACCACTTCGTGGTGGGAGTCAATACCACAGAAATTATCGCCGATGACGACCACCCTCCTTCGCATCTTCTTTCTCGTGCCTCATCTTGACCAGTGAAGTCGTCGGAGCCAAGAAAGCGTTCGTCAAATATGATATGTTAATTGTGAAAGAAGGGACACCAAATCGCGTTTCATAGTCATTTATACCAGAGCCACATTATCCCACATAAGCATATAAATATCATATGAATCACTCCTGAATACATTCATCTTTTTCAATATCGAATCATCAATTGAAATTTGATTTCTTATGATAGAAATTTTGATATCTTTGGCCTTTCTCTATTATATCTAATACACTCTGAATGTGATAGGCTTTGGCCTCAGTGTCATGGAAACTGATTATTGCAATATTCAGGAGTTCATCCTTCGTGTTTCCGATCACAGATTCACTTACAGGAAAATAGAATTTAATACTCAAATTGATTGACATTATCAATCATAAAGGATTGGGAAATTATCTGTCATTGTTTTTAATATCGAAGAATCCGTATCGGTACATCAAACAGACGCTTGAGGTTTAAAATGTTTGTTGATGACATCGTAGAACAAATTGTAAAAGACAGTTATCTACATATCTGATATTGAAAAACTCAAATATAATATTTTATATCAAATTTCATCATTATCCATATGTATGATAACAAATATGGAAAATGTTTTGAAGTTATTGAATTGTCGAAGCATTGTTACCCTTACTCTTCTAATAGATTCCCAATATGTAACAGTCTGATTTTCTCTTTAATTTTTATCGTTTCCCTTTGTCACACCTAATATCGAGTTCACGTTCAGTTTGAGATAACCCTTTTTGAACTTGTTAGTGGCTTCATTTCTAGATTTGTTTCAAATTCGATATATTTTTTCAACCATGGTGATTGACTGAATCTAAGAGTTATATGAGTCTTCATCATCTCATTTCAAATTCCTATAAAGAAATATATATTTTTTTATCATTTGAATTGTATTGTGATTTGAATAGTTTGCACTCTGAACCAAACAAATATGATGAGGCTGAATTATGCATTTTGACGAAGTAGTACACAACTACTTCAAGAATGTAATTTCGAGAGCTTTCGTCTGGAATAATATCAATATCTAGCCGACTTATTTCATTGGTGGTCATCCAAATGAATCCGAGGGGTACTTTTTGAAACATACTATAACCAAACAGATTCGTCGAATCCAAATGTAAATGATTATGATATGGAAAAATCTGATTGTTCATAATATGAGTAATAGTTACACGTGTACCATTTTGGAAAGGAAGCATAATATCGATATTAGTTAATAATTCTAACTCGATACCTATACACCTTAATATAGAGTCCCAAGAAATACCTGGAGATGTAAAATAATGAGCATGGTCCAATTTGTATATGCCCAAACTCATATGTATTTCTGAAGTTATCGAAAATATCACATAGCAACAGAACATCAGATTTCAAGTAAATGTCAGAAAAATCACGAGAATTGAACATATTTTTATTGAGTTTATCATAAAAGTTCACCTAGTATTCACCTAGTATTCACGATAGTATACTTAATAAATCCAATTCATCAAAAGATTCAACAAAGATGTATGGAAAAATCCTTCCTGTTTCATGTGCTGAAAATGTTTTCAGCGCATGAGAAAGAAGGAAGTGTTTTCTAGTTTCCACAGAATGCTTTCTATCTGAATTATCATCCAAATTTTGAAGAGATCTGTTTAAAATCTGTTTTTCCGTTAATCTGCTGTCGCCCCCATACGAACAACTCTCAGAAGTTAAGAAACTTGTGTGAGCTAAGAACTAAATTTCAGCAGATTATCTATTGATTTTACATTGTTCATTGACTTGTTTTGGAAGAATAATAAAATTAGAAATTTAAGATGAAGGACTGGAATTATCAAAAATTGTTTGTTTGAAGGTGATTGACAATGTTTCATGATGAATTTTACTAGTTCGGACTTCCATTGTCTAATATATAGAATGATTTGAAATCCCTGAGACATCTAAAAGAGAAGAAAAAAAATGAATAACTGAAAATAAAAATTATATTAAGCAAAAACCTGAAATGAAATAACAGTGAAATAAAATACAAGTAAAAATAGAACAATTGAACAAGAATCAAATAAAAATGAAGGAATGAAAAAAGAAAATAAAAATACAAAGTTAAGAGATTCCAAGCCACGTTAGTTCACGACGTTTCGATTGTTGGTATCTACAATCGTCTTCGGGCGATGACCTATAAAAATTGTTTTATTCTTTGTGGGATACTAATGCATTGCGCTTTTCCAATATATAGGGTACCCAGTATAAGTGTGATTTATCAAAGTTAGATTTTTAAATGGAATGCTTTAGGTTTCTCTTGAGCCATTCCCTGCTTGTCCCATAATTGTGAACGAGTGAACCGTTCAACTAAAAAATCAATTCATTCCCTTACATTCAGAGGCAAATTTTCCAGGAAGTCGGAGAATTCATTCTCTAGGAAATAAACGAATAATTCTCTATTCAGTGTCGTTCAATAAAAAAAGGTACTAATTATCTTTCATTTAGTATCCCACACCACACATCCACTTTTTGGGATATTTGATTTCGACAATTCGCCACCCAGTCCGGATTTCAGTCTGCCCAATATCTCATATTCTAATAACATACCATACCGTTAGTGGTGAAAGTCGCCTCATCACTGAATAATAAATTTTTCAACAAATTACTGTCATTTATGTAACTGCCTTGTACCTACCCACATACAGTATTCCATTCTTCTTTGTTCATCTCCATCGTGTAAGGTGTGAAGAGATTTAAGTTTGAAGGTATGCATTTTATGCCTTTTCAAGCATCTCCAAATTTTATTTCAGCACATTTCCCAGACGTATATGGAGATCAGCACGATATGCTGCCAAAATGGTATCATCATATGACTTTTTTTGAATTTCCTCACCTTCATTACTTGGCTGGTTCTCTTAAACTGTTTGTAAATTTTGAAAACTGTTCCAGAGTACACAGGTGTATCAAGTGGGTGTCTTCGATTAAATTCAGAAGCTGCTTCGCGATAAGACCTCACACCTTCTCCAATCATCAGTATTATTTCAATTTTCTCTTGTATAGGTCGTCGGGACATGTTTTATACTAAATCAATATAAAAATCAATAAATAACTATCGGAAAAGAAACTTACAGGGACACACAAACAACAGGATCAATAGGATCAACAGGAACGACAACAACAATCGTTGAAAAACATATACGTTAACCTGAGTGTATCAAAATTGAATATAGGTACGTTAATAATTGAAAATTTAAATGGTAACATTTTATCATATATAAAACGAAAATTCCATCGGCTGCCAAATGAGTAGGATATTTTCTCTGAGGTAATATTTTGTTAAAAAAAATCTGTTTAAAATCTGTTTTTCCGTTAACCACCTGTCGCACCCCTACGAACGACAACCCTCAGAAGTCGAAACTTGTGCGAGCTAAGGATTAACAAGGTATTTTCTTTTAACGTGTGATTCCTAACACGGGTTGGACGATAGCAAGTGAAGATCGATCGTTCAGACTAGGGCTTGAACCACCGACCAACACGGCAGTCAATTCGAGTGAGTGAACAAATCACCCACGTCGAACCGCTTGGCTACCGACCGACCAAACTTACTTTCAATCATTTTTAGATCAACAATGGTAAGGAGTTAAACAAATTACACTTTCCACAGTAAGCAGAAATACAATCTGTAACTCTAAAAAACAAATGAGATTGTTATGTATGCAGTCAAAGTGAGAACAAGACTAAAATAGAAAAGTTATGAATTTATCATTAAAGGTGGTTTTTGAAACGAAATTAGTATTGGGATTTTCATAAGGTTTTTATGGATGAGGTTATACAACCAAAGTTACACATCTCTGTATGTTTTTTTCATGTTTACTTAGGGTAGGTTAGTGTTTTTGGTATATTCTTCAATTCCTCTGATTCCACAATTCTACATCAACGATTACGGAAGATACGGGGGTTGCTTCCAAGAAAAGTGAGATAAATTTGGATTTTTTAGTGCTGATATTTTTTCAGGAAAAAGATGAATCCGTAGTAATTTGGGGGTTCTGATCACGAATTTGAAGGAATTTTCAGCCTATTTTGCTGTTCTTCCATCTCGAATGGTGAGCAGTGTATATTACTTTGGCCAACACCATGTAGCCGTGTTAGGAATCACATGTTAAAAGGAAAGACCTCGTTAGTCCTTACCTCGCACAAATTTCGACTTCTGAGGGTAGTCGTTCGTAGGGGTGCGACAGATGGTTAACGGAAAAATAAATTTAAACAAATTTAAATTTGAAATTCAATCCTTAATAATTACGGAAATTACGGGGGATGCTTCCATGAAAAGTGAGAGACACTGTATATATCCACGAATCCAAATGTTTCTAGAAACATGTGAATTGTTTTCCGATAACATTCCAGGATAGCTTTCCAAATTTCTGCTTCCGCAGTTGTCGGTTTTAGATTGGTCAAACCACCAACGCCGACATAAAAACTTGGCAAGCTAACTTGGGTGTCATATCAATAGGTGGTTTGTATGTTATACTTTTCTTTGTTTCTCACATATTGTCTTCAACCGAGGACCGCCTCCTGCCCGGTACTATAGTAGATGCTCAACAGACTGAAACAGCTGTCTACCAGTGGCTCTTAAATTGAAATCAAACCAAAAATGCTGTTTTTCATTTTTTTTCGAATTGTTATTTTAGAGAATATCAAAAAATGGAAAGGGAAAATATTATTGTATTCGAAGTGTACTATGACGATGTAATAATAAATATTTGATAAAACGTTTCGTGTCAACATGGCCACCATCATAATTTTTTTTAATGTGGACCTGTCTTTTTATTATAGATATTGATGAAGCAATACATTCACAATCCAAGGGTATATCACATTTGATATTTTCATAGCGTTTTATTTGAAATAAGTACCATCATCAGTGACAACAATTTCAAATTACGGTTCTGTCGGTACTTCTTTTGTAAATTGTTTCGATTCTTTGCCGTAATCCTTCTTTTAAGGCTTATTTTACGAATTATAATTCGTAATATTTTTATGATTCTCAATCGTGGAATTAACGAAAATATCAATTTTTGGTTAAAATTCGATTGTTGTATAATTTGGTATGATCAAATAGCATCTCAATTTATTTAACATTTTGAACGCTTAGGCTTTCCCTGATTTCTATGACAGGAAAAATGGTTGTTGATATCTGTTGAGAACTGAGAGACGTTTATGAACTTATCAAAATGTATTCAAATTATGAAAGGACTGATATGCTATTCAGTTATGCAAAATCAAATAGAAAATCTCTTTTGGCAATGAATGTCTATGTTAAGCTATACCCGAATAGTCGTATTCCGAACATCCAAATGTTTAGACGATTAGAAAGAAATTTAAGGAACTAAGGTGCATTTGATAGGAAGAAAACAAGAAAATGTGTGGTTACTGGAAGTGTGAGGAATCAAATAAATGTTATGGATCAGCAAATATTAACACATAGGTACAAATTTACACAGTGAAAACATCTTTTGTTTAATTTAGGCTTCGCTGGTTACAAAAATCATGCTGATCAAGATTGTTCTTTACGAGAAATTGCCCACCAAATGGGGATTTCCGTAAAATCCACCAGAACTATTTTGAAAAAGAACAAATAATAAATGTTACAGGAAACGCAAAGTTCATCACTTCAATGTAAGGGATTTCGGAAGGAGAGTACGATTTGCGAAGTGGTTAAGACGTAGAAATATGGAAGTTGGAAATATTTGTAAAAAAATAATATGGACGGACGAATAAAAATTCACCAACAATGGTTGATTTAACAGAAGTATCCATTATAGGTGGAATAATACAAATGAACAATTACAAAGGAAACCAATTTCCAAGAAAGGTCCGGAATAAATGTTTGGTTGGGAATTGTGGGAACAAACATCCTTGTCCCTTTCTTTTACAATATTCCCAAAAAAATGGAAACAATGGGCCAATTAACTGGTCAGTTTTTCAACACGAAGTACAGATATTGACCATTTCAAACAAAAAAATTAAAGACGAATGTAATACACATATTCACATTCAACAAATAGGTCGTCAATTCGAGCATTTAATGGAGACTGCCATGTAGCTTCGATTTTCCGTATTGATTTGATTTTTCTCAAAAGTTCATGATAAAATAAATTGTTTTTCTGTTTGATTGTTGTCACTGATGATGGTTATTTCAAATGAAATGCTATTAAAATATCAAATGTGATATACCCTTGGATTGTGAATGTATCGCTTTATCAATATTAGTAATTAAAAAGACAGGTCCGTATTTAAAAAAACAGTTGATGGTGGCCATGTTGACACGAAACGTTTCATCGAATATTTATTATTACATTGCCAAAGTACACTTCGAATGCAATACAAAAAATGTTCTCCATTTTTTGATATTCTCTGAAATAACAGTTCCATTCGAAAAAAAAAACGAAAAAACACCATTTTTGGTTCTCTGTATAACTCGATTAGTTTTCACAAACAATAACCACATTCATCGCTCGTTGAATAATATTTGACCATTCAGCTCATAACGAACTTTTGAGTTACTTTATAGGCGCACTGTAGGTGTAGTATTGACGAAAAACAAATCTTTTTGAAACAATGTTTCATACTGACTTACTTTTTCAATTGGGAAAGTGAATTCAGTACCAATATCTGATAGTATGATGCTCTTTCATTTATGCACCTGTCAAAATGTATTGTGAGAAGATTAAGAACCATTTGCATAATCAGAATGAAATTCAGAAAGAGTCCGCACTGATAACATTGAAAGGATTGTAGCGAATGAATATTTCATTTGCAAACACATTCATACTTATATCACAACGCAAAAACAATGATCCGATGGGATTCATTAAATGAAGTGCGGAAGAAGCTTGCGGCAGTTTGACCCCTGGTCGAGGGGCCTTGTCGTGACAATCAGGGGGAATCCTGGCTGTAATCGCTACATCCGTGATGCAATACCGGATCCCCGTTAATTAACACCGGACAAGTGGAAAGTAATGGCATGACGCACTGAGAGAATTGTTTAAGGCTTCAACCATTGGAATGTTGATAGGTGAAAATAAGAAAATATCAGTAGGTTTGTTGTTATCTTCGTGATGTCTGTGATTCTTCGATTATTTAACGGTTAATATTAAGATTTTTTTTGTATTCATCATGAGGAAAACTTTATATCAACATATATACAGGATGTTTCCTTAATACGGTACGAAACTTCAGAGGATGACTCGCTAGGTCGTTTTAAGAAAAATAGTTCCTATGAACATATATCCGCGGAGTTACTTTGATTCTGAGATACAGGGCGCCTGGTTTACAAAATATCATAAATCTCCTTACACCGATTGGGTTGAAATTTGCTACAGCTATCTCAAGTAATAAGGCGCTTATTTAGCCCGAACTATATTGACATTATGAGGTCCAGTGGCGTCTCAGTGGGCACCAAAGCCAACAATATTGAGACAGAAAAGAACGCCACTAATTTTTTCGCAGATTTTTATTCATTAGATTGAGCAACTGAAAATACAACTTTTTTGTCGCTTGTGTTTTCTTCATATCAAGCTTCGTTTTCGAGAAAAAGAAATAACTTTTCAAAACTATTCATGGACAATATAAAATTGAAACCAATAGTTAATCATAAACAATTTCGACCTCAAAGTGAATGAACCAAATGTCCACCTTCTGATAAAATACATGACTGCAATAGATTTGTCATCGATTGTCTGACACGTTCAAAAATACCTGGAGTATTTCTTATGATATTGCAATTGTCAATTAATTGATTCCTCAAGTCATTCACATCTAATACATGCGTTGTATAAATAAGAGTCTCCAGATAACCCAATAAATAGAAATCTAGAGGATCCATATCATAACTGCGAGCTGGCCAATTTTGAGGGCCTGCACGTCCAATCCAGCGATTGGGTGTTGACGAACAAGAACGCCAAAATGAGCTGGAGCCCCGTCGTGCATGATTCATATGTTGCCTCTTACAAGTACCGGTACTTGTTTCTAACACCTTTCAATCTTGCTGGTAGAAAAAATGGGCCAATTAGGTAGTCATCAATCATTCCTGACCAAACGTTCAGCGAAAATTGTTGCTGAAAATGACTTTCTCTAATAACGTGGGGATTTTCGTCGTGTGAAAGTTCATAATAGCATCTCGTGATAAATTTACTTCCTCGGTAAATTATTGTGCGCTATCGTAAAAAATCAACCACCTGCAAAACATTAATATTGGGTAAAAATCTCAAGGCAGTAGAGCTCGGACCCGCTGTATATGATATGGGTATAGGAGGTTTCTTTTTAGAACTGTCTATACGGTTTTTGGGTTAACTTCCAGCTGCAGTGCAATCTTCCTGATACAATTAAAAATATCTTCCTATTGCATCACATGCAGCTTCTTCTAGTTCAGGAGTTATTACAGTTTCTGGTATTTCACCACCTACATTTTTATTGAAACTCCCAGTTCCACATAATCTTGCATGTAGCGTTCTAAATGTTTTAGCACATGAAATTACTCTGTTGAGAGGTCTGTCCTGGTGAATTATCCGTGCTTCTTCCGCATTTTCATTTGCTAATCCATAAATAAAGTGCATGTCAGCTATTTCAGCGTTAGTGAAATTTTTCATGTTGGAATCACTGTTGATTGATAACTCTGTCTTTCACTGATATGACAATATTATCACTGTTAGCTGGTGTATAAAGCAGGTGTTCATGATATGAACGACCTCAATTTCAATATTTCAAAACAAAAACACTCAGTATTCAGAATTTCATCTTTTAATATTCCAAGTTCATAGACATCAAAATCAATACGATCACAGAATATAGAAATATAAAACAATCTCCAAATACGCAAACTTTGCACAGATTGCAAACTGAGCATTTTATTTCAGTACAGTGACCGGATCAAAGTTGCAATTTCAGCGTATAAATCTTCATAAATATCGAAGGAGGTCGGTACTGTAGCAAATTGCAACTAAATCGGTGTGAGGATATTTATGATATTTTATGAATAATTTTTTTTTAATTTCAACGCTTTGTATCTCAGAAACGAAGCAACTTCGGACATATGTTCATATTTTTTTAAAACGACCTAACGAATCATCCTCTTAACTTCCGTACCGTAGTTAGGAAACACCCTGTATACCCTGAACATATTTGGTTTGACCCTATTATTCACAAAGATGTGTAGATCATGTATAGAAGTTACTTTCAGATACAAAGAAGAAGCCCTTCCGAAACAACTACTTTTACATGGGAGAAAAAGTATATTCCACTGTTTTCATAAGAAAATATCCGTTATGGAATTGAATTTGATATCATTCACAGGAATACTTTATAATAAGATATATGAACGAGTTACGACATATAATTTGACTTACATTAAACACTTTTATTCTCAATGGCGTATTTCAAAATTTTCGAATAAGACACTTTTCTGATTAACTCATTAGCACTCTTCTGGATAAAATTACAAGATGATGCATTCAAATCTTTCATAAAATAACTACTGTATGTCATGGATACGTTGAATCTACTCATGCTACTGTGACAGTACTGTCACCGCTAATTAGGATGTAAGTGTTCCATGTAAGTGAAATTTCATAAAGTAATTCTTCCATATACGCGTATTATATTGTGTAGCATTGCTATGAATGATATATGATTCAATCCCATAACGAATGTTTGAATGGGAAAAAGTAATTTCCGTATAATTCATTGTTCATATAAAATTAGTTGTTTCAAAAGTACTTTTCCCTTCATCTCTAGTTCAATATTGTGTGAAAGAAGTTGTTTTGAGAAGCCTTTTCTCCATTTTGTATCTGGAAGTAACTTCTATGCATCTACACATTTTTGCACTTAATTAAAGAAGTATAAAACCAAAAATTTTTCTTTTCCGAAAACAACTATCTTTACTGAACTCATCTTTCTTTCAATTTGAATAATATTTCTATGGCTGGGATTGAATCAAATAAGTGTATAAATGTTTTTTTGTACTGTCATTGTGACATGAGTAGATTTAATTCATGGGTGACCTAATATCCTAATTTTATTATAGAATTGAGTACATTATCTCATATCGTTATCCAGAACGTTGCTGATAAGATAATAATTTTCTCATTGCGAGACTCCGAAGTCAGTCATTGAGGATGATAACTGTATATATAAGTGAAATTTCATATCTTAACCTTTTCAAATATTTTACTGGTAGAATTCCTGTGAATGATATCTGATGCAATTCCGTAAGGAATGTTTGTAATTTTCATATGATGCAATCTTCAGATGAAAGTTGTTATTTTGGGATGGCTTTATCTCCAGTTTTGATCTGAAAGTTACTTCTTTGCATGATGTTCACATCTTAGTAAAGAGTTTATTTCGAACCTAATTGCCTTATTCGTTTAGAAGCATTCCTCCTTTTCCGTATATGAATAGAGAAGTAGAAAACCAAAAAGTTTTCTAAAACTATGTGACATTGTGATATTGCATTCTAGGTCATTTATACAATCCATAGTTTTTCTAAAAGTTTCATTCCAATTTATACTGAAAAATATCTTTGAAATAATTGCCGACCCAGATACATCGATGATTTTAGAAAAATAAATCACTTTTCAGAGGAATTTGAAAAACAACTGAAATATAAATTTACAAACTTTCAATGGATACGTTTCACATAACTTATCTTGTTTCATAGGCAAAACTCAAATTTGTCACGAATGTAGTAAAAATTGAATCTCAGTAACATTCATAATTAGTTATTGTACAATGATGGTGAAGTAGAAAGCCAAAAACGTTTTTTTCCCGAAAACTACTCTCTCCTAAAATTATACTCCTTTTCAATTTAAATGCTAAATTTGTTTCACAAATCTGGGGTCAAACCAAAAGCCTTCAGGATATATGTTCCAATGAGGTTCTTTCCTTATATTGAATGCATATTTCTTTCTTTCTATAAGAAAAATGAGGTCAAAAAATTGCTGCAGCAGAAAAAACTTTCCATTCTTGCCAGTGGCTGATTTTTCACAAGTTGATTCCTTTCTGAGTGGATCTGGCCTTTGGTTCGTTATTCAAGTAACACTTATAACAACAACGAACTGATAATTCTAGGCAGTGTTTCAGACTGCATCCACCGTATTCGGCAAATTTGACCCCCATTGACTTTTTTCTGTTCTCTGTACTCGAAAGAATGCTCGTCGGAAATAATTTAGTGCCAATGAAGGACTGATCTTTGAAACTGAAGCCTCTTCGTACTGTAAAAATGTTATGAAAAATTGTATGACCGCTATAATCATTGCATCGCCTTAGAAGAATACTATATCGAATGATAAAATCTGTTACGTATTAGATTTTAAACAAGTATCGAAAAATTTCATCATATCTTATATTTTTTTTAATCGTCTGAACACGTATCAGAATAAAACTCAGAGGAGTTCTACTCAATGTTGTAGAGAATGAAATTTCCTACAGAAACATTTTACAATGTGAGAAATTAGTTTGTAAAGAAGACTCCACCATTATTGTCAGCTGGTGAATAATAAACATTCAATTGATTTCATATTGAACATTAGACATTTTTTGTGGATTGTGGATTTTTCAAAAGAACATAAAACTACTCATTACTCAGAAACGGCTGATCTGATTTCGAAAATAAACTAGTGTTGTGTAGAGTATTGAACGATTTATAAAATGAGGTATTACAAGACCACCCCATTTTCATTTTCCGAAATTAGTAAAAATAGTGCCTTTTTTCGACCTTGATTGATATCTTGTTCCGTTCAAATGTTACGCGGAGGAAGACTTTATACGTCCGAACTATATATGTCTGGCTTAAAGATGAGAATTTGTTCATTCATGCGATTAACTGATAAAAAAGAACTAATGGTTAATGTTAACGATCATAGATTGAAACATTTTAAGATAATACAGGATTTTCTAGTTCTCCATATCAATACAGAAAATGTAGGAAAGTTCCGAAGTAAGGGGGAAAGCAAAAACTAATATCTACCAACAAATATATCCCTTTAATTCGATACTGGAAGAATAACAAAGCAACGTCAGATTCAAGTTTTTTTAAAGACATCCAATGAGAGTATTTAATTTATTTTTGAAAGTTTCTCGTGATTCGATTCAATAAAATATTGGAATTCAAAATTTAAATTTTGTGTTCGAAAAGCTTACACTACTTCTACTTTCAAATTATGAATTTCATTGCCCTAGTAGGTCAGGTTTCACCTCTGTGAACTCAGATTGTTTGCACTGGGATATATGTAAAGGGTAAATTTGTTCCATTATTCAATGATATTTTTTGTGATAGAAAAAATTGTATAGCATTGCATTCAAAGAATCCATTCGAAATGATTTTGCATGATATTTAGGAGACATATAGCATACTATGAACGATTTCGACTTTTTTGTGCCTACAAAGTAGATTTCTCTATTGAAGAAGGAAGTAATACAAATAATGAAATTATGAAACAACAAAAATGAATTGGCGCTCCGGGGCACCTTCATTGATTCCGGTGGCGCATTTGCTTGCTTCAGCACCAGGAAAACCCGGAAAAACCTGCAGCACCATATCATCTGAAGATCTTGATCTGCCAATGTTATCTCTTTCATGAAACAACATGTAGGGTGTCTCCATAGGCTCCAATGAATTCAAAATATCGCTAGAATATTTAGTAACACCACTATCGTCAAACACAATCCAGTCCGATTCGTCTTTGACCAATGCGTAATAATGACCATATTCAACGCCCGAACGACAGTGAACAATGACTGCATGAATATTATAATAGTGGTCTGCTAGATTGAAGTGTCCATCTATTTCGAATTTTCGTAAGAGTTTGGTGCTTCCGTTAGGGGTTGAGTCATGTTTGAAGATCATCAGCGTTATTATTAGATTGACTGGTGCCTCACCTATACTCGTTTTCTTACAACAGTCAGTTAGTTTGACGCATGTTTGGCAATACAGTAGATCACCACCTGTTGAAAGTTCCATTTTCAGATGATTTAACCATAAGCTTTGCACGGACTGGTTTTTAGTCATATTAGGAAACGCTAGTCAAAGTTCCAGAAAATCACATACATTTTCTCTTGAACACATACTACGAAGTAAACAAGTGAGTATTTTTTCAGAAAAAGATCTTCACGAGAAAGACTGTACGGAATCATTCAATCCAGAGCGGTCAGGAGTATTGATTCTGCTATTGTTTTGCTCACGAAGAGTATTCAACAAGAACCCCAAGAATTCGGAACAATCCTCTTGTTGTCCTAACGAGTATCTAGTGGATTTCAAAGACTCCAGGAAATCGGTTGCTGGGAAAGATGATACATTCTTTCGAAACTGCAATGAACAATAATTGTTTGAGTTTGGTGAATAAGTAGGAAACATTCTCGTTCTCGTTCATCGTTAAAACCTCGTTCTTGAAAATCTTCGTCATGAACAACACATGTAAAATGGTTTTCATGTAGCGAGTGTTTCCTAAAGTATCTAATGCAATTGTTACCACGTTGAATAGCAATACTTATTCTTTCTATCAAAAAAGAAGAACGGTAATCTTTCGTTACTTGGCCTATTCTTCTTCCGAGTTCATGAACGAATAACAGACTCCGGATTTGAAAAAGTCACAATAAAACTCTCATGAGTGCTAAGTAGTTCGAAATAGTTGTCTGTGATTTGCGCATTTTACTGCTTTGTCTAATAACTATATTTTTTATGTTTATTACGGCACTCACGTTTTTCTTCATCAACAAATCCACTTCGATAAAATGTTCCTTCGTCGGAAAGAAGAGCTCAAATAAATTAATTATAATTTTTGTTATTACTGCCGGAGGTACCATCGGTGATAATTTCTCACATACAAATATATCGGATGATGATATATCACCAGTAAGATCTCAGTAAAAAAAGACTCAGCACAATCAGCATGACTTATTTCAATGACATATAGAGCATTGAATGCTGGTAAAACAAAAAAAACTATTCATTTATTCATTTGAAATCATGTCTTCAAAGAAATCCATATCAGCAATTAATTGCTTCAACAAATTTCCAGAATCCACATCCATCCATGTTCCACATGGCATGTGAATTTGTCTCATTTTCAAAAAAACCGAAATATCTCGTCGCCGGTTGGTTTTCGATATAGGGAATATTACATGAGAGTGAGTCATAATAGTCTCGGAATTTCTAAACTGTTCTATTTGAAAAAAGTAAGTTTTGAACCATTAATGTATCTTCAGAATTAGTTGACAACACATTGCATAACATCACTAAAACCTCATCCATTTATTGTATGTACCTCGTTTATTTTCATGGGGAAGTTACTTGATAGCTATATTTCTTACTTTGTCAATAATTAATCGACTATTTGAAAAACACTTCATTTTTGGAACAGGGTGTATTACACAAATTTATAATAAAATTATACCACCTTCCGGTATAATCCAGAGGAAATTGAAGTTTTTATTCAAATAATGTTTTTTTCAAGTGATTTTAGTATATAAATATTTTGTTTCATAAGTATTAAAAAATATGATTGTATATCTACTCCTTAACTTCTTGAGATAATTATATATTTAATATTTTTTATTTGATCAGTTTGTTTGTTGTTCCTTGAAAAATTACAATTTTGTGTACCCGCTCCCCTCTAACTTTCATTCTGGTGACGCCCATGAGCGTGAGGTGTTCTTTGATATATTAGTCTGTTGCAATTTTGGCGCTATCCATATTTTTTTTCAAGACGGGTGACCAAGTACAATCCACTCCAAAGGAGCTGTTTGAAATACAAATATACCTCAAGCAGCAGAGCTTAAGAACAAGGTATCTTATAAATGCAATTTCTTATTTTTTCTTCTGATATTTTTATATATTGTGATTGGTGAAAGAAATCTATAAAAGTCCTTGAACAAGAAATGACCTTCGTTCATTAATGAGTCCTATTAATTTTCAAAATATATCTACACTACAAAACCACCAGCTTCGTGGCTCACTTATAATATCAGAGAAATGATTAAATTAGGAAACAAGGGTCAAAAAAAATTTAAATTAACGAAATCTGTAGTGGACTGGCCAAGTTACAGGGATCTATACATCAAGAAAAAAACACACTTAGAGTATATTTTGAGGAACAGAAACACTAAAACTATCTTCAAAACTTTGAGGTCTTTGGATATTTTCGAGCAGAAACAAAATTTGGATCTACCGCCCAATCTGAAAAATTCGAACGAGATATTTCTTAAATATCAACCACCCTTCTAAAACAGAAGAATAGTTGAGACTTTTGGACAAATACCAGAGCTGTGTCAAACCATGCCTGTATTTTTCTCAAGTATCACCTACTCAAGACAAACAATTTTTAAACAGTGTAGAAAGTAACTGTATTGGATATGATAACAGTTCTCTTTTTATGCAAAGCTATGTAAAAGGATTATCTTATCAATCACATTTCTTATATTATCAACAAAATTTTAGAAACGAATCACTATCTTACTACCTGGAAACAATTCCTTGTTTTTCCTTTCCCTAAATGTGGTACTCCGTGTTAGGAATCACACCTTAAAAGGTAAGACCTCGTTAGTCCTCAGCTCGCACAAGTTTCTCAACTTCTGAGAGTTGTCGTTCGTATGGGGCAACAGCTGAATAACGGAAAAACAGATATTAAACAGAATTTTTCAAACTGTCGCATTTGAGATCAATTAGTAAATTGCCTGTATTGTCGAAGGTATTTGAGCTAATTTTGAAGTATCAGATCAATCACTTTGTAAACGAAATCCATATCATAACTGAAGTCCAATCGGTTTTCCGAATATCGCACAGCACTATTTCAGCACTCATTAACACCACCCAGGATTCATTCCTGGCTACTGATAAAAGTAACCTAACATCTCTGATACTCTTGGATTACAGTAAAGCATTTGATACCCTGGATCATCATATTCTGTGTAATAAGCTAGTTTATTTTGGATTTAGCGATGGAGCTGTGCAACTATTGAGAAGCTATCTCAGTTATCGTACACAAACCATATGTTCAGATAGTCAATACTCAGACACCTTGCCTGTAACTCATGGAGTTCCTCAAAGCTCGATTCTTGAACCTCTATTATTTTTGCTCTACATTTCACACATTCATAAAGTAATAAAATATTGCTCTCTACACCAATATGCTGATGATATCCAGTTGTATTCTTTTTTTATTCATGGTAGCTGGCAAACTTTAGTAGAAAAAGTTAATGTAGATCTTCAGAACTTAGATAATTCTGCTGCACATAATCTCAATTTGAACGCAAATAAGTCTCAATAAATTCTTTTTGGTCTACGAAGAAAACGAGTTGAAATTGCAGAGTCGATACATATAAAATTATGGAAGAAAATGAATTATCTGTGGTTTCAGAAAGTAAGAATCTGGGTCTTTGGCTTGACTCGGAACTCCGATTTCATAAACATATTGTGTAAGAGCTTATGATATTTTTCGTCAATTATATCAAAGTACCTAGAGATATAATGCCATCCAGATTGAAACTGAAACTATGCGACTCTCTTATTATATTAAAAATATCATATTGTGATTGTATTTATGGTCCTTCATTGACACAAGCTGACGCAATGCGCCTTTAAAAAATACAGAAAAAATGCATTCGCTTGTCATATGGGATTAGTAAATACGAATTCATATCAGAAAAATTTGAAGAATCTGGCTGGTTGAGACTCAACAAACTTCGTTCCCTTCATCTGCTTGAGGTAACTCATAAAATTTTGCTGAAAAATAAACCGGATTATCTATTAAGGAGATATGTGACATTTTCATCCCAGAATAAATCTCACACTCGCAACCAGAATACTTTCATTATTCCCAGACACTCCTTCTCTCTATTTCCGCGCAGTTTTATATATAATTCAATTAAAAAATATAACTCCCTACCCAGTGAATTTAGGCACTATTCTATTTTCGCTTTCGAAAAGAAAATTAAAGTTCATTTCAAATCAACTTGAGATTTTCTTCAACTGGAGAAATATTTTTTTGGCTGTTTCCTTACAGGTTTTTGATTGTTGATTTCCTTATAATATAACTCTTAGTCGAATGTTCTTTTTACCCTATTTAATCAATCATTTTCATTCACTGTGATCTATTATATAGCAATATCATTCAGAGCTAACTTGTAATTTGTAATCATTCACTTTATTTTTTCTTTTTTTATATATCTTTCATTAATTTTTTTAACTTTGAGTTAATAGGTTGAGTTGTAAAACACTATAAGTTGAACTTCTCCTTTCATCAGTAATCTTGTAACTTGTGTACCACGAATAAAGACCATTTATTATTTTCATTATTGAATACAACCAATGGTAATCGCGCTGCATATACCCTGTATATTACAAATAAAACTTTCCTGGAAAACAAATTGACTGGTTCTAAAAACGGAGTTATAGGACCACTCTGTCTAAACATAAAACAGTAGGGTCATTCCTCATACCCACAGAATAACAATAGGGCTATTACTAATCGTTTGGTCGATATCGATGTGACCTCTGTCCATTACCGTACCAGCATCGAAGAGATCGCGGCCAACTATGGTGCCACTTGGTGATTTCTCTACGTCGGTGACGTTCACCCCTCTGATATTCCCGTGGCCCTTGGCCACTCGCGTGAGCCTGAAGTTCCCGTGTCCGCGGTCATCATAGATATTTTGAGCTTTCGTTCCTGGCACCGCGATCCGCTGTCTAAATTACTGAAAGAGAAAAACAACTGTGTCACGAAAAACTTTTTATTGATAGGGAGAGCTTGGGTTATTCATAAGTATGGTCGTGAAACTTGAACATCAATTACTTTAAAACTTAAATGAAAATATTTTTCCTGAAGAAAGAAATATATTCACCGAAAGTCGAAACGAGTGGAACTTCAAAATTTGTAGGTCCATAATTATTATTGTCGTCATATTATTGATTGGAAGTGGCGTTATTAGAAGTCACTATACTAATACCTGAAATTAAATTCTGCCTGTTTTATATTTACTTATACGAAGTTTATTCAAAAAATAAGGTGAATATTCAACTTTCGCGGGCTACTCACAATCGATTAGCATTTTTTTATATTTGTACTCTCGTCTCGAATATATGTTCACATTTTCAGCTATTTAGCATGTTGAGTTTGTTGGTGTGAGGCATGAAAGTTGCAAGTGTTTTGCGTGTTCGGCGATTTTCTGCTATCGAAAACAATGGATCAAATAATTTGTATCAAATATGTGTAAAAACTGGAAATATTGAACACAAAAACACTTGAAATATTGACAGTGGCATACGGTAATTGTACTCTGAGCCAGAAAATTGTTCACGAGTCGTGAACAATTTTCTCGAGAAATTAGAGAAGATTTGAATGACGACGCTCGTCCTGGACGCCCAACAGATCAACAACCAATGAAAATTATGAGAAAGTGAAGAAAATCGTTATGGAGAATCGTCGAATCATTATAAGAGAGGATGCCGGCACATTGGTTGGTTCATGCCATGACATTTTTTCGAAAACTTTGGGCATGAAGCGTGTGGCAGCGAAAGTCGTTCCAAAATTGCTGAATTTCATCGCTCAGGAATTATTAAGCCGCGTCAAGGGCGATCCAGATTTGTTGAAATGAGTCATAACTGGCAACGAATCATGGATATATGGTTATGACATTGAAACCAAAGTCCAATCGTCCTAATAGATGAGCCCAGGAGAGCCAAGACCAAAAAAAGCACGCCGATTGCGAGAAGCAATACGAATAAAACATTCGGTATTGTTGAAAATTAATTCATGGCTTCTGCATCATGATAATGTACCTGATCACTCGTCATTGCTTGTTCGTAATTTTTGGCCAAAAACAACACAGTAATCATGCTTCAGCCACCGTATTTAGCCCCCTGCGACCCTTTCTGCTCCCAAGGTTGAAGAGACTCATGAAAGTACGGCGTTTTGCGACGATTGAGGAGATGAGAACCGCTGAGAGTGTTCATGGACATACCAAAAAGTACATATCAAAACTACTTCGAGGATTGTAAAAAACGCTGAAACAGATGTATTATATCTTAGGGGGACTACTTCGAAGGGAACAGGATGGAAATTGATAAATAAGTACATATTTATTGAGAAAACTGAAAATTCTCCTTATTTTTTTAACAGACATTGCATATCAATAATATAATTTTTTATCGATCTTTCTGGGTTTTTTTCGACATCAACAATCTGAAAAATATAAAATTGTGATGGGGCGTAGACGGGTAAACGTTTCAGTTCACTCCAACAAATTCGAAGCAATTTTCAGAAAAAAAATTATTCTATCCATCAATGTGTTTTGATGGATTTTTCCTGATAAAAAAAGAGCTGAAGAATTATACAGATACCTATCTCAACGTTCAACGTAAAATCTGCGTTTTTTAAATACCCCCAATGAATTTCAAATGAATTTTGGAATATGAAATATGCCAATATTGTTCAATCACTTCTGAAGCATTCGATGCGACACACGTTGTTCTCTTTTATTAGTTTAGCAGTTTCGCCACAATTCATATCTTCCATTAAGACAGTAAGCCAAGTGCGATCCATTTCTGAAAAGCTGTTTGAAATTCACTTCTCTTAGAGGAAGCAAGGTATATTGGCAAACATTTTCATCTTGTTTCGTTCAACTCCATGTTCACCTCCCAGTTTCAAAATCTGTTCTGACAATTTTGATTCACTTAATTGCCTATTTCTGATATAATATCGATATTGATTTTTCCACACTTTCAATGGTCTAAAAGTTTGAAGAATATAACTTTGGCTCGCGGCAGGCACTGCACCTTGTATCAGAAACCTCTATACCCATCACGTGACTGACGCCATTCTGGCAAGTCATGATGAACCCCTCAGTTTCCGACTGTAGCCCACTCGACCTGAAGAAAGCAAAAGTCAGGCGCTTTGATAAGCCAAGGTCTTCAATATTATTGAAGAAGATCCCATGCATTGGCTTATTCTTGTGTTTCCGCAGAAATGGGGTGATCTCCGCGGCTTTTATATGAGCTTTTCACCGAACGGGTTCCAACTCGATGACAGAGTTGTGATCACTTCGTTCAGTGTCGAAAACTAAACCGAGTTCATCAGCTGCTCGGGCAGCGGCTCTTAAGAGAAATGCTCCAATTCTTGCTCTTTCATGGTCACGGACCATGCAGAGAAGGGGATCCTAAGTCCTGACGACTTTACAGGCTATATCCAGTACTATTCTGTCACGAAGATACTCCAAACTTAAAAGTCCACGGTCTCCCTGTTGTCGGGGAAAGTACAACCGTGGAACGGACGATTTGGGATGCAAACTCCTATAGAGATGCATCATTTTTTGAGTCTTTACGACGAGTTGATACAGCTCCTTCCGAGTACACTTCACTACTCAAACCGACTAGAGTAAGATTGGAACGGCAAGCATATTTGTTGCAGCAACTTTGTTCTTCCCCGACAGTTCCGATGACCAGATCTGTCGAAGTTTGTGCTGATACTTGACGCGAAGAGAGTCCTTCACTGTTGTCACCTCTTGTGAGTGGTACTTACCCCGGGGTAAGTATGCGTCTCTCCATTCAAATGGTGTAGGATGCTTCCATCTACGAGCTGCATATCGTCTCCGTAGTCCCCTCATCGTTCTCTCTTGAGATGGATCATTGCACATTTGTCTATCCCGAATTTCATACCGATAGCATGCGTGTACTTTTCCACCACCATCAAGGACTGATGGATCATCCTTATAAAACAAATGGGTGACCTTGTGCCTCCGGTTTCCGGGGATGCCACAGTTATACCCTCGAATATTTCTGAGCGCAACGGATACTGGCAATAGTGAGAGGCAGAAAAGAAGGGGACTGGGGAAATCGCCCTGAATTACATCCCTTTTGAAAGTGACCTACCCTGTTTGGACTCTGGCTTGACTAGATGTTATGGTTAGGCGAGTTCGCTAGAGTGGTATCAGTTGTTCAATGCATCTCACTATTTCGTCAGGTACCGCAAGGCATCTGAGCAAATGCAAGATTAGCTCATACGATATTGTATCAAATGCCTTATGGCAATCGATCCAGGCCATAGAGAGTTTATAATTTTTTTTCACCGTAGTGTGCGCTGGTCAGGCCCTATCCCCTGAAGCCCCGATACATTCGGGAGGGCGCGCCAGCATTATCAACCAATGGCCACTCCCCACACCGTGTGGTAAGTGATCATTGGGTCCGAGAATCATGTGCCCTGAGCAAGCACAGTGAGCCAAGAATGACAGCCTGCTGCATCTGTGCGGCTAAGATTTCTGCCTTAGTGCGGCAAGCCGGTATGATTTTAAGATTCAAGAGTAGAGAGGACATCATTCCACCAAGGGCTCCAATAATCAGAACAACCATCTTGACAGAGTGATCTGGATAGAGTCTGCGGAGTTCGAAGAGAATATCTCGATATTTTATCCGTTTTATTAGATATTCGTCTCGCCAGGAGCTGAAAACTCCACGACTAATATCGTTTTGGTCTGGTGGTCGAGAAGGACTACATCAGGCTTATTAGCTTGTATGAGCCTGAGGGTGGAAAACGAATAGTTTCAATAAATTTGGCACTTCTCATTCCCCACAACGGATTCAATATCCCCCGGAGCGTAGGGCAACACCGGTGTCTTGTCAATACCGTAAGAGGGCCGTAGATGATAATATAGCACTCTTAGGGACGCGTTATGTCGATGGATATAGGCTGAGACCGCATATGCTGGACATGCTAATAGCAAGTGCATTAGTTCTCGGGCGCCTCGCGGCAGGCCCGAGGCGCCCGAGATTATTATTATTATTATTATTTTGAAGAGCACACACCCCACTTGACAAATATTAAGTTTGGAGAAGAACATAATTCTGCTTAAAAACTTTTAATCTTTCCGATAATGGAGTTTTGTCATCTCTTTTCATCAGGTTGTTTCAAAAGTGTTGTACGTTTTTATGAGTTTACTTCAAACTGTAATATCTCAAAGAATACTTCTGCTGACGCAGTTACTGTCCTGAATGTCTCGTATTGTCGTAGAGGATCCACTTTTCATCACACGTGACGATCCGATCCAAAAAAGGAGCGTTTTGGTTGCGCAAAGAAGAACAGGCCTCGAAACGTGACAATTTTTGTCGATCGTTCAAATCGTGGGACATTCACTTTTCAAGCATTTTGACCTTTTCAACACGTTTTACACCATCAAAAACCGAATGGGAGCTGACGCACAGATCTTTCGCCGTCCCACGCATCGTTTGTGATGGGTCACTCTTCATAAGGGTCCTCAAATCCTCTTCCTGGGTTACTGTAGCTCGACCACAGTATATACTACGACAAACGGACAAAACTTTTGAAACAATCTAATATTAAATTTGCTAAAATTATTATTTGTTCTGTAAGCTACGTGATACTGTGATATTCCATTCTAGGTCATTTATTTAGTTCGTAGTTCTTGCAATAGATTTTAATTTATACCTTCGGAAAAATTGACATTCGGAATACAGCGACGATTTTTGACAAATAAAGAAGAAACGGAAAAAAATAACAACATATTTTCAATTGATGCGTTTTTCATAAATAGTTTTGAGTTTTGATAACGGAAAGGGATGGCTTCTCATTTACTTATATCATAACTTCATGCCAAGGATGAGAAAAATCTACTCATATCAATATGACTACCTGAAAATATTCATACGCTCATTTGATTCCATCCCAGCCACACGAATCTTGTTTGAATTGATGGAAAGAAAAGAAAGGGGTGTATTTTTAAAAAAAAAGAGATAAGTTTTTGGAAAAGGAGTGCTCCATCTTGTACACAAGTGTCTTATTTCGAAACTTCGAAGTTCGCTACTGTATGATAGTGTTTCATGTAAATGGAATATTATATCTTCACTCTTTTATGTATTTTATTGTGCAGCGGTTCTTTGAATGATATCTGATTCGATTCTGTAATAAATATTTGGAGTACAAACTGAATTAGAAAACGTGCTTTTGGTATTCATATGGAAGTAGTCGTTTTGGGATGACTGTTTCTTCCAGTTTGAGTCTGAAATAACTTCCATTCATAATCTACATATTTTTGTCAAGATATATTTTGTATTTCACACGTAATTGCGTTTTTTCTTCCTTTGGAAGTTTTCAATATTTTTTTTGTATAAAGATGGAAAAGTAGCTTTTTTCTTCATTTGAATTACGAACTGAAATTGAACGAAGTATCATCAGAACTTTTTTGAGAAAAGGCGTTCTTGTAATGAAAAAACCTCTCTGCAAATGAAGTTATAAATGAGAATCCTATTTTAGGAAATGGGATAATGAATATCTAGAGTTTTACGAAATGAATAATGAGGAAATAATCACCTATTAGAAACTCATATTTACCAGAAATGGTGTCATGATCATTAGAAATTCAGTATTGCAAATTTTCTTGTGCAACTATCATTCTGGGTTAAATCGTTATTACATATTATCAACCCGCATCTGTCCTACGTATGACTTATTGAAAAAATGCTGTGTACGTATATAAAACTGACTAGAGTAATATGAATTATTCATTCTAGAGCTGAATAATTATTCCAACGTTACTCTCAGTGCGACTGAAATATGTTCAAAATTTTATTTTTTTTTATTTGGTCTTCGTTAACTTATACAACTTTAAGTGAAGCGTATCCAATTCCAGATCCTATCCCGTCTCCGGATCCAGAGGCGAATCCTGTTCCAAGTTATTTAAATAATTATGGATATCCGTATTACAATTGGCCTTGGTACGGCAAATATCCCGGATACGGTTATGAGTATGGTTATCCATGGTGGTGGTAATGGTGCAGCTAGCTGAGTGATAAGGTGGTCAACAATATCGAATGTAATTATCTGAATAAAATTTGTGCAATATGCAAATGAAGTATCTGTAATCAAACCTATGACGAATTGATAATACAAGATGTCAATATGAAAACTCAATTTCTTCATTTGAAGTAGAAATGAAAAATTGGAAGGACACATCAGTTTTAGTCAACCCTTGCTATTGAACCTTCTACGTGAAGTAAATGTTAGCCTCAGAATACTGAAAGAGAAAGGATGGTTAGTCGAGTGGCACATTATTTCAGAAGAATTTTGATCATTTTTCCAACGATAACCTAATGAATAATTTTTTGAATTGTGATTTATAAGAAATTGCGTTCAAAGTTACATCAATAAACTGAACTTATCCGCCTTTAGGGTAGCGATTTTCAGGTTACTGATGAAAAAATATTATACTAAACCTCCTTTCAGTAAAAATTATAAGAAGTGCAAACTTATCCTAAAAATAATATCAGAAAGTAATGTCGCAGTAAAATTTTGATGGATGTGCATTTGCGTTTTGTGCAGTTTTGGAATGGTAAAAGTGAGCTAATAACTGAACACTAATTTGAATGGTTTATTGTGTACTAGCGATACTGAATATACATACAGGATGTTTCAAACTCGATCCTCACCATTGGGATCTCGGAAACTATGATAGATACGAGGTAAATTGGACATTGTGTCCTTTTCAATGAAAATAGAACTCTAAGCAAATAACAATAATTAACTGAAATGTAAAGACAAAAGTGAATCACAGCAAACGCTAAAATTGCTGGCCTTGTTCATGATAACACAACTGGGCCTTTCTTTGAATGTTATTCACTGCACGATTAATTTCCCCCCTCCTGAATCCTCTATATTTTGATATTACCTCTAACTATAAACTCTATTTTTCAGTGTACTCCATAAGAATGTATCCATACACCTAAGTCTGGAGACCTTGCTGGACGCCTCATCGGTCCATTATTCCCTATCCCTTTATCACCAAACCTTCCACTCAGATAATTAGATAGTCGTCTGGTACTGTGCGGTGGAGGACCATTATGTTAAAACCAGATGTTGTTATAGTTAGCCAAAGGTAGATCATCCAAATTTCTTCGAAAATCGACATTAAAAACAGGTGAATTCAGAATTCCATCAAAACTTCTTCGTAAATTCCTGCCAACATGTTAATACTAAATCGCACTTGAGGTTGAATTTCTCGGAACTGTCTGGGGTTGTTTATGCTCCAAATGTGTTCGTTAATTTCGGTTGAATATCTCACAATTTGTAAAAGTGCTTTCATCTGTCCAAATTACATTTTCCAGGGAAACAGGAAAATCAGGTCTTCTTATCAGCCAATTACAAAATTCTATGCGCCTTTCTGTATCACCTGGATGTAACTTTTGAGATATGTATATTTTGTAACATTTCAAACCGCCTTTTGAAATGTCTCCAAGCCCTTGTATGACAAATATACATTTTGGAGGAAAGACGTGTAGATTTTTCCCCGGGTTCATGTTTATCTGCAAATTATTAATTTTTATTGAAATGGACACAATGTCTAACTTACCTCATATCTCATACCTCATATCAAAATTGGGGGGGAGGGAAATTATTCGTGCAGTGAATAATATTCGAAGAAGGGGGCAGTTGTGTTATCACGAACAAAGACAGCATTTTGAGAATTTGCTGTGATTTACTTTTGTATTTACATTTTAGTTAATTATTGTTATTTGTTCAAAGTTGCATTTTCATTGAAAAGGACACAATGTTCAACTTACCTCATACATACCTCATTTATCAAATTTTCTTTAGTTTCCTGGTCCATTCTGTATCCCTATTCTTTCCTCGGCTTTTCAAATGAACCAAACTCGGTGAGATTTTGATCCAATAACTTGAACATAGTTCGATGTGGTTGTCTTTCGGGAAATAAGTTTAAATACATTTCCGATGTCCTAACACTGTTTCCATCGTATTTGTAATAAATTTGTATAACATCTCTTTTTTCTTCATTCGTGAAAGCCATATTTTGCCAAAAATTCAATGACTTGTACAATAACAAAATGTCATTGAGTGTAACAAATTGAAAGTCAAATTTTGAAACATCAAAGTCAAAGCCTATTATGATAAGAATTTTTTTTTCAATATCTCCACTTTTTTGAGAAAAAAAATAACGTATGCATCTGGTTCTATTCAAAACAGTTAGCTGGATGATAAGGAAGAATCCAATGTAACGTCAATAAGAAAAAAGAAAGTTGATGATGGTGACTGGAAGACGAAACGTCGGAAAAAAGTGACAATGTGATAGTACAATTCATTTTCGAATCCTTCGAAAAATAAAGCCAGAACAAAATAAAGACTATTTCCGGATATACTCGGAATTTCAGAACTTTATCAACGGCATATTGTTAGTCAGGTTAATGCGCGACTTTGCCTCAATGTATTAAACTTCGTATCTGTCATAGTTTCCGAGATCCCAATGGTGAGGATCGAATTTGAAACACCCTGTATAAAGGCGTGCGATTGCTGTTAATCATGAAGTGCTATAGGGCAAAAAGCGGCACGCGCCTTCAAATTTATCTTACCTTCTTTCATAAATTTTGTACAGTATGTTCAAAGAAAATCACATTTCTTTATATATATTACAAATGATCTATCTTCAACCATTTTCAAAATTTTTTGCATCCTATATACATGATTTGAGTAATAACGCCCTGTAATCAGAATGTCATTGAAACAAACAAATTACGACTTTCATACCAGTAAATGATTTTTCCATTATTGCCTGAAAATAGCCGGAGCGTTTGAAATCCCTGAAAATAACTTCTTATTATGAACAAATAATACGTTATAAGGCTATTATTATTGCCTTAAGGGTTTCGTGGGTAAAACACTAGGTTACCGAAAATACACAATTTATTGAATCAAAGTTAGTATATAACAAGACTCGCTATCCTCTACACTTGTTATGGGTTTACTGTCTACTAATAATGGCGGCACAGAGACAGCAATCATACTCGCTGTCAGAAATATTCGTTCCAAGCTTCCTGTTTGCAACCGGGGAGAGTCATAGGCGTCTCGTAGAATAGGGCAAACGGTGTCATGCTACAACCTCCCCCTTGGCGTCACACTAACGTCCCGGGTGTGAGGCCAAATGAGGTTATGTACAGCAGTGGCAACTGGGTTTGGGTGCAGCTCGTCTAGGTCTATCCATGGGAACTGGTTTTGTGATTGGATCCGCAGTGGATGGATCTGTTGCTGACTCCTCTGGTGGGCAAGGGTCTGGGCCGAAGTCGTCGGATCCAGCACTAGGAGCATTCGTCTGGGAATCGTCAGGGAGTAGAGGTGGAGCTTCTGAGGAAAGGATATTCGTTCCTGGGGGTCTGCCTCGGGTACGAAGTGGGCGAACCGGAGCGTGTTCCTCTTGGCTGTTGTAGGGAGTAAGGGCTGAAGAATGATACTTGCCCAGAGGGAAATCTGGACGGTTCACCGATGCCACGACATAGGTAGTGGGGGAGACAACTTGGATAATTTTATAAGGTCCATCCCGCTTAGGCGCAAACTTTGCGGTATACGAGTCTTTAGCCTTACTCAAAGAGTGAGCGTCCACGAGAACTTTGTCGCCGACACTGAAATTCACAGAGCGCCGATGCTCGTTACTGTACTTTGCACGTCTGTCTTGCGAGAGTTCATGATTTTCGCGGGCTTCACCTAAAATTTCACAGAGAGTTTCAAGATACGGTTTAATCTAAGTAGCGAAGGTATCACAGTCTAGAATCGCGCGTAAGTCTCTGTATACATCATCAGGAGCGCGTAGTTCACGACCGAAAGTCAGGAATGCGGATGTAAATTCAGTAGATTCACAAAACGACGTGTTCATAGCGAACCGCACTGCCGGGATTTTATCCTTCCACGAGGTATGGTCACTGGAAGTTAGTATAGCTAGCTGAGTTTTCAAGTCACGGTTCTTTCGCTCGACAGGGTTTGCTTCCGGGTGATACACAGGGATAAGTGACTGTTGGAATCCAAGGACATGAGCTACTTGCTGCATCACAGCGCTTACGAATTGGGGGCCGTTATCACTAATGACACGCCTGGGTAGTCCATAGCGTAGGATAATTTCATCATGAGAAGGCGAGCACAGGCTTCAGCAGAGGCTATCTTCAAAGGTAGCAGTTCCATCCATCTGCTGGCAGTGTCTTCTACCACCATAACCCATTTCTCACCAGTAGGGGCTTCTGGTAATGGTCCAAAGAGGTCGACGGAGAGTACCTCGAATCTCTGGGATTGGATTGGGGTTTGCAACAGGCCAGCGTGTTTTAGGTTCAGGGCCTTGTAGCGTTGGCATTCAATACACTTTCTTACATGCTCGGTCACGTCTCGTCGCATAGTACGCCAATAATATCGGCTAGCGATACGCCAAAGAGTTCTGTCAACTCCGTAGTGTCCTGAGGATTCTGCATCGTGGAACTCCTTCAATATGCGTGGTACATCAGTGGTGGGTGCGACCATCTGGGGTTTTTCTTCATCGATCTCGGGGGTATATTTATAGAGGACTCCATTGTTCATTAAGAAGCCGCGTTCAGACCATTTCTTGAAGTCGACTTCGCGGGGGTTATTTTCTAGACAAACTATAATTTTATTCAACTCTGGGTCTTGGCATTGCTCTTGCCTAATAGAGTGTGGAGACCGTGTAGGTAAGTCAACTGTGACTAGGTTCACTTCTATATTGTTTTCTTCGCAAGCGGGGCGTGATAACGTATCCGCTACTAAATTAGACTTTCCTTTGATATAATCAATGCGCAGATCATAGGCCTGCAAAACTAGAGACCAACGGGCTAGTCTCCCACTTGGTGACTTGAGCATCATCAACCATCGGAGGGGTTGATGGTCAGTCTGTATAGTAATAGTGGCTCCCTCTACGTAACCACGGAATTTTTCGACTGCCCAGACAACGGCCAAAGCTTCTCTTTCAGAAGTCGTATAATTCCGTTCGGCGGTGGTGAGAAGGCGGCTGGCGTACTCTATTGGTCTCTCATCCGCGTCCTCCCCCTGAAGGAGACATGCCCCCAGAGCGTAACTCGAAGCATCCGTACGTAATATGTAGGGTAGACAAGGATCGGCCTGTCGTAAGATAGGTGCGCAGCTCAATTTGATCTTGAGTTGTTCAAAAGCCACAGTCTGTTCATCTTCCCACTTCCACTTAGCCTTCTTCTTTGTCAAGTTGGTGGGAGGTTTGGCTATGTCAGCGAAATTCTCAATGAACCGCCTGAACCATGAGGCGGTTTGCAGAAAGGTAAGTAGTTGCTTGACATTTTTGGGAGGTAGCATGTTCAATATCGCAGATACTTTAGCATCATCTGGTTGAATACCTTGCGGGGTAATAATATGACCCAAATATCGTACCGATTGGCAAGAGAAGGTACATTTATCTCTATTCAGGTGTAGCTTAAATAACAACAGTCTGGAGAAGACTTTACTCAGGTCGTCTATGTGTTCATAGAAGCTTGCTGAGATAACGATAAGGTCATCTAGATAAACCACAAGGAGAATGTCTGGTAGTCCTGATTTAAATCGATCCATCATTCTTTGGAATGTTGCCGGAGAATTTCTCATCCCAAACGGCATTTTTGTATAGCGAAAAGTACCGAAAGGCGGTACAAATGCAGTCTTATCTCGATCCGATGGTCGTACTGAAATTTGATGGTATCCTGATCTCAGATCTAGCGTAGACATAAAAGAACTTTTCTTAGCAGCATGCAACAGATCGTCGATCCTAGGTAGCGGATAGCGATCTGCACGGGTGATGGCATTCAAACCTCTGTAGTCAATTGTCATTCGAACTCCACCATCTTTTTTCGGGACTAGGACTACAGGAGCAGCGTAGGGAGATTCACATTCTTCAATGGTACCATTGTCCAGGAGTTTGTCCAACTCTTGTCGTAGGATTTGTTTCTTAGGCTCAGACATGCGGTACGGCGGCACAGCAACAGGAACATCATCAGTTAACGTGATTGTGTGCTCTGCGTAGGGTGTAGGCTCACCATTTTCTTCGAAAATTTGTCTATTGTCAAATATTAAATTATTAAGTTCTTCGCGTTCTTCTATGGACAGCGACGCTCCTTCGTTTTCCCTTAATTTAATAGCTTCAAAGTGTACTGTATTTACTACGTATTCAGAATCAGTACTGGGCTCGCTAGAGAACGGATACATTCTCTGGTCTCCATCTCCGAAGAAAAACATATTATTTGGTATGTCTAATATCACATTGATAGCTCTTATGAAGTCTACACCCAGGAGAGTTCTGCTATTTTCATATTCAGAAAGCGAGATAAGTTCAATAGGAACCGTTTTATTCATTAAAGTAACTTTAGTTTCAAAAATTCGTACGATGACGTCACGCTGTATTCCATCTGCTAGAGTCATAATAAGATTGTCCTCTCTAAAAGGAACATTGTCGTTGAGAAGTAGCTTCGACAACATATGTCCAGCTATGCTAGACTTTGAGCCAGTATCCAAAAAAGCAAACCCGTTGTGGTGCATTATTTGGATTGGGACCAGGGGCCTAATTACATTCGTATCATTGTTATTGAATTTACTACACAAAAATTCGGCAGGCGATGACACAGTTGTTTTCTGTAATTTTGAACAGCATTTAGGACAATTAGTTCGAATGTAACCGGGATTTCCGCATCCATAACATGAAAAATTACTAGAGGTACTGGGGCTAGGTAGAGAATTATTCTGAGTGGTGTCATTCGCAGTTTTAGCAGCTGGACCCGTGTTCGTGACATTAGACACCGAACTACAACCTTTATATTGGGCTTTAGCTAATTTGCGACAGTCCTCCCTAATATGACCAGGATTGTGACAATATGAGCAACGTTTCTTATTCTTTGAATGTCCATCCTCAGAAAGTTTCGTTTCGGGCGTTGAATCAAAAGTTTCTTCTGCTAGTCGTGACTGGGTGAGCAATTCTTCGAAAGAGCTAACCTCATCACGAGGAACTTTCTCGCGAATTCTCCTATGGAGTAATCCATACACCATATCTAGTTGAACCTCTTGGGCAAGAGTGCCACTAGGTATTTGAGCAAGTATTGATCGGGCTTTGCAAATAAACACATCAGTTTTTGTTCTTGAATCTTGTTCGTAGGCGAAAAGTTCACGATATACACGATACGGAGGTTTATTTGGTCCAAATGTTGTTTTCAACAACTTTGTAGCTTCTTTCCAATCAGTCACAGTGGATTTCACACCTTGGTACCATGTTGCAGCGAAACCTTCGAGAAGCATCGGTAAACCCTTCAATGCATTTACATCCGAAATATTAACACAGTCCTTATAGACTTCTACTGCATCTAAAAACGCGTTCACATCAGCATTTTTATCACCGCTAAATTTACTCGAGCACTTTGAGAAGTTACCCGTATTCGTTGAAACATTCATGGGGCCTAATAATTCTTGGAATTGTTCATTTGAAAGTGTGACAGACATTTTCGAACCCGTCTCTCTTTCAATTACTTCGGTTTTATGAACGGCGGAACGGAGAAAATACGTATGCCTTTGATCAGCCGTGATAACAGAGAAAAGTACTCACAGTTTGTGCAGAACCCTTTCCAATTTCAGAATACTTGCGATTCTTTTGAAGACACGGCGGAGCAAAAGTAGATCCAGCAAATTCCTACGCGGCGGAGCGAAAAGTAGATCCAGCAAATTCCTACGCGGCGGAGCGAAAAGTAGATCCAGGCAGTCCTACACTTGTAGAAGCTTTTCAATCTTTTCATGCACTATGAAGCAAGAAACAGATCCAGTCCTACTTTTGTAGAAGCTAGTCCATTCACACTGGAGACAGTTCACAAAAGCGATGATTGAGGAGTCCTACTTGTAGAAGCACAGTTCGGAAAACTTTCGCGCGCACTACTCTCGTTTATACCAACAAACGACACGAAAACTTTTCATCAATAGTTTTATTTCATGATTTTCGATGCCACTCGTATGGGCGCCAGTTATAAGGCTATTATTATTGCCTTATGGGTTTCGTGGGTAAAACACTAGGTTACCGAAAATACACAATTTATTGAATCAAAGTTAGTATATAACAAGACTCGCTATCCTCTACACTAGTTATGGGTTTACTGTCTACTAATAATGGCAGCACAGAGACAGCAATCATACTCGCTGTCAGAAATATTCGTTCCAAGCTTCCTGTTGGCAACCGGGGAGAGTCATAGGAGTCTCGTAGAATAGGGCAAACGGTGTCATGCTACAACGTTGCATTTTTTCTTTTGAAAAATTGTTTGGCGATTCCAAAACTCATGTACGCCTTCAGATATTCCTCCACTTGCTCAAGTTAGTTAGAGCTTGACGAATTACTCTGCAATACGACGGAATATGTTACAAACAATCATTTCAATATTGATTTATGGCTCCAAGCAATTCTTTCTGTGAACCTTGGCGGACTAGGGCTACGTTGGCTTCTTCCTTAGTTTTAGCAACATTTCTGTCGTTAGTCAGTAGTGTTTCTGATCTAATCGATTCCATCCTTCCTTCCATATTTATCAATATCAAAGACGATTTTTATGCTGAAAGTGAATCACTTTGGCATGCCGCAACTAATATTGCTACTCCTACAGATGAAAAGAAAATACAAAATGCATGGGACCGACCTCTTCTGAACAGTGTAACTGATAAACTCCTGAAATATACAAGTGTACATGATGAAGCTCGTCTGAAAGCAGCAATGATAAAGGAGCCGAGTGCTTGGCTGAATGCTTTACCTGTTGCATCTCTTGAAATACTATTAAACGATGAATCTTTCAGTATAGCAGTAGGACTTAGGATGGGTTTATCTATTTGTGTGCCTCATTCTTGTGTTTGTTTCTTATCGAAAGGTACACTTGGTTTGAGTTGCAGGAGAAGTGCAAGGCGTACATCTCGACATTACCAGGTGAACGACATATTGAAACGAGCTATAATATCAGCGGATGTTCCTGCATTACTGGAACCCTTAGGTACTAGTCGAGAAGATGGTAAATGATCAGATGGTATGTCTCTCATACCATGGAAATACGATAAACCTGTGGCATTGGACTTCACTTGCATTGACACGGTCGCGGCTTCCCTTCTAGCCGAAAGTTCGAAGTCTGCTGGAACCGGTCATTGTCTGGCGAAAAATTGAAACGAAAACATACCAAAATCTTGGTAACAACTATCTGTTCTATTCAGTAGCGGTTGAAACTTTAGGTGTTTATGGCCCGGAGTCTCTATTATTCGTTCATGAACAGAAGATCACCGTTATACTTCTTTTTTGATAGAAAGAATTAGTATTGCTATTCAATGTGGTGATTCTGCTTCGGTCCTTGAAACTATTCCTCCTAAACATAATTTTGGTGAGATCATGCATTGCCCTTATTTCAGTACGGAACTAAAATCTCTTCAAAACAAGCCCAGTCTCCTATTAAGGTTAATTCGCAAGTGATTGATCCACCTTCAAGCATTTTACATATGTTGTTCATGACGGAGAATTTCAAGAACGAGTGTTTAATGATGAACGAGGACCAGAATGTTTCCTACTCATCCACCAAACTCAAACACCTGTTCATGCAGCTGCAGTTTCGTAAGAATGTATCTTCTCTCCCACCAAACGCTTTCCTGGAGTCTTTGAAGTCCACTAGATATTCGTTAGGACAACAAGAGAATTGTTCCGAATTCTTGGGGTTCTTGTTGAATACTCTTTGTAAGCAGGAAAATAGCAGAATCAATACTCCTGACCGCTCTGGATTGAATGATTCCGTGCAGTCTATCTCGTCTTGTTTTAGTGAATCTTTTGCTGAAAATATCCTCACCCGTTTATTTTGAAGTAAATGTTCAAGAGTTAGCAAAAACGTATGTGAATTTCTGGAACTTCAACTAGCTTTTCTCAATATTACTAATAACCAGTCCGTGCAAAGCTTATGGTTAAATCATTTTAACAGGTGATGATCGACTGTATTGCCAAACATGCGCCAAACTAACTGACTGTTATAAGAAAACAACTATACCTGAGGCACCAGTTAATCAATCAAACATGACTCAACCTCTGACGAGAGCAGCAAACTCTTACGAAGGGACGAAATAGATGAAGACTTCAATCTAGCAGACCACAATTATAATCTTCATGCAGTAATTGTTCACTGTGGTTCTCACGTTGAATCTGGTCTTTATCACACCTTGGTCAAAGACGAAACGGACTGGTTTAAGTTTGACGATAGGCGTGTCATCAAGTGTTCTGGCGTTGTATTGAAGTTATTGGAGCCTCTGGAGACACCCTACATTTTGTTTTATAAGAATGAGGGTACATTGACAGATCAAGATCTTCAGATGATGTGGTGCTGCAAGTTTTTTCGGGTTTTCCTGCAGCTGAAAAAGCAAATGCGCCTCTGGAATCAATGAAGTCGGTTTGGAGCCCCAATTGATTTTTGTTATAGTTGCACGAAATTATATTGAATGACATCTTATGTGTATTTATTGTTATTAGCAATTTATATTCAGCATCAAGTTCAACTTGTTGATGAGCATTTGATAAGTCAATATCGGTAAACTCCAATCCCCCTTGAATCTTACAAAATGATTCATTAGTTCGTGGAAATTTAAGACTGGGTTGAGGGTAACCTTAACGGGTGATTCCCAATCGCTGACTAATACTGGATTCAGAATAGCTTCATCCAAAAGTAGCTTCGATTCTTGTTCAACGCTTTCACGCATAGAAAAAGGCAATGGTGTCTCACCAATATAACGTTCACCACAGGAACAAAGTATACTATTAATTTTGATTTTTTGTTTTTTCTTTCTCGGGTTTTGTATGTATCAGTAATTTAATTATATAGTCATATATAGAGACAATTACGGAATATATCGTATGACGTTGATTCTGACCAGTGTTTGTGGTTGTTGGTTTGGCAGTTGCTGGTTTGATGGACTGGTATAGCTGTTTGGAGAGCCACGTTGTTATATGACTTCATTTTTATTGCATTTATTCTAGAATCAATGAACGTATCTGCAATTTCACAAATTGCAAATCGTTTTGGCTTTCTTTCAAAGGACAAAACACAAGCACTACAAGAAAATTCTTATGGCGCTCTGAGCGGTGCCTGGCTCTATTAAAGAGAAGGTTTATCATACCTTTTTCAATAGTTGCATGACGATTTGATGAGTCTTGGAGATACCAAATCGTTTTCTTTCTATAGTTATGGGGTCACCATTATCTTCTATTATTTGTAACATTTGAATGGAACACTTCCAAGAATATGTTATTCAAAGTTGATAGAACAATTCTGAAATTCTCTGAAAACACTTGAAAATAATCTTTATTGTCTGAAATGAAAAACATACTGATCCAAATTTTGTTGTAATTTACCTGAACGAACAAGATTCGACAATGTCAACAAGTAAGATTGAAGAAAATGTTGGACTAGTTTTGCTTGATGTTATGTTAAATGATTATCACATCATAATGATACCAGTATCAAACCATCATGCAAGTGTTACAATAGAGCTGAAACGATTTGCAATCCTACGAAAAAATTTGATGAAGAAATGTCATTGCTGAAATCTGTTTCAGAAGTGAATGAATTCCCAAATTTATTCTTAGATACCACGGACTACATGACACTTTCGACACAAAATCCTCGAATAAAGTTACAAAAGGAGAAGAGAGGATGATAAGCAGTCATTTAGAGAGCATCTTATTATATAGACTGGTCGAAAGCAGAACATGGGACAAAAACCAAAATGTACTGTATAATTAGGAATTTACGCTACATATACTCAATTGGTGAAAACACATACTCGTATGGAGGAAATGTACGTAATCTGGCTATGTCCCAATAATATGAATCTGAGGCCTCAACGGAATGAGCGGAATCATATTCGCACAGATAGGTAGATAAATTAACTTTCTTTCGAAAAAAAATTGTGAAGGAATTGATGGTTTGATAGAGCAAATCGACTCTATATTTATGGCTTGAGGACTCTGGAATTACAGAAACGAAAAGTCAAATTTCAATAAACCGATGAGGTTCTCAGATTCAAGTCAATATTTCTCGGAAGTAACACAAAAACAAACTTTCTGAATATTCAAGCAATATTTGCAGAGGGTATATTTCTAGGAGAAAATATATTCTTGAAAACATTTTGTTGTTTATCAATATAATATGCAAATAATAGTAATCTTCGAAAGAAAGGAAAAAATGATCAAATTTTCATCCGTAATCGATAAATCTCTTTTCATAGATGTATGAATCATACACAGAGGTATCGTATATAAACTGGAATTTATTCTGTGCAAAATCTCCACGATTTCATGTCACTTGAAGAGATAAATCTGCTTCATCACAGAACATTTCGCGGAAAGTATTCGTACAGCTACTTAGATGCTTCAATGCCAGCCAAATGACTTATTCCATTGAAGAAGGAACATTTTGAAAAATAAAGCTTTTTGCCTCTATACTACCAATACATGAAGAATGAGGAAATTTCAAAGAAAGCAAGAAAAACATTAGAATCTCTCAATGGAAATTCTCTACAAGAAGGAAATTCATGTAATTTTCATCACAAATCTAGGAAAATTATACAGAGGAGGTGGAAATATATGTTGTCCCCGGCGACTTCGCCATTTCAATAATTTTTTTAAAGTCTTTTATTTCGTTTGTATTCGTTGAATTGCTTTATTTATTTTGCAGTGGAGACGGGATCAATATATTGGTAAAAGAATAAGTATTATATGTAATTATATCACGAGAATAATGCTATATCAATTCGTTTAATCCATTCAAAATATATGAAACTGAAATTAGTGATTATAAGAAATGGCGAAGTCGCAGGGTTGAAAATAAGATAAGTAACTTCAGATATAAGGTCAATAGTAATTTTTTTCAGTTTAGAAAAATTATTATGCTCTCAACGGTGATCCAGATTTCTTTGAAGGTCATAGCTGCTAACAGGTAATGGGTATATGATTATGATATCGAAACCAAAGTCCAATTCCCACTGAAAGAGCCCAGGAGAGACAGGGCCAAGGCACGCCAAGTTCGATCAAATATCAAGGTTTTATTCACTGTTTTCTTCAATTACCGTGGCGTAGTGTATCAGGAGTTTTTGCCACATGGTCATACGGACAATTATGAGTATTATTTTGAAGTTATGCGTCGCTTGCGAGGAGGTTTCATTGTGAAACTCAAGATTACTGCGAGACGAACTATTAGGTCGTTTCAGAAGTTTTGTCAGTTTTGTCTACTTGAAACTGTAATACCTTAGTGAATACTCATTCAATTTGATCAAAATAAGCATCATTTGAATAAGTTCACTTTTGTCAACGTAATAAAAGTCTAATAATATCATCAGCATGACAATTTTGTGCTCGGGATTCGATGAAGTCGACGAAGGCAGTTTTTCCCTGGTTCTAGATCTGTATATGTATCTGTAGAGTAGGGAGGTTGGTGCAGACCCACAGCACTTAGGCCACATGTTATCCATTGTACATCCTCCCGAGGAGTTGTCCGTCCTCCTAGGTCATCGTCAATCCTGTCCTTTCCAGGAAGGTGGACAGGTCACTAAGGGACATCTCCTTCATATTTGGCTACCTTGAGGTGGCTCACAGTGGCCTCCGCGAAGGTTTTGGAAGGTGCAGCAACATTACTGTCGTTGCGCGGCTTCTTCAACCTTCTTAAGGTTCTCTCCAGTGAGGTTCACAAGTGAGGGAGCTTTCCTGCAGGGGCAGCCAGTTCTTTGCCTTTATTCAAGGCGGAGCTCTTGGCGCCCGCCGCAGGAAGTACCCTTGCTGTTGGAGGTGGAATGGGGGAGGAGGAGGGTGCACTTATAGTTCCTGCCACTCCTGCCTCTTTCGCTCTTCGCTCTCTTCCTCATTTTGGCCTCGGCTCCGCAAACGCGCTTACGCCTTGGTCTTTGTATTACATCACGAGGTGATCTGCTATGTCCAGCCTCATCCCAAGCGGTAGATTGGGATGGAAGGGAAGAGTTGGTCACCTCTGGCAGTGCTCCGCATTACCAGAGGTAGGCTGATTACAATGATGTTTCGCCCAGTTCCTCAAGGGGATCGTTCGTGATCGCATATCATCCTGCCCAACTAGCAATTTCGTATTTTATAATAGTTGCGGAAACGTTTCGGAGAAACAAATTATAAAACTGCATTTCTCCCAGAAATGTTTTCAATATGTTTATGAAACTGCTATAAATAGGAAATTGGCACCGTCTTATAAAACATTATAGTTATTATCAATATTTTGTAAGGCCTTTTACAAACACTACAAAACAGTTTTATAAACAATTTCTATAAATTTGTCCAACGCTCTTGAAAAGTAGTTTTGTAAAGACTTTTCTTACTGCACTTTTGCAACATATTTAAGCGATACTTATAAAATAATCAGAAGACAATTTTATAAGAGTTTTTTAGTAGTTCCAAGTAGGCGTTATAAAATATAATACAGCCGAAAACGATAACAATAAAATAAAAAAGTGTTGAAAATGTTTTCTTGAAGACGCAAGAAGTAATTTTGTATTGGACCCTAGGAAAATATAATAGATATGTCACCAACTGAAAACTAACAAATAAAAAGGTTGAAGCCATTTTAAAATTTCACTTCTGCACTCATAAAACTGTTAAAGACATTGTTTATGTTTCGAAGATTGATATTTTTACTGCAAATGAAATTTTATTGACAAATATATAGCCTATTATCAGCAAAATTTAAGCGCGCCACTCATTTATAAATGTTTTCAGTAAAATCATTAATTATACAAAAATTCACTCTGTCGACGTATTAATTTTCTAGTCGCAAACTTAATTCACTTCATTTTAAATAATATAATGTTATATTTATGTAGTTTTCAGCTGTAAATATCACTATATGTGCGGTATTTCATATTTTCATCTCATCTAATTTCAGTATGCCGATCGCTATCATTTAAAATGGCGTCGTTCTATAAAATAAATTGGTATCAGTAGCAAGCATTTCAACGTATTTTAGCTACTATGTTACCCCTATGAAACTGTTGAGAAACACTTAGTTCTGGGAGTGATGGTATTGCGGCAGAGTCGGACTACTTTTAAAGCTTTAGGTTTTTACGAAAGTGCTAGTATGAATGAAAGATTTCTCACATATAGTTTGGATAAATATTATATGTCTTTGATTTTTTGACTAAAAAGTTTCTTTCATCGATTATAAAGGCTAAACGACGAGTTTTAACCATTATCATAACCTTTTCCTGATTTTTGCAAGAAAAAATTGAAGCACTAGGTTAGGTGGGATAATATAAAGTGTTTCATCAGTATTTCCAATATACAGGGCGACTCAAAAAGCTTCCAGAAAGTTTTTCTATGGAACACCAAGTCATTTCTTCGTCTATTTGAAGCACCTTGAACTGAATCTAAAACTATTATATACCCTTCAATAAATGTTCAAAATGGCCGCCATTAAGTTATTATTTATTTTTATTTATATATTCGGGATACAAACAAAAAAATCCACTACAGTATCCACACTAATATATGCATATCATAGTGTCTAAAATTAAGGATGAATTAGAATTGAATACAGTAACAATAGAAACTGATTATATTAGTTATTGACAAAATGTATCAATTAATTATAATCTATAAAAATGAGTTTTCAATATTTTTTTGGCCGTAAGCTACAATGTATTAAAAATATGGAAGTATTTTGCAAGAGTGTTACCTCATATTACTGGAGTTCTACCGTTCTATACCCACTATTAAGATTTCCGACCGTATATTTTTTAATAGATGGATTTTCTGAAATAACTGAAACAAAACCAAACTAATCCAAACCAATCATTATCCCTTCTTTCACTAAACAAAAAATTATAAAAAATATTTGTTACAAATAGAGTATTCGAACCCACCACAAAAATTAATCATACGTCAATTAGTCAACATCCCAACATCAAAGCCATTTACACTAACGAATACTTATGGATACGAACACTGTCACGAATTAATTAAAGAAAGCGGATAGCGAACCTATACAATTGAATTTGAACGCGAACGCATACGCTCAAATCACAAAATTATCGGAAACCTAGATACTCCCAAATGAATTAAATGCCGTGAAGTAATCACCTTGTATGGTTTAGCTGCTAAAACTGAACTCCCATCCAATCCTAACAACTCATTTCTATATAAAATATTTATTCGAAACACAATTAAGCATCCTGTTATTTTGATGGTTTTTTACACAGAATTCTAAGAATACGGCCCTATTAATATTTGTTTGCCTTTCTGCTCTGCTGTGGCTCTGCTGTCGGTACACAACTATTGTGATTGTTTATAAGTTAGTTGGCAACATTTTTGCTAATAAATGACACTTTGGTGACTCTTATAATATAAATTACTTATATTCATCACATATTACCTTTTTTATGATAAATTTTCGTTGTCTAATGCTAAATACATGTTATATTAGACATAACCTATATGAACGCGGATTAAATATTGTTGATATTTAATTTGTCGTGCGTTTAGTGTACATGACAGGTAAGTTTTTGATGTCAGAATATATCTTTTAATTAGCTTCAATAATTGACCAGATATTTGATAATTCAGGTCAATATTTTCAGTTGATAGTTTTGTGTTTTTGAAGCTGAATTTGACTCATTTCCTCTACGTTTTAGGTATATATGTTCACCATAGTTCCGTCGTCATGGGTAAATAATAACCAACTCTCATGGCCAAAAATTGATGCTGATAAGCTAATACGAAACCGCAATTCTATGCCCGAAGCCAGTTGGTTTACAATGATGTATAAACTAAAACAAAGTCATTTGATGACCTACCAAATTGCTGAAGAAGAACTATTAGAACGAATGCTGAAGAATGACGATACAGAACAAAAAAAATTATCAATTCTATGCAACCCAAAAAGCAAGCAGGGTTATTTTCATTCAAACAAGTTGTCACAAAAAGTGTGAAAAAGCCAGAGTTATGTATCTTTTATGGGACACCGTCTATATGACAGTAGTTATTAGTAATTCGAGGAGTTACTTCTGAATACTGTCTGTGAAGCATACCTTGCTGTACCTGAATTTGTCATCATTCAAAGAGTTGTAACACGAAACTGCTTCACTCAGAGCAAAATATCCAGGTTTCCTAAATAGATAACTAAAAACTGAAACTGCAAACCCTTTGTATTTTACAGTCTTCCAAATTGTGAATAATAAGGTTGAGTTTCTAAAATAAAAATCAAATATTTAGAAGTTGCTGAAGAACTAATTTTCACCACGACATCGATGGTGCCCCACTTGAATAACTTAACAAAAATATTCTTACTAAATACAACTAAAATTTTGAAGAATTTTCCAAAGCTGTGATTAGGAATTGATGTCAGCTGGTTGTTCTTAAATGCTGCCTTTTATTCTTGGTGGCAGCAAATATATATTAGCAAAAGCAATTTGATTTTATAACAGTTATGTTAGTGTTTTGGAATTGTAGTAAATATACCATACTATAAAATAGTTGGGAAATTATCATTGAAGTGACAATATGGTAATGAAGATACAATTGTGTCTGAAAGCATTTTAATAAAATAATTTCATTAAAGCTACAGAAAACAGTTATAAAATAAGCTTGAAATAGTTTTATAACTATCATAAAATCTCGTAGAAAAGTGTTATAAAACTGCTACAAAACAATTCACTTTTATAGGAAAATAAGTTTTATAAGTTAGTTGTAAAGACGTTTCTGTGATAATTTCCTGACTATTTTATAATGGTTTTTTAATTTCATTTCATAAACATTTCTATGACAAATTTATAAAACACTTTCATTGCCTACAACTGTATTGTGTTCACCGATCATCTAATACAATCAGTTAGCATTTTGGAAGTAATTATAAAATACTAATAAAATAAAACTGTTGCAACACCATGGAATTATAAAACAACTTTGCTGGTTGGATGCGGCCATTCAGCTATCTGCACGGTTCCTTACACCTTATCTTGGGTAGGCTGGTCCACGGTGGCATGTTTTGCAAAGGCTTTTCTGCCACTGACCAGGAGTCCGACGACCCCGTCCGTAGGGCCACATTGGCTTCCCGGACAGGGCCTCCAGTCACCTGGTCGTTCCCCTATCCGCCACCTGGGGACGAGCCCGATAGGTAACCCAACCCACGGGGCCCGGTCCTAGGTGGCGAAAATTCTACCGATGACAAAGTTATTGATCGACATGTTGAAAAGATGGTAGTCGGTTGGCGAGAGCAAAGAATACACCAACTACCGGAAAAGAGCATAAGCACAATTAGTATTTCTGTTAATGTCAATCTATACTTCCTCTCTCAAGAATGTATCGCAGGGTTGCCAATTCTTGATTGATTTCTGGTATTTACCGTGAACTGATTATACTACCAGATATTATATGTATATGTTAAAGGTACATGCCGAAATTATTTTGATGGTACTCATATAAGATAACAAGGAGGAAAATCAGTGAACCCTACTGCCATTCAACTTCAGAGAGCCTTAAAAAAGCTTTTTGCACAAATTTTTTACATTCTTCTGCTATGAACTGCAGTGATGATTCTGCTATACAATTGATGAATTTAGTGCAAAGTTATTTGCACTAATCAGCAACTATTTACCAATCCTATCAAAACAATTTTCCTTCCACACTCTGACTATAAAAAAGTCTTATTAATCAAATTGCTTTTCGTTATGTATGTGGATATTTGATTAGGACAGCTCTTATATGTCAGATATGCACAGATTTCTCTAAAAAAGTTGACGAACTAGATTTCTGCCGTCTTTTAATACATTTCAAAGCACATAATATAGAACAATTTGTATTTGGAGGACTGGGAACTCCAAGTGGGGATTTTGTCCAGTATATTTACGAATTGGAAAAAATGTTATGTTCATCATTCGAGAACAAATTTATCAATCCTCTAGTATTAAATTCATATTTGAATGAAATGAAATTTGTCCCCTTTTCACATCCTTGCGAGTCTTTTCCACAGTTATATGTTTTGAAACTATTCATTATGTGGTAATGTGTTCCTACATTTGCATTCTTGCATACTTGCATTTGCATACTGTTCACATATTTACTCAGGTTACATCAAGTAGTATCGAGTAATGAAATGAGTTCAATTTGATTAATTCAATGGCGAGGTGGTATGTCATGTAAGAAAGCACCAATAAAATTCGATAGGTATTTATGATGAACTAACAAATTTTTTTGGACAACCTCTGAAAAAGGGATTCTGACTTGTTCACTAAATTTGGCAGGGAGAACATACTGTATAATTTTTGATAAGTAGTCTTAGTTTACCCTGTATATTTTATTAACTGTTTCATAAATTAACTTCCTTTATATATCATGTATTTCATTAAACATATTCTTATATAAGTATATAATTTTTGGGAGAGAAAGTGTTTGGCTTTCTACTACTCCATCTTGATATAAAAAACAAGGATGAGGGTATCTTCCAAGGAAAGGAAGGCAGTAGTCAATTTTAAAATAAGTAACTCTATACATGGATATGTAGATCATGTAGATCAAATACACATCCATGTATAGAGTTACTTATTTTAAAATTGATTACTTCCTTCCTTTCCTTGGAAGATTCCCTCATCCTTGTTTTTTGTATCAAGATGGAGTAGTAGAAAGCCAAAAACTTCCTTTCCCAAAAATTAATCACTCCTAAAAATATAACCCCTTCAATTCAAAGTATATAATAATTAGTGCCGTCTTGCCATTGGATTTCTATCTGTTTGAAGACCTTGTTACAAATAAATGAATAAACTAATCATACAAGAAATTTGTTTTTTTTCAATCATTCAACGAATTTACAGGTTTTTGATTTTTTTTTGTTTTTTCGTTTCGCGGTACGAACCTGCAATGAAATAGTCTAATTGGAATCGACGACATCGCCGTAGACGGCTAGACCATCGGCAAACTTTTAATGAAGTTCAGCTTCATTCTTTAGTGTTGGTCGACAATCACCTCAAAATTATATTATGAATAAATAATAAGCTACTTCATTAAATATAACTAATGAAATGGTGAATCATCATTTAAGTGTTTTTCAGCCTATCAACAATGAGGCTAGACTACTTGGCAATGAATACACTAGACGAACGGCTACAGTATTACTGATCAAAATAAAAGATATTAAATTTCATCAAACTTCATGTAATAACTGAACTGAAAACTGAAATCGAAAAACGATTTCATTTGTTGTTTGATATTTTGTTTACCAGTTAATTGTAGCCATTTCAACCAAATTCCTAGCATTTCTGATGTGGTTTCACGAAAACTGATCAAAACAATGAATTAATAATTTCAAGAAAATATTTGTGTCTGAATCCATTTACTTCGTGTTATGATTCAGAGACTTGAATCCTTCAAATAGAAACATCAAAATTTATAGTAAAATATTAGTAAATTTGAATAAAATTTACACTTACAAAATTCAGTAGTAAAAGTTTGTCAACAATTTAGTCCATCAAAAATATATCAATTATCATAACGAAAATGGGTATTAATCAAGAATGTTATTTTGCTTAGTGTAGTGCGTAGCATACAAATTTGAATCACTACTTGTGCTACTTTTCTCAGTATATTAATTAGTACCTCTGTCAATGCTGTGACGTATGCTGACAAAGCATTTGCCTCTTGGTAGTTGGTGTACTCTTTGGGCGAGAGGTCTGAGTAGCATGGTAGGCGAGGCAGAACTTCGACGCTCAGTTCGTTTGCTTTTTGGACAGTGATTTGTGAAACGTGCGGACGGGCGTTGACCAGTGCCGGACCAGAAAATCGACAAAATGGGCTAAATTATACTCCATGAAATACCCACGGATTTTCTGTGATGATACTACGTGATGGTAGCAATTCAGAACACTTTTTATTTTTTGTCGGACTCAATTAGTTTTCGAAATATAGCCTGTCAAAGTTTGTATGATGTCATATTTTACCTTTTTTTATTAAGCAATAAACGATTGCAATTCAAATATTTTTTATTCAACACTTTTTTTCCATATCATCGCACTTTTTTCTATCCCTTTTTATTCACTTATTGTCAAATTTCTTGAAATTAGATTGAAATTCCATAATTTGCCACATGCTAACTCAACCTAACTGTCTAACCTTACTTTAGAATTCTAAAAAACTATGTATCCTCAACATCTGACCTGACCTCCAAATTCTAAAAGGAACGTATCTTCGAATATTTACTTTTGTAAAAACTATTTTTCCTCAACATCTAACCTTACCTCCGAATTCTAAAAGGAACGTATTATCGAATAGTGAAACTTTAGGCAATTTATAAAAAGTGATTTGAGTGCACCCACCGACATAACCTATAAGGTTATGTCGATGTGTGCACTTGACAAATTATGGAATTTTATTCTAGTTTCAGGAAACTCGGCAATAAGCCATTGAAACGGGATTGAAAAAGGTGCGATGATATGGAAAAAGTTGTGTTAGATAAAAACATATGTGAATTGCAATCGTTTATTGCTTTTAAAAGGAAGTAAAATATGACGTCATACAAACTTTGACAGGCTATATCTCGAAAACTAATTGAGTCAGACAAAAAATAATTTGTGTTCTGAATTCCTACCATCATCTAGTATCATCCCTGAAAGTATAATTTAGCCCATTTTGTCGATTTTCTCATGATAGGACTGTGCTGTGATGGTTTGGTCCGGTTGCAAAAAGTTATAGTGGATCACACCATCCGCTGACCAACATACAGTAACCATGGTCTCTTTGGTGGGTTTTTGCCTTTGAAAAGTACCTGGATATCTGATCGGTGTCCAACCACAGTCCTTAACGTCTCCTGTTATCGTAGAGGATCCACTTTTTATCACACGTGACGAACCAATCCAAAAAAGGATCGTTTTGGTTGTGCAAGAGCAAAGAAGAACAGACTTTGAACCACTTTTCGAGCTTTTTGACATTTCAGAAATCAAAAACCTCATGGCAGCTGACGCCCAGTTATTCCACCCTTCCACGTAGCATTTTTGATGGTCAGTCTCCACCAATGTCCCCAAATCCTCGTCTTGGATTACTGTAGGTCAACCAATTCGGGGCTCAACTCAAATCTTCGAAAGGAAGTTTCACAAACTAACATCGAACTATCATAGTCAAATGACTGGTTAATTTTTTGAAGCTATTTCGGCGGGGCTTTGGTTTAATTTGAATTCGTAGATAAAAAATGTCGCTTAACGACATCATACATATGTCATGTCATATGAACGGCATCAATGTATAGTGTACAAAATTCTCTATCGATAAGTATATACCACGATACAGTAGAATAAAAATTTATTGAGGTTTGGAGCTACAAAAATATATGACATTAAAACGGACAAAACTTTTTGAACAACCTAATTTCATGATGTCTTATTTTTTGCCTCACTTACCATCTCATTCATTGATGAAGTTGAAATGTGATGCAATCCATATGAATTATACAATAACGAATGCTTCATTGATTGACAGGATTTGATTTTTGTGAATCACTTCATCTTCAGTGAATTTCGTTGCCGGTTATTCGCAAATAGTTCCCAACTTCAAACGTTGCATAATAGAGAGATTACGCCTCTGATGTACTTGTGGTCAAGAATGCTGCTTTTGTTCCTTTCGTTGATTTAAAAGCTTGTGGTGTCGTTGTATTCAGTGAGAGATTTGTGAAATGAACTGAGCAACTAACCAGAAAGAGTTTAAGACTTTTTGTTGTGTGCTTCAATTGAAACGACATTTTTGTCTAGGCAGATTGTTAACTTTATTCATCATTAAAATTTCATACAAAGGTCAGAGTCAACAAGTGAACAGCTACGAGTTCTTGAAATTTATCCAAAAACATGAAAATATATGCTACATACTGATTTGCTACGTATTGTTCCTCTTTTATAGATATACAAAAATGTCTACGATGGAATGAGTATATTTTTGAAATGTAGGATACTATAGCAACTTTGATGCTTGAAATAATAGTCACATTTAATGTGGTGAATTTCCAATCACCTATACGAAATCATTCCTCATCAAATGAATACATTAGTTACTATATTCATTCCATGCAGATTATGATTTACCTTACAGGATGCAATTCAAATATTCACCTTAGTAGTTATCACAAAATGAAAACTATCACGCGAGAAAAAAAGTTCTCACAAACCTATGCGACGAGCGTAATGAAGAAAGATTGCAATTGCCTCGGTTTTGTCCAACGTAGTGAATCACTTCGAAGGTCAAGGTTGCATTTTTGTTTTCTGTTGCCTTCAGATGAAACTATTTTAAAATCAAAATTGACAGTTACGATCATGCTTTCATTTGAATGGCCTTTATGACTTGGCTACTGATAACGCAATAAAAAAAGTTTTTAATCCACGTAGTTTTCAGTTATTCGCAGGGTTTTATTTAGATGAGTACAATTTCTAACTTCTGGCGTAAAATGAATCTAGTGAAAACACTTTTTGCATATCAGAACAGGTACCTATACTTAATTTCCTTCAAAAAGCAGTAAGCTAACCGAGGTAGCATCATCAGTAGAAGAGTAAGACTGTCATCTCCTCTCTATCTGATCCCCTTGTAATGCTTAGTTGGTTAGCGAAACGCCCGTTGAGAGACAGTATTTTTGTTCTGGTGTGGAAGAAGTGTTTCAAATAGGAAATCTTCTATATAAAATTTATTTTGTTGGAGATTCGAAAAACCTGTATGACGTCAGAGTGTATGTAACCAAAAAATGTGTACTGCTTTTTCTGCTACATCAAATGCCTATTATAACTAATTGAATCAAACATGATATTTGTCAAATGTAACCAAAATTAGGAGACCCACTGCCGCCCACTTGCGTCTCTTGTTAGTTACTACAAAAACGTATTGTATCAGTCAGCAGTTTCATCATGGATAATAACTTCTGTGAACCATGGAAACCTATACTCAAAATAATGATTATATTGCACAGTTAGAGGTACGTTCTCGTTTATCAATAGCTCGCACAAGTTTATACATCTGAGGGTTGTAGTCCGTAAGAGGGTGAGAGCTGATTAACGAATAAACAAATTTGTCGAACTGATAATTTGAAAAGTGTGAAAAATATGAGTTGAACTCTTATATGTTCCATCCAGTTCCTTATTATATCTATATATAACAGTGTCTATATACAGGGTGTAACTGAATAAGTGTAAAAAATTTAAGGAGGTGATTTCTCATCGAAAAAAGGATGGGATCTTTCATATAAAGAAACTTCATTCGAGCATCCCTTGTTAAGATACAGCCCCTTAAAGGGGGTACATAAAATTTGTATAAAATTTTTTTTCACAAGCACTGAAGAAGTTACAATATTGAAATTAACCTGACGTTTTGTACTATCAAAAAGACACTTAGCCAGGAATTTATTGGAAAACGCAACCCCTAAAATTCATTTTCAATGTAACTTTTTGTCTTATTATTTGTTTACCATTTAAAAATTCATTTCCGATAGCCTGTTTCTAAACAAAAAATGTCTCTTGGGTTTTTTACCCAAGCAAAAAATTATTTTACGAACAACTACAGAGATACATCGTCATAATTGCGAACTGGATTTATTGTTATTTTGTAGTTAGTACCTGCATTAAACAATTAGAGGGTGATAAACAAAACTAATTTATTATTAACAAAACACACAACATGTAGAAATCATAGTAAATGTTCAGTACGTCTACCTTCAGACATTACGCATGCGTCTAGATGTCGGCGCATTGAGCCACGTACTCGCTCAAATATTCCTGGAGTCTCTCTGATTACCCTGCACGCATCGATGATGCGGTTTCTCAAGTCCTCTTCATCGCGAACAGTAGTACGATAAACCAAATGCTGTAAATGGCCTCAAATAGAGAAATCGAGAGGATTGAGATCCGGGGTTCAAGCGGCCACTTCTATGATCCTCCTCGACCTATCCACTGATTTGCATATGTTTCAGTTAAATGCTGACGTGCTACTTGACTTAAATGGACGGGAGCCCCATTATGCATAAAAAACATATCCCTCCTGACGCCCAAAGGAACTTCCTCCAGCAGTACTGGATGCACTTCTTTTAAAAATTGAACGTTTGCCTCACCATTTAATAGAGGAGGTAGGAAATGAGGCCCAATTGAATCATCCCCAATAATTCCGAGCCACAAGTTAAGAGAAAACTGTTCTTGATGGTTAGTTTCGACAATAGCGTGAGGGTTTTTATCAGCCCGTATGTGGTAATTATGAAAATTAATAATATTGTCCCGAGAAAAACTACATTCGTCTGTGAATTCTATAGTCTTCAGAAAGTAACAATTTCTTCTAATCATTTCCAGCATCCAATTGCAAAATTCAAGACTCTTCGGAAAGTCTCGCGGAAAGTACAGTGCCTGTACTCGTTGCAGATGGTAAGGGTATGAGAGTTGTTCCTTTAAAATTCGAAATACCGTCATATTATCAACATTTAGCTGGAAAGCAATCTTACTAGTACCGGTAGTAGGTTGTTCTTCAATCAAATTAAGTACTGCTTCCTCAAGCTGTGGTGTTCGTACTTTTCGATGGCGACCACAATCCTGCGTTTTTTTGTCAAATGACCAAAGAACCATATTCTCGTAATCGTTGATGAAGTCGAGCAAATATTCTATGTGAAGGATGCTGCCGTTGAGGATTTCATTTCATCTTCTGAAAGCTTCTAATCCATTCCCCTGCGATAGACCGTAAACTTAATGCAAATCAGCCATTTCCTCATTTGTGTATGCCATTTTAATAACAAGTGAATTATTAAAGTAACAAATTAAGAACAGGACAACAACACACAATTAGTAATAATTCAATTTCGAAAATTCACAAACTGACAGCGTCATATCAATTTAATTGTCACTAACGCTAATATCGACCTACTCAATAGATTAGTTTCGTATTTTCGCATTTATGACGATGTATCTCTGTAGTTGTTCGTAAAATATTTTTTTGCCTGGAACTGGTTTATTTTGGGCAAAAAACCCAAGAGACATTTTTTGTTTAGAATGAAACAGGCTATCGGAAATATATTTTTCAATGGTGAACAAATAATAAGACAAATAGTTACATTGGAAATTAATATTAATTAAGTGGTTTTCCACCCCTTACAACATTGTGGTAAACCAAATGAATTTCTGGCTGAGTGTCTTTTTGGTAGTAAAAACGTCAGGTTAATTTTAATATTGCAACTTTATCAGTGCTTGTGAAAAAAATTGTTATACAAATTTTATGTACCCCCTTTAAGGGGCTGTATCTTAACAAGGGATGCTCCAATGAAATTTCTTTATATAGAAGAGCCTATCTTTTTTTCGATGAGGAATCACCTCTTTGAATGTTTCACACCTATTTAGTTAAACCCTGTATAACAGTAAAACACCTTGTTCAGTATACAGTTTAGATCATAAGCGCGACGAATTGACTAATGTTTGTTTCGCAGTTTATGGAAATGACGTTGAAAATTCTCGAACATCAGCGTGAAATCAATGAGTAGAATACTGATGAGTAGAAGACTGATAATATTGATGTTTGAAAAAATACTAGGCTACATTAGTGATCGACTATGGTCGCTACATTTTTAGATTTTTACTTTTGTTGAACTACATGATATTCGGTTTTCTAACAGGGACTTCCAAACTTGTTGAAGCCATCTTGCTGAAGCATTCATTCAGTCTGTTTTGCCAAATCACCATGGACAGTTATAGCAATCAACAACACGTGCAAATGATAAAATGGTTTTATCAAAATGGATATTCTGTTCGGGCAATGTACCACGTGCTTCGTCAATTTCACGGACGCCATAATCGTCCTACCGAGAGAACTATTCGCAATGTGGTGAATAAATTTGAGTCCACCGCCGCTGTCTGTGAGAGTGTGCAGGAGAATTCAATGCAGTCGATTTCGCGTTACTCGCAAAAACTTGGCTTGTTGCAGACCACAACTTCCCGAATTTTGCATAGTGACTTGGGCCTGCACCCGTACAAAATTCAACTGAGTCAGGTACTGAAGGTGAAATACCATAGACAACGACGTGTGTTCGCTTATTGAGCTCTGGAGCAGTTGGCAACTGGCCCTGCTTTCCATCGAAAAATAATTTTCAGCTATGGATGAATGGGTACTTGAACAAACCAAATCGTTGAATTTGGACGATACTAGTCCACATGAGACCCAATGCATTGTCACTGTTTAGTGTGGACGACATATTGGCAGCAACAGATACAGGAGACATCTCGTTATTGATCTTACTGAACTACAGTAAAGCATTCGACTCATTGATTCCAGAAATACTTATATCTATGCTGAATTATATTGGCTTCTCTTAAACAGCCGTTAAGATGATGCAGGAATACTTCACAATTAGACATCAAATGGTGAAACTCGAAGGCGAACTATCTGAATCGGTGAGAATAATGCGCGGTGTTTCGCAAGGATCTATACTTGGACTCTTGATTTTTAATTTATATACCTCAAATATACTGACTAAGATCAATCTCTGTAAACATCATGCTTACGCTGATGATACCCAACTTTATTTATCGTTCAAACCATAATTGCTGAATGAAGCTGTTGCTGACATCAATACTGAACTTCAAAACATTTATGATTCTTCTGTGAAACATGAACTGTAACTCAATCCTAATGAAACGCAGGTTTTTGTGTTTGGTCACAAGTTATTATGCCAAAGGTGTTTATCTCAAGTAAATATTTCTCTGAATGGTATAATTCTAAATATAGTACCGGAGGCAACAAATCTTGGCTTGATGTTGGATAATAATTTCATGTTCAAAAAGCAAGTTTCATTATATATCCAGAGAGCTAACGCGAACTTCAGATTAATTTACCATCACTAACCATACCTAAATTCTCAGACAAAAATCAATTTATGCTTGACTCTCATCCTTTTACAGTTCACCTACTGTTCACCTGTATATTATTCCTGTTTGGATAGTCTAGATTTATGCAGGATACAAAAAGTCCAAAATTCGTGTTCACGCTACATCTATGGCATCAGTAAGTTCCAGCATATATCTCATAAGCTTTCTCAGTCGCAATGGCTGTCAATGAAGAATCGTTTCTTATTGCAATCCCTAACCTTATTTCAAAATATAATCATCAACAAAACACCGCAGTATCTTCGTGAAAATGAACATAAAGTGAATATCCGAAACAAAAATGCAATAACTGCCCCCCCAACACTGTTCGAGAGATCCTTCAGTTTTTCTATCTACACTCATTACAATAGTCTTTCCACACATTTAAAAAAATTAAAACTACCACTTTTCAAACTTCAAGTTCGTCACTGGCTATATGAAAAACAGCTATCGTGCAACTAAAGTTGCACGATAGCTGTAAAGTAATTATGAATTACCCCTCTTTTATTCCTTTAATTTTTTTCTCCCTCTTACTACATAGGTACTATGAATATTTTCAAGTTCTCGTTCCCCACAACGAATTCAATATCCCCCAGAGCGTAGGGCAACACCGGTGTCTCGTCAATACCGTAAGAGGGCCGTAGATGGTGACCGCATATGCTGAACATGCTGATAGCAAGTGAATTAGGGTCTCAGGCGCCTCGCGGCAGGCCCTGCACTTTGTGTCAAAAACCTCTATATCCATCACGCGACTGCAGTAGACTAAGGTGTTGAAGACACCATTCTGGCAAGCCATGATGAACCCCTCAGTTTCCGACTTCAGCCCACTCGACCTGAGAAAAGCGAAGGTCAGGCGCTTTGATAAGCCAAGGTCTCCAATGTTATTGAAGAAGACCTCATGCATTGGCTTATCCTTGTGTTTCCGCAGAAGTAAGGTAATCTCTGCGGCTTTCATCTGAGCTTTTTGCTGAACAGTTTCCTACTCGGTGACAGAGTTGTGCTCACCTCGTTCAGTGTCGAAAACTATACCGAGTTCATCAGCTGCTCGGGCAGCTGCCCTAAAGAGAAATGCTCCAATTACTGCTCTCTCATGGTCACGGAGCATGCAGAGAAAGGGATCCGAACTCTTGACGACTTTACAGGCTGTATCCACCATTCTGTCATGTAGACACTCCAAACTCAAAAGTCCACGGCCTGCCTGTTGGCGGGGGAAGTACAACCGTGGAACGGACGATTTGGGATGCAAACTCCTATAGAAATGCATCATTTTTCGGGTCTTTACGTCGAGTGGATACAGTTCCTCCCGAGTCCACTTCACTACTCCAAACGAGTAGAGTAAGATTGGAACGGCAAGCATATTTGTTGCAGCAACAGTTCCGATGACCAGATCTGTCGAAGTTTGTGCTGATACTTGCCGCGGAGAGAGTTTTTCACTGCTGTTACCTCTTGTGAGTGGCGTTGTTCCACCCCGAGGTAAGTATACGTCTCTCCGGCATACATATGGTGTAAGATGCTTCCATCTACGAGCTGCACATCCTCTCCGTAGTCCCCGCATAGTCCTCTTTTGAGATGGACCATTGCACATTTGTCTATCCCGAATTTCATACCGATAGCATGCGTGTACTCTTCCACCACCCTCAAGGACTGATGGAGATCCTTCTCTCCAGAGGCATAAAGTTTAAGATCACCCATATAAAACAAATGGGTGACCTTATGCCTCCGGTTTCCGGGGGTGCCACGCAGTTATACCCTCGAGTGTTTCTGAGCACAACGGATAATGGCAATGGTGAGATGCAGAAGAAAAGGGGACTGAGGAAGTCAACCTGAAATACACCCCTTCTGAAAGTGACCCACCCTGTTTGGACTCTTGCTTGACCAGATGTTATAGTAAAGCGGGTTCGCCAAAATGGTATCAGTTGTTCAATGCATCTCACTATTTTGTCGGGTACCGCAAGGCATCTGAGCAAATGCAAGATGAGCTCATGCAAAATTGTATCAAATGCCTTACGGTAATCGATCCAGGCCATAGAGGGGTTACGCTTATATTGTATCGAGTCCTGCGTATTGTATTGTATTATTATTATTATTATTATTATTTTGGGCAACACCGTCGTAGAAATGTCACATTAATTAACTATGAAAAAAACAAATTTCGGTAACCGTCCGGGCAGTTCCTACTTCCCCGAGAAAGTAGCATTTTTCAGCCTAGTCCGTACTTTCTGGACATAATCACATCTTTGTTGTCATTGTAAATATGAAAATTTTGGTAGGTGTGGTTTTGATGAATGCAGTTGATAATACCATAGCAGTGAAATGATGACTGAAAGCTATTTGACATGAAATTAGTCGATATTTTTGATTTTTGAAAGATTGCATGGTTTTTTGATGAGTTGGAAAATATGCCTTATGAAATTTGCAGAGCAACCACTGCTGCTTCAGTACAATTATTGTCTGAAAAATCAAACTCGAGGTGAGAAAACGTTTATGATTTGTTTTCGAAATGGATGCAAAACTATTACAGAGAATGTGATTTTGGCTTAGTTGGCGTAAAAATGTGAAACTTTTAGTGAACTTTTTAGTGAAGAAAAATATAAACATGGCTACATTTCTGAAGGTTATCGCATTTCTTGAAAGGGCGAGGATATTAAAAAATTCATCAAGGAAGCAAATAAGGGAAAGCAAATAATACATCCACTATTATGAACGTTTTCAATCATCGAATAGGTGTTCTTCACAGACGAATATTTTGGTGATCGTGGCAGGATCCAGTTTTTGTCGTTTACGGAGATGAGAGGCTCAGAAGTATGGCTATAATATAAAAAAATTAAAACAATGAATGATAAACTGATCTATTCGTTACTAACGTAACTGCAGTTTCGTCATATAAAAACATTTTCAATCAATCAATATTCATTCGGAAGTGTCCTTGTAGGACGAAATTGCAGTTATGTTGTCAAGAAAATTTGAGGCGATATAAAAAGCTGGATTCCATTTTGGGGTTAATTTAAACGTATATATGACGATGGAGATCTTGCAAAGAAGACTTATTTCAGTATCTTCTTTAAGCAATCATTACCAATTATCATGTTTCTTATTTGAGAGTTACCCACATAGCGGTGATATTAATTTCAAGGTGATGAAGAGCTCTGAAGGTGGATTTGAAATATTGTGTTTGTGGAAATGTATAAACGCTACCAAAAGTTAGTCATAAATGGTATAAAAAATTAAACTGGACACTTTTTTCATATTATATGTTGAAATCATGATTAGGATCATTAGAAACTTCAGATGTTGAATCGGATACATGTGCAGACATGGTGGCAAAGAAGTTGTGGCTATCATGTTGATTCTACTTTGAAAGCTTGTTCAGATAGGAAATAACTGAAGGCTCTTTGAAAGCAAAGATATAGAGTTCATCACATCTAATTGAATGTGAACCTCAATAGGTCAACTTTTTCTCGATACAGATTGATAGAGAACATATAAAACCCAACTTGCTGCTGTTAAGATGTTATATGGAGCAGTTTACATGAATCAATGGTGCGTGATTCATTTGGTGAAGCAAATACAGAAACTGTCAACTACTTTCGTTACCGAGATCGAGTGAATGATCTCGATGATGATTGTGTTTGTAAATTTGAGGTTTTGGAACAGCCGATAATCTATATTACCTTCGTTAGACGAGGATCCTGGATGAAGTAACACCAATCACTGAGAATCACAACTACAGATTTTAAAGGAGGCCCCATCAATATCCCCATTGATGGTGATTATTGTTGGAAAATTATTCTCTGTAAAAAGCATGAATTGAAATGTGGTTCAGTTGCTATGTTAACCTTGTTGGGATGGACGGTTATGGGAAAAGTGATCTCCACCATTAAAAATCGGCAGGGTAATTTTCCGATTTTGATGTTTACATGCTTGCTGATTAAAAATTTCGCTACTGCCGATTTATGGAACTTCAATATTCTCAGTAGCATTCTAGTGGACAAAAAATAGTAGGAATTCAAAAATTTGTTAAACGGGTTATATTTTCAGGATTGATTAATTTTTGGGAGAGAAAGTTTTTGGCTTTCCACTACTCCATATTGATACGAGAAAATGTGGAAATCTACCAAAGAAAGGAAAGAAGCAATCAATTTTAAAAGAAATAACTCTATACATATATGTGTAGATCATTCATGCAAATAAGTAACTTTCACACGAAATGGAAGAAAAAGCCCTCTTGAAACTACTACTTTCATATCAACATTGAAATACACAAAAAAATTATTTCGAAACAAATACTTTTTTATGAACACTGAATTATACAAAAAACACTTTTTTCTCATCAGTTCGTAGTCAAAACATTCGTTATAGAATTGAATCATTCACAGGATTCCTACAAAATATTTTAAAATAATCCTACATAATATTGGAATTGAATCCAACACAATATTGTGTAGGAATCATATGAATGATATCTGATTCAATTTCATAACGATTGTATGGAATACGAACTGAGTAGAGAAGAGTGTTTTTTGTATAATTCAGTGTTCATATGAAAGTAATTGTTTGGAAAAAATGTTTCTTTCGTGTAATTCAATGGGAGTAGTTGTTTCAGGAGAGCTTTTTTTCCAGTATGTGTCTGAAAGTTACTTCTTTGCATGATCTATATATCTATGTATAAAGTTACTTTTTTTGAAAATGCTTCCTTCCCTTCTTTGGAAGATTACCATTTATTTTTATTAATATGGAGTAGTAGAAAGCCAAAAATTTTCGTTCTCAAGAATTGTTCTCCAGATATTTTACTGAAACCACAACCAGTGAAGAAGATAATTCAGGATTGGAACGAAAGAGGCTCCAGATTCTCACTATAATTTCTATATGATCACACTATAAGAAATAGTAAATTATTTCAAAAAATTGGTTGAATGAAGGAATTATAAAACGAATTTCATTATCAGAAGAAAACCATTCATGCAATTATTCACCACATCGTCGTGTAATTGAGAAAAATAGCCCAACTACGAAGATAAGAACTCTTCAATACTTCAGCTGAAGAAAAAGGCTACCCTTTTCGAAGAAGAATTTAATTTTTCTGGAATGATTACCACAATTTTACTCAGATTCATATTGGAGAAACTGCGTGACTTGCTTAGATAGCGAAGAAGATATGAATGAATCCATTGCTGAATCCGCAATTATTTTCGGGAATGTCAGATTTGAATTTCAAGTGTGGAAGCACACAATTTCTAATAACACTGAATTAGCAGCTAAGTTATTTTCAGTTTCAAGCCTTTACTGGAAAAGAAGTTCGGATACCCTAGAAGTGAATTCTGATTGGTGTGACGATTTATATAGATTCCAAAACTTAATCTATTGGATTTTTTGTTCAGTATTATTACTTCAACAGAGAACATGAAATGATAAGATGGGAAGTGACATGAAATTGAGTGAATAAATGAGAACGAATGTGTTGGCTTATCTGAAACATATTTTATGTCTTATGCATCTTAAAGTTCCATCCAAAAATTCTCAAAGTTCCAACGTTTATCGGACTTGTAGTTTACATGTATCTATTTTCATGCGACAACCACTGGGTAGGTGTTTCTTGAAGACGAACCATTTTATTATAATAACCAGTCTTAAATGAATTATCAATTCTATCGCAGTAATTAAATTTGTCTAGGATCTCGACCTAATTGTCTTTTTCTGCGTTCAGTTAGGAAATATCTTACCTATTAAGTCACTTGATAATATTTCTTCCGTTATTTTGTTTATTCATGTTACTAACATTTTTTGAATCGTTGATTTCTTATGGAAGGGTAAACCATTTGGTAACGTAACGCATAACAGGGCCAGTATATCTGTGGATTCGTTTTCCGATGCAATTCTAGGATAGCTTCCCAAATTTCTGCTACCGCAGTTATCGATTGATTGGTCAAACTACCAACATAAAAACTTGACAAGTTGATTTGGGTGTCACACCAATAGGTGGTTCCACTTATGTCTCGCTTGCGTTTACGCAGTTATTTTCACGTTTATGCAGTTATTTCCATATTAATATACATGAAGTACTTACCTGAGCTTTTCTCCAGTAAAACAATTTCAATATTAAAGATAGATTAGTTTTAGTTATCACTTCTCTCGGGTGTCCCGAGACGCACATTTTTTTTTATTTGAAGATGACAAGTTTTTAACGAAAATTTCTAGCTTATATTTTATTTTTTTGTATACTCTGCAGGTGATGGTTGATCCAGATGTTTATGAAAATATAAAACCAAATCCCTCTTTTCATCAATATATCGCTTGTATTTTTCTGAATATCAGATATAACACAGATGATAGTCACCGTTATAAATGAAAAATGGAATTGGAACCTTTGAAGTAGGATAAATCCAAAACAAGCCCTTTTCCCAATCGACAGAACTGAAATACTCTTCTCAATGCGCGTTTCATCAACCAAGTCGGCGTCTTCAGGAGAGGGAAAAAATTATTTTCCTCATATCAGATATAACACAGATGATATAAAAGATGCAACTGGAACCTCTGGCATATAATAAATTCTAAATCAACACTTTTTCCACCAAAAGAACTGTAATACTCTTCTTGATGTGCGATTCATCAACCAAGATGATGAAACGCGGGATGAAGAAAACAGTTTTCTTCATTTCCTGAAAGCGTCATCTTGGTTGATGAAACGAACGAAAGAGTCAATACTCTTCTTGTCAAAAAAAGACTGTTTTCCTCATCTACCGAAGACCCCAACTTGGTTGATTCTGTTGATTGGGAAAGTGCATGTTTTGGACCTTCAAAATGTATATTGACCAAGGTTTGAAACTGCATTATTGTATAATGAACATACGAATATTGCAGTATATTCTGAAGACATATGAAATTATCAATTCTGGAAGTTTCTAACAGTAAATAATTCAATTTTCCAATAGATTCTGAGAAGATTCTAAATTATATTTGAAATTCAACCTCGACTGTTAGCCTCAACAAAACTCCAAGAGAAAAAACAAAAAATGTTCGCCTCTGCATATAACGAACTTAGCTGATTTCTTTAAATCAAAATAGGCACAATAAACCGACAAATATGTCGGTTTATGTCTTTTTGTCATTATTTTACTCAGAAAAATTGAATATCGAATAAGACCACATGGAAGGCCAGACATCTTACGACTTCCTCGATTCTTTATCTGCGTACCCTGGTGTTTGACTCCTCGAAGAAAGAAACTATTTTTGTTTCTCCACCCTCGTCTGAAATTTATGACTGGCTAGCGTCTGGACCGTCTGCGGCCGGTCCACGATATTTCTGGAGGTAGTTTAAATTTAGGCTCATCTCCCCTCGATAACGTGGATAACCTTGAAAAAGACCCGATCATAAATAAATACTTTTCATATTCACTTTAAGGTAGGACGTACTTTGTCTTTTTGTAAACAAATTCATCGTCTTGTAGTCGGTTTCTATATAAAATAGAATGAAAAATAACATTTTGAATTAAAGTACAAAAACTACAAAACTGTACTCGTTATTTTCAGGTAGGTGGTTTGATGAATTTGATTGTTTGAAAATCTAGATTCTGTTGTAATATGAACATATCAATCGATAATTAACGTTACACTCATAAATCAATTTTTGTATGAACAAAGACTTGGATGAAGAAATGGGAATATTATTCAATGAAATTGCTCTTTCGATGAATAAAAAAATTGTAAATTGAAAAAATAACATTGAAAACTCATGTTAAAAAAATGTGTGAGTCAAACTATTACTATTACTTAGGTTTATTAAAAAATGAGAAGTTATAATTTGTCTCATACAACTAATAGGAACTCAATACAAATTCAATATAAAATTACAGTAAATTAACTTTTTTTTAGTAATTTTAATTGATATTTGTATTTTTTTCTCTACCTTTCCTATAAAGTGAAAGAGACCCAGAAAACTAAGAAACTGTTTTTTGAACAATATTTTTTTCATAAAACACTCATTGATGAAATGAAAGGCGATGGCGAATAAACGGAGATAGCACCCCAAAATTTTGAGACTGATATTAAAATTTTCCAGCAGAGTATCAACGGTATACGAAGAATTTTGATCGTTATATACATTGAGAATGAATCGTTATCGTTAACAGAAGTATCCATTTCAGTTCACACACTAAGTAATTAAAGAACTATTAGATCGAGTATAGTATAGTATAGACTACAGGTATAGTATAGACAGGTATAGTATAGACTACAGGTAATAAACTATCTAATTAAAGAACTATTAGATCGAGTCGAATAATGACGTCATTTTCCTGCGAAAATTGAAAATAACTCAGATATGCTTGATTTCAACAGGTAAGCTGTACAGGTATGTGACACATTGAAAGGTGCTTTTCATAGAAAGTATTGAAAATTTCAATCGAAATTCAAAAGTTGTTGTTACTCACCCCTCAAATATAGTTTTAAGTCTTTATAAATTCATTATATCAAATCATACAACAACATCGAGTATTCAAAATGAAAACTACATTTTCTACTCTTAACCGACACAAGTATTTACGCATATAGAACAGCTACTTCAATTTGATTTATCACTCCGCAGCGTAAGGAAATAGACTATAGTGGGCATATATTTATTCTTTCGGAAAGCGCAATCAGTTGGTCCAGCAGGAAACAGAAGTGTGTATTTTTGAGCACAGTTGAATCAGAGTTTGTTGCTTTTAGTGAATTTAGAGTTTGAAGTCAATCAAATATATTTCTTCAGAGAAGGTGTTCGAAATGTCTACCAGCTTCTGCTATACACAGGCGACACTTTTTCTGAATGTTTTTTGCCGAATTAATTAGTTCAATAGAAGTGGGAGAAGCAAAACTTTGCATCACTGCCGCTTTCAATTCATATCTAGAATTGGTCAGCAATTCAAAAATAGAATCTTCCAATCTTTTTTAGTTGTGAACGTCCATAGGCATTAGGTCCGGTGACTTGGCCGGCCAACGTTTGGGTCCTTGATTGGCTATCCAATTATTACCAACATTTGCAGCCAAAGAATTGGTGACGATTGCAGTGTTGTGAGGCGAAGCCATGTCTTGTTGAACATATGTTTTTCTAATCTCCATTAGTGGCAATTCATCAACAAGTAGTCCAATATTTTACCTTGAAATTTCTAAATACCTCTAAGATGTGTGCTATTATAAATGGACGGGCCGAAAATTCTACCCCTGAAAACACCCGCCTACGCATTAAATCCACAATATAATGAGGATTTTGTTGTACTCAAGTATATGAATTAATACGGTTGAAAATGTCGGCACCGCTCACATAAGCTTCGTCTCTCCAAATACAATTCAATGAAAAATCACCCACTTGGTTACAACTTGTAACCACTGGCAAAAAGCCATTTGTTCCAACTCCTTATCATATAATTCTTATAATTTTTGACTTTTCTTGTCGAATCGACCATCATTAATTAGGTTGTGTTGTAATATTGCGAAAATGTTTCTAAAAGGTCATATTTTCTCTGGATACCTCTCGTGATACAAGTTGCTTACTGCTTCTGCATTGTCCCCGGTTTATATAAAACATACTATCATATCGCATTTTTCATAATTCTCATACTTCATTGCTAATGTGTTTGAAAATTGAACAAAACCCACTAATTGAAGTGCGTCTTCACTGCTTAAATAAAAATTTGACAGCTATCAGTAAAGATTTGCATTCTGTTTCATCGCCTCATTGTCCAAAGCCTACGTGACCAAAGTGCACGTTTCAAAATCTACACAAAAAAACCTTGAAGCATTGTATTTCAAACATGAATCAAGCAAAACATCAAGTGTGCTACATTTGTTACAGATAATTTTAAGCTCTATTGAAATATGCAGGAATGTACTGGGTGTAAAAAAAAATCCATCAATAACTAATCATATCTCATTTGAAAAAAATAATTTCTCACATCATTGAATTCTACGTAAAAAGTGGTTTGAAAATGTTTTCATAGAATTTACAGAAACTTTTCGAAAATGCACGTTTTCGAAAAACATGCTGCTACTCAGAAACGATGGTAGATATCGATATGCGGTTTCCACCATTTAGTTTGTCATAAAATTTGTCTTTCAGAGTCAGCCATATATAGTTTGAAAATAGAAGTTTCCATGTAAAGGTGTCCAATTGGGACCCCTCTGTACAAGGCCTAATATGGACATTTTCGGATTTGTAAGAGACTAGACCAATAGTAGTCATGTTGGAAAATTGTATTTATCATCATAATATTTTCTAATGATATTGCAATACATTATAGAAGAAAAATTAGTTGAAAATTTCATTCAATTTTTGATAGATGTTTTGTCTGATGTATGTATAGGAGAAGTATCAGGAGAAAGCAATATCACTCAAACGGTGATCAAGGAAAAGCGCTTGAAAATGAAACTGTTTATAAAGAAAAAAGAATTGAAACTTTCTATGTTTTTAACCACTTTTATTTGTAACTAACGTTGTTACTACAGTTTCGTCCTATAAGGACATTTTCAAACTGATATATTCACATATTTTGGTAAAAGAACAGAAATAATTGTGGGTTTCTTCAGAAAATACAATTTGGAAGTGACATTTAGACCACATGCCACGTTATCTGATTTTCTTTTCAGTGCCAAAGATAAAGTGGACAAGTTGGAGAAATCTGGAGTTTATAAGCTCGAGTGTATGAGTGTAATAGTGCGGGACAATGTGGTCGAAGTTTCTCAAAACGGTATGCTGAACATGAAAGGTCCTTCAGACTAGTTAAAAGTGATTCGACGTTTTCAAAACATTCCTTGGCATGCAACCACAGGTTTGTGTTTAATAAACCCTACAAACTACAAATAAAACAGAACACTGAGTCAGATGCTACAAATGCAATACGCATATATAGAGACGGCTCAAAATCCAAAAAAGGCTCAAGATGTGGAGTGTACTCCAGAACACTAAGCCTAAGGATTGAATGGGGATTGGGAAAAATTCCAGCATGGTCCAAACAGAACTGGCTGGCATCTCAATCGCCACAAAAAAAATAACAGGAAAGGAATTTCTGGCAAAAACATAACAATCTGCACTGATAGCAGACAAGTCCTATTATCCTACCTAGTACCTTAGGGCTAGTACTGAAGTGCCACCAAGATTTAGCCAAAGCCTCGGTAGATAATAACATTATCCTGAGGTGGGTTAACGGGCATGACAGGAGTAAAGGTAATCGCATTTCCGACTCTTTAACCAAGAAAGCGGCTGGACTAAGAATTTTAGGACCCAGTGGCACCTACGGCCTGATGACTTCGATCACTGGCGTCGAAGAAATATCTGGCGATGACCAGGAAAAATCTACGCTCAACAGTATGATTTCTGATTGGCCACTGTCAACTGAGAAAACACTTCCACAATATGGGGCTAGTGGACGCACTCATCTATGCAGGATGTGTGAATAGGAAGATGATGTCAGACATGTCCTATGCGAATGTCCGGAGTTATCGTCAATAAGAGAGTGTGTGTTCGGCGAGTCTTGGCCTACTCCTGCCGATATAAAGGAGATGTCTCCCAGAGACCTGTCCACCTTCCTGGAAAGGAGAGAATGGACGATGACCTAGGAGGACAACTCCTTGGGAGGATGTACAATGGGTCACATGTGGTCCAAGTGCTGTGGGCCTACACTCACTCTCCCTACTCTACAGATACAGATGCAACCACATGTTTCCGAATCTGAACGACACGGAAATTTTGCACTATGCAAGGAAGGGTTGCAAACCCAATTATTTGGAATCCTTGGAAATTCATAAGCATGAATATTGTAGGTACAACCTGTTAAATGATCAAATCGATCTAGTTTACCCACCGGTTTTCAAATTAGCGTATCCACATTGTCACATGTAAACAAAATTCAGGTACTTAATTGAGCTAAGTACGTCTATTTTTACCTACAGTGATGTTACATAAGGGCTAATGTAATCAATCATTGTTAGTTTAACGTATAAGTTTGAAAATGTCCTTATAGGATGAAACTGCAGTAACGTTAATTACAAATAAAAGTAGTAAAAAACATAAAAAGTTTAACTTCTCTTTTCCTCATAATGATATCCTACCACGTAGTAACGGCTACATCCATCCATTTTTCAAACTGTTCAGTTACTGAAGTGGGTAGTGACTATCAAGGAATTCTGCTGTTTTTGTTTTTTCGTTTGTTCAACTGGATATAATAAACGAGGAAATGACCCTGTTTGTTTTTTCAAAATAAATCCCACTGATGAATTAGTATGTTTAGAATGAAAATACCCAAAGATCATAATATCGAAAATTATATCAACTGGTGTGAGAACCAAAGAAAACAAAAACTAGTCGAAATATTTTTTCTTGATATCCAGTCAGTATCTTGTCCGTTCAATTAATGATGAATATTTTCGAATTGACTATATCATGATTAGTACGTACGCTTTCGAAATTTCAGTACTGTATTGAAAACTTGAGATTCTTATCGTTCCTAAAGAAATGAGAAACGTAACAAGAGTATACATTTCACATTACTACATCAGAGAAGTGAACACATTCGAAATCATCAGCGGAAGATTCTTTGACACGACGATACTTAATTTTCTACAATATATGGGTGTTTAACCTAATCCACTTCTAATGCGACACTATACATAGTATCTGAAATAGAACACGTCGGGTGGTCTGTTGTAAACTTCCTAAAAGGCACGAATATGCCTATTGATCTTTTCAAAATCTGTCTTAGGATCTTCCCTCGATGGGCAGGAGTACAATAGGGTATTAGTCTGAAAAACATTTCTATAAATACCAAATTTATTGCATACACGCAAATCCGAATCCAGATATTCAGTAATGGTGAAACGAAAAGGTACTGGTGTATTCATTGACCTCTGAGATCATTTTGTGATTATTTTCTGAGGTATTTTCAGAATAAGAAATATTGCAGTTGTGTTCATATATACAGGGCGTTCCAACGAAAACTTGACTCTTCTGTAAGTCAGAAACAGATGTGGAACCAAAATGTCCAAGAGCACGTTAATTTTCATTTTAGGGGGACTAATTCTGATATGGAAATCATATCCGAAACTTCAGCCCCCTGCGGTCAGCAACTACCCCCCCCCCATTTTGTTCAATGGCATATGGGGTCGAGTGATATATCATTTGAAAGTATTTTGTCCCTCTATTACCTTTGTGATTTTTTTCGAAATTGGTTTATTCGTTATTGAATAATTAAATGTTGGACATTTTATTTAATCGCTGTCGCTCATTTTATTGAGGAAATCAACAAAAGCAATATCAATGGCAACACAATCAATGGATGAAGTGTTCAAAATGACCTCCATCTAGTTACATACAATAATACAGTCTATTTTCGAAAGCCTTTCTCACATTATTGAAGATGTCCGGAGTCCGAAATCGGCATTCCCGAACAATCCTCTGTCGCAGGTCTTCTGTTTGAAGTATTGATGGTTCACATTGTGGTCTGGATAATTCGTATTATAAATTCTTGCAGCAGCTTTAGCACATTCATTTTTTCGATAATAGGTTGCATCAATTTCTATTCTATCTTCATATAATAAACCATGTTGGAACACAGTGAACAAGGATGAATAAATAATAATTCATGAAGAAGCGACAGTAGCCAATTATTTACTTTTTTTCTGCAACAACTAGATTCAACAAAAACTACCATTGCAGAAAAACTAAAAGTGTAGTCCATTTCAAAACGTTTACTATTGATTAAATAAATTATACAAATCTAGAAGACCTGAGACAGAGACTCCGGACATCTTCAATAATGTAAGGAACGCTTTCGAAAGTATTATTGTATGGAACTAGATGGAGGTCAGTTTGAACACTTCATTCGTTGATTGTGTTGTCATCGATATTACGTTTGTTGCAGTCTATTTCATGAGAAAATTTTGAAGAGTAAAGGAGTGAGAGGTGAAGAGAGAGTTGTTGAGATTGTTGAGAATCAGTTAAAGAAGGCATCCCACCTAAAATTCACACACGGAATATCTCCATGGATAGAGATCCTATTTCAATTCTTTAAAAGCTAGTGGATCAACAAAAATGATTGATATCAGAGATAAATACATTTTTTGATGTTGAAGATGACGCTGCGACTAGGAAATTTTTTCGAAGGCAAAAACTTTCAAATAAAGTGTATTCAATAGAACATAGTATTTGTAATATCTTTGATCATTTGTACTTTTTTCGTGAAGTGAGTTAAGAAATATTTTTCTAAAAATTCAAACGTGTTGATGAAAAAGGTTTTCATATTGATACAGCAGGTCAAATTCATCAATATATTCCGACTGAAACTTTTTGTTAATGCCCTGTTTTCTAAATATGCCCTGAAATTCCAAAATGAAATTGTTTTTGTTCAGAATTTATAAAACATTGATTATTCACTTTTTCATAAAATTCTAGATATTACCCCACTGCAAAGCAACAAAATATTTGTATACATATCCAGTTACTTAGAGTACGTGTAGCTGATGACTATTATACCATTTCTATGCAGTTTTCTAATTCTCCGCTCATTACAGTACAAATTAGTATAATTTGTACTGTATATACTGTATATAATTTACGCATTGAATTTATTGGAGCCTCTGGAGACACCCTACATTTTGTTTTATGAGAGAGAGGACATTGTTAGATCAAGATCTTCAGATGATGTGGTGCTGCAGGTTTTTCCGGGTTTTCCTGCAGCTGAAAAAGCAAATGCGCCACTGGAATCAATGAAGTCGCCCCGGAGCGCCAATTAATTTTTATTGTTGTATTTATTTTATTCTTAATGTCATAAATTAAAATTGAAAATCATATTATGACATTCAAAAAAAAAAATTAGTATAAAAAAAACTTTTTTCGGATAATTTTTTCGAGTAGCATGATGAAGTTTTCGTCATATAAATTGTATTATTTGACTACCATTAGTAGGCCTGGTCGGGCCTTTTTCGAATGATATTGTAATATTTCAATACTATAACTTATAGTCATTTTTATGTCACAGTTACAGAAAAAAAAACATGAAAAACGAATTCATATGAATATTGTAGGCGGTATTCATTTGATAACAGTTATAATCATGATAGCAGGAATAACTGAAATGAAACCATTTTTCATTATTCGAGCAAAACTGTTATCATAGGAAAAATTGTTCTCAAATAATAATAATGATGATCTTCATTAAAATCCACTCAAACAAAAATATGTTCTCAACCATCAATTTTGATTTCAAAATAAGTAAGTAAGTATCTATCTACGTTGGGCAACACAACACTGAAGTGCGACGTAGTGAACACTATGTTGAACAAAACTAAAGCAAATGTAACCTTTCTGCATCACGCGACGTAGTGATACAAGTTATGAACACGAGTTTGCTGAACTAGTATCACCCAGGGATAGAGTTATATCCGGTGTTCCAGACGCGACTACATGCTAAGTCGAAAAAACAAAGCTTATAAATGAATGTTAATTCAATAATCAGGCATTCTTGTTACCTTGCTTCACCTGTAAATGTTGTATTCGTTCAAAATAAAGTCTTTTCAAAAAAGTATTTCCATATAATGCATAGGTAACTGGCGCAGTCGGTAGAATAAGTGCAGTTTTTTCGTCGGAAATACACGGCATCGAAACCGATTCCGGACTAAAAAAACTAAGGTTTTTACTCTTCGACACGTATATAGACTACTAGTGACTCTTTTCATTCCTGTGCATCAAAAAGGTATTGAATTAACCTGAAGGGTGTAAGGAGGAGTCCAGACGTTTCAAACAAAGCAGATAAGCTGGTAGCAGAATCACCGGAGGATTAAAATACATTGATGCGTCCAAGTATCCTTTTTTCCTTCCTGAACTCTTTTTCCCTGGTTGGGGAAAATGGAATTATTCAATTTTAGTTAAACAATTATTAGGTTTGAAGAAACTCTATGAATACTAGTCAAACAAATATAGAAGGGTTGATAGAAAACAGTTCTTTGAAAGTTTCTGATTCCATATCTGAAATCATGTCGATTAATTCTTCAAGTACAACTCTGCCTGCTCAAACGGTAAACCCGAGACTTACCTTGAGCATGTTGAAAATGTATGTTGATACGATACCTAATTTTGATGGTGATATGAATACTTTGACTAGCTTCATATCAGCCTGTGATTTTCTTTTTGAAACATATAGTAATGCAAATGATCCTAATTTGGAAAAACATTCAATTACAGCAATTCAAACAAAATTAATCAATAGAGCTCAATTATTAGTAGGTATCAGAAGTGAATCAACTACTTGGGATGTAATAGAGTCTGCTCTTGTTCAATGTTCTGGTGATAAACGAAATCTTGAATGTCTAGAACAAAATTTACTCATGTGTAGACCTTTTAGAAATGAATCCACTTTGGATTTTGGTGAAAAATTACAAATGTTGAGAAGCACTCTTACACAAAAAATAAATTCATTGCTTGACACAGAAATGGATGCCCCTACTAAATCGATTTATTTAGAACAATATCAACAAATTTGTTTAACAACTTTTATCAGAGGTATATCAGGTCCATTACAAAGCTTGATTAGAATAAAGAATCCACATTCTTTAGAAGCCGCTATGACTTACATTATAGAAGGGAAAAATATCCAATATACTCAATATCTTTTTAGAATTTCAATAAGGTTTCAACCTACGAAAGTTGTTACAAGACCGCAATTTCAAAACACAAAAATTTAAAGATTTGCAAGCTCACAAAACATTCCTCTAGTTTTGGAAATCAACAATTTTCATATAACACTCCAAATGTTAACTATAATACCCCTCAAAGATTAGTATTCGAAATAAAACACCCAGCACCTCAGTCATTTTCTGCAAACTCATTTCCCAAACAACATATCAATGTTCAGCCACGACCTGTCCACAAAAACTTCCCAACAGACAACTCTTTGGTTCACCCCCAGATATCTTCAATCCTTCAGGGAGGATACCTCTATATCAACCAGAACCAATGGCAACCAGAAACACATTTCATAGGCAACCAAATAACTTTTAAAATATATTTGCATCATCAGGTGTTCATAACTTCACCTGAATTCACCACCAAATTTATGATAATTATGACTCAGGATTATTATATGACTATTATACTTCCGACCACAATTCAGACGTTAACCTCCAAACTGAAGTTTATGAGAACCCTGGAGATTTTCTAGAAACCGCCGAAAATTTTCAGCAGTTTGGCCACATCAACCACGGATCAAAACCACTGAAATGTACACCCATAATAATCCAATGATGCGGCCCTCTATTTCCAAAAAAAATCTTTTCAAAAAATATTTATCATAGCCACACTGAAATTAAAACGGGTATAGGTGAAAAAGAAGTTAGATTCAAAGCTGATATTAGGTCGTTTGTAGAATTCAATTCGGATTGAATAATAAAACTCATTCTATTTGATTTTCATTCATTTTTTGATGGTATTTTGTGCCTGAGTAAACACGAAAATGAAATTTTGTGTAGATTTGGTGAAAAATTGTTAATTTAACGAAAAAGTTAAAATTCCAATGCTGTTTAGAAATCCAAACAAGGAAGCTTACAGCGTAACTATTGACGCAATGGAAGTCTCTGTATCTCAATATTTTGATGATGTTTTAATACCCGAATGCAATTTTCAAAATATATCCTTTCCTGAAACACCTAGGACGACAAAAAACGGGTTGGATAAAATCGAAATTCGCAATTACTCAGACGAATCAATTTCAATAATTTTTAATCAACCAATGAAAGGTGTTTTTTTCAGATATTCGAAAATGGACATTTTGAGCACATTAGGATGCTATTTGGCCTCAAAAATGATTCAGCGACATTTCAAAGGGTAACTGATAATGTCTTGAGTGATCTCAGGAATGGAATTTTCGATAATCCTTGAAGAACATATATCCAACTTGAAACTGCGCAGTTCTCGATTCAAAATTCAAATTGATAAATATGAATTTCTTTGAAAGGAAATAATCGAGTTCCTAGGCCATGTCATAACGCCACACGGAATAAGGCCCAATCGTCGAAAAATCGAAGCAATTCAAAAATTTCCAATTCCTCGGTCAGTCAAAGATATCAAGTCATTTTTGGGACTTGGGATATTACAGAAGTTTCATAAAATATGATTTTGTGAAACTAACAAAGCATTTTACCAAAAGTCTCAAAAAAGGACAAAAAATAGAACATTCGTACACGCCTAGTATCTTATTCTATAAGTGGAAAATAAAATTAATGACATTGAAACTCAAAAGTTTCAAAGCGAGGGTTGTTGAATTTAGTGGGAAAAACTTCCAAATGGCTTTTTGGTACTTTGGATTCAGATGATGAAATCAAATATAACAATACTATTCGGGAATTCCAGTGTAACCAAAAAATTTCACTCTAAAAGAAATCACAATGCAGATATCACTTAAAAAAAAAATAAAGATAATTACAATGCCTCTTTTTACTGTCTTACTGTCACTGAAGTCATTCAGTGAAGAATCAATGAAGTAGTATTAACCAGGGGAGTACTTGTTTTCTGATAGGTGTCAGTCCATTAACCTACAGTGTAGGGAGTTGAGACTGGCCTGAACGGATTGTTGCTTTAGATAATTTCATTTATTGTTAGTCTTCAAGTATGCCCACTGACTATATGTGGAGTTCTTTTCCTTATACAAGGAATTGAACAAATTTTCGATGTGCGGTTGGTACACCGTTTACAGGCAGATGAAGCGATTACAAATCTGTTGTTTGTAGTCCGCTTCAGCCTGGTTCGAGGAATGATACTCTGAAGGAATTCGATTTTCAATTATCGAAAATCATCGACTTTATGTTGATGATAGGCACTACCTTGCACTGACGAGTGGTCAAACAGTCGGAAACCGGTCTGCAAGTGTGTTCCAATAACTGAAAAGTCATTGCGTCAGTTGTATCGCCAACAGCATATGCAGGAATAACTTCAGCGAAGAATCCTGCACTGACACCTGACGAATATAATCCAACGCCCTTCATGGTATTAGCCAGGGGAGTAGTTGTTTTCTGATAGGTGTCAGTCCATTAACCTACAGTGTAGGGACTTGAGACTGGCCTGAATGAATTGTTCTTTTAGGTGATTTGATTTATAGCCAGTCTTCACGTATGCCAACTGACTATTTGTGAAATGATTAATCGGCGTTTACGATTGAGTCTCCTCGACTTCGCAAGGGTTGCATCGCTGTTACGACTTCACATATTTCAATTCATCTACAGAAAACACTTATGAATCACAAACATAAACCTTGCTGTCGAATCATTCCATCCTTTGGTGAAAACCGCATGGATGGCCGTTCGCTAGTTGTTGACTTTTTGACAAATAGACGTGGCCAATGGACTTTATTTCATAATGTGTAGCGACAGTGGCGATAATAAGAAAGCATTCTTCACTCTTCAACTAGTGATCAACTCTGCAAGCCATGATAAGGTCAAAAATCGGCTGCTTGGAGCCAAAAACATATGTGGCAGATGAAAAGTATCATAAAATCTACTTATCTGCAGAAATAAAAAAGTTTGAGATGAAAATTTTCATCTGTATAAAAATCTTAAAATTTCTGAGGAATTTATTCAATTATTTTTGATAATTTAAAAAAGAATGGGTAATTTAAGTAGATACTGTAATTGTTTTTAGGTGCTGTGTTAATCCTAGCCAGGAGTAGAACGCAACATGGAGAAGCCAGGACCTAGTAAAAAACGTAAGGTTTAAGATGAAAATCGGCAGTTTCAAGAAATTTGGACTGAGAAATATTTTTTTGTATGGTCGCATAACAAAGTCGTTTGTTTAATTTGCAAGAATTCTGTTGCTATTGCAAAGGAATATAATGTAAAAAGGCACTATGAAACGCAGCATCCTTCTTTTAACAAGTTTACAGGCGAATTAAGAAAGCAAAAAATGTTGTCTTTGAAACGGGAGCTTATTGGTCAGCAAGCTATGTTTACAAAACCCATTCAAGATTCAGAAACAGCTGCAGAAGTTGGTTATGAAATTTTTCGAATGATAGCAAAGCGAAGTCGCCCCTTCAATGATGGCGAATTTGTAAAAGAATGCATAGAAATTTGCTGCTAAGAAAATGTGTCCAGAAGCAGCAAAAAAGTTTGAGAAAATTCAACTGAATCGTATGACTATCCAAAGTTGAATTATGTCTTTGTCAGGTAATATTGCGGAACAATTAATTGAAAAAACTAAGATCATTGAATTTTTTTCATTAGCGCTCGACGAATCCACTGATATCAGTTCCACAGCTCAACTTCTCATATTCATACGAGGTGTTACTCAAGATTTTGAAGTCTTAGAAGAGTTATTCGGAATGTGTTCATTGAAAGGTCAAACCAAAGGAGTTGATATACTCAATGTACTTTTGGATGAGTGTTCAAAAACTGATTTGGACTTATCAAAATTATCGGGAGTTGCGACTGACGGTGCTCCTTCGATGATTGGTGTCAATTCCGGGCTAGTTACTTTGCTGAAAAAGCATCTGCAAGGAAAAAACATTAACGCTGAAGATCTCATGCAGTTTCACTGCATTATACAGCAAGAAACCCTCTGTTCTAAAAAAATTAAATTTCAAAATGTCATGAAAGTGGTAGTTTCGACTGTAAATTTCATAAAATCACGAGGACTCAATCACAGACACTTCAAACAATTCCTTGATGACATCGAAAGCGAATACGGAGATTTACTGTATTATACAGAAGTAAGGTGGTTAAGCCGTGGATTGACACTGGAACGATTTCTAAATTTAATAGAAGAAATTGGAATATTTCTGGCGGAAAAGCAAAGGGATGTCCCGGAACTTAAAAATCCTGATTGGTTGTGTGATTTGGCTTTTTTAGTTGACATTACAACTCATTTGAATGTCTTGAACACACGGCTTCAAGGCAAAAATCAACTGATATCTCAGCTCTACGCTCATGTATCATCCTTTCAATGCAAGCTGACACTTTTCAGATCACAATTGAATTCTGGAAATTACAATAATTTTCCGAATTATAAGAAAATGGCTGAAAAATTCAACAAAACTGCGATTAATTTCAGTTATGTAGAAAAGCTAGATATTTTGATTCAATCTTTTCAAGACAGATTTTCGGAGTCTGAAAAAGTGAAACCTCAGTTGGACATATTCAGCAATCCTTTCACGATTTCAGTTGAAAATGCGCCAGAGTCAATGCAGTTAGAAATTATCGACATTCAAAACGATCAAGACTTACGCAACAAATTCAACGAAGGAGACTTGCTGAACTTTTACCGCTGCATTGATAAAAATATGTACGAAAAGTTGCGCATAAACGCTCTGAAATGTGCCAGCTTATTTGGTTCTACCTATATATGTGAACAAACTTTTTCAATACTAAATAATGATAAAACAAAAAATCGAAACCGTCTTGCAAATGAAAGTTTGGAAGCAGTTTTACGTGTTGCTACAAGTAAATTTGAGCCAAATATAAAAAAGATTGTAAGCACTATGCAGTGCCACGCTTCAAATTAATAAATTCTTTTTGAATTTTAATAAATTATTATCGATTCTTCATTGTCTTTAATTACCTCTACTTCTGGCGGCCGGTCCGCCATCAGTTCATGATTTGCCCGAGTGGCCCCTAGTCTTCATAAGTCTGTGCAACCATGGTGTAGGCATTCATAGGTTACTCTGTCAGTATTTTAATTTTTTTTTCAACTGATCTATGACGAAGTATTTTGAGTACACTGATACTTTTTTCTCTGAATAAAGTAGTGGAGTTATATAACAATATAGCGAAATTTTTGTTTTCATTTTACGTTTACTTTCAAAAGCTTTGTTGCAACTTTTGACTGTATTTTGTCAATTCACTCTTATTTTCTAGATTCCAGTGTTTAACGTAATTTTAATATGGAAATAAATATTTCGAAATAAATTTCGAAATATTAATCTTTCCCAACTGCCTTCACAGTAGGGATTGGTAAACTTTCCCGGCTATTACCACGCTGGATATTGAATAATATCCGATAGACATTTATGTAAGATTCCTCATAGCTGCTAGTCTCGCAAATGTTTCTCGTTCATTCAGCAGCAGGACTATGCCGAATTTATTCAAGTAGATCACCTGCAGACGGCGGTTTCAAAATATTACATCTCATCAGTACAGGAAAGATGCTATCCAGACAGCAAAGTGTCTGGGAAATAATTATTTCCAAATAAATTTCGGAATATTAATCCCTACCGATTACCTAAATAGTAGGCTCTGGTAAACGTATGACGGAAAACAACTACTTCTCTGAATTTCACTAGTTCGGACTTCCATTGTCTATTATATAAAATGATTTGAAATCCCTGAAACAAGTAAAAAAGAATAATTGAAAAGAATAGTTGAAAATAACAATAAACCTGAAATGAAATGATAGTGAAATAACCTACAAGTAAAAATATAATAATTGAATAAATAAAAATTAAAGGAATGCAAAAAGAAAATAATAAAAAATAAAAAAGTGTAGAGATTCCAAGTCACGTTAGTTCACGACGTTTCGATTGTTGGTATCTACAATCGTCTTCGGGTGATGACTGGACTGATTCCTCCGAGAGATGACTTTCACTTTCTCTACTTTCCATTTTCCGCTTCACTGATTCCGTGAGAGATGACCGATTTGGCGGGAGTTGGTCATTTTTCGTTTGATGATGGGTTTCCATATGTTTCGTTTATCTACGCTGGCCTGGCTGAATACGTTGTTGGACAACATGTATGCGGCTTCCTTAAATTTTCTCCTGAACCAATGTTCCTCTCTGTGCAAGATCTCAGCTTGGGACCACTCGATGTTGTGTTGGTGGGTCCAAATATGGTCTGCTATTCCTGATTTGCTGGTTTCTCCTCGCTGTGTGTGCTTCTTGTGCTCGGCAATGCGAACATTCAATGGCCTCTTAGTTTCACCAATATAGGATTTTCCGCACTCACAGGGTATCCGGTAAATGCAATTCTTGGAATCGCAGTCCGCGTTTGGGGGCCTCGTTTTCGTGAGGCTGCTACGGATAGTGTTACCGGATCTGAAACAGGTTCTAATGTTGTACTTGGAACCAATTCTTCTTATCCTCTCCGATAATCCTCTGATGTAGGGAAGTGCAAGCACTGGTTGTGACGGCTTCTCTTCCTTGCGAGGCTCCTGCTGTCTTTTAGCCAAAGTCTTTTCTACCATCGCTTTGGAGTATCCATTCCGCTGAAGATCATTTTTGATGATGTCTAGTTCCTTTTCGAGACCTTCCTTTGTATTACAGATCCCAAAAGCACGGTCCAATAGAGTCTTGATGATTCCTCTTTTTGTCGATTGATGGTGGTTGGATTCGTGGTTCAGATACTGTCCCGTATGAGTGGGTTTTCGGTATACAGATGTTTCCCACTTAGTGTCGGTCCTCTTCACCAAAACGTCTAAGAATGGCAATTCATTGTGGATTTCCTTCTCCATTATGAAAGTGATGGACGGTCTCACGCTGTTGATGTGTTTCAGAAAGGCGTCTAGTTCTGTATTCCCATGGTTCCATATTATGAAGGTGTCGTCAACATATCTCAACCAGATTTGAGGTTTCTTGTGGGCTTCTTCAATGGCCAGAGTTTCAAACCACTCCATATATATGTTGGCTATGACTGGTGAAAGTGGCGATTCCATTGGCAGTCCCTCATCTTGTGTAAAGAATTCGTCCTTCAGTTATAGACAATAATAGACAATGGAAGTCCGAACTAGTGAAATTCATCACGAAACATTGTCAATCACCTTCAAACAAACTACTTCTCTGGCTAATGTCACGTTGGATAATGAATTATATCCAACAAATATTTATGCAAGATTCCTCACGGAGGCTAGTCTCGCAGATGTTTCTCGTTCATCCAGCAGCATTTTCAATAGTGTATGCGACGACTGCGAGGACGAAGGTTGTACATTGAAGTCTCAGCAACAACTGACTGATCAATGATCAATCTGGGTGCGCTATAGTTACTAATAATAACATCCTAGGCTACATGTTCATGAATGTTTATGAATTGAATCAATTAGACCTTTCTCACGGAAACTCTCACGAACAACTCAGTCCAACGTTGTGGACTTTATTGAAACTATCATCAGGGCTTATATATCAGTTTGTCTATGTTTCAAAATCGAAAAAATATATAACCGACAATATAAGTACGAAAACAAATGAAAATAAGGGTCTAACAATATGAAACTCGTACAACCACAGACACTTCAATAATTATTACAATAGCTATATTGAGATTACGATCAGTGATTCTACAGTAGATACTTATAGATCGATTTACTGTCTAGGATCTTGCAATTAACTATTTAAGTACTATCAAAACCTACCGGGAATGGTAAGATTCGTTTTTGAGAACAATAAAATAACTTTATGCAATAATTTAAATATTATTGTTGTTCTTCATAGGTAATTTATTATTTCAAGAATGAGTTTTTCTATTGGTTATGAGAAACAAAGAATTTCAATTTAAAACTACTCAAACTGTTGTCTCTCAGATATCGTACACGAAAACAAAAAAATTGGGCGACTTAATTTTCTTTGTCAAGTTCACTCCCACATGTAAACATAATAAAATCCATATTTTCCTTCGCAATAAAGATACACGAGTTAAGAGTAGTCAACCTTCTCAATGTTCGGCTACTAAGGGTGGACTCGGCGTTTATTCAATTGATGATAAAACCGACAAAAGGGACCACACCACCCCGGTTACTTTTTTGGGGGAACTATTGACCTACTATTTTCAATTCGCCATTTCGGAATAATATTTATCCATTAACACAAATGACGGATGTGACTATTCAAAGTGAAAGAAAATGCAATCTTTCGTGGTGTGTGTGATATGTGATGAATACTCAGTTGAAAATTTTTGCATTACTTTCACTTTTTTTATTGGGAACCGTCTGTTGCTTTTTCCCCATTTCTTTCATATTATCTATTCCAACAATATACTAGTTTGTGCAGGTGCCTTGTTGGATGTTCGTCATACTCTTCTGGACATAATATAGGTTTGACCATGAAAATATTGCCTCCTGTGAACTACAGCCTTCGCATAAAATATAAAGAAACATTTCAATCACTCTGTTATATTGTCTGAAGCTGAGGTCTCTATTTTACAGCCCTATATAGTTCAGGTGTCCTCTCGATGACTAGTGTCCAGTGAATAGCCCTGTGATTGTTCTGAGTCAATCCCTGCTCTACTACAGTAGTTGTTTCATTGCTTTTGATCGACTATTTCAGAAAATTTTTACCTTAAAGTCAAATTCATTATATGCATTTCCATTTCATTGCATTGATAATATTTCTTACATTTCAGTTTTTACACATGTATATCCTTTATTCACTTTTTATAGATATCTATCTTGATCTAACTTTCGAACGCCTCTAAATAACAAATGAAGTTGTTTGGAAGGATATGATGTGTATAGAACAATCGAAATATGACTCAGTTTGAGATAAAGTGAGTATTGGAAAAATACTCCTAAATGACTATAGAAAACTGAAACTGGAAAACCCTCCTTTCAATTTTCTTCTTCAGTTCTGACGTTCTGATTATTCTTATTATTTCATTTATATTGTGTTTTTACCTGGAACTTTGCCAAGTGGTGAAGATTGAGTTGTCATTTTTTTCAACATTTGTTTATTTCGACTATATATTTCCCTAATTGGCTCGGGGATTATTAACATTGCTCACCCAGAATCTGAGACTAATGACCCTAGTAATCGAACACCAAAAATAATCGAGTATTTGTTAAACATTTACGAAAAACTTTTGCATTATTCATGTACAAAAGTCAAGAGTATTCGTGAATTCACTAACAAGAGTGTGGTCCTTGGAATCTGATAAGTTCCGTTTTCTGTAGAAAAAAGGTAATGAAGAGCAAAAGTACATTTGTGTCACATTCAACGTTTGATTGATGAGATGAATTGGAGGCATAATTGTTGCCCTTAAGGTCAGTACAGTTACGGTATGCTTAACAAATTTTTGAAGTAATTGCGAATGAAAAGGGTTCTTTGCTTTTTGTTTCCATTAATATCATTCATAATAGTGGAATTCAAGGCCCCCTTCACAGAGGCAGTATACATTAGAATATTCTCAAGTTATGGTTAACGTCGTAATTAAGTAATCAGGGAAGATGAAAGCAAGAAGTTGAAGTTAAATACAGGTATTTAGAAGAAACATTTGACTTGGTTCAATAATTTTATGAACAGAGGAGAAAATCAGACCAGTATTAATCGACAGAGAATTTGATATTTTAAGTAAATAAAAAAAATATTCAATGATGTTATTTTTTGGGCTGAGGATTTCTTTGAACATTATGGAATGTTCAATTGAACCAAGTATCTTTACTAATTTGAAAGATTTCCATTATAGCTTTCATTCAATGCTAGTTTCACGTATAAAAAAATTATAATTCAAAATCTCACCACAACCATGAAACTTAATGGTTAACTAATCATGCAACTGATTATTCAGAGTACGGCAACTCTGCAACTTCTATTGCTCATGTTGGATTGTCAGTTCGCCAATTATATTTACACAGCATTCGTATAGCACCTGATGTAAATTATATTTCTCGTTCACACAAAAGGGTTTTTAAAAACTTTTTATTTGAACAGAGTAACAACTAATAACTATGAAATATAAGTACTGGCTATTACAAATCAATTGAACCTATTTATACATAAATTATTGCCGACTTTGCAGATATCAGCAAAATAATTGATGTCGTCTTCGGGTCATCGAACAATATCCTGCTGATGTAAGAGGTTATCGAACTGTAACTTCTCCATCCCCTGGGGAAGTCTTGTAAGGGACGAACAAGACTGAAGATGATGCTTCGTGTTCGGGAACTGGTGGATCATCATTGGATGGTTCTTCCCTCGTTTGCCTTTTCAATCTGTAAATTACGTATAGAATGAAGATGGTGATTGAAATGTAAATGGGAGTCATCCAGAAATGGCTATTATCAGATTGTCTGGTTTCTTCTGGGATGAGTTGTAACCTCTTTTCTTCTAGGGTCAGATGCTGTAGTTTATCCAGGGGAATCTTATCTAATTTCAATGGTTTGAATTTCAGCGAGGAATTGATGTGAGCTGTCTTGACATTTGGTAAAGTGAGGGGTTCGTCTAATATGACACTTTTGGAGTTTATGAAGGCTTCGTTGTTGGTTTTGAATTCACAACCTGGTGGAAGTTTTATCAGATGCACTCCTTCCAGAACCATAACTTTCGTACTGGAACAATGTGTAGATATCTTCGTGGATGGGTTGAAGATCGTAGTAGTGGATGAAGTCGTGGGTACTAGTCTTGATCTTTGCTTGTCCCATCTTGAGGGGAGGTAGTCCCGGATTTGTCTTGAGGTTCTGTATTTCGATCTCCTGTCCTCTCGTCGGATGAAGGCTGTACAGGGGCGAAGAATTTAGTTATCTTATTAGGCAAATGTCTTATATTTTTCTTATGGACGTTTGCATTTTCTGTCTCGACAGTTACTGTTTGATCTTTTTGGATGGATTTTGGGAAGAAGGGTGGTAGCAGTTTGTTTCTTTTCACTGTTTTTCTTGTGTACACCTTGGTGCAGGGTTTGTAGGTAATAGGAGTTTCTCTTTTCTTGTTTCTCTTCTCTATGATATTTGTTTTCTGTTTCTGTAAATCTTCGTTGATTTTCCTATATATTTCCTTCGTTTTTTCCCTGTGTTGTTGGACGTAGTTGTTAATCAAGGCTCGTCTTATGTCGATATCGAATGGGTCTTGACTATTGAGATGTCCGTTCAGAATATCCATAGGTTTCTGTCTTGTTGCTGAATGGATAGAGTTGTTGTATCCTAAGATGGCATAGAGCATCTGTTCTTTGATGTCTCTTTTCTTATGCGTATCTCTCAATATTCTCAGGTGCTCGATCAATGTGGAATGGAATCTTTCCACTATCCCGTTTGACTGAGGGTTTTCTGGAGTGGTATAGTGAATATTGACTTTATGTGTATCAACAAATTCTTGGATCAGTCCATTTTTGAATTCCGTTCCATTATCAGTGACGATCATATGTGGTATTCCATGATGGTTGATGAATACTAAGAGAGCATTGAGAGTGTTGATAGCATTACATCCCTCTATTGGATACGCCTGGCCATATTTTGAAAATGCATCCACAATCGTCAGGAATTTTTGTCCAGCAGCCTGAAAGGTATCCATGTGAATTATTTCAAGAGGCTTCGTTGGGGTAGGTGTCAGCATGAACTTTGGCTTCTCTGGTCTTCGATCATACTTGTTGATTTGACAAGTTTCGCATAAGTTGATAGCTTCTTCGATATCCTTTTTTATATTGGGCCAATAATACAATCTTTTGATCCGAGTTTCCGTTTCGGTGATTCCTCTATGGTTTGTTTTTCCTTCATGATGCTGCTTGATTATTTCTTTTTGTCTAGCTGAGCAACTGACATCTTCCAAAAGGCGGTTGCATTTTATGAGATCGAAAGAGGAATTCTTGAATGTCTCTCTCAAGATTCTGCACATGCTAGGGTAGAGTTCTTCATCTTCGAACATCAAAGCGTATTTCTTTCCCGGGCTGATATATCCTTTGAAAAAGTTAAAAACATTTTCGTCCATATTGTCGTTTCCCAATTGAGCATGGTATCTTCTTTTATTCGGGAATATTTCTTCTATCACCGTTCTTGCTGGGTTATAGCTTACTTGTTTGAAGATGACTTGGTTATTGAAGACATTGAGAGGTTTCTCTGATATTGGTATTTCTAATATTGGACTTTCTCTGGCTGTATGGTTGGTGATGCCACTAGTATCTTCGTCTGGGGTAATTTCCGGGTTCAGGTTCACGCATTCCTTGTCTCCTTCGGTTGGGGGTTCATTCTGAATTTCTTGTTCTTGCGGTATGGGGTCCTTATCTTCAGGAAAATGGTGATGAAAGCAATCTTTAAACAGATCGTTGATGATGTCATCTGCAGACTCAGGAACTTCTGATGGAGGATGGTTGAATAGAGATGCCTTGTCGTCGTCGTAGTTTGCTTCATGGAGCTCCTTTGTATGTATCTCTATTCTGGAGAGCGCATCGGCGTTGGTATTGCTTGTGCCTTTTTTGTAGACCACTTCGTAGTCATACTCTTCTAGCTTCAGGCGCCATCGGACCAGTTTTGAGTTTGGATCCTTCAAGGAGAAGAGCCACTGGAGGGGACGGTGATCTGACAGAATTTTGAATTTTCTGCCGAAAAGATACGGTCGGAAATATTTGGTGGCCCAAACTATTGCTAGCATTTCCTTTTCGATGGTAGAGTACTTCATTTCAGTTTCGTTCAGGGTCCTGGATGCATAGGCTATTGGCTTGTCTTTTCCTATGGGTCCTTGGGACAGAACGGCTCCTATGGCGAAATTGCTGGCATCTGTGGTCAGATTAAAGGGCTTTGTGAAGTCCGGATACTGTAGTAGTGGTTCATTGGTAAGCAGGTTTTTACAAGTTTGAACACATTTTAGGAATTCTGGCGTATGCTCTATATGGGCATCTTTCTTGAGACAGGAGGTTAACGGTTTGGTAGTCTTGGCGAAGTCCTTGATGAACTTCCTGTAGTACCCTAGAAGTCCTAGGAATCCTCTGATTTCTTTGACAGTTCGAGGTACAGGATAATCCATGATTGCTTTGACTTTTGCTGGGTTTGGTTTTATCCCATTTGGAGTGACGATGTGTCCTAGAAAGCTGACTTCTTTTTTCAGGAATTCGCACTTGTCTACTTGTATTTTGAAACCAGTTTCTCGTAGACGTTGGAAAACTTTTGTGAGGTTGACCATATGCTCCTGCAGAGATGTAGAGAAGATGATTATGTCATCCATATAAACCAAGCAGATAGTCCCTTGTAGACCCTTTAGGACATTGTCCATAACCCTTTGAAAGGTCGCTGGAGCATTTTTCAGGCCAAACGGCATACGTAGGTACTCGTAGTGTCCGTTTTCGACGTTGAATGCGGTCTTAGGGATGTACTCCTCTGCCATCTCTATTTGGTGGAATCCGCTTGCCAAATCCAGGGTAGTGAAATATTGACACCTTCCCAGTTTGTCGAGGATGTCAGAAATGTTCGGAATAGGGTAGCGGTCGTCGATTGTCTTCTCGTTGACTTTGCGGAAATCCACAACGATACGCCATTTTGCTTTTCCAGAGGCGTCCAGTTTTTTTGGAACGACCCAAATTGGTGAGGACCAGGGAGATTGGCTAGGTCTGATGATTCCTTGGTCCAATAACGAAGTTATTTGCTTCTTGACTTCTTCCTTGTGTACATACGGATATCGGTATGATTTTGTGTAGACTGGGATTTCGTCTCTGGTTTTTATATGGTGTTTGACCTGATTGGTGAATGTGAGTGAGGAATCTGGATGGTGAAAAATATCAGCATATCTTCTGCATAATTTTCTGATATGCATCTCCTCTTCTGGATTCAGGTGGTCTGTTCTGATTAGATCATCTATGTTGTTGATTGGGTCTCTGTTTCCTGATGGGATTATGTCAGCAGAATAGATATGATGCTCTTGAAGATTTATTGGGCTGCTGCATACTGGTTCGGCTAGAACGATTTGGAGTTTATCTGGACTGAAGTTGACAATTTCCGTCCAGGCTAGATGATCACGGGCATCAGTGAGAGCTTCACGGATGTAAGCGCCTTGCAGTTTCTGTCTTGGTATCATGATAGTTCCATTCTTCTCCTTCACCGGTAGTCGTACTTGGGTCACGCTGTCTGGCTCCAATTGAATAGAGTAGAACTGGGTCTTATTGGTTTCGTAGTACTGGATTGGGAGAGAGGAGTATTCGGTTAAAAGGGAGGATTCAGGAAAATTCAGTTCAGCTTTGAGAAATTTCAGGTTGTCGAGTCCAATGAGGCCATCAAAAGTTTTGTGGAATTTGAAGAGGTAGAATTTCAGAATGCCGTTTGAGTTAAACTCAGGAAATATGGGGATTTCTGCACTGTAATCTTGAGAATAGTTTTGGAAAATGGAAGTGACGACGAAGGGATCTTTTTTGATGCAATCCTTGTAATATTGGAAAGCTAATTCAGGATTGAGAAAGGATTTTGTTGATCCGGTGTCAATAAGGAGTTTGAGGGGAGGATTTGCAATGGTTATATAAGGAAGTTCTCTCTTATCGTCGAATGTATGCAGTTCTACTATGTTTCTTGGTTTTGTCCTGGATCCAATGGAAAATTTACATCTGGTTCCTGTTGGTCTTCTTGAACCTGGAATTCTTCAGTTGGTTCTTGATTGGGATAAGAGCAGGTTTCTTCAATGTAATAGGGGTTTGCTTCGTATCCAAAGTCTTCGTCATGTTGCTCAATGTTGAACATGGGAGCTGGATTGAAATTTGGTCTTGCCTGAGGTTGGGTTCTCATGCTCCTCGTTGGTGCTCCATAAGTATTTCTGGTACTGATGCTCATTGGTGTTGGTTCTTGTCCGTTCTGCCTGTTTGGTTGATTCTGTCCAAAACGTTGTGGTTGGACTGAAGGCCACATCTGTTTCTGTTGAGTATTTGGTTGCCAATGTGGTCTGAAGGTCGGTTGTTGAAATTGTGGTTGGAGTCCCATTGCCTGATGAGGTTGTTGTTGTCCGGGTCGTTGAAAGTGTTGCATGGGTTGGTACATCCGCTGTGGTATTGATTGTTGGGCATATTGGTGATTTGCAGTTTTTTGCTGGGTCTGGAGTGGTTTCTTGGGGACTTGTGGGGGTCCAAACGTCCTTTGTAGATAACGGATATTGTTTTCTTCTTGGATGTACTGCATTGCTGTTGCCAAGTCTATTGGTTTCATTGCTCTTATGGTGGATCCCATGGGCTCTCGTAGTCCGGCTAGGAATGTTGTTAGAGCTTGTTGTTGGAAAAAACTTTTCTTGCTGATCTTTATCGTATCATCGGCGGTGTGTAATTCGATATAGTTTGATATTGTGTTTAAAAGTCCCATGACTTTTTCGTAAAAACGTTGTGGTGTTTCGTTCTGGTCTTGTCTCAGGTTTACCAAATCTCTTGTTAAGGAATTTTCATTCCGTTGGTCGGCGAAGTTTTGGATTAGAGTTCCTTTGATGCTGTTCCAGTCACTACATCCATAGACTGAGATGACGTCTTTGGCTCTGCCTCGTAGCTTGTTGAGTAGTCCTTGTATCAATATATGGTTCTGAAAACAACCGGGGTCTTCAGTATTCCAATATTCGTTCAGAATCATTGTTGATACGTTGATGAACTGGTATAACTCATTTGGGCTTCCATCGTATTCGGGTACAATCCAAAAATTCTTCAGGTCGAATTGTTTTGCCATGTTGATGGGATTTAAAGGTTGGTCAATTGTTTGAGGAATAATGGATGGGCGAGAATTGATACTTGAAGGTGAATTTGGTAAAACTAAGGTAGGGGGACGTAAAATAGTATTTGCAATTGATGAAGTTGAGTTCATTTATGCTTACAGGATGACGATGATGGCTCGTTGCATATTCTGTCACCAAAAACTTATTTCTATGTAGATATTCCTTGACGGTCGATAGTGAAGAGGTATTCTTGTCTACGGCCGGAATTCTTCCTGGAGTACTTGCTTCTCGGTGGAACTTGGTTCGGGAGAATAGTGGATAAACGTTTGAGAACGACGAGGATCTTCTAAGGACTCTTCCACTATCCTAATGACTGCGCCAATTATATTTCTCGTTCACACAAAAGGGTTTTTAAAAACTTTTTATTTGAACAGAGTAACAACTAATAACTATGAAATATAAGTACTGGCTATTACAAATCAATTGAACCTATTTATACATAAATTATTGCGGACTTTGCAGATATCAGCAAAATAATTGATGTCGTCTTCGGGTCATCGAACAATATCCTGCTGATGTAAGAGGTTATCGAACTGTAACTTGTATGAGTCACAAAATGAATTCCCATGTCACTCATAATAAGAAATTCGTATCTTGTTTCATACAAAAAACAAGACCCACTTAGAGGACAGCTTTTACAAAGTATATACATGTAACTCTGAACAAGAATTTAATTAAATCATTCAATAATTGGTAGAAAGTGATAACCATGATTACATGAATGGACTGACTTATCATTTGATGATAATCAATAACACTATCTATGTTAATTGTTGCTTACTTGCTTCCAAACTATACATTTGTACATCTCTCAGTCATTCTATATGGAGAAAAAACTCCTAGATGGTTCAATGTAAAAATAGACATGAACTGAAATTAATAATATGTCAACTAGGTTTTTGAAATTGCCAAAATTATTTCTTCATATGAAGTACCTCTCTCTCTCTCTCTCTTTCTCTCTCTCTGTTTCTTGCCTTTCATTCTCTTTCATATTCACTTCTTTCTTTTCCCTCTCCCTTCAATGATGCAATGTTTGCTTTTCTAGAAGAACTTTACTTTCTACTAAATGTTGGTGAGGCTGGAGTGGTGGTATTTTGTGATTTGACAAAAGTATTCGTCTGTGTCGATCACAAAATATGGCTTCAAAACCTTGAAATTCACGGATTTAGAGGTAATATCTTATTGTAGTTTGATTCAAATCTCTCAGATCGCATTCAAGAAGTGACTTTTAAAAGTTCATCTTCAGATAAAATGAACATTAAATGCGGAGTATCTCAGGGACCTGTCCTCGACCCTTTGCTATTTTCATTATATATAAATGATCTGGCATATATATCGATTAAAGGCAAATTCATAAGTTTTGCTGACGACACATCTATACTTTGGCATGGACGCAGCACTAATGCACTCAATATTAGGGTGGAGCATGATATAGGGAGAGTAACAATGGTATGATATCAATCAATTATCTTTCAATATATCAAAGAATAATATGATATCCTTCAAATGTAATCTGGATCATATATTTCTTGATGAACATATCATCGATAAAAAGAACACATTTCTAGGACTCAACATAGACAACAAGTTAAAATTTGGAACGCATATTAGTATACTATGCAAAAAATTATCCTCAAGTTGTTATGTGATAAGGTCTATCTCTAACTCTTTGGACTATCACTCAGCCAGAAAAGCATACTTTGCACTTCGTGAATTCCACTTGCGGTACGGAATTTGTTTTTGTGGGAGCAGCTGTCAAAACTTGAGTCAAGTTTTCACAATACAAAAAGGAACTGTGAGATTCATGACCAGTGCAAAAGTCCAAAATCCCTGTAAGCCCCTTTTTTAAAACTCATCACATCTCAACAGTCTATTGCCTCTTTATTTCAGAAACAATCTGCCTAATGCATAAAAAAAACACAGATAACATCTCAAACTCAAATCCCGTCAACAAAATAACTTATCGAACACTCAAAGTCCTTTTTTAAAAATCAATTTATTTAGTACAACAAAATAATTAGACAAAGGTACGTCTTTACAGTAAGAAAGTTTGATTATGAATGCCGGCCAGTTCCCTGGAATCTTCGCAAGTCGGCTTATCTATCGGTGTACGCTTTCGTAGACTCAGCATTCTTTCTATGGGAACCGTGTTGGACGTTGATGTAATTCCTCCCCCACAAAATTCAACTCCGGAGGGTTAGCGAGGGAGTTGAACATCGGAAAGTTCTATGTCTCCTCTTGAGCCTTGACTGGGTCGTCTATGGATATACCATGGCAATATCAGCTTCCTATAACAGATGTACAGCAATACTGTGAACAATACTAAGTAAATAGCTATTGTCCACAAACTAGGGGTGTGTGAAATTCTTCCAAATGACACGTCTGGTTGATTATTAATAATTTGAGTTTTAATTTCATGAAGTTCGTCCAGTTTAATATCCTCTAACTGAAGGCTGGAATTCAGGTTTGGAATGGATTCGACTTCTAGGCTCAGATCAGGCAGTAGGATTGGCTGTTTCGGGACTGTAGAAATTCTATCGTTGGCGATTATTTCCTTCTGGCAGATTATTTGGCAACCTACTGGAATTTCTATTAAGTAGGTTCCGGTGAGTTTTAAAATCTCTTCTTGTTCTTCACAGATGAACTTAAGGGTCTCCATGGATGGCAGTAATACGATCCATTGATTGGAATCTTCCAGTCTATTGAAGATTGGTTTGGTGAGCTCTATTCGAACTCGATTGCAAGATGTTATATTCTGTACACTCAGCATCTGAATCTCGCATGCTGGGTTGTTTTTTTCGACTTCTTGAAGGTGTAATTTTTTGCAAGTATAGAATTGCGGTGAAACTCGTAGACATTCGTCGTTTTGGAATGTATAGTACAACTGACTTCTCAATAAATATCTTTTTCGAGGAATTATAGCCTTGAACTGACTCCTTGTGGGAGTGGGTATGGCATATAAATGGTAGTATTCGAAAGAATAAGGATGCATGATAGGAACGTCTAGAATATAGGTAATTTTATTATTCAATATGTAACTTTTGATTCTTATTATATTTTCGAACATGAGCGTGTTATCTAAGGTCACTGAAAATGGTAGTTGCTCTTGTTTTAACTCTTTTTGAATCTTCAGTAGTTCCTTATAAAGATCAGCCGTTTGTATTATACTTGGATGCATTATTTTCAATTTGGAAAATGAGATCGAATTTTCGACATCTTGCAATATTGAATTGATTATTTCATACATGTTTATGATTTGAATCAAAATATCCTTGATAAAAGTTGAATTTTCTCTGTATGTAGTTTGATTTATTATGTGAAAAATTTGTCGAATCTTTGAATCCAACAATTTTTCATTATGACTTATCTGTTGAACTGTGTCATTGAATTTATTTATCAAATCAATGGTTAGACTGTTTTGCTTTTTAATGCTGTTACTCAATTTACTCTGGTTATCTTGAAGTTCTCTGATCAGGTTTTCGTATCTTTCGCCATCAGCGGAATCAAGATTTCCAGTGATAGACTTAAATATTGAACCTATACCATTGATGAGACCTCGTTTTGTTCGTTGAGGATGGGGTATAATTTCTTTCAATTTACTTTCTACTTTCTCTTTGGTAAATGTCAAAATTTTCAAGTAATTTGAAGTGTCATGGAGATAATCTTTATTTTTTGTAATAGTACTCATCAGTACATTTGATTGTGATTGAAGCTTATTGATTTCGATAATAATCGGAGACAGATCATAATAATGAATCAGAGTGTGGGTGTATTCTTCGATTTTAGCGGTTCCTAGTTTCAGTGGGATTAGGCCTGGATTATTTTCCAAATTTCTTACAGTAATTTTTTCATGAAGTCCAAAGACAACAGGAAATCTGAAATAATATATAATGTTGAACTTAGAAATTGTATGTTTTCTTAAGAGGACGTTTTAGGTTGTCCATATGAACCTTTTCTTGGGAGTTTGTCGAAACTGTTTTAGACTGATTATTTACCGTTTTTAAAGTGGTTGGCTTGTTGAATTTATTAGCATTCTTTTGACGTTGATGTTTTTTGACAAAAACAGTTTGATTTGGTTCAAAGATCGCGGGGTCGTCACGGCTTTTATTTACTCTTTCGATGGTTTTTTCTTTATTTCGAACAAGGTCTCTGTTGATTTTAGAGTAAAGGATTTTTGTTTTCTCTTTATGACTATTTATATAGTCATTGAGCAGGATTTGGTCAATATCAACGCTGAAGGGATTTTCGTTATCGATATGACCATTGATGATATCGATGGGTTTTAATTTCGTGGTTGAATGAATTGAATTGTTATATGCTAAAATTGCATATTTCATTTTCATTTTAGCAGGTGATTTTAGGTATCCTTGGGTGTTGAGTAAACGGATGTGTTCGATTAGCGTGGAATGGAGCCTTTCGATCATTCCGTTAGACTGTGGGTGATCAGGGGATATGAAGTGAACATTGATTTTGTGTAATTTTAGTAGTTCAAGGACTACAAAGTTTTTAAATTCACTACCGTTATCCACTATGATCTGTTTGGGCACTCCGTGATGGGAAAAGAATTGTATTAGGTTATCTACAATTTCCGTTCCATTCACTGATGTTAGGTAGTACGCTTGAGCGTATTTAGAAAACGTGTCTATTATAGTTAGAAATTTTGATTTTTCTATAGTGAACGTATCGAGATGAATTATTTCAAAAGGCTTTGTCGCGGTAGGGGTTATGTTCATTTTCATTCTAATAGGATTTCTCTCATATTTGCTTTGTTGGCAAATCTCACATTCGTTAATATAGGTCTGGACTGAATTTTTCAAGAATGGCCAATAATATTTACTTTTGATTCTTTGTTCGGTTTCATCAATTCCGCGGTGATTAGTTTTGCTTTCATGATAATTTTTAATAATTTCTTCGGCATCTTTTTTTGAAGTGACATCTATGAGCTTCGAATTACATTTTTTGAATTTAAGTGATGGCCATTTAAAATTTTTTGATATTACGGCAGAAAAACGTTCGTAGTCATTGGGTTTTTCGAAGAATATGTGATATTGAACATTAGGGGATACATATTCCGTAACAAATTTAATAATGTCTTCTTCGAATTTTTCCTGCGATATTTGTACAGTAATTCGTTTCTTTTTACCAAATAATATAGTAATTTTTGGTTTAGCGGGACTATGTAAGGTTGAACTGAAAATAATTTGATTTTGACCATAATTAACCGCAGTTTCAGAGATCGGTATGTCTACTACAGGATTTTGTTCTTGATTGGTATGTACCGTGTTATCGTCTTCTACTGGTGGTTCTATTTGTATGGGAAGTTCCGATTGGTCATTTTCAGCTTGGTCAGGAGGTTCTGGTTGGTTGAGAGGTATTGGTTGGTTGAGAAGTATTGCTTGGGCAGGGGGTCCTGGCTGATCAGGAGGTTCTGATTGGGTGTTCATTGGCGGTTCTACGTCAGGTGAAACCTGAATTGAGGCATTGTCTTCGTTGAGTCTGTCAGTATTATTCTCAACGGCATCGTCGCCTACATTTACCATAACAGATATGTCGTCTAGGTCTGGCAAAGGATCTCCGATGGTTTGGATATCAAAAGAGGGCTGATATTCAGGGGTTCCTAGGACTGGATGGATAGGATTTGGTTGGTTACCAAAAGTTGTAGACTGAGGAGCTAAACGTGCATCTCCGAGTATTTCGTCTAATTCGTCCCAGAAAGTCCTTGTTTCTTTGGTGTGAATTTCTATACGTGATAGAGCGTCTGCATTTGTGTTCAGTTTGCCCTTTTTGTAAATTATATTATAATCGTACTCGTCGAGTTTAATACGCCATCGCAATAGTTTCGAATTTGGATCTTTTAGCGAAAACAACCATTGTAACGGCTTGTGGTCAGTTAAAATGTTAAATTTCCGTCCAAACAGGTATGGGCGAAAATATTTCGTAGCCCAAACGATTGCCAACAGTTCTTTTTCAATAACCGAATAATTCTGTTCTGAATCATTCAGCGTTCTCGAGGCATACGCCACGGGTAAGTCATTACCTATCGGTCCCTGGGACAAGATGGCGCCTAATGCAACATTACTTGCATCGGTGGTCAAATTAAATGGTTTTGTGAAGTCGGGATATTGTAAGATAGGCTCATTTATCAAAAGATTTTTACAAGTCTCGAAGCATGAAAGAAATTCTTCATCATGTTCGATTTTCGCTCCCTTCTTCAGACATTTCGTTAAAGGTTTTGTGATTTTAGAAAAGTTATTGATGAATCTCCGATAGTAGCCAAGGAGTCCGAGAAATCCTTTGATTTGTTTCGTGGTTTTTGGCAATGGATAATTTTTTATGGCAATTATTTTATCGGGGTTAGGTTTAACTCCGTTAGGGGTGACAATATGGCCTAGATAAGCAACTTCTTTACGCAAAAACTCAGATTTGTCCAACTGTATTTTAAAGTTAGACTCTCTTAGTTTCTGAAACACAGATCGTAACCGTTCTATGTGTTCTTGCAGGGAAGTTGAAAAAACTATTATATCATCGAGATATACCAAACATTTTTCGTTTTGAATACCGCGAAGAATGTTATCCATCACACGTTGGAAGGTGGCTGGAGCATTTTTCAGCCCAAACGGCATTCTCAGATATTCATAGTGTCCGTTTTCAGTATTGAAAGCTGTTTTTTCAATATCTTGTTCATCCATTTCGATTTGATGAAATCCACTTGCAAGATCTAAGGTAGTAAAATATTGACACTTCCCTAGTTTGTCTAAAAGATCAGTAATATTTGGAAGTGGGTATTTGTCGTCGATTGTCTTTTCATTGAGTTTTCGGTAGTCTACGACTACCCTCCATTTTTGCTTCCCAGAAGCGTCCGCCTTTTTGGGCACAACCCAAATCGGTGATGACCAGGGTGAGTTACTAGGTCTTATAATTTTTTGGTCTAACATTTTCTTAATTTGACTTTCAACCTCTTGTTTATGTATGAATGGGTATCTGTAAGATTTGGAATAAACAGGAGTTTCATCGAAAGTTTTTATGTTATGTTTAATTTTACTTGTAAAAGTAAGGGGCATGTTTTCCTGATAGAAGATATCAGAAAATTCCTTACATAAGTTGAAGATGTAATGTTTTTCTTCTTCGTTTAGGTGGTCTGTGCGAAAATTAGTGAAGTCAAAATTCGTTTTTTCGGAATCATCGAAATTATTGAAATTTACTTCTTCTATGAATTTTCGATTGAATTTTTCTACTGAAATAGGTTCTGAAAAATCCAAGACTACGGGAGATGTTGTATTGTTTAGGATTGTTGTCAATGCTTTGCCATTTTTTGCTAACGTTAAGCATTCCGGAATTTCGCAATTGTGAAATTTTTGATGGGGTATTATTATTTCACCTTTAGCAATTGAAGTTTTTATTTGTATAACTTGTTCTGTTCGAGGTGCAACTGTGATTAAATTAAGATTGTTTTGAGTTTTATGGTACTTCAGTTTGATTTGGGTATAAGGAGTTACAAGAAGATTTTTACTGAAGTTCAAATTCGCTTGAAGCAGTTTCAGATTGTCAAGTCCTAGCAAACCGTCAAATACATTATGAAATTTGAACAAATAGAATTTCAAGTTTTGGGATTCTGGTAATCTGAATATTTCTGAAGCAGGTACCATTGCGCTATGTTTATGAGCTGATTTCTGAAAGACAGTAGAGACTATAAAGGGGTCATTTCTAATAGCATTTGGAAAAATTTTGAAGGCTATATCTGGATCAATAAATGATTTAGTGGACCCAGAATCAATTAAAAGCTTAAGATTATAGTCAGGTAATAAAATATATGGCAATTCTCCTGAATTGGAAGTATTGAAGGGAATAATTTGTGGATTTATGTTTGGTCGTTCATTGGAGGCAGGTTCTGAAAATTTTTATCAAAATGCGGGTTTTCGTCAAAATTCTGAACCTGCTGACTTTCGCAATAATCGTAATAAGCTTTTTCTTCGTGACCTTGACCTTGGTCATCGAATGAGTAAGTGGGGCAGAACTGACTTTGGTCATCTACTGAGTGAGTGGGGCAGAACTGACTTTGGTCATCTACTGAAAAATTATCATCTTGATTTAATTCAGTATTATATAGCTCTTCAGAAATAAAGTTTTTTTGTTGGGGTTGTCTTGGAAAGAAGCCTTGCGAATTTTGTTGAAAGTTGTTTGAAGTTTGTCGAGTGGAAACACTCATTGGGGTAGGTCGTGGAAATGTTCGATTTTGATTTGGTTTGAAAACGTTTTGTTTTTGTTGCTGATTATTACCAAAAACTTGTGAGTTGGTGAAGAACTTTTGTGGCTGATTGATTGGCTTCGAGTGAATGGGAATTGGTTGCGATGGGAAGTTGTTTTGCGCCCGGAAATGGTTATTTTGAGTATGATTATTGAAAGGTTGTCTTGGCATGGGATTAAAATATCTTTGTTGTTGAACAGGTTGAGTTTGTTGTTGTAACGGTGGTCTAATGTTTACAGGAGTTGCTCTGGTTAAAGTTCTGCTAGTATAATTTTGGAAATAATGAATATTGTCTTCTTGAGTGACTAATTGTAATGCTTCATTAAGTGATTTTGGTCTCATACAACGGATAGTAGTACCTAATGGTTCTTTCAACCCTGACAAAAATGTTTTTAGAGTTAGGTTGTTGTAAAGTGTTCTCTTTAAAATTTTTGAAGCATCATCTACCTCATGCAAATCTATATAACTACAAAGTAAATTGAGCAGATTGAGGCAACGGTCATAAAACTGTTGAGGTTTTTCATTATTTTGTTGCCGCATCATTACTAGGTCTCTATTAAGGCAAGTTTCATCTCTTTGGTCTGCAAAGTTTCTAGACAGGGTGGCTTTGAGGTCATCCCATGTAGAAACATTCTGTATATTAATAATTAATTTGGCATTTCCTGTCAATTTTGAAATTAGGGAATTCAACAAATAAGTGTTCTGAAAATTGTCAGGATTCTGAGCATCATAAAATGTTCTAATTATACTGTCACAAACTGAAATGTATCTGTTCAGATCATTTGGGTTTCCGTCAAATTGAGGGACACAGTTTAAGTATTCTGGTTTGAATTGTTGTGCCATTTTTTGTTCAAAATTTATGCTAACTGGTTCGATTGAAATATTTGGAAATTGGTATGGGTGATAGGAGTCAGCTGAAGGAATATCTAGTGATAAATTTTCAAGAATTGTTGTTAAATTTTCAATAGACATCAAGTTGTACTCACATTAAATAAATTGAGGCTCTGAGCATTATCCTATAAGGTCAACTTCTGGATTCACAATTTTTGTCTTCACCAGGTAGTATTCCTTGCAAATTTGGACAATATTGGTTCCAAATTTCGTTGGTTCACTGCTAATGGGGCCTTCCACGAATCTTCGATAGATTGGGTGTCCTGATATCCAAGGAGCCACTTCGTTTCAAACACCTTAACAAACGAGCACCAACTGTTCGATAACCGATTAATCGTTGATACGAAAATTGTCCGTTCGATACGAATCAATCCCGGTTATCCTACCGACTGCGCCAAATAACTTATCGAACACTCAAAGTCCTTTTTTAAAAATCAATTTATTTAGTACAACAAAATAATTAGACAAAGGTACGTCTTTACAGTAAGAAAGTTTGATTATGAATGCCGGCCAGTTCCCTGGAATCTTCGCAAGTCGGCTTATCTATCGGTGTACGCTTTCGTAGACTCAGCATTCTTTCTATGGGAACCGTGTTGGACGTTGATGTAATTAACAACACAAATTAAAAACTCGATTGCCACACACAGTTTCGAAAAAGAGTAAAAAAACTTCTGCTAAATAAAGAATACTATAATACTAAGAAATTTCTTTTGGGCGACTCCGCAACTTATAATTTTTTTTATCACAGACTTTTACCATAGACTTTTTTAAGTATATTGAATCATAACCTTTATTTTACTGTTTGATTCCAGATTATTTTAGTTCTCAAGCCTGCTTTGTCTACAAAACCTAAACTTTTATGACTATGAAGCATTTCTGAATCTGACTGTCTCTTATCAATATGTAATAAAACAATCGACACAGTTAACCAGGTGCCGGCCACCTACGAACGACAACTCTCAGAAGTCAAAATTTGTTCGACCTAAGGATCAACGAGATTTTACCTTTCAACGTGCGATTCCTAGCAGGGGTTAGACGATAGGAAGTGGAAATCGGTCGACCGCCTTCACACAGGGGTCGATTGTGTGAGTGGAGCAAACTACCTACGCTAACCCAACCGGCTACCGGCGAAGACATAAATTATAAGTCGTCATTGCATAACATAACTCAATCATTTTCCAAATTTGGTGACATTTCAATTTTTTTCTTAATAACAGTTGGTAGGAAAGTTTTCTCATGTGAAGATATACTTTCACAGCAGATGCCTTTCATCATACTTGAACCAGTTTGAAAATAATTATTGTTTCATCCATTGTTCTTATAGATTTGAATACGTTCCCTTCTTTGCGGTGATCTTCCTGACTCTTGTCTTTTGCATTTGACAAATTGGTTCTTTTGCTTTCAACTTTTTTCGTTGATTGATCATTGCAACTTGAGAACCGGATATTCCAACTGGGGTTCCACCGTAACGTAACATATGTGTTGATCCTATTGCTTTCTAGGCATAAGCTTTCGAACTTTCTGGGTCTTGAAGAAGCCGAGGAGATTTAAAAAAAATTCGTGATGAAGTGTTTCTTGAATATTTTGAATTCGTATACATTTTTTTATGTCATAATTCATTTTCGATATTTTGAAGTTGCTAAGCACATGTGCTTCTAACCTGCTAAATATTTTTAAATGTTTCAAGTACGTTTTATTATTGGTTCATGTGAAAAATTGTGTAATATGCATCAAATTATTTGTTCATCTTAAGAACACATTTTCAGCTTCACTAACATTGTATATTTCTCATCTTGTTCGATACGGACAACTTCATTATTATTGCTTTTGAAATTTCAACTCATATTTTCATAACAACCATTGTAGCTTTTTCCTAAAGATGTTAATTAACATGGTCAAAATATTGGAATAATTTATTTTGTAAAATCATTTGAGTTGAAAACGAGCCACTCTGAATGAACTTCTGTGTAATCTGTTATCTAGGTTTCATAGGTGTTTTTGTGAAATATTATTCAAAAAAGTCCAATTTTGCGTAGTTAAGTTTGAATTCCATATTCTCTTCATTTTGTATTTGTCTCATTCTATAATAACGATTACCTAACAGGTGAAGTTACAATCGGTGTTTCTGTTTTTGTGAATTCTTGAGAAGCAATGGTTTATACGCTCCGAGAACGGATTCAAATAGTGCGTTTGTACTACCAGAATGGAAATAGTGCTAGAGCTGCTGCCCATATTTTCAATGATAATCATCCAGGAAGAAATGTATGACACAAATACGTTTCGGAATTATTAAACAAATTTATGGAAACTGGATCTGTTAACAATAAAAAGCATAACCGTTCAGGAGTTGTCAACGATGAAGCTATTTGTACTGCAGTTTTAGGGCACGTTGGACTAATGGAAAATTCGCAATCTCTTACTAAGTTATCTCGAGAATCAGGATTCAGTCATACAAACGTTATCAGGATCCTTCATTAGTACAAATTTCATTCATATAAGATTAAACTAGTTTATGAATTGAACGAAGATGATTTCGATATACGTTTCGAGTTTTGTGAAAGTCTCACTGAACGGATCAACTTGCAGCAGAATTTCTGGTCTGAAATTTATTTTTCGGATGAATGTACGTTTAGATTGAATGGAGAGGTGAATCGGCAAAATTGTCGATATTGGAGTGATACGAATCCTCACTTATACGTTCAAGTTCATACCCAACGATCTCAAAAACTGAAAGTTTGGGCGGGAATTTTAGGTGACCACATCAGAGGACCTTTTTATATCGATGATAATTTGACTAGTGATGAATATTTGGATATATTTTAGAATAGAATAAAACCGTTCATCAATAGGGCAATTGAGGGGAATATAAATTAATTCGAAAACGAAATTTTTTCAGTAGGATGGTGCACCTCCTCATTATACAGCTCCAGTGCGACAATTTTCGGATCATCATTTTCCTGGTCGCTGGATCGGCAGAAGAGGTCCTACAGAATGGCCACCAAGGTCTTCGGATCTTACTCCTGTTGATTTCTTTCTTTGAGGTCATTTGGAGTCTAAAGTGTATGAGATGGAATCAACATTAGATGATATGAGGGAGAATGTGAGGGCAGCAATGGAAGCTCGTTTGTACAATTGTATAGAAGTTGGTGGGAACGTTTTTGAACATTCACAATTGAAAATTTTTCTCTTCTCCTTATTCAGTCATCAGATTTTGATTCAAGAATGAATAAAAAATCTCTTTTTCTAATTTATTACTTCCATATTTGTTTCTAAACGAATATTCCAAAATGTGACCTCCTGTATAATTGTTGACGTGTTTTCTTTATTTTTCCTGAAAATTGTGCCAAAATTTATTCAGGGTGGCTCGTTTTCAACTCTAATCATTTGTATCGTACCGAACCATAAGCTTCACATATGTTTTATACTTTGTTGAAATCTGCTCATCATGAAGCATCTGATACAAAATAGGGATGATACAATATAGGGTGATCCTTTTGAAAAATATTGGTGACATGCTCTGGGGATGCGATAGGGAAAGTAACATCAAATGTAAATATATCAAAATGAGTCCTCTTGTATATTATTGTCGAGGTGTCTTTTTATATTTTCTGAAAATCATTGTACCAAAAGTTATTCATGGTAGCTTGTTTTAAATGGAGTGTACTGTATGTATCTCTGTATGTAGGGTGGAATGCATATAACATTTCAAAAAATTAATTCTACTGTTTTGGTAAATATAACGCAGTTGACCAAATCTGTTCTACAGTTTCAAGTATTATGTGATATATAAACCAATGAGATAGTTTGATAGAAATCAAACGTACTCCAAAAAAAGTTGGAGCGAGACTATTAGGAATTATTGAACGGTCCTGCATGAATGTTTTGTTCCGCTGAGACTTATTGTACTTTGATATTTGACAACCCCTACGCAATATGTTAGTGGCGGTTAGATAAGACCTTTTGACGCTGGCTGACTGGACGACAAACGTGGACGGTTCACTGAACAAAAACTAATCAGCTGAGGCAGAATTAAATTGATTGTTTTCTATTGGCAGTGATCCGCCGCCAGTTTGTTAATTAATCAATACAAGAAATATCTGCCAAATGCTATTCAACACATCCATATGTAAGTCAGAGCAGTATGAATATGAATTTTACTTTTAGTAAATTCACTACAATATGCCAATATTGGAACTATACTTGGATTCGTTTTTTTTTGAGGCCAAGATGTCTACGCAGAATATTATTTTAACCATTTTAACCGCTTTAAGGTATACATTGTACATATATCTGAAGAAAAATACTTCTCGATTGTCATACCTTTTTTTTAAATTCACACTAATCCAAGATATCTTTTGTATGTTTTATGATAACTCATCAATTATTCAATTATTTACTTGAGATTTGAAATTGAACAATTATGATTATTTTTTTAATAACAGTGTTTTCATCTGTTTAAGTTCAAACATACATATCCGCTTGATAGAAAAATTAGAAATTGCACCTAGGCAGACAGGTAATTCAATTACAATATCATTGACTTCTTTTCCTTGGCCCAGTTTTTGTCGGCAGCAGCAATTCCTTTTTTTTTCTTCAACGAAGAGCACAAGGCCGTAGCCAGAGGGAGGGATCAAGAGGCATTGATTCCCCCCGAAAGTTCTACAAGCAACGGCCATGCAAAAATTATATTAAATACAATGATCGACTTGTTTGAACATCACAGGAGCCATGAGAATAACACCAACCGCGGCAATGGAATTAATTACTGGTTAGTCCCCTCTGGACCTGTACGTTAAGGAGGTTGCATTAATGGTCATGTTACGATTGCACACGGCTGGTGTAAACCTCGAAGTAGGAATGGGTCAATTGAGGCTGAGCCTATGGCGAGAAGCGCTCACTGCGCAACATCTGCTGCAGGCAACCATTGATGCAATTGTACCCAGGTTTGTGTTTAATAAACCCTACAAAATACAAATAAAACAGAACACAGATTCAGATGCTACAAATGCAATACACATATATACAGACGGCTCAGGATTTGGAGTGTACTCCAGATCACTAAGCCTAAGGATTAAGTGGGGAATGGGAAAAATACGAGCGTGGTTCAAACAGAACCGGCTGGTATCTCAACTGCCACAAAAAAAATAACCAGGAAAGGAATTTCAGGCAAAAAAATAATCTGCACTGATACCAGTCCAATCAGCCTAGAACAGATAACGTATTACCTCAGGCCTAGTACTAGAGCGCCACCAAGATTTAGCCAAAGCCTCGGTAGATGATAAAATTATCCTGAGGTGGATTAAAGGGCACGACAGGAGTAAATGTAATGGCATTGCTGACTATTTAGCCAAGGACGCGGCTGGACTGAGAATTTCAGGACCCAGTGGCACCTACGGCCTGATGACTTCGACAATTGCGGAACTAGCCAAACGTTACACTCATGTTCAATCGCTAAAGAGATGGGATGAAATCAAAGAATGCAATCTTTCCAGGATCACCCTGGGCGACGCTGGGAAGCTGGCACCAAAGAAATATCTAGCGATGACCAAGAAAAATCTACGCCTAACAGTAGGATTTCTGACTGGCCACTGTCAACTAAGGAAACACCTACACACTATAGGGCTAGTGGATAAACCTCTATGCAGGATGTGTGAACAGGAAGATGAAACTGTCTGGCATATCCTATGCGAGTGTCCGGAGTTATCGTCAATAAGAGAGTGTGTGTTCGGTGTTGGACTACAGCTGCCGATATAAAGGAGATGTCTCCTACTGACCTGTCCACCTTCCTGGGAAGGACAGGATCGACGATGACCTAGGAGGACAACTCCTTGGGATGATGTACAATGTGGCCTAAGTGCTGTGGGCCTTCACTCACCCTCCCTACTCTACAGATACAGATACTATTGGAATTATAAAATCCGTTAGAAATTTTATCAAGTCCTTGGCAAAGCGAACCAAGTGCTTGAAAGAGAATATTAAAAAAACTTACCTGAAAGACAATGGAAAAACCTTACGGCAATGTGCATATAAACTTTCAAAGATCTTGGCGACACTACCGGTTTCCACATGTACCCCTGAAAGGACTTTCTTTTCTCTGAAACGCCTCAAAACTCATTTAAGAAACTCCACAAACCAGGAACGACTAAACAGTTTGGCGTTAATGTCAATCCACCGTAGAACTGACATCGACACCGAGGAAGTAATTGATTTGTTTGCTGCAAAGAAAGCTAGAAAACTAAATTTGATTTTGTAAAAAGATGTTGATATTTCTGTAATGGTTTTCTAATAAATATATATGATAATGTAACACAATTTTCTTTCTTTCTTTTATATTTCATGTTTTTCTACTGTTCCACCAAACCAAACCCCACCCCCCGAAATTGTTTTCTGGCTACGGCCTTGGGAGAGCATATTTATTTTCACACCATTGATGAGATATTTGTCTACAGGTCATCAACATATATTACAATACAAAGTAGCCCTCTATAAAAAGTTCATTATCCATAGAAAGTTTATTATTTGTAGAAAGATCTCTTGATAAAAAGTACTTCGGAATATAAAACAATAAAAATATAAGTAAAATCACCAGATAAGTCATTTTTAATATGAAGCACCTTCTCCTGAGTTGAATAAATATTTCGTAAGCAAATTTTTGATGGGTATAAAATTCAAGTAATCGATGTTTCATCATGAAATCTCATCATGAACGTTTTTACTTCTCGAATTGAACGTTTTTACTAAAAATGATATTTAAACGAACCAACATTTCGGTTATTTATATCAAATCTCCAATAAAGTTATACTGTCATGTTATGTTAGTAAAGACACACCTGAAGAAGCAATTGTATGATGGAACATGTGTTGCGTTTTTGTGATAAAACTGTTTAGTGGAAATCTCACAAAAAAGTGTTTTTTGAAAATGTTATGGACTTTCATCGGCCGATTCCATCAGACATCGTATGTTAACACATATTCAGGAGTATTGCATTTGCTGTGTAAAATCGATGAAATTTATAATTAATTTAAACTAGCTCTTTCAACGTTTTCTCGAAAATGAGTTGAATTTTCCTAAACACGATGAACCCATTTTCGTTATATAATATTTATATGGAGGATCAAATTTTCCATAGATTCATTCAAAATCTCAAAATTTTCAGAACACTTTCAAACCAAATATTGAAAAATTCAAAAGAGTTCTGAACATAATGACGATAAAATCAATCTACATATCAGAACATCAGAATTTTTCAATATTTAGTTATTTTCTGATTGACTCGGCAGTTACTTGATAAAGATCCATAGTAATTTTACAAACTACACTTCTATTTCTGCATATAGAAAACTAGCGACCCGCCCCGGCTCCGCACGAGTGCAATGCTGATACTAAATATAAATCCACCCACCAGAAATTCAAGGGCATTGAGAAACAGTGATGAAAATATAATTTTGTTTTATGGACGCACCTTTTTTCTCCGCAGCTGGCGGTCCAGTTGGAATATTCAAAAATTATTTCTCATTGCACAACTACCACATAAAACCTAACCTAACCTAACTTACATATAAAATTTTAGCCTCCGAAAATATAGTGGTACAGAGAAACAGTAATCAAAATTAATTTTCGTATGTAGATGTACCTACCCATTTTTATCCTCAGTGGGAACGTCCCAGTTGGAATATTTGAAAATACTATCCTATTGCATATCTATTACCTACATGAAATAAACCTAAATACAAAATTTAAGCCTCTGCAAATATAGCGGTACGGAGAACTGGACCTCACAAGGAATAATGTGGGGAATTGAATGTTTCTTTCGGAAATTATTATTTTTACAATTTTCCATTACTAATTATGTAACAATAACAACAAAAATATTAAATAACATTAACATCCAGACTAACGAATTGTCATACCTTTTTTCTAAATTCACACTAATCCAAGATATCTTTTGTATGTTTTATGATAACTTATCAATTATTGAATTATTTACTTGAGATTTGAAATTGAACAATTATGATTATTTTTTTAATAACAGTGTTTTCATCTGTTTAACTTCAAACATACATATCCGCTTGATAGAAAAATTAGAAATTGCACCTAGGCAGACAGGTAATTCAATTACAATATCATTGACTTCTTGATGAAAAGGTAACTTTATTTTATGAACGTGCCTTTCCCCCGCGGCTGACGTCCCAGTTGGAATATTTAAAAATCCTTTCTTAGATTTTCTTTCAATAGCCTGTATTGGACAGCCAATACTGGACAGTTATATTACTTGTGTGTGAACGTCAGATTTCATTTCTGACTCAGAACCAGTTAAGTCCGAACACGAATATAATACACGAAATCGAAATGTACTCACCTATCCGTACATTTGAAAAAAACAATTTCTCAACGACCCTTTTCATAGGTTTCGTTAAAATTTTATAATTCGATACCTGAAACAATGAAAAAATAAATAATAATAAAAAATAATAAGCATTTGTTAAAAAAAACTGGGGTTATTAATACTAGTCAGTCAGTCGGTAGCCAAGCGGTTCGGTGTGGGTGCTTTGTTCACTCACTCGAATTGACTGCCGTGCTGGTCGGTGGTTCAAGCCCTAGTCTGAACGATCGATCTTCACTTGCTACCGACAACCCGTGTTAGGAATCACACGTTAAAAGGTAAGACCTCGTTAATCCTTGGCTCGCACAAGTTTCGACTTCTGAGGGTTGTCGTTCGTAGGGGTGCGACAGCTGGTTAACGGAAAAACAGATTTTAAACAGATTTAAACAGAACGTGGCAGATATTTTGTACAATTGCTGAACCAGGACTTCAAACACTTACCTTGAATTGACGCAATTTCCACAACTGAGTTTAATATATATTCCGCAGATGAAATTGCTTTTATTATTATTTTACTGTATTGAAATTTTATTATAATCTTCATATACCTACCTGTTATTTTATTTTATTATACAGGGTGTTAATTAAGTATGTATCATAACTTTAACAGAAGATCCTTTAGGTAATTTTAAAACGAAATGTTCATATATATATATATATATATATATATATGGGTTCGCATATCCTTCGTTCCCAAGATACCTAATTTTGTTGTAATTTGCAATGGTATTTATAACATTAAGGAGCTAATTTAGCCCGAACGTGATTCAATTTATTAAGTCCAGTGACGTCTCGAGCGGGATTTGAACGAATATTTTTGACTTAAAAATGTACGCCACTGACTTTTATGCAATTTTTATTATTTCTTTAGATTAAGCAATTAGAAATACAACTTTTTTTTGTCTCTTGAATTTTTTTCGTATCTTGCTCAGTTTTTAAGAAAAAAAATTGACTTAATTGCATATCCCTGGATCTCGCAAGGAATAATGTGGGGAATTGAATGTTTCTTTTGGAAATTATTATTTTTACAATTTTCCATTACCCACTAATTATGTAACAATAACAACAAAAATATTAAATAACATTAACATCCAGACTAACGAATTGCACCAAATTGAGTGTTGGAAATGGCCTTTCTCGGCTTCAATACAACCGTCCAGCCGCCGCATCATTGAATTTCGCACTCTTATGAAAATACCTGGCGTATTTTTTATTATGTCACATGAATTAATGATTTTATTCCGTAAATCCTCTTCATTTTGAATAGCAGTTTTGTATATCAACGCTCTGAGGTGTCCCCAGAGAAAATAATCTGAGGGATTCATTTCGGGCGAGCGAGGTGGCCATAGTTGTGGGCCTGCTCTCCCAATCCAGCGATTATGGTAATTTTCATCCAAAAATGGCCGTGCCGCTACACTAAAGTTTGGTGGAGCATCATCGTGCATGTACCACATACGGAATCTTTCCATGACTGAAATTTCTTCTGAAAGTCCAGGTAAAACAAATTCTAAAAACCTTCGGTATTCTTCTCCATCAAGTCTAGGTGGAAGGAAGTGAGGCCCAATGAGATGGTCACCGACAATTCCAACCCAGATATTGAAAGAAAACTGTTCTTGAAAATTAGTTTCTATCAAGGCGTGTGGATTGTTTTCGGCCCAAATGTGATTGTTGTGGAAGTTAATAATTGAATTGCTAGAAAAACAAGCTTCATCTGTAAACAATATTCGACTCAGGAAATCTGGATTTCTTCTGCTGATTAACGCTGAACTGAAAACGCTGATTAACGGAAAAACAGATTTTTTTTCAAACAGAATCGTTTTCCAAGGCAACCCTTGATAATTATTTACGGTATTTTCAGAAGAGTGCGAAATTCAATGATGCGGCGGCTAGACGGTTGTATTGAAGCTGAAGGAGGCCATTTCCAACACTTAATTTAGAGTAATTCGTTAGTCTAGATGTTAATGTTATTCAATATTTGTTGTTCTTGTTACATAATCTGTAATGAAAAATTGTAAAATAATAATTTCCAAAAGAAACATTCAATTCCCCATATTATTCCACGTGCGGTTCAGGGATATGCAATTAGGTTGACTTTATTTCTTAAAAACTAAGTAAGGTACGAACAAAATTCAAGAGACGGAAAAATTGTATTTCTAATTGTCTACTCCAAAGAAATAATAAAAATAACACAAAAGTCAGTGGGCTACATTTTTAAGTCAAAAATATTCGGTCAAATTCCGCTCGAGACGCCACTGGGCTCAATAAATTTAATCACGTTCGGGCTGAATTAGCTCCTTAATGTTATAAATACCATTGCCAAATTACAACAAAATCAGGTGACGGATATTTAAGATATTTACGAATAACTTTTTTTTTATTTTTATTTTAACACCCTGTACCTTGAGAACGAAGGATTTACGGACCCATGTTTATATGAACATTTCATCTTAAAATTACCTAAAGAATCGTCTGTTAAATTTATTATTTATAAATATTATAATATTCATAGATCTATTTGAATTCAATTTCATTAATGTGTATTGTTGGGTACTTATCGTTTACTGTTTCATTCATTAAATAATTATTTCAAAATGTATATATATATATATATATATATATATATATACATACCTTTGTGAAAAAGTTCATTTTGAACTCGATTGCCTTTCTCTTTCCTTTGGAATTTTCCCAAAATTTATTGTATGAAGATGGAGATGTAAAAACTCGAAAACCTTTTCTTGTCAAAAACTAAAATCTCAAATTGTTGACCATGGAACTATTCATAAATCTGAATCCTGAAATTTCATTGTATCTGTTTTAAAAAAATCTGTTTTTTCTTTAATCAGCTGTCGCCCCCATAAGAACGACAACTCTCAGAAGTTGAGAAACTTGTGCGAGCTAAGGACTAACGAGGTCTTACCTTTTAACGTGTGATTCCTAACACGGTATAGGTAAGTATATTTTTTAAAACTGTAATACCATGAAATCTGAGGCAATATATTTGAAAAAATGAAGACAATACTATTGGTTATTTAAAAAATTTGGGGGTTTTTATGAATCTAATATAAACTGTAATACCTCAATGAATACTTATTCAATTTAATCGAAAAAAGCGCCATTTGAATCAGTGCAATTTGCCAACGTTACACAAGTAGATTAATTTCGTCAACATAGAAATTTTGTGCTCATGATTCGATGAAGTCGCTTTTGCCTGATCCTGATAGGCGAAGATTCTACCGGTAAAAAAGTCATCGAAGTGCTTGAAAACATGTTCAGGCTAGGTTTGGTCAAAAGTAAGTGGGTCTATTCGACCCTCCACCGCAATCCGAAGGGGTATACCTGTTTACACTCGACCAAATGAACTCAGCTTCTCAACGAAGCCGATTAGTTTATATAGTGAATGATCTTTCAGGTCGGATGGTAGGAGTGTGGTTTTACCAAACTTCTACCAAAGTGTATATGTTATGTTGTGTTTAAAAATGTTTTTCCGTTAACCAGCTGTCGCAACCCTACGAACGACAACCCTCAGAAGTCTAAACTTGTGCGAGCTAAGAACTAACGAGGTCTTCACGAGTTGGACGGTAAGTGAAAATCGATCGTTTAGGCTGCGGCTCACACAGCGGTCGATTAAATGAGTGAACAAAGCACCGACACCGAACCGACCGGCTACCGACCGCTGTTTCATAATTTCCCAAACAGAGGCGACACACACTGACTTTCGACAGTCCGAGTCTCTGTATATGGTGATTCAGATGACAGTGAGCTGTAAGGAGGCCTGTTAGTAGGCGGTGAATAACCGCCTTAGGGTGAGCCAATCTAGTAAAATGTTGCCAGAAGTCTTTAAATCTTCTTGCCATCCAGCTACTTGCAACACCCTCCTCTGCAAGGGAGTCAGCAGCCTCATTGCCTTCCAGGCGAGTGTGGCCGGGAATCCAGACCAGAGATAATTTGTCAAGTCTTTCTGTTGAAGAGAGTCGTTTTTGGAAATTTACTACCAATTTAGACGTTGTTCGGTATGAACCAATAGCTTCCAACGCCGCTAGACTGTCCATATAAAGCTTCCTTCCTGACGTATCTGTCCAGTATCCTCTCAAGGATACTAGACAGATATGTCAACAGGAAGGATGTAAGGCTGATTGGTCTTGAAGGGCTGAAATGACTTGATATCCCTTTCAACTGCCACTGCCGGTGCTGTGATAATCTTCTTGACGCCCACCCCATCGCTCTTTTTTTGGGCGTGTGGCACCCTTAAAAAGGGGAGGTCTGTTGTTATCAAAAGTCCAACTTCCAAGAAAGTGGTTTTCTATCAAAAGCTCTAATATTTCTTTTCTAGAGGTCGTAAATGTTCCATCGGGTCGATTCAGCGACCCAATTACAGCAGTCGGCTCTCTAGAGAGAATCTTGTGAATTCTTTTGCTGCGCGGTACATCAGAGATAGTTTCACAGAACTTTCTCCAAGACTCCCGTTTTGCCTTTCTAATTTCCTTGTTGTATGTCGTTAGAATTGTTTCATAAAGCTTTCAGTTACCTGACTCTTCAGCTCGATTGAATAATCGTCAAACTTCTTTTCTTATTTGATTTGAAAGGGTTATATTTTTAGGAGTGATTAATTTTTGGAAAAGAAAGTTTTTGGCTTTCTACTACTCCATCTGATACAAAAAAATGAATGAGAGAATCTTCCAAAGAAAGGAAGGAAGTAATCAATTTGAAAATTAGTAACTCTATACATGGATGTGTAGATCATGCAAAGAAGTAACTTTCAGACACAAACTGAAAGAAAGTCCTCCTGAAACAGCTACTTTCATATAAACATTGAATTACACGAAAGAAAAAAATTCTTTCGAAACAAATACTTCTATATGAACACTGAATTATACAGAAGATACTTTTCTCTATTCAGTTTGTATATCGAACATTTGTTGAGGAATAAGAATCAGATATCATTCAAATGAGTTCTAATTTGAATGAATGGTAATAAATTGTACTCACATGGAACACTGTCACCCTAACTGGTATACACCGTGTTTCGCCTTAAGACACTTGCCCTAGGCTCTTCAGTATCAAATTGGATAATGTTATCCAATTTGGTACTGAAGGCTTTCGAATTATGGTGGGATAGTGCCCCAGCCGTAATCCTTATCATAAAATTTTCAGGACGGATCGTAAACAATGTGATTGCCCACAGTTTTTGAAGAAAATATGGTTTTCTACTCACATTTAATATGAAGCTTGTATTCACATTCACTTCACCAAACCTAATTCACTGTTTTGAAGAATTAATTTTTGTTCTGTATGGAGTTAAATGCAGTAGGTTAAGAGAGAAGAATTAAACGTTGTTTCACTATTTCACCGTTAGCCTAGTATCTATCACTGTCCACTGTCCTGAACGTTTTCTGTTGTCGTAGAGGATCCACTTTTCATCAAACGTGACCATCCGATAAAAAAAAGGTAGTTTCGGTTACACGAAAGCAAAGAAAAACAGACCTTGAAACGTGAAAATTTCTGTCGATCGCTCAAATTATGGGGCATCCACTTTTCGAGCTCATTGACCTTTCCAATGCATTTTCAACCATGAAATACTGCAGGGGATCTGGCGCCCAGTTCTTCCGCCATCCCACGCATCGTTTGTGATGGGTCAGTCTCCACCAGAGTCCTCAAATCCTCGTCCTGGATGACTGTAAGTCGACCACTTGTAGAGGAAAATTGGACGAAAATCGCTTAATAGAGTAATGAATATTTATGGGGATATGGAGGTTCAAAAACACATGACACGTAAACGGGCATAACTTTTGAAACCACCTATCATTCACTGATAAATGAAACTTTGTCAATATTTGTGAAAAAAAATTTCAATATGCCATATTCACCGGAGCTCCGTCCCAAATTTGATACTAATATTCCAAATACTTTCTGGGTCATTGAGAGCTTTCTATTCGTATTCGGATTTCATTGTTTCAACTGAATATTCATCTCGACATTGAATATTTATTTTTGAGATTTAATCACGAATGAGTGCATCTTCGTCATTAGAATTGCATTTCTCAGGATAAAAAAATGTCCATACATCTTAAGGCCAGAAAGCACTCTGAGCAAAATAACGTTGACCAAATTTCAATAATTGGAAAGGTCCTGTAACGCTTAGATGAATAATGCATATGAAAAAAACGTGACTTACCAATATGATTGAGGATCAGGTCCAGATTCACTTAGCGGCCCAACTTGGGTCGGCTTTGGCCACAAAACAGGGTGGTCGTTCTAATGGAAATAACCTTTCAAAGGGTAATTAAAGCAATTTCTTTAATAGAGTAAATGAAACAGTTGATGTTATATTATTTGAAATGAAAAATATTTTCACATTCATATATTTGTTGATTTTTTGGAGGTATTTTTGCGTTCTCAACCTTCCAGTCCGAAACCTATTAAATAATAATTCCATACTTACTTATGAATGCGAATGTCACTCACTCAACACTCACTCAATCATCTCTCTTTCTCCGTACTGGTAAGTCCTAGGAAGCTAAAATTTGGTATATAAGTGGTTCGTAGGTCTTAGATGCGCAGAAAGTATTTTCGAATATTTCAACTGGGGCGCTCTCACTGGGTCGCTTTTATATATGAAAATTACCATTTTATCACTGTTTCTCCTTACTGCTATATTTTCGGAGGCTGAAATTTTGTATGTAGGTTAGTATAATGTTATAGATGTGCAATAAGAAAGAATTTTTCAATATTCCAACTGGGACTCCAGCCGCGGGTGAAAGAAGGGGCGTCCATAACAAAATAATTTTTTCATCACTGTTGCTCCAGGCCCTCTGTTCTATCTTATAATGTGGTCTTATGGGGAGACGCAACAAATACTAATAGGGTATTTGTTGCTCAGAAACGTATATTCGTATATTGATTCATGAAGACCTATTTTCAAGCAAAGGAAGATATTAACAGTACCTTCTCTCTATATTTATAACTGTCTGCTCTTTATGAAAAAACTCGAACTCGAATTAGAAACTAACCCCTAATGTCGTAATCACGCAACAAGGAACGGGAATTTAATCAAACTAAAACAACATCGTACAAAATTATTCGAAAAGACGCCATCTCTAGCAGGTTCCAAATTTTTTAATTGTCTACCTTCTGGCCTGAAGAGTGTAGCATCAATTTTGGTATTTGAACGGAGAATCAGAGAATATCTCGTAGATGGTTGTTTTCACAATATTGATGAATATTTTGAATGTCCACATTCGCCAATCAACAATTAACATCATGTCCGGCATTACCTATTTCAACTATTATGTATAAACACTTTTGATTGTTTATTTTAAACAAGCACTCTCATATGTTGAATTTATGCATTTTGTAATACTGTTGTACTAATGTTTATATACATTTCATGTTTTTTACCATTGACGACTCCTATATCATTATGAAGTGATTATTTTAGGAAATGAAGATATTGTATTGTAATATCAGCATTGCATCCGTGCGGAGCCAGAGCGGATCGATAGTTTATGATAAAACTATACGACTGTACTGATTACCAAAATATTACCACATTTATGAATGACATTTTCCAACGTACAGTGACATTTTTCAATCTATTGCAGGTTAACCGAATACAAGTTTCAGTTTTTTGAGAAAAACTTTTTGTTTCTCCAAATTATCAGAAGGGTGGGTTCATTTTATAGAGAAGGAAGTAAATTATGAAAAATCGCAAACCTATGAAAAATCCCTTATTTTGGGTAACTATTAAAAAAAGCACTGTTCTCAAGACCCAGAATTGCAACAATCTTCCCGATGCCCTTTTACCAACTGAGTTGGCATCTTGAAGAGGTTCCGTATACTCCCGTGGTTTCAATCTTCCTTTTAACACATTTATGAATGACATTTTCCAACGTATAGTGAAATTTTGCAATCTATTGCAGGTGAACCGAATACAAGTTTCAGTTTTTTGAGAGAAACTTTTTGTTTTTCCAAAATTATCAGAAGGGTGGGTTCATTTTATAGAGAAGGAAGTAAATTATGAAAAATCGCAAACCTATGAAAAATCCCATATTTTGGGTAACTATTAAAAAAAGCACTGTTCTCAAGCCTCAGAATTGCAACTATCTTCCCGATGCCCTTTTACCAACTGAGTTGGCGTCTTGAAGAGGTTGCGTAGACTCCCGTGGTTTGGTGTTGGGATAAAACTCCAGTAATATTCATTACTACACCAAAGGTTCCAAACAGTACATCATATGTCCCGTAGTTTAGTTCAGGTATCTACTAAGGTGCTTCTTTTGGAGTCATTATCCAAAAGATAGGATTTTTTCCGGTTTGAATTTCCGTCAAGAGATTGTATTGCGATTTCATATCATTTTCTTCATTTTTTCGGAAGTAAGCCGCTCTTTCGTCTGTAGTCTACTCAATCTCTGAAGATATCAATTTGGTCGGTATAACGCGCGTCGAGAAGAGTATTGCAGTTCTGGTATTTGGAAACAGTGTTTATTTTGGATGTATTCTACGCCAGAGGATCCAGTTCTATTTCTCATCACGGTATCTATCGATAATAACTCTTCATAAAGACATGTGGATCAGATAGATTTTTCTCAATTACGAGTGATTGGATCACGAAATGCGATTTCTATGTAATTCAATGTTGCTAATTGCAAATAGTTGCTCTGGATCGAATTTCTCTTGCAGTTTGCAGCAAACTCAAAACTCTCACCTCGAACTACCCGATTACTGACCAGTCGAAAGCTTTTCTCAGTTTTTCTCCCTCACATTCATGGAGTTACAAAGTAAGCCAAATTCTGAAGAGGCATAATCTAAGAACAGTATTCACAGTCAACAATCAAATCTCCACTCTTACCTCGGCCAGACTAATAGAACAATTTCCAAAGGAGCCTATGAACACGAACTAGCTGTTCGCAAGTCAGATCCGGCATCATTCCTCTTCAAGCATTACTTCAAAAGAGGCCGCACAATAAGCTTCAAAAACACCTAAACCATTGCTACGGAAAAAACTCTCCAGGCCAGGATAATTCGTGAAGCCATTATTGAAATTGAAAAACGTCCCAAATGCTTCAACAAACGAAATGATTCACAGAGACTACCACCTTCATGGAGGTCATTATAGTTTCGCCACACATCTCAAGGTAACACACGACAATTGAAAAGTCAAGAATTCATTTTCGGCAGGATGTGTAACTGTACTAATTGCAATACCTCTGCTCTATACCTGTCCAGGATCATAAATACTAGACCCAAACAACAACGTTTTCAGTGTTCACTTGGAACTGAACAAAGCAAGAACGAAGCCAGTGATGAGATTTGGGGGTCAGGTAGATAACGACCCCATCGTCAAGTCACGTAACATTTGTGATTCTAGTTAGGAGAGCTAGAATTCCTAGGATATGCTAACATTATCGCGGAGGCAGCTACAGCTACGTGCGTGACATCCGAGTCCAGAATATCAGTATAAAAAAAGGTGTGTTCTTGAGTGTCTATGATTAAATATAAAAGGGGGATATTATTTGAAGCACCACTCAAGAAAAATTGATGGCAAACCGCGGACACGTGTTTCTGGCTATTGGCCTCATCAGCGCGGTGTAGCTAAATGCAAAGACTTTGTTGCCAAAAACGGAAGATAGCTGCCCTCATGGTAATGTTGTGATATCTTAGAAATTCTAGGTTGCCTAACTAGAATCACAAATGTGCATAGACTCCTGTTGTTGACTTCGTTCGTTTGTGCTGTTTTTCCGTTTTCGGCAACCAAGTGTTTCCCACCTTTGCACTTGGCTACTAGGTCGTAAGAGGCAAGGGGTGAGGTGTTTTTCACCTGATGTTGGGCATGGCATATGCACCTCTCCAGAATATGTTCATTATTCTGACTCCCATCCCGGAGTATATTTTGTGGAGTGGTTTCCAGACTGTGTCTACAAGTGGCGCAGTGGACATCCTACTCAATCAACTGCAGGTAGAGCTTATGACTAGTGGAAATTGAATCAATTAAAAACCAGAAATATATACCCCTAAACGAGCAACTTGATTTATGTAGGTCTCCACTCTTGAATTCATGAGTTTAACAACCCCTAGAATTTTCAGAATGGTATTTCAAGTTGGCATCCTGTCTCTCAAATACATGTCCTTGCAGCATACTTGAAAATTCTATGAATTAAATTATATGTTTCAAAATTCAGAGTTCAGTTTTATACTTGATAATGGGATCAAACCCGAAACCGGTCGTATAAATAAAATTTTCCAGTGGTTTTTAGACAGAAGTGATTTTATTCATTTTCATTTAAGAGATCATGAATTACCACAAAGTAAACAATCCATCAATCACACATATGAAATTAATTCAGTTTGTTCGGAATACTCTGACGGTTCACTCCATCTGAAATGACCTGTCCGGTACTGACGAGGGGCAAGTACCCCGAAACCGGTCTATCGGTGATCGTCCCGACCAAATGATATTAATTTCTGATATTCATATTCAGGAAGTAACTGTCGACAAATCTTCCAAATGGAAGACGTTGCACAGGTGCCTGAGGGTTTTACTTCTGATTTATGCGCGGCATTAGTTGGTTCAGTTGTTGTTTTTCCGTCGGGTATCTGCCACACGTACCCACCTGTGTTTTTCCAGAATATTTTATTCCAAATTTTTAATTTTGATGTCGAACCGGAAATTCTAAAGAAATATGTCCCAATAAGAAATACTACTACCAACACCAATACTGACCAATTGAATAACATTTCATTTTTTTTTTTTTTTTTATAGTAAACAATATTTATTTTCAGAAATCAAAAATACATATAACATTAAAAATTGAAAAATACCTATCACTAATGAAAGAATAAAATAATTCATCAAAACCACAAAAAAAATATCAATTTCAATAAAAATTTAAACGAGAAATTCCGTAAGATTCCAGAAGCTGAACTCTACATAACTCTACGCAACCTTATTCAGATAGGAAAATATCGCTTTTCCTGTAGAACAGTAAATAAGGAACTCGCGTTCCTTGGGGTTTCAATACGTCTTCATTTTGCACGGTCTTGACCGAAGAATCGTCGTACCTAATCCAGCAATTGTAGCCGACGTGGAAGGCTACATTTCATTTGAATTTCATTTGAGAATTTCCAATCATGGTTTCAATGTGAACTTAACTAAAATGCACAGGGAAACGTGCAACGGTTATTTCATTGAAAAACATTATTTCTCAACATACTTCTCAATCATTTTTTCTATTGATCATCTCCTTACACTACTTTCTTTAATATACAAAATTATAACACTTCAAATATTATATACCACTACGTTTTATATATTCACGGTTGTCATACCTCTTTGTTCACTTTGAGGTGTTCCAGTTGAGATATTGAAGAAGTACAGAAACTGTTTTTTATATTTTTTTAAATTTAAAATGCAGTTTCTTCTTTTTTTTAATGGAATACGACATTAATATTGATCATAATTTTTATGAAACTTGTGATGCATAAATTCATTTATCACTATTGAAATTTTTCTTAGATCAGTCAAAACTAGTTGAGGAAATTGAGCAAGATTTTAAAGGAGAGTCTGCTTCTTTATTTTGATGACAAGAACTCATTTTGATGAACTGAATCCGACAAGTTATTTGTGAATAGTATATTTTTCTTCGATCTTCATTATTATCTTTTGCCCTGTTGTCACTTATATAAAATGCTTCTTCATTATATTTTTTCAGATTATGGAGGGCGAAAATAGCTCATAAGGGTCAAAATAAAAGCTATATGACCAGTGGTACATTCACTCATTAAAAGCAAAGTTCAATTGATACTGAACCCCCGACCCGTTATACTGATAGATTTTGTTCTCAATCTAACAAAAGCATCAAAATTATCGTTTATACCCATTTCACAAAGCTAGGGCGACCAAAATATTCATATTTCATTCTAGTATTCTCCAAACAATGAAACTACGAAATCACATATAAGCTCTATTCGCACAATTGTGGTGAAAAAATAGGGAGAATATGAGAAAACACACTTATAGCCGTCCTTCCATTTCAACATCTCGCTGTCCCATGTGTTGTTTTCAATACCGAATCGGCCTACTATATAAGAGCAAACGCGTAAGGGAAGTTGGGGTCATAGGTTAACTGCTTCGGAACCGGACATTAGGTCTTTCCAAAAATACTAAAATGACCATCATTGTGTACGCTCGCCTATTGTACTGAAGATCACATTATTTGCATGAGGGTCAGTTTTATTTCTACAGGGTGCTTGTCAAAGAGGGCCGAGTAAATATGCAAAAACTGAATATACCTCGTGCCGGTTGACTTTGATCTGTTCTCAATGCATAAACTGTACATATCGTCATAGTACAAGAAAATGATAATATGGCATCAGTGAAGTTGCGATTTCAAAGAATTTTTACTTGAACATGATATAATTATAATAATACTAATAATAATAATAAGTGCCATAATTTGATGTGGAGGAGTTTAGCATGGACCGGGTGTCCCAAATTCGAGGGTAACCATTGGGATCTCGAACACAGTGAAACATACGAGGTCGGTTGAATTAAAGCGTAATTTGGTACTTTTTGAAATGTTTTGAAATCTGATAAATTAAGAATACTTCAGGAGTTATCCTGAACTAATCGAAAATGGGCAATTTCGTTTCAAACTTATGAGTTTTAAAACTTATGAAATATCGTTTTTCTGCCTTCATTTCATATTGTTTGGTGGACAATCTGAACACGAATTATTTATATTTCTATTTTATATTTTCACAGATCTGGAAATTTTTGGAGTAGTCTACATAGTCCCCATACCACAAAGAACTGGCCACAGTGCTTGGATTTCTTCACAAGAGAGGGAACTTTGGATGGACATGAAAAACCTACGTGTTCAAGTTGCAAGGAAAGAAGAAAATACACAAAGTCTCTATCGATCCATAAGTTATGTATGTTATCAGTTATGTAAGATTTATGTTATATTATATGATAAAGTCTACAGTAGTACTCCAAATAAATCATAATCAGAATGGTGACATCTATTCAAAGTCCATATTGTCTATTTTGATTATTTTTATTCATGTTAAGGTTAGGTATACAGAAAGACGTCAACTAGTACACTTCTTCTTTTCAATGAAATGAATAAAACACTTTTGTCTAGTTACCACTAGTTAATTTTATTCACACTACCGGTTTCGGGTTTAACCCCATTATCAAGTATAAAACAAAAATGTGAAATTTGAAAACTCGGTTATATTGGGATAATGGGGTTAAACCCGAAACCGCTCATATAAATAAAATTAACTAGTGGTAATTAGACAAAAATGTTTTTATTCATTTCATTGAAGTGATCATGAATTAGCACAAAATTAACAAGTTGTCAATCACACATATCTTCTTATTTTATTGAGTCATAGAGTTCATTTTCATAGTGTAGTGTAGAGTGGAGTGGAAAGTTAGGTCGTACTTAGAATTGGTGGCCTAATGAAACAGGTGGTAGAGTTGCTTGAACTTTGAACCGATTCCGATTCTCTGTGAGAAGGATGAAATTTTGAAAGGGTCTCTTCTGTGAATGGCTTCGTATAGAGAACAAGAGTGGTGATTTGAATGAAATATTTAAGAATCATCCATCACAAAAACTTTCGACTTTTAAGTTATCTAAAGATATGAATATAAGAGTGGATTATATAAAATACAATTTTTTAATTGTTTATTTCAACTTATCGTCATTGGGAGTCATTAGTATTTTTCACAAAAGTTTTATTTGTATTATAGTTCTGCCAGAAAAGACCATAAATATCATAAAAATCGTAGAATCGTAAAATCGCAAAATCATAAAGAATATGCGATCATAAAAAGCATGAGAACCAATAAAAGTATAAGAACCACTAATGGCATAAATTGGCTACACCGTAAAAATAGGTCTCAGGTGGCTACTGCTGGAGACTGCCGGAGTCCCAGATCTCAAGAATCAGATGAGTCCATTTTGAAGAGTGGAAAACAACAGCTTTGAGTTTCCTTGGTTGTTTCTGGAAATGGAATTTTGATCAGAAATCTCAACGTTTAGTGCACTGAACCTAGAGTAAGACCCTGTACTTAGTTATATTTCCTATGATGGTCATCATTGGAAAGAGTAGAAAATTTCAGAATACTTATTTATACAGTGACCATCTCAAGTAAACCGAATTCCATGTTTTATGGGTCTGCTTGCAGTGTCTTCCATCCCAGTGTAACTGAGTTGGTCTACAGTGACAAGTTATTGAAAAACAATACAGTATTTCTAGAAACTTCTGTAGATGGCGTCCAAATGAGAGCTTTCAATTTGGTAACTCTTCTCAGCACTTATAATTGAGTTTCGATTAAACATCGAAAACCGACCTCCGCAAATCAAGAGCTTATCATTTCAACTGTGCACATGTACCGCTTTCTTGCTCTAGATCAAGAAACTAGTAAGAAAACGTTACAATTTGGGATGAAATTATGAATATCACAAGTTAGTAGTGGTTGAAATTTTCACTTTTTTTATGCCATCAATTCAATATTTATTGTAGGTGAACAATATACACCACAATAATGGAAAAATATTACTACAATTAGTAGCAGATAAGTATCGAGATAGTAATTTAATATGCACTAATATACACTTCAATATACTAGTACATACACTGAAGTCAGTGAAGCTTTTAGCAATATATAAAAACTTTTCATTTGAACTTCACTGTGAATTTACAATAATATTGGTCTCTACCATTATCTTTTCAATAATTTTTCATTTCGTTATTGAAAATTTCAGAGCTCTGGTATTATATTAGTGATGTCAGGGTTCTATATTGATCATTTTTTTATTATATTCAATAAAATGTTCTGACTATACGATTGTCTGATATCAAAGATATCACTTTCTTTGTATAGATTATTACTTGGATAAATTCTGCATTTACTTCGGAAAATTTCAATTTCATTTTCAATTCAACCATATACGGGGCGATTCATCGACTCGACTCGATATCAGTATTTCAACTCGTTGAAGATTCTCAATATTGAAATTAAATATTGAATCATTCATTTCAGAAACCTGCTGAATAATACTTTTTCGAAAATGAGATCTACAGTGGTTTTCAATTAGTTTATATCGTAAATTGAATAACGTGCATTAGATGTGTTTCTGAAATAAGCCAAAATCATTAGCGAAACCCTGTCTGAAGATATTTGTTAGATAGTATAATTGTATAGAGAGTCATCTGTGCTTTGAAAATGATGGTCATTTGTTTGTACATCCTTTTTAACAAAGAATGATTGTTTTTGTGTTTTAGGTAATGTGTTCAATGAATCAACGTGACCTACCTATCTATCTACTATATTTTAATATTCAGTAATGTTAATTCAATTCAATATTTTCAAATACAATTACTACACAATTGATACTACTGATACACAATTGATAATGAAAATTATCAATTGTGATACTGATACTGAATTCTCTCTACTGTCAGTTCCATCATTTCAACGCCTAAAGACTCAAAACTTTACAAAAATATTTTTTGTTCAAATAATGTGATAATGTGATATGTCTGTTCTTGAAATGGAAATGAGAATGTCTAATTAATTTTGTCATGAAATGAAAATGAGAATGTCTAATTCATTTTGTCATATTTTTAAATAGAGTCATAAAAACCGTAATATTTCTTTTTTTTGTATATTTACCAAAGTAAACAGAATGTTTCGATTTTCTCAAGATCATGATAATATCCCATCATATTTTTCTTCTTATCTCTTATGGTTCCCAAAATCTCCATGATAGGTATCAATTATCTTGGACATACTGAATCAAGCACTGAACTAATATGTTTTGTCCTTGTCCGATTATTATCATGGGATAACGTATTTTCACAATATTTGTTTACATTATAATATTTACCATACTTTATAACAATGTAAAATTGATTTTTCTGTGAATGAATTTTATTATTATTAAAGTCTTATTGATTGTCATCAAGTTACGGAGCAGTATATTCACTGTCACATGACAATTTCAAACTGATTATCTAGAGATATTTGGAACTGAAAAAATAGAATAGAAAAGTATAGAATAGTTTATCAACTATGATAATAAGGGTATTCACAAACTACCACAGTAAAATCAATACCGGTGAGTATGTTTCATCTCGAGTATTCCGAGACTGGGTAAAAACATTAATAATAATAATAATGGTGTTTATTAAATCCTTCAAGATCACAAAATGATATAGGATACGTCACATGGAAAATAAAATACATATATATATATATATATATATATATATATATATATATATATATATATATACATGGTACACACATAATTCCATTTTCAACAAAAGTTTTTTTGCACGACTCTCGGTACTCTAATTTGAATATTAGTCGTATAACCCTTTTCTGGGACACAAAAATTCTATGAAGCTTGGAGGAGCAACCCCACACAGCGATATTATATGAGATGTGACAGTATATAAGGGCAAAATAAACATTTAGGAGCTGTTTTCTGTTGAATACCGATCTCAATTGTCTAATAGCATAGTACGCGTCGAATTGACTTTTTTATTCACTTGAGGTATACTTGACTCCCACGACATGTTGCTATCTATGACCGTACCAAGAAATTTGGTTTTGTCTGATGATGCAATAATCTCTTTTCCTATCCCGACCACAAGTGGTCAAATTTTTTTAATCGTTCTATAGTAAAATTGCATCACCACTGTTTTGCTTGAGTTCACAACTAATGAATTTTTCCTGCACCAGGTTGTGAATTCAAACGACAATACGTTGAGCTTTTCTTGAAGTTCTTCGGAGCTATCAGCATCAATTGCTAAAGTTGTATCATCCACATATAAGACAATACAATTTGTGCTTATATAATTCGGCATATCATTGATATATAGTAAAAAAATAAGTGGTCCCAAAATAGAGCCTTGAGGAACTCCTAGGTCTATGCCATACGATTGAGAGTAACAGTTATCAATTTTAACATGCATTTTCCTTTGAGTCAAGTACGACCTGAGCCACTGTAGAAAGATACCTCTGAAACCCATTGCATATAGTTTACTGCAAACAATATCGGTGTCAATAATGTCAAAAGCTTTCGATAGGTCAAAGAAAAGAGCACCAACATACTTTCCTTCATCAAGTGAGTCATAAATATACATGAAAAAAGTATAAAATGCACTTTCCGTTGACCTGCCTGGACAAAAACCAAGCTGAAATATAGAAATGATGCCAAACCGATCTAAGAATACTAGCATTTATTGGAGATACACCTTTCGACTATTTTACACAATACTGTAGGTACTGTTATAGGTCTATGGTTTTCAATTATAGTTGGATCACCTTTTTTGAGAATCGGCGTAACCTATCGATTTTTCAGTTTTTCGTGGAAAATTCCTATTTCCACTGAAATATTTATCATATATGCGAGAGGTTCACAAATAAAGTTCATATTATGTTTTATAATTTTTGTAGAAATGCAATCGATTCCCACAGCATTTATGTTTTTCAGGCTAGATATTATTTCGCAAATATCTATTGGGTTTACGAGAGTAAAATAAAAGGTGTCACTTGAATCCATCGTTGTATAGCCATTGAAGGATGTAAATGCGAAATGTGTATGGATCAAATCATTGGCAATGGTTGAAAAATATACATCAAAAGTATTAGCGATTATATTTCTATCACTTACTATTTTGTTATTTAGCATCAATTCATGATTGAATCTCAACTTGGTCCTGCCTGTCTGATTTTTAACCATATTCCATATTTGCTTTTGTTTTTCTTGTTGACTCTTGCCATTGAGTGTATCCTGGTGGAATGAGTATTTAGCTTCATTTATTTTTTTAGCATTATTTTTTTGAGTCTTGGTACTGTTTGTTAAGTTTTAGACCATCCACATTTTTGGTTAACTAAAAGAGCTTTTTGAGACTATTTCCCATGAAAATTATTTCTTTGGTTACCCACTGCTTTTTGTGCGTCTGTATTTCAAGATTAACGGTCTTTTTCACAGTCTGGCATGTTAAATCAGTCCAATATGTTAAAATATTCAAGGCGGATTGAATACAATTAGAGTTCTCACTTTCTAGGCAAGCTAGGAGATTTGCAAGATTTTCGTTACATGTGTTCGTGAAACTGATTATTTTTTGGTTATTCAATCTTTTTAATTGAGAATTCAAAATTTCGAAAGAGAAACTTAAGTGGTCTGCAAGATTCACATTGACAACTCTTTCATTATAATTTTCTTCTGGAATATCCGTCAGGAAATAATCAATCTTTGTAATACTTGGTTGAGTACCATTTCCTTCTCACCAAATGAATTTGGTGATACTAAGCTCTTTGAAGTTATTTGGCAGAGAGTTGAAAAGATTGTAATCAACAGAATTCATTTTTGATCTGGTCAAACGATAACGCCATGTTCTCACCTTGTCTGCATTTCTCGTGAAGTGTTGGTGTATGTTAGACTATTTTTCTAGCAACTGGTTTCACCTATAGGTTCACCTATAGGTTTCATCTTTAAGGAACACGAGATATTTTCCGAACATCGAAACAAACTCTTGACATTTTAAGCTTGTCGACCTGAGGAATTACTACAAATCAGCAATAACGCAACAAACACACAGAGAAGACATCTGAATAATCACGAAAAATTACACACAAGTTCTCAGAGCGATCAAAATTCATGAACACAGAAACAGTTTCAATTAAAAGAAAGATAACTGAACATAAATACAGTCTGGTCACAGCATGTTTTTCGAAAATGTGCATTTTTGACTAGTTGCTGTAATTTTTTTCCTGTCAAAAATTTCTTGTTTCTATGAAAACATTTCCGAATCAATTTTTAACACAAAATTCAATGATGTAGAAAAACAAATTTTTCTAGTAGGTATTGATAGAAAACTATTTTTTCAAGGAGATACCCTGTTTATTCCTGCATATTTCAATAGAACTTATAACTACTTTTCCAAAAATGTAGCACACTTCATGTTTTGCCAGAGTCATCTTTAAAATACAGGGCTTTTAGGTTTTTTCATGTAGACTTTGGAACGCATAATTTAATCAAGTAGGCTTTGAACGACACGGCGATAAAACAGAAAGAAATTGTTCAGTAGTAGCTATCAAATGTTGAGAAAGCTTTTCACAGCGGTAATCAAAACGCATAGTTTCAATGAAACTGATAACAATTTATACTATATATACTACCAATAAATGAAACTTCAACAATAATTATAATGATAATGATGAAAAACAAACAATGAAATATATTTCACCAGAGAAGCTGTTCGAAATGTCTACCAGTTTCTCCTATACACAGGCGACAGAAACCATTTCTGAACGGTTTTTGCTAAATTGATTAGTTCGATCGGAGTGAGAGACGCAAACCATCGCATCCGCAAACCTTCATTACCACTTCCAATTCGTATCTAGAATGGGTCGGCAGACCCATTCCCAGAAAATAAGATATTCAACCTTCTCCAGAGGTAAAAGACCACAGACCTTAAGTCCGGTGACCTGACTGGCCAACGGCTGTGTCCTTGGTTGGCTATCCAATTATTACGAAAATATGTAGCTAAAAAAATTGGTGACAATTGCAGTGTTGTGAGGCGAAGCCCTGTTATGTTGGAAAATTTATTTTTCAGAGCTCCATTAGTGGCAATTCATCAACAAGCGGTTCAATATTTTGTCATAATATTTCTAAATACTTCTAAGATGTGAAAGTGCCATCATAAATGAACGGACCGATATTTCTACCACTGAAAATACCTGCCCACATACTAAATCCAAATCTATCTTGACTTCTCTGCTCCACAATAGAATGAGGATTTTGTTGTGCCCAAGAATAATAATTGAAAATGCTGGCACTGCTCACATAAGCTTCGTCTGTCAAAATAACGAAAAATCTCGCACTTAGTTACAACGTTCCAGGAACCACTGGCAAAAAACCATGCGCCGTTCAAAATCTCCTGTCAAAGAATGAGTAGATGAACTCTTCTGGTCCTGTATGACTTGAGTTTGTGTTTTTTCAATAACCTCTCGACGTTAGTTTTTGGTAGGCCAGTTGATATTTTCAAATTTCGCATGGACGTTTTGGGATTATTTTCAAAAGCTCCTAAAACGACTATTTTTTCCAACTCCTTATCCCCATTTGATTCAAACAATTATGACCTTTTCTTTGCAAATTGACCATCATCTATAAGGTTGTGTCGCCATCCTGCGAAAATGTCTCTAACAGGTTGTCTTCTCTCTGGATACCTTTCGTGATACAAATTGCTTGCTGCTCCTGCATTTTTCCCGGTTTGTATAAAACAGACTTTTATATTACATTTTTCATAATTATCATACTTCATTGCGAATGTGTTTGAAAATTGAACAAAAACCACTAATTGAAGAACTAAAATGAAAATTTGACAGCTACCAGTAATTTGCATTCTGTTTTATCTCCGCATCATCCAAAGCCTACTTGATCAAAGTGTGCGTTTGAAAGTCTCTATGAGAAATCCTTAAAGCTCTGTATTCCAAAGATGATTCTAGACATTTTTGGAAGAGTGATTTTAAGCTCTATTGAAAAAATAGTTTTCCATCTCAGATGAGAGATGAGAATATTCCTTAGAAATGACAGTAAAAAGTTGTTTTAGGAATAAAGTATTCTCAGATGTCTTCAAAATCGGAATTAATAAACCTTTACATGAAAGTTGAGATAAATTTCAAACCGTTAATTATAGAAATATAGCAATAAATTCAAATGTTACAAAAATTTAAGAAAAAGTAATACAAGTAAGGATTGGTCAGTTTCTGAAACAGCTATTTATTATACAAGGGAAAAAAGTATTAGATTTTAGCTCGAGGTTGAGACAAAAAACCGAGAGCTAAAATCTGATATTTTTTCAGAATTTTTTTCTGTGACGGGAAAAACGACGATTTAATATTGAAAAAAACATATTATTACAATATGTCAAAGTCAGAAAATTATCGATGTGAAATTTGAATTTTTGAACAGGTAGGCTGTTGTACTTATAACGTTGCTAGGGAACCCATCAATAGAAAATCAAATATCTGTCAATTTGATTTTAACAAACTTTTATTATCCACAATAACGATGAAAATAAAAACACAATAAAAACAATAATGAAAATTAATTGGCGCTCCGAGGCGACTTCATTGATTCCAGTGGCGCATTTGCTTTTTCAGCTGCAGGAAAACCCGGAAAAACCTGCAGCATCACGTCATCTGAAGATCTTGATCTACCAATGTCCTGTCTCTTATAAAACAAAATGTAGGGTATCTCCAGAGGCTCCAATAGATTCAATGCATCGCCTGAACACTTCGTGACACGGCTATCGTCAAACTCAAACCAGTCCGTTTCGTCTTTGACCAAGGCGTAATAATGACGAAATTCAACGCCAAAACCACAGTGAACAATGACTACATGAATATTATAATAGTGGTCTGCTAGATTGAAATGTTCATCTATTTCGAACCTTCCAAAGAGTTTCTTGCTTCCGTCAGAGGTTGAGTCTTGTTTAAAGATCATCAGTATTATTAGATTGACTGATGCCTCAACTATATTTGTTTCCTTATAACAGTCAGTTAGTTTGGCACATGTTTGGCAATACAGTCGATCATCACCTGTTTAAAATTCCATTTTCAGATGATTTAACAATAATCTTTGCACGGACTGGTTATTAGTCATATTAGAAAAGGCTGGATGAAGTTCCAGAAATTCACATAAGTTTGCGCTACCTCTTGAACATCTGTTACAAAGTAAGCAAGTGACGATTTTTCCTCCGGAGTTAGTAGAAACAGCGAAAGTAGCGTCACAAAAATTATTGCCAGCTAAATCGCGGAAAATTTATGAAACCGCGTATTTAAGATTCATGGAATGGAAGATGAAAGAGACATGCAGTTCTTTCTCGGAGACTGCGTTATTGGCTTATTTTTCGGAACTGTCACCACAACAAAAGCCATCAACAGTGTGGTCGAATTATTCAATGATTAAAAGTATAATGAAGAAAAGAGAAATGAAAGTTTTCATATTTTTCACCACTTTTATTTGTAACTAACGTTCGCCATATGGCGAATGTAATGAATCATTGTTAGTTTATTGTATAAGTTTGAAAATGTCCGTATAGGACGAAACTGCAGTAACGTTAGTTACAAATAAAAGTGGTAAAAAACAGAAAGTTTCATTTCTCTTCATTATGATTTCCTACCACGTAGTGGCTACATCCATCAATTGATCAAAAGTAGGTTGCAATCCAATAATCAATATCGCATTTCAAAATATTTCAAACTAATTACATTTCTGAAACAAGAAAGCTGCGATATTTACGAGTACACATATTAGTGACTTTTTAAATAATGCTCCCGATGAAGTTCATTTAATGGCCAAGGTTTTTGTTGTATGTAAGATTGCAGGAGCTTGTCGAATTTGTGAAATCAGCCAGATAACATTAGATGATATTGAAGATTCGGAAACGTTATTAATTGTGAAACTCAAGCAAACAAAGAATAATGTGAACAGAAATTTTTAGTTATTAAAGAATATATTAAATTTTACCGAATGTACATAGCCCTTCGTCCAGCAGCAGCAAATAATCGCCGCCTGTTTTATGCATATCGCAATGGAAAATGTATCAATCAGGTTGTGGGTAGCAATCAGTTTTATAAGGTACCTGAAGCAGTGGCGGTTGGAAGGCATCAATGGTCGCTGAAGGGTATGTTGATGAATCGGTAGCACACAGGACAGAAATAGCTAATAAAGTGTTTAGAACGTTTGGCAGTGCATCAACCAGGTACATCAACGGCAGTTGTGTCCATGGCAGAAAAAAATATAATTTCAACAGTAGAAAATTCGACTGTTGTACCGAATAGTTCAAGAAACGTATCATTCATGCAATGCACATTTAATAATTGTACTTTTGATATAAAGGAAATGTAACTTTTGTAAAAGAAAATATTCTAAAAATAAATGAAATATAGGAAATAATGAAAAAAAGGAAATATATATATATATATTAAATCTGAAGTTCTCACGGATGGGACTATGCTGAACTGGCTTTCGGGTATTTGATCCATGTGGTGAAATTAAAGATAATATCACATACACGGATCAAATACCAAGCGCAAGTGTACTCTTATAATATTATATTTCCAATATTTCGACAATGGCTATTGTCATCATCAGGGAGCTAAGATGATAGATTTTGAATTAATACAGAACTTAAGTTAATAGACGAATACTTACAATGTTAGTGAGATTGGTCGCAATTGAGTTGAGTTAAAATCAAAATATTAACGTTGTGATCATGACAAAAACAAGTAACAACTGTAAAATTACAAGACATATGAATTAAGTGAAAGCTACAATATATATATACGTTAAATGAGGAGTAATCATAAAAAATTTTTATTTGAGAATGAACGTGGTGATCTTAGGTTAAAAACACATCACTTGTCAATTTATTAAAATTTTGAAGAAGACGTAGACTTAATTCAAATGCCAAGTCTACTTCTTCTTCAAAATTTTAATAAATTGACAAGTGATGTGTTTCTAACCTAAGATCATCACGTTCATTCTCAAATAAAAAATGTTTATGATTACTCCTCATTTAACGTATATATATATTGTAGCTTTCACTTAATTCATATGTCTTGTAATTTTACAGTTGTTACTTGTTTTTATCATGATCACAACGTTCATATTTTAATTTTAACTCAACTCAATTGCGACCAATCTCACTAACATTGTAAGTATTCGTCTATTAACTTGTTATGTATTGATTCAAAATCTATCATCTTAGCTCCCTGATGATGACAATAACCATTGTCGAAATATTGGAAATATAATGATATAAGAGTACGCTTGCGCTTCGCTGCTATCCCAAATAACTCCAAGGAATTGTTCGTAACTAGTCAGCAAAGACTACCTCTCTCTCTCTATATATATATATATATATATATATATATATATATATATATATATATATATATATATATATATATATATATATAGAAACAGAAGTTAATATCGGACATAGCACTCATGAAAGTGGCAAACCATAGACACGTGTTTCGGGCTTTTGGCCCATCATCAGTATGGTGCAGCCAAGTGTAAGGATGGGCAACACTTGGTTACCATAAGATAGAAATACAAATGCACGGAGCCACCAACAGGAGCCAACCGCACATTTGTGGTTTCAGTTGATAGATCTCGTGTTCACAAGAAAACTATCAAAATCACCACGGAGGCAGCTATAGCTACCTGCGTGACATCCGGGTCCAGGAAATTATACAAATATGAAAGTTATTGAGTGTCTTGATATAGAAACAGAAGTTAATATCGGACATAGCACTCATGAAAGTGGCAAACCATAGACACGTGTTTCGGGCTTTTGGCCCATCATCAGTATGGTGCAGCCAAGTGTAAGGATGGGCAACACTTGGTTACCATAAGATAGAAATACAAATGCACGGAGCCACCAACAGGAGCCAACCGCACATTTGTGGTTTCAGTTGATAGATCTCGTTTCTTGTGAACACGAGATCTATCAACTGAAACCACAAATGTGCGGTTGGCTCCTGTTGGTGGCTCCGTGCATTTGTATTTCTATCTTATGGTAACCAAGTGTTGCCCATCCTTACACTTGGCTGCACCATACTGATGATGGGCCAAAAGCCCGAAACACGTGTCTATGGTTTGCCACTTTCATGAGTGCTATGTCCGATATTAACTTCTGTTTCTATATCAAGACACTCAATAACTTTCATATATATATATATATATATATATATATATATATATATATATATATATATATATATATATATAGGGCTTTTCATGATGAGCGTTAATTAGCCGTTTCTGACAAACTATTTAACTGATCAACCTGAAAATTTCACAGTATGTATAAATCAATATGACCTACACGCCTTAAATATATCAGACGAAGCGGCGTTGTCGCTTCTACTATAAAGTAGCGGCTTCTTTGATTTTTCAAATAGAACACCCCGTATATAATATCATATTATGATTCATTATCACATTGTTAACAAATTCATATACTATTTCCCTATACCTATCTATTACCGTTCAGAAGATATAAATCAATTTCGATATTTTTTTTACCAAACATGAACTTTTATAAATGCTGATAATCTTGAACTCTCTTGCACCAAAACGATCAAATTTAAAACTGAGTGGAGTGATACTATGAGGATCTTCATTCCGGGTCATATTTTTATTTGACTCATACAGGGTCTTCAAAAAATGCAGATATTTTGATCTCATGAAAAAATGAGTGGAACTCAATTTTTTCAAATGGAACACCCTGTATATTTCAACATTTTTGAGCTCTACATCCAATTTCCGATTAACTTTGTTCAGATAATACTATTTCTATTTTGAACCGTTTTTGAGATAAACTGTTTCAAACGGAAATTGACATGGTTTTCTTGCTCGTTTTTTTGAATTCATCACTTATTTTGGATAATCAACATTTTTTTTATACTAAGTAATATTTCTTTTTGATCCAGTTTTTTAACTGTCTCAGATCAGTTAATTCGAAATTGGTATGTACCTACCTTAGGAAAAGTTACAATTTGTATACATTGAGGTATTGGTCTCTAACGTACAACAGTACATATTAATATTTTTTAATAGTGTGCTTTGGAGAAATAAATAAACCAATTATTTAACGTTGGTGGTTTTGACTGATTGTGATAGCTACCAAATAAAATAGAATAATGTCAAGATTAGGTTACAGTAATGAAGATTTCTTGAATTCATTAATAATTTATGCAATAGAATTGCAAGCAGAACATGCCGAGTATTTCATGAAAGATATCCACAACTTCCGAAGCCGAACAATAATGTGATAAATCGACTACTAAAAAACTGTAGGTTGAATGAAACCTTCTGTCCAAAAATCATTCGTAAGAAGACTAAAGTGGATAATGATGACAATGGTATAACAGTTTTGGGATACTTTCATGCATTTCCAAATGCTTCTCTGCACGAGGCTGAAAGGGAGATAGGTATACCCTACGTGACAATTTGTCGAATTCTTAATAAGCATAAATGGCATCCCTATAAGTTCTACTGTGTCCAACATTTGGAAGAGACTGATTTACCTCGTAGAGTGGAATTCTTTGAATGGTTACTTGTCAAGACTCAAGAGAATGAATATTTCCTTGACAATATCATATGGACAGATGAGGCCAAGTTCACAAAAAAATGGAGTTTTCAATAGACACAACAGTCATTATTGGGCGCCAGAAAATCCCCATGTTGTCCGCCAAAGAGGTTTTCAAGAAAGATGGCAATTCAATGTATTTTGTGCCATAAAGAATGAGTCAATTTTTTATATCGAGTTTTATGATGATAATTAGAATGCATCAAAATATGAAGATTTACTGAGGAATGGAATACAAATGATTTTAAATAATAGACCAGGAAGAGAACGTGTATGGTACCAAATGGATGGTGCTCCACCCCATAATTCAGTCAGCAAAGCTTTAACCGAAATCTTCGAAGACAGATGGTAATAATGGACCATTTTGTTGGCCTCCTAGAACACCAGATGGCAATCCATTAGATTATTTCGTGTGGGATTTCATTAAAAATATGGTTTACTCTACTCCAATAATAACAATGGAAGATATGAAATCGAGAGTTACAACTGCTTTCAATAGTTTGACTCCAGACTTGATCAGAAGCGCTACACATGACAATCTTTTGAAGAGATTATATGTTTGTTTAAGTAGAGGTGGAGATGTGTTTGAACATATTCTGAAATACACTGACGATTAAATTAACTCATTAATTTATGGGTTAATTATTTTCAGTTCGTGTTTCAACGTTAATAAAACTATTGTTTGAAGAGAAGTTTCATTCGATGGTTGAGGAGTATTTTAATAATTATTTTTTCATTGTATTATCTGTGACCAATTGAGAAACATCAAACGAAATCTGTTTTACAAAAATGATTGATGAACAAGGAAACCATGTCAATTTCCGTTTGAAACAGTTTATCTCGAAAACGGTTCAAAATAGAAATAGTATTATCCGAACAAAGTTAATCTAAAATTGGATGTAGAGCTCGAAATATACAAGGTGTTCCATTTGAAAAAATTGAGTTCCACTCATTTTTTCATGAGATCAAAGTATCTGCATTTTTTGAAGACCCTGTATGAGGCAAATGCCGCTACTTTATAGTAGAAGCGACAACGCCGCTTCGTCTGAAATATTTTATGCATGTAGGTCATGTTGTTAACTTTTCTTTTGTATTGACATATTTGTGTTTTATGTCAGATGATAAATATATATACATATATATATATATATATATATATATATATATATATATATATATATATATATATATATATATATATTTTAAATCACTATTCTCTCATATATTGGATTGTGCAGCCTTCCTGTAAATGATAACTGTTTCGATATCATAACGTACAAACTGAATGAGGAAAATGATTTCTGTGTGATTAAATGTTCACATATTTGAAAGAAACTTCTTTCTGCATACGATCAACAAGAAGCTGAAGTTTTTTCTCGATAACTAATTAAAATGATTTATTTTGTAACGGAATGTTTTATGCTGTGCAGAAAAACAATCCAGGAAGGCATAATATGAAGAATGAAAAAATACACTGTTTTTTAATGTAGAACTCGCATTACAGCCTTCCCTGAATCAAAATCCAATTAACAAAAAATATTTGTTTTTTGTTCCAACGGTCTGAAACCTCATCACAAAAAAATATGGCAACCTGAAAAATTACTTACAATTTATTGTCATTATCAATCCACAAAAATTTGCATATCATATTATAATACAAATAAATCCTTTTAATCACTTTGAGTAAAAACTCCTCAAAAAAATGTGGGGTATGACTATTTCCCACATAAGCATCGTTAGTATGTGCTAGAAAGTTCCACAATAGAAATTCGACAATAGAATTTGCATAATAAAAAAACTTCTACCCCACAGTTTCCTCACCTTTCTCACGGTAACCTATACGTTTTTTATATATTTTTTAATATAACGTATACACGTATTGCGAGAACTAATTTTGACGAATCCTTCAGAGTAGGTTACTTTATGAATTACTGAAAAATATTTCTACGATTTGGGATTTATTTGAGAACAATTAATTATATATAACATGAGAAACTAATCTGTATCCACAGAATGATTCGTTGGTTGAGACATTGAAGTATATTTTAATTCAAACTAATTATATTATTATTCTGAGCATTGAGAAATTAATATATACAAAAAAATCATTTGAAATCTTTCTCAAATATGATCTGAAATTATTTTTGTTTCAAATTTTTTCTATTTGGTCAGCTGATAACCGGTTGTTCTACGGAGTTCTAGTCATGAAATTACCGCTATGATAATTGTGCATTCGATCCCTGCTGTGTCACACTCTGAATGAGTACGTTGATCAATAGTGGTCACTCAGGTCAGAGTGTCCAACGCTTATTATCTGAGCCGGGATAGGAATTACGCGTTTAAAGTTATGATTTTGAGAAGTATGAAAAGTGATTCTAGAAAATATATTTTATTTTTCGGAAGTCATCTGACTTGTTCCCTGTCCTGCACTGATTTGTATAGGTTCTTTGTTGCTGTTGTACAGGTTTTTCTGGGTGTAAATACAAAAGAGACGGCAACTTTCACTCTTTTCACGAATTCAATCGTCTTCGGGCAGAAACAGAAGGAGTCATTGGAATAGCTTATAAAGAATGTATTCATAAACTGAGAACAAGATCATTCATAGCCCCAATAAGTTGTGGTTATTCATTAACAACCGAAAATGTACAAATGGAGTCGAAGATAAAATGTTACATGAAGGTAAGCTACTTTATAATCCTTCAGATATCCTTGACGGATTTGCAGATTTCTTCAGTGGTTCTTATATAGTGTCAACATGGAGTGATCATGCGAACAACAGTAGTAATATTTCCAGCCTAGTAACCAAAAACTTCAATATTGAAGATGTTTGTCATACCCTAAGAAAATCATAGCCTCAATTCACTGCGGGACCTAATCATATTCCAGCATTCATCATTAAAGATTGTGCCTCAGCCTTGGTTTGACCACTAACTACTCTAATTAATATATGCTTGAAAAGATCAACTGTGCGATGATAATGGAAAATGTCTGTCTCTTAGATGATGCATCTTTTACAATTTCGATAGGTCTTCGTTTAGGTTCTTCAATTTGTGTTAGTCTTGAATGCAGATGTGGATCCACTGTAGAAGAAAATGGTTAACATAGTCTAAGTTGTGAATTTAATTCTGGCAGATTTTCAAGACATCATTCCATTACTGATCTTATCAAAAGAGGTCTAGACACTGCAGAGGTTCCCTCAGTTCTTGAACCCTTTGGTGTTAGTCGAGATGATGGAAAGCCTCCAGACGGGATGAGGTGGAAATTTGGGAAACCCCTGGTATGGGACTTCACCTGCGTAGACAGTTGCAGCTTCACACTTTTCCGTTACGTCAAATTCCAGTGGTGCAGCTACAGGAAAATCAAAATTTCGGAAATACTTCACTTCAGTTAACCAGTTTCGTGATCCGAAGATTTTTCTGAAAATAAGTTGGTTAGGTAACAGGATCAATTGTTTCTTGCCGACGTTTCAAATTCAATTGAGTTCTTCTTCAGGGCTCGAAATGTGTTGCTTCATATTGGTAATATTACTATTTTAAAAACCATCTGTTTCTTTCCTGTTGCAATTGAAACCTTTGGTGTTTTTGGATCTCATGCTTCTGAATTGTTGAAAGAAATTGGTAGAAGAATGACGAACTATCCGATGAAAACCGAGTCTATTCATTTATTCCTGAACCCACAAATCAAATAAAAATTTTCTATGAACAACGCAAAATGGAGTAAGCAGATTGACCATTAACCGATTTTCTTAGAAGATTCAGATAAAATTGAACAAGTTCTGGAATTATCATTCTCTCACAAACTCGAAAAGACTAACATATATCTACCTAATTCAGTTTCAAGCAATTTAACTTGAAATTCCTCATTCCGTTGGTCCAATGATAGGGAAAATCATCGTATCCGTAATTACTCGAAAGAAAATAGCAGTGGCGAACGTATCATCAACAGCTACAACACAATTAGGTCAGTGATACATTCTTCAGTCAAAACAGTTGGACTAAATGGGTCGAAAAATATTGGCAACACCTGTTTCATGAACAGTGTAATCCAATGTTTATCAAATACGAGATGGTAACTGGAATATTTGAAAAAGGATGAGTATAATAAAGATATCAATACTAGTATTTTTAGTCTCAAAAAAAAAGATCAATATTAGCCCCAATCAACACGGTTTTATGAAAGGACATCCACGTTCACAAGCTTTCGACTTCTGGGTTATCCAATGACTTAATTACCATCTTCAATTCGTATTTTTACAACCGTAAGCAGTAAGTCCAACTCAATTGCTTCAGATGTGGCTAGCCAAAAAGTTAGCCACATCTGATGTATCTCGATGGTCAATATGTTCATCAATTATATCGGAGTTGAGATTGATGTTGATTTCCTTCATTAAGCAGATGACTTGAAAATATTTCACAATATAACATGTTACATTGATTGCGAACGTCTCGCCCTGAATTCAAATCATGTTGCTATATGGTATCGAAATAAAAATATATTTCGCAACATATCCAAATGACATTTCACAACAATTGAGTTCTGGAGCATCCTGATACACTCACTGATCTAGGTGTTACTTTTCATTCATCCCTCTCTTTCAATGAACATAATGACACATGTATAAATTCTAAGTTAGAAATGCTAAAGACTTCGAAGAAGCTTCCACATTCAAATGACTTCATTCCACTTTTGTTCGGTCTAGGCTGGAATATGCATCTGTTGTGTGTAGTCCCTACGATCAGGTTCATATAGATCATTTAGAAGTTCTTCAGAGACGCTTCTAACAAGTATGTCTTTCAAAGTTGATGGCACGTATGCTACTGTAGGATTACCCTATTATGAATTGATTTGAAATTCACAATTTTTGTAGTCTCGAGGTAAGGCGTAAATATTATTAATTTTTTTTAATTCAAGGTCATAAACAATATCATTACCTGGTCTTAATTGTTACATATGTTGAATTTTTGGGTTCTTAGACGGTCATCAAAGAAAAGTGTCATTTTTCATCTCAACACTCCGCCTATGAATATAGTGAAAAAAAAAAACGCCAATTTATACAATATGTGATATCTGCAATTTTGTTAGTCGTGTCCTAGATATATTCAGATTATACAAATCAAATGACATCTCTTAACTAACTGATAGTTGTTTTTCATTTTTTTTATAAATTCACAAATTATATTATGTAAGGAAATATTTGTAAATGCCACCGTTTTTCCCTATTCTGTAATTGGGTTCATCCTGTAGAATAGTTTATGAAATGAATGAAATCATGAATAAATGAAATCAATTTTATTAAAACATAGATAAAAATAAAATAAAAACAACAATAAAAATTAATTGGCGCTCCGGGGCGACTTCATTGATTCCAGTGGCGCATTTGCTTTTTAAGCTGCAGGAAAACCCGGAAAAACCTGCACCACCACATCATCTGAAGATCTTGATCTAACAATGTCCTCTCTCTTATAAAACAAAATGTAGGGTGTCTCCAGAGGCTCCAATGAATTCAATGCATCGCCAGAACACTTCGTGACACGACTATCGTCGAACTTAAACCAGTCCGTTTCATCTTTGATCAAGGCGTAATAATGACAAAATTAAACGCCAGAACCACAATGAACAATGACTGCATGAATATTATAATAGTGGTCTACTAGGTTAAAATGTTCATCTATTTCGAATCTTCCAAAGAGTTTCTTGCTACCGTTAGAGGTTGAGTCTTGTTTGAAAATCATCAGTGTTATTATTAGATTGACTGGTGCCTCAACTATACTTGTTTCCTTATAATAGTCAGTTATATGGAATCAATGAAGTCGCCCTGGAGCGCCGATTGATTTTTATTGTTGTTTTTATTGTTATTTCTATTTTTATCGTTATTTTACAATAAAAATTCAGTTGAATGAATGAATAATATGTTTGCCACTAGTGATCAGGTGCCTCATATTCTCATAAAACATGACGAGCCCCTTTGGTGTATTACCTACAACTAAAGTCTCCATTTCATAGCATCAGCTAGGTGTTCTACCAATGACAACTGTCCAATAAGTGGATCTGTTGATTATTCTGAGCCAGTTCCTTTCGTGTTGAATCAGTTCTTGAGTTTTTCCAGGCGGTCTATGCATCAAAGCTTTCCTATGTGTGTGACTCTTTATATGTCTTATTGACCCATTTACTAATCCTATTCTATACCATAAATTTTATTACCCCTGTTATTAGCCCTGGATCTGGGCCAATAAATGTAGTTGATAATCCGTCGCTTGCCTCTGATTCGTGACTGTTCAGGCACCCAGTATGAAGTCAATTTATTCCCGCTTATCCGTTTTTCAGTTTTTGACGTATTTTCAGATCAGTCTTGATATTATTCTTGGGTTCACTTGGCCTGAGTGTGACTGTATGTGAGAATATTGATTCGCTCATTTCGGTGAGGCCTCAAATTATTATTACTTGTGCACTGAAAGACTGCATATATTTTCACTTGGAAGTCGGATGTGTGTGTAATGTAATGATGGATGTAATGGAATTTTTTCTTGCACAGTATATTCGACTTCTCTGTATACCAGGTTAGAACACCCACGCTTGTCCTCAATGTGACTATTCATCATCCATTCTCCCCAATTTGCAACTTGTGCACTCTTCTCTGCAATTGTTACAGGGTGTGAAAGTAATATATTCAAGTATACCATTCTCCCCAATTTTCAACTTGTGTCATTGTTACAGGGTGTGAAGATAATACAGTCAAGTATATCATGAGAGCGATGCTGCTATTGTTGTGGTTTTCATTGCTCCTATTATTCTCAAACAAGCAAATCTTCACACACTGATTTGTTGATAGGAGTAGCTTATTTTGTCTTTGATTATCTTCACCAAGATATCATTTATTCAACCACGATTGAGTGGCTAGGTCTTAACGGCCGGCCGGCATCAGTACTACTTTCGTCTTGTCACTTCCAAATATTAAACCTTCCTCAACACTTGTATCTTTTCACATCGAAGTTACAGAGGTTGTTGTCCCTCTATCTTGGTTCTATTGGCGAATGTATGTTTATGTTGAACTCATCTTTCTTGGTTCATCTTATAATATTCATTATATACCCGCTGAATGCCCTGCCTATGCCCTGAACTATGATGTTGGTCTGCATAGCACAGTTTTTTGTATCTATTATAGTACAGAGGAAAATTTGTTCAGGTTCAATAACAGTATGCGCATGAGTCTCCCAAGAACGGTAAATACTGTTTCATCCATAAAGTTATCATTATACAATTATTTTTTTAAGAATGTATTTCATTCAACTGCAGCTTATATCATCAACATTCTCCCTTTTAAGCCTATTCTAAGTACTTTTTTCAAATGCGCCCCTATTACAGACCAAACAAAAAGCACACCGACTCCTTCAAAAAAAAGCTGATATTTTGATAAAAGAGTTTTCGATTGAAAATTAGGGTGCTTTTTTGATATTAAGTCAAAATAAGGTAAAATCATCAATATTTTAAATCAAATAAATTACAGTAGGTATATTTGGGACATGAAAAGGTAAGTTTTAAAAAAATGTCGTCGAAAAATAATTTTTTGAAAAAGATATAAATAAAAAACTTGGTTATATAAATTGTTGTTATTTGAGAAAATTGTAAATACAAAAGTTGTAGAACAATTTATTACCTACAACTTTGCCTTTCAACTTTTTTCTATAGGACATGTAGTTTTGCCGGAAATCGGGATAAACCATTCTTCACCCTTAAAAACTCCCCCCTCGCACTTTCCGAACTCAGATCGGCCGTAATTTATTTTTCCTTTCATTTTTATCATTTACTCCTCCATTTCTTATGGATTTCATCCAACTGTTTTTTTTTGTTTTCAAAAATTGTCGACCCTGGTTTATTATGAAGAGAAGTAACTAGAAATTCTTTTTTGTTTTTGCAAGTTTGGCAAGTATATACTGCTTTTCCAATTGTGTTGATATACCTGACCTATACGCATACTGTTTCCAATGCAGTAATCTATTAGCTAGTGATACGTTTCTAATATGTAATGTGATTTTTTTTTGCGTTTTTAGTGCAAATGACATGAAACTGATCAGTTAGAAAACTCGAAATATGCAAACTTTCACGGCCGGAGATAACTGTGTGAAAACCATTGTCCGGGTTTTATGGCCGTGGTCTGCAGGTTTTTATACCTGATGTTTCGTCTACTATTACGGTAGACATTATCAAAGACGATGTGTGGGATAGATGAGGAGTATATAAGTTGACTTGTGATTCTTGCCCGAAACTTTATATTAGCAAAATGGGGAGAACCTTCACCCAAAGAATAAAGAAGCACAGAAGTAATTCATTGAATATGAAAAACAATGTCACATTCGCGAAACATCACTTGGCAGAGGGCATGGTCTTAATCACGACTTGTTACAATTGGAAGAGAAATGTTAGAAACTTAATCTTTTGGAATGCTTGAAAATCAATAGGTTTAAAAATTCCCAAAACTTAATGAATGATTACAAGAATACTCCCCTTCCATCACTTTTTTTCTAATGTGAAAATTGGTGATGTATTGATACGTTAACAAAGATAATAGTGTCTGAAGCTATTGTGTAGTGAAACAAGTGTTGCGGTTTTTTGTAAACTGTCCAGTGAAAATCTCACGATAAGTGTTACCTGCATATAGAGTGAAATAATGATCGATATTACGATTTGTAGCACTACCTTTTATCAATAAAAATGTTTTTGGACAGTCAAGCGGCGTTGGAAGCTCTTGGCTTCTACCGAGCAACGTCTAAATTGGTAGCAAATTGCCAAAAACAACTCTCCTCGATTGGAAGACTTAACAGATTGTCTCTGGTATGGATTCCTGGCCATACTGGCTTGGAAGGCAATGAAACTGACTCCTTTACAAAGGAGGGTTCTGCAACCGGCTTCATCGGACCAAAATCTATTATTGGCATCGCTTTAGGTTTTGCCAAACAAAGATTGAAACACCTGGATGAAAAGAAGGTTCTGGCAGAATCTTCCAGGATTGGCTCACTCCAAGGCCAATCCTGGGAGGCGTTTATTCACCCTTCGAAGCTTGATATCAAACAATTATTGGACTACAGGGATAAACTACGATGTCCAAGAGGCCTTCTTACAGGCCACTGACATTTAAATCATCATATGCAGAGACTCGGACTGTTAGAAGACAATGTGTGTCGCCTGTGTTTGGAAAATGATGAACAGCAGAGCTCATACTTTATGCCTGCCCCGCTGGGAACCGAATCAGGTTCATCAAAGCCGTACTCTTACCAACTGACCTGAAAAACCACTCACCATACAAACTAATCAGCTTATTTGGGAAACTGGGTTTATTTGGTCGAATGTAAATAGGTGTGGGCCACAATAAACCATTGCGGGTTGCGGTGGAGGTCCGAATAGACCCACTCACTTTGGACCTAACCTAACATAATCTAACTACCTATTGATATCAGTACTGATTTACGAGTACTTCAATACGGTCAAAAATAATATCCTTGATATTATTTTTGACCGTCACAAAAGGAAATACACCTCACGATTTCACCATAAGAATAATGTGGCACATGCTCAATGATAAATGGACAAAAAACCAAATCACCGGTTACACACCTAAAAATATTTTTTGTGAGCATCTGGCTCTAGCGTGTAGTCAGTTGAGTAGTCGTCCCTGGCCCTTATTAACCAAATAATATGGGTGCCAAACGGTTCAGGTAAAAAAAAGGCTGGGGACAATTTTCTATTTGAATATTTTTTTAAAGGGTGAAAGAGGTTGATGTTAATTATAGTCAATCTACTGGTAGTTGTTTTGTTAGATGATCGCTAATATAACGATTTCATTGAGGAAGTTTTTTCAAGCTTTTCCGAATGATAATTTCATTTTTTCTTTTTCTTTGTTTTCAAGTCAACCCGTGCATATTCAAAACAGTTTCTAAAATACTCATAACCAGTCATTTCATCAAAATCTTAAGCCATTTCAAAGAGTACAGTCTACTTAGCATACAATAGTTAATACAATCAACTGTAATAATAAGTTTCAATATAGATTTTCATCAAGTATCGGCCAGTAATATTCAATTACAAAATAAATGCTCTCATCACTATAACAAATCAAATCCTCATTGCGATGGAAAACAATGTAAGTAATTTACTAAGAAAATATTCTCAAATGAAGATTATTTTATATTCTGAGTGTTCAGGGGCAATTGAGTGATTTGTTTCTTTCCCATTGGGGGCTATCAATTGAACTCAAGGAATATGGATTAGTAATCTGGTTATCTGGTCCACTTTTTTATTTTTGAGTCAATAAGGACACGAAACAAATTTTCATAATTATTTACTATGGTAAGGAATGGATTATTGCTTTATCAATTAAAAAATAACCTTGAGAAAAAATATCATATGAAAAAGTAGGATCAGCTATGAGCCAGAGCATATTTACCTAACGGGCTCTTGTACCATGCACTGTAGTTGAAGATGCAGCAAAAACTTTGTCAAATCGAATAAATATTTCGTATTTATCTGATAGAGTGAATTCTGTAGTTAAAGCTACACCTTTATAAAATTGTAGTTCGTAGCCATTGTTGCAACGTTTTATCAACCACATAAATTTTGCTATTGCTAACAGTTATTCTATAAAATTAGCAATAATAAATCTCACACTTTGTATATTTCCAAAACCTGGGGTGTGTTCTATATTTTCATCGACAGATTCCAAATCTGAAGAGTTATCATATATAAAAGTTTCGGTTTTACTGCTGCTGTCCATTCTTTTTCCAGCTGCTTTTTGTGCCTCTCAACACAATAGATTGCCCTTTTTTGCGCCCTCGCGTGGTTAATCGTGGACTAGCCTTTGGATATTGCAATAGTTCTTCGGGTGTTTTAACTGAATTACTATTAGGTAGTCTTGGTGACGGTAATTTCGCAATCATAATTGTTCAAAAATCAGGCTTTCAGTGGTCTAAAAACTGTAAGGTCCAGCAGCTGTAACTTATGGCTACAGTGAGATGAAAATGTCACCACAACAATAAAATATTCTTTCGCATAATTCAAAGCCTCGATGCTGACATGGCTTTCGTGGCCATCTAAAATGACCAGTTTGCAATTTTATCTCTTGAATAACAGAGTTTCAGCACATCCAAAAGGATTTTTCCGTTGGTTCATCCAGAAACAGTTACACCACCACCGTTTTCTGCAGGTGCAAAATATAAAACAGTGGAACCGACTTCCTAGTGGCTCCTACAATGCATACTATAGTGACAAACTGTCCTCGTTTGGCGCTGATAACTGGGCCAATTTGTTTTTCATCAGTTTCAGCCAAAATATTTGATGGCTTATGCTTATGCACTGATATAAAATATCTAGCACGACTTTGGTAAGTATACTCTGGTGTTCGTTAACGAGTAAAATTTCCTCATCATTCGAAAATATTTTCGAATGATGTTCTACATCATTGTTCTACAAATTATTGTTTTTCTGGAAGCCTCTCTCCCAATGTACTACCGATTATCGGTAGGGTACCTGACCATAAAAATATTGATGAGTGTGTTAGAATCCTAATCAATGTCTTTATATATTGGCCCTGAACCAGGGATTGCAAAATCTATAGTAAGGAATCAGATCAGAAAAAAAAAATTGGGGATTGTCTGAAAAAAAAAAGCTGAATAACTGTACACAAAAATAGGCTTTGAGTAATTGTGGGGTTCCTCACTAGACATTGTCTATTCAAAGTACTGTATAATGAAGGGATAGGGATGCCTCTTTGTTTTATGCCAACTCCAACAAATGACCTATCAGTATTGAAATAGGTGTCATGAAAAGATGAGAGAAGTGAATGAAACGAACATGTCCAAGAAGAACAAAAATACGTGAAATGATTTTTTCAATAATGTAAGTCTAATTCAAGTCAGATTATTCCGTAAAATCTGTGATTTGAAACTCTAACAGAGTATTCTTGTATCGTGCTCTTTATTTTCATCAGTCTTCTATTGAGGTTAATTCGCAAGTGATTGGTCCACCTTCTTTTTTTTTCAGTGCGGTCAATGGATATAGGTCATTCGTGCCCCCCAAATATGAGCTGCAGTCCTCGTGATTTTGGTTTCCTTTCAGTGGAAGAGCTTCATGGAGCAATAACCGAATCGATACTTCCAGGAAATCCTTCATCACTTGGAAGAATCGATTGCAGCTTGAGAAATGGTCCTGATGCAGATTCTGTGGAACATGTTCATCCTTACGAATCAGTAGACAGTTGTCCTGAAAATCTTGCGAAGAATGAGAATGTTTCCTACTTATTCACCAAACTCAAACACCTGTTCATGCAGCTGCATTGTCGTAAGAATGTATCATCTTTTCCACCAGCCGATATCTCAGAGTCTTTGAAGTCCACTAGATACTCGTTATAGGACAACAAGAGGATTGTTCCGAATTCTTGGGGTTCTTGTTGAATACTTTTCGTGAGTAGGAAAATAGCAGAATCAATACTCCTGACTGCTCTGGATTAAATAATTCCGTACATTCTCCCTCTTCGAGTGTTTGTAGATCTTTTGCTGAAAAAATGCTCACTAGTTCACTTTGTAGAAGTAGCAAAGAGGTAGCAAAAACGTATGTGAGTTTCTGGAACTTCAACTAGCGTTTCCTAATATGACTGATAACCAATCCGTGCAAAGCTTATTGTTTAATCATCTGAAAATAGAACTTTTAAGCACCAAAACACGGAAGCACTAGATTCGAAATAGACGAACACTTCAATATAGCAGACCACTATTATAATCTTCAGGCAGTCATTGTTCACTGTGGTTCTGGCGTTGAATCTGATTATTATTACGCATTGGTCAAAGACGAAACGGACTGGTTCAGGTTTGGCAATAGTCGTGTCATCAAATATTTAGGCGATATCTTAAATTTATTGAAGTCTCTGGAGACACCCTACATTTTATTCTATGAAAGAGAAGATATTGGCAGTTCAAGATCTTCAGATGATGTGGTGCTGCAGATTTTTCCGGGTTTTTCTGCAGCTGAAAATGCAAATGCGCCACTGGAATTAATCAAGTCGCCCGGAGTGCCAATTAATTTTTGTTGTTGTTGTTTCATAATTTGATAATTTGTATTACTTTCCAAAACTAATCCTGTCGTTATCACCGCAATATTTGTGTTTTACTTTCAGTTCGAGAATATCATTATTTGAAATTGAAATAGTTTTCAAGGGTTATGTCGACTTCATAGGGCGAAAGATAATTATTCGATAACGACATCTTCTATATCACTACTGGAAAATGAACTATTTCGAAAAGGTACTGAACATGCTTTTAAACAGTGAAGTTAGTGATAACTAAAAATTAAAATGATGGTTGGCAAGTCGAGTCAATCAGTCGCAACGATGTCATGATAGTTGTGCTCATACCACAAAAACAATAAATGTAAGAACCACATTTCCGCTTGCAACTTTCAAATGTTCCCATGGATGGTATCGAGTTATCTGCTTACATGCCTGCACGTGGCCGAGTCTATCGAGACGGTCATCAGGGTCTTCGTCTAAAAAGCCTTCCGACACAATACCGGCCGGTACATGAGCGTGGGTGTCGGTAATGAACCACCAAATTTGTTATTTCTTGTTAGTGAACATGTAGATGACCCCAGATATGTGTAGCACAGAAGTTAAATTGGAACGTTGTCCACAGAATTTGATTTGTTTCCTGAAAATATTTGAAAACAAACAATTTATGGATGTAAGTTATGTTCCACTGGAAATCAACGGGTTGCGTTACAAATTTTCGAAAAGTTTCGAAACATTAGTATTAATTTCCTAATAAAATCAGTGTATTGAACAAGAATGTGATAAACACACATTTGAATATATATATTCTCGCCTGTTTCAGAGGTACTACACGACAGCTGAACCAATTCTTGACATTCATGAATAATTTCAATAGCAACGTTCAGTTCACACTCGAAACAGAGATAGAGAAACAGATAAATTTTTTAGACCTCACCATTACACACAATCAGAATAAATTTGATTTCAATGTTTTCAGAAAACCTAGCTACACAGACATTATCATCCCAAACGATTCTTTCCATCCAGACAGTCATAAATTAGCAGCCTACAATCCCATGTTGCACAAAGCATTTTCACTGCCGTTGTTTGCTAACAATCCAGCTAGGGAAATTGATATAATTACACAGATAGGTCATAATAATGGTTTCAACGCATATATTATCCAGAAGTTATTCAGAAAAAAAAGCCGTAAATTCACTCACTGATACATATTTCCTCAGGTCAAACAACCAGAAATCAAGAAATGGGTAACTCTAACATATTTTGGAAAAAAAAAGAGATAATTGCGGGTTTCTTCAGAAAAAACAATGTGGAATTAGCATTCAGACCACATGCCAGGTTATCTGATTTCCTTTTCAATGCCAAAGATAAGGTGGACAAGTTGGAGAAATCTGGAGTTCATAAGCTTAAAAGTGTCCGGAGTGTAGTAGTGTTTATGAGAGACACTGTGGACGAAATTTCCAAAAACGGTATGCTGAACATGAAAGATCCTTCAGACTAGAAAAAAAGGATTAGACGTTTTCAAACTATTCCTTGACATGCAACCACAAGTTCCCGAATCTAAACTATACGGAAATTTTGCACTATGCAAGAAAGGGTTACAAACTCAATTATTTAGAATCCTTGGAAATTCACAAGCATAAACATTGCGGGTGCAACCTGTTGAATGATTTACTTTACTCACTGGTTTTCGAATTAGCACATCCGCATTGTAGGTGAATTGTAAATTTAGGTACTCAATCAAGCCCAGTACCTCTATTATTACCTACTGGGGTGGTATATAAGGGCTAATGTAATAAACCATTGTTACTTTTATGTATAAGTTTGAAAATGTCCTTATAGGATGAAACTGCAGCAACGTTAGTTACAAATAAAAGTGGTAAAAACATAGAAAGTTTCAATTCTCTCTTCTCCATTTTTTTTAGTATACATCAAATTGGAGGCATTCTATCCCAAAGACACGAAGAGAACAAACTGTGATTACACGCTTGAGAATAGGGCATACCAACTTAACTAACATATTCATGCCCTCAGGAGAACAACAACCAATATGCCAACGATGTTGGCATATTGGTTGTTCACTAACAGTGAAACATCTTGCTAAATTGTGTTCAATATGATGAAGCTAGACAACAATTTGAAATACCAAATACTATAAAGGAATGTTTGTAAGATCATAATGAGAGTCTGGATAGCATTATAAAATTTATGAAAACTACTGGGTTATACTCAAAAATTTGAACAAGGAAGCAAATGATAAACAAACTAATAGTAGAAGGCCAATGACCTTGTAGTCGACGCCTTTAAACCACAAAAAAATTATTGGTTTCATGTGTTGTGAGTAGATGTCAAAAAAGTGAAGTTGGATTGAATCACTTTTTTGATTGACCAACTTCACGTTTTCGATATCCACTCACAGCACAATCAATTATTCAATCAACAAATCAATTCATACTTCTCATTCAGAAACTGTTAATTCTTGATTGGAACGCAGCCGCAACGCAAATTAGTTAGATCTAATCTTCATATTTTTTGTCGAGCTTTGGGAATATGATAGAAATGAGGCTGCAACGGGTCCACCGGAACCTCTGAACTAGAGCCTTTCAAAAAGTTTCGCTTCGGAGAAGACAATATTCATTTCTAAATTTTACTGTTGAAATTGAATGTAAAATTCAAAATTAGCGACACTTCTCGTGGTGTAAATTTAGCGATACAAACTAGTAAGCATCCTGAAGTAGTTCTCCTTGACCATCAGAGTGAGATGATAATTCTTCGTTGAGTTTTCAGCTCTGAGTCAGACGAATATCGTCCGAAAAAAAAACCGATGAATTATAGATATCTCCCCTTCAACCACTGGACCCTGACCAGTCCATTCTGTTAAATTGGTTGTTCTGATAGTTGAAGTTCTTGATGAAACGATGCTCTTTCTACTCTTGAATCTTAAGGTGATGCCAACTTGCCACAGTATGGCCAGCCGACCAGACAAATTCAGAAGGCTGTCATTTTAGGCTTGATGCGCTCAGTTAGAGCACATAATTTCCGGACCCAATGATCACTTATTTTACTGATTGGGGAGTGGTCATTGGTTGATGGTATGGTGCGTCCTCTGAACATTTCAGAGCTTTGGGGATAGGGCTAGAGCAACTCCTTCAGATAATTATAACAATAGTAATGTTCATCATCATATAATAATATTAATTGGGGATATGAGTTGTTCACGAGCGGTTGACTAAATTCTTGAACGGATATATGAGCAGAGATGGTCAAAGAAAGGAGTTGCTGGATGTGAGGAAAACCTCATCATCGATAGAATCAAAAACGCAGGAGTCGATACAGTATAAGCGTAACCTGTATATGGCCTGAATTGACTGCCAGAAGGCATTTGATGAAACATCGCATGAGCTCATCTTGTATTTGCTCAGATACCTTGCGGTACCCGACAAAATAGTGAAATGCCTTGAACAGCTGATATTCTGGCGGACCCAATTCACCCTAACGTATGATCAGACTAGAGTCCAAACAGGGTGAGCCACTTTTTAAAGGAGTGCATTTCAGGACGATTTCATCCGGCCTCTTCTTTTCTGCATCTCACTATTGCCGTCAACCGTTGCATCCTGAATTACTCGAGGATACAACTTCGGGAACCAGAGGTAGAATTTATTTACTGAAATGTGTACTTTTTTCGTCCTGTTTGATCGTCATCGCTAAAATATTATCAAAAATTATTATATATATATAACTAAGTAGATAGTTAGCCACTATCACTTCATGAATTATTATTCAGTCATCCTTGTTTACTGTGTTCCAACATGGTTTATTCTACTGAAGAAAGAATAGAAATTGTTGCAACCTATTATCGAAATAATGAATGTGCTAAAGCTACTGCAAGAATTTATAATACGAATCATTCACACCACAACGTGAGCCATCAATACGTTAAACAGAAGACCTGCGACAGAGAATTGTTCGGGAATGACATTTTCTGACTCGGGACATCTTCAATAATGTAAGGAATGCTTTCGAAAGTAAACTGTATTATTGTATGGAACTAGATGGAGGTCATTTTGAACACTTGTTCCGTTGATTGTGTTGCCATTGTTATTACTTTTGTTGATTTCCTCAATAAAATAAGCAACAGCGAATTTTCTGTTTTTTCTCAAATAAAATATTCAACATTTAATTTCTTAATAAAGAATGAACCAATTTCAAAAAAAAATACAGAAGTAATGGAGGGACAGAAGACCTTTCATATGATGTGAATGATGAACCCCCATGTTACTGAAAGAAATAGGTAGGTTGTTGCTGACCGCAGGGGGTGTAGTTTCGGGTATGATTTCCATATCAGAATAGTCCCCCTAGAAATGAAAATTGACGTTTCCTTTGAAATTTTTGATTACACGATTACGTTTCTGACTTACAGGGAGGTCAAGTTTTCGTAGGAACGCTCTATATAAGAACATACTGTAATTGACTTATCCACCATACAAATGATATCAGCTGGAAAATAAAATGGAATGTAAGATTTCGAAGGAGTTTCAAGAAATTATTGAACCTCTTCTGAAAGTAACAAAAAAGATATACGGTTGAAAAAATCAAAGTCCTTCATCCTTCCGACGTACACAGGGGCATACATAAATCCATTAAAATGGAAAAGTTAAAGCAAATGAGCTTTTTTCTACATTTCTACATTTCTTGATGAGATTATATCGATAATTGTGAAAATATGAGAAGAAGGTATTATACAATGTCATCCAGAAAGTATGCACCATATGGAAAACTTATTTATTGTGGGTTTTTCGACAAAAAGTTATTCTTAATAAAAGTTTGTGCATCCCCTAAAACTGAACATTCACTAACGAAATAGAAAAAAAACACACATAATATACGAGGAGCCTTGAAATATTTGATTTGAGATAAGAGTAAAGTATTTTTATTGGTTCGGACTTCCATTGTCTGATGTTATATGAAATGATTGGAAATCCCTGAAATAACTAAAAGAAGAATTAAAAATTAAAGAAGAAGAATAAAAATGGATAGCTAAAAAACAGTTATATTAAGCAAAAACTCTTTCTACTTGTATTTTATTTCACCAATATTTCATTTCAGGTTTTTAGCTTTTGATTTTGAAAAATCTCGGGAAATGTTATTTGGAAAAGTTGTTCAGCATTGAAAAATACATCTAGATTTGAAGTCATGGCCATCTGAGTGAAGTTTTATTTTTTTTCCAATTTTTTTAATAGTGCCTTAAGAAATTTTCAATGTAGCAGCAGCTGCTTCAGCACAATTATTGCCTGAAAAATAAAACTTCAGGTACGTTTATGATTTATTCTCGAAATGCATGGATATGAAGAAATGCAAAACTATTACAGAGAATGTAGTTTTGTCTCATTCAGCGCAAAATTTTGAAATCATCAAATCCTTCACCTTTACCTTGTGGAGCATGCACTCTATGTTGGAAAATGCCATTTCAGAAAAATGTAAACATAGCCACTTTTCCGAAGGCAATCGCATTTCTCAAAAGGAAGAATATTGGTTATAGAGTAAATAAATAAGGAGTCTTCAACAGATTGCAGATCAACAAATTCATTAGAGAAGCAATTAATGTCCAATGCTCGAGATAATTTCAACAAAATATTACCATTGTAGGATATAGAGGTACCAAGTTCATTTGTTTTATTTTCAGATAGCAACATCATTGGGTTAGCTTTTCCTCGTAGAAGGGAAGAAACAACAGAAATGTCAATTTATTTAATAAATGCCAAGGAAAACATGTGACTTGTGAAAACATCAAACTCCAAAACACATATTGAAAAAATATTTCTTCTGATTGGGCGATAAAATCTTCTGTTGTTTACGAAATCCTGTTAAATAGGCCATCCTATACTCCACATAACAGCCATTCAGTATGCTCCAAGTATTCAAAAATATTCATTCTTTGCAAACGGCGTTGTTTTTCACAGTACCGATAATCAGAATGATGAATCATTTTATGGAAAGTAATGTTACGTTGTCCCCGTCGGTTTGATGATAATTGACTACACTGTAAAATAATCAAATACTTTAACTGAAATTTTAACTATCATTCAAATGTCTATCGCCTTATTAGATCGCTCTGTACCGCACTGTTCGTGAAAGTTGACTTGACTATATCGATATACACGTGGGTTGCGTTTATGTATGGCAATCGAGGTGTCTCCAAGGCGGTGGAGAATTCCTGGGAATTCCATCGTCTTAAAGCAAACTTCGAAGAATCGCGAAACGCTGGTAGAGCTGCGCGCATCTTGGCCGCATCGCAATTAATTTACGACGGCCAGCGGCGGCCGGCGTTACCTTTTTCAGGGGATGATTCACAACAGTCATATTCTCTCAGTTACGTTATTTAACCAAATCTTTGTTAAGTTTCACAAATAAACAGGTGTTGGTAGCTGGAAATAGGTATTCTTTGAAATACATTTTGGTAAATATTCGTTTTGAGGGCACCCGGCGATTTTGAAAACATTTTTGAGTGTACTTACGTATTTTGATGCGTAGATTATGAATCCGAAAGAAAGAAGTGGCGCTCTCCCTTATTTACAAAGTTACGGCCCTTCAAAGTTCAGAAAAGCGCAACTTTTCAGTCTCCTTTTTCACAAGATGAACTATTTGAAAACACAAGCATTTATTCACTAGGTCACCTTCACACATTATTCTTCCTTTCTTGACACTTTTCATTTCAACAATAAACATTTTTCCAATAAAAATGTTGAAAAATGTATGGAGCTGCTTTTTGGTTATCTCTGTATTTTGAGTTTTTAAGATTAATGGCATAGTTGTTTCGACTCATGCAATTCGTTTTTAAATTAAGTATTTTATAAAAAAATGTTGATTGTTGAATTGGAAAGTGTCAATTGAGGAGGAATAAGGTGTAAAGGTGACCTAGTGAATGAATGCTTATGTTTTTAAACAGTTCATCTTGTGAAAAAGAAGGTTGAAAAGTTGCCCTTTTCTAAACTTTGAAGGGCCGTGACTTTGTAAATAAGGGAGAGCTCCGCTTTTTTCTTTCGGATTCGTAATCTACGCATCGAAATATAGGTAAGTACAATCAAAATAACTTCCCACAATCTTAAAATAAACAAGTCTAAATCAATAGAGAATCTGCTAAAGTGTAATGAAGGGCATACATTGATAATAGACTGAAATTTGATGAACACCTTCAACAACTCAAAAGTAAGATCTCCGAATGTTAGATGCAGTTAGAGTGGTTTCAAATGAGTTTCTATATCGCAAAGACCGTTTACCATGCACTTATTGAATCTAGATTACGTAATGGAATACCTTTTTGGGGAGCATGCAACTCCATCCCTTCTTTCTTCTGTATTTATATTACAGAAGAGGCACTAAGATATCTATGTAAAGTCAAACCCAGAGAAATGCAGAGAAACTTGTTCATTGTCAATAAAATTTCAACAGTGATCGTACTTTTTAACCTAGAGACGGTTTGCCTTATTTATAAACATAAATCGAATTTCAAATTTGCTTCTACTCTTTATGCTACTCGTAATAGCATTTATACCTTTATACTTCCCATCCCAAGTTCGAAGAATTCCATATACTATAATGGTGGTGATTTATTCAATCATTTACCATTATAAATGAGATCTGCAAATTAATGAAACATTCATTTCAAAAAGGCGGTGAAGAACTTACTTGTTGATAGACTCTATAATAGTTTGGAAGAGTATTTTAACGAATAAATTGACGATTTATTGTTTGTACTATCACTTTATACATGGTGATGTTATATCTATACATTTTCAGAACTCTTTTTATATTTACATTTATACATTGTATCTACATTTATACTTTTTTAGAACTTTTTCTATATCTTCATTTCATTTTTCGGAATTTGTCTGTAAGATGCAACTCTTCGGACAATAAAGTATATTTTGATTGGATTTGATTTCAAAAGTTTCTGCGTAATACAAACCACAGAAGAGTCCAATTAGTCACTAACTTGTAGTATTCATAAATTTTGCTTACAAATGCTTTGTAAGAACATCTATGAATAAATGAACTCAACTCATATAATATTCTCATTTTCTAAATAATACATAACATTCAGTATCTTGTTCATCTGACCATACAAATTTTCATCGGAGTCTTGTTTTTAGACTCATTAAATTATGTTTATATTCATTATTTACTTTTGTCCGTATCCAAAGCATATTAAATATTTTATAGTACAAAATTTTAAAATTATCTAATCAAACTATAAACATTTTTATCCACATGCAAATGAATCCTGAGCCCATGTACCAATTTCTCACTAGTTATTTTTTAAATACTTGTCTTGAACTATTACTCTCGTCAAGTCATCTGTATCTTATTTACACTCAAAAGAAAACAATAGAAGACAATGAAGAAGCGCGTAACAATGGGAGCCGTGCGATTGCTCCCACGCAGTGCAGACCACGGGAATGACCACTGACCCCTGTAGTTGTCTTCCTGACCCCTTCGAGCACGGCCACGACCTCCGGTCCGGATGTCCTGCCCTACAGAAGAAAACACGCAAACAACTTTTTGCTCGATACCGTTTTATTGCCACGGTGGAGATTTTGAGATGAACACTTTGAACTTTTGTATATTCAGAGTAACAATGGTAACGTTTTAATTAAACGGTATGTTTCAGCCGAATGGAATAAATTCGATGATGAATAAATGTGGCCATATTAATATTACAGTTCAGTCACGTCGATTGGTATTTTATTTGGACACCTATTTAAAAAAAATTAATTTAAAAAAAACAGAGTGTCTCGTTGAAGTGACCAATACAACTTTCTTATTTCTAATGCAACATCTTGCATATCATTGAAATTTTGGATTCTTCAGAATATTCTTGACATATTTCATATTAACAATATCCTAATCTTCCAATGTTTCGACAATATTAAGTATTTTCCGATTTATTGCAAAAATGAACAAGGAAATGAGAAGAAAATTATTTGACGACGGAAATTCGCAACCATACATCGAGTGTATGGTTGCGAATTTCCGCATAATAATAATAATAATAACTTTATTCGTCTTTTCGATCATATACATGATGTAAGACATGTCATAAATAAAAATATGAAAATTATATAAAACAATAATAACGGTCCACAGTATAACATAGATCGGACATTTGAAACAGGAACTTAACTATATACATAAATAAAAAATAATACAAACACACATACACATACATAAATATACATAAAATTTATTTTTAACTAGGATGAAAGAACTGCAGTGAAAGCAATAATCATGCTAACAGTGTATCCCGTTCTAAGAATTCTTCTACGCTATAATATCCCTTATTAGTTAATAGCTCCTTTATTTGTTTTTTAAAGGGTATAATATGCAAATCTTTAATATCTTGAGGAAACGTATTGAATAATGTTATGCCATTTTATGCAAGTGATTCCTTGAATGTCGATGTTTTATGTTTTGGGATGGTTAATAAATGTCTATTTCGTGTTGCATAGTTATGAACTATTGATTCATCTCTCAGATATATATATATATATATATATATATATATATATATATATATATATATATATATATATATATATATATATATATAGATACAAGGTAACGTTAGCATCTTGTTCTTGCAGAAAGCAGGTCTACAGCTATTCTTGGGTGCAATATTAAAGATAGTTCTAATTATTCTTTTTTGAACAATAAAAACACGTTTTGCCCCCACAGAAGAACCCCACATTAACACATTTTGAGCCATATGTGAGTACGCCAGTGAATAATAAACAGTCCTGATACCATCTAAACTAAGCACGTCTTTGATCTGTCATATTGCAAATAACGCTTGATTCAATTTTTTGCAGACATAATCGATATGGGACTCCCAAGACAAGGTTTTATCTATAAACATACCAAGGAGTTTGGCTGTTTCCGAGAGTTGGATGCTGTTGAGTTTCACTGTTTTCCTTAACGCGAAGCTTAAATGTACTGTTTTACTTTCGTTCAGTTTCAGTTGATTTCTATCACACCAAGAAATAATGTCATCCATGACTGAATTAACATATTTTCCACATATCTTTTTTCTAGGATTTTAAGAGAAGAAAGTAGGCCAGAACCATATTAGCGTTCCTTTCCCCTGACATGAAAAAAACTATTCAGGTTGTTTGGTTTTCTGGCTGTATCGCCACCATTTCGAATGATATAAAAAACGCAGAGAAACTTTTTATACTGCTTTATATTTTTCATATTCCGATATAAACCAATTTGCTAAAGAACGTTTAGTTCATTAGATTTCATTATCAACTTCATTTTGTTAAATACGGACCAGTATGGTAATATATATCTGAATTTGTCATTACAGGTACTACAAAAATCGATGAACAGAACTAGAGAACCTTATTTCAAAAAATAAAGTTGATGATGTAATCTAATGAAAGACACGTCGCATTGCAAATTGGTTTATATTAGATTATAACAAATATGAAACAGTATTGAAAAATACTCTGCCTTTTTTTATATCATTCGAAATTGAGGCGATAGAGCCATAGAACTTAATTCAATAATTCTTGTTCAGAAAAAACCACTGAATTTCTCTATTTGAAAAGAGATTATTCTAGTCTCCCAGAATAGGATATCTTTGTCCAATCCAACCAAACTTGTAAGTCGTACCGTTTCCGAGACAGCAATAGTGTGATCAGCTAAAAAACGGCTTGAGTATTCGGGCTGGGTAACCGTGTTCCATAGAAGGAATTTACTCGTCCATAATTACGATGAGCATCTTCAATGGTGGTTGGCAGCATTGCGTTGAGACCTCCTCGTTGTTAGGCTCGTCAAGGTGACTACATGGCAAAACAGATACATATAGCTGAAATAAGACCTCTAAAAATCCATCTGAATCTGAAATTTCACGAAATGTAGCTCAACGAAAAGAGAAACAGATATAAACCGGCCGACCTGTCGGTCGGTAGCCAGGCGGTTCGACGTGGGTGCTTTGTTCACTCACTCGAATTGACTGCCGTGTTGGTCGGTGGTTCAAGCCCCAGTCTGAACGATCGATTTTCACTTGCTATCGTCCAACCCGTGTTAGGAATCACACGTTAGAAGGTAAGACCTCGTTAATCTTTAGCGCGCACAAGTTTCGACTTTTGAGAGTTGTCGTCCGTAGGGGTGCGACAGCTGGTTAACGGAAAAACAGACAGATTTTAAACATCAAAAGATCGTGGTGTGTAGGCTCTCACGTCCGGTGTCTAACAGATTATTCGCTGTTTTCCGCTCATTGCATTGTTTTCGATGTCTTTGGCAGATGAAACGTTCATTAGTAATTTTAGTACGACTTCATTGTTATTATTTGGTTGAACGTTATATCGAATAAATTCATAACAACTGGATATATTCAAAAGTTTGCAATTAATTTAGCATTAAATGTAGGCAATAATATATAACATATTTGCCTCTTTTTTTTCAAGTGAAAAACGATGTATGAATCAGAAAACAAAATATGTTAGATTAGAAGGTATTTTAATTGAAAGGAGTATATTTTTAGGAGAAAATAATTTAAAAGGTTTTGGCTTTCTACTTTTCCATCTGAATACAAAAAATATGAAAATCTTCCGAAAAAGCAAGGAAGAAATAAATTAAGGAACATAACTCTTTATAAAAATGTATAGATCATGCAAAGAAGAAACTCCAGACACAAAAATAGCGAAACCAGTCTTCACAAAATCATTCCGCTACCCCATCTTCAAATTAAATAATTTTTAAAAACTTATATTTCCAAAGTGAGATATAAAAGTTATATATAGAGACGATATACATGATATAAATACTCGACAAACTTTTTTCATCACTATTCCTCGACATAGAAAATAAATTTTCAAACGAAATTTTTCATATAATACCGCTAGTTACATGAATACATTCAAGACAACCAACTACAGTAGGTCATGTTTCTCTTTGAAAAATCCATGACTGAATATTTGCGTGAACTATAAAAATGAAAAATTGTTGGAAATATCTCCCAACTCTGAGCAAAAAATAAAATTGTGACAGTGTCGTCATGCAACCTAATCTAACAAAATATGTTAGATTAATAGGTGCTTTAATTGAAAGGAGTATATTTTTAGGAGAGAATAATAAAAAAAAGTTTTGTTTTTATACTTTCCCATCTTTATACAAAAAAAATGGAATTCTTCCAAAAAAAGCAAGGAAGCAATAAATTCATTCAAAAACATAACTTTATACAAAAAAGTGTAGATCATGCAAAGAAGTAACTTTCAGACATAAATTGGAAGAAAAGCTCTCTCGAAATAGGTACTTTCATAGAAACATTGAATTACTCGAAAAAAAAAACTTTCGAAAAAAAAAACGCAGTTTGTATTCCAAACATTCGTCGTGGAATTCAATTAGATGTCATTCACAGGATTCCTACACAATATAGTGAAACAAAGTATTTTTTTCATTGTTTTGTTCTATCTTCTGTATTTGTCACTTCTCTCTGAAGGAGTAGAAGAGCCATTCTTTCGAAAAAAATATTTAGCGTAGATCAATCTGTAATCATGAAAGCAGAAGAGGTCAACCTCTTCGGACTGTTCGTTTCATCAAAAATTGTATATCAAATAATAATGAATTTGTGGCATTTTAGAGTGAACCTAACCTACTGAAAAAAATGGCAGGGTTTAAAATGCGCCGAAAATCTGCAAAAGCCAGTAAGCACAACAAATACGCAGCAAAATACACAGACTTTGCTTATTTTGCATCTTAGTGACAATACCGGTATTTTTTCACTGATCATCCCATTGGTCATTTTTTTGTCAAGTTATATAGAACAGTCGACCACAAATCACCCAACTAACATAACAGTTGGAATTATTCTGACCTTCGATTAGGTCAGCGACCTTTTCGGAGGAAGACATGTTTTCGTCATATTTTCTCATATTCACCAATGGGGAAAAACGTTGGTGAAGGAGAATTTTAAGACCCTTCAACCACTTGGTATAAATAGGGATTATTGTCTTGATTATGGTCTGAAATTAGGAAAATTCAAGTCATTCTTCACCTTCATGTAATCATAATATTCACCCACAAGGAAGATGAAGAAAAAATACCTTAATTCACTGATTTATTCAACATGGTCAAAGTGATTCCATAAGGCGATAACAAAACCTGCCGTTAGATATGAAATTTCGACATGGAAAGTGTCTGCACATGATCTCTCCCCAACAAAATTATCATTGCCACGCAAAATTGTCTGTGATATAAGTGTTTCTGCGTTCTTAAAAGTCATGGGCTCTTGTATACATGACGCCTCACAAATATGGCGTAATTTTAAAAGTACAAAATTCCCAACTCAGGAGCTTGGCTCAAAGTGCAAAAGACTATGTTATCATCTTTGAAGTTTTTCCTGAGCTGAAAAAATTTAATAATTTGAAAGGACGTTGTGAAAACAATATACCCATCAACATTCATTATGATAATGGTAAACAGATGACTGCCCCGAAAATGGCTGAGCAGTTTAACAAGTTACGTGGAAACAGATATCAAAAAACGTGCCTTATCTACAGGAGCCCGAGACTTTGCAAATTCATTATATTTCAAATCTTGTAATGATTGTCTTAATAAAGATTCATTTTTCTTATGTGAAATCGATTTTCTTTTTAAAAACTAAGTTTTCGATTTCCAATACATAATTGGCGCAGTCGGTAGGATTCTGGCGGTCGTGAAAAAGAACATTTGCATTGTGCCAGAAATCGTTTTCGTGACTTCGAAGTTTCAACTTCTTCAGCGAGGATCGAAGAGATTCAAGGAGCTCTCTGCAGAAAAATGATCGGGAAAGGAACCAGGAGACTACAATTACCAAACTGTAAGTGCCAAATTCCTTTTCGACTTTCCTAAACACTCTTTTCAAGGACTCTGGGAGAGATAGGGTAGTGACGTTGATTCCAACTGAATATTGGATATTGACATTACATTCACTTGCGAAAATAACTAATTATAATAATAACTATATTGAATTTGAAAGTTAAATTATTGCCGATCGATAGATACTGAATTCTATTGATCAAAAAAAAATTATGAACGATATTGAAAATATTTTGCAACTATCAAATAATATGTCAGTCGAAGACAATAATCGAAATATTCCGAACATGACACCAGCGGAACCTCGAATGGTCGACTGGAACCTTTTTAAATCTCGTTTGGAAAACATCAAACCCTACTCTCAATAAATTCATAACTCGTTGTCAAAGCCTGTTAATTGATTATGCCATATAAGGAGATGCTGCTTTTCAAAAACATATACTTGAATGCATTCAAGAAAAATTAGTAGGAAAAACAGAAGCAATGGTAGGAAATAGGATAGAATTAAATACTTGGGAAAAACTGAAAAATGCTTTTTGCCAAAGTTTTTGTAGGGACCTAGATTGTTTAGTTCAAGAACTTACGAGAACTAGACCTTGTAAGGGAGAAAACCTTATTAATTTTGGGAGTAGAATACAATTGTTGAAAAGTAGTGTTGTCCAGAGAATAAGTAATGATGCCAATTTAACCGAACCCGAAAAATTATGTCATATCAATCATTATGATAAAACAGCACTGAGTACCTTCATTGCAGGGTGTACTGGCATCCTGAAGAATAATATGCATATTAAAAAACCAGCTTTACTGGAAGACGCAATGGCGTACGCGAATGAATTTGAAAACTTTGAAAGAATGTATGGAAGTTCAAACGAAACAAAAAATACAACTCCCAGGACTAATTTGGTTCCTAAACCACAATTTGGTAATAATTCACAAGGGCATACTTTCAATAACCAACATTATTTAAATCACCAACCCCACTTTCAGCAGTACCCCCAATTTTCTGAAAATTTCAACACTTTCCAGTCACAATATAGTCAAAAATCAGTTTGGCCAAATCAGCCTATACCAGTTCAACCTAGGCAACAACAAACTAGGTTCCCAACAAATCGTGACGTATTCGGACCCCCAAAAAATATCTTTAAACTTAATCAAATACCACAAAACCAATTACCTGAACCCGAACCAATGTCGACAACCTCGAGAAACCCAACTGTAGTATCAAGAAACCGACAATTTCAAAATCACGGATTTCAAAATTTCGGAAATACTAATATGAGTTCAAATGGACAACAACGTAGGAGTCCAAACTTTTTTTTCGAAAAATTACATTCTAACGAATATGATAATCAATTTGTGTCAGACCCTTTCTATTTCAATGAAAATTTATATTTTCCACCTGAGTATCAACATGATCAATATTAAAATTCCTACGATTTCAATACCGAAATACCCAAACCTGACGAAAATATAGAATTCGATAATGATCAAGACAAAAATTTTCCTTCGGACAACCAAGACGAAAACCTGACATAGAAGAATTCAATGTCTTCTCAAATAACGCCCTTCCTTACACAGAAATTCAAAATCCCAAATTGAAACTCTTGATCGACACAGGTAGCTCTAAATCCATAATACGCCCAACAATAATAGAAAATTTATGTCCAAACACAATTTATCATTCAAACACTGTTTTAAAAACAACTTTAGGTAGTAAAAACATTAGATATAGAGCTCTTGTTCCGTGTTTTCCAGAATTCAATAGTAATTATGAAATTGATTTCATTTTATTTGATTTTCATGATTATTTCGACGGTGTGATTGGTTTAAATGATCTGATCAATATGAATCTTAATATTGATCTCACAAATAACTGATTGATTGGGAAACATATAGAAATTCCTCTCAAATATACCGAAAGTAACGACAGTAGTTTCAGTTTCTCAGTAGGTCCCAAAGAAAAAATTATAAAAAATTTACCGGTTAGTATTTCAGAAGGAGATATTTTGAGTGGAAGAAGTTATTTGGGAAAACTTGTTATACCTCGAACTCTTACTTCAGCAAAAAACGGACGAGCACCTATTGAAATTTAAAATCTTATAGATCAATCCATTACGATGACATTAAACATCAATATTGAAGCAATCCCTTTCGAACCGCAAAAATTCGAAACATATAAATTCGAAGCTTTCTCTATCCCACCACAACAGACAGACACACACATACAAAAGAATGAAATACTGGATTTCATTCGTACCAATCACATGAACCAGAAGAAAAATCCGCTATTACAAAGCTCTGTAAGGAATATGCTGACATATTTTTTAAACCGGGTGACAAACTGACATTTACCTCAGAAGTCAAACACATAATCAGAACAAACGACGAAATTCCCGTACATACAAAGTCTTACAGATATCAGTATGTTCACAAAAATGAGGTACAACAACAGATAAAAGACATGCTTGACAAAAACATCATAAGACCATCCTGTAGCCCGTGGTCATCAGCAATTTGGATAGTGCCAAAAAAGTTAAACGCATCAGGTAAACAAAAATGGCGTTTAGTCGTTGACTATCGAAAAGTCAACGAAAAAACTATTGACGACCGATATCCGATCCCGAATATCGCGGATATACTAGACAAACTTGGTAGAGCTCAATATTTTACCACGCTGGACCTTGTTAGCGGGTTTCACCAAATTGAGATGAGTAAATGCTCTATCGAAAAGACAGCTTTCACCGTGGATAACGGGCACTTTGAGTACTTGAGGATGCCATTTGGGTTGAAGAATGCGCCCTCTACCTTTCAAAGGGCCATGGATGAAGTCCTGAAAGACCTACAACACAAAATTTGCACGGTCTATATGGACGATATCATAATTTTCAGTACCGGCCTTCAAGAACATATTCAAAATTTAAAATTGGTTCTCAAAAAATTAAGGGAAGCTAAATTAAAAATCCAACTAGATAAATGCGAATTTCTACGCAAAGAAGTAGAATTTTTAGGCCATATAGTCACAAAAGATGGGATAAAACCGAATCGTATCAAAATTGAAAAGATAAAAAATTCCCCATTTCCTCGAACCCAAAAAGAAATTAAATCATTTCTTTGCCATCTTGGATATTATCAGAAATTTGTAAAAGATTTCGCTAAAATTACCAAACCCATGACTTCATGTCTAAAAAAGGACAATAAAGTCGAACATATTAAGGAGTTCAAAGATTGTTTTGAAAGTTGTGAAAATATTCTAATCTCAGAACCTGTGTTAGCTTACCCAGACTTCGAAAAATATTTCGAACTCTCTACCGATGCCTCTAAATATGCATTGGGTAGCATCTCGTCTCAAAATGGTCATCCCATTTGCTATGCATCTAGGACACTAAACTCTGCTGAAATAAAATACTCTACAATAGAAAGAGAACTGCTCGCAATAGTTTGGAGCTGTAAATATTTTCGACCGTACCTGTTTGGCAAGAAATTTGTGATTTATACAGATCACAAACCTCTGCAATGGCTTTTTCAAGACTTGTGAGATGGCGCCTAAAATTGGAAGAGCTTGATTATGTCATTAAATACAAAAATGGTAAAAATAATCAAGCAGCAGACGCCCTTTCTAGATACCCACCTAATTTTGAAATGAATGCACTAGAAACAATGTCAACCGATTTTAATTTGGATGACATTGACGAAGTAATAGAAAAAGAACTAGAAAATTTGAACAATCTTCCAAATCTAGACAATGAGAATATCACTGATTTCTTAGAAAATCAGTCACTATTGGATACTCTGCCGTCAAATACTGAAAACCCAAGAGTTAATATTATTTCTAACATATTAGTAAAGCCGGCAACCAAAGTCAACCCCTAACCAGAGGTGGACTTGGAAACTTGGAAGTACATACTTCTGCCGAAAACCCTATATTGACAATACCAATAGTAGACCGATCTTTAAATACATATAAAAATCAGTTAGTTATGACAGTTAGAGACATAGACAAAACCAAAGTTAGACGAGAAAAAGTATTCGAAAATTTCCGACTGTACGTCACTTTTCCAAAAGTCGAACTCGAAAATCAAATTAAAATTTTGCAAGAGAATATTTGAACCCCAAACAGCATTATGCCCTGTACTTTAAAAACCCTCAACTTTCGGAAATATTTTCTGTAACTATCCAAAATACTTTTAAAAATTCCTCACTCGAATTATTGCACTGTACAAAATTTTTGACCGATGTAGAAACTTTGAGGGAACAAAAGCAAAAGCTAGAGTATTACCACATATACAAATCCGGTCATAGAGGAATGAACGAAGTGAAAATGTGATTAGGTTCTCGATATTATTGGCCGAATATGTCTAGAGATATAGAGAATTATATCAACAATTGTGAAACATGTCTTAAAAACAAATATGACAGGGACCCCCCTGCCATTAAGTTCAATTTGACCCCCACTGCATCCAAACCATTCGAACATATTCAGATCGACGTTTCTAGAATATCTAACCATATTTACTTGACCATCATCGATGCTTTCTCCCGATACGGCCAAGCATACCCTTTAACGTCGGCATAGTTGAAGATCTTTTGAATTTTGTAACTCATCATGGGTTACCTCTAAAAATCACAAGTGATTGCGGTACGGAGTTTAAAAATCAAGATTTAGAAAACTTTTCATTTTACATTAATTGAACATTTTCGTTGTTTAGGACCAATTTGTAAAATACGCTATATTGAGCTATAATAATTCTATACATAGTGTAACCAAATTCACTCCATTTGAAGATATCAAAGGACATCTTGACGATTCTAACCCTTTCGATATGAACGATAACGTTATTATATCGAACTATGTTCAAAATCACAAAGAAGTTAGCAAAAATATGTACAAAGAGCAAACCAAACAACTAAAGAAAAAATAATAACCAGAGCAAATGAAAAAAGGTCAAACGCCCCACAATATACGGGTCGAAAAACAGTTTATATAAAAACAAAACCTCGATACAAAAATTTTTCAAAATTCAAAAATGTTTCTCTCGATCAGGAAACTGATGAAAAATTAATCACAGAATCCGGAACATATCATAAAAGTTCTGCTAGAAAACCCAGAAATATTAAAGAACAAACATTGTTACAGGAAAATCAAGAGGATGAAGTTTCTTCTCCTTTGCCTGGTCGTTCAACTATCATATTGTAAGGATGACATAGACGTTATCAACCTAGACAATCTCATCCTTCCAATACAACTAGGAAACGCTAGACTCATATTACACTAAACATACCTTTCTACAACACTATTTGGACCTTAAAATCATTATCGATCACATACAAAATTTTATATGTATATGCTGTTCAGAACTAAATATCTCATCAGCACTTTACAGAGAAAAATCGACAATATATTACCCTCATTTCATACTCGCAATAAAAGAGGGCTAATCAATGTAGTTGATAAAGTAAAAAAATGGCTCTTTGGCAACCTCGACTCTGATGACGAGAAACGTTATAATAACGCTATTAAAGTTTTGGAAAATAATCAGGAAAAAATTATTCACGAAACCAATCTCCAAATTTCTTTGTCTAAAACATTAATAAACCATTCAACGAAAGTCATTTTTTGAAGGAAAAAATCAGTATAAAGTTCTCCATTATATTTTTTATATTTTTTCAGATTGTGGAAGGTAACAATTACCCAAAAAAGGTCGATAAAAAAATGAATAAACCATTATAACAAAACCATTACAATTTTAAACGCGAATCAAGAGAAGTTCGAGCGAGATTTGGAATAATTTCAGGTAACGATTAGTGATACAATAAGAAATGTCGATAATTACCTTAGTTTTTGAGGAACATTATTACAATTGAACTTAGACTGTCAGAATTTGATAAACTTCATAGATAATATTGAAAATGCCATTATGTTTTCAAAACTGAACACTTTGCATAATTCAATTGTTTCTACTACTGAACTTCAGGAGATGGCGACATATTTAATGAAAATATATAATTCAAATCAAGTTCAAAATTTCAAGAACACACTCACGTATTACCAATTTTTAGGAACGCAAGTCAGTTTCGTCAATACCAAATTGATCTTTGCAATAGACGTCCCTATTGTTAGGCCCAAATTCTTTGAATTCTATCATGTATATCCTATTATCCAAAATCACATGATGTCTTTCTCCAAATACCCATATTTGGCACGGAACCAGGGCGATATCCAGTTCGAAAAAGAAGATTGCCTGTTCCTAGAAAACACATATTACTGCCCGGAGAACTTTGCGCCACCGGATAACTGCACACTTCACCTTTTTGAAAGAAAAGCCTCAGAGAAATGCCACCTTTTGAAAATTAACGTGCAAGATCCCATTGTAGAACAAGTAACACAAGATCGAGTATTGATGATCCCTTTCAAAGAAGAACGTCTATATTCCAAATGCAGAACAGATCAATACCTAGAAATCAATTCTCCAGTATTGATCAGAATCCCACAATCATGCGAAATCCAAATCCATGATACAAAATATGTAAATGACATTCATATCCAACAAGGAAAACCCATGATTTTACCCAAATTGGAAATGACGGACTTGAAAACTTCAAAAGTCTACGACACCTCGAATTTCACCAAAATCAACCTTGATGAACAGTACCAAATAGACAGAATAGCCAATCAACTGAAGCCTATTCAATCGCAACAAAACCAAGGTCCTTCAACGCATATTTTTGGGACTATAATATTTGTAATCATCGTCATCGTGATACTGCTCAGCCTGCCGAAATTGAAGCAATATTTTCAAAAAATATTCAAGAAGAACCAAAAAGCCTGTGAATCCGCAGAAACCACAACTTCAAAAAATAACTCCGTTATTTTTTCATCCTGAGGAGGGACGAGTTACGTGGAAACAGATATCAAGAAACGTGCTTTATCTACAGGAGCCCGAGAGTTTGCAAACTCATTATATTTCAAATCTTGTAATAATTGTCTTAATAAAGATTTATTCTTTGTACTGCTCTCGAAGAGAATAAACGCTTTTTGAGTCTTATGTGAAATCTATTTTCTTTTCAAAAACTAAGTTCTTGATTTCCAATACATAAAATAACATCCATTCCACTAGAGAACAATTTTTGGTGTATCAGCATGATCTGGATTATCTAAAGTGGAATATGCCAGTGTCAAAAAAAATCGTTTTTCTTGAAGCCAGTTACTCCTGTTGATGTTAAAATATTGATTGCTAATTTGAAATCTTCCAACTCAAGTGGATTTGATAAAATATCAAATAACCTACTGAAAAATCGTATGCAGGCTTATGTGAACCATTGGCTTTTCACATCAATCTTTGTTATTTTGAAGGAATTTTCCCAGAATGCTTGAAGTTAACTGTGGTTCTGCCATTATACAATAAAAGTGATTCTGATGACTTTTCCAATTATAGAGCCATCAGTTTATTGTCAAGTCTCTCTAAACTCATTGAAATGAACATCACTCTCATCATTCTCATATCCAGAAATCAACATGGATTCTGTAAAAATATGAGCACAGAATCTGCTCTGTGTGATTTTCAAAAATGTCTTGTAGGCAATCTTGATAAGGGAAAATATGCTCTGGTTCTTTTCATTGACTTTTCAAGAGCTTTCGACTTAGTCAATTATAGGCTTTTATGTAGAAAGTTAAAATCGTATAGAGTTAGGGGGATACCGCTAAAATTATTTGAATCATATTTAAATGGCAGAAGTCAGGTTGTTAGACTGAATAAAGTTCTGAGTAGTTACCGTGAAATAAATCGAGATGTACCTAAAAAATCTATATTGGGACCTTTTTTTGTTCAATATATTTGTAAATGATATAATCCGTCTAATGAAAAGAAACCACGATATAGAAATAGTGTTATGCAGACGATACCAATTTACTAATTTTTGAGAAAAACATAGACATGCTACTGAGTAAAACTGAGAAGATTTATAAAGATATCATTCGTTGGTCTGAAAAGAATTGTCTGTTACTGAATCATAACAAAACAGTCACAGTATTTTTTGGGCGCTCCAAACAACGATCACGTGTGTTATTCAAAAATACAGAAAAACAAATGACTTGTAGTGATGAGGTGAAACTTTTGGGAGTAATTTTCGACAAACATATGTAAAGGGCAAGTCATATAAAACTATTGTCTGATAAACTGAGAAGTAGTTACTACAGCATAAAGTATATGAAAGACTACTGCAGCAAAAATGTCTTGCTTACGCTGTACTTTGCACATTTTCACTCCCACATGAAATATGGAATACTGAACCGGTATGAATCCAAGAACTGTACACAAATACGGGATGCAATTATCAATAATAATACCACAAGACTTCACTCATAATTATATCGATAAATTTCCATTTTTAAAGAAAAACTTTGTTATTCAGCAATATCATGGGAGCAAACAGCATGATACAACCATTAGTCTGCAGGAGGAGTGGTTTATGTATTGCTGGATGCTCAATCGGTATTGCTCGAAAATAACAAATTTTTAGTTTAAAAAACTGACATTCATCTGAGAAATTTTTTAGGTCGAATAGTATTTATAAAGATCATTTTCTGAAATATTCTCAGCTGAATGCATCGATATGAGAACAAAATATCGATTCTAAAATTAAATGAATTTTACTACCTGAATAACAGGAAATTTCAACATTCAACATTTGTTTGCCGTATTCAGGAATGGAGTTGAAAGCTCCAGAACACTGGTCAACACTATTCAGGAATGGAGCTAGATGCTCCACTACAAAACACTGATATCATTTAGTTTATGATAACATTACATAAAATCCACTAGATTCATAAGTTTCGTCCGGTGATACACAATTCATAAGTTTCTTCTAGTGATAAACAATTCAGGAAACTATTTTTCTACTTGCAAATAACATCCTGCAAATGAATTACCCAGTGCTAAATTATTTTTATTCGATAGTTCAAGAGTCCACCTTATCAACTGGCTCAGATTTTTCTATATCGATGGTTAGCAAAGTCTCAGAACCAAGGCTTTTGCAGAAAGCAGCAGCCTTACTCAGATTATAAATGAGTCATCAGAACCACATTTGCATTTGCATTGCATTTGAACATTTCTGACCGTGATATAGATTTTGTTGTATTCTCAATCTTTATTTGACAGCCAGTCCTGGACTCTATACAATTATTTTAAAGTCTTCTTCAAACCGTGCAAAGTTTAGCATAGAAAGTATGGCATAGAAAGTGGCTATCTAGAGGTTTGTTTCATATCTGATGATCCATTAATATGCGCCTCTGAAGTAATAGAGGCGAATTGGAAAGTGAATGAAATGAATTTGCTTAAATTATTTCACGTTACATGAGAAATTTTGCATCGAAAAAAGATCGAGACTGAACAAAAACCACTGGAACTAAACACTGAGTGTTTCAACCTTTTCACTCCAACAATTTCGGAATTAGTTCAAAGTAACTTGGTGGGTATCTATCTTTTCATTTCAGTTGAGATATAATTATGTTAAAATCAAATATTTTTTTAACAGATTTTCATTTTTATCAGGTACAGCAAATTCACATCTTTCAAGATCAAATTTTTGGGAAAGAAAGTTTTTGGCTTTCTACTACTCCATCTTGATTCAAAAATATGTGGGAATCTTCCAAAGAAAGGAAGGAAGTAATCAATTTGAAAATAAGTAACTCTATACATGGATGTGTAGATCATGCAAAGAAGCAACTTTCAGATACAAACTGATAGAAAGCCCTCCTGAAATAGCTACTTTCATATAAACATTGAATTACACGAAAGAAAAGAAAATCATTTCGAAACAATTACTTTTACATGAACACTGAATTATACAGAATAAACTCCACTCAGTTTGTATTCCAAACATTCGTTATGGAATGAAATTCAGATATCATTCACAGGAGTTTCACTTTAAATGAATGGTAACAAATTGCACTTACATGGAACACTGTCATCCTCACTGGTAGACATCGATGTTTCGCCATAAGACACTTGCCTTAGGGCTCTTTAGTACCAAAAATTAATCACTCCTGAAAATATAACCCCCTCAGTTCATCAAATTTTTCTTCCATCACTTAGGTGAATTCCAAAATGAATTGTTTGAGTTGTTTTCTCTCACTCTTGGAATCTTGAAATTTTGTTCATACTGATCAAAAGCCTTTTTCTCCCATGTGTTATCTTATTGCATCAGTCAACAATAATGAATTGAAAATCACTTCAAGCATAGAAATCTCAAAAATCACATTTTTTTTTGCAAACTCAATCACAGACCGGCATCCATCATATATGATAAACAACATCAATTAATATCGATGTAACCATTTCAATAAAATTAATTTCTTCTTTAGAGTTCTGAGATCTCAAATAAAAAAAAATAAGTATCTCCAAATTATGTGTGACATATATAGTATGAAAATATTTTTGGAATTGATGCTATAGAGAAATAATGTTTTATTTTCAGTGAATGAAAATAACAAAATCGATGTAGATATCACCGATCTGGTTAAGAAACAGTCCCGTTGATTTAACTCTTCAAATACTTCAAAAGTCATTCTGTGCACCCAGACAATAAACTATTAATATATTAATGTATGCAAAATTGTCTGTTATCCGAATGATATATTACTCGACAATATCAACCAAACTGACCATTGTTATTTCGCCCACCAGGCCATGTAATAGAATAGAAACAATTGCGGAGGTGGAAGAGACAGCCAAGCCTTGCCGAGACGTTGCGCCTATTTTGTATAATTACTGGTAATCGTCGATTATTACCGGCACATTCGGAACTCTTCAATGATACACCTGGACAGTGCGATATCGATCTTTTATTTTGTTAGCGAGAAAGAAATCTGCAAAGCAAGAGTGAAATAAACGAATAGATAATTTGTTTTAAACTAGATAGTTTCTGATAGCAAAAGGCTAGCCGCACACCGGCAACTTTTTTACTCCTGAATAATGAATAATAATAATAATGATATTAAATATTCAACTTCATTTAGTATTCAATATTACATAAGATGCCCAGTTCAGCTATAGGTACTCTTACACTTAACTTAATATGCATTATAAGAAAAGAGAGTAGCTAGACAAGAAAAATATAGATTATGAGATAGAACAAATCATCAGAGGTATAAAACAAGCAACATAATTCAAAATGGAAATCCAATTCTTCTGATCACATATTGAATTTTGCCTTCACTTTCTTTTGGAATGTAAATTTAGATAATTGCATGATATCTTCTATAATCGTGTTGTGAAAAAATACAGCTAGGAAAAAAAATATTTTCTAAACATGGCTGACAAATGACGAAGGATGCTTAGGTTTTTCACTAGTTCGGACTTCCATTGTCTATTATATAAAATGATTTGAAATCCCTGAAACAAGTAAAAAAGAATAATTAAAAAAGAATAGTTGAAAATAACAATTATATTAAGCAACAATAAACCTGAAATGAAATGATAGTAAAATAACCTACAAGTAAAAATATAATAATTGAATGAATAAAAATTAAAGGAATGCAAAAAGAAAATAATAAAAAAATAAAAAAGTGTAGAGATTCCAAGTCACGTTAGTTCACGACGTTTCGATTGTTGGTATCTACAATCGTCTTCGGGTGAGTCATCACCCGAAGACGATTTCATTTCAGGTTTATTGTTGCTTAATATAATTGTTATTTTCAACTATTCTTTTTTAATTATTCTTTTTTACTTGTTTCAGGGATTTCAAATCATTTTATATAATAGACAATGGAAGTCCGAACTAGTGAAATTCATCACGAAACATTGTCAATCACCTTCAAACAAATGCTTAGGTTTTGATCAGTTCGAAGGTTGAAGAGTGGTACTCTAACCCCTTTGTCAGTTTATTGAATAGAGGAACATGTATTTTAGATTTCAGTACTGAATAAGTGATGTTGCAGTAGTTATATTCCCTGAGAAAGGATATTGATACTCACCAAGGTTGGCACGAGCTTGGGAAATATGTTCTAGAGATAAAAATAAAATATTTCAGAAGGATTGGCAGTTTGGAAAATACTCAATATTCAAATAAAATTTTCATGATATTTTGAGGACTCTCAGTTGTATATTCGTGTTTGGCTATACAATAGCTTCCTCAAATGTTTTCATACTAGATGAAGTTGAGCTTGATCTTCAGAAGATCTGTCTTCTGGAGATTATTGACCTGTTTCTGAAACGTTGACTCTCCACTGAATATCACAATTAGTTGCAGTGCAGTTATAGATACAGCATATATGCTCAGACGTAGACTTATGCTCAGAATTTGATACATTTTAGTATCGCTCAATTGTATCTCAGAATTCTGACTTGCAAGTCAGAATTCCGACTTGTATCTCAGAATTCTGACTTGCAAGTCAGAATTCTGACTTGTATCTCAGAATTCTGACTTGTATCTCAGAACAGTAGTTTAATGGAGTGAGATCGTCAGAACACAACTACTGATACTGAATGTATCATTATTATTCCCTGAGATAAAAGTCAGAATACTGACTTGTATCTCAGAATTCTGAATTTGTAGTCGACTAGCTTTATGCCTGTATCGTTGTCCGAGTTGATCTGTTATTCAACAGATAAAACGTCCTACCATAGTGTTTATTGTAGTATTTTGAATCAGTATTTATTACAGTATGTTGTACTGGGTAGGATGCCAATCATCACTCTCAAAAAAACATTTTGTTCTGTATTTGAGTTTGAAAGTGTAGGTATAAATTAATATTTTTCATTTATACTGTAAACCATTGAATATCTTATTAACAAATGTGCTTTTCGATTATTGATTTCTTAGTGATGCCGATCTAGAAAGCGATATTTTTTGAAAATGAACCAATAAAACTACAATGGAAAATCCTCAAAACATTACGAGGGGGACATGCTGAATAGCCAGTTTAATTTTCATTTACAAGGTGATCAATGGAAAAGTTAACTGTATTAAATTTTTATCTAAGCTATCTCCTAATTTGAAAAAAATAATACAACGTTCTTTATGTTTCTCCAACACCTCAGTCAAATCTAAGTCATAATAGTCCTATTTATCGACTTTGTCGGATTGCCAGTGAATATCTTGTTACAGCAGATTTATTTTTTGACGCAATCTCGATATTCAAAAAAGATATAAATGATACTTTATACAGTGCGAGTCTCTAACAAGGAACAAATTCACTAAATCAAAGGTGTTGTTTCTTTCGGAAATATGCTCGGACACGTCGATTAGTATTTTAAAGTGCCCTTATTTTAATGCAACAAAAATTATACAGTGTGTCTTGAATATGAGATATAACGTCATCGATAATTTTTTTTAAATGACAACCCTTTTTTTTAATGACTTCAACAAGTTGCACATGCCTGCCAAATTTCATTTTTTTTGCTCCTTGTCCTTTGAAAGATATTCAACAGTATCTGATTCAAAAAATGAATTCAAAATCAATAGTCTTTCGTTAACAAGTATTCAAAATATCCATTTACTAACTGACAATACCCTAAACGTAACTGAAACTCGTTTTGAACATTTCTGATTACTTCGCCAGAAATTAGCCTACACTCTTGTCTTATTCCTTCTTTTAAATCCTCAATATTTGCCGGTTTGGTTTTAAAAACTTTGCTCTTCAAGTAACCCCATAAGAAAAAGTCCAAAGGTGTTGAATCCGGAGACCTAGGTGGCCAGGTGGACAGGTCTTGCAAAATGAGAAGGCGCGCCGTCCTGTTGAAACCAGATGTTTCTATTTGGCACGTCAGCTTCTATAGGACGAGGGAACAAAATAGCCAAATTCGGAACTAGGTCCTTCTGCAAGAATTCTAAATATCTTGCTCCAGTAAGATTTTCTTGGAAGAAAATCGGTCCTATAACTCGATCACCAACGATCCCTGCCCAAACATTGACTTTTTCTGGATGTTGAGTGTGGCCTTCGCTCATCCAGTGTGGGTTTCTGTCTGCCCAATAACGACAATTTTGATGATTTACCACACCATTCAACAAAAACGTTGATTCGTCAGAAAATATAAGTTTTCTTTATGTACAACATTTCTGTCTAGTAGATCCATCATTTTTTCGCAAAACTGAAGTCTTCTATCTAGATCAGTAAGTTCCTGGAGGATTGTTATTTTATATGGATGAAATTTTGCAGCTTCAAGAACTCTTGCCACTGAAGACTGGCTAATTTCGAGTTCCGAGCTATCTGCCTAGTGGGGACATGGGGATTGTATTCGACAGAGAGAAGAACATTTATTTTGATCTCTTCACTGAGCGCACTCCGACGATGTTCATTTGTTTTTCTTAAATGCCCATTTTTCCAGAATTCTGAGATATACAAGTCAGAATTCTGAGATACAAGTCAGAATTCTGAGATACAAGTCAGAATTCTGACTTGCAACTCAGAATTCTGAGAAACAAGTCAGAATTCTGAGATACAAGTCAGAATTCTGACAAAAGAGTCAGACTTGCAAGTCAGAATTCTGAGATTCAAGTCAGAATTCCGACTTGCAACTCAGAATTCTGAGATGAAAGTCAGAATTATACAAATCGAAAAAAATATTTTTGTGTGGCCCTTCAACGCTTTCGTAGACATCTACGGTCTCAATTCATATAAACTTAAAATTATTATTTATAGACTAGTAATCAATTGTTCAAGAAACTGTTTCAATTTCTCAATGGTTTTTAAACTCACTGCGTTCGTTTATTTGTTGTGTTAATGTATACTATATCATGTCTACTAAGTGTCTACTACATGAAAGTTTATTTTCGGTTTTTCTGTTCATGGTTTGTGAACAGTTACTTAAAAGCAGAATCATTGTTATAGAGTACTGTTAATGAAATTATTGAATTTCAAAAATTTGGCAAGGGATATATAGTTTTTTCATGAACGAATTGATCCTCATCCCTACTAATCTTTCTATGTTAAATTCTAAATGTTAATGAAATTATTGAATTTCAAAAATTTGGCAAGGGATATATAGTTTTTTCATGAACGAATTGATCCTCATCCCTACTAATCTTTCTATGAAAATTGTATAATAAATTCAAGAATATGTTTTAACGTTAACGTATCTGTATCTGTAGAGTAGGGAGGGTGACTGTAGTCCCACAGCACTTAGGCCACATGTGACCCATTGTACATCCTCCCAAGGAGTTGTCCTCCTAGGTCATCGTCCATAGTGTCCTTTCCAGGAAGGTGGACAGGTCTCTGGGAGGCATCTCCTTCATATCGGTAGGTGTAGGCCAAGACTCGACGAACACACACTCTCTTATTAACGATAACTCCAAACATCCATATAGGACATGCCTGACAGTTTCATCTTCCTGTTCACACATCCTGCATAGAGGTATGTCCACTAGCCCCATATTGTGAAGGTGTTTCCTTAGTTGACAGTGGCCAGTCAAAAATCCTACTGTTAACCGTAGATTTTTCCTGGTCATCGCAAGATATTTTTTCGGCGCCAGCTTCCCAGGGTCGCCTAGGGTAATCGTGGCAAGATTCCATCCTTTGATTTCATCCCATCTCTTTAGGGATTGAACATGGGTGTGACGTTTGGATGTTCCGCAATTGTCGAGGTCATCAGGACGTAGGTGCCACTGGGTCCTAAAATTCTCAGTCCAGCCTTGGCTAAAGAGTCGGCAATGCGATTACCTTTACTCCTGTCCTTTTCTTTAACACACCTCAGGATATTATTATCTACCAAGGCTTTGGCTAAATCTTGGTGGCACTCTAGTACTAGCCCTGAGGTAACACGTTGTCTGTTCAAGGTTAATAGGGCTTGTCTGCTATCAGTACAGATGGATATGTTTTTGCCAGAGATTCCTTTCCTGGTTATTTTTTTTGTTGACCACACTGGTATTTTTTCCCATTCCCCACTTGATCCTTAGGCTCAATGATATGGGGTACACTTCACATCCTGAGCCTTCTTTGGTTTTCGAGCCGTCTGTATATATGCGTATTGCATTTATAGCATCTGACTCAGTGTTCTGTTTCATTTGTATTTTGTAGGGTTTATTAAACACAAACCTGGGTTCAATTGCATCACTGGTTGCCTGCAGCAGAGGTTGCGCAGTAAGCTCTTCTCGCCATAGACTCAGCCTCAATTGACCCATTCCTACTTCGAAGTTTACACCACCCGTGCGCAATCGTAATATGGACATTAACGTAACCTCCTTAACGTACAGGTCCAGAGGGGTCAGACCATTAATTAATTCCATTGCCACGGTTGGTGGGTTCTCATGGCTCTTGTGATGTTCAAACAAGCAAGTCGCTGTATATGATATAATTTTTGGATGGTCGTTGCTTGTAGAACTTTTGGTCTCCATGCAATGGCTCCGTACGTTAACATAGGTCTCATTATTGCAGTTTAGAGCCAGGTGACCACACGGGGTGAAAGACCCTATGTGCCTCCCACTGTCATCCGACATTGCTCATAAGCCACATATGCTCTTTTTGCTCTACTCTGTAGGTGAGAGTTCCATGTTCGCTTCCTGTCGAGGATAGTACCAAGGTATTTCACCTCTTCCGAGAACTTCAGTTTGCTTTTTAAGATATCGGGAGGTTTTGAGCCCGATAACCTTCCTTTCCCGATGAAAAAGACCATCTCAGTGTTCTTGGGATTGATCGACAGTGAGTGTTCCTTACACCATATTTCTATTAATTTGAGCCCATCTGGCGCTCTATTGCACAGTGTGTTCACTAATTTGCCGGTCTGCAAGATAACTATTTCATCTGCATTTGCAATTATGTAGAATCCATCATTATTGTGGTAACGTTAACGTTATTTATTAGTGATAGAATTGGTCGATACTCTATGAAAATACATAACGTCTTTCACAGAACAGTTCACAAAACTGCAGCACGCATTCCACTATACGATAGCTTTCTTAAACATTTTTGATACTGACAAAATACTTTACAACAAGTGTTTTATATAATACAGAAATTGGAATCATTTGAATAACTTTCTTGATGACTAATAATTTTATCAGAGTTGAAAAGTTGAACAGTATGAAAGGACTCATTGAATAGACATGTAATAAACTAAATTCCACATTATAATACTGACTTAACGGAAAAACATAATTCAATTCTGTTTAGGCATTCAGTAAATTTAAATAATTCTCGAATCTAATAATTTTCGAGCATTCGAAACAATTTTGATCGACGTTATCCCTTGGTGAAACTATCTTCCCGTTTGGTCAATATACAGGTTTGGGCAAGAGCCACTAGTTAACTTATATATTTCTGATCTATTCGAAACTGAATTTTTTTCTTTGTTTTTGATGAATTTGCTTGCATTATTATTTGTTCTGTAAGCCTTGTCTAAGTCATTCTTCCCCAAAAAAATCAGTGACGGTGGGTTCACCAGAGTATGTCAATATTTTATGATGCTCATTAACTTTCTAGAAGTGGGATGTACCAAGTAAATGACTTGTGTTCGTAGTTTTTTGGAAAAAATGGAGTCAATAATATCTACCTGTTGACAGCAATTTGTTCGATACTATCTCCGAAAATTACTTTCTTTCAATAGTCTGTGATACATTCTATTAAATGTTTTTTACTTTATGTATGATAGTGTCAGTATAGGGTTTGTGAAAAATTGGAAAATATTGTTTGTTAATAATTTTATTATAAAAAAACTGTTAACTGATTATCAATAGTCCTTCGCTGCATGTTTTACTACAGGATTCAAGTGGTTTCTGTCTAAGAGACGCTCAATTGTTTCAATTGGCGGAGTTTTTGGTATCAAACGATATAAATTTAGCGTTATCAGAAAAATTTATGTTTTTTCCTGCGGAAGCTCAATTTAAAACGTTTGTCTTTGTTCATCTTCTTTATTCAATTTTATAGTATAGTGTATCCATTCCCAATTGGAACGGCAATAAAAATAAGAGTACAGTCATAAACATTTCTTGCCCGTGGCCCCTAGTCGCCCAGATAGTTAGTAAACGTGCTATAAAATGTAGTTGAGGAATAAAAGCTCGGCTAGCTGGACTGGATGAATACTAATTTTTTGTCCGTTTCACAATATTTCTTTATTAGTGCCGTGTGTTCGTGGTGTTAAGTGAGGTAGTAGTTTTTGCAAACCAAGTTTTGGAAACTTTTTCTAGAGATCAATTACCTTAACACCAAACTGATATTTTCCTCGATAACTCTACGCTCGTTTCGCTAACAAGGTTAGCATCTTCAGGAGAAGCAAATTGATACTGAATCTGAAGACAAGGGTTAGCTGTTTATATACCTGAAGTTTTTTGGTCCGATGTGGACTTTGTGTGTCAAATGATGGTTTAGTGAAAATCTCACAATGGAGTGTTACTCGAGAACGCTATATACGGGCAGGTTGGCTGTCCTTGTTCATCTTTCACTGCCTGGACGACTGTGCATGCTGTTTTTGGCGAGTGCATTGGCTTGGGATGTGGGGGTTGAGCAAACCGACCATCGGATGCCTGCTTCCACGTAGCCCCGCTGGATACGGGGATGACAGAATCACTTCTGGTTCTGTTTTTCCCTAACTGAATGGCATCACAACGATGGCTTGATTCTAAGGTGTGTGTATCCTTGCCGAGAGGATGAATGACACTGAGCCTAGCAGCTGTCTCTATGGAACTTTCGAGATACCGGGCGCCCTCTCGTCGTAGCATCGCCTTGTCACGTTAATGCGGGACTCTGCTGTGACCCAGCTACTTGAGGGACTTTTATGGACAGAGTAAACTTGAAGATAGATTTAGAGCTTACGACTCCAACTGACCTCCCTGTAAATTTAGATCAGGAACAGGAGCTTCTTAACTCTCCAACTCCTGATCCAATAACTGAACCTAAAAAAAGGTTTGGTGGTGCAGCCAGGAAACGACTGAGTCAAGAGCGGGGTACCTTATGAAACCGTCTTGCACCAAATTCTTGAGCGGCGTTCACAGAGTCTGTGTGAGGTGGAGGAACAAACCCTCCGTGAGCAGGATAGCAAACGTTTGCGCTCAAGTGATGATTCACCTTAACTAGCCGACTACCTCATTAACGATGAAACAGCAGAGCATATACTTTGTACCTGCCCTGATGGGGACTGAATCAGGTTTTGAGAGTTCGGCAGAGCCTTACTCTTACCATCTGACCTGAAAGATCACTCACCATACAAACTAATCGGCTTCGTTAAGAAGCTGGGTTTATTTGGTCGAGTGTGAATATGTGTGAGCCACAATAGATCCTCGCGAGTTGCGGTGGAGAGTCGAATAGACCCACTCACTTTGGACCTAACTTAACCTAACATAACGCTGCCTGTTAAAAAATATGGTGATTTTTCATTTTTACTCAAAAATATTTATTTATTCATCAATTTCTATTTTGTCCTCTGCAAACTAGTCCCTTCAAATATGATAATACATTTATGCCAGCGTTTTTTCCAATCCTCGAAGCGGTTTCGATATGAACATTCTGGTATGTCCTTGAGGTCTCTTACCGATTCGGTTTTTACCTTCTCTATCGTCGCACAACGGGTCATTTCAATCTTGAGAACAGGAAAAAGTGGCAGGGAGCCAAATCTGGTGAATACGGTGGCCGAGGCATGATAACTGTTGTTTTTGGCAAAAAATTATGAACAAGCAGTGAGCAGGTGCATCATCGTGATGCAAAAGCCATGAATTATTGTTCTACAATTCACTCATTAACAGCAGGACATGTGGCAAGAACTCCTGATGCATTACGCTACAAAACTAAAAAAAGCAGTGAGCAAAAGCAGTGAGCAAAACTTATGGAGCTGTTTTTGGTATTGTCTCTCCATTGGGAGGATTGGACTCATTGATGGTTCCGATGTCATAACCATATACCCATGATTCGTCACTAGTTATGACCCCTTGAAGCCAAGCAAATCTGGATCGCTATTGAGTCATTCAACAATTCCTGAGCGATGCTCATGCTACGGTTTTTTTAATAAAAATTCAGCAATTCTGAAACGAACTTTGCTGCCAACCGTTATGCCGATATCCTCAGCAACTTCTTTAATAGCGATTAGACGTTTCTCCATAACAATTTTCTTCACTTCTTCAACATTCTCATCGGTGTTGGATGTGTTGTGGCGTCCAGGACCAGCGTCGTCATTCACATCTTCTCGACCTTCTGTGAAAAGCTCGAAAACATTTTTATGACTCAGAGTACAATCACCGTGAGCCACTGACAACAATTTGAGTATTTTTGAGCATTCATTTCTATATTTTACACAAAATTCGATGCAAATTCTTTGATGAATTTTTTTCGATGTCAGAAAATCGCCGAACACGCAAAACACTTTCAACTTTTGTGACTCTCACCAACAAAACAAACATGCTAAACAGCTGAAACTGTAAACATATGTTCGAGATGAGTCTGTCAACATAAAAAAGTCGCCAATCGAATGTACAAAGCCCGCGAAATTTTAACATTCACCCTATTATTTGAACAGAGTCCACGTATGTAATAACGTTACATTTCATAAGAATAACATTATCAAGTGAATCAAGTGATGTTACCCTTTCAATATTATTTACAAAAGTCCTAAGTGACTCCTGAACGGCATTCAATTACAGTAAACAACATCATTTTATTAGATTGAAAACTACTGAGAAGATGCTATCTTTGATGAACATTCATTGTAATTATTAGTGGAAGCCTAACACACGCAAGACGTCGAGGTGAGGAAAAGTATTTTGAGTATGAAATCACGCTATACTCACAAGATGATTGTAATATGAAATTGCGTCCAAACCGGAAGTTTAGGTACCATAACGCTCGACAGACCTGGCCGGTCTCTAGCGGAACTTAACAGAAAAATTATCGTAACAGCATCTATTGTGATCTTCACTGCATGACATTTTTCAGAAATTATGTATGACTTGCATGGTAGATTACTTAGTACTTCGTTGTAAGATACTATTGAATCTACTTTCAATGGAAATAATAATAATTTATTTTCCCAAGAAACATACAATGTTTATGGCAGAGAAAAAACATAGTTGAAAAAAACTAACTATAACATAACTAAGTTCGAACAGAGCACACAAAAAAAAGATAGATCAAAACTGATATAAATATAAATATACATACATATACATTATTATCAACATGAACATAAATGTACTCATCAGATAATATATCTATACAAACAATAAATATTTTTTCAAAATCATCTGGAAAGCATTCGGTAGCTCATTGTAAAATTTAATAACTTTATAATAAATCGTATTTTGCCCAATATTTGTTTTCATTCACATTAATTTTAGATTGCCTGACTATCTCATCGAATAGTTGTGTTGGTCACTATTAATTTTGAAAGTCAAATTTGAATGTTTGAGATTTTTTTTGGCCAAATGAATGAAGGTACATAATTTGAATTTATGTAAGTATACAAATCTGATAGTTTTTTGGTTCATACAAGTTGACTGTAGGCCCCTTGTAGTTCAACTGGTATATACATCTTATAATTTTGTTCTGGAGTTTTTTAACTGGTTTCAATAGGGAATTTATTGCCATACCCCATACTGATATTAGATTTTGAATTTTGGAATATACTAATGAAAAATAAATCAATGTAACGTATATTAGAAGTACAGCATTTATTGTTTTGAATGATATGAATTGATTTGAAATACCTGAAAGAATCTGTGAAAAATAGGTGAAAGCACTTGAATAACCTATAAATAGTCAGATCTCAGAGGAATAAGTCCAGTTATCACCCGAAGACGATTGTGGATACTAACAATCGAAACGTCGTGAAGTAACTTGGTTTGGAATTTTTCAATGTTTATCTTGTGTAAATAGATCAATTTTTTTGATTTTTGGTTGTTGCTTGTATTTCATTTCATTGTAATTTCAGTTTTTTTTGCTTGATATAATTGTTATTTTTTTAGCTAATCTTGCAATATTTTGTATTGCAAATACTCATTTCACATTTCTTATGTTCTGATCTGAATGTAGACTGCCTTTGTTGAAAATATTTCTCGATTATGGGCTTCCTTCTGGGAATAATATATGTATAAATTGAAAAATGAGAAATAAAACTTTCTATATTTTTATACCACTTGTATTTTCAACTAACGTCACTGCAGTTTCGCCCTACAAGGACATTTTTATACTAATACAATGAACTGAAATAATTAACAATGTTTATATCTTTACACCACTGTTGATAATAATAGATGGTCCTGAATAATTTCATTACCTGAATTGTGTCTATCTGTGACAATGTGGGACGCTGATCTGAAAACCAGCGAGTAAACCTGGTCGATTTGGTCATTTAGTAGGTTATATTCGCGATGTTTATGCTCATGAATGTCCAAAGATTCCAAATTATTGAGTTTCCAACTCTTTCCGGTATAGTGCAAAATTTCTGTATCGTTTATAACTATTCGGGAACTTGCGGTTGCATCCCAAGAAATGGTTTGGAAACGTCTGAAGGAACTTTCATGTTCAGCATACCATTTTGAGAAATTTCGGCCATGTTGTCCGACATGAACATCATTACATTCCGTAAAATTCAGCTTATAAACTACTGAGTTTTTATCTTGTCTACTTTATCTTTGGCATTAAAAAGGAAATTATATAACCTGGCCTGAGGTGAATGTCATTTCCACATTGTATTTTTCTGAAAAATTCCGCAAAATATACTGGATATAACAGTTTTTTTCTTTTCATCAAATTTCGTCAAAAATGAAGGGGATGAACTGCCTTTTTGATTCCATTCAAAGCTTTAGTATGAAATTAAGTCTCAAACCAAATGAAATAGATTTCAAAAGTTCAATGGACCTAAAATTTTTAATAAATTTGGAATGGAACTTCAAAGATAATCAATCATATTCTAAAGTTGCGTTTCATTTTTCGATGCATTCCATTTTTATCAAATACATGACCCAGATACTGAATTGTTTTTGCCTCTATTGAAATCAAAATAAACGTGATTTGAGAAAGTACTCGTTTTGGATTCATTTTGTGTCAGAGGTTCCAGTTTTACGACATTTATCAACAAGAATAAAACTAAATTTTTGTAAAGTAGGTATTGAACAATATTTTAAGGCTTTTTCATTAGTTCAGACTTCCATTGTCTAATATGATATAAATTAATTTGAAATCCCTGAAAAAATCTGTGAAAAATTAAAAAGGTTAGGTGAAAAACAGCAATTATATCAAGCAAAAAAACTGAAATTCCGATAAAATAAAATACAAACAACAATACAACAATGAGAAAAAATTGAAGTATTAATACGAGATGAAAATTAATTGTGTTAATAGTCCAATTTTTTGTTGTTGTATTGTTGCTTGTATTTTATTTAATTGTAATTTAAGTTTTTTTGCTTAGTGTAATTGTTGTTTTTCAGCTATCCTTTTCAATTTTTACAGATTCTTTCAGGGATTTCAAATCAATTTACATCATATGATATAATGGAAGCCCGAACTAATGAAATGCACCATGAAATATTGTCAACCACCTTCAAATAAATTTCAAGGTTTTGTTCGAATATTTTGAATCGATATATACCCCCAAATATTTGTCTTTTTTTATAATTACTAAATGACTCCAGATGGCAGTACCGTCAATTGATGATATGATATTTTCAAGATCAAGATCTTTCAGAGATAATAGTACTTTATTCATTTCGATGTATAAATCATATCATATTTACCAGTACCTGTGAAAATGTCTTAGAATCCATGAAATATTTTATAACTACTCTTTACTTTTTTCGAAATTTGTGAATTGAGTATTGTATCCAAACCCAATAATGATAAATTTTTCTGAACAATGTATTATTTCAGAATCCACACTTCCTTTCCAATTGATCATGAAATCACCGAATGACTTTTGCTCGATACTTGTTTGATTCATGTTTGCTTTGTAATATACATTTTCAGTCAATTCAGAAGAATGACTGGAATCAAATATCAATTTGGCATCATGTATCACCTTTGAAGGAAATTTTATGTATTTTGCTGTTAATTATGATTTGTTTTGAAAATTTCTATGTTTTTTAAAAACATAAAAATTTCCATTTCTCTTTTCATTATGATCTCCTACCACGTAGTAACGGCTACATCCATTAATTTATTTTGTTTTGATGATATGAGAAAATTATTTCGGGTAGGTACATTAAAGTTTAAAAAACGATCTGAAGGATCATGTACTCACTCAGTAGACCACAAAGTACTTCAGTGTTATTTATTTATTATATTTATATAGTTATAAAAACAAAAGTGAGTTCTCAATACGAATGCAACATTATCATGAGGGTAGGCCAATTGATTAAATGGTTTGTCGTGCAACGTGCAACTCAAACTGAGATCTTAACTCGGATAAAGATGAAGTAATGAAATTCAGATGATCATATTCATTTGCAACTGTTTTAGCAACTGTTTTAGCCATAATTATTTCGATGGACGTGAATATGAAAAGTTTCATCAAATCTAGTGTTTCGAGAAAGTACTTGGAACAGTATTTTCGAAGGGAAGTTAGGGGTGTATAGTTATTTGTTGATCATTTTATGCAGGAAAGCCGAGTCTCTGTGACTTCTTCTGAGATGAAGTGAGGACAGGTTGGTGTACTGCTTGCAGTACTGGTAGATGAAGTGAATATGAAGCCTAAAATTGACAATTAAAAAATATGTGCTGAATGATATGAAGAGAATTCCAGATAAGAGATAAATATTCAAGGTGTGGTCTCTATAATGTTTTCAAGAAGTTAATTTCAAAAAGGACACCTGAGTTTGTGATATTGGAAACAACGTCCAATACCAAGTTATCATTATTGTATTCAAAAATGAGTAGCATTTCACAAGGATGAAATCTCATAACATAATATATCGTTTGAGCAGCACCAGGTAGCAATGCTGTTCAAATCACTTTGGAGATTCAAGGCATCAGCACGAAACATAATATCAGCGAATAGCTTGAGATAGTCGGCTAATGGAAGGATCGTACCTTAGAAATACAATACAAGACCTTATACCACTTATGAATGCATTGGTAGTGGGCCTGAGTGAGAACCTTGAGCAATAACAGATGTTACTACTATTTCTGTGAGCATGAAGTTGTTAACTCTGATGATTTGATATTTTCCAATAAGGTTATCTGCAATTTGGGTAATCTGCAGTTCGGGGATGATCCAGATAGGCCAAGGCTACCGAGCTTGAAGATTAAAAGTTTATGGTTCACCTTGCTGAATGCCTCAGAGAACTCAATGTGGATAGAAGCCACCTGAAAACCCGTCTAGTTGATTAACTAAGTTGAGTTCATTTGATTTTCCTGATTGAAATTCGTATTGCTCTGGGATACTTATGTTGGAAAATACTTTATCAGAATAAAATCTGTTGTTATGCTCTCAAATAGCTTGGGCCCAATAGTCTTCTATATTTGATTTATAAAAAAAAACTGTTTTTCCGTTAACCAGCTGTCGCACCTCTACGAACGACAACCCTCAGAAGTCGAAACTTGTACTAGCTAAGGATTAACGAGGTCTTACCTTTTACCGTGTGATTCCTAACACGGGTTGGACGATAGCAAGTGAAGATCGATCGTTCAGACTAGGGCTTGAACCACCGACCAACACGGCAGTCAATTCGAATGAGTGAACAAAGCACCCACGCCAAACCGCTTGGCTACCGACCGACCATATATGTCTTGAAGCTATCGTTCCAAATATGAGACTCTTCAGTTCCAAAGTAAACAAAACAATATGGGAAAATTTCTGTAGGAGAAAAACAAGTTGAAACAGCGTACCGTATATACAATGATATCACCACCTCATCAAATGACTTAGATTCATTTACTTTATATCTGACAAGATACCAGATAAAAGATTACAAAAAAGTTACCGACAAAATCGTTTTCTGTTTGTAGCAAGGTGTATTTTATTACGAGTATAAATATTCGGGAAAACATTTTATATCATTTCGAAAGCAAAAGCTGTTTCGATATTGAATGCGGGTGGATGACGACAAATAATTATTAAACAGTGACACTGTTTGTGTACCAATTACCTTACCTGCATAATATACGTAACTTATTGATTAAAGTGAAACGTGACGAGATGTATAATTTGAGTCAATGAGGCATATAAATGGACGAGGATTACACATCCTAAATGAGGGAATGGTTCAAATTGACCACATTACCTTTAATGCGGTGGAACAGAAGAAACTGGTTTCTACCTAGATTAACTATGTGGTGAATATTCATTTTGGTTATTTTCATTTCATTTCTGTTGAAATTCAATTCAAATACATTTTTCATTTACCTAAGCAAACTCCTGAACCGTTTTTCTTGAGTTGCAGGGAGTTGAAATGTCAGGAGGAAGTGACAAAAATAAGAAGTGGTCCCGCAATATTGTCCAAGTGCAATATCTACGTGAAGATGTAGCAACTTCTGAAGTGGAAGCTGAGCATGTTGTTAATTCAAGATAACTAGGGAATGTCTCCAGTGATCCAAAAGATGGAGAAGCTCTAATACCAATAATTTTTCAATCGTTACCTTTAGTTTTAATTGCCTATTCTGTTCGTTCTCTGAAGGTCATTTATTAACCCAAAAATAATGAGAAATTTGCCAAAAACTGGTAGATTTTCACCAGAAACTGAGAGAATTGAATTGTATCACTAATTCTATCAGGCATGGAGAAAAAAATCGCAAAACCTAAAGAAGTACAAGCTGTCAAAGTTGTGAAGATCATTTATGATATTCAGTTTTGAATTTCAAACCATTTCAACTGCTGTGAACAACTTTCATCTACTAATTTTTTGAAATGAGCTAATCAATAGAGATATTGGAGAAGTTATAGACACGAAGAAATAGCATATTGATGGAGACTCATTTCTACTATTTAATCTTATCTAGTTGTATGTTCGTAAGTATCTACAGATTGTCATAGTTTTGGCTACTTCACGATTATATGTTAGAGAAAGCACTCGAGAAATGATGATTGTTTCTGCCCATACAATACTGTTCACTCATTAAACTTCTGATGGTCAATAAAGTATCTTTTTCAAAAGACGTCTTCTTGAATCTTTCAGAATATTTCTAATTCTTTTATTTTTCGTTACACTATTTCCCTTTTCGAAGTGATCGAATATATCAAAAAGCAATGAAATGGAAGAAAAATTTTATTTTGAATGAACAGAAAAATATAATAACTGAAACAAAACATAAATTATATTGAAAGTGTCACTCTCCGAACTGGACACTATGTTCATGAAACATGTTGATTATACAACAAATGAAATCATCTGAAAGAACAATTCGTTTATGTCAGTCTCAACTTCCTACACTGTATAGGTTAATGGACTGACATCTATCAGAAAACAACTACTCCCCTGGCTAGTACCACGAAGGGCGTTGGATTATATCCGACAAGTGCAGGATTCTTTACTTAAGTTTTTTCTGCATATGTTGTTGGCGATACGACTGTTGCAATATATTTTCAGTTATTGGAACAAACTTGCAGACTCGAATTCGTGCTGTTTAGCCACTCGTCGGTGCAAGGTAGTATCTATCATCAACATAAAATCGATGATTTCCAAAAATTGAAAATCGAATTCCTTCAGAGTATCATTCCTCGAACTAGGCTGAAGCGGACAACAAACAACAGGTTTGTCATCGTCCCATCTGCCTGTAAACGGGATAACCAATAAACACATTTCCACTATATATCCAATATATTGCTTTGCTGATGACAGAACAATTGTCTCGTCCATTCCATTTATATTCCAGGATATCAGCTACGGAGGCACATCTTCACCGGCAGCAGGAGGTTGCATATCTATATGAGGATCTAGAAGTGATTTCGAATTCGGGTGAAATCAACCAGGTTCAACTCTGTCAGAAAAACCCAGGCATCGGTTTTTCCCAAGAAGATGAATATCTTCGAACCGGATATGATACAGTCAGGTCAGATAATTTCGCTTTCTGCTTCGATAAGTTTGTTGGGGGTTGAAATGGACACCAATATGTCTTGGCACAATCATGTCGCTGAAATTGCGAAGGCAGCTTCTCAAAAGCTTGGAACACTGTTCAGAACCAGAAAACTGTACACACCTCAGCAACTTTTGACACTTTATGAAGCTCATAGATCTAACCTTTTTTGACGTATTGTTCTCATGCTCTGTCCCCAAACAAACCCTGAAGTTGCTGGATTCCATCCAGAACAGAGCCATCTGCCTGATTGGAGACGCGAACTTTACTTGCAACCTTGATAGTCTGGAACATCGAAGAAAGGTTGGAGATTTGTCTCTCTTCTATAGATACTTTCACGGGAAGTGTTCAAGTGACTTGGCACATTTGATTCCACCAAGAGCAGTATATATCAGAAATACGCTACGGACTATTGCTGCTCATCGTTTTGAGGTTCAACTGAGTACACCTCGAACTTCACTGTTTAAGAACTCTTTCATCTTGAGAACAGCGTTTATGTGGAATAAACTTCCTGAATATGTTTTTCCAAATGGATTTTATCTCCAGCGATTCAAATCCAATGTGAATCGCTACTTTCGCACAGGCACCGCTCTGAAAGCGCCTCAAGGATTTTCCTGCAGTGCTTGTATTTTGTCTTTGAAAAAAAAACTATATCACTGAATTTGAATTCAAGTATTTATCACTTAAAATTATAAACTTTTATTTATATATTCAGTTAGCTTTGCTGTATTAATTGCAAGGATTGATTTGTTTAGATGTCAGATTTCTCAAAATTTCAAGTTTCAAAAAGTTGTTCAACACCAACACAACTCCTCAAATCCGTGGCTATGAATGATAGAATAAATGTCCATATAACCATGTTTCGGCAAACATCAGTGAAAGATGCACATCCAAGGAAATCAGGAAATAATGAATATTAAAAGCCACTAATGCTAATTGATGATGATTTTATCTACTAGGATATTATAACTAGGTTGAAATACGTAGAACATCCATGTGAAATAGTGGAATTCAATACTACTATCGAGAAAAATTTAGCTGAATAGGTTGACGGTTTTTGTTTTGTGCCAGTACTAGAAAATAATTTTTTCGTCATCATTGTAGTTGATTAAACTGTGTGGTCTGTTCTCGCAAGTCTTGTTAGTAAATAAATGCACAACATGGAGGAATTCAGTCTTTTCCACAGCTACAAGGTACAGTACTATCGATGAAAAAGTTGCAGAATATTGTTTTTAGGCTTCGCCGACGGACACTTCCAAATATCTTTCATTATTTACAAAATATGACTCATTGAACTAATAATTTTCCTAATTCTCACAAGGCTAAGATGAGATATAGGTATGAGAATCATATATCTTACAAAAATCGTTGTAATAGAATATACAGTTTGATCGTCTAACTTTGTTATTATATTAATTCGGATAAACCAACAAACAAGGCTGTCAGAGCTGTATTCAGAAGAGGCGAGTTTGACCCTTTTAGAGCGCAATATTTCAAAGAATTATGGTTGGTGAATTACGAAGAGACGGAAATCGGTTAATTAGCTTTCATCAAAGCATGTCCGAAGTCGATTCGTGAATCATTCTTGATTATCATTTTTCACGATACAAAAGACTCTGAAAAACAGATACTGTTTTATATGAATTGATTTTCCATTTCAAATGTTTCCTAATATAATAATAATAATAATACTAATAATAATACTCGTTTCATACATATATTTTGATAGATTAGGTACATGCGAAGTTCAACTCAGTTAGCACTAGTGTTACTGAGTTGTTCTTCTACTCAACCTCAGCTAAGACATAAAGAAAGTACTACATATTTATTATGATGCTGGAGAAGACGTCCATTAGTGAACTGGATGTAATGGATATCATGTTACGTGGAATTCAAAAAAGCACATAATCAAATATCTAATGAACTTACATACCTGAATGTTCACAAAAATGACGATTTACGTTGTTCTAAGATCGTCGTAGATTCTGATAATGATAATAATGATAATAAACACCCTCAATATACTTTTAAAAAACAAAGGAGAATTTTTTTTGTAAAAATCAATATTAAAAAAATATTTTTGAGAATAAAAGGCGAAGTTCAGTTCAGTTCTAGAATAAATTCAGCAACTGTATTGCTCTGAAAAGCCCTAAAAAATACCTCTGCACTAACCCAATGATTATTCATTTGGAAAAATTATCTAGGTTTATTTCAAAAGGATCTTCACCTCCAGTGTTACACAAAATAATGAACATCAATATTTCTGACTCATATTGCTTTCAATCAGTCGGAAGTATCTGTAGCGCTCTGCAACAGAAGATGACCGTTAGCGGGAGTAGACTGTTTTTCGCTTCATATAGAAACCCAAAGACGATTGTGGATATCAACAATCGAAACGTTGTGAAGTAACTTGACTTGAAATCTTTTGAATTTTAATTTTTATTTCATTCTGGCGTTGAATCTGGTCATTATTACGCATTGCTCAACGAGGAAACGGACTGGTTTAAGTTTGACGATAGTTGTGTCACTAAATATTCTGGCAATATCTTGAATTTATTGGGGCATCTGATACCCTACATTCGATTATATGATTATATGTTGTGGAATTGGCCGCGGTGGTAATGCGTCCGACTCACGATCTGAAGATCGTGGGTTCGATTCCCGCTTCGACCAGATATTTTTCTTGAGAGAATTTATCTGGTTGAAGCTGGAATGATTCTGCAAATTTGTTGCACGTTAAAAGGTAAGACCTCCTTAGTCCTTAGCTCGCACAAGTTCTCAACTTTTGAGAGTTGTCGTTCGTATGGGGGCGACAGCTGATTACCGGAAAAACAGATTTTTTTTAAAGAGATTAAATTGGCAGATAACGATCTTAAGATGATGTGGTGCTGCAGGTTTTCCGGTTGTCCTGCAGTTGAAAAACTAAATGCGCCACTGGAATCAATCAAGTCGCCCCGGAGCGCCAATAAATTTTTGTTGTTGTTTCATATTTTCATAAATTGTTTTACTTTTTTTAAAACATAAAAGTATTTATTTTTACATTATTGCAATTTCTTTTCAGAGGTTTTTTGACTAATATCATTGTTATTCTCAGCTATTATTGTTAATTTTCATTTGTTATTTCAGAGATTTCAAATCATATCATATTAGACAATGTAAGTCCGAACTAATGAAATTTATTATTATGGTGGTTTCTGAGATGAGATAAGTGTGTTTTCGTCAACATATCATGGATATATGTCATTTTCAAATACTTCGTTTATGTTGATGGAAAAGAGGTTTGCTGCAATGTAGATAAAAACACCAGTGTTGAAGGAAAAGGTGCTCAAGACACAACCATATATGACTACTTGCGAGGGAAGTTTTCCAATCAGCCCTAACATGTAAGTGTAACTACCCATTCCAGGATACTACCATTCCACTGTGTGGTACACATTGATAAACAGTTCTAGATAGAGTTTTATATGAGAACTTCTTTGAGAGGTATCTTTTTCAAGTTCCATTACAAATATTCACTTTACAAATTAATATATGACAGAGATAAGATATAAAATTTCACGTAATCCTCAATGATGGACATCGAAGTTTCGAAATAAGACATTCGTCTTTCCACCTCATCAGTACCGTTTTGGATAACAATACAAAATGAGGCACTCAATTCAGTCATAGAAGAGTTGAATCCACCCTTGTCACTATGACAGTATGCAAAGACATTCATACGATTATTTGGTATCATGTTTAAACTGAAAGGAATATTTCCTAGGCGTTTTTTTTTTCAGTTTGTATCTGAAAATAACTTTTATGCAGAGTCTACACATTTTTATAAAATAGTTTATGTTGAACCCAATTGCTATCTTCATCAATTAGGAAATTTTCCACATTTTTTTTTGAAGATGGAGGAGTAGAAAGCCGAAATCTTTCTTCCCCGAAAACTAATCTCACCTTTCAACACTCCTTTTCAAAATATTTTTCATGTAAGTTCTAATCCATAATTATTTTCAGTAACTTGAAAGTTTCACATTGAAGATAAGGTTCTACATGCAAGGAGTCCAAGTCGGGAATTTCCCACAGAAACGAACTATGACCCACGCCCACAATGAGTTTGTGAATTATATGTGAGAATTTCTTGATTTGCTACCAACGGTCCATGCGTGTCCTCTCAGAGCTGTTTACACCGATTTGTATTCTAACGGTAGCAATTGAAACAGGAACCGTGTCATAAAATGAACTCAACATCCAAAAGATAGCATATTACGATAAAAAAATATACAACGGTATTCAACATAAAGTCATTAGAAATGATTGAAGAAGTGACCAAAAGAGAGTATTTTTCATTATTTAGATGATAAAAAGAAGTCAATTTATAAATCGATGACAAATAGAGGATGGTGGGGCAAGTGAAACACCTTAAGGTTCAACGATTTATAACTTCTTTACTTTTAGAAATTAAACAACGTGTATTAGGTAAAAATCAAATTTAATTATTCAAGTTTTAATCTAATAATGAAGAAGGAACAAAATATTAACTTTCAGAGAAACGTAAAGGTTTAAAAAAATTGATAAATGACTTACTTGCCGCAAGGTGTGGGGTAAGTGAATCACCCATATGGGGCAAGTCCTTATACTAATTATCAACGACAGTTGTTACAAATATAATTATTAGCCCCTGGTTCATTATCTGAACACTCCTCGTGCATCCAGGCACCACATTCTACGCATATGATCCATTCTTCGTAACAAGTATCTTCATATATTTCATGACAGTTAATGCATATTTGGCCCTGCTTGCCCAAAACTCTTCTTGGCTGATTCAGCTTTTACTGTTCTCAATTTCTCTTTCAATTTCTCTTCTAGTTGGTCTCTGTAAGGTGAACTGGTGATTATTTCATATTCTTCTGTGGTTCTGGATTTTGTTTTGGTGTTGCTTTTCTTTTGAGATGGTTTTGGGATTGGACTTAATTTTGAAAACGGGACATAACAGCATGAAGGTTGTTATGGCTCTAAACTCACTTTTGTGTCCTTTTTCTTTTACGGTGATCGAGGGATTGGACTTAAATTTGAAATAATAATAACACTGCACCACGGTTGATCTGGCTCTAGAATTGTTATGATGTTGTTCTTGCTGTGAGGTTGTTTTGGGATTGGATCTGAATCTGAAACGGAAACAGAACTGCAGGACGGTTGTTCTGTTGGTTCTGAAAAATCTGCTAGGATGCCAGGATCGTTCTGGATGTCATCTTCAGGCGACTCTGGATTATGGAAGTTTGCGAAATTTACGGAATTAACAGAGGGATTGATATTTTCTGGGTTGGATTTTTGATAATAGGAGCCATGTCATATTCAATGATTCTAGAGCCGGGGTGGTTTGTTAACCAGTTGTCCATTTCTTTTGGCAGGTAGGTTTTGAATGGTCCGAATACGCTTACATCAAGAGGGTGTAGCCTATTTAACGTATGAGGAGATGAACTCAAAATGAAAACTGTGGAATTTATAACCAGATTTATTGACTCGATGGACTTGGCTTGAATGACCGTTTAATATCAGTAGACTCGGAGACTCCTTCATCGTTTTAGTGTAGTCTATAAAATTCTTCAAAAACGAATAGGTCGGCATCCATCCATCCTGATTTAGCAGGAAATCCTACTATTCTAGGAAATACATCATTCACCAAAGTTGGATTCATTCTTATACGAGGGAAGACTACAAATGGTGAAATGAAGCTGCCCGTAGCACTGACACATGCTAATAAAGTTGTATTCTTTCCTCTTTCTAATGAAGTCAATCTATCCACTTGCTTCCTTCCTTTTTCGGCTGAGATTTTTTCTGGCTTTTCAACGCAGGTAATTCCTGTCTCGTCAGAGTTGAATATCTTATGCGGGGAAAATTGTACTTATCCAATATATCTTTGAAATTTTCAAAAATTCACTAACTCTGTGCTTGGAAAATCCTGTCACTCTTGCTTCAGGTGTTCTGATAGAGAGGTTTCCTTGACGTTTTTAAAATGATATCAGCCAGTCTTTTCCTGCCCGCTTCCGATCTTTATTAAATGGATGATTGATTTGGTTAGCTTCAGCAGGCTGAAATGCAATTCGTCGAAAATCTGTGGTTGAGAGTCCATAAAATAGCTTTTCTAAGTGTATAATATGTTCACACAATTCCATTTCCATTTCTTCAGTAAACACAGGTTTATAACCGGATTGAGACCCTGACGCTTTAACAGTGAGTGTATGCTAGTTCTCGGAGCTTTGAAGACCACACTAGCTTTCTTGATCGACGTTTCTTCATTCTGAACAGTTTCTAAGGCACCTTGAATAGTATCTTCTGAGTATGGCCCTTCTTGGGTCTTACGCACGTATTTACGGACCATTTTCAACCTGCAAAAAATACAAATAACTTACTAACTACTTATTCATATATGTTACTGTGGGGCAAGTGAGTCATGACTACTGAGCTATGACTCACTTGCCCCAACGTGACATCGAAATCTTTAAAAATGAATCAAAGCAGAAACGGTACGATTGGCAACGTTCTCAGCCTCAGACGGTATTACTCAAATATAAGGTTATGTTACATTCGTAATGAAATATCTAGATAAAACCTTTGAATTACAAAAAACCCTTAAGTAATTCACCTTAATTATAACATAGCAAAAATTGGTATTCAAAAAATATTTATAATCACTTCACTTCTGGTAGTTTTCAGTGAATTTTATATTCACACCATGTACTTGTTGCTATGGTTCGTTCAGTATTGTCTGAGAGTAAAAGAATTTCAAGAATGCAAACATATCACTACATCAAAGAAAGCAACATAGTCGGCCCACACAAATATCACTGCAATCATTGAGATATGTCTACCCTCTATATCCCTTGAGGACGCCGCTAACGTGCCATTAAAATAGGGATATGCGACAAAGAACGCGAAAACACCGACAAAGAATGTGAAAATACCGCCAAAAGAACCGCTCGATGTTTTTTCTGATATTACGTTTAAGATAATATTATTAGGCGTCGGACTGGAGGTATAATATAAATTTTCCATTGATATATTCTGTATGATGAGAAGATGATTAAAATATGGTGAAAACAATTTTTTTTAAAAATTATATTTGAAATAGTTTTTTATTATTTAGAATTGTTACCTTCTACAGATCTATAAAATAATCAGAATATTGAATTTACAAATAAATACAAATGTAGAAAGGGCAAAAAGTTACTGCATTTGAAAAAATGAAATTTGTCATTAACTTGAATTTGGAATTTAAAACGTCACCATCTGGTGACGTTTTAAAGACTCTATCCATTTTCTTCATCCAACCTAATTGAATCAAAACATTATAATTTGTAGTTATGATTCGTCTTTTAATGTAAATAAATTTGATATTATTATTATCGGTGTCAATACCGATAATATCAAATTGATCTTCGTTATAATAATGAAGATGAATAAAGTATTCGAAACATCAACACATAAGTATACAAATAGAATAGATTTCCGCGGCTAGAAATTTGAACATCTGATTTCGAGTTGAACAGCGTTCAAAATTTTGCGTTGTTCGACGTTTCGTCTTCGACTTTGACACATTCAGGAAGTAGAGAAGTGTGGCTGCACTGAGAGATACACTTTACATATATTCTCGTTGGTTTGGAAATGATGATCCATATTCCTTATTGGATTTTATAGTTTATTCAGAAACGATGTTATAGATTCAATGGGAATACTTACTTCGAATAAGATATTGCGATAATTTTAATCTGGAAAAAGTCTACAGGGATTCGTTGGGTGATTCTTCACTGGATGAATCGGTTTCATTAGGATTGATGACAACTGGAATATTTTTTTCTGATGATGAGTCTATGCGATCATCCAGATCCCACATCTCTGCTTCGATTCTGATTGTTTTGTGGATACACTTTTCCCAAGCTTTTTGGTCGACTATTTCCAGAGCACTATATAGGTATTACTTTACTTCACACAGCTTGAAGGTTTTATTATTCCTTGCGATGAATCTTTTAACTTGAGCCCAATCCAACTCAATTCAATTAACAGTGATAAGCCGGCAACCGAAGAACCGACATTCCTTTAGTCTTTACCATCTCATCGGTGACATATCTGATGAATTTTGACTGATGTTGTTTATCCAAGTTGAGGAGCTCCGCTTTCAATATAATATGAATAGTTTTCATTTGTAACCACTCAGTAATATCTACTTTCTTCCAACACGACGTCGGCAGTTTCTCGACTCGTCTACTGTGGTAACTTGCGTTATCCATTATCATTACGGATCGCTGCGGAAGTTTTACAAGTATGTCTTTAAACCATTCTTCGAATACTGTGGCATCCATTTATTAATGATAATCCCCATTTTTCTTCGATTCAAACACCACCAATCCTTCACTGCTGCCTGTTTGAGTGATGATAAGACGACGACCTTTTCCAACTGGAATTTTCAAACCAGTGGACCAACCTTCCATAAAGGCTTGTCTTCCACTTTTGATGTTCTGATCTTGCCAAACCTTCGAGACGGTATGACCCTCATTGACCCATGTTTCACCCAAATAAAAAACAGATTCACCTAGTGCTCTGGCTTTCTTTATTTCTCTTGAATAGTTTCTTCTTCATTCTACAATCTCTGATTTTTCTATTAACATGCTCTTTCTATCTTGCTTTCCAAAGGTGAAATTCAGCTCATGTTATATCTTCCATAATCGAGTTCTTCTCATATCAGGAAAAAAAGTGTCTTCACGAATAACTGACAAAACTTTATTAAAAAAAATTGTTTTAAAATCTGTTTTTCCGTTAACCAGCTGTCGCACCCCTACGAACGATAACTCTCAGAAGTCGAAATTTGTGCGAGCTAAGGATTAACGAGGTCTTACCTTTCAACGTTTGATTCCTAACACGGGACGATAGCAAGTGAAAATCGATTGTTCAGACTAGGGCTTGAACCACCGACCAACACGGCAGTCAATTCGGTTGAGTGAACAAAGCACACGCGTCGAGCTGCTTGGCCACCGCCTGGTAGGTATTTCATTTTTTACGGGTGTACTGTTCTCCTAATAGAATTCTTCACTTTTTCATCGATAACCAAACACTTTCTACCAGTGGATACTTTCGTCTCGAAAAATTTGTTGTTTTCCTTGAGTTCCTTGAGAATTCCAAAAATTGTCGATCTATTGACATCGGTCATACTCGCGCATTTTTGCACTATTTCCTCCCAACTTTTTATTTCGGGCGGATATTGTATTCTTAAAGAATCATGTACATTCATAACAATAGTTTTTTCATTTATATTTAATGGTGACAATTTCGGACGCTTCACGATTCCCAGACAACTAGTTCCATGTTGTATAGCTTTTCATTCAACGCGCTCTCGAAGTAAACTGAAGAATATAACGAATAATCCCGCTAAAAAGCCAAGTCGATTTTATAGATGGGTGCGATGTGTCTGTTGACAGTATAATTCAAAGGAATATCTATTTATACTGCCCCTGCAACTAAATACCTATTTGTTGGAGAATGTCTTGGTTACTACTGGACATATTTCAACATTTGACATAGTAGATTTGTTATTACAAAGATGAGTACTTTTTGATCATTCCCATATTGATTTCAATTTAAGACCCACCAGTAGACAGCTGTTTCAGCCTATTGGGCATCGTCAGTACCGCGTCCTCGCTTGAAGACAAAATGAGAAAAAAAAACCAAGAAAGTACTTGATAAAAATAGCTGCGTAAACAAAAGCGAAACATAAGTGGAACCACCCATTGATGTGACACCCAAGTTAACTTGACAAGTTTTTTATGTCAGTGTTGGTGGTTTGACCAATCAACCGACAATTGCGGTAGCAGAAATTTGGGAAGCTGACCTGAAATGCCATCGGAAAACGAATCCACATGTTTCTAGAAATGATATGAAATCTAGAAAGGTTAATGCAGTCAAGCTGCTGGAAAATAATTCCATGAAAATCGAAAAGTAAATAGATAAGTAATTTTTGATCATTCCCATATTGATTTCAATTCAAGAGCCACCGCTATACAGCTGTTTCAGCCTATTGGGCATCGTCAGTACCGGGTAGGCGGTCCTCGATTGAAGACAAGATTTTTATGTCAGTGTTGGTGGTCTGACCAATCAATCGACAACTGCGGTAGCAAAAATTTGGGAATTATGTCTTAAGAATTGGAATTGGACACTACGAGTCTCATTAGTTTAGTCATCGTCAGTACCGCCTGCCCGGTACTGACGATGCCCAACAGGCTGAAACAGCTGTCTACCGGTGGCTCTTAAATTGAAATCAATATGGGAATGATCAAAAAGTACTTATCTATTTATTTTTTTATTTTCATGGAATCATTTTCTAGCAGCTTGACTGCATTAACCTTTCTAGATTTCATATCATTTCTAGAAACATGTGGATTCGTTTTCCGATGGCATTTCAGGTTAGTTTCCCAAATTTCTGCTACCGCAGTTGTCGGTTGATTGGTCAAACCACCACCACTGACATAAAAAACTTGGCAATTTGACTTGGGTGTCACACCAATAGGTGGTTTCACTTATGTTTCGCTTGCCTTTACGCACACTATTTTTTGGTATTCAAGCTATATGTAGCAATAGGTTCACTTACCCAAATTCAATCTTAATTCAAGTTATCCAAATTTATCTACCCTAACCTCACGTAGTATTAGGTATGAAATTTCTGAAACAGGTAATCCTCCTTCTAATAAGAATAATCAAATTATATATAATCATTCTATAAGATATATTCCAAATTTAACCGCTAAATTACTTAATATATTTCGTGACATAAAAAGTATTAGAATTTCTACCAAGATTTATAAAACAATTCCAACCCTATATTCTAAAATCAAAACCCCTCTCAGCAACAAAGAAAAATCTAATGTTATATATAGTATTCCATGTTCTTCTTGTAATTCAATTTAAATTGGTGAGACCAGTCGTAATCTATCTGGAAGAATCACTTCACATAAAAGTGACTGCAGACTAAACAAACGTTCCTGTAGACTAGCTGAACATGTTATCTCTTCAGATCATGTTATGGATTATCAAAATACTAAAATTTTAACAGTTGAAAATAATAAATTCGACAGGCTTTTTCTAGAAATGGTTCACATAAGTAAACATAATAATAATTTAAACTAAAAATCAGAAATACAAAATTTCAGTCAAATTTACAATTATATTCTAACTTTTGATAAATAAAATTGAACAAATAATTTCAATATCATATTACTAATAATTTTTCACTTACACTTACATTTAAATCTCACTGTATGTGTAAATATTATAATAATCACATTTTCTCTGGTGCTGTAACAAAATTTTCAACGTCAAATTTCGCATTTGACTTTTCGTTTTATGTTCGGATTTATATGCCTTTTTTTATATTTTATACTAACTTTGGTGAGTTTTTGTAACATATCTATTGCTGTATAATGGTCACATGATCTTTATTTTGTAGATATTCTTGATAAAGGAGAAATATATATATATATATATATATATATATATATATATATATATATATATATATATATATATATCTATAGTCTAGTTGAAAAAACCAGACATCATGATGCTGGTTGTACGAATTGTTTCAAAAGACGCACCTGCCCCGTATAACTCACTTGCACCACCCTCACCAATCATATATTTTACTGGGGTATCTACAGTGTGCCCAAAATAAAGATGTCTATCATGAGGATCTGTTAAAAAAAATCTGTTTTTCCTTTAACCGGCTGTCGCCCCCCAACGAACGACAAATCTCAAAGTTTGAAACTGGTACGAGCTAAGGACTAACAAGGCCTTACCTTTTGACTGTGATTCCTAACACGGGTTGGACGATAGGAAGTGAAAATTAACCGTCCGGCCTTGCGGTTCGAACCACCGGTTCGCACATCGCTCGATTGACTGAGAGGAGCTGATCATCCACCAGGCTACCGCCCTTCTAGGAAACCATAGTTAATACAGAAAAAGTTGAATTGATAAAAACATTCACGATTTGAGGAGTTAGGAACAAGCTGTTGAGAAAACCGTTGAGTCCGCATTTTTATCATTTAAATTAGAAAAAATTTTATCAGATTTCGAACGTTTTAATAGTAAGAAATAGTAATAATAATAATAATAGTAAGGATAATAATAATAATAATAGGCGAGGCGCCCGAGACCCTAATGCACTTGCTATCAGCATGTCCAGCATATGCGGTCTCGGCCTATATCCATCGACATAACGCGGCCCTAAGAGTGCTATATTACCACCTACGGCACTCTTACGGTATTGACGAGACACCGGTGTTGCCCTACGCTCCGGGGATATTGAATCCGTTGTGGGGAACGAGAAGTGCCGAATTTATTGGAACTATTCGTTCCCCACCCTCAGGCTCATACAAGCTAATAAGCCTGATGTAGTCCTTCTCGACCACCAGACCAAAACGATATTTGTCATGGAGTTTTCAGCTCCTGGCGAGACGAATATCGTCAGAAAAGAGGAGGAAAAACGGATAAAATATCGAGATTTTCTCTTCGAACTCCGCAGACTCTATCCAGATCACTCTGTCAAGATGGTCGTTCTGATTATTGGAGTCCTTGGTGGAATGATGTCTTCTCTACTCTCGAATCTCAAAATCATACCGGCTTGCCGCACTAAGGCAGAAATCTTAGCCGCACAGATGCAGAAGGCTGTCATTCTTGGCTCACTGCGTTTGCTCAGGGCACATGATTCTCGGACCCAATGATCACTTACCCCACGGTGTGGGGAGTGGTCATTGGTTGATAATGCTGGCGCGCCCTCCCGAATGTATCGGGGCTTCGGGGGATAGGGCCTGACCAGCGCACACTACGGTGAAAAAAAAAAAAAAAAAAATAATAATAGTAATAGTAGTGAAATGTCAAAAAAAGGTTCTCAGCGTATTTTCACGTTTCAAAAATGAACAACAAAACTTTAAAAATTGTTATGATAGGTAGTGGCGACATTGAAACCGACTTTTTCGAAAGGTTCAGAAGTCAACATCATTGGCATATTTCACATAAATTCAATTTTCCTTTGACATTTGTCGAGGACATTTAGAAATTAGGATAATCGGCAAAATAGAAACTACGAGTGTCATTAGTTTTTTCCAATTCTTAAGACATAGGCAACTTTCAGTCTCCGAAACGTTAAAAAAAGTATTTTTATGAATTCTTAGCTCGTTTTTCAATAGGTAATATTATCAAATACTACAAGTTACTGATCAATATAACATTTTCCCTTGTGAAACATACTTAGAATCTACGCAGTAATTTATCGGGGTGAACTATGAAGTTTGTCCTTTCTACACTTTCTGCACCTGTATAAATTTCTCTATTACAATTTTCATGTTTTTTCCAGATAGTAAGAGGTGAAAATACCTAGAAGAAGGTCGATGGAAAATCTGATTTCTTCCACAAAAATGACTTTCGTTTAGTGCATTGCATCTTTGACTCAGTTGCAATATCCTTCAACTAGTTATTTCTGATCTCAACAATATAAACTCATACAATGAAATTTGATTTTATTTCAGATGTGATTTAGGTAGCAATTCTCATTTCTCGACTGTCCACATTCATCACTTCACTTCTAAGTCTGCTTGACGTTCTAAAACTTCGTATATTCCTCATTAAAGTTCTTCCCGAGTATGTCCTTCCTTATCTTTCAAAAGACAGAAGTGGTATAGAACTCCACTTTCAAATTGATTCAAGTCTTCTGACCAGTAGTGCGAAACTTAATTTGGGAATTATCTAGAGATAATGAAGTTTCCACGACATTCTGAACTCACAAACAAAGGTAGTGCTGGTGCATTGTACATTCTCCGCATTCAACTTCCAAACTCAAGGGACGATACACAGGAAAATTGCCCGTCAAGAAAAGTTTACAAACCACTATCAACCCACTTAAAGTTAACTTTCAAAATTGTATTAGTTCAACAGGGAAAACAAGAATACCGTACGCACTTGAGAAAATCATTAAATAGTCACGTAGAGTACAGAAGGAACCTGAATTTCTTATTGTTATATTGTTTCTATGATGAGATGTCAAAAATTGTGAACTGAAGCTGAATGAATAAAAAGACAAGTTGAAAAACTGGACAATGGCTTGGCCAATGCCACGCTCAACTCTACTTGTGCTTCTTGATCGCTCTAGATGTCGCGTAGCTTCAAAAATATTCCTATCGGCTTCCGAAGGCTTTCATCGAGATATATAAGCACTACCAACATGCAGAAGAGTAATCTATTTGTAGGTGTGGTATGAAGTCAGCTGATAAGGCGATAAACATTTGATTTTCAGTTGAAGTTATTGTATTGTATTGATGGTGTAGTAGTGAAATGAAGTTTCAACTGAATTTTACCGTGTGGTGAATTATTGTAGAATCTGAGGGAAAAACGTAACATTCGGTGTCGGAAGTGGAAATATTGACTGAAAATCTCTGTTTTATGGTGAGAACAAAAAGTATAGATTACGACAGGAAGAAGGAACTTAAGAAAATGCTCGAGGCTTTGCAAGCGGGCCTGGCGAAGAAAGAAGACCAAAGGAAAGAGGAAGAACGATTGCTCCAAAATGAAGATCGTGAATTGCAACTAAATCTCCAGGAAAAAAATGAGAAAGATAGAGACTTGCTGATAAATGAGGAAAAAACAGCTTTAATACTGGCACAACGAGAAAAACCTGTATAATGCAGTAAAATATTCCATTGAATGAGCAGAAGAATTACGAAGCAGATGTATCAACTTTTGAGGTCAGGTATGATAGTGAGCACCATCAACAAGCCATCGTTAAAGACATGTTGAAGGAAGGAGTAATTTAAGCAGCCCTTGGTCGTCACCTGCGGTGTTGGTGACTAAGTAAGATATATCAAGATTCTGCGTTGACTACAGGAGGCCTAATGATGTTACCAGAAAGGAAAGTCACCCTGAATATCTTGGACAAAAGAAGATGGTTCTCAACATCAGTGGATCACTACCACTCCTTTTTATATGTCCGTGAATTCTCCAACAGGTTAGACCATTCAGCACTTCGGTAGCTTTGGTTCCTCAACTTCAAACCCCAGAAAGACCAATAGCCAGGTGGTTCGAGAACAATTCTCCACCAGACGTGCGTTAGGAATGTATGGACAGCTCTGACAGGGAGATAAGCTGACCTATCTTCCTCTGACGGAGAAAAGCATCTTGTGCGGTCTGGTCATCAACATCTTCTGAGGGTAACCCTATCTTCATGACGAGGTAAGATAACACCGTAGCACAAAAGAAAGATCCCGTATTGAAAACTGTACTATAGAATGGATTGACAAAGGATTGGGGCTGAAATGGCAAGATATTTCTAAGCACGGCTTTAACTGGTTCCAATGGGACTCGTAAATGGGAAAGGATATTCCAAATATGCTCAAACAGCAAGACGTGGAGGAGTTGGGTACGCGCTGTAACCTATGGTCTTCTAAAGGGGTCCAAAGACAAGGAAAAGGGGGATATTGAAACAGTACAACAGTGTATGCTCTTGCGAGAGAATCTCAGTCGACGGACGTTCTTGAATAACTTTCTGTGACCACATCCGGTGACAAGTACTTGATGATTGTCATGGATTATCTCTCCGAATGGCATGCAGCTTCACCCTATAACTTCGCTTATTTGCGACATATCATGTGTGATAGTCTATCAGGTCTCATCAGACAAAATATTTTTTGAAAATTCCAAGTTATTTCTGGTGCACTATTCAAAATGACGACTTCAAGTTTCATTGGATATGAATCCCGAATTTTTTTGAGATGGGTGAAAAAATCCCAGAGATTTGTAACTGAATGTCTTCAGCTAACCCGTTACCCAACCAAGTTAGCGTGATTGGGAAAAGTGCTTGGCAAAGATTTCATAGGTACTGATCCTAAATATTTCTGAAACGAAATTATTCAAAATCTCTTGTTACTCAGAATATTTAGGAAGACATATGTTACGCCAACACTCTTCTCCACTTTGTAAGAAAACGTGACATTTCAGTAACCTACTACATTAGAGGCCATATCTCATATTGAACATCATAATGAATTTTTGTATATTTTTGATATTACTCATAGCATTTCTACTCATTTTCATTCGGTATAATTTTTATGAAAACTTCTAATTTTCACTACGAATGAACAATAGTAACTGCATAGTGACAAAAAAATATGGAAGTCTCTAGGAATCTCGGAGTGACCTTTTTTAACGCCGTTAGCGCATAACAAATATCACGCTCTAATTTAGTGGTTTATTTTTTTTATCTTCAACCGCATTTTCCACGTTATTCCAAGGTAATCTTAGTTTTTAGGACCGGATTCAATGAGACCGAAAATTTAACGTTCAGATATGTATTTATGTCTAGAGTTACTATGACCGTTGATCCTACTTTTATCGTCATCTAGAAACAATGATTTTGTCCCCCCTTAGTTCTTATGAAGAGTAAGTCCCCCACGCTGCTTCTTGTAAAATTTTTTATTCAACCTACAATTTTCATATTCAAATAATTTCGATAAAAAGTACAGTATCAGTGATAATCGTGCAAAAACTTTTTCCATCTACATTTGCCGTACCTTAAATCAACTTTAGTTAATTTAATTCAAAAGAATATACAATTTTTCATTCAGTCCATTTCTTAAATAATTCTATAGTTATTTTTTAATGGAATATATTGATTGAAACCATCGATAACTTGCCGCAATTTAATTAGATCTTTCAAGTTTTCACAATTGGTCTTAAAAGTATGGGATTTTTGAAATATTATAGAAAACATGAGGTTTCAAAATATTCAAGAATTTCAAGATATTTCACTTGCAACCCGGCTTCTAACAATATCTAGTGATGGTGGGAGTGTCCTTCATTTCAATCCCTCCTTTAGTGATACTATTGTTGCTTACAAGATTTGATATTATTATAAAATTCACACCGTCCTACAAATAAAAAATATTTTTTATCAAGTTTCAGGATTACACAAAAGGACAGAATATTGTTTTATGTGACCACAGCATTTCATACATTGTTATAGTACTTGATGAAGAAACATTTATTCAGTGAAATCGAGCCACTGGACATTCATAAGCTGTAAGTGAATCTATTTATATTCACAGAGACCAAAGAAATGTATATATACAGAATTGGCTCATAATTTATTTTCAATTACACTTTCATCACATCCAGAGGCAGCTATTCCCTAAATCTCCAGATGAAATTCATTTATTTTCATTTCATTCTTTAATTTTTTTGAAAACATATTTCAAACTACAGATACTTCATCATTATTGTATACTTACAAACATCTACAACCATACGACAAAAAAACTTAGCGGAACATATTCTGGTTGAATGTCCTCTCTACACTATCCATAACATAAAATCAAATTCATTGGATACAGTTATTAGGCGAAAACTGAGAATTAATAAACTTATTGAGTTTCTTATCATCACTTAACATTACTGAAAAATTGTAACAAATCCATCCCTGTTATATTATAACTTGCTTGGCTAATAATCCTCTTGGCTTGATGCAATAAATGAATTAAAATAATATTGTGTCGAGTTCGCTAGTGCAAATACGGATATCGTGGAAATTATTCATGGAAAGAGTTACAACTAATCATTAAACCTACTATATAGTTGGGACGATGAGAGAATACACATGCGTCATCAATAACATACGCAATGAAACACATACTTTTACATAGTAGTATCACACTAGAATAATACAACCAGTAGGCTCTCTCACCACGTGATCCGCCCGAGTTGCCGGGGACCTTCAACCGCTCTTAGGATGAGATTCTCATCCAACGCGTTCAGTGCTGTAGTAATTTACCACAAAATATTCTATAATAACCTTAAATTTCAAGCGCAGGCCTATTGTAAAAGAACGAAATTGGATCCAGACTTCGTTTCGAGGTCACCGAGAACTTTGTGAATTTATGAATGAAAGTAGTGAGAGTGGACTTACTGGTTGATTTTTACTATGGTAACATTTTTTTTCTACATTTGAAAAGGAAGAAAAGACAGTTGACGTCTGCTTTTTATCGGAGAATGCTATTGTTTTGATAATAGTTAGCACTCAGTACATCGAAGATATATAGTTATGCAATCGTATATTTTCACAAACTACACCTAAACGTTTTGATCTCCACTTGAAAAAGTGATTAATTACTTGAAAAAGCTTTTTCAAGTGATTAATCACTTGAAAAAGCTAATGTTTAGCGAAACATGTTGTGATATATTTTTTAAATAAAGTTTGTGGAGATCAAATCGTTCAGGTGTAGTTTGTGAAATTACTATGAATCTTCATCAAGTAACGGCCGAATCAATCAGAAAAAAAATAAAAAAAATAAAGCAACTGTATATATTTGGAGACCAATCAATGATGTATTACTATCGTTGATAATAATATGATGTTATTGATAAGTTTTCAATTATTTTATACCACAAAATAGTTGTTTTCACAACTAATAATCTGAGGGCATTTCATATTTCACAGTAATAGATTTTATTTTCTGTCTAATATTCCAACATACTGATATATTAAAATTGCCAGATATCGAAGTTGAAATAATCCAAAATCGAAACAGAGCTGTTACAGGAAATGTCAGAAATAAAAGCAATTCTTCATTTAAAGTTAAAGTGTTTGGGGTAGCAACCACATATTTTCGTTTTCATAAGTTTGTCGTTTCATATCGGATGCAAAAATTGACGACGCATGTGTATTCTTTCATTGTCCTAATTGTATCACCCATACTTGATAATACTTGACTCAGAGATATACGAATAAGGAATATCCACAAAACTTTGAACTGAAATTCTAGATTTCAGATGACATTTTTTGGTAATTAGAGTAAGGGTGAATATATGTATGTTAGTGATTTCATATGCTACTGGCCTAACTACTACCTGTTAGTATTATGTAACTACCACCTGTTATTGATCCTGTGCTAAACTACCTGTTTTTAATACCTCTAAGTTGTTACGTATTTCCTCTATATAAGTGATCATCTCTAATAATTATCGGTTTTTCATTTAGAATTATTACGTATGAGACCAAACAAAGGCCTGTTCGGAATAGGACCTTTGTCGCTATTCATAGAACTCATTCCGCACTTTTCGATTTTCAAACTTTCAAAGATATCCAGGAACCTGTTGTCATGTACAGGGTCTCAATAATTTCCAACATTTCTCATTGATTCTGTAGTCGTTCTCTATATGGCATGTTGAGCGACCATATATTTTTCCAGTCTATGAAACCGAACATGCGAAACATTTTCCTTGCAGAGAGCTAGTATAGTCCGTTTCGTTTGACCAATATACAGGGTGTCCCTGGACTTCCTCTTTTCCTCTCGGGAATGTATAGATGGGGTCAAAATATCACCAGTACTTCATATAACTTTTTTTCCTAAAAGTCTTCGTAACCAAGTTACGGGCCCTCGAAGTTACAAAATGAAAAATGTTTTTCTTTGATAACTTTTCAAGTGAATATTCAAAATCATCCAAATTTTGGTAATTGACTAAACAAATGAATTCCGTCGATGAGCTTTCATGCAGGAGTCAGTTGTTTTGCTACAAAGTCAGGAACGGACTACCCCCGATGGTCCACACCCCAAAACTTTGAAATGACAGATATTTTTCAATATTTTTCAACACAATAAGGTTACTTGGACAATTTTATGAATAAAAGTACTCGTGTGGAAAGTCGATCGGAGCAACGAGTCTTGATAAAAATGTAGTTCTACTCGACGACATCAAACCCGCTCGTCCACCATTATTTGAAATGAATAATTATCAAAGCAGAAATAATAATGATAACGTTAATTCAACAACTTTTATAACAGGAATAATACAAAGTATGCTAAAATGAAGTCGTAAACAAAAAGTACAGTACCTATATGGAAGTTTAGGTCACAATTGTGATAGCAGATATTTTTTCAAAAGAAATATCAAGTTCTGTAGATTCGTGGTGTTTTTAAACTAACAAGCTACTCTACTATGATATATCGAATTCATTCCATATTTTGTATGTACATAATACGTGTGGAATAATCACGTTTCGTGTTGATCAGTTATCTGAATCTCATGAAACTCAACATTCGAATGTTTCAAATTCTTTTTCACAGCTAAACTGTTGAGGAGTTTCACTGATAATTATAATTTTATGGAAGAAATTCTTTAACACGAATCTAAATTCAGCTGAAAAAACGCACATCGGAAAAAATATTTACTATACTAATAAAAAGCAAACGAATGAACTACAAAAACGGCTGCACATGATCAGGTGAAAAATATCCAGGGAATAATTATGTTCCATTTCTTTCACAGATGTTGACAAAAAAACCTTTTAGAAAGTTTTGATAAAAAATGAGAAACTGGAATGCGATTTTGTTTTGTTGAGTGGTGCGTTGTCATATGACTATCATTGTATTGTCAATATTCTATAGGATATTTTGAATTTTTTTGATATGGCCGAACAGTTTACATTCAATGAATATGCGGATATGCATGTATTTTATGGAAGCTCGTCGTCTGTATTCCGAGCATTTTCCCAATCAAACGGTACCGTCAAGAGAAACATTCGAGCGTGTCGATCGGAGCTTGAGGGAGACAGGTATGTAATAATTGATAATTAATTTGAGCACGTTGTTTTATTTCGATATTATTGTAGGTACAGTTTTGCCAAAACGAGGTGGTGAGGGCGCTCCTAGGACTGTACGTACCGTTGTATTGGAGGAAAATATTTTGGAAGCCGTCGCTGATGATCCTTCAATGAGCATCAGAAATCTATCAGAACAGTTCCATACATCCAAGTCCACTATTCATAGAATAATTAGGGAACAACTGCTCCACCCATTTCACATCCAGAAGGTACATGCCATGACACCTCAAGATTTTCCAGCACGACTGGAATATGCCAATTGGTTCATGGATAGGCAAAGAGAGGATATGACTTTTATTAATCGAGTTTTATTCACTGATGAAGCAGGTTTCAGTAGAGATGGAGTTATCAACTCTCATAATCTCCATATATGGGCCGAAGAAAATCCCCATGGGATATTGCAAACCAAACATCAACGGAAATTCAACGTGAATGTTTGGGCTGGTATCATAGGAAACCATCTTATAGGACCATTCGTTCTACAGGACCGATTGAATGGAGAACGTTATTTGGAGTTCATTCAGAACGATTTGAATGGACTTTTGGAACATGTTCCATTGCAAACCCGAAGAGATATGTGGTTTTTGCATGATGGCGCTCCTCCTCATTTTAGTTTGATTGTGCGTGACCATCTGAACCATATTTTCCACAATAGATGGATTGGTAGAGGTGGGCCATATTCATGGCCATCGCGGTCTCCGGATTTAAATCCATTGGATTTCTTTTTGTGGGGGCATCTAAAAAGCCTTGTTTACGCTACATCTATTCACACAAGAGATGCATTGTTGAATAGAATAACATTACATTGTGAAGCCATACGAAACGACCCTGGAATGCTATTTCAAGTACAGAGAGGGTGTCTTCGCAGACTAAGAAAATGTATAGAGAGAGAAGGTGGTCATATCGAGCAGTTTCTGTAGCGGATTTTTCATTTCTGTTTGCTCTTGAGGCTCTTGAGTTCCGTTAGTTAAACGTGTTTGCATTATAAAAATTCGTTATGAACATTTTACCTATCATTTCCATTTTCCTTAAAAACTAATATTTTCGAATAATGGTAGACATCTCAGGATAAATGTTGTTGAATTAACGTTATCATTATTATTTCTGCTTTGATAATTATTCATTTCAAATAATGGTGGACGAGCGGGTTTGATGTCGTCGAGTGAAACTACATTTTTATCAAGACTCGTTGCTCCGATCGACTTTCCACACGAGTACTTTTATTCATAAAATTGTCCAAGTAACCTTAATTTGTTGAAAAATTTTGAAAAATATCTGTCATTTCAAAGTTTTGGGGTGTGGACCATCGGGGGTAGTCCGTTCCTGACTTTGTAGCAAAACAACTGACTCCTGCATGAAAGCTCATCGAAGGAATTCATTTGTTTAGTCAATTACCAAAATTTGGATGATTTTGAATATTCACTTGAAAAGTTATCAAAGAAAAACATTTTTCATTTTGTAACTTCGAGGGCCCGTTACTTGGTTACGGGTTGGCCCGTTACGATTTTAGGAAAAAAAGTTATATGAAGTACTGGTGATATTTTGACCCCATCTATACATTCCCGAGAGGAAAAGAGGAAGTCCAGGGACACCCTGTATATATTATCATAATCCTCGCAGCTTATTCAACGAAAGTCATTTTTTGTGGAGGAAAAAATCAGTTTTTTATCGACCTTTTTGGGTAATTGTTACCTTCCACAATCTGAAAAATATAAAAATTATAATGGAGAACTTTATACAAGTGTAGAAGGGCAAACTTTTTAATTTACCCCGATAAGTTACTGCGTAAAAATCAAAGTATTTTTCACAAAGAAAAATCTTCTATTTATCAGTAACTTGTCGTATTTAACAATTTTGCCTATCAAAAAAATTATTAAGAATAATACTTATCTTTTACGTTTCGGAGGCCAAAATCTGCCTCCGTCTTCAGAAATGGATAAAAAAATTCGAATATATACGCAGTTATTCCTTTTTTGATAGCTTATTTCTTTACTTCTTCGACAGATGTCGTATATTTCAAAAAGGAATAACTGCGTATATATTCGAATTTTTTTATCCATTTCTTTGAAATATGAAATAATTTCATATTTCAAAACTTCTTTGACATCTGTCGAAGAAGTAAAGAAATAAGCTATCAAAAAAGGAATAACTGCGTATATATTCGAATTTTTTTATCCATTTCTGAAGACGGAGGCAGATTTTGGCCTCCGAAACGTAAAAGATAAGTATTATTTCTTAATAATTTTTTTGATAGGCAAAATTGTTAAATACGACAAGTTACTGATGAATAGAAGATTTTTCTTTGTGAAAAATACTTTGATTTTTACGCAGTAACTTATCGGGGTAAACTTAAAAGTTTGCCCTTCTACACTTGTATAAAGTTCTCCATTATAATTTTTATATTTTTCAGATTGTGGAAGGTAACAATTACCCAAAAAAGGTCGATAAAAAACCTCGCAGCTTATTTCGTGAATGCCAGACTTTTCATTTTTCAACGTCTTGTTTTTCGGGCTGCTCAACATTTGTTGAAGTGTGCGTGCAGTTTTGAAAGCCTCTATTATAATTTTTTCTATGTTCGGAGCAACCCATTGGCTACGAGAGTTGCTTCGAAAATGGAAGTTGATAACAAAACAATTTTAAGTGACTCGAGAATAATCAAAAATGAATAAATGAATTCTCTTGATTCTACATAAATTTCATTCATTGAACAAACGTCATTTTTGTGGGGGAAATCAGAGATTTTCATGATCATTTTGGATTTCAATCTTCCACAATCAGATTACTTTCTTCCTAGAAGTGTGAAAATTGTAAAATAAAAAATTCAGATTAGGAATAATTTCTATCAGTGTACTACGTTGAAAATAACGGTATAAAATTTTTTCTAATAATTCCAATGATTTGAGTACTTCTTTGAATTTAACAATACATTTCATTATTCATAGCTTGAAATATACATATAGAAATGTGTTTCAGTAGGAGGAGTAAACAAAAAACAAAACTTTATCATCATTGAACTGGATTGCATCTATAAATGAATTTATGTGTTGGAAACGGCTTAAATGAATGTTGAATCGAAGAGGTTTTGTATTAAAGTGTATAATATTTTAAAATTCTTGCAAAGCGCTTTCGACTTTCGTCATCATCAGTGCTCACCTGAAAGTAAGTGATCTAGTTGGAAAGGGAATTTAGTGAAATTGAAGTTGTAAAATTTTTTTAAGGTCAAGAAATTTGGAAAAATTGTTTGAGATTACTTACTTGTCAGGCAACAGGAAGTATTAAGATAAGTGAATTGTACATTATAATATTTGAATTATATAAAACAAAATAGGCTTATAGCCAAGAAAATACATTTTTGGATTGAGGCCATGTGGTTCAGTCAAAGTATCTTATGAAGAAGGACAACTTGAGACAGAATGTGTCAAGTTTCATGTTAAAATAATTGTACCAACTTGAGAAGTGATCCATTATGGGTTTGATTGAATATGTAGAGGAAAAATATTGAATAAATTATATTAATAAACTGTGATTAATTAATAATTCATAATCCTCTTATGAAGGGGAAGGAAATCTCTGTTTAAGTTTACTTGAGTATTCAAACAATGATCGTTGTTGGAAAGTTCTTTAGAAATCTCCAACTCTTCAAACAAGTCAAGTCTAAGGAAATTTTCATTATCTATTTTATGTAATATTTTGGAATTTCTATTGGGACTAAAGTTGTGATTGTGAAATTTTATGTGGTGGCCAAAAGCAGATTTATCAGGTTTTTTTATATGCTCATTAATACGAGTGAAAAGAGGTCTACAGGTTCTACCAATGTAAGATGCCGAACAGATGTTCTGTTCTGATTGTTCGGCATCTTATATTGGTAGAACCAGAACAGATGTTCTGTTCTGATTGTTCGGCATCTTACATTGGTAGAACCTGTAGACCTCTTTTCATTCGTATTAATGAACATATAAAAAAACCTGATAAATCTGCTTTTGGCCACCACATAAAATTTCACAATCACAACTTTAGTCCCAATAGAAATTCTGAAATATTACCTAAAATAGATAATAAAAATTTCCTTAGACTTGACTTGTTTGAAGAGTTGGAGATTTCTAAAGAACTTTCCAACAATGATCATTGTTTGAATACTCAAGTAAACTTAAACAGAGATTTCCTTCCCCTTCATAAGAGGATTATGAATTATTAATTATACACAGTTTATTAATATAATTTATTCAATATTTTTCCTCTACATATTCAATCAAACCCATAATGGATCACTCCTCAAGTTGGTACCCTTATTTTAACATGACACTTGACACATTCTGTCTCAAGTTGTCCTTCTTCATAAGATACTTTGACTGAACCACATGGCCTCAATCCAAAAATGTATTTTCTTGGCTATAAGCCTATTTTGTTTTAAATAATTCAAATATTACAATGTACAATTCACTTATCTTGATACTTCCTGTTGCCTGACAAGTAAGTAATCTCAAACAATTTTTCCAAATTTCTTGACCTTAAAAAAATTTTACAACTTCAATTTCACTAAATTCCCTTTTCAACTAGATCACTTACTTTCAGGTGAGCACTGATGATGACGAAAGTCGAAAGCGCTTTGCAAGAATTTTAAAATATTATACACTTTAATACAAAACCTCTTCGATTCATTATTCAAATAAGTGTATTCAGCTTTTCCAAATCCTTTTAAATGAATGTGTCTCAAGTATATTTTTTGTAATATAACTGAGTATTGATAAAAAATGAAGTTGATTGCAGTTGAAAAAAACTGTTATCTACTAATTTTCACATTACATTATGTTTAATGAAATAATTATGAAATTGATGGATGTAGCCGTTACTACGTGGTATATATAAAATCATAATGAAGAAATTAGAATGGTAACTTTCTATGTTTTTTACCACTGTTAGTTACAAATAAAAGTGGTAAAAAAATAGAAAGAAATAATTATTGAAAAGGGTTTGAACTAAAGCATGCTGAAATTATCATTCATAGTTATGTCTTGGATGCATTCACCTAAATTAAATGTAATTCACAGTATGGCCATATGAACGGCAGCTCTTTCAGAAGGCACAACCTATGATAAACTCAAGATTAACGAGTTCCTAATTTTCGACTTGCACTTTCTAGTGCTAGTGTTGGAAACGTTCAAAAATTATTACAAGATGAAAATAAATCATTATCGAAACGAAAAATAATAATGGGTTAACCTGAAAAGTGTATAATTTTATGAAGGATCAGTTTTTGTACAAACTGTATAAACAGTTGTGGAAAACTACTAAACTCTTCACAAAGATGTGTAGATCATGCGTGGAAGTTACAGAAAAAAAATCAACTACTTCCATATGATTATTGAATTATACGAACTCACTTCGTCCTATTCCTATTTCATACTCCAAACAGTCGTTATGTAATTGAATCAGATATTATCCATAGGAACATTACACAATATGATATATGAAAGAGTTACGATATAAAATTTTACTCACATGGAATACTATCATGCTCATTTGTTTTCTTCCTTCCTTTGGAAGTTTCCAAACCAAAAAACTTTTTCCCAATGGAATTGAATTTCGACACTGTATAGAGAAAAAATACGGCACTGTAAGATTTTGATAATAATAAGTGACTAGTTTTTACAGAGGTTATAACAACTCTGCATCAAGATATTGTGGAAGGTAAGAAATAGATAGTATGTTGAATTACTGTTAACCATCCTCGTATACCTAGGATTGAGTAGATGAACAAAAAATCACATATTCTTCATTTCTGGAATATACCGGAAAAATAATCAGAATCAAAATACCGTGTGTGGCTGCATCTTTATTCTTAAAAATAAACATTGGAAGTGAAAGAAAGAGTTGAATTGAAGCATAGTTGCACATTTCAATAAACTTGACATTAGCCAACTTTGTCTCAGTTCAACTGGATATCTTTTACCATTTCATAGTGCCCATGTAGAGATTCGAACTTATTAGCACTTTATAAATATAAATTTCATGAACTACTTCAGGAAGTTAATGATAAAGTTGCTATTATTTTGAGTAACAAATTATTCGTTCGGACCAATATGATATTGCTTTATACAATTTTGGGGAACACTTACTGGATACGCCACTGACCGATTCTTTCTTTTCATTTTTGTTGAGATGAAGCCGCGTGTCCACGGTGATTCTTGGCCAACGACTTTTGAGATTGTGTTATTTACGTTTGCTTCTATTAGGACAGAAACTCACGCAAAAATAGCCTTCCAACCGCAGTCTGGTCAGCGTTACAAGATTGTTGAACTTTTCGCAAAGAGAATAAGCAGTGCACTTCTGATTTTCACAGTGTTTTTTATATTGATCTTGTTCGAAAACCGATGTTAACAAAAATTATAATTGAGGAAGTCATAATAACACCATATAAACATATTTTGAATATTATAAACTCAACGTAAAACATGTCTTTTTTTAAGCTGATCACACTATTGCTATTTCGGAAACGATAGGCTATCTTCCACCTCTCCCAAAAATTATACAGTGAGTGTAAGAAAATAATTATAAAAATACTTATTTACTATCATAACAATGATAGAGAAGAGAAAAAAATTAGAGATCATATAGTTGCTAATAACTCTTAATATTCTTAACATTATTATGGTCAATTAAACAATTTCATTGCACTACCATCCATTGAATTTTAAATTTTTTACATTAGCACTGAGCATTAAGCATCTGTGATTTTACTTCTTTCTTTAATTGATGAATATTATGATTTAAAAGGGGTAAAATTTCATTCAGATAAGAAGGGGCTATACGAGAAAAGCATCCTTGAAATTTGGAAGTACAGTGCCTATGTAAGGTATGATGAATGAGTTAATTCTCAAATTGACCATATGTATGTCAGAATGCCTGCTTGATAAACTATATAAATAACTAAGTGTTTCAGTTTGAAGCAACTTGAACAAAAAATTTTTATCAAATATTGGACTCTGTACATCAGATTCAACTCCTTCATTTTTAACAAAAATAGTGCGACATGTTCACCATATGGCATACAGCATACGAATCGCATGCAAGCATTTTATATACGTTGTAACTTCTGCTTGTTATATTGCGGCAAAAAATTGTAATACACCGAAAAACAATACTCGATATGGGGGTAAATAAGAGTTTTAACTAACCTGAGTTTCATTTCTTCTGATAACGTATACTTGAACTTGTATAGCGATTTGAGTTTGAAGAATAATACTTTGAAAAAGATTTTTAGCACTGTCTACCCAGTTAATGTCTGCGTTATCGAGAGTGAACCTAAAGTTGCACTGAGTCTCTACTATTTGTCTTTGAGATCCTATGCATAAGGTCAAAGTTTTATTTGGATTGATTTTCAGTCCATGATTCTCCGAGTATAGGAATGTTTTGTGAAAATCTGTGTATATATTGGCCAAGCAACTTTCTGTATCGGTGTTATGAGAAGACAAATATAACCGTATAATATCATCTGCGTATAGATGAAATTGATGATGTGATAAGAAAGGGGGTTTTCAAAAATAAACACTGGATATCAGTGGTTGTTTTCGAAATATTCGCCAAAAACTAGAATTGTCGAATTTGGTTTTTTGATTCTACCACCACCATTTTCAATGATATAAAACTTTCAATACTATTCCATATAATCTGATATAAACCAAATTTCAATGCGAAGTTTCATTCATTAGATTTTCATTCCTCTTTGGAAATTCTACTTATACGAATATTTTATATATACTTTGTTTTAGCAGTTACTTTTATACATTTCTATATTCCATTATTTTTAATATTTATTTCATATATACTCTGTAATAATAGCATTTCCTGTAACTTAGTACTCCTGTTGGAAATAAATCGCTTTTTTTATCTAATTTGCATTTTAGAGAAGCACGTTATTATGAATATTTGCTGATGTCCACATTTTTCTTGATTTTCAGGTTACTTCTCAGCATAGAGTAAATTGTCTATAATGACGATGTTTTCAAAGTTTTTGCTAAATGTTCGAAGTAATCGAGAAGGAAGTTTTCGGAAAACGAAGTTATGTTTTTCTTCCCTCTCAATCTCATAAAATTTTCGAAATTATATTCGTATCTTTCTCTTGATTTTGCTGACAGCAAATTATTCTTCGCAATATTTACTTGCTTGGTAATTGGTTGTTGATACACGGATATAACCAACCCACAAAGTGTTGAACAATAAATTCACTAAAATAATGATTTTATTTTGATTTTACAGAGAATTTGGAGAGAAAATTTACTGATTTTGGTTTTTGAACAAATGAATGTATTCATGAGATCATATTTATCAGAGTAAATGTTACATATGTCATCATTTTGAAAGTGTAGAAATTAGTAAACATAATAATATTATGAATAACGATGGTGGACCAATACCTTATAGTATACTAAATAGCCTGTTAAAATAATATCTCAATTATTAGATTTACTGGACTGTTACATAAGGACACATTCTAAAATTAATTTAAGACTAGCAGATAAGTCAATATTGTGAAATCAATTTAAGACACTCAAGACGCAGGTACCTAGAAGCGGTATCTATGGTATAAATAAGAATAAGTATGTTTAGTTTGATCTTGAAGATGATCTCTTGCTAATCGAAACACGTGTCGAGGTGTTGAAATAACGGTTTGGTGTTGGGAAAAAACTCCAGTAATATTCTTTGAAGTATCCTGTGACACTGACAGATTCATAATTTTAAATGAAATCCTATTAAAAAAGTCATTTGTGAATTCATTGAAAGTATTTTGATTAATTAGTTAAAAACGGATATTTATATTGTAATTTTGACGCCCTACTGATACGTTCAAATGAACTTTCTAATGAAATATAAGATTAATCCTCAGAAGTTAACGCCATGATATATAAAATGATCCTCCATCAGTTACGTACTTACACAATTCACGTAGCATGGCTTTGTTCATCAAAATATTAAAAAAATTTATTCAGTATGAAAATGTATTAGATTTCTCCAAATTTTTTTCACTGGAGTGACACTTTTTTTAATAATGAAATATAGCGATGTATAATTGAAACTATTGAATTTTCATGTAAAAATATTATGCCCCGTCCAAACTATAGGCTAAGTACTATTTCTGTCTTGAAATGATTATGAATGATTCATTTGAAAATTTCGAAATATCTTTGACAAATACCATATTTCTGCTGCAAGTAAATACAGTGGTACCAGTGAAAAATGACCATAAGCATATAATCTGATGAACCATGTCCTTGCACCGGATGCAATTCTTTGAATAGGTTGTGAAAAAATATCAATTGCGAAACTTTCGCTACGGTCGCTAGACAACTAAGCATATTTTCAATCCGACAGACTTGTTTATAAGAATCAACCAAACACGTCACATTTACACCGATTTCCATACATTGACGTAATAACACAATGCGGGTGAAGGATATGACGAATGGTCCATCCATCAAGGGAGGGTTACTGACCATCGTTTATCAATGCAGGGTAGTACTAAGAATTTCCAAAATATCACGAAAACAATTTTAGCCATCATCGATTTGATCGTGTGCTGGAAAATGGATTATATGCACTTTCAAAATGATAGATTCGAATCTATGATTCATTTCAGTTCTAAACATTCGAATAATTCAAGTGAACTTTTTGAAAATTGAATGGAACTGGCCAATATACTTGATGAAAATCCATATCAAATCTCACTAATAAGTTTTATTTTGATTTCCATCATAAAACGTTTACGAAATATAGTGAAAAGAAAAATGAATGTTATCAGTGGGTAATTTTATTCGAAATTATTATTATCAAAATCTTCAAAAGTGAATATCATTCCAGATGTTCAACCCGTATTATTCATATGTACACTGCTAATTAATATGGGCATGTGTGATTGAAATACAAATCTGAAACATATAATGGACATAGACAATGGCATTCTCCTAAAATTAGAGTTCAGAAAAGTACTTTTTCGAATATACTATGAATTATTCCTTTACCCAGTCCTTGTGATTTGTATACATGATGGATGGAGTGAAGGGATATTTTAGCGTCTATAGTACAATTCCATAATAGTAAGCACTAAATTCTCATAAACATTATTGAATTAAAACGAAAACATTGTTGTGATTCTATATATTTTATCATCATTTATCCTCATCTGTTTAGTATAATTTCCATACGCCAATGCCAGAGAGAGAGAGAGAGTGTATTTCTGACAATTTAGTTCATACAATTTTGGAATTATAGTTTGGAACCAATAATAATAAAAGCCTACTGGGTTATTCAGATGGAGGGGTAGATGGAGGAGAGCGAAACGTATATCTTTAATTTTTTTCTTGTAACTAATTATTAATGTATTTTGAAATGTTTGTTCACAACCATCAAATATTGTTTTTGAAATAGGCGACTTACAACAAAAACACAACCTCAACTTCCAAAGTTATTCACTACATAGGACAAAATCAATGTATGTGCAACCGTTTTGAATTTATACCAAAAGTGCAACCTCAATTTTCACTGTTATTCACTACGTACGACAAAATCAAGGTAACTGCAACCATTTTTAATTTATAACAAAAACACAACCTCAACTTTCAAAGTTATTCACTACGTAAGACAAAATCAATGCAACTGTAACTTTTTTATATCACAGTGTCGCATTGGTTTATCAGGCCACCTGCATTTATTTTCTCGCGCGATAGTTTTAATTTTGGCCATAATAATATTAACTCGAATGTATGATGTGAAGGGCAATTGTAATGAGCATAAACTGTTTAAAATAAGTAACATATCTATTCGATGAAAATTAATACTGTATCCGTATAAATAGCTTTGCAATTACTAGATTATATGTGATCATTATTTTGAACTTTAAATTCGGTATAGTAAGATCATCTGAACTTTTTTGTAGAGCTATAAAAAAAAGACTGATATAAAGTCAATTGTTGTATCTTAAAAAGATTAGGTTTTCGATAAATGCTTGCTGGGCTAACACCACTCAGACTTCTCACGTATACCATTGTCATATTCCAACTCAATCATACAAAAACATAATTTATCAAACTCATAAGCCTTCCTGTAGAAACACTCCTTCAAGTGCTAGAATCGTGAAGATACTTTCGGTAAATTTATATTTTTTCGCGTTCATACACGCGGTATAAAACAACTACATAAGGTATGACACACGTACCAAAATAGGAGTGGATTATTTGACAGAACAGACAATTTCGCTTTCTGCTTTGATAAGTTGGGGTTTGAAATGGACAACAATACGTCTTGGCACAATCATGTCGCTGGAATTGCAAATGCTGCTTTTCAAAAGCTTGAAACACTGTCCCGAACTGGAAAACTGTACACACCTCAGCAACTTTTGATGCTTTATAAAGCGCAGATCAAGCCTTCTTAGGAGTATTGTTCACATGTATGTAGTTCCACCGCTAAGCATACCCTGAAGCTGCTGGTTTCCATCCAGTAAAAAGCCATCCATCTGATTGGAAACACAAACTTCACTTGCAACCTTGACAATATGGAACATCGAAGAAAAGTTAGAGATTTCTCTCTCTTTTAAAGTTCCTTTCACGTTAGGTGTTCGAGTGACTTGGCAAATTCGATTCCATCAAGAGCGGTATATATCAGAAAAACCCAACAGACTGTGGGTTGATGTTCAACTCAGTACACCTCGAACTTCACTGTTCAGGAACTCTCTCATTTGGAGAACTACGTTCATGACGTGGAATAAACTTTCTGAGAATGTTTTTCAAAATGAAATCTCCAGCGAGTCAAATCCAACGTGAATCGCTACTTTCGCACAGGTACCGCTCTAAGAGCGTCTTAAGGATTATCCTATAGTGCATGTGATTTTCACCACTCCATATTATATTCAGTATCAAGGAAAATTTCTTCGACCCCGCCAAGGAGGTTAAACACACCCCCAAAATGAAAAAAATCTTCAGGGGTGAAGGAAACAAAAAGCTACTTTGAAATTGATATGAATGACGTTCACGACTACATTCAGTGCCAACAGGCTTAAACACACTCCCGAATTAAAATGAGTTTGTGAAGTATGAAGGAAACGAAAACACACTTGAAATTGATATGAGCAATTTTTACGACTAGTTATCATAATCTGTATCAAAGAAATCCTAGCTATATCAAATATCTATATCCAATAAAAATTGAAAATATAATTTTTATTTTTCGTTTAGCATCGAGCATGAAAATAAAAATGCTCTTGGCAAGCTGTGCATGTAAAATGAAATGAATTTATGTGACGTTACTTTTCTCCCGACTTCTCTTGTCAAAAGACGACTCTTGTCTTATCTTGTCTCGAACAATACAATCCGATCTCTTGTCTTGTCGAGATTTCCTTCATATTTAAAGAACTTTCGTCATTTCGGGGGTGTGTTTATCCCCTTTGGATGGGCTCTAAGTTATTTTATTTGGTACAAAATACAATATGTGCGATAAGAATCATTCATGTCAATTGCGAAGTGACTTTTCGATTTCTTCATATTTCAGGAATGTTTTTTTTATTTTGGGGGTGTGTTTAACCACTTGAACGGAGCAGAAGAGACTCTTCTTGGATACTGAATATGATATGTAGCCAATAATATCATTCATATCAATTTCAAAGTTGATTTTTTTTTCTTCATATTTCGAGATTGTTTCTTCATTTCGGGGTTACGTTTATCCCCTCTGAATTGGACCGAAGAGATTTCTTCGATACAAAATAGAAAATGGAGCGAGAATTTTTGTCATTTCAGGATATTTCATAATGATATATCAGAATCCCAAAAAACATATAATCAGATATTGGTACGACACTGACCATTCGAACATTTCCGAAAAAAGATCTTATGATTTGGCTGCTAACTCCACACCGGTTTTGTAATATGTGAAATTTTGTATTTTTTGTTTATTAAACTCACTTTATGTGACTTCCTCAAATATATCTTGGGCAAAATTGAAATTTAATTATTAAGAGTTTTCAAAGACACAACATTTTCTATCATTTCCATTCATTTTCCCAAGTTTCATGTTTCTGAAATCAATAATTAACAATACTAATATTGATGAACTTCAAATAATGAAAATATTGCCAAACTGTCACCCTCAGATTAGATTAGAATTATCTGCAGTTTCTTTCCACTGGTCATTTGCAATATATTTTTCTAAAAATCACCTTATGAAGTTATTATAACTCTCAAAAGGAAAAACCATAATTTTAAAAGTATCACCTTTTTTTTCACTTATATGCCGTTACGGTTCTGTCTGGTGCAGCCGTTCATGAGTTGCATATTTTTTCAACACAACTACGTTTCGTTGCGTCTTGGACTTTCCATAGAAGTGTCACTTAGAAATATTATAAATGGTCTAATTTTGTTTGTGCACCAAAATAATCGGTCACATATTGGAAATACGATACTTTCTCAATATAATGATAGCCCCGGGGCAGATCTTTATCGATCTAGATATTCGATATTTTGCTAAAATGTTGAATGGGTAGGTGTAAATGTTTCATACCGTTTTTTATTTTAGATTTGTAAGAATCAATAGGAGTAGTCTCTAAAGTAAAATAGAATAATAAATTGTTAGGTACTGGGTATCACATGAATTTAAGAATTCTGCCTCTGAAGTTCTAATGTACAATGGCTAAAATGAAGTTAGGGAAATATGATCAATTAAATATACTTTTGTTAAATTCCATCACAGAAAAATGTAAACTCATTTAGTTTATATGTGTGAAATATTTTCGCGATGGACCTAAATTAAGTCTATCGCTCTATTAGAATTAATAGTTTTGAATTGGAATATATATATGAAGCAGTAATATTTCTTAAGGAAAATAATGAACTCTTCAAAACACTAGATCATGAATACAATACTAGATTCAAACAACATTTAATAAGGGATTTGAAAAAAAAATACTTACATTAAAAAAAAATTGTGCAATGTTCAGTCACAAACATTTTTGATCATTTGTCTGATAATATGAAAAAATTAAATGAAGTATCATCTTAAGCAGTTATTAATACAAAAGACTTACTATAAACTGGAGGAATATTTTGAAGATAGTCCTATATAATTGTACTACTATGAAATACTACTTATAAAATATTGTGTGCTCCATAGGTAAAGACCTTTTGAATGTGTAATCATAGTTCATAAGCTCTTATATTTTCCTCTTATGGTTTTTTTCTTTTATTGTTTTCTTCTTTGAAAATTAGGAAAAATCTGAGTGGTAACAGAATAAAGATGAAGGAATTACAAATAACTGAGGAAATGTATCTGAATTTAAACTAACCAAATAAAAAAAAAATGATTCAGGAAAGTTACATACAATAAGACACAATGGTATTCAGTCATCAGAAAAACAATCAATAAAGGAAGCACCTTAAAAATGGTAGGTACCTAATGAAATATATTTTGTGATTGAAAGAGACTATTTTTAGGAACGGTCAGTTTTTGAGAAAAAACTTTCAGCTTGTTACTTTTCCGTCATCGAATGAAAATGTGGGAAACTTTCAAATAAAAATCAACTGTTTTACAAAGGGAGTAATTTTTGGCAAAGGAAGTTTTTGGCTTTCTACTACTCCATCTTGATACAAAAAAATGTGGGAATCTTTCAAAGAAAGGAAGGAAGTAATCAATTTGAAAATAAGTAACTCTATACATGGATGTGTAGATCATGCAAAGAAGCAACTTTCAGACACAAACTGGAAGAAACAGACACAAACTGAAAGAAAGCCCTCTTGAAACAGCTACTTCCATATAAACAGTGAATTACACGAAAGAAAAATATTCTTTCGAAACAAATACTTCTACATGAACACTGAATTATACAGAAGATACTTTCCTCTGCTCAGTTTGTATTCCAAACATTCGTAATGGAATGAAATTCAGATATCATTTACAGGAGTTCTACTTTAAATGAATGGTAATAAATTGCACTTACATGGAACACTGTTATTCTCACTGGTATACATCGATGTTTCGCCATAAGACACTTGCCTTAGGGCTCTTCTGTATAATTCAGTGTTCATGTAAAAGTATTTGTTTCGAAAGAATTTTTTTCTTTCGTGTAATTCAATGTTTATATGAAAGTAGTTGTTCCAGGAGGGCTTTCTTCCAGTTTGTGTCTGAAAGTTGCTTCTTTGCATGATCTACACATCCATGAATAGAGTTACTTATTTTCAAATTAATTACTTCCTTCCTTTCTGTGGAAGATTCCCACATTTTTTTGTATCAAGATTGAGTAGTAGAAAGCCAAAAACTTTCTTTCCCAAAAATTAATCACTTCTAAAAATATAACCCCTTCAATTCAGAGTAATTTTTCTAATGGGAAAAGGTTTGACCTACATAACAGATTAAATGAGAATTACAATGTTTCTGTTAGTTCCCATGTTCCATTCGAAATTCAATATTCAATACAAATAAAAAATAAAATAGTCAAAATTTTGTTCTACGAAGAAATATGATAAAGAAATGTGTCTTATTGATTTATCATTCTACACGGTTTCTGTAAAAATAGTGTACGTAACACATCCAAAAACAGTTTTTTGCACTCGCCGTGATCTAGGACTGGCCTACGGCTCGTCCTCGAATTTTGTCTACTGGTCCAAAAAACAGTACCTATTCTCCTATTCAGTTTGTACTCCAAACATTCCTTATAGAATTGAATCAGATATCATTTACTGGATTACTACACAATATAGTATACGAAAGAGGTAAAATTTCACTTACAGGGAACACTGTCATCCTCAAAGACGTTCATCGATATTTCAGAATGAGATGCATGTCTTATTGCCTCTTCATAACCATATACAATTATCATAGAAGTAAGGGTCATAATTTAAAATCATAGTCAACTAGAAAAATATGTACTTCCCTGGTTATACATTTTAGTAATTATTTAGCTTAATTTGAATCACTAATTTCCATTTCATTTGTACCTATATCTATTGACAGTTCCAACACTTTTACTGGTAAAATACATTTTTTTACCGACTTCAGTAAATGAAAAATATTGGAAAACTAAGGAGTATAGTTTCCTTATTATTATTTTCCTTATATTTTGCCTAGGTGAAATTGGTGATTTTAATTTTATTAAAATTTTTTCTGTTCTTACCTGTTTAAATCTGTTTAAAATCTGTTTTTCCGTTAATCAGCTGTCGCCCCCATACGAACGACAACTCTCAGAAGTTAAGAAACTTGTGCGAGCTAAGGACTAACGAGGTCTTACCTTTTAACGTGTGATTCCTAACACGGTTGCAGAATCATTCCAGCTTCAACCAGATAAATTCTCTCAAGAAAAATATCTGGTCGAGGTGGGAATCGAACCCATGGTCTTCCGATCGTTAGTCGGGCGCACTACCACCGCGGTCAATTCTGCAACAACCTATTTATGGTCTTCAAGTTTTTCACTTGTAAAATGAATGTTTCTACCAACTTAAGTGAATTAATAATATTAGAAAAAACACCTAATAATATTTTGTTTATATACTTTGCCAAACTAATATATACCGATATATACATATATACCGAATTCCAACCCAAAATACGAAATTTGATTTGTTTGTAATTTTCAAATTACAACTTGTAATTTAAAGTCCGATTTTTAATTCTCATATTTCCAATAAAAAGCTACTGAAATAATAAAATAGTCGAAATCAGTGGAATAAATGTACCTAATCATGATGAATATTTGGTGTTTCATTCTTATTTCTACATTATAACGAATTTATTATGTTTGTAGAGCTCTTATTTAGAACCATTAATTGAAAATCAGGCTTGAATATGAAATGCAAATTTTGCGTTGAAATTCGGTATGTAGGGTCAAAATCGATTCCCGAGCAACTTTTTCAAATAACTTATTTCGATATCAACAACGCGAAGCAAAATATCGAGAATTTGCCCTTTCCGCAGGAACGCCGTAGACTGGGTTTGAGACTGTCACTCGGGCTGAGAATTGCGAAAAATGCGGCACATGAGGGTCTATACTTTACCAAAAATCAAATCTACAAATCTACAGATGTGTCTTCATCTCAAGTGTGTCTCAATGAGTTCATATAAAGCAATATAAGTTATTTTTGAAAATTTCATCAGAACTAGCTACAAGAACACAGAGGTATGAATGAAGGTATGAATTGAAATTCGATTTTGTTTCATAAATGTATGAAGATTGCATTCCTCAGAGATCATAATCGCTGCTGACTAGCCATCACCTACACACAGGCGGCACCTTTTCTGAACGTTTTTTGCAGAATTAATTAGTTCAATAGTAGTGAAAGAAGTAAAACTTTGCATCACTGTCGCTTCCAATTTGCATCTAGAATTGGTCGGCAATTTAAAAACAAGATCGTTCAACCTTCCCATAGGCGTTAGGTCGGTGACATGGCCGGCCAACCGTTGAGTCCTTGGTTGACTATCCAATTATTGTCAAAATTTGCAGCCAAAACATTGGTGACAGTTGTAGTGTTGTAAGGCGAAGCCCCGTCCTGTTGAAAATATATTTTTCTTCAATTCATCAACAAAGGCATCACTACGTTGGCCTAAAATTTCCAAATACCTCTGAGATGTGAAATTGCCATTATAAATGAACGGGCCGATAATTCTACCCCTGAAAACACCTGCCTACCCGCTAAATCCAAATCTTTCTCGACTTCTCTGCTCCACAATAGAATTAGGATTTTGTGGTGCCCAAGTATAGGTCCAAATACAATTTAACGAAAAATCACGCTCTTGGTTACAACTTTCCAGGTACCACTGGCAAAGAGCCATGCGCCGTTCAAAATCTCCTGTTCGGAGCTGATGAACTGTTCTGGTCCTGTATGGCTTGAATTTGTATTTTTTCAAAATGCTCCTAGCGTTAGTTCTTCTTGAGCCTGTTGATATTTTCAAATTTCGTGTTGACGTTTTGAGATTATTTCTAACAGCTTCTTAAACGACTATTTCTTCCAACTATTTTTCCCTATTTGATTCTTATAATTTTGGCTTATTCCTTTCAAATTGCCACCATCAATTACATCGTGTCTCATGCAAAAATGTCTCTGGAAGGTTGTTTGGATACCTCTCGTGATACAAATTACTTGCTACTTTTGCATTTTCCCCAGTTTTTATAAAATAGACTATTATATCCCATTTTTCATGATACTTTCATTGCGAATGTGTTTCGAAATTGAACAAAAACCACTGCCTAAATCAAAATTTGACACATCGGCATTGTGCAAAGCCTGCTTGATCAGTGTGCGTTTTGAAGTCTACATAAAAAAACCTGAAAGCAAAACATCAGGTGTGCTACATTTCTGGAAAGATAATTTTAAGGTCTACTGAAATTTGCAGAAATATACAGGGTGTCTCATTACGAAAATAATTTTCCGTCAGTAACTATTGATAACTCATTTGAAAAAATAAGTTTTTTACACCATTGAATGGGGAATGTTCCTCAATTTGCAGAAAATGCAAGTTTGAACAAAATAAAGTTGAGTGTAATTCATGAGTTTTTCAAATTCACTTCGAAAAGTATTCAAATGGATGTTTCAAATGTTGAGTTTTAATTTTTAAAGGGATTTGTTTCTAATACACATATTGGCAACAGCGCCTAGAAATAATTTATACGTACCTAGATATTCTACTTTTAAAAAGAAAAATTAAAAAATATAAATTATAGTTCAAAAAACCACCTCCTCAAGCCATATAAACAACAGTGGTTTTGTTATTTTTTTATAGAGGAAGATAGGTGAGGTGCACAAAATTTCATATGTCACAGAATGTCTTTGAACTCAGAACATAAGTAAACAGAACAGCACGCCTCTGAAATATGTCATCTTTGTTTGTCTCATACAGGTAACAGATTTATTGTCCTTTATTAGCTATAACCGATGTTGCCAAATGGTGAAATAGAAACGAATCCCTTTAAATGGTGAATGCATTATTTCATTCCTCATTTTTGAGTACCTATTTAAATAATTTTTTTAAGAAAAAGGTTGAAATGATAAATTTAAAATGCGTTGTTTCAGAGCCCTTTTATGAAAACTACTTGATTTTCGTCAGGAGGAACATTCCCCATTCTACGTAAAAATATTTGCTTTGAAAATATTTTCATAGAAAAAAAAAACTGACAGGATGAAAGTTACAGCAACTTTTGGAAAATGCACATTTTCGAAAAACATAACTCAGAAACGATTATACATATCGATATGCGATTTTCACCATCAAGTTTGTCATTTCTGCTTAAAAAAAATCTGTTTAAAATATGTTTTTTCGTTAACCAGCTGTCGCACCCCTACGAACGACAACCCTCAGAAGTCGAAACTTGTGCGAGCCAAGGATTAACGAGGTCTTACCTTCTAACGTGTGATTCCTAACAGAGCTTCAGATACAGCTCCTAAGCTTCAGATACAGCCAGCAGTTTTCATCTATCTAGTTTGAAAACAGGAGTTTTCCCTCTAAAGTGTTCAATTTGCTCCACTCTGTACAATGTGGTATTATCATTTATAACCAGAATACTTTTATCGGAAATATTGGAAGCTAGCATTTCTTGCAATCACTTCTTGTGATTTTCGTAATTCATTTTATTGAGGTAGTCCACTTTCCTTCCTGCGTTCACTATGATCAGTCTTCGTTTGAATTGTCGTTTCAACGTTTTGAATGTGTGTGATATAAATACATATTAGTTTCATTCATGACATTCTCATGTATATGTCTTCATATCTTGCAAAAATTTTCTCCGTAATGCTGGATTATATACTTTTCCATTATTTTTGATTTTTCTGCATCTGATTTCACTTTCTCTCAATTTTTTCCTCAAAAGCTCGTTTCTCGGAGCTCATATATATATATATATATATATATATATATATTTCGATTAAATTGGCACACTCGACCACCCTGTAGATTTCTATGGGTTGAACAAAGCCTGCAAAACCGGTAACTAATCTTTCATCAAGTTTTTTACAAACTGTAGGTTTTCGGCTAAAATGAATAATCTGAAAGTGTCGAAATTGTACATTCTATGCAGTTCTTGCTCAGCAATTAAACTGGAAATATTGTGCTTTAACATGGAACGCCATCACTTACCACTGGCTGAGATGAATAGAGCTGTAGGGCTTCTTCAAAGTGGCATGCGACAAAATGATGTAGCTCTTCGTTTGGGGGCCTCCCAAAGTATTTATCAGTCGATTGTGACGGCGTTTCCGTGAAACTGGCAGTCCAGCCGAACAACATCCAGGGCGAGGACGCGCTACAACTGCAGTTCAAGACCGATTTTTGGTCTTAACCGCAAGAAGACAACCGACAATCACAGCATCTGAGTTGGGTAACGTGTTGCAGCAGACGCACCAGGTAACCATTGGTCGTGATACTGTCAGAAATCGACTGCATGAAGCAGATCTCCACAACAGAAGACCACTTAGATGTCCACCTTTGTCGAGAGGCAATCGCGGTAGAAGATTAGAGTGGTGTCAAGAACATCAAAACTGGGATGCAAATGATTGGGCCACAGTTTTGTTTACAGACGAATCCAGATTTGGATTTCATCCAGATTCTCGTCAAGTAAGACTGTGAAGACGACCTGGAAATAATGAACGTTTGAGACACGTCCAGGAAGTCCACACATACAGAGGTGGTACAGTAATGCTATGGGGCGGAATCATGATTGGCGGCAGAACCGATCTCGTTTTTCCAAATCGCTCCCTCACAGCTCGACAGTACCTCGACACCATTCTTCTACCTATCGTCCGTCCGTTTGCTACTGCTGTTGGTGAAAACTTCCACCTAATGCACAATAATGCTCGTCCACATGTCGCGCGTCTAGTGACTGACTGGCTTACCAAAGAAGGAGTTGATGTATTGCCATGGCCAGCATAATCACCGGACCTGAATCCCATCGAGCATGTGTGAGACATGCTTCAACGAAGAATTACTCCGCATATGGGGAACATTAACACAACGTTTCAATTGAGAGAGCTTTTAATCGCTGAATGGGCAAATGTTCCTCAACAAGACATTGACAATCTCATTTTGTCGATGCACGATAGATGTAGGCCGTAATAAACCAGCGTGGAGGCCATACTTTGTACTAATTCCAAATATATATATATATATATATATATATATATATATATATATATATATATATATATATATATATATATATATATATATATAACATGTGGATTCGTGATGGCATTTCAGGTTAGCTTCCCAAGTTTCTGCTACCGCAGTTGTCGGTTGATTGGTCAAACCACCAACACTGACATAAAAACTTGGCAAGTTGACTTGGGTGTCACACCAATAGGTGGTTCCACTTATGTTTACGCAGCTATTTTTATTAAGTACTTTCTTGGTTTTTTCTCATTTTGTCTTCAATCGAGGACCGCCTGCCCGGTACTGACGATGCCCAATAGGCTGAAACAGCTGTCTACCGGTGGCTCTTAAATTGAAATCAATATGGAAATGATCAAAGAGTACTTACCTATTCATTTTTTGTATATATATATATATATATATATATATATATATATATATATATATATATATATATATATATATATATATTAATTTAATTGTCCTGTTGAAACTTTGTGCTTCAATTTGAAAGTTAAATCCATTTTCACATCACACATATTGGTTTTGCACACTGTAATGTTGATACATACATTACGATATTATTATTACAACTGAGCGCTCGCAGCGTCTTCTAACACACATTTGGAGGGCAGGACCATATCGAAATTTGGAAAGTTTTTCCTATATTTGGCAAGCTGTACGTAATTTCCTTAAAAGGTACCTATTTTTACAAATAATCACATTTCAACAAAATCATCAAGATATCAGCTATGTGCTATGTGCTACAAGGTTATTAATAAATCAAAGTCCTATACTTCTTGAAATCTCGATTTTTTTTCAAATAGTTGTAGACTTAAATACTCACCAATGACTATATACAAATGCCAATATTCAATATTCCTAGTCGATCACGTTTTCTCACTTACGTTTATTTTTGTGGAGAATGAATGAACTAGTTACTTCCTGGGCGAAGAAAATATGAAGGAATTCAATCCGAAGCGGGTGAGCGGATATATCTAATTCACAACCAAGATATAAGTGCACATCCGGTCAAAATTTCGGTACTCATAAAAAGTAACTTGATAAGTTTGTATACAAGCCGTGAACAATGGGTAACTAGAGACATGTTTTCAAGCGGATTACGCACCCTCACTCACCCTGTTGGCACAAAATTTGTAATTTTCTATAACCATGAATGATATAATATTATTTCCCGAAATGCGTAGGAAGGGTGAAAATATTTGCGATAAAAGGCTTCGAACTTTCGTTCGATCCATTGAAATCTACATAAAATGATGCTCATGACAAGAACCTAATGAATTCTAGAATTTTAATCACGAAACCAAGTTTTTTATGATTATATTATGATTTTACAGTTCTGCAATTTTCTTCTGCCGCTCTGTTGGCACATCTACTTCAGCAATACTTGTTTTTTATGTTTAGTAACAAGTGGTTTTTGTATAATTCAATATTCATTTAGAAACAGTTTCGAAAGTATTTTTCTTTCGTGTAATCCAATGTTTACATGAGAGTAGTTGTTTCTCGAGAGCTTTATCCTCCATTTTGTGTCTGAGAGTAACTTCTTCGCATGATCTGGCATATCTTTGAATACAGGTTATTTTTTTAAATTGATCGCTTTCTTCCTTTCTTTGGAAGATTCCCACATTATTTTGTATAAAAATGGATAAGTCCTAAAAATATACCCCTTTAAATTTCAATAAGATTCCTATGGCTGGCAAGTACTGTATTCGCAAGTACTGAGTAGTTTCAACTAATTCGCGACATAAGTCGTAATTTTATGAATGAATTGAGTTCTCCATCTCAAAATGTTACTTATTTATTATTTATACACTGTTCTACAGGTTATACCCAACTACAGAACAGGAATATATATGGAACGCCGATTCATTTTTTATTGTCACAAATATTCATTCCTCAATTTATTCACCTAACAATTTATTTGTTTGAATTTAATTGATTCATGCATTTGTTCGACACATTAAAAACGGTTGTTCGCAAAATTTGTTCTATTTTAAATGACCCTTGATTCAAAATGTTACATGAATGAAATTGTCATTTGAATAAAAAGACTGATGAAATAACTTGAAGCTTTTATTGATTCCGAAGAAAAATATTGTTTCAGAGTATTGGAAAATGGAACGCCAATTTACTATATACATATAGTTCAACTCAGCAATGAACAAACATTCTCATTCAACAGTCAATGGAATGTATTATTCCAGTAAATTCAACAAACGTTTCAATTCCGCATATATTTTTGACCTCTGAATAAAATGTAAGTTATTTATATGGCTGTTGAATTATAATGAAACTTTAAATTCACTTTCTAAAAGTAAGTTTGGGAATAAAATTTCATTGAATATATTTGAATAACTGTCAAAGTTTTCCCATGAAACATTGTTGGTAATAAAAATAGACTTTCGTTTGTCTGAAAATATAGCAAATTAACTTCCCATATTAAAATTTTTTTTATGAATAATAAAGATTGTTATATTTCAATTTTCTTGAAAGTGTTGAATATTTCCAACATTCACTTTAATGAATTCAATTTAAAATTTGGTTACAACTTTTGTGCAAAACATTCTCAAGCAAGCATCATTTTATTTCATCAATCTTTTTAAAAAGATAATTTCTGACAAAGAAATATATATCATATATATAGTATAAAGTTTTCGATGTAGATGGATCCGAGAAATCTCTAGAGATTCGTGGAATAAATTTATACATTCTGTTTGCAGTAGACAGAATGGCTTCAATGTGTGGTACGAAGAAAAGTTTTGTATCGAAGGTAATATCTAGATCGGTGAATGTGATAGGCCGTTGAAATGGAATATCGTTTATTAAATATTGATATGAAAATGAACGATTTTCTAGTGTGTACGTCATTACATTATATTTACTCACGTTTCAAGAAAGACTATTGCGAAAACAACATTGCTCAACACGTTTCAGATTGAGGGAGAGTTGAAGACAGTCCTCGATGCTATCGATCTCACAATATAATTTCAGGTTATCCGCGTGTATCGAACAGTTGATGTCAATGACCTCAACTATGTTGTTGATGAATGCGTTAAAGAGGAGTGGACCTAGGTTGCTTCTTTGTAGAACACCCGAGATAGCTGCATTTTTCACGGACTTGAAGTCTTCGAATATAACATACTGACGCCTGTCAGTGAAGTATGATATAGAAAGTTGCATCAGGATCAGAAAAAAGCCGTACCTGTACAATTTCGATAGCAGTAATCCGTGATCAAGTCTGTCAAACGCCTTAGAGAAGTCCGTATATATGACATCAATTTAGGATCTTCTATCAATGGTTTCAGAGATATATTGGATAACATTGAAAAGGTTGGTGATTGTCGAGCGACCCTTCATAAAACCATGTTGAAGTGGTGTAATTTGATTGCTCACATGAGGATATAACCTGCTATAAATGAGGATTTCAAACACTTTGGCGAAGTTGTATATTATTAATATGGGTAATAATTACCGACATCAATCTTGTCTCCTTTTTTATAAATTGGTCAAACTTTAGATAATTTCCATTATTAAAGGACAAGCCAAAACATATGCACAATCTCTGGCAATCAGTGCAGGGATGCTGTGAGGACCTGTTGTCATTTTAGGTTTTATCTGTTTCAAAGCAGCCAACACTTCATATTCTTCGAAGTAACGAATGTCCATAAGTTGTGAATATGGATGGTCATCGCTCAATACGTTTGGAGAGCTGATGATATATGATTTTGGGAAAAAATAAGCAAAGATATTGAGGATATCTAGAGGGGTATCTAAGATTGTCCTTCGTAGGACATTTTGTCCGAAATGCCGGTAGAACCTTTTTTGATATTTATATATGCCCAGACAAATTTGCTGAATAATTTCATTGTCGAACCACGGCGAATATTTACGCTTGAAGTTACTAGTTCGTAACGGTACACATTGATCCAGTATGTTGAAGATTTTCTTGTAAAAATAAGTTCAAGGAAACTTCAAGAGTAGTCCAGTCAATACTTGCGATAAAAAGTACATACGCGGAAAGTTTGCTTTTCTAAAGTTGTACTCATTATTATGAGAGGTGGCGAAGTTTCTTTTCAAATTACGTTTGATATTCGATTTGCCGTATATAGGGTGTAACTGAATAAATGTAAAACATTTTAGGAGGTGATTTCTCATCGAAAAAAAGATAGGATCTTTCATATAAAGAAACTTCATTGGAGCATTCCTTGTTAAGATACAGCCCCTTGAAGGGGATACATAAAATTTGTATAACAATTTTTTTCTCAAGCACTGAAAAAGTTACAATATTGAAATTAACCTGACGTTTTGTACTACCAAAAAGACACTTAGCCAGTAATTTATTTGGTTTACCCGATGGTTGTAAGGGGTGGAAAACGCAACCCCTAAAATTTATTTCCAATATTACTTTTTGTCTTATTATTTGTTTACCATTCAAAAATTTATTTCCGATGGCCCGTTTCATTCTAAACAAAAAATGTCTCCTGGGTTTTTTGCCCAAAATAAACCAGTTCGCAGCAAAAAATTATTTTACGAACAACTACAGAGATACATCGTCATAAATGCGAACTGGATTTGTTGTTATTTTGTAGTTAGTACCCCATTAAACGATTAAAGGGTAATGAAAAAAACTAATTTATTAATAACAAAACACACAACATGCAGAAATCATTGTAAATGTTCAATACGTCTACTTTCATTGAGCACGTATTCGCTCAAATATTCCTAGAGTCTCTCTGATTACCCTGCACGCATCGATGATCCGGTTTCTTAGGTCCTCTACGTCGCGAACACAAGTACGATAAACCAAATGCTGTAAATGGCCCCAGAGAAATCGAGATCCCGAGATCGAGCGGGCCAGTTCTGTGGTCCTCATCGACCTATCCACTGATTTGCATATGTTTCAGTTAAATGCTGACGTGCTACTTGACTAAAATGGGCGGGAGCCCCATAATGTATAAAAAACATATCCCTTGGAGCCCAAAGGAACGCCCAAAGGAACTTCCTCCAGCAGTACTGGATGCACTTCTCTTAAAAATTGAACGTATGCCTCACCATTCAATCGAGGAGGCAGAAAATGAGGCCCAATTAAATCATCCCCAATAATTCCAGATACACGTTAAGAGAAAACTGTTCTTGATGGTTAGTTTCGACAATAGCGTGAGGGTTTTCATCAGCCCATATGTGGTAATTATGAAAATTAATAATCTTGTCCCGAGAAAAACTACATTCGTCTGTGAATTCTATCGTCTTCAGAAAGTCACAATTTCTTCTAATCATTTCGAGCATCCGATTGCAAAATTCAAGACGGTTCGGAAAGACTCGCGGTAACAGTGCCTGTACTCGTTGCAGATGGTAAAATTCGAAATACCGTTATATGATCAACATTTAGCTGGAAAGCAATCTTTCTAGTACTGGTAGTAGGTTGTTATTCAATCAAATTGAGTACTGCTTCCTCAAGCTGTGGTGTTCGTACTTCTCGATGGCGACCACAATCCTGCGTTCTTTTGTCGAATGAACCATATTCTCGTAATCGTTGATGAAGTCGAGCAAATATTCTATGTGAAGGATGCTGCCGTTGAGGATACATTTCAGCATATCCTTCTAGAAGTTTCTAACCCATTCCCCTGCGACAGACCGTAAACGTAATGCATATCAGCAATTTCCTCATATGTGTATGTCATTTTAATAACAAGTGAATTATTAAAGTAACAAATTAGGAACAGAACAACAACACACAATTAGTATCAATTCAATTTCGAAAATTCACGAACTGACAGCGTCATACCAATTTAATTGTCACTATCGCTAATAGATAGATTAGTTTCATATTTTCGCATTTATGATGATGTATCTCTGTAGTTGTTCGTAAAATAATTTTTTGCTGCGAACTGGTTCATTTTGGGCAAAAAACCCAAGAGACATTTTTTGTTTAGAATAAAACAGGCTATCGGAAATGGATTTTTAAATGGTTAAAAATTGATAAAACAAAAAGTTACATTGGAAATAAATTTTATGGGTTGCGTTTTCCACCTTTTACAACCATGGGGTAAACCAAATAAATTTCTGGCTAAGTGTCTTTTTGGTAGTACAAAACGTCAGGTTAATTTCAATATTGTAACTTTTTCAGTGATTGTGAAAAAAATTGTTATACAAATTTTATGTACCCCTTTTAAGGGGCTGTATCTTAACAAGGGATGCTCCAATGAAATTTCTTTATATGAAAGATCCCATCTTCTTTTCGATGGGAAATTACCTCCTTAAATGTTTTACACTTATTTAGTTACACCCTGTATATTCAAGGCAGGGTGATGTTTGTTTTCGGTTACTAGTGGATCCGATGATTTCTCGACACGGCACTCAATACTTCCACAGAACAGTATGAGGTCGAGTATTCTCCCATAATTATTTTAAATAAAGTTATACTGTGATAAATTGCTAGATTCCAGAAAACTATTTAATAAACTATTCAACGTGTTTAGTTGGTCACCTGTAAAAACGAAGCATACAAACGAATATTGAAATCACCTGTGTGGAAAATGCTATTGTTATAGGCAACTCGGATGTTGGTAAGTGTTCCGAAAAGGATAATGTATCTACATATCGTTTGACAAAGAGGGAGGGAGATAAATATTGATCATAAATAACGAATTTGAATCAGAAATTATTTCCACCATAACAATGTCTACAGAGACTGATACTTGAGAAATGAGTGGTGTTGAATGAACCCGTGAGAAGACGAACGAATCAGCAACTGCAATAAGAGCTCCTCCACCTTTTGAACAGTTGTATTCAGATAATTCTATAACAGAGCGGTATACCTCATAGCAGTTAGGGAATAACTATTTATTTCTGACCGAAAGATCCAACCAAGTTTCTGTCAGTGCAGCAATCGGGAATCCAGTCATCGAAATTGAGTTGAAAAATTGGACTGTTTCAGATCGCAGACCATGGGTATTTTGATAATGAAATCTGTAGTTCTCATTTCGTAGTGTAGAATCATGGGACAGATCTAAAGCCTCATGAGATGATGAAGAGGTAATAAAGCAAGTAACTTATTCTGAAATATCGGATGTCCACCAGTGAGGATAACAGTGTTCCATGTAAGTGAATGATATCTCATTCAATTCCATAACGAATGTCTGGAATATAAACTGAATAAAAATTGTTTTTTGTATAATAAACAAATGGAAAAACGTTCCGTTTTTCCATTTGTAATTTCATATTGTTTGTGACACAATCTGAACACAAAATAAACCTTTTCCTTTTCAATTTCGAATGTGAATTATAACATACCCATTATCTAAATTCTTATTTTTATTTTCACATATCTGGGATTCTTCTGAGCAGTCTTCGGTAGCACTACCAAACAAATATAAATCGGAATATTGACATTATTTGTTTTGATTATTTTATTCCGTATCACGGTTAGGTATGCAAATACCTACACGTCAGAATGAATCGTCTTCTTCTTTCGTTCAGTTACAGAATCCATTTTCAAAGAGTAATGTTATTAAGTCAGGGAATTCATTTCTACTGTGTAAGGTCAAGTTAAAAGTTAGACACAGACACAGAGGGAGATGTATATTTTTATGTCATTCTTAGAATCGGTGGACTTTGTTTATATGTCTATTTTATTAGGTGAGAGAAGAGTTTGAACTTTGTAGATAGAAGGAATGTAGATATAAGGAAATTGTGAAATGGTCTTTTTGTGCTTGGCTTTCTAAGTGAGAACGTCTAGTGGTGACAAAATAATTATAAAATTTTGATAATCATCCATGTAACTGGATTCCAACTATAAAGTTCTGCCTAGTGAAAGTGAATCAGAAACATAAAATACCGAAGCAGAATCGGTAAAATTAAAACTGGAACTGAAAGAAAAAAGTGAAATTGAAATTGAAACTGATACATAAAAAACTGAACCTAACATTCAGGCAAAAGTGACGCGTAGTAAATTACAAAAACTATTGAGACGACGAGACCACAAGTGGTTGAGATAGGAGCACCAATATATGAGAGTTGGGGGAGTCCATTAAGGGAGTGTCTGGAGATCTACCGGAGACTGCCGGAATCCTGGATCACCTGGATCAGAGTAGTCGGAGTGGGAGATTGCCAGTCATCGGTTTTGAGTTATATTGATGGTTTCAAAGAATAGGATTTCCATATGATATTGTGAGGTTTAATGCATTAAACCCTTTGATGACTTCTTGTATTTATTGAGAATTCTGATCGAGGATATCATTGGATAAAAAACCCATTTTTAACCACCGACAATCTGGTTCATTTATAAATAGTCAATCCCATTTTTTTATTTTATTCATTAAATTTTTACACCGTTTTTCCTTGTTTTATTGGTAGTTTGGAAGTGTTTCATATCCCTGTGTAGCAACGTTGCTCAACAGTGACGAGTGTTGAAAAGGGGCCCTATTTCTAGAAAATTCTGTAGATGGCGCCCAATTAAGGACTTGGTTTTGGTAACCCTTTTCAGCACCCAGTATTGAGCTTCTGAAAGGAATATAAGAAACGAACCACGCTCTTGCCTGCGCATCACCTACTACTAGTCGTGGCATTTGTTTCGTTATCTTGTTCTGAGTTCAGAAAAGAGCAAAATAATATTACAAGAAACTGTTTCGAAAGTATTTTCCCTTTCGTGTAATTCAATGTCTTTATGAAAGTAGTTGTTTCAAAAGGGTTTCTTTCAGTGTGTGTCTGAAATTTACATCTTTGCTTTCTTTCTTTTTGAAGATTTCCACATTTTATGTAAAAAGATGAAATAGGTAACCAAAACCTTTCTTTCCCAAACGTCTAATCCGTTATAACATCAAACGACATCAAATATAAGATTAATTCCTAAAATACAAAAAAAAAACATGAAAATGTAAGCGATGAAATGCATTGAATTTTTTTATCGTTGATAATTAACATAATTAATTGGTACTCATGAAAGAGCTATCTTCTTTATGACAGGAACCTAATAAAGGTTTTCAAGTATGGGTGTATGGATATGACATCGAAACCAAAGTCCAATCTTCCCAAGAGACCGGTAGAGCCAAGACAAAAAAAAAACACGCCAAGTTCGATCAAATGTCAAAGTTTTACCTGCTCTTTTTTCTGATCACCATGACGTAGTGCATCAGGAGTTTCTGCCACATGGTCGTACAGTCAATAAGGACTATTATCGTGAAGTTAGGCGATGCTTGCGAAAAGCAATACGAGAAAAACGTTCGGTATTGTGAAAAAACAATTCTTGGCTTCTGCATCACGATAATGCTTCTGCTCACTTGTCATCGCTTTTTCGTGATTTGTTGGCCAAAATCAACACAGTAATCATGCCTCAGCCACTGTATTCAACTTTTTTTTTGTTCCCAACTTTGAATAGACCCATGAACGGACGGCGTTTTGCGACGATTGAGAAGATAAAAAACGAATCGTTGAAAGAGCTCAAGGACATACCAAAAAGTGAATATCAGAACTGCATCAATGATTGGAAAAATCGATTATACAAGTATATCATACCTGAGAGGGAGTACTTCAGAGGGATAAAAATAGAAATTAATGAATGAATGAATATTTTTTGAGAAAAAAGAAGATTCATTTCAATTTTAAAACAGATGTCTAACCTCAAATTTTTCTCATAATCTCAGTTGAATTCGAAAGCGTGTAATTTTTTTTATATATACTTTTTCATTTATCTCAAGTAGCGAAAGTAGTGATTCACATTGGATTTGAATCGCTGGAGATTAAATCATTTTGGAAAAACGTTCTCAGGCAATTTATTCCACGCAAACGCAGTTTTCCAATTGAAAGAGTTCTCAAACAGTGAAGTTCGAGGTGTACTGTCGCGTATTTCTGATATATACCGTTCTTGGTAGAATCAAATGTGCCAAGTCACTGGAACAGAATAATCAATTGATTGAAATAGTTGGAAATTTTAATAACATTATATTGCTCACAAACATGAAGCTTCCTACTAAGCATACCCTGGAACATCTACATTCTGATCGATATAATGAACTCACACGGCTTGGCCACGGGGATCGGCGAATGACGAAGCGGGGAGCGAGGCGACCATTCGCGCGACACCATTTGCAGTCACGTTCGCCGTCGCGACCAATAGTCCGACAACGAAATGTCTATCGAAATTATCTCGTTATTGATTAGAAAATAAAATTTTTTTGGTTCAAGACCTAATATCTGGAAGAGATTGTGGAGTACATGATTTGAATAAGAGTCGGGGTATAGATGGAGAATTCCACAAGAAGTACGAGAAATACAGATTATATCCAGAACAATTTTTTAAGTACACCAGAATTAGTATTGAAACTTTCGATTATATTCTTATGAATATTCACCCAGAATTAGAGAAAAAAGTTAATGCAAATAGAATTTTAAGTGTCACTGAAAAATTGTTTTTGACATTAAGGTATGTACTTACCTATCTATACATATCCATCTATAATAATCTACATTACGTATTTATCTATATACCTATGTATACAGGTAATATTCAATTAGCTGATCATATTTTGGAGAATTACCTATAGTATTCATCAGTATGAACAGCTATTCCCAAGAAAGTAATGGTCGCAAACGGATTTTTTATAACTATTTGGAATTTATTTGGAACTATCTTTACCCAAAATATTATCAGCTAATTAAATGTTACTCTGCATATTAATATTTCATGAAATTAAAACACTTTCAGATAATTATGTTATTTACTGCAAAAATCTAAATTATATGACAGTAATTTTTCGTACAACTAAAACAAAAAACAACTTCTATCTTGTAATTGACGGTAGAATAAATAATGAATTTCCAAATTTTTAATCAGTCTTTTATTCAGCAATAAAAGTCTCGATGTTCATTTTTCGCGGCGAAAACAACTAAACTCGTCTTGATCACTGCACTATTCGCCGCGACTACTGCTCGACTCCGTGGCTCGCGCCGTACAGATTCATGCATTTGTTTTGCTCGCTGGCCGCCCCGCAAGTCGCCCACGCGATTCGCTCGGTACATTTCGCCGGTCGCCGTTGCGCGTGGCTTCATAAGTACATTCCTATGCGTTTGTTTCAGTCGCTAGACGCTTCGCCGTTCACACCACGCGAATATTCGCATCGGGGAGTGTCCCGTGGCCAGGCTGTCAAACACATACTACACCAATTAATGACTCAGTGATGATTAAATAAACTTATGATTGAGACTTACCAAATTTCTTGTCTGGTTTAATTCCCACTGCTTAAGGATAACATACTCTTGCAAACTAAGATAGGATCAAGGAGTATTAAGAGAATCAGTTTAGAGAAAAGTCGTCGTACACAATAACAATTCACAATTTTCAATAAGAAAAAGCAGTATTTGATGAATATCTATTATAACGTATGCATAAAGGACACTTCATTGTGAGGTTTCCACATGACAGTTTACAAATCCGCGACACGTGTTTCGCTATACTGTGTCGCCATCTGTATTCCATTCAGAAAAGAGCCAACCACCTGATTGGATATTCAAACATTATAAGCAATCTTGATAGCCTGGAACATCGGAGGAAGGTTGGGTGGGTACTTGTCTCATTTCCACAAATATGTTCCCGGAAATAGTCGACTGAAAAATGTGTAATGAAATATAAAATGTTTCATTTGAAATAACGAAATTCTAATCTACTTATAACTGGAATTGCTTCAAACTTGACACTAATGCTGATGAATTACACCCAAGTTATTTGTTGTAGAAAGTTTTTAATAATTTCTCCATTATACTTTTTATAATACCTATCGACGCAGATTTCGGATGGTCACCCTGTATATTATCGAGTAATGAAAAAATTGATACGATTTTTGTTTTTTTTTTTCGTATTTTCTATAAGTAATTCAACCCAAGGGTACGCCTCAATTATATAACATAAATCAATTCACCTTAAATCATTTCTGAACTGATAAGAATAGACTCTTATTCTCTTATAATACACTTTTGTAAGATGCGAAATTCAATTCCACCCCTGTTAAACCGCTATTATGCGAGCTTGTACGAATCTCACGGCTTAAAAAAATTACCTGGGTTATTATAGAAGGCCTTTCTGGTCATCTTTGTCCTCACGAAATCGAGGTCCAGATTTTTTATGCGTTCTACGTAGGGGTGCTTTTTTCCTTTTCAGATCGGAGATTAAATCAAGAGTAGTTGTACGATATCTGATACCACCCCGAAAGGTATAATAGAATTCACCTAGATTTCTTTCACTGATTCTATAGTTTTTTCAAGTGCATAATGAAAGCAGGACAATAGCTTTCTTTGTGATTGTCTTGATTTTGAATCGTACTGACAAGAGTTAAAGTCAATCTTGAATGGATAGCAAATTTTTTGTGATGATTCTTTTATGGAATAGTTTCATTGACATAACATAATTTTATATATCGGTTTTCAGATAACTAATGGGTTCAATATGAATTATATAGAAGTTAAATACAATTGAGGCCAATTGAAAAATGTATTATCATATAATTTTCAATGTTCTTCAATGACAGAATTTATCCTTTCAATTTTCTAGAAGTACAATCTTCCAAAAATGAAAAGTAAGTTTGAAAGTATATTATTTAAAAAAAAATTATAATAATTCAGGACTATAGCAACTGGTTGAATAGTTGACTAGACCTTCATTTTATCGTACAGAACAACTGAGCAAATCCAAGCAAATTCAAGTAGATTCTTATTTTCTTTATTGTCGAAAATCCTCCAATATCTTCAGTATAATAATCGTAATTGACGTAAAAAAATGCTGTTTTTTTGGACTAGAAGGCAAAATTCTCTCGCCTACGTCTCGTCCTATAAGTCTGCTAATCCAAAAAAAACTGTTTTTGGACGTGTTGTGAACATTATTTTTTATTAAACCCATACTTTTATTTTGATTCAACGGTATTTAGATAACAATTGAAAAGTTAACGTTAACAGCCTGCATCTGTTAAAATTTTTTAACGGCCTGTGGCCGTTTCAAAATTTTCATTGAGTTGTTTATAATATTGTAGTGAAATTGTTAAGCTGGAAATTTCAGCTCATGATATATTTTGAAAATTTCTCGAGTCGTAGACTAGGGAAATTTTCTAAAAATATTCATTAGCAAGAAAAAAGAGGAGAAAGAGAGGAGTAATGTCGCTGCACCTTCCAAAACCTTAGTGGAGGCCGTCTTGAGACACCTCAAGGTAGCCATCATAGTTGAGACTAACCCGTACGGTAAGGTTACCGCAGAACAAGAGAGTCTCATCAAAAAACAACTGTTGGAGGAACTGGACAAGATCATCTTTTCCGCCTCCAGCAACAACAGCAAACCGCCCACGTTCAAGTCGTGGACATACTCTGGTGAAATCATCAGAGTGGTCTGCGATGACGACGTGACGCTAGAGTGGCTGAAGAAAGCTACAATGAATATTAAGCTGTGGGAGGAGGCATCACTTGCGGTCGTCAGTGTGAATAAGCTACCAAAGCTTACCAAAGCCTCACTCTGGGTCCCGGAGGACGTCCACAAAACGACATCCGGTGAAAAGGAGAGGGTGCTGGGTCGGCTGAAGGCGCAGAACCCTGACCTGACGGTAGCAAGATGGTGCACTTTCCATCATGAGGTTAAGATGAACCCACAAGGACACCTCTTCGTCTTCGGGATCGGAGACGATGATATGGCTGTCCTAAAGAAGAAGTCGATGAGGTTAAGCTACGCGTTTACCTCACTGACTATTAGGGTAACAAAGAAAGAAGCAGAGGGTACCACAGACCACCGCTGACTGACCTATACGGTGAGCCAGGATCTCAGGACCACTGTGAAATCCCGTGACCTGAAGAGGACGGATGTAGCTCTATACAATAGACTCTTAAGAGGAGCTCTGCGTGAAACAGAGGTCCTGATTCCTGGCAACAATGAAGTACTGGAAAGGTACACGGTATCTATCCACAACAAAATAGACATTGCCTATAAGGAATCTTGACTGATGAGGATAGTTCAAACACATGGCACAACCAACACATGGTGGTGCCCTGAATTGGAACACCTCAGGAAGACAGCGAGAACGACCTGTAACAAGGCAAAACGTACAAGACTCGAAGAGGACTGGGCCAACCTCAGAGAGTTCAAAAAAGTCTGCAGACGAAAGCAAAGAGAAGCCTGGAAAGCCTATTGTGAGGCAGTCGAAGACTTCCCACTAGCTTCTAGGCTACAGAAGGCACTCTCAAATGACCACCATAAGACTATCGGCATCCTGACTAGGGAAAAAGGCGACAAGGCCGCCAACCTCCAGGAGAGTGCTGAGATTTTCATGGAAACTCACTTCCCAGGTTGTGTCTTTCCTGGAACGACGAACTGGACGGATATACCAACAACACCCTCACAATACGACTGGCAATATGCTAGTACAGTAATTGATGAGGACAAAATGAGATGGGCTATATCGGGCTTTTCCTCCTTCAGGTCACCAGGAACTGACGGTATAAGACCAGCCCTACTTCAGTGGGGACTGAACACTCTTATGCCGCACCTGGTTGGAATATTCAGAACCTCTCTAGCTCTGAAGTATATTTCCAGTAAGTGGAGAAAAGTGAGAGTAGTATTTATACCCAAACCAGGTAGGATGGACTACACCCTACCAAAAGCATTCCGACCAATTAGTCTCACATCGTTTTTCTTAAAAACCATGGAGAGGCTATGGGAGCAGTACATAAGAGATGAAGTACTTGTTCACAACCCACTTCATCCAAATCAGCATGCATATACTCCGGAAGGTCTACTGATTCGGCCCTTCACCATGTGGTTGGCAGAATCGAGAGATCATTGGACAACAAAGAATCCACCCTGAATATATTCATAGATATCGAGGGAGCGTTTGATAAAACAACCTTTCCAACAATTACCCAGCACTACACTTCAGGAATGTACCCCTGGTAGTAGGAGAATGGATACTCCAGATGCCCTCTAGTAGAGCAATAAGTAATAATGTAGAAGACATCACAGTGAAAAGACTGGTCAAGAGGGGATGTCCACAGGAAGGGGTCTTATCACCCCTTTTCTGGAACATAGTCCTGGATACCCCAATTATTCACCTTAACAAAAATGGATTCTACACAATTGCATACGCAGATGACATAGTTATCTTGCAGACCGGCAAATTTGCAAACATACTCTGCGACAGAGCGCAGGATGGGCTCAAATTAATAGGAACATGGTGTAAGGAACACTCACTGTCGATCAATCCCAAAAAGACTGAGATGGTCCTTTTCACCAGGACTTGAACGGACGGACTTGAAATTTCCCGAAATCTTCAAAAGCAAACTAAACGTCTCTGAAGAGGTGAAATACCTTGGTACTATCCTCGACAAAAACATGGAACTCTCATCTACAGAGTAGAGCAAAAAGAGCATACGTGGCTTATGAGCGATGTCGGAGGACAGTGGGAAGCGCATGGGGTCTTTCACCCCGTGTGGTCACCTGGATCTACACTGCAATAATACGATAATAGATAATAACATTATCCTGAGATGGGTTGAAGGGCACGACAGGAGTAAAGGTAATCGCATTGCCGACTTTTTAGCCAAGGAAGCGGCTGGACTAAGAATGTTAGGACCCAGTGGCACCCACGGCCTGATGACTTCGACAATTGCGGAACTTGTCAAATGTTACACCCATGCTCAATCCTTAAAAAGATGGGATGGAATCAAAGGATGTAATCTTGCCAGGATCACCTTGGGCGACCCTGGAAAGCTGGCGCCGAAGAAATATCTGGCGATGACCAGGAAAAATCTATGCCTTACAGTAGGATTTCTGAATGACCACTGTCAACTATTGAAACACCTACACAATATGGGACTAGTGGACACACCTCTATGCAGGATGTGTGAACAGGAAGATGAAACTGTCAGGCATGTCCTATGCGAATGTTCGGGGTTATCGTCAATAAGAGAGTGTGTGTTCGACGAGTCTTGGCCTACACCTGTCGATATAAAGGAAAGTACAGGATGGACGATGACCTAGGAGGATAACTCCTCGGGAGGATGTACAATGCGTCACATGTGGCCTAAGTGCGTGGGCTTACACTCACCCTCCCTACTTTACAGATACAGAGATAGCAAGAAAAAGTTTCCGGATATTAATTTGACCTCGCGAGGTATTCGATAAGAAAAATACACCGAATTGTGGTGGAAAACCAAATATTTTTAAAATTCATTTTTCCATTTTCAACAATGGAAATTATTTTCTTCATCAAGTCACCAGCGAAACATAAAATGTGCCATTGTTTATAATAATTGCGTTTTCAATATAAAAAATAGTTACAATAGTCAAAATAATATAAATAATCACATTTATATAAATGAAAAAAATAAAAACTCATCTATTTTGTCAGGTTATTTTTCAACTACTGGAAGCCTAGCTAGCCAAATATAACAAATTTACATTGCGTCGAAGTTTTGATATCACTCTCTAGGAAAATGGCAACCTAAAGCATAGAAAATTATAATTTGATCAAATTTAATGTGCTTTGCAGTTTCAGTACTGGCCAGGTAATGACTTCTTAGCCTGCACTTTAAGATATTGTTTTCTACTCATTGTAGTTACACGGTAATTCAGTTTTATAATGAAATATATTACATTCTTTGATTTTTTTATTTACTTCGGGATATAACAAGTGGGAGAAAATAAAAAAAAAGTATTTTTATAGATATATACCTACAGGAACATATCACACAATAATATTCAGTTTGTCTTCACACCAATGGCCTATAAACTGTTGATTTCTACTGATTGTAGTAGCTTAAAAATGCCATTTAGGACAAAAAATATAATATTCTTTCAATTTATAGTTACTTGAGCCTACTACAAGTGGTAGAAAATTATAATTTTAGAGGTTTTTCGGGAACTGCTTAAATATATTTACAGCGAGTCATAGCTTTCTTTGGCAGCAATTATTTAGGCCTTCAAATTGGTAATTTCTACTGATTGTAGTTGCATGGGAATAACATTTTAAGATAGAAAATCGTACATTCTTCAATTTAACATAAGTTTTGAGTAACTACAAGTGGTAGAAAATTGTTTTTTTTTTCGTTTTTATTAATGTGGGTTGTGCGCGCTTCAATGGTTTGGAATTCATAACCAGCATCAGCGGGCATTAATCATAGGAGGCTGTGATCATTGTATTTTGACAGGTCAAAACATCAAAAAAACTCGTATTTGTTGCAATGAAGAATATTGCACAGCCAGTAAAACCAACAAATTTCTTTGTTTAAAAAATGAATCGAATTGAAAATCATACTATATACAAAATATGCGTGAAATTGTCTGATGTAATGATCAATCATCGTACCATGACTTATTTACTCACATTAATAGAGGAGTGTGGCTCCGACTTGAAGAAAGAAAATTTGTTCCGAATTGTCCAGGAATATTTGCCTCTAAACTAGATGAATAAATTATTGTCCAAATATTATACATATATATATATATATATATATATATATATATATATATATATATATATATATATATATATATATATATATATATATATATATATTTATATGTTAGACATAGATACTTAATTGAAAACATTTAAAGTTCTGCATTTTTGCCATTAAGAAGAGAGGAGATGTCCAAGGAATATAGAAAACATCTTAGCTTTGCAATTAAAATGTATCAAAACTAAATATTATGTGAACAAATAAAAACCAATCTGTTAAAAATGTTCTATTATTGTGGACGTCAAAAAATTTTCAGTATAATTCGCTGTTGAGTATCCCACCAGAAAAAAATTTCCACAAATTCACCTCCTTTGCCATGGTGATCTGTCAAAACAACGTATTTTGATTGGTTCAAAATGACAGGTGTGAAATTTCCATTATAATAATGACAATGATTTCCGGAATAGGCCAGAAAAATGCTACTTTCTCAAGGAGAAAGCCGGACGGTTGCCGAAAAAAATTTGGTATCCTTACATTTGTATAATTGAACTTTTCTCGAGACAGTGTTTCTCAAATATTCAGAGCATTCAAATTTTAAGATTAGTTCTAATGTAAAAGTCATAATTATTTTTTTTTATTTCAAGTATTGCATGTACAAAATTATTACATTTTTTTTACAAAATGAGAATAGATTTGCTCTCTGAATACAACATACCTTAGCATAAATACCTGTATGTGTGTTCTATCCAGGGATTCTTCAAAAACTATTAGTACTGTGCATGAATTATGCAAAAAACTTTGGCGCGCAAAAATTTACAAGAAAAAATAACAAAGATAACTGATTTCAGTGTGAAGCATAACTTCTAACAGATGTGTATTTTATGTGTGCACATTAGTTTTAACCAAAATTCTGAAAGATATTTGACGATTGGTAGAGGGAACGGATAACAGTAACTATCATACTACTACAATAAAATGCTTTGTCACCTTTATTGGTAATGACGGAATTCTCTTCGCAAAAACACGAAGCTTCCTCCTACAAAATAATCCACATTCAATTGATCAATCAAAATATCTGATAAACTATCGAAGATACTCGAAAATATTTTTGGTAGATAATGAAGTTATGAAGCACGTACTCCATGATGTTCCGAAAAATGCTTGATGTAAACTCTGCTCACTCTGCTTTCAAATAAAGTAAAGTTATGACAGTTATGACATATAACAAACTGAGGTTAACCCAAGTATTTGGTTCATCTATACATGAACAAAAAAAAGTTCACTTTTTGGAATTTCATAACGTGCTGTTTTAATAGAAATAGAGGTGTGTCGTCGCTACACCTTCAAAATAATAGTTTCTGGTCATGTACGTCTGTCTGAGAGAGATAGTATGTATTTATTATCCAAAATACATGAGTTTATTGACAAACACTGGTTTAAAGAGAGCATGTAAATAACAACATCCAGATAAATATACAATTACATAATTACATGAAAATAATACATATAAATAATCACATCTAGGTAAAAGTACACATATATTATTACACATAAGCACCGTCAATTTCATATCGTTTTGTCATGAAAATATTCTGTGTGATTGTGATAGGCTTTAGATGCCAGTCTTTTATGTAACTTTTTCCTAAAAGAGAATCCATGTTCTTTACATCTTCAGGAAGTTTATTATACCTTTAACCACCGACATAAATTATTGAATCTTTGATCACCGTGGATTTAGGGATGATTGATGATACATTCAATGCATTCCGTGCAGTGCGATTGTTATTTCCATATGAAGATTTATTCTTGTAAATTAGACATGTATAGCTTCTAAAATGTAGATTGAGGTTAGTGTCAGTATTCCGTGTTTCAGGAAAAGAGGTTTGAATGCGATAAACACAAAAACTACCAAAAGGATTTTCGGGCGGTCTTCATCAATGGAGTGAGTGATTAGAGAGTTTTTTGTGTGAATTGGTTGTACTGTGACGATGTTATCCGTTAGAAGTCTAAGCGGTGGAGCTACCCGTAAAAGTGTTCATCGGAAACGCTGCCGCATCTCTCTGACATTCAACAAAACAATTCAGGCATATTGTTCTCCTTTCATTCGTCTAAAAAAAGACCGTGAAGGCATATGTATCTCTTTTGAAATTCGCTTACTATACCTATTTTAAATATTGAAATAATGATCACATATACTATAATGTGGTAATTGGAAAGCCATTTTCATACGGATAATATGGTAATCAACATCAATTGAATATGTTAGTTGCTTTAAACATCTCGCACTCTTTGTGATTGATTTTTAAACGAACCAAAGAATTCAAATAAATATCTAAGGAAATAAAACTATCAAGCAAGAAAATTAATTCAAGTTACCATCAATTAAAAAAAAAAAATCCAGAAAGTTCCAAGATATTCCACAGCATTCGAGACTATTCTGGAATCTTCCACAATATTTTGGTATGTTCTGGAATGTTGTGGAACTCTGCCGATTACTTTCGAATGTTTTGTAATTTTCAACAATATTCCGTTATGTTCTGGAATGTTGTGAAATTCTGCTGACTATTTTCGAATGTTCTGCTTTATTCTGAAAATTTCGAAAGGGAAAACTTCCAGTTGATATACAAGTATGCTAAGCACGAATGGGGCATAGAGAGATACCACACAATGATCTGAGATGTTCCATGATGTTCATGAATGTTCCAGATTGATTCTGAACATTCTATCATAGAATATTCTGGGATATTCTGAAGTATTTTAAAATGTTGTGGAATGTTTTCGAATACTTCTCAATGTTTAGGACTGTTCTGTATCTTTCTAGAGAGGCAAACTATCAGCCGTTTTATCTTCGTTTGTACTCCCTTATGCTAAAAACGGGATACAGTCGGGGATAGAGAGCTACCATATGACATAATGATAATAATAATAATAATGTTTATTTGTCCATAAAGAAGCAGTACATCGGATAATTTTTATAAAAAATCATTTCTAATATATATTTATCAGTTGAAAGGAAATAACGTAATATGAACATAATTGAAAACATTTTCACATATATACATATAGGTTAAGAAGAATATATAGGAGTATATTTAAAAAAATTATTGTGCCTATTTCATATGAAAGGACAGATATTGTATATTTTGTAGTTTACGATAAAGTACGTGATTCAATATTCTTGTATATTGTTTTACTATCGATGTATTATGTCATGATAAATTGTTCAATTATTGTTCAACATTCAATGGGAAAAGTGATTACATTTTTTCGGGTACAATATTATAAAATTTTGGACCTAGATATAAAAAACTTTTCTGACCTATTATGTATGTCTGGTGTCCGTGCCTTGTATTGAATGAGTATTTAATTTTTTATGAACTTCATTTTGTTTTTGTGTTGCTTTATAATGGCGTTTAAACAAAAAAAATTGCCTCAGATCCAGACTATTCCCGAACATGGGATGTTCTGAAATGTTGTGGAGTGCTTTCAAAATTCTAGAATATATTGGATTGTTCTAAAACTGTCTAAAGAGAAAAACTTTCAGCTTTCTCACAAAAAGAATAGAAGGGAAAAACGGGAACCTACATGGACAAGTTGTAGGCCGAGTGAAGTCGAGCCGGGTCGTTTAGATATGATGAGAATGAAAGAATACAAAAATAATCTGCAAAACGGAGTCAATGGATGTGAACCGTTCGCATACAAAATTGTCAAATGAAATGGAAACAGAGACACATTTTGTTTATGACTGAATCACTTGAATCCCGTAGCGAATGTAAAAATCGCACCAAAAAATTTTAGTAAATTGATAGTTAAGCAAGATGTCATCATGAAGCCCATGGAGTTCTTTTCAAATTTTAAAACTAAAGAGAGGCGGTAACGTTGAAGTTCGTGACAACCGTATTGCATGATTTAGCCCAAGCTTGTGTGAATTATTGGATCCTATTTTCTTGAGTGGTTTAAGTCATGATGATCTATTTGCATTCAGATAATCAAAATAGCTCAGATCATCAAAATAGCTCTATATTGAAATAACGTTAAGTAACTTGAAGCACCCGCACCAAAAACATCAGTCCTGGCCCCCTGTTATTCTTATTATACATGTACTTAACGTATATCCCCAAAAGGTCACACTTCATTTCTTTCCGAATTTTTGTGGAATTTCGAACTCCAGTGAAAAATAAAATGTTGGGAATATTTCACCAGGAAAACTCGAGATAAAAATAATAGAGTGTGACCTTTCTGCAGTTTGTTATATATCAATACCCAGAGTAACTTCATTCCATTCGCCATTTTCACAGCTGTCAATAACTCTTTTAAATATATTTTTCAGGTCTTTTGGCGATGTATACCTTTGAGGCTTCCTAGGTATTTGTAGATGAAACGTCAGTTATAAAAACCAACAGATCACGACCAATAAACTCAATGAATAGCCATGACACCATACCTTTGAATCCATAATACTCAGGATAACTCAGTAATCAATTTTTGAATCCTATCTTGGGGATTTTCTTCTGAATCCGGTATTCAACTAGATTACTTCAAATCAGTTTGATGATGACTATGTCCAGGAGTCCACGTATCCGCGGTTTGCCATCAATTTTTCTTGAGTGCTGTTTCAACTAATTTTTGAATTTAGTCATAGGCACTCAATAACACCTCTTTTTATATTCATATTCTGGACTCGGAAGTCACGCAGGTAGTTAAAGTTGCCTCCGTAGTAATGTTAAGATATCCTCAGAATTGTAGGTCTCCTAATTAGAATCACAAATGTGCGGTAGGCTCCTGTTGTTGCCTCCGTTTGTTTGTGCTTTCTTCCTATTTTGGCAACTTGGCCATAGGGCGATGATGACACCAATAGCCAGAAACACGTGTCTGCGGTTTGCCCTCGATTTTTCATAAGTGCTGTTCCAACTAATTTTCCTTTTTTTCGAAAAGTTTCAATGAAGTTCAACTTCGGCACTTGTTTGTGCTTTAAATTTAACTTAAAATGATGCGGCCAACTGCGACCCACTAACGTTCAGTGTTTGTGAAATTCAACTTATTTTTTGAAAAAATGATGCTTTTTAGAAATCAAAGGTTTGTTTAAGAAAATAGCTAAGTGATTGAAACTTTGCACCAGTCATTATATTTTTATAGCACATTTTTAATTTCTCTCTGAAAATGTCCGTATAAGTAAAAATTTATCAGAAAAGTTAAACTCCATGATGAATTTGTTATGTATACATGAATTGATGACAATTAACCGAACTTGTCCGCGGTTTGCCCCCCTTTTTGGAGTGTTATGTCCACTATTTGTTACATTTTTTATTTGTATCATACACACTCGATAAAATCTCTCTGTGTATTTATATCCTGGACCCGGATGTCACGCAGGTAGCTATAGCTGCCTACGTGGTCATGTTAGATGTAACCTGGGAATTCTAGGTCTTCTAACTGAAACCACAAATGTGCGGTTGGCTCCTGTTGTTGACTCCGTGCGTCTATGTTGTTTCCTGCTTTCGGCAAACAAGTGTTGCCCATCTTTATACTTGGCTGCACCGCGCTGATGAGGCCAATAGCCAGAAACACGTGTCCGCGGTTTGCCCCCCTTTTTGGAGTTTTATGTCCACTATTTGTTACATTTTATATATATATATATATATATATATATATATATATATATATATATATATATATATAATTTGTGGACAGAACACTCAAAAAATGGAGGCAAACCGCGGACACGTGTTTCGGGCTATTGGCCTCATCAGCGCGGTGCAGCCAATTGCAATGATGGACAACAACTGGTGACCCAAAATGAAAAACTTCACATATGCATGGTACCACCAACAGGAGCTAACGGCATATTTGATGTGGTTTCAATTAGAAGACCTAGCATTCCCAGGCATCATTGAAATCACAAATGTTGGAACATATGCGTAACTACATATGTGTAAAACATTTGAGGAGGTGATTCCTCATCGAAAAAAAGATAGGATCTTTCATATAAGGAAAACGCTACCCCTAAAATTTATTTCCAATGTAACTTTATGTCTTATTATTTGTTTACCATTTAAAAATTTATTTCCGATAGCCTGTTTCATTCCAAATGAAACATTCAAAATGTCTCAAGGATTTTTTGCTCAAAATGAACCAGTTCGCAGCTAAAAATTATTTTACGAACAACTAGAGAGATACATCGTCATAAATGCGAAAATACGAAACTAATCTATCTAGTAGGTTGCTATTAGCGATAGTGACAATTAAATTGGTATGACGCTGTCAGTCTGTGAATTTTCGAAATTGAATTAATACTAATTGTGTGTTGTTGTTCTGTTCCTAATTTGTTACTTTAATAATTCACTTGTTAATAAAATGGCATACACAAATGAGGAAATGGCTGATATGCCATTTCGCAGGGGAATGGGTTAGAAGCTTCTAGAAGATATGCTGAAATGTATCCTCAACGGCAGCATCCTTCTCATAGAATATTTGCTCGACTTCATCAACGATTACGAGACAATATAGTTCATTCCACAAAAGAACACAGGATTGTGGTCGCCATCGAAAAGTACCACAACTTGAGGAAGCAGTACTTATTTTGATTGAAGAACAACCTACTACCAGTACTAGAAAGATTGCTTTCCAGCTAGATGTTGATCATATGACGGTATTTCGAATTTTAAAGGAACAACTCTTATACTCTTACAATCTGCAACGAGTACAGCCACTGTTACCGCGAGACTTTCCGAACCGTCTTGAATTTTGCAATTGGATGCTGGAAATGATTAGAAGAAATTGTGACTTTCTGAAGACGATAGAATTCACAGACGAATGTAGTTTTTCTCAGGACAAGATTATTAATTTTCATAATTAGCATACGCTCTTCAGCATATGGGCTGATGAAAACCCTCACGCTATTGTCGAAACAAACCATCAAGAACAGTTTTCTCTTAACGTGTGGCTCGGAGTCATTGAGGATGATTTCACTAGGCATCATTTTCTACCTCCTCGATTTAATGGTGAGGCATACGTTCAATTTTTAAGAGAAGTGCATCCAGTACTGCTGGAGGAAGTTCCTTTGGGCGTCAGAAGGGATATGTTTCTTATGCATGATGGGGCTCCCGCCCATTTTAGTCAAGAAGCACGTCAGCATTTAACTGAAATATATGCAAATCAGTCGATAGGTCGGGGAGAACCACAAAACTGGCCCGCTCGATCCCCAGATCTCAGTCCTCTTCATTTCTCTAGTTGGGGTCAATTACAGCATTTGGTTTATCGTAGTCCTGTTCGCGATGTAGAGGACTTGAGAAACCGCATCATCGATGCGTGCAGGGTAATCAGAGAGACTCTAGGAATACATATTTGGGCGAATACATGGCTCAATGCGCCGACGTCTAGACGCATGCGTAATGTCTGAAGGTAGGCATATTGAACATTTACTATGATTTCCACATGTTGTGTGTTTTGTTATTAATAAATTAGTTTTGTTTATTACCGTTCAATTGTTTAATGCACGTTCTAACTACAAAATAACAATAAATCCAGTTCGCATTTATGACGATGTATCTCTGTAGTTGTTCGTAAAATGATTTTTTGCTGCGAACTGGTTTATTTTGGGCAAAAAACCCAGAAGACATTTTTGTTCAGAATGAAACATGTTATCTGAAATCAATTTTTAAATGGTAAACAAATAATAAGAAAAAAGTCGCATTGGAAATAAATTTTAGGGGTTGCGTTTTCCACCCCTTACAACCATGGGGTGAACCAAATAAATTACTGTCCGAGTGTCTTTTTGGTAGTACAAAACGTCAGGTTAATTTCAATATTGTAACTTTTTCAGTGCTTGTGAAAAAAATTGTTATACAAATTTTATGTACCCCCTTTAAGGGGCTTAAGGGGCTGTATCTTAACAAGGGATGCTCCAATAGTTTCTTAATATGAAAGATCCTATCTTTTTTTTGATGAGGAATTACCTCCTTGAATGTTTTACAGTTATTCATTTACACCCTGTATATATAAAATAAAACGATTCGTGGACAAAACACACGTGTTTCTGGCTATTGGCCTCATCATTATATATATATATATATATATATATATATATATATATATATATATATATATATATATATATATATATATATATATATATATTTTAATTTGTTTTTGCGTTAATCAGCTGACACGTGTTTCTGGCTATTGGCCTCATCAATATATATATATATATATATATATATATATATATATATATATATATATATATATATATATATATATATATATATATATATATATATATATATATATATATGAACTTCAGAGTTCATATTCAATACCTTAACGGGGAGATGAGGTCAACTAAGAAGAAGAAGAACGCAGGTAAAACTCAACAACGTTTAAATAGTAGGTAGTAGAGGGTTTATGGACCAATCTATTTCTGAACACATAACGAATACCATTTTACCATTATAGTAAGAAGTGAGTTGAGCAAGGTCAACAAATTTCTGAACACGTAACAGCACACCTTGATAATGACAAATGAGATTTTGTCGAAACGTCGGTGAAATTAGAGATAATATCACATACACGGATCAAATACCCGGAAAAACCAGTTCAGCATATATATATATATATATATATATATATATATATATAACGAACGACAACTCTCAGATGTCGAGAAACTTGTGCGAGCCAAGAACTAACGAGGTCGTACCTTTTAACGTGTGATTCCTAACACATTCTCACATCTTATTTCAATAGATATTTTTGTCTGTCCACATTATTTTGCATTGCAATCCTTACATTTGATTTCGTAAATTCTAGACTTTTCCGAAAACACTTAGCACACTTAAAATATGGAAAACCTGAAAAATCAGCAGTCGCTCATCATATTTTGCAACAAAACCATTCCATAGACTTTAGTTCCTTAATATTAGACAAGTTAACAACAACATGCATATGTATAGATGCATATGAGATTGCAGAAATAAGTAAACATAATAGTATTATGAATAACGATGGTGGACCAATACCTAATAGTATACCTATAGCTTATTAAAATAATATTTTAAATATTAGATTCACCTACCTGACTATTATTACATGAGGACACATTGTACAATTAATTGAAAACTAGTAGACAAGGCAATATTGTGAAATTAATTTAAGACACTTAAGATGCAGGTATCTAGAAGAGGTATTTAAGGTATGAATAAGGATAACATTGTATGTTCAGTTTGATCTTCCTCTTGAAGATGATCACTTGGCGATCCAAACACGTGTCTAGATGTTAAAATAACGGTTTGGTGTTGGAAAAACTCCAGTAATATTAATTATAAGTATATGCAACCATTATCAATTTGTGGAATTGTTGTATGAATTGTATCGGTTGAATTGAATTTTTAGAGCTAGTTTATCAATTGTAACGATTTTCTGCGAAAGTTTTCAAACATTGAACCCATTTGTGTAACCATGAATGTGGAATACGAGTACTTGGATAAGGAGGATAAGTTAGTACTATTTTCAAAGAAAATCTTAAATTCTCCCTCCAATTCATTGGTAAATATATTTTTTATTTCATTTTCTATCGATATATCAGTTTCGTGGGAAAAGAAGAGAGTCTGACCGTTTGATAAAAAAATGGTTTGCTAATATTGACAGAACGGTAATAAACAATGGTGTCTTATAGCGGCCCCTAACATGCATACTACTGTATAACTTGGCAAGAGCAAACTAACAGTCCGATCTTCATTTTTTTATTCGGCGTTCCCACGTCTACACGCACATGTGCATCACTTTTTCAACCGATCCAATTATCTGTCTTTCACAACACACATATAAAACAGTTTTCATCCTTGTTCGCCAATACATTCCGTGTGCAAACTCAAATGCACCTTATTGTCCAGGTAAAAAAAGTTTTTGTATTTTAAATTAATCTACGAACGGAACTTTGTGTAGGGTTCTTTAAAAAATCTGCCCCTTTCCTGTGCGCTGAAGAAAAAACGTGGGGTATAAGAGCACGCATAAAAAAGCAGCTTATAAAAAACGGTCAGGGTTCGAGCGGGCCATCTGGTCTGCAGAAGGCCTTGTTCGCTCTTGAGACTATCTAGGAGGCTGGCGGCCCCTCTGACCCTCTTACCATGAGAAAAAAGTGTCTCAGCCAGAGGGCTGAAGCTCGCAATTCATTCCGTTTCATTATATTACTAGTTTTTGTTCTACTTCTTAAAGGTTATCTCGGTATCATGTAACCAAACTGAACGCTTATTATAAGCAAATTTAGTGAGGTGAAAAAACACAAAAAAACCTGAACTGTTTCCTGTATTCAAATTAAGAAAAATAACTGACTCGATCGTTAACTGCAAGATTTACTAACGGTTTTTTCTGTATCAAAAGTTTTTCATTTAATTCGAACCGAAACAGTTTTTATCCTCTGGGATGATTCTTATTTGGCGCTCTTCAACAGAAAGTTTTTCTAGACAATATGAAACTTGAACGACATATAAATGCTATGATACCATATTCACATAAGAAAAAAATCTTTCGATATTTGAAATGGAATATTAAATATCAATTTCCAATCTATTGTAGCGTTAACGAGTAAATTTGATTTTCAATTTGTGTGATCATTTATAAATGATTCCTAATAACGACAATTCTGTGTTTGGCGTAAAAATGAAAAACATTATTACATCTCTTGAAATTATGGTTCTGAAAATGGATAAAAAAAAGGATGAACAAATCCGCAAAATGAAAGCTTTGGTATTTGATATTCAGTATGCAAACTTGATTTCAGTGTTTTAAATATAGGAGGTGGAAGGCAGAAAAATGTTGTAATTAAATTCAATTCAATTCATTTATTTAACCAAATTATATGTATACATACATTTGTAGCAAGTCACAATATAAGTACATGAAAAATATAATTAACAATAACTTACATAATATGATTAACATATAATTAACACATATCACGAGCATTGGGCACTATAATTGTGCATGCCATCGACATTATCACATGTATATGAAACAAAATCAATAATTACATCGTGATTGTGCACGTGAACTGATTACAAATTGAAATGAACATGTCAGATCAGAACTGCCTAAAATCTGAAATTGTTAGTGCTATATCTGAGAATCACGAATAGCATAGTTTAAAAATTCGTCGACCGAGTAATGATTGGTATTCACCAGGTGATTTTTTACAATATTTTTGAAAGACAGAAAATTCAGATTTTGCAGTTACTCGATAATTTATTATAAAAATTCAAATTAAGAGAATTGCATTGAGTCATAACAAGTTTGTACCTAGAAGTTCTCAGATGTTCAGCATCCCTAGTACTATAGTTGTGGATATTGAGGTTCTGAGTTAATTTAGATTTACTTTTATGTATGTATATGTATATTATGTATTTCTAAGAGACTTTGGTATATATCGATAGAATGAAGGTACATTATTTTGAAATGTTTGGATGTTTTTCTGCATGAAAAATTATATGGTACACCAGTCATTATTCTCACAGTACGTTTCTGAATTCGAAAAGCTCTCATAGCATATGGTGAATTTCCCCATTGCAGAATTCCATAATTCAAATATGAATGAAATAGTGCAAAATAAACTGATAAAAGAGTATGAGAATCTATAGCACTTGAGGCGACGGAGCAGGTAGAGTTTTGAGGATAGTTTTTTTTACAGACTGTCAATATGAGGTTGCCAATTTAATCTATTATCTAGGGTTATACAAAGCAATTTTACTGACTGGTTCTCGCAAATATTTGTATTGGACGAAAAAACGATTCGTTGGGTTTTACTTTTATTTAGGTTCAATTCATTTATTGTGAACCATATTTCGGCCTCTTTCTCCATACTTGAGGTGGCTTCATTTAGAAGAGATGAATTTTCATGGGCTTGAATAAGGATAGTATCATCACCGTAACAAACATAATAACCTGCTGATATGTAATCAAAGATGTCATTCAAGTAAATTATAAATAATAGTTGTCCCAGCACAGAGCCCTGGGGTACGGACTGTGTTCGATTAGATAGATAAGATTAAAAAAATTTACCCCTCTTATTCCATAAAATTCGAGCTTCTCTAAAAGTATGTCGTGCGATACACAATCAAATGCTTTACTAAGGTCACACATTGTCACCGACGTGTGTTCACCTCCTTCAAGACAATCCAGAATATTCTGTTCAACATTTGTAATGGCTTTCAGAGTAGATTTATTTTTTCGAAAACCAAATTAGTTTGGATTTAGCATCTCATGTTTTCCGAAAAAATTCATGAGCCTCTGTTTTACAAGAATTTCTACAATTTCTACAAAGACAAATTTGTCAAGGCTGTTATATAGGTTCTATCATTATATCCATTGTTTCTTTTATCATTTCACTCTTGAGATCAAACACTTCGCTTGGTTCGCTTCAGATATATTATGGATAACCTCCATCTCAGTGGCAGGGGCGAAAAAGAAAGATTTTTTACATTTTCTTAGATTATTTTTTAACAAATCAGTGGCATGATTGACCCTTCAATATGTTCTCTACACAATCAGTAAAAAACACGTTGAACTCATCAGGATATAATGAATCAAATATTTTTTCATTGATGTTTTTATTTCGTTCGGAGTTAATTAGTTTCCAACAGTCCCTCGATTTATTGTTAGAGTTGTCTAAAAAGTTTTTGTCAGCAGTTCTTTTGGCAGATTCAATTTCTTTCAAATAATATTTTTTATAGGCGTCAATATCTATTGGGTCGTGAGTATCTACACTCATACATTTGATACACTCGTCTTCGGGTGATTCACGATTGTGGATACTAACAATCGAAACGTGGTGACATAACATGGTTTGAAATCTTTTAATTATTTATTTTTATTTTTCATTTTTTGTTAATAATAATTTTTAATTTTCAGCTTTTATTAATATTTCTATTTTTATTTTTTTGTTTGTTGTTTGGTTTATGTTATTTCTTTGTAATTTCAGTTTTTTTGTTCAAATAAAATTGTTATTTTCGGTTAATATTTTTAATATTTTTCAGAAATTTCAAATCAATTTATATTATATTAGACAATGCAAGTCCGAACTGATGAAATACACCACGAAACATTGTAAACCACCTTCAAACACTACTATTATTAATGAAATACGTGAATGAATATCATTACGATGTCATCGATGACATAAGTATATCAAACTTATTCCGTGACATAAAAATCGTAATTTATGGTTTTTTCTTATAGTATTATCCAGATTGGTGTCTTATGGCGATGTCTACCAGTGAAGACTATAGTGTTCCATGTAAGTGAAATTTTACCGTTCATTTAGTATACTGTGTAGAAATCCTGTAAACGATATCTGATTCAATTCCATAACGAATGTTTGGAATATAAACTGAGTAGAGACAGTGTTTTTTGTATAATTCATTATTCATATAATAATATTTGTTTCGAAAGAATGTTTCTATCGTGTAATTCAGTGTTTATATGAAAGTAGCTGTTTCAAGGAGACTTTTTTCTTCCAGTTTGTGTCTGACAGTTACTTCTTTGCATGATCTACACATCTAGGTATAGAGTTATTTTTTTCAAAATTGATTACTTTCTTTCTTTCTTTGAAACATTCCCACATTTTTTTGTATCGAGAGTAGAAATCCAAAACACCTTTTTTTCCAAAAATTAATTTCTCCTAAAAATATACCCTTTCAATTTAAAATAGATTCCTATGGCTGGGATTTAATCAAATAAGCAAATGAATGTTATTTACGCACTGTCATCGATGATATGGGTGAATTCAACCCATTCCGTAACAAAAAGTCGTAATTATGAAGGAATTGAATGTTTTACCTTATAATGTTATCCGTATTTGCTGCTGAAGAGCCGATAAGGCAAAGTCTTACGGTGAAACATCGGATGTCTAGCAGTGAGGATGACATTGTTCCATGTTAGTGAAATTTTACTTCACTCATTAATTATATTGTGTAGGCATCCTTTGAATGATATCTGATTCGATTTCATCCCGAGTGTTTGGAATACAAGAGAAAATGCTTTTCGTATAATTCAGTGGTCATATATATAAAAGTATTTGTTTCGAAAGAATTTTTTTCTTTCGTGTAATTCAATGTCTATATGTAAGAAGCTGTTTAAGGAAGGCTTTTCCTTCCAGTTTGTGTCTGAAAGTTACTTCTTTGCATGATCTACACATCTAGGTTAGAGAAAATTCTCACATTTTCATGTATCAAGATGGAGAAGTAGAAAGCCGAAAACTTTCTTTCCAAAAAATACTGTTAGTAGGTTCCTCAAACATTTGTTAAAAAAGCATAAAAAATAATGTTCAGATGAATTAGCTGAAAATATGTTTTGCAAAACGACTTCCTTATGAATAAAAAATAAAAGAAGATATGAGTAGCTTGTATGCATGAATTGAATTTCGAAACTTTAACAAAACTCAATGTTCTTTGTCAAAAAAAACTATCGCGAACAATTTATGATGTAATGGATTTTTTACAGATACCTAACTAAAAAATGTCGTCAACCTATTAAAATTTCGTTATGGTCTTAATTTTCTTTCAGAATTCCGAATTCAAATTGTCAAGTATGTGGTTATTTATAAATGATTCCCAATCATGACAATTATGTGTTTGACATAAAAATAAAAAAAATAATAATCACATCTCCTAAAATAATGGTTTTGAAACGAAATGAAAAAAATCAGATTGAAAAATCCGCAAACTGGAAACTTTTATAAAACTAGCTTTTATATTTGATATTCAGTATATGCAAACTTGATTTCAGTGTTCAAGAAAGTGGGGTAGAAAGCAGAAAAGTATTATAAGGTTGATATTATAATAAATTTGGAATTTAACTGAATAGAGAAAATTTTGAAGTTGAACTTTTTTACTTTAGCATAATGAAACTGATTGATTTGCCACCGTATTTGCAAAACTTATGAAGGAGTTTGATTGACAATTTTCACCAAAATCTTTGGTTCAAATTGAACTTTCTTCATAAGAACATGCAAACGGTAATAACTCACATTTTTTTTATCTGAAGGGTTGTGTAAATCCAAAGCGTTTTCGTTTAACACCTAATAGGATATTCATTTTCGCTTTCATATCCCAAAAATCTCTTCTTGGGGAAATGATGAAAAATCTGCTCATGATAATCGTACTCTGAATTCGTAATATGGTTTCTTCAGATATCAACTTTTAAGCCCGGTAATTAAAGCTGAAGGGCTGTTGCTAAGAATACACGACAAAATTCCACACAAAAAACTATAATGTCATTCCATGACTTTCACTAATTATCTGTGTTTTACAATTACTACTATTACTTAGTTTGTCTAGTTTCAACCAGTGCAATCTATTCACACTTTTGAGATACTGGTAAGAAAAATATACTTAATGATACTGATAAATATTTGCAGTTTTTCTAGCTTCAAACAACGCCTCAAAACTAGTATGGTAACGAAATATATTTTCAAATAATCTGTTTCAAGTTTTTTGTTAACCAGATGTCGCCTCCATGAAAACCACAATCCTCAGAAGCCCAAATTTGTGGATGCCATGGATAATGAATAACTTTCTAACTTACGATTCCAATAGAACGATAAGATGTATTTATGAGTACAGTTTGCAATAAAAACTCGTTGAAATTACTACAAATATTGATGAACGTAAACAATGAATGAATATATTTTCATGATCATACAGTTCAGTTGAAATTCACCAAAGGGTTATTGACAAAAGTTTCAACATTCAATACCATTGAAAAGTATTCACCATTTAGAAAAATGTTCTATGTTTGTATGAATAAGCACTCGCCGAATTTGGACTAACAGAAAGTACAAATTTGGGCTAACAGAAAATATAGGAATTTGTCGTTAATATTATACCACATGAAATACAGAAACATCCTGAATTTGTATGGAGTTCGTTACACATAAATTGATGTGAAATTCCATATACCCCCACATTGAACTACAAAAACTCACCTGGAATGCTCATTTGGAAAAAAATTTACACAAATCCAGAGTGTACCTATTGACTTATCGAAGGATTGGTGGTATATCACGTTTAGATCCCAAACAAATCCACTGGATATATGTGATGATTGTCAGACCAATGATCACTTATGGGGCAATTACCTGGTGGCTGAAGGCTTTACGGAAAACGGCTCGGGCGAAGATCTCTGGTTTACAGAGACAGGATTGTCTGGCCATCAGTGGACTGCATATAGACTTTTGCACATTGCTAATCGCACAAATCAATTCAATGCAGAGTCTGTATCTGTATCTGTAGAGCAGGGAGGGTGAGTGTAAGCCCACAGCACTTAGGCCACATGTGAGCCATTGTACATCCTCCCAAGGAGTTGTCATCCTAGGTCATCGTCCATCCTGTCTTTTCCAGGAAGGTGGACAGGTCACTGGGAGACACCCCCTTTATATCGGCAGGTGTAGGCCCAGACTCGCCGAACACACACTCTCCTATTGACAATAACTCCGGGCACTCGCACATGTCTGACAGTCTCATCTTCCTTTTCACACATCCTGCATAGATGTGTGTCCACTAGCCCCATATTGAGGAGTTGGCTTTGGTTAAATCTTGGTGACACAGATTACAGAACCCAAAATAATGTTTTTTTTCATTTCTGTCTGTTTTTGTATTTGTGCGCGCTAAACTCAAACACGGCTGGACCGATTTGGGTGCGATTTTTACTATTGATGCAAGGCTTTATTCCAAATTCAGTATTTGATCAATTCAAATGCAAAAAAATTCTCTATGACTATAAAATAGAAAAACAAATGAGGACTTTTTGCTATTAGAAAATCTGAGAATACCTGAAAACTGGAGTCCACACGAAAGAAGTTGAGGACTAGCTCACCATATATGTCTGCAAAACAATATATCTCAACAAAATGAAGCAAGCTTGTATAAATAAATTGAATTTCAGAACCTTAATAAAATTCATAAAATGTAGTGTTATTTGTCAAAAAAAAACTATCACGAACAACTTTTTGGTGGATTTTTAACAGATATCTAAAAAATGTCATCAATCTATTGAAATTTCGGTATGGTCTTAATTTTTTTCAGTATTCCTAATTCAAATTGTCGATCAATTTCAATTGAAATAACATTCCAATCTATTACTAAATCACCACTTCTAAGAGGTTAAATATAACATTTTTAATGATTATCAATTCCCAGCATAGAGACAAGATTAATTTTTAGAACTTTCCACATATAAATTGAGTCCGAAACCCCAAAGGTGGGGGTGTGGCTTAGTGACAGATTGAAGCCATACGGCAAGAGACTGTTTTCGCTACGTCTCAACATATGAAAACATCCCTCTCATAGTGTGTCTGGTCGATGTTTAGTCTATCTAGGGCACAAATTCATCATTAGGGTTATAGCTAGTGGTACTCAAGATGGTATAATTTAATCTTCACGGGGCACTTCAGATTTGGTCAAGTTGACTTTCTCCTATAATGGACATCTGTTTTATATAGAGTAGAACTATTAAGATACGTCAAAAAAATATTCAGATGAATGATAAGTTCTGAAATTTAAAAAGAAAAACGTAGGTCACAAACGAATTTCGACAATTACAGAATACATATTTTTTCGACAAACTTGAAAAATCAGTCTTAATTATATTATTATTATAATATTATATATATTATATTCATCTGCTACTATATTGTTTGACAAGTCACAAAGCATACAATTTCATATACATATAAACAAGAGTTTTTATCGGGAGGAGATATTACAGACACACAATTTATTTAAATTAGAAACACACAAGGATTTTATCGGACGTATATAGGAAAACGATTTGACGATTTCCTAACTTTCTATTTGGAGAATGTGCAAGTGAAAATTTCAACATTACTGGAGATGGCATTATACAGGGTGTATCTTTGCTACGGTATGAAATTTCAGGAAGTGATTCGTTAGATCATTTCAAGAAAATAGTTCTCATGAACACATGTCCATAGTTGCTTCGATTCAGAAGTTGAATTTGAGAATAAACGGTATTTATGAAATATCGTGAATATTCTTCAATCAATTTAGGTGGAATTTGGTAGTTATTTGGAGCAAGATTGCCTTGTTCTTGTTTTTGGAGTTTCAATTTTTTTTAGATTGAGCAACACAAAACACAACTTTTTGTTTTTTTTGTCTTTTCTTTGAATTTAGCTTCCCAGAAAAAAGTCACTTTATATCTCAGTTTATAGACACAATTAATTTTTTAACTGAATATGAATGATTTCCACTCAAAAGTAAATAAGTAAAATTTTGCCCTTCTGATGAAATACCCAACTGCAATCGATTTGTCTTCATTGATTGTCTGACACGTTCAAATATTTCTCATGACGCTGCAATTATCATTTACTGGATTTCTCAAGTCATTTACATCTAGTGTAGGAGTTTTATGAACAAGAGACTTCAGATGACCCCTTGAAAAGAGATCTAGAGGATTCGAATCAGGAGTGCGATCTGGCTAATTTTGACGTCTTGCACTTCCAATTTAGCGATTAGGATAGGTGATGCCGAGTTGCTGATGAGCAAGAACTGTGAAATGAGTTAGAGTCCCGTTTTTCATAAACCTCTTGTTGACTCTTACAGGTTCTCTTACAAGTACCTTTTAAAAATGGGTAAATGATCTCGCAAACATTTCGTTTATGGTTTACCTACTGGTGAGAAAAATAGGCCGATAAGGTTGCTAACGTAGAGACTTTCGTATTCCCAATAAGGTTCATTCTGAAAGTTCATGATAGTATCTCGTCCTCGTCCGTAAAAAATTATGATTGTGTGCCATCGTACGAATCAACCACTAATTAAAATCCCAAGGTACTAGAGATTGGACCTGCGTATATGATATTGGTATGGAATGTTTGTTTTTTGAAGTTATCAAAAGTTTTTTGGGCTGACTCCAAGCTACATCATCCTAGTATGATTTTCTTTTATCGCATTAAGTACACTTATCTCAAGTTTAGACATTGTTATAATTTCTGGTCTTCCATCACCTGCAGTTTCATTAAAACATTAAATGTTTCAACACATGGAATCATACTGTTAGGATTTAATATCTGTCCTGGTAAAGTCTCTGTGCTTCTTTCTCATTTCCATTTGCTAATTCATCAATGTCAACATGTCAACTATTTCAGCGTTAGTAAAATTATTCGTGAAGGAATCACTGCTAATGGACAGCTCTGAATTTTACTGATTTGAGAATACACCTATCACTGTCAGCTAGTGTCCAAGGTAGGTACATGATTGGCCTGGTAATGATTTGTTATAAAAGGCAGCTGAATGTTCAATTTATGATAGTAAACCCATTGAAATCAATTATCTTACAGATTTCAACTCAATTGCCTTCCAAATCACCCCTGAACTTATTAGGTCAAATTTAATTACTGACTCGAAATAAAAGGAGCGAAAAAGTAAGTACCAAGTTCAAGACAAATGATGGAGATTTTTTCGATATTATTAAAAAAACATTCTTATGTTCATAGAGCAATAGAGTAGCTCCTTTTTTCATTCGATCCTTTTTCTCCTATACACATGTATATGTATATACATATCTATATTAATTTTCTACAGATATTTAAATTCATTATGGGTTTTTATCGATAAATTAACATTTTTGAATAGTTTCCTTTTCAATTTATTATTTTCGTTACATACAATATTGGATACATCAGTAATTACTGTGATTTATTGTAGGACCGAGACAATTGGCTTATGGTATGAGAAATAAGATACTTATGTTTTCGAATGAAAAGTAGAAAGATATCTAGAGAAAACTGCATCGATTGTTGTTCCATGTCTTGTGATAGGCTCATTTCAACTATTATTCATTTGTGGTTCAAATTTATCTTGTAGAAATTTTACCAAGAGTTGTCCGTATGAATTGTGACGTATCACGTTGCGGTTTTGTAAAGTGTCCAGTGAAAATCTCACAATTAAGTGTTTCTTGAATAAGTTATGGATTTTCAACAAACGTCGATCAATTCCATCACATAAATCAAAATGAGTGTTATTGGTAACTTGTGATATATATTTTAAAGAAGTATAGACCAGTTTCATTCGAGAGTCTGTATATTATGAGATTATAAACGTAGAGAAACATTTAAACTCAATATTTTCAGCACAATTAATAATTATTGCAATGACTGTAAACAATGATGTTCTTTGAAAAAATGAAATCTTACTGAATATTGTTCGAAAATGTGTAATAGAATGTAGAAGTGACACCACAGAACTAAAGCAAGATACAGCCCGTTGCAGACAAGGTTAGTATATATGAGGGGTTACGAAATAGAGGCAACTCTAGACGGGGTGATGCCTGAAGAAAGGGGGAAGATGTAGTTACTAACAAAGTTATCATTGAATAAACCGTTTCTGAAGCTGAAATAATTCGAGTAGATCACCTACAGACCGGTTTCGAGGTATTACCTCTCATCAATGCAGGAAAGACCCGACCCAAACTGCAAAGTGCCTGGAACTCGATCAATTTCAACGCGGCTCAATTGCATGTATAAAACCTTCGTCTAATAGAAATATTGCTAACAGCTCCATCTCGTGAACAAAACCCTAATCGGTGAAGAAGCATATCATGTACCAATACTGTATCGATAAGGAATAAATTCGTGCTAGGAAATTAATATTTCGAAATAAAATCTCTAAATATACATCTCTTTCAACTATGTACACCAAAGGTTCTGAAAAATGCATGCCGAAAAACAACTACTTTCCCGGCTAATTCTATGCTGGACATTTATGATTTCATTTCGAAATATTTATTTTCTATTAAAGTTAGCATTATTGAGTAAGTGTTGGCTGCAAATTTGGTTTTACCTAATGTGAAGTAGTATTTTGTAGGTGGTTCATCGTTTTTTCATCCTGAAAAATGTTTTATCACATCAATCTGAATCGGTAATGAATGTGGAGCAGTTCATTTTTCATTTTTTCTTCTTTTACACCAGGTACTTGAGATTGCACATTTATCTTCAGATACTTTGACGACTGACCAACCAATCAACTATTTTTTCTTCATCTTCGAACAATTCTTGTCTTATTTTTTGTATATAATTATTTCTCGTTTTTTTCAGTTACTTCACCTAGTTCATTCGCCTTAACTGTTGGCATTCTCTGCAGAATCACTTCCAACATTTTCATCTACCTACTTCTAAAACTAAAACTGTCTTGGTAATAAGAGCAAGGAGGTTGTTCATCCAAAGTGATGGTGAATATGAGGAATTCGTCTCAAGAATATTATTTCGGATATTACCTGTCATTATTCCTTCCAAATTTTGAAGTTTTTAGAAAGAAAGAAATATTCTGGAAAATTTCCAGAAGGGATGTGCTTGTGATTCGAAGAAATTTGTTAGAGAAAATATATTGTTCGTAGTAAGATTCAAGGCTAGAATCTTCTTTAATCAATATAAGCCCATCAACTACTTCTGGAGAGGATATAAGATTATTCTGGCGGAATCGTACGTTAAAAAGCGAAATATTTCATCATTTTAATCGCTCTTCATTCTACCTTCGATTTAAATTCGATGAATTACGATATATAATTTCTGTTGCTTGATATTTCTTGAAAAGTATCATCCAATATGTTGCATCAAATATTTGAGAACTTTTGTTGGAATTATCAATGGCAGAGACGATTACGTAAAACTCCTACATTTTACACAATGCATTTGAAACCGCGAATGTTATCTAAATATTTTACGTCGTATGTAGCAATGATTGCTAATAATGTTTATAACTTCTTTGGTTGAAGGACTGAATGTGTTTAGAATAGGAATTAAGTTTTGAAATCAGAATGTTGAGCTTTTCAAAAGTTTATAGTAGCTTTTACAATTCTCAGTTCATTAACAAAGTTGAAGTAAATCGCTTGGTTTCGGTGTATCAACTGTATCAATATTTGAAGAAATATGTATGTAACAGTGGTTGATATTCAGTAATTTCTGATATATTTGCCAATACATTCAATCGATTTGGAGTATATCTCGAATTTAACTCTGATTCTTCTGAATGTCATATCCAAACTGTAAAGAACTAGAAGATACGTTTTCTCATCCCATTTAACACCATCATGATATAACTAAAAATATACATCTCCAGACCTCTCCGTCATGAGACAGTATTTTGTTTTGGTGAAAAAAATACTGTTTTTTCCAAAAAAATACTTTCTCAAAAAGTACTTTTTCTGGTGATACTCCATAAAATCTTCTTGAAAACTTATTTTGTTTTTGAGAAATATATCCGCTGAAAATGAGATTTTTGGACCACACACAAATAATTTTCTCCCCCCAGAAATGAAAGCTGAAGATTGTTATTGGCCAAGAAAAACTACATATATTGTTCATGCGAGTTCTACAGATGAAGACTAAACATTGACAACAACAAAATAACCATTGGTTCATCAAATGTGTGAACTGCAATATTTCTCCGATGATTCATTCCTTCGAAAATATTTAATCGAGTCAGTCTTCTCAAAAAATAAACAGGGTAATATTACCAAATGATTCATTACATATATCACATGTGGCTTGCATGTGTCGGTCAAACATGTCAATATGCATGTAGTGTTTTTATTTAGTACAGAAGGAAATGTGGCACTTTTCGAACACAATTTAATTACATTTTTCTTGAGTGATTATCAACACCTACAGCGGTTCAGTCTTCATAATGTGAAATCATCCGTTATCGATACATCCCGTTATTCTCAAGAATAACCTTGTCTTCCACGAGTTGAAAGAACTTTCAACATGCAGAAATATTTTGGTTATCCAGGTAATATAAAGGAATCGAAACCGTAGAAACTTCTCAATAAGCAAATATAAAGAATGTAAACTGTAAGAAGGTAGTAATACGTCATCAACTGATCTCAAAATATAAAAAAATATATACTAATTGCAAGATATCAATCAAACAATAGCTTCTCGCTGGTTGAACGCGAATGTTAACGGTTTTGGCTTCCTTTTTCACTTGTAGAAGAAGAAAATACTATACACAGGTATGTATTTTATTTCGTATTTTATTGACGACACATGTTTATTCTTTCTTCGTAACAATATTTTAGTCTAGCAACTATTATGAGAACTCACATCTCTTTCTAGTGTAACGCAATAACCATTTGCAACTCTGTTGATTTCTACATATTTATCGTCAATTTAGGTATAACCTGTACTGCAACAGATTATTATTTCCTGCTCTCCAGAGTGTTCAGTTTATGGTGGAACTTAGATAAAGATCAATTTTGCATCCAAATTAAGCATTGCTCTATACACTAGAACACCACCAAGAAGAGATCTTCCTCTTGAAGATGATCACTTGGTGATCAAAACACGCGTCTAGGTGTTGAAAATAGCGATTTGGTGTTGGGAAAAAACTCCAGTAATATTCATCACTACAACAAAGGTTCCAAACAGTACATGATGAATCTGAAAGTACTCTAATGAACTGTAAAAAATAGTCATTCTATACGCCTCAAGAACAGAACTTCACACATTCAGCGACAGCAGCCAGAAAACATTCATATCAACTTCTTTTCCTATGAGAATTGGAGGATCTGGTTAAATAGATGTTCCACTAGTATCATCAGAAATAAGTATGACACCCCTCAAATCTTTGTGTATTACAACATAAGACAGCAATCAACTGTTATGGCCAACAAACTGTCGCATTCAATACATCAGAATTGGGCATAACCTGGGTTGAAAATTCCCGAGCCTACTCATTTCAATACCACTTTTGAAGAACGATTTATATTTTACCTTCAAATAGGCCTCTTATAACGCTATATAATATTCACTGTTGATGGTTTTTCCCTTCTCAAGATAGTCGATGAATATTACATCATGCACATTCCAAAATACCGAGGCCATAACCTTTTAACCGATTGTTGTGCTTTCGTGCGCTAAGGACGAGGTTCACCAGTTGCTCTCCATTCAAATGACGATCGTTTCAATTCCACAGTGAAGTGATGGATCCCTGTTTCGTTCTTTTCCGATTTGTTGTGTTTAAACATGGCCAAACATTGCTCAGAAGCATCAAGAAGTTCTTGTTTTTGGTCAACAGTGAGCTCGCGCCTCACTTATTTTGAACAGAGCTTTCTTATAGGCAATTGCTCATGCAATGTAGAGCCAATACGTTCTTTTCATATCTTTATAATGTCACCAACTCACGCAACTTCACTTTTCTACCATTCAAAACGATTTTATGGGTTCTTTGTTTTCTGGTGTTACTGTCGCCTCATTTGGACGTCCAGTGAGTTCTGCATCACCGGTTTCTCTATGACCTGGCTTGAAGTCAGCAAACCAACGTTTAATTGTTGTTTCTGATGGAGCGGAGTCCATATAACACTTTTCAAGTCATTGCTTTGCTTGAACAGTGTTTTGTCACATCAAGAAGCACTGTAAAATTAGAACACCAAATTGTATTTGATCCATTGTTTTGAAAATAACAAAAGTAGTATCACTCTCAGCACAATAACTCACAACCTTATGAGTAGAATATCATGAAATTTCAACAGCTTTCTTTTGAAAGTTACTACTAACTGAAAAGCGATGAATGCACTGAGACTAGCGTCATCTATGTGTTAGGCCCGAAACTTGTCAGCCCAGGTAGTAAGTACTTATAACTCAATTGTGTCGGACTGTAGAAGTGTTATTTTTTGAATAATGACTGATGGTTGAAACTTTGGGCAATTTTTTTTCCATGGAACAGCTATAATGGGAGACTAAAGATGGAATCCGACCAATGCTGAATGACATTCAACAAAAATATTGGATGATTGATGGCAGAGCAGCGATGAGATTGATTCTATCAAAACTTCGAAAGTATAAGAATGAGAACACCAAAAGTCTATTAAAAAAACTTTTTTTTGAAGTTGAGCACATAGTTAATTGATTGCAAGCACCTCACCAGAGTGTCAAGTGATCCAATCAATCTATGGAGGAAATAGAAAAAATGCGCATGCCTCTTGATAACTTTTGGAAGTATTATATCAGAAAATATCTGCCAGCACATTATCAGAATGGGTCAAACGAAAAGAATCCCAGAAAATTATCCAAATTGATGATGTATTAGTTGATAAGACTCAACCGAAGTACGCTGGGAAGTTAGGACGAGTAACCGCAATTTACCTAAGGTCTGATAACAAAGTAAGGAATCATCAATCTGAAAATTTTGAATATGGACAAATAGTAACAAACATTAAATCTAGGGAAAGAGGAGAGGATATTGTAACTTATTTAAGTATATCTTTGCGTATTTTTCAACTTATCTCGCCCTATTAAGTTATAAAAAAGGAATCTTTTTACTATCAAAGCTATTTTGGAAAAGTCAATATATATTTTTTTATACTTTATTGGCGATTTCTGAAAGAAAAATAACCGGATTATTGATGAATTTCACTAGTTCGGACTTCCATTGTCTACTATATAAAATGATTTGAAATCCCTGAAACAAGTAAAAAAGTCATCACCCGAAGACGATTGTAGATACCAACAATCGAAACGTCGTGAATTAACGTGACTTGGAATCTCTACACTTTATTTTTATTATTTTCTTTTTTGCATTTCTTTAATTTCATTTATTCAATTATTATATTTTTACTTGTAGGTTATTTCACTATCATTTCATTTCAGGTTTATTGTTGCTTAATATAATTGTTATTTCCAACTATTCTTTTTTTAATTATTCTTTTTTACTTGTTTCAGGGATTTCAAATCATTTTATATAGTAGACAATGGAAGTCAGAACTAGTGAAATTCATCACGAAACAGTGTCAATCACTTTCAAACAAACGGATTATTGATATTTCTTATAAAACAAACAAGTCACTCTCACACCAATGCCAACAAAATTATTGCAATTTTGTGTGTTCTAAGTTGTATCACCTCTGTCACTAATTATTCAAAACAGAAAAGAAAAGAATATTTCATTTCTCATTTTGAGAAGAATAAAATATCCATACAGAAAAAATAGTTATTTGTTTAACTAGGCAGGGAAATAGCAGATTACCAAGGTGAAACCAGCCGAGGCAGTAAATGTTTCTCTGCCGTGCGAAACATATTTCGTACAGTGTGCTCGTACAGTGTTTTCAAAAAATTGAAATGATATCTCTTTTTTCTATGATGGAAATAAACATCATTTTCAATACTTAATCTAATAGTATATTATAATTACTGATAATCATTATTGTCGGTTATACAGTTCCGTTGCTATGGGTAGTGTAGCCTGCTATGTACATTTTCTGATTTTTTTATTGGAAAATCGACATTTTTCATTCATTTATTTTGAGAGTGGATAAAACTATATATTGAAAAAGAAAGTAATACAAACCATGCAATTATGAAACAACAAAAATTAATTGGTGCTCCGGGGCGACTTAATTGATTCTAGTGGCGCTTTTGCTTTTTCAGTTGTAAAAAAACCCGAAAAAACCTGCAGCACTACATCATCTGAAGATCTTGATCTGCCAATGTTCTCTATTTCACAAAACAAAATATAGGGAGTCTCCAAAGGCTCCAATAAATTCAAGACATCGCCAGAACACTTAGTGACACGACTATCGTCAAATTGAAACCAGTTCATTCCGTCTTTGACCAATGCATAATAATGACTAGATTCAAGCCCAGAACCATAATGAACAATGACTACATGAAGATTAAAATAGTGGTCTCCTAGATTGAAGTTATCATCTATTTCGAACCTTCTTAAGAGTTTGGTGCTTCCGTCAGTCATGTTTGAAGATCATCAATGTTATTTTCTTATAAAAGTCAGTTAGTTTGCGGCATGTTTGGCAATACAGTTGATCATCACCCGTTGAAAGTTCCATTTCAAGATGATTCAACAACAAGCTTTGCACAGACTGGTTAACATGTTTCACAGAATCTGTATCAGAACCATTTCTCAAGCTGCAATCGATCCTTCCAAGTGTTGAAGAGTTTCGTAGAGGGATTGATTCAGCTCTTGCTTCATGAAGCTCTTCCACTGAAAGATAACCAGAACCACGAGGACTGCAGCTTATATTTGGGGGGGCATGAATGACCTGATTCCATTGACCACATTGACAAAGAAGAAGGTGGATAAATGAGTAGCGAATTAACCTTGATAGAAGCCTGATGAATATACACATATGTCGGCTTGTTTGAAGGTGATCGACAATGTTTCATGTTTAATTTCACTAGTTCGGACTTCCATTGTCTAATATATAAAATGATTTGAAATCCCTGACACAACTAAAAAAAAAATAAAATAAATAGCTGTAAATAACAATTATATTAAGCAACAAAAATCTGAAATGAAATAATTGTGAAATAAAATACAAGTAAAAATAAAACAATTGAACAAAAAATAAAAATTAAGAAATACAAAATGAAAACAGGGATAAAAAATAAAAAAGTTAAGAGATTTCAAGCCAAGTTAGTTCACGACGCCTCGATTGTTAGTATCCACAATCGTTTTCGGGTGATGACTGGACTGATTCTTGCGAGAGATGACTATTTATGGGTCGTTCGAGTACTTTCACTTTTCCCCGCTTTCCATTTTTTCCGCTTCACTGGTTCAGTGGAAGATGACCGTTTGGCGGGAGTTGGCCATTTTTTGCTTGATGATGGGTTTATATATGTTGCGTATTTCTACTCTGGCTTAGCTGAATACGTTGTTGGAAACATATATGCGGCTTCCTTGAATTTTCTCCTAAACCAGTGTTACTGTCTGTGAAAGATATCAGCTTGGGACCACTCGATGTTGTGTTGGTAGGTCCCAACATGATCTGCTATTCCTGATATGCTGGTTTCCCCTCGCTGTGAAAGTCCGAACTAGTGAAATTCATATCTCGGCTTGTTTCGAAGAGCTTTTAGTTCCGTATTGAAATGAGGGCAATGCATGATTTCATCAAAATAAAGAGAAGGAGGAATAGTTTCAAGGACCGAAGCAGCTTTATCACATTGAATAGTAATCTTTCGTTGCTTGGCCTATTCTCCTTCCGAGTTCATGAACGAATAACAGAAACTCCGGTCCATAAACACCAAACGTTTCAACCGCTACTGGATGGAATAGATAGTTGTTACCAACATTTTGGTATTTTGTTGCAGAAAATGTTGCAGTTCCAGCAGACTTCAAACTTTCGGATAGATGGGAAGCCGCGACCGTGTCAACGCAAGTAAAGTCCCATACCACAGGTTCAAAGTATTTCCATGGTATGATAGGTCGATTACCAAATTGTTTGAAGATGAGAATAATTTAAGTTGAAAGTTCCTAACAAATTTTTTATATTTTCTAAAACAATGGAGAATGATGTAGAAATGTTGTTGACTCCTCCCGAAATTAAAGATTTGACAAAAGACGCATAATATAATTTGTTGCCTATAAAGTTCAGGAAAATGTATGAAATATGTTATAGAAACTTTCTAGATTACCAAAATAACAAGAAGATTGGATTATTTTCAGAAATCGTTGGCATGCTTTGCAGAATTAGCCAAGAATATGAAATCTTCGACTTTATAGCTCACAGCATATTCTTAGTTGAAGGCTACCTTGCATATCAACAATACTGTAGATATGTCAAAATATTTTGAACTGCGAGTATTTTGAAGCGTCAATCAGATGGTTACCGCACCAAAATGCGGTAACCATCTGACTGGAGGATTGTAGACTATCAGGTTGATTATCTATTTGTTCCTTCATGTGAACTAATGGTAAGGCATGCAAACAAACAATAGCCGATGGTTATACTGAAGACTATAATATCTGCAAAACAAATGTATTTGTGATGCACTGTTTAAAACCTTTGGTGGTCCAGTAATATGCAAAACAAATTTTTGTGAAAGACTTTTCCAATATCAAAAAAAAAACAAAATACCGGTTGTAGTAGTGTACAAATGAAAGTTATTGTACTATAATTACAAAGGCAAAATGAATTATCAACTCAGTGGAGTATTGTTTGAAAATTCTTCGTACTTTTCTATGAAAATCCACAACAATCATTAGTATAATAGAATTTCATCTACTTATATTTTTGTTATGTTCTATATTTTGATTTCATCACTATTGTTGTCGTTCTTTTCTTTTCAATTTCAATTTGTTTTGCAATTAATTAACGAGAGTATGTTTTTGGTCGGCTGCTTGTATGAAAACTAAAAATTCATTATTATTATTAAACCCTGAACGATTTTTTTACGAAATTATCTGTGTAATGCTACTGATTCATTTGTAAGGTTATCATCCGAACTGAAAATAAGTCATTCAGAAAAACTAAATCCACTTTAAAAAGGAAGGAATAAGGAAAAAAGCATGGAATAATATATTTATATACGCGAAATTATCCAGCAAAACAAAATCCAAATCACATAGATCATAGACTCAACAAGTCATCCTACAACTCGTATATTTTCCAATCCCTAACTTTCGTCAATGGAGATTGTCCTAATAGATTTTTTTGTCTTATTATGGATGATGAATTCAAAAATGTTAGCCACTGAAATCATTTTGATGAATAAATTGATGGATGTAGCCGTTACTTCGTGGTAGGAAATCATAATGAATAAAAGAGAAATGAAACTTTCTATGTTTTTCACCACTTTTATTTGTAACTAATGTTACTGCAGTTTCCTCCTATACCGACATTTTCAAACAACTAACAATGATTCATTACATTAGCCATTATATACCACCCCTGTAGGTACTAATAGAGGTACTTGGCCTGATTGAGTACCTTAATTCACAGTTTACAATGTGGATCTGCCAATTTGAAAACCGGCGAGTAAACTAAATCGATTTGATCATTTAACAGGTTGCACCCGCAATGTTTATGCTTGTGAATTTCCAAGGATTCTAAATAATTGAGTTTGTAACCCTTCCTTGCATAGTGCAAAATTTCCGTATCGTTTAGATTCGGAAACGGTTAGAATGGTCGAATCATTTTTTCCTAGTCTGAAGGATCTTTCATATTCAGCATACCGTTTTTGTAAATTTCGGCCACATTGTCCCACATAAACACTATTACAGTCCGGACAATTAAACTTATAAACTCCAGATTTCTCCAACTTGTTCACCTTATCTTTGGCATTGGAAAGGAAATGAGATAACCTGGCATATGGTCTGAATGCCACTTCCACATTGTTTTTTCTCAAGAAACCCGCAATCATCTCTGTTTATCTCTGCTAACAGTTAAATAAAAATTATTATTTTAATCAATGAAATTATTCAAAAGATGATAATTAAGAGTCCATTCCATGATTATTCCATATTTTTTGTTTATTAACGTTGGTAGAAAAATTTTTCTCAGAAGTGAAAATTCCTGAACTGAGTTAATAGTTACTAGTTAGGTAAAATAGTATAAGAAACGAAGGGTAGTTGAGTATATGTATAGCCGTTGAAGTTTTTCTCTAATAAATATTAGAGATGAGGGCGCATAGTACCGAATTTTTTAGTTCACTTTGACTTAGCACAATTACTTTTATAATATACGTGTATGGTTATTATCATAATCTTAGTTTTCGTAAAATAGGGTATAAAGCTTGTGTACATTCTGTAGAGATTTTTATGAATGTTTCTATTATTGAGTTAAAACCGGTAAAGAGTCGAAACTTAAACGCCATTGATTTCAAAAACAAAAAGTGTTGCTAGGCACTACAATACAATATCAAGTGTAATGTTCGATTTACTGGTCGCAAATGAGTAAAAGGTAAGTTGATTTACTGGACAGAATGAAATAAATGTATACTTGTATAGCAATTCATATTCTAAATTCAAATATATTTGTTGGAACACTAGAGTCATTCCATCTAACGGAACGCATTGTTATTTCAGAAAATAAAATAGATAGATAGATAGATAAATATACTTTATTGTCCAAGAATGTCCAAAAATATCTTTTCGTTTTATTGTGAGTAGTGTATTGCTTTTATATTGTATTGAAATAATTTCACTTCAAATTTTCACCTAATCATTGACGGTATCAATGTCTATTGTAGATTTTATGACAAAACAGAACCTTATTTCCATTATTATTATCATTTCATATTTCCAACACTCAATAAGAAATAATTCAGTCATCATTTATTTCATGTACTGGAAGAAAATGATTTCTGTAGACTTACTTATAACACAATACCCATCCCGCAGGGCTATAATCGTTAGCCTTATAATTTGCCGAATTACACCTTACATTTCCGGCCCTTTCAGGCAAGAGGCTGGACAACAGTATGTTGTGACAGGTTTCGGAATGTTGCGGTCAGTCTTTCTTTTCTGCCACCACCGACCACGATCAACAGGCCAATAAATCTTGTAAATTTAAAGCCCTTAGGGTAGAGGGGTGTTCAGCTAACTGTCTGTTGGGATAGAAATCTTACCTTGACCGATGCACCCTTGTCTATATTACTTCCTTTCTGAAATTTAGTGTGGATCAAGTTGAAAACATATGGGATATATTCTTAACATGCTGATTTTATTTCAATGGCTTACAGTTCTTATCCTTCGTAATCTTATGGGCCTTAGACGGCAAACGGTAGTTTTTTTGAGTACAGGAAGAACAAATAAAATGTTGGGAATATTTGATCCGTGGATACTTTCATTGAGAATAGAACATTAGTACTATCAAAATTCAGCTTGATTTTTATAACATTTGAGGAGTCAGACTTGCTACATCTAAAAATTTCAAGAGACTTTATATCTTAGATAATATAAATGAACGAAGTATAGTATCATGTGGAAAAAAAATGAAGAAAATGAAAAAATAAACACAGGATATGAAATACAGAAATATAAAAACATAAAGCGGTAATTAGCGAGGAAAACAAATTGAGCAATATCGTTTCTGATTAATTCAGTGCTTAGAACTTTTGCACAAGAAGTTGGTTTGTAATGTACATAGTGCAAAAACTTCCCTACAAAGTATCATATAATACATCATATATAATCATATAATACATATCATATTTCAATCTATACTAATATAAATGTGAAAGTTTGTAAGGATGGATATATATATATATATATATATATATATATATATATATATATATATATATATATATATATATATATGCATGTCCATGGTTCTTTCACGCCTAAACAACTGAACGGATTTAGATGAAACTTTACATAAATACACCTTATGCATCAGAATAACATATAGGCTACAATTTACAGAGATTTCGTGTAATTTTAATCATAATATAACGATAAGTTTTGAGTATCTCTGAAAAGTTCTTGCTCCTTGAGAGTTTACTTGGCATGCGCTGCCTATACTGTTGAAGTTACATGCAGATAATGTATATATATATATATATATATATATATATATATATATATATATATATATATATATATATATATATATATATATATATATATATATATATATATATATGCATGTCCATGGTTCTTTCACGCCTAAACAACTGAACGGATTTAGATGAAACTTTACATAAATACACCTTATGCATCAGAATAACATATAGGCTACAATTTACAGAGATTTCGTGTAATTTTAATCATAATATAACGATAAGTTTTGAGTATCTCTGAAAAGTTCTTGCTCCTTGAGAGTTTACTTGGCATGCGCTGCCTATACTGTTGAAGTTACATGCAGATAATGTACCGTAAGATTGTTTATCTTAAATAGTTCTAAATAAAAGTTCGCGATAGCATATATCTACCTCTTATGTGGTAGCCACTATATGAAAAATACTAAGCCATAAATACAATTAAATTGGATAGATTTTTTACAATGCACATTTTACAATGTCTATCAAATTCTTATACAAATTGATACAATTGTCGTTTCGAGTATTTGATATAGATAAACTATGTCTTTTACACCAAGTAACTTGGACGAATCATTCAAAAGTTATCACGATGAGATTAACTTGACACAAAGCAGTAAGCCATTACGCGTCGCGTCTACTATAAGACAAAGAGGGTTGATGCGCAGGGGTAGAGGGGCGTTTCAAGCGTCATGGACGAGAAAGCGAGCCGAACGGGGGCTCAGTTTTCAAGTAGTTTTCAAGTAGTTGGAATCCTGAAGTTTTGGGTTGATGAAAACTCAAGGTGACACACCAAATTCTATGCGGGCTAAGCCGCAGGCAACAACTGGTACAAATATGAAAATTAACAGTTGTTTGTTCAATATTAACTTTAATGTGTACTTGTAACGAATAAAACATATTGATAGCTTTTTGAAAGCTCCTGCAGATCACCTTCAAACTCTCACAATACTCCATCTGGGATGAAGGAAATATAAGGTGAATTTTTGCAGAAGAGGGAATCTATAAATATGAAGATGACGAGACGAACTACTTTCCAACTAACTTATTTTTCTAGTTCTGCTCTTGAGAAAATATACAGTGTGATACACTAAAGATGAAGACAGTCCTGTATTTTAATCAATTTGGAAAACAGATATTTGATTTTTGGGTACAGGCGTAGAACTTCATGGGCCGCATTTTTTGCAATACTTAGCCCGAATGACAGCCTCAAACCCAGCCACTGCGATTCCGCCTTTGAGTTACCGAATTAAGTTTCCTTAAAAAGTTGCTGAGAAATCGATTTTAACCTCACAACTCGAAATTGTAAATTCGATTTTTTTGTAATTTTCATATTCAAGTCCGATTTTCAATCAATGGTTCCCAATAAGAAGCTACAGAAATGATAAAATAGTCAATCAAATGAATGTATTGAAATAACTAAAACTGATAATTATCATTTTATCAAATGTCAGTTAATCGAATTTAGTCTCCTTTAACTACCATGTCTCCAATGTTGAGGAATTTTCCAATTTCCTGTTGAATATGATTGTGATTTAATTTCGACCCATGTCTGTGTGGCTTTTTAGTAACTAATAATAAAAATCTAAATTTTTTCATAATAAATATTAGGTTTTCCATTCTTATTCCTACATTATAACGGATTTTTCTTCATTTATTTTTATACTGATATTAAAGAAGAAAGTAATACAAATCATGGAATTATGAAACAACTCCGGGGCGACTTCTTTGATTTCAGTAGCGCATTTGCTTTTTCAGCTACAGGAAAACCCGGAAATACCTTCAGCACCACATCATCTGAAGATCTTGATTTGCCAATGTCCTCTCTTTCGCAAAACAAAATGTAGGGTATCTCCATAGGCTCCAATAAATTCAAAACATCGCCATCGCCAGGACACTTAGTGACAACTATCGTCAAATTTATATCAGTCTGTTTCGTCTTCGACCAATGCGTAATAATGGCCAGATTCAACGTCAGAACCACAGTGAACAATGACCGCATGAAGATTATAATAGTGGTCTGCTATAGATTGAAGTGTTCATCTATTTCAAACCTTCGTAAGAATTTGGTGCTTCCTTCAGAAGTTGAGTCATGTTTAAAGATTATCAGTGTTATTATTAGGTTGACTGGTGCCTCAGCTATACTTGTTTTCTTATAATAGTCAGTCAGTTTGGCGTATGTTTGGCAATACAGTTGATCATCACCCGTTAAAAGTTCCATTTTCAGATGATTCAACGATGAGCTTTGTACGGACTGGTTATCAGTTACATTAGGAAATGCTAGTTGAAGTTCCAGAAAATCATATTCGTTTTTGCTACCTCTTGAACATTTACTACAGAGTAAACAAGTGAGGATTTTTTCAACAAAAGATCTATAAACACAAGAAGAGATAGACTGTACGAAATCATTCAATTCAGAGCGGTCAGGAGTATTTTTTTCTCACGAATAGTATTCAACAAGAACCCAAGAATTCGAATCAGTCCTCTTGTTGTCCTATTGGACTTCAGAGACTTCAGGAAATCGCTTGGTGGGAGAGATGATTTGAGATGACATTCTTACGAAACTGCAACTGCAAGAACAATTGTTTGAGTTTGGTGAATAAGTAGGAAATTCTTGGTCATAAACAACACTTGTAAAATGCTACTCATATAGCAAGTGTTTCCTAAATTATCTAATCCAATTTTCTTCGCAAGATTTTCAGAACTTACTGATTCGTAAGGAGGAACATGTTTCACAGAATTTGTATCAGAACCATTTTTCAAGCTGCAATCGATCCTTCCAAGTGATGAAGGCTACTGTAGAAGGATCGATTCGGCTTTTGTTTCATGAAGCTCCTCCACTGAAAGATAACCAGAACAACGAGGACTGCAGCTCATATTTGAGGGGCAAGAATGACCTAAGTCCATTGACCGCACTGAAAAAGAAGAAGGTGGATCAGTCACTTGCGAATTAACCTTGATAAAAGACTGATGAATATACACATATCTTAGCTTGTTTCGAAGAGATTTTAGTTCCGTACTGAGTAGTTTTGAGTAATTGGACATGTGTTGTGTCATTTTATGAACACCTCGTTACAAAATGGTAGTTTTCCAGTACAGTTAGGCCTATCGAAAAAGTTCCAAACACAAAAAAATCTGATGAATATCGGCCAATTAACACTTCACCTTGCGCTTAAAAACTGTTAGAATCAACAGTATATCAACAACTGTTGGAATATTTCAATAATAAAACATACTTTTCACAAACCAATCTGGTTGTAGATCCAGACATTCATGCGAATCCGCACTTCAGCTTACAGTTACTGAATAGAAAGATAAAATGAGTGAAGGCATGTACACTGTAGCAGAATTTTAAATCTCAAACATGCGTTTGAAACAGTTAATCGTAAAATATTTATTAAGAAATTGAAAGAATATGACATTGAATGAAAAGTATTTAATTGGATCAGTGATTACCTCACAGAAAGGAAGCAGGTAACCAAAATCAATGAGTTTGTCTCAACTGCAATAAGCGTAGGTGACGGGGTTCCACAGGGAAGTATTTTAGGGCCATCGCAATTGATAATTTAATGCTGAACAACTTTTTTGAATAACATTTTCCGATATTTTTCAAAATCAAATATTTGAAGGCATATCGTATATTACGTGTTTTTTACTGTATTTTGTTGATGCATATTTAGTTTTAGGGGATGCACAAACTTTTGTCACCAATAACTTTTTGTCGAAAAACCCTTAATAAAGAAGTTTCCCATATGGAGCATACTTTGGGGATGTCACTGTATATTAATGTTAACATTATTATCATTGTTGGATATTATTTAAATAGAGCATTTCATTATTTTCATTACTGAAATGAGGGCAATGCATGATCTCATCCAAATTATTTATTATTTTCGTAGCATCTTATCTAGAACCATCAATTGAAAATCGTACTTGAGTATGAAAATTACGAAATAAAAATCGAAACTCAAATTTTGCGTTGAAATTCAGTTGTGTGGGGTCAAAATAAATTTTTGATCAACTTTTTCTAATAACTTAATTCTGTATCATCAACGCGAAGCTAAATATCGAAGGATATTAGGTTATTAGGTTAGGTCATAAAAGTCTACGCCTGTACCAAAAATCAAATGTCTGCCTTTGAAAATGACTAAGATATAGGGGTGTCTTCATCTTGAGTGTGTCACACTGAATAACTTTCACGCCTTGTGCCAGAGGCAAAAAGCCCTGCATGGCAGAAACTAATGTACTGTCATGCATAACTGATTTACATATTTGCCAGATTTATACCATGCGATTATGTCTGCCGAAGAGGATAATCCATATGAGGACATCTTTCTGAAATGCGTCACAGAAGACATATTTACCAAGCCTCATATTTGTGTTGCTTACCCAGGTCGTCACTGAATTGAAGAAAATGTACCATGGTCTTCCAACCTTGAAGTGAATTTATTCTTCACGAGGAAATTCAGGTACTGGTTAGCAGAGCTCATACTCTGTATCTGCCGCGGGCCAGATCAGGACCACTCCTGCCAAATGACGTGAAAGATCATTCACTATATGAAGTAAGCTGCTGCGTTGAGAAACTGGATTCATTTGGTCGAATTTAAATTGGTGTAAGCCACAATAAACCCTCACGGATCGCAAATTACTTGGGGGTCGAATAGATCCACTCACTTTGGATCTACTTACCTATCCTTCGAATAACACAAAGATTTTAACGGCTATGAATCGCACGTTAAATGTAAGACCTCGGTAATCCTTAGCCAGCACTAGTTTAGATTTTCGAGGATTGTCATCAAAGTGAAAGCGACAGCTGATCGGCCATTATCATTGGAAAGATAAAGAGAGTATTTGAATATACGTTGGACTATTTTTGGAAGTGAATATATGAGATAGCATAAACGTTTGCGAAAGATTAAAATTATAGTCGGATTTTGAATAAATAATAATCAAATAACCAACTCAGAATTCTTGAAACTAAATGGTGCTTGTTGCTTTCACTCTACATTGTTTTTTCGGGAAAATATTTTTGAAGTTTTTGCGTGATTAATGAATCATTTTATATTTTTCAGATTGTAAATATTTCAGAAAATAATGCGTCCACACTTTTTAAATTATTCCCCATTATACAAGGTTCTAAATGTATCGTGGCATGTCAAAGTTATGTTTTTTAGTGCAATATCAACTTTTGATATACACCTTGATAAATCTATGGAAAATTATCTTTGAAGGTATTTATATAAATTTAATGAATAATATAGGGTCCCAATTTGAAAATGCAATTGTTTTTGAATTTTGATTTATACACTATTTAAAAAAAGGAACTGGAATCAGAAATATTCTACATATAACGAAAACATTCTTTGAAAGACATATTTGTGGAAGAATCAATGTTCCTTGGTGTTATATGGGTTTTTCACTTTTCACATTCTGAATGATATTTTATAATTGTGTGTAATTGTGTATAATTTATAATTTTCCAGATTGTCAAAGGTCAAAAACACAAAAATATCAAGGAACCGAAAATGAATACATTTGTAGATTATTATCCTCAGTTTGTGATTCTTAAATAGATCTACTTTTGTCATCAGCTTTAATATAATGTCTGATGTGACTCATACTCATGCAACCAGATAATTTCGAAAGTGAATTTGGAAAGTATTAGGTTTTATTTGAAAAAACATAATTTTGATCATCCAAGCTGTCTTTTCGTAGATTATGTTCTTTTAATGCTCATTGGGCAGATATCAAATTATGAATATACTGACTTGATGATTAATAACATCATCCATGATAATAATTATAGAATTTTTACACTATAAATTGTATCCAAGACGCGTTTCACTTCACGGTTAAACTGATTCAAATCATGACACTAGCGTGGAGTGAATCCTAACACCTGAGCAATCCTACAATGGCAACATAGGTACCCGAAAACTAAAATTTTCTTGCTGAACAACTTACAGTTCAACAGTTAATTTTCATCATACTAGTAATTCGCACTGCACAATTCATAATTCTATCGGAAACATCTTGAATCAAACATCAAAATGCAATGAAATACATTAATAAAAACGTTTTCGAGATACACGGGGAACCTCGAGATGTTTCTCTCGATATTTTCAGAGTATTTGATTGTGTCTCGCATGTGGATAGAGTAATCAATCAGTATTTTATGACTTTTTCTCATAGCCTTTACGTTTTTTAAAAAATCGTTTTCCTGCAAGTGGCCCCCGAATGGCTCCAACACAATTACTTTTTGGTTGTCGGCTGCGACAACTAAGGTCATCAGCCTCATGTTCTGGAATGGCAAACTACCTAGGAAACTATACAGCTAATTGTGGTCCTGCCAGCCTTGTAACGAAACATAATTGATACAGGGCGTTCCACGAAAACTTGACCCCCCTGTAAGTCATAAATGGACATGTAATCGAAAATTTCAAAGAATACATCAATTTTCATTTCTAGAGGCACTAATTCTGATAATTCCCCTACGGTCAACAAATACCACCCCAATTTTTTACAATATCATGGGGGGGGGGGTCGAGTGATACATCATTTGAAAGGTCTTGTCATTCTATTACCCCTCTCATTTTTCTCGAAATTGGTTCATTCGTTATTGAGAAATTGAGTGTTGAACGTTTTATTTAGGTAAAAACAGAAAATTCGTTTTCGTTCATTTTAATGAGGAAATCAATAACAAATGCTATCAGTGGAAACACAATCAATGGATAAATTGTTCAAAATGACCTCCATCTAGTTTCATACAATAATATAGTCTACTCTCGAAATCCGTACGTTATTCAAGATATCCGGAGTCAGCAATCGGCATTCCCGAACAATTCCCTGTCGCAGGCCTTCTAGATTTGTAGACTTAATAGAGTACACTTTCGACTTCAGGTGTCCCCACAGAAAGAAGTCCATCGGTGTGAAATCAGGTGATCTAGCTGGCCACTCCACTGGACCCCTTCTGTCGATCCAACGCATTGGAAAATGTTCGTCAAAAAACTGTCTCAGCCGAACATGCGGGCGTGTACCATCCCGCTGGAATTTTATTTAATTTTCTACTGAATTGTCATCATTTTCTAAAATTTGTGTAATCGTAGGGTCTTGTAATAGATTTAAGTATATGTCTCCATTGAGATTAGCTTCAATGAAGAATGGTCCAACAATATTATTACCCGGAATGACGACCCAGACATTCAATTTTTTTGGAGTTTTGCGAAAGTGTTTCCGTCACCAAATGAGGATTCACATCGCTTCAGTAACGACAATTTTGTTTATTCACTTCACCATTCAACATGAAAGAACTTTCATCTGAAAATAGGTTTGGGTTATTGGTCAATTTCTCGCTGAACACCTCACAAAACCGAAATCGACCATCAGAATCATCTTCGTTTAATTCCTGAACTAGCCTTATTTTGAAAGGATGGAATTTGTAGACTTTCAAAATACAAAAAACGCTAGTAGTTGATACACCAGACGATCCAGCTACTTGTCTAATGAATTGTAGATTATCCATTTATACATGTCCTGAAACTGCAACTTCAACTCCGTCATTTCTGACAGAACGGGATACTTCATGTTTTCTGTTGTGAACAGAACCTGAAATTCGAAACTTATCCATTAACTGTTTAACGTATTGATGGCTCACGTTGTGGTCTGGATGATTCGTATTATAAATTCTTGCAGCAGCTTTAGCACATTCATTATTTCGATAATACGTTGCAACAATTTTTATTCTCTCTTCAGTAGAATAAACCATGTTGGAACACAGTGAACAAGGATGGCTGCATAATAATTTGTGAAGAAGTGACACTGGCTAACTATCTGCTTTTTGTTCTGCGGCAACTAAATTTAACAAAAACTACCAGTGCAGAAAGAACTAACAGTGTCGTCCATTTCAAATCGTTCATTACTAATTGAATGAATTCTACAAATCTAGAAGACCTGCGACAGAGAATTGTTCAGGAATGCCGATTTCTGATTCCCGACATCTTCAATAATGTAAGGAACGCTTTCAAAAGTAGACTGTATTATTGTATGAAACTAGGTAGAGATCATTTTGAACACTTTATCTGTTGATTGTGTTGTCATTTATATTTCTTTTGTTGATTTCCTCAATAAAATGAGCGACAACGAATTTTCTGTTATTTCTTGAATAAAACGTTCACCATTTAATTTCTCAATAAAGAATGGACCAATTTCAGAAAAAATCACAAAAGCAGTGGAGGGACAAAAGGCTTTTCATATGATGGGGTAGTTGCTGACCGCAGGGGGGTGAAATTAAGGGTATGATTTCCATATCAGAATTAGTTTCCCTAGAAATAAAAATTGACGTGTTCTTTGAAATTCTTGATTACACTTCCGTTTTTGACCTACAGGGGGGTTAAGTTTTCGTTGGAATGCCCTGTATATTATTCGACTAAACAATTCCTCAGAAATGAAAAAGCTGAGTCAATAATACAAATAATTTTGGTCCTTGAGAATGGAAGAGCTTGAATCCAACATTAGAATGGATTTCCTTCCAGATTTTCAATCAGCCCCTTAGAATTGATAAAAATTACATTTCATAATGAACTGGAATGATATGAAAATCTAGATGAAAAAACCGTAAAAAAGTACATTAGATTTTATATCTGTTTGTGAATGATATAGCAGTCAAACAATTGAATTGTGATTTAACCATAGTTAATTTTGTATCAATTCGAGTGACCATCTTATAGAATCAGATACCCAAATTTGCGACAGCGCGAAATAAGTTACAGTTGTCACACATGAACGTCGTTTATGAAGTAAATTGTAGAAATATGCAACACACCACTTCTTGAACAATCCATCAAACTGAACAGATTTCTTGAATGAAAAATAGTTCTCATACTGATGAAAAATATTCAATCTAAAAAGCAATAATCTCTTTTTTCACCGACAAATAAAACCCATAGCTGTATTTCTATGTTTTCAATAATCAACAACAGAACCAGACAGAATGACAAAGACAGAATTGACCAAAGTGTCAATTAAAATTTGAAGTTCATATGTTAGAATTGCGGCTTTTCTATCACCTTTTACCTTCAAGTGATGTTTTTAAAAAACTCACCTATGACGGTTAATGGAAAAACAGATTTTAACATTTTTTTTTCAACAAATAGGATGCTACATTCTTTCCTGTCAAGCTCATTGTTCAGGTCGGGTTCAGTACTCAGCACCCAAATAAAAAATTACGACGTAGACATATAAAAATGGACAAGTTATTCCGAATCGCAAGCTACGCTTTTTACATCAATATCCACTCAATCCTAAGAAATATTAATCATAGACAATTTTCCTGTGAAATAATCACACGACTCTTACGTATCCAGCAAGATCAAATAAACATTTGTCGTCATTGTCCCATATGTATGAAACACTGGTTTTTGAAGAAAAAAAACGTCGACAGGATGTCCAGAATAATTTATACGCAGCTTGGTTGAAGTTAAAAATATCTCGTAACCCTCTCAAAGCCTCTGTATACGTTTGTCCACTGCACCTAAGCCACACATGCGTCTCTAGATGTTGAATGTTCTTCACACGCGTCCACATGTGTTTGCAGGAACCCCTCCGTCTGCTTGCTATCGTCATATAGAAACATGTCAAATGCTTGTGTAAGTACAGGGTGAGTGATATTTGTCGTTCAAACGGTCTGGTCACTTATAAAGTCAGATATCAAAAATTAATGTAAAAACAAAACTGTTTTCAAATGAATGATAGTAACTTGCCTCAGTATGATGAATACTAAAAGAAATTTATAGAAACAGAGAAAATTCATATGTGAGATGAAGATATTTCACGTTTAAGTAGAATGTCCACAAAAGCAAGGGCATTTGTTTAGGTTAGAGTTTACATCCACAGTATTTCCCCATTACTGTCATACCTTTTCTAACCTTTCAATATTTACAACGAATTGATTTTGCTTTATCAAGAATCAAATCAATCTAATATTATTCTACTCCAAAATTGCCTTAAAGATATTTCAATTGGAAGAACAACTCAGTAGCACGTGTGCTAAATAAGTTGAACTTCGCTTTTTGTTATGTCAGCAACTAGCTCTCTAATTTATTTAAATATTTGTATGTAACTACAGCTGGGTAACAATAAAGACGATTATTATTATTATTGAAGATGAATAGGTGAGTGATTCAGATTAGACTTTTAACCCATTTCAGTTACACAGGAAATATACTTGTCATATCTGGTATATATAGTATAACAGACATGAAAGTGGAGGTGAAATATATATATATATATATATATATATATATATATATATATATATATATATATATATATATATATATATATATATAAGGATAAATATATTTTTATAGAATTATTTTCCAGCAGCTTGACTGCATTAACCTTTCTCGATTTCATATATATGATATTTATTGTTTATAAGAATCTTGTCCAATGAGACTAGTTAATAAGTTTGTTCATTTAAAATAAAGTTAGATACGTTACCTTAATTAGAAATTTCTTATCTTTTGTTCTCAGTAAAATGGTTACACACACAATGTAACAACTAAATCATTGCTTAGTTGGTTTCCATTGAAATTCAAATGTCACTATCCAGTATTTAAAAGATCAGTCACCAGATATATATTTTCCTGAAACACAAAAACAAATTAATAAAACCATTTAGATCAATATTAGAAAACAAAAACAACATTACAATTTATTTGAATTAGCCAAATCTATATTTTGAAATAGTTTCAATTTGTGAAAGGAAAAACACTCAGTATATGAAAAAACCATGTAGCTAAAATATTGTCTAGCCTACTAGGTGAAAAAATTGGAAAGGAGCTCATGAATTTTGCCAAATGCAAATTTAAAAAATTAATTTTGTAAAATACAGAACATGAATTGTAATATATTATGTAATATATATGTAATTGTAATATTGTAAATATTAGATATTAGAGTTTGTTTATGAGTACAAATGGTAAATAAACTAAGTGTAGTTTGAGTGAAGTACCAAAATTTACAAATCAGAAGGTTTTGACAGCATCTAGAATTTTCCAAAAATTGGTTATCAAGGAGATGCTGGGAAGTTTGTTGAAAGGTGAAGCCAATGGAGTCGATGATCAACGCTGGAACGAGAAGCACGTACAATTTTTGAAAGTTTGAAAATTGAATTAAAATTGTGAATTGATAAATCAAAATTATTAAAATACATATAGAATCAATTATAAATAAAAGTATAGTGGAAAGCAGACAATTGAACTAACCATAGTATCAATTGGAAAAATTCGAGTAGAAAGAAGAAACATCCAGATCAATTCACTGCACCAAAAGGAAAAATTCAAGGTATTTATAAATTTATAAAACTCAAACCGCCATCACTGAACCTGTTTGCTGATAGAAGGAATCCAGGAGAGACATTTCAATTTCTCAGTGTTTGAAAACTCACTGAATATTCATTTACCATTTTAAAACACTTTGAGAACGATAACCATTTGTAAAATTGATATTAATGATTAATTTGTAAACATTCACTGAGCAGCCATTTTAGTAATCTGTCATAAGGCAGAGAACGTTGTAGCAATTTAATTTCAACAAGGTTATACCACAGAACAGCAATTATTATAGAGTGGTACTTTGTGGTGTAATTCTGTTCATGATTTAAAATTTAAGATATTTTTCGCAGGTGTAGGTAGGTTAAGGTTAAGGTTGATTGTATTAGTGCCATAGTTATTATATTTATTATCCTTTTTGAAAATTTATTTGGCACAATATTTTTTAAAACAAACAAGACCTTTCCAAGAACTCTACCTGTAGAAAGAGAGGGCGCTGCATGCTTAGAGAAATCCGACAGAGCTAATCAAGGTAAGAAGTATCTTTAAGATAAGGTATCTACCTGAGGAATAATATCAAATTTGATTAAACAAATTATAAATTATCAACATCATCATCCCTAATAACATAACAATATATATATATATATATATATATATATATATATATATATATATATATATATATATATATATATATATAAAAAAACAAAAATACAAAAACAAACAAAAAAAAAATCGTATACATGTTAACTTTTATGTCAATTCTATCTTCAATTTATTGTTTTTCACTCATTTTTACTGCCCTGAAGAAGCTTCCCATTAGAAGCGAAAGCTTGGCAAAGTAAAGCAGAGTTTGATTTTTGATTTTTTGACTGAGAGACCCTGTTAATCCATTTTACCATATATATATATATATATATATATATATATATATATATATATATATATATATATATATGGAGAGAGAGAGAGAGAGAAAGAGAGAGAGAGAGAGAGAGAGGGAGAGAGTATGTGTTTATTAATCAAGATACATGACCTTATTGACAAACACTGTTAAAAAAAGTACATGTGAATAACTACATCCAGATAAATATACAATTACATAATTAAATGAAAATAATACTATAAATAATCACATTTAGAATAAAAGTAAACATATATTATTACATATACCAGGGCACCGTCAATTTCATATCGTTTCGTCATTAAAATATTCTGTCAGATTGTAATAGGTTTCAGATGCCAGGCTTTCATGTAAATTTTTTCAAAAAGTTTTAAGAGAATCCATGTTCTTTATTATACATTTTGACACCGACGTAAATTATTGAGTCTTTGATCTGTGTGGATTTAGGGATGATTAATGATAAAGTCATTGCATTCCGTGCAGTGCGATTGTTATTTTCATATAAAGATTTATTCTTGTAAATGAGACATGTAACTTCTGAAACGTACATTGAGGTTAGTGTCAGTATTCCGTGTTTCAGGAAAAGAGGTTTGCAGGAACTCAACCTATTTACTTGGCACAAATACCGCACCACTCGCTTTTGCAGCAAAAATACACTCTCAAAGAGTTCATTACTAAACGAACCCCAGAACTTGGTTACGTATCCCAAGTCTGACTTAATGAGAGCGAAATAGACATTTTTTGCTGCAGCATAACCTAACTCTTTAGCTGTAGACCAGAGGGCAAAACAGCCAGTTGACATTTTTTTGTTTAGAATATTAATATGATATGTGAATTTCAAATTGGTATCTATGTTAAGTCCCGAGAATTTTATATTGTTGTCATAGTATGATATAGAGTCAGCAGCTAATTCTATATCCAGAAGAAGACATTCAAATGTAGGACATTTTGTTTTAATGAAATTTTAACATGGAAAATTTGCATCTCACCACGGCTTGATTTTTTGTAGGTCTCTTGTAATATTTTTTCGAAGACACATCTTCAGAGTGCCATAGAATGGTAGTGTCGTCGGCAAATAAAGTGAAGGAACCAGATATATCTAAGAGGGGAAGATCATTTATATACAGGAGAAATAGGTATGGACCTAAAACTGATCCTCAGGGTACTCCCCAACTAACTTTTAGTAATAGTAATCCAGATGTATGGTCAGTTTTAACCAGTTGGTATCGTCCTCTCAAATATGATTTCATCCACTCTAGGGCCATGTGTCTTATACCATAGTGAGAGTGTTTCTGCAGTAATAATGTGTGATTGACACAATCAAAAGCTTTAGTCATATCTGCCGCCACATTTTTGCCTGCATTGATGCAGTTGTATACCATTTGTAGACTATTAAACATGGTATTCTTGTTATTTCTGAATCCAAATTGTTCATTGTTGATTAATTTGTTTGCTTCAAGATATCAGGCGAATTTTTGCGAACTTTTCTATCACTTTACCTAGAGTCGGAATAAGAAAGATGGGTCTGAAGTTAGATGGATCTTGAGTATCACCTTCTTTATATAGGAATTATCACACTTGTTTTCAAAAACTCATCACAACACACAGCATTTTGATTTTTATCGATTTGAAGGCTTCAGTCAATTCTGATGAAGTGGTGTCATAAAATATACAGGACGAGACAATGTTATTTTCTCTAAGGTATAAAAGAGGATTTTGGTCAGTATATAGGTTTTGTGTTATAGACTGCGCAATATTGCAATAAAATAAATTGAACCATTCGGAATCTATGGACCAATGTGGTTCCTTGTGAGGAAATCGGCATCATAATACTTTCTAATGTATTGTAATGCCAACATATTTTTACACGAATTTATTATTCCCTTCGTTATCCATTGCTTCTTAGATGTCTTCCGAATTTTTTGCTTAGGAAATGAGCATTAAAGAAATATTTTTATATTCTCATAAAATTCGCGAAACTGGTCTGTTGAGACCAATAGAGAACCAATTGAAATTATTGCACAACGAGTTGAATTTATCATAGTTGGTTGTACTGAAGAGTCGACTATATTTAATCTTTTTGTTATGAAAATGTATAGCATCCACCATTCTTATCTGTGCAGTGACAGCTTGATGATCTGACAGCTTGATGATCTGACAGCTTGATGATCTGACAGATTAACGTGTTCAACATTTCAAGAGACAAGTACAAAAGAAATCAATCGTAGATTCCAAATATTTACTAATTCGTGTCATTTCAGTGACATGCATCTTCAAATTGTAAGATGTGAGAGTAGTATAGTTAAATCTTTCACTGACCAGTTTTGTGTGTCTTCAAAGTTCAAGTTGAAATCGCCAGTTAAAACAATATTACCAGTGGAAGGAATTTTAGATAATAGAGTATCCAATTTTGTGAGGAATATAGAAATACTACTTGTAGGAGACCTATAAACACATATAAGATAAATTTAAGTTTTTTGACATAAGTTACAGATTAATAATACTGATTCCAAGGTTGATATGGGGGCTTGTGTCTGAGAATGAAGAGCAGAACTGAAGGAGTTGACAAACAGGTAGAAAGTGATTTTTTACTTGAAGCAAGATACTTAGGAATCACAGGAGAGTAGATAGCTGGTGGGTGTCCTAGACATGGTTAATTAACCCCATATGTGGATTCTCACCTAGCAGATAGTGCGATTATGTAACACAAACGAAAAAACTCTAAGCCACATACTAATCATAGCGGAACTTATCGAACATTGTTCATTTGGAAAATATTCGAGTCAGACCTAACTGCAAAACATGAACCGAAGCGACAGAGACTCTGAAACTGAATGAATTATAATATTCGTGACACAATCTGAACACAAAGAAATTTTTTGCCAATTTTTGCTTGTAGATTGTAACATACCAACCATTTGAAAGTTTCTATTTTACATTTTCGCAGATATGGGATTGTTCTGAGCAGTCTACAGTTGCACTCATCAGAATGCTAACATTTATTTGAAGTCCACATCGTTTGTTTTGATTACTTTTATCCATGTTACGGTAAGGTATGCAAATAGACGTCAACTAGTACTATTCTTCTTTTGTTCAGTCAAAGAGATCATTTTCATAGAATAGTTTTGTTCCGTCATAGAATTCATTTCTACACTACATTTCAACATTGAGTGAGAAGTGAGGTACAGAGAGAGATACCTGCTTTTATTATTGTCATACTCTGAATCGGTGGGTTTTTTGTATATGTCTGAAGGAACTAATGTAACTAGTCATATAATGGTTTGAACTTTGAACCGATACTGATTTTGTGAAGTTTTGAAAGGGTTTTTTCTGTGCTTGGCTTCGTATGGAGAACACGTAGTGATTATTTAAATAAAACTTTTTGATAATTATCAATCCAAATCACTTCCAACATTCAAGTTCTACAGGAAAAATTGAAGATTGAAAATCGATGAATTGTTGAATCGCAGATCGTGATTCGTAAAAAATCATAAAAAGTATACGATAATAGCATAGGAACCACTACTAGCATGAAAAACCAAAAATAAATGGGACACAAGTAGGAGATCGTCAGGAACATGCCTGACTGCACTGTTAGAACAGTAGCTCTGAGGTGGCTACTGCTGGAGACTGCCGGAGTCCTGGATCTCAAGAACCAGAGGAGTCTATATGGAGGATTATAAATCTACAGCCTTAAGTTTTCTTGATGGTTTCTGGAAATAGGATTTCCATCAGAAGTTAGTGCATTAAACCCTGTATTTTGTTCATATTCCTATTAAGACCATCATTGGAAAGAGTAGAATATGTCCAAATGTTAACACTCTGTTTCATTTATTCAGTGACCAGTTAATTTCAACATTATTTCAAAATCGTTTTGTAGATGGCGTCCAAATAAGAGCTTTTGATTTGGTAACCCTTTTCAGCCTTGAGTTGAATTGAACTTCTATGAAAGATCAAGAACCGATCTGTGCCCTAGCTTCTGCAGCACCAGAGCTTGCCGTTTGGAACAATGAAAATCATAAACTTTATGAGGAGCTATACACTAGCTCAGGAAGCAAGTTTGTTAGAATGGGTGTAGGCTCTCTGGACACTTGGAAAAAGTAAACAAGTAACATGGCTCCAATGCAACAACAAAAACTCTAAATATTCGCATTCTGAAAGTTATTTCCGAAATAATTTAGAAAATGTTCATTTTAATACATTGTGCTCCATCGGCAGGAGATTACTACTGAAAATTCCTTGATCAGGTCCATTTCATGGACCAATGGTCATTGGGTCTCATTCTACAGATGAAAGTTTTCATCTATTAAAGTAACTTTTCGAAACTACTCTTCACAGTCGTGTGAAGGAGAGAGAAGGAGTATAAAGGTTTATTTCATTTTTAACGAGGTAATAATGTTATACATTTAGCTTTGAAAGAAGTTTGTTTCAGTGATATACAGTCACAGGGATTTGGAGAATGTCTAAGGTACTGAATAACCAAAACGGAATACGTATTTAAAATTGCTTGAACAAGAAAAATCTGAGTTCTTGAAGAAGTGTTAATACAACTTGTAAAATGAAAGGTTATCATGTCCTATTGATATTGAAAGTGAAAATAATCAATTAGATCGTCACTTTACATACGAATACTTGTATCAGTACTAGTTTGCTTAAAACGGAAGTAACATATTTTAGAAGCTTTTGAATATCATGCCATAAATCCTGTTCATCAAAAATTTTGGTAGGATTCAAATTTATCTTCTCGTGTCCGTGAAAGTACTCCAAGGGGTATAGATTTTATATATGTAACGTATTTGTTGAAACATAACCTCATTGGTGTCATAATTTTCTGAAATATTCATTATATTCTAGAAGCTAATAACATTATAGATAGGGTAAGCTATAAATAGTGTGCCATTTCTGTTAGTACAATGAAGAGGAGAGATCTAGACATGTTTTCAGCTATAGGTTTGGAGCATCATGTCTTTCAAAAATAATACTTCTTTTCCAAAAGTGACAGATGGTGTAGTCAGACTGCCTTGTTATTCTCAAATGTAGGGCATGTTTTCCCATTCGCCTGGAAAATGAGGGTGATCTGCGAGTAATGACTGGAAATGAAAATATGATTATAGGATATTAAGGAAAATTCATTAACTTACAAATACAGTATCATTCAATCCATATTGTTTTTCTAGTGAGGTACCTACATCAAATTCAACATTCAAATTAAACTAACAGTTGAATACTCATGAAATGGCTATCTTCGTTTTGGTTGCCTCTTTCGCCTTTTTCCCTACATTTTGTGGTTCTTCTTTGACTGGGTTTACACAATCAGATAATTTTAACATAATCAGATAAAAAAAATCTGAAGGAAATAAAAACATTATTTTGAGGAATTAATTAGGTACTAGCCATCAATCTATGAATTATTATGTGTTGAAATATATGAGCTTTACGGTTGAAATAATATGAAATAATATTTAATCATTCCTAACAAGAATTTTGTGCAAGAAAAATATGGAAATAACAAATAAAATCATTTTTGGAACTTTCACATCAGTTTTCCACAATCAAATTCATTAAAAGATGAAACATTTCTTCTATTCAGGTGCTAAAAGCTAAAGCTAAAAATTATGCAGTCGAGACTGCTTAGGATCACCCCATATCTCCAACAGACACATGTTTTTATTTTCCATAATTCTTATAATATGATGGCTAACCTCCTCAACGCATTTATGACCCAAAAAACTCATCCCATATGTAAACAAAAGGTTCAACAGTTTACACTAGGATTATACCGTTGAGATTGTGTTGGATATTACCGAAATGTCTCTCGTAGGGGACAAGAGCTGCCAACTTCTCGGAACAAACTGTTTATAATAAAATCAATGTTTTAATGTACACAAAAAGAATTTTGTTCGAGACATACATCCGATGGAAACATGTGAACGGTCCTTATTACGAGAGTCTACTGATGAGATTCACAAGAGGGATATTTTCACTTAAGATATCTATATTTTTATCGACCATCCAAAAATATACAAAGCGTACCACAAATCAAACTTCAGAGATTTCTGATGAGTATATTGAAATATGTAACATAATCAACGCCTTGCTAAACTAATAAATATTAGTTACTTGATGAATTACATCTGAAAAATCAGGGAATATCTGAATTTTTTAGATACCAAAGTTATAAGCATAGGAAATAGAACAAGTATCCTCCGCTACTTAGAGTACGTCATTATCAATTTAATTAAACGTGGTGCTCATTAGAATTTATAACTGAGATTTAGGAAATTTGAAATGACTGAAAACTAAATCAACAAACAACACAGAACTACCAGGAATATTACTGGAGATTTTTCCTGACACCAAACCGTTATTTCAAAACTTCGACATGTGTATCGATCACAAAGTGATCGTCTTCGAGAGGAAGATCAAACTAAACATACTTACAATGTTATCCTTATTTATACCATAGATGCCTCTTCTGTCTCAAGCGTCTCAAATTAATTTCACAATATTGCCTTATCAACCAGTCTTAAATCAATTTTACAATGGGTCCTTATATAATAGTCAGGTGAATTTAATAATCAAAATATTATTTTAACAAGCTATATAGTATACTATTAGATATTGGTTCATGATCGTTAATCATAATATTATTATGTTTACTAATTTCTACACTCTCTTAAGCATCTAGATGCCTGTAGTTGTTAACTTGTATAACTAATCTCAATGAAATAAAGTTTATGAAATAGTTTTGTTGCAAAATATGATGGGCGACTGCTGATTTTTCAAGTCATCCATATTTTAAGTGTGCTAGGTGTTCCTTATATTTTATTTCAATAGATCTTTTTGTCTGTCCATAATATTTTGCGTCGCAGTCCTTACCTCACATTTAATTTCGTAAATTCCAGACTTTTCCGAATTCTCGACTTTGTCTTTTGGATTTCCTAAAAGGCTCTGTAGTAAATGACTTGTTTAAAAAACCACCTTCATACCTAGTTCCTTGAAAATATTTCCAAAGTTCTTCGCGTATTGGTGGTATGCAACTAAGATATATTTCTCTTGGTTTTCATCGTTTTTAAAAGTCGAAATTTCGTTCATTCTTAACCTAAACTTTTTCTTCCCTATAATATCATCTACAATACCCCTAGACAAACCGTTAGTGGCTGCTATTTCATGTATTGTATGATTTTCTTTTGTGGACCTCTCATATGTGAGAGAAAAATTCAAAATACAATGCACTAGAAAATTCAGCACAGCACTAGAAAATTCAGCACAGCACTATTGTGATGTGAACTGTCAAGAATATAGCTGTACGTGAATACATCGTATTCTAGCCCTCCATATTGGCTCTTCATTACCAAAACTTCAAGAAATGGAAGTTGTCCTTTATTTTCTAACTCATACGTAAATTTTATTGATGGAAATCTAGTATTATAAAGGAAACAAAGTCCTCAATATTCGATTTTTATAATCATCATATTTTGCAACAAAACCATTCCATGATTAGTTAGACAAGTTAACAACAGGCATCTGATGCCTACGAGAGTGTAGAAATAAGTAATCATAATAATATCATGAATAACGATGGTGGACCAATATCCTCTAGTATACTATATAGCTTGTTGAAATAACATTTTAATCATTATATTTACCTGACTTTTACATGATCACACATTGAAAAATTAATTTAAGACTAGTAGATAAGGCAATATTGTGAAATTAATTTGAAACACTCAAGTCGCAGGTATCTAGAAGATGTATCTATGGTATAAATAAGGATAACATTGTAAGTATATTCAGTTTGATCTTTCTCTTGAAGATGACCACTTGGTGATCGAAACATGTGTCAAGGTGTTAAAATAACGGTTTTGTGTTGGAAAAAACTCCATTGATATTCATTACTACACCAAAGGTTCCAAACAGTTCATCACAAGAACTACCAGGGAAAATATTTTCAATAATAGAATAGAACTGTCAGATACTTTCATACGATAAACTGTAATAATGAGTTTTAAAATTTTTTCACAAAAATTCGAAAACATCAACTTTGATCATATGGGGGACATGTTTTGACTTAAAAACCTACGACCCTCTAGATGGTAGTATCATTTCCTGATTTTGGTTCGAATACAAAAAAACTCTCAATTCCATATTCATTACGACTTCACTTTTATAAATGGTTCCACTCGTTTGAAAAATATAGCCTTACTATATGCCAATAATACGTTTTCTGAAAAATCCAAAAATTAAATCGATTTTGAATGAAAACCTATCATAGTCATCTGAATTTTGAAGATAAATTCCAATTTGCAGTTTTTGACGTTCAGCAAGTGTCGGGTTTTCGTTGGTGAAAAGATTCAAATACGCATAGACTGTTTTGTACATTGTAGTGAGGTCTTTGAACATTATTTTATAACCTTTCAAATATATGACACATTGGGTACTTGATTCTATGAAGGGTGCGAATGACTAAAATCTATATTTATAATAATGAATATGGAAATCGAGTTACCGAGTTATTTAACCAACAGCATCCTGGCAGACACCTATCTGGCAAATATGATTGCAAATTTTCAAGAAACTGTAGAGCGGATATTACTGGTACAATTTCTAATGAAAAGTGTGCTTAATATAGAAAAATTGGTCACTGACACCGACACGAGTCGTTCAAATGCCCGACGCATATTAAAAAAGTATAAATTCTATCCTTATAATAAGATCGATCAGTGCAAGAACTAAAGTTTTTCTGAGAAAATCACCACCCACTATTTCCACACTAGAATGCACAATGCCGGAAGTTACTTTTCGACAGAGATCCATATTGTCTCCAACCCTCTTTTTATCGTCAACGACTTATTGAAAAAAAACAAGACTTCAATAATTTGCTTTTCTGACGACAGCACACTCGTCTCGTCATTACATTTGGATTTCAGGACATTGGCTGCGGATGCACATCGTCACCGGTAGCAGCAGGTTCGATATCTTAATGAGAGTCTATAAGTGATTTCGAATAGGGATGAAAGTAACCAGGTTATTACTACAAAAAACCAGGCATCGGTTTTCTCCAAGAAGATAAATGTTTCCGAATCGGTAATAATAATGTCAGGTCAGACAATTCCGCTTTCTGCTTCGATAAGTTTGTTGGGGTTAAAATGTACACTAGTATGTCTTGGCACAATCATGTCGCCGTTATTGCAAAGGCTGCTTCTTAAATGCTTGGAAAACTGTTCCACACCAGAAAACTGTACACATCTCAGCAACTTTTGATGCTTTATAAAGCTCAGATCAGACCTTCATTGGAGTATTGTTCTCATATATGGAGCTCCGCCCCCAAACATACCCTGAAGCTGCTGGATTCAATCCAGAAAAAAGCCATCCGCCTGATTGGAGACGCGAATATCACTTGCAAGCTTGATAGTCTGGAGCATCGAAGGAACGTTAGTAATTTGTCTCTCTTCTATAGATACTTTCACGAGAAGTGTTCAAGTTACCTGGCACATTTGATTCCACCAAGGACTGTGGCTGCTCATCGTTTTGAAGTTCAACTCAGCACACCTTGAACTTCACTGTTGAAGGACTCTTTCATTTGAAGAATGGCATTTTTATGGAATAAAATTCCTGAGAATATTTTTCCAAATGGATTTCCATCTCCAGCGATTCAAATCCAATGTGAATCCTGTAGTGCTTGTGTTTCGCCCTTAAAAAAGTTTTATGAGAAACTGAAATTTCCTAATCAATGTATGTTTTTCAGAGAAGTATACATACTTTCTTCCTGAACAGTGTAGTTAACTACTCCAATATTCGTTACTGAATAGGTTCGTTCCAACCAGCGTCAGAAACAGTTTCTGACAGTCAGGATTCTGCGCAGTAATGTGATTGCGTTCCAACGTGAGTTTCCAACCATTAGTAAACTATCAGTTTTCTGTTCCATCCAAGATTCAAACCTGTTCGAAATCTATCAGAATGGTTTGAGGATTATCTTCTAACCATCAATCTGACGCATGCGTATTCCGTATTACTGTTTCTGTTTTATGTTCATGCAACTTACGAACAACATAACCTGCAAAAATTGTTATAAAATAAATTATGTATTTGCTGGCGCAGGAAAAATTGGGAATTCTTTAAGTGAACCTATAATATGAACATCTTTAATTACACAAATTAATTATTGCGGTGACCTCCCAGTTCCATGTTGATAAGTAAATAGAATAGAGATATAAAATACTCCAACCTTCTTTTACTCTCCAGAAATACACTTGATTAGATTTATTTTTAAAGAATTGAAGGGGTTATATTTTTATGAGTGGCATTCGTTGTGGAATGTTTGAAATAAAAACTGAGTAGAGAAAAGTATCTTCTGTATAATTCAGTGTTCATATAGAAGTATTTGTTTCGAAAGAATTTTTTTTTCTTTCGTGTAATTCAATGTTTATATGAAAGTAGCTGTTTCAGGAGGACATTCTTTCAGTTTGTGTCTGAAAGTTACTTCTTTGCATGATCTACACATCCATGTATAGAGTTACTTATTTTCAAATTGATTACTTCCTTCCTTTCTTTGGAAGATTCCCTCATCCCTTTTTTTGATTTAATATGGAGTAGTAGAAAGCTAAAAACTTTCTTTCCCAAATTATTTTTAAAGGTTATGTTGAAATTCCATGCCAAACTTCAGTTGAAGTATCAGCTGTTCCAATCAGAAATTTCAAATTAATCTCAAACCAATATTTACCAGACATGCGCGTTGACAACGATTTACAAACAGTTGGAAATCTGTTTGTGACTCAAGGTTGGAACGAACCTAATATAGAAATCGAGTTACCGACTCATTCACAACAGATTCCTGGCAGACATGTCAAGTAATACAAAGATTGTTCACTCGATACCCACACAAAACCTTCAAATGTTGATAATGTGGGCTGGTATTTTCGAATTTTTCCATCTGGGTCCGTTTTTTCTTTTTTCAAATTTATTAGGTAACACCTAGATTTGCTCCAAAATTGCATCGACTCAGCTCTTACTGATCAATATTATAGAGAATGATACGTTGAAGAATAAATATTGTTTCAATGAGGCGGTGCTCCTCCACATCAAACAACAGGTTACGAGGTCGTTGGATATGACAAAGGGGTGCATTCGAGTTACGTCCTAGATCACTTAACCCAAAATCTTGAGTTACGTGATTCTTCTAGATGACAGTCCTTCTAGCCTTCTGGATGACGGTCTCCTCCTGAGATGTATTCCTGGAAAATATATAACTTTGAGCACACTTAATATCACCAACGAAAACTTCGAGTAATACGGTAATACGGAGCTTTGTCATGATGGGCCTTCTTTCCCTAGATACTTCCCAACGCCCATGAAATCATCAACCCACAGAGGACATGGATGCCGACTGAATGGTCCTAACTGTCCTTTCTGTAACACCGGCAAGAGCAAGAGCTTTTCAGTAAACTCAGTTTTATAACTACCGATCCTGTGGTAATCCTGGTGCGATCAGGAAACGATGTATCGTCTCCTAAAGAGTACGACTCCTTAGACCAAATTTATATACGCTCAAATGATGATTCACCCAAACTAGAGGCTAAAAAGCCACGCATTGCTGAATATAATGTATCTTCATGTATAGTTGAATCCCTGAAATGTGTCACAGTAGATCTATTCCCCAAGCTGCATAACTGTGTAGAATGCCTACCTGGCAATGATAGTGATTCAATTTGTATAATATTGAATATAATTAAATATACTTGATGCCTTTTTGAAACGTATATTTTGACAAGTAAACAAACTCGAATGTTTTCAAATAACAACGACAACATAGTTATATACAGTGGGCTCATCCATCATACAGGAACAATCTTCATTCTGCAACACCCCCACTTGATGAGGAACCCAATACAGAAGTAGAAATCCCCATGTGATATCTGCACCACTCGTGTTTTCTGTTGACTGCTTTGGTTAAAGGATCTGCAACCATTTTGTCGGTGGAAACTTTTGAGACGATAATTCTTTTATTTCTGGCAGCTTCTCTGACACAATGGTACTGAACATCAATATGTTTAGTTCTAGCGTGAAGAGAAGCATTTTTTGACAGATCTATTGCACTCTTGTTATCACAATATATGGTAATTGGATACTTTGTCTCAGTTAGTTGGATTTCTTCAATAATTTGATGCAACCACTGAGCTTCTTGTGTTGCATGAGAGAGCGCAACGTACTCCGCTTCAGTTGTAGATCTTGCAACGGTTTGTTGTTTTTTACTCAACCAGCTGATCACGCCATTTGCGAATTTGAAAATATATCCACTGGTTGATTTCCCATCATGTCTGTCATCTGCATAATCACAATAGGAATAACCATGTATTCTACTATCTTTACCGCTCGAATAAATGAGTTTCATATTTTTCGAACCTTGAAGATATCTAAAAATTCTTTTGACAGCTGTCCAATGTTCTGGTCCTGGGTTTGAGTTGAATTTGTTCAGAGCCCCCACTGCAAATGCTATATCAGGTCTAGTAGATTGAGCAGCATATAATAAACTTCCAATAGCCACCTAGTATCGGGCATTCTTCATCATCTAATTTTCATTAACCTTTGAAGGACACATGAACAGGCTGAGTTTTTTGCCAACTTCCAAAGGGGTTGAAACTGGTTTGCATTCAGTCATGTTAAATTTCTGCAAAATTTGGTTAATATAACCTTCCTGATCCAAAAATATTTGCCCAGATTGTTTGTTTCTTGTGATATGAATACCCAAACAGTAACTGGCTTCACCAAGGTCCTTCATTCCAAACTTTTTCATGAGTTCTTCTTCAAACCATTTATGTGTGTCATTGTTATTCGAAAATAAGAGGAGGTCATCCACATAAATGGCTACTATTATGATTTTTTTATTTTCAAAATGATAATACACACAAACGTCAAAATTAGCTTGAAATAAACCCATACTTTTCATTTCTTTATCCAATTTTTGGTTCCAAAGACGGCTGGACTGTTTTAGGCCGTACAACGCTTTTCGTAGTCTACACACTTTCTTGATTTCGTCGCATTTCTCTTCAAAAGCTTCAGGCTGCTCCATGTATATTTCATCATCTATTAATTCTGGTTGAAGGAATGCCGTTACAGCATCCATTTGATGAAAATTCCAGTTATTCAAAGCTGCCAATGCTAACAGAAAACGTGTGTTGTACCTTTAACAACGAGAGAAAATGTTTCTTCAAAATCCAAACCATAAATTTGGAAACATCCTTTGGCGACAAGACGAGCTATATATTTTAATACTTTTCCATCTTCATTTTTTTTTGTTTTGAAAATCTATTTACATGTAATTCGTTTTGTTTTCGGGAATAATTACGAGAGAAGAATATTCTTCTTACATCGCTCTTATCCATTGCTCAGAAACACTTCTATTGAGAGCTTCATGAACATTTGTTGGTTTGTTAACTGCCTCCATTATCATGACAGCTTGCATGACATAATCATTGAATTTTTCTGGCAGTTTCCGTTCTCGTAAAGAGTACCTGTTTTCTGGTTGCTTGGATACGTTTTCTACGTTTATTGGTTCATTTCGGCAATCATTAGTATCACATACTAGACGTTGCTTGATTTCTCCATTAGTTTCTTGGTTTTCTTGTTCGTTTTCAATGAGAATATCTTCTGATTGTGTTTTTTTTATTTCTGTAGGATATGTTTCGGAAATATTGTCATTACAATATGCTTCTTCAAACACGTTTCCCGAAGAATGAAGACTAGTTGAAGCCTTACGCGCCTTACGTACATTCTGTGTTTTCATATTTATCGGCCGGTATGCCTTGGAATCTTCACAATAACCTACAAACACGTAGTTTTGTGTTTAAGAGTCAAATTTTGTTATCTTCACTTTGGGTATGTGAGCATACGCGACACAGCCGAAAATTCGCATATTTTCCAGATTTGGTTTTCGTTCGCTCCACGCTTCTTCTGGGGTATTGCCATGAAATGCAATAGTAGGACTTCTGTTTTTCAGATAACAAACCGTATTAATTGCTTCTGCCCAATATTCTTTAGATAAATTTGCATCTTGCAATATTGAACGGGCCTTTTCAACTAGAGTTGAATATTCTTGAAAAGTCGGTTCACATACTCAGTTCCATTATCAGTTCTAATAGCGGCGATTTTATTACCCGTACTTTTTTCAACCTTTGCTGAAAATTCTTCAAATTTTTTTAACACCTCATTTTTGTTAATCAGGAAATAAACGAATCTTTTTTGGGTAAAATCATCAGTAAATGAGAGGAAGTATAATTTTTTCCCAATTGATTTTTCTGGCATCGGTCCGCAAATATCCGAATGGATGAGTCTTCGGGTGATCACCCAGTCATCACCCGAAGACGATTGTAGATACTAACAATCGAAACGTCGTGAACTAACGTGACTTGGAATCTCTTCACTTTTTATTTTTATTTTCTTTTTTCATCGGTTGGTCGGTAGCCAAGCGGTTCGGCGTGGGTGCTTTGTTCACTCACTCGAATTGACTGCCGTGTTGGTCGGTGGTTCAAGCCCTAGTCTGAACGATCGATCTTCACTTGCTATCGTCCAACCCGTGTTAGGAATCACACGTTAAAAGGTAAGACCTCGTTAATCCTTAGCTCGCACAAGTTTCGACTTCTGAGGGTTGTCGTTCGTAGCGGTGCGATAGCTGGTTAACGGAAAAACAGATTTTAAACAGATTTTAAACATATTTCTTTATTTTTATTTATTCAATTGTTCTATTTTTACTTGTATCTTATTTCACTATTATTTCATTTCAGGTTTATTTTGATTAATATAATTGTTATTTTCAGCTATTCATTTTCAATTCTTCTTTTTTAGTTGTTTCAGGGATTTCAAATCATTTTGTATAGTAGACAATGGAAGTCCGAACTAGTGAAATTCATCATGGAACATTGTCAATCACCTTCAAACAAACTAGACTATCATGTTGCCAGATTTAGAAATTCTGCTTCTGCAAGAATCCGCTCGACGCTGGCACCGAATAAAAATAATCGACAATCGTTTTAATGCGTGTAACTATAATTATCAACAAACAATTTTATTCATGTTTCACAGAAATTGTAGTAAATTATTTTCGTACTGTAAATGAACTAGCATGTTGCCATATGTAACACTTGAAGTTCTTGATAAATCCGCTCGATACCAGTGTTGAATTAAAATTATCAACAATCGTTTTAAATGTATATTTCAAATATAACAAACTTTTTTAATCATCAAAAAAGTTCATTCTTTGTCAGAAATTAGTTCTTTAAAAAGATTGATGAAATAAAATTATACTTGCTTTCACAAAAGTTGTAACCAAATTTTAAATTGAATGCATTAAAGTGAATATTGGAAATACTCAACACTTTCAATAAAATTGAAATATAACAATCTTTATTATTCATAGAAAAATATTTATTCGGTATAATATATAGTAAATTGGCGTTCCATTTTCCGATACTCTGAAACAATATTTTACAAATATTTTTGGCTTTAGAAAAACATTACGCAGCAAGCAGCTATATTGTCTTTGATGTTTATTTCAATTTTTTGTATTTTTTGAGAACATTTACCATCATAATGTATATTTTTTTACATCATCAGAAAATAAAAATTTCAATGAACAAAAAACTCATCGACTTTTTGAAAAAATCTGATATTTTGACGTGAGAATTGTCGATTGAAAATTAGGGTGCTTTTTGATGATGAAGTCAAAATAAGGTGAAAAAAATGAATATTTCAACTCAAATAAATTACAGTGTATTTGGGACATAAAAAGGTAAGTTTTCACCAGATTTCTTTGAAAAACAAAGGGTTTTTTGAAAAAGGTAAAAATAAAAAACCAAAAACTTGGTTATTTCAATTTTTACACACACATTCTGAGATTATGTGAAAAAATTGTGTATACAAAAGTTGTAGATCTTTTCATTACCTACAACTTTGTCATTCAACTTTTTTCCATTGGACTTTTGTAGTTTTGCCGGAAATCGAGATAAACCATTTTTTACCCTCAAAAACTCACCCCTCCCCCTTCCCGAACTCAGATCGCCCGTAATTTATTTTTCCTTTCATTTTTATCATATTCCCCTCCTTTTCTGATGGGTTTCATCCCTCTGTTTTTTTGTTCCAAAAATTATCAATCCTGGTCTAATTACACGAAAAAATCCATTTGATTTTTGCATTTTTTCGAAAAACATATTCTTGGTTTTTTGGGAAAGAAAGTTTTTTGGCTACTCCATCTGATACAAAAAAAAGGGATGAGAGAATCTTCCAAAGAAAGGAAGGAAGTAATCAATTTGAAACTCTATACATGAATGTGTAGATCATGCAAAGAAGTAACTTTCAGATACAAACTGAAAGAAAGTCCTCCTGAAACAACTACTTTCATATAAACATTGAATTACACGAAAGAAAAACATTCTTTCGAAACAAATACTTCTTTATGAACACTGAATTATACAGAAGATACTTTTCTCTATTCAGTTTGTATATCGAACATTTGTTGAGGAATAAGAATCAGATATCATTCACATGAGTTCTACTTTGAATGAATGGTAATAAATTGTACTCACATGGAACACTGTCACCCTAACTGGTATACACAGTGTTTCGCCTTAAGACACTTACCCTAAGGCTCTTCAGTACCAAATTGGATAACATTAAAGAAAATACACACACTTCATTCATGAATTACGATTTTGAATGTCACGTAATAAGCTTGATCTGCTTATGTCATCGATGACATCGTAATGACATTCATTCACCTATTTGATTTAATCCCAGCCACGAGGAATCTTATTTGATTTGAAAGTGTTATATTTTTAGGAGTGATTAATTTTTGGGAAAGAAAGTTTTTGGCTTTCTACTACTCCATCTGATACAAAAAAAATGGATGAGAGAATCTTCCAAAGAAAGGAAGGAAGTAATCAATTTGAAAATAAGTAACTCTATACATGGATGTGTAGATCATGCAAAGAAGTAACTTTCAGACATAAACAGAAAGAAAGTCCTCCTGAGACAGCTACTTTCATATAAACATTGAATTACACGAAAGAAAAAAATCTTTCGAAACAAATACTTCTATATGAACACTGAATTATACAGAAGATACTTTTCTCTACTCAGTTTGTATTTCAAACATTTGTTGTGGAATAAGAATCAGATATCATTCACATGAGTAAAACAAAAAAACAAGATTCTATTATTCAATTTAATGGGTGAACATATTATTCAGTAAATATCAAATAGCAAAACCTAGGTTGTTTTTGTGCATTTGTCACATTCTGCTATTTAAAATATGTATTTTTCATAACGTTTCTATCTCCGCTTTGTACAGTCGCCTGACTTATTTTGATTTCTATTAACGCGTTGACGGCTCCTTCATATCCGCTTGGGGCCTTGTTCACGAGATGGAGTTGTTACTAGAAATTATTTGAGACCCGAACACTCTGCTGTGTTGGTTGGGTAATTTCTGTACTAAAGATGTATAATATACTCCAAAACCGGTCTGTAAGTGATTGTGCATTTGATTTTAGTAGGGTCCGGCTACTGGAAGAAACTAAAAGCATCTGCAATAATTTCCTGCATGAGGAAACTGCCCAAATGTCTCTCGGATATAATTCATTGTCCATCATGGTGATAGCCGGGAAATTATTTGTTTTTCTATAGGCACTTGTCACATCCTACTGGTATAGTAGGTATTGAAGGTAACTCAAATACAAATTGAACCGAGAACTAACGGCAACAATGTTAAATGTTAGAACTAAATTCTTACCGGAGTCATTTTTATTGTATATGCATCGCCATTGTAAATAATTAATAAGTAAGATGATTCCATAAAATTTTCCCCCCGTAATAAGATAGCTTCTGCATATCGATAGGATGTACGATCGAATAGGTGAACCAGTTCGTTAAATACGGTGAACTTATCAACACGCAGGTCTATTATACTTGCGTCCTTAAAATGCCATAACTACTCATTCGGTTTCTTCATTATCAAGCGTCCATATCTGCATAGGCGTAGTGTGTTCTGTTTTTTGTGCAGGTGACTTTGTTTTGTATTTATTAAATATATTTTATTATATTTATTAAATAGACTGTTATATTTATTATTTAGAGTTGGCCGATACTTGTTTTTCAAAATACATTATCATAGATTTTTATCACATTCACACTTTATTGTGAGATAATTAGTTGACCTAATTATTAAATTCAGGTATAACTGTCATTAATTAGTTCCTAGAATATTATTAGTTTCTAGGTAGATAATAATATTTCAAAAAGTATATATGAATCACAACTTCTGCAGAATTCAGTTTGTTAGTGAACACGCTTGAAAAAGCTACTGTGCAGCAAACACGTGTTGCGGATTTGTTAATCTGTTCTAGTGAAAATCTCACAATAAAGTGTTTTTCAAAATGCATCAACTTAAAAATAGTTTTTGACGTAAGTAAACAACTGACAAAAAAAGTAGAAGTTTATGTCGTTAGATGAAAAACAGATTGTCTGTAGAGTGTACGAAAATTTAATAAATTTACTCCATAGAGTGCAAGCTGTAGTACAGTGTTCATTTTTAACTGGAATATCCGTGTCGACAATTGAACGCATTGTAGGTACGTCAAAAAAAGGTGACTGGGATTGTGCAAGCTCCAAAAGTACATTGTCGTGATAGAAAAAAAAATTGAATTGGACGAGTACCAGAAAAATTTTGTACACTATACCATTCATTCTTTCTTTTTTGAGAATAAAGCGCCAACCCTCGAATCCATTAGGACAAAGGTAATGGATAATGATCTCATTCGAAAAATGAGCAAAGGGAAGTCAAGGAAAATAATAAAAGAAGATTTAATGTTTATATAGGCCAAACGATCTCGTAAATCTGTCTTAATAGAAAGAGAAGATATAGTCTCATTGCGACAGAGATATCTTCGCTCTATTGCTATTACTGGGTCACATAGTAACTAAGATCTGGCAAGATACTACTGTAACTAGTTATCGTCAAGCATTTGTGGATGGTTTATCAACAGGGTTACGCGGACCAACGGGTAAAGGGCAACGACTAATTGTCGCCCATATAGGTAGCGAGAGTGGCTTTTTAGACGATAGTGCACTAATTTTTTTATCCAAAACAACGGGGGATTATCACGAAGACATGGACGCCCAACGCTTTGAAGATTGGTTTGAATCGAGTCAAATTCGGTAATGGATAAGGCTTCTTATTACAGTCGATTAGTAGAACAGCTGCCAACTATGACCACCAGAAAAGCAGACATCAGAGTTGGTTAGGACAAAAAGAAATTCCATTTTCCGAGGACATGGTTAAGGCCGAGCTTATGAGTGTCATTAAACAGCATCGTGACAGATATCGCCAGCATGTGGTGGATACAATAGCTCGTGATGAAGGCATCACCATTTTTAGACTTCCTCCTTACCATTGCGAGTTAAACCCGATAGAATTAATCTGGGCTCAAATTAAGGGTTACATAGCTCGTGAAAACGTGACATATAAAATTTCTGATGTCAATCGTTTATTAGAACTCGCAATGGAACGGATACGGAAAGGAGATTGGGCTAATGCTGTAGCCCATGTGATCAAAGAAGAAGAGAAAATGTGAAGATTGGACGGGATGGTAGACACTGTTTTCGACCAAATAATAATAGATTTAAGTGTGACTGGGGATTCCTCTTCGGACGAGTCAATGGATTCTGAAACTTCATAAGCATAACATAGGTAATTATTTCTATGCTTTGTAGTTCCCTTTCTATATGAATTTTTCTGTTTTTTTGAAGTACTGTATCATGCATAATAAGAAAGTGTAATCAGTTTTACGTTGTTAATGAATCACTTTCAATGAGCCTTTTTCCTGAGAATAGTACATCAAACGTGTCACGAGAGGCAGCACTAGTAGTAGTGACAAACAATGTCCCCACTACTACCACATGAAAAACAGTGTTATTTACGTAATATTAATTTATTATTTAAAAATATAAATCTGATATATAACATTATTTTGTGCTAGTATAATGCCAACAAAGTATTGCTGTTTTGCGAATTGTACGTCGGATAATCGATATCCGGAAGAAAACGTGTTTTTATACCATTTATAAAACCTCATAATAATGAGGTTAGATGTAAGAAATGGATACATGCTTCGAGGAGAGTAGATTTAACAGTGCAAAAAGTAAATAAATATTCATATGTATGCTCTAAACATGAAATGAATAGTAATTTTTCATAGCTAATTACCATTGATTAGAATGAGATATAACCTCAATCGTTTATTAAATTATATTCATTTATTATATTTAATTAAATTTATTCCATTACCATCTATATTTGATTCATATTTCACTGGGAAATAAATCTGAAATTCACAATTATTTTAAATTTCTTTTATTACAGTTTGAATCTACCGCTACTCTTTTACTAGAGCCTGTATACTAACCTGTCTATTAATTCACTTTTTTTTCAGTTACTTTTAAATTACGGCATGCAAGCCAACGTTTTAATGTTATTGTTATCCTTTACAGTTGCAAATGTTAGTTTTGCTCCAGGAACATCTTCTTCTGTTAAAAACAATCTTTTTTAATTGTACTTTACCATATGTTCATATGAGGATAAGGCAGTGTTTGTCCCTACCGAACTACTAGCGCTGTTAGTGAGTGATTTTTCGTACTTCAGGAAAAAGTTCATTGAAAATTGTTATAGTATAGAGGTGAATGTTTCCAATTCTGTCAGAAATATTTATTTATTTTTGTTTTGTTTGTTATACATTGTCTATGTTCGAAAACGAAACACATTTTTGGGGATTCCCACAAATACTGTTTACGTTTAAGTACTCGCTTAGATCCGAGTGGAGGAATTACCGCGGCTATTCACTTGTCTAAATTTCAGCAAACATCTAATGTCATTGAAAACTTAAAATCGTGGATTCGGGTGTCATTGACTGAAGTCTGTTAATTGGAGGTAATATGTATACCAAAAATTTCAAAGAAGTTTGTTTTGTTCGTAATATTACTTGAGATTATAATAAATGTATCTTTCTCTCTGTTGAATACTGTGTCAATGAAGTTTTTTCAAATAAATATTATGTGCGTTAAATCCTCTTTTTTTCGTATTTCTAGAATTATAATCAAAATCAATGAAAAAAGAAATATCATTGAAATAAAAATGCATATAATAATGTTTACGTGATCATAGAAGGATGGGCAAAAGCTTTGCTTACTTTTGCAGACAAAAGGGGGTGGGAGCTTACGTAATAGTTGAACGGTCCCGAACCACAATAACAGAAAAAATATACATATATATCAATATCAAAATGTTTACAGTTCGATTAAAATTATTCAAGTTATGACGAGTTTTTCATGAAATACGATTTGAGATTTTATTACTTAGTAGGTTTCGGAAATAAAAATACTACATGAATACTAGAAATCGATAAATTTTGTTGGCCTGGTTGAAAATCATGTAACTCCAGCATCTGATTGTCAGTATTCATATCCGCGACCAACCTATGACATGATGAGCCAAGAATCGTGACTTGACTGGCTTCATCTTTGATGTCCGTCTACGAGATTCTAAGGAGCGTCACTTCATTTCTCGGACAATAGTGACCTGGCTCGCCCTCGTGACGTCATGCCATTCAATGCTAATGTGATCCGGAGTATCATCTCACGAATCATTTTATGGGTTGATCTCGAACGATGGCTTGATAATGAAGGATTAAAATGCAGAAAAATAATAGTCGAACAATTACTACATTGAAGTATTCTTCATAATATGGTTATTGAAAGAGAACGAAGAAATAGTTTAACTTATTCCACTTGACAGTGATTAGGGGTTTGGATATGTCAAAAAGTGGAAATATATTTTTTCAGTTTATACCTTTTGAATATTTTCACTTCACATAAACTGAAAAAATAAAAATTGCTATATTTATCCAAAAAAGTGCTGTTGAGGTAATAAACAGACGTCTTATCCCGAAGTATATCACTGGGTTGATAGCGTTCCATGTAATTGAAATTTTATAAGGTAACTCTTTCACAAATTATATTGTGTAGCGTTTCTATGAATGATCTCTGTTTCAATTCCATAACGAATATTCAGAGTACAATTTGGATAGGAGAAAGTTATTTTTGTATACTTCAATGTTCATGTGGAGGTAGTTATTTTGAAAGTATTTCGTGTGATTCAACGTTCATATGAAAGATGTTGTTTCGGGAGAACTTTTTTCCATATTGGTGAGGAGTTTATTTTGAATTCAATTGCGTTTTTCCTTCTTTTGAAAGTATAAAATATAAAAGAAGACAGCTGAAAAGCTTGTTTTTCACAAATGAATTTCTTCTGAAAATATACCTCTTTCAATTCAAGCAAACCATTCATCAATGCTATTATTCAGATGTACTTAAAAATTCTGTATATGAAAAAGAGAACGGGAAAAACTTGGACACGTTTAAATTTCAAATGTCCTTTGACAAAATATTCCATTTAGATATTGTTTGGGATATCATATCCAATTAATCTCTCAAATCTGTGAAAACTTTCCAAAAAAGAAGTTTCCATTCATACACGCTTGAGAAAGCTATTGTACACCAGTCGCGGTTTTTGTGAAACCCTTTACAGTGAAAATCATACAATAAACTGTATTAATCCTCTGAAACACAATCTGTAAAATAAATAAATATAGATTTGCTCAAGTGGTTACTTCGAAAAGTTACTGCATAATATGTTCCATTGTCCATCTTTGTCCTAATCCGATCGTATCTGTAGAGTAGTGATGGTAGCACTTAGGCCACATGTGACACATTGTACATCCTCCCGAAGAGTTGTCCTCCTAGGTCATCGTCCATTCTGTCCTTTTCAGGAAGGTGGACAAGTAACTCCAAGACTCGCCGAACACACACGCTCTTTTTGACGATAACTCTGGGCACTCGCATAGAAGATGCCTGACAGTTTCATCTTCCTGTTTACAGATCCTGCATAGAAGTGTGTCATCTACCCCCATTTTATGGAGGTGTTTCCTCAGTTGACAGTGGCCAGTCAGAAATTCTACTGTTAAGCGTAGATTTTTCCTGGTCATCGCTATAGATATTTCTTTGGCGCCAGCTTCCCAGGACCGCCCAGGGTCATCCTGTATCCTTTGATTCCATCCCATCTCTTTAGGGATTGAACATGGGTGTGACGTTTGGCTGGTTCCGCAATTATCGAAGTCTTCAGGTCGTAGGTGCCACTGGGTCCTAAAATTCTTAGATCAGCTGCTTCCATGGCTTAAGAGTCGGCTATGCCATTATCTTCACTCCTGTCGTGCCCTTTAACTCACCTCAAGATGTACGGAGGCTTTGGCTAAGTCTTGGTAGTACTCTAATACTAGCCCTGAGGTAACACGTTGTCTGTTCAAGGCTAATAGCGCTTGTCTGCTATCAGTGCAGATTGTTATGTTTTTGCCAGAAATTCCTTTCCTGGTTATTTCTTGTGTGGCGATTGAGATTCCAGCCCTAAGCTAGGCCACCAAAAGAGAGTTTTACAGCAATAAAACGCGTCTTTCCAACAGCGATAAAACTGATAGCAATGAAATTAACATCCAGGTGTAATTATTCTTGAAACATACCGGACTCTCGGGCCCAGTTATACATCATTCTCACAATTTCCAACACCGTCTTTGTCCTAATCAAATGGTACCAATATAATCAAATATCCGAAAATATAATTGTGACTGAATATTAAAACTTTGTATAAATGCTTCCACAGAAATTCAAAGGTTTCATTTTATTTTATGATTTATGCAGACTCTAATTCTTATGAGACAATCGAAGTTGTTTGGCCGTGGTCTGCAGGTTGTATCCAACGCATTAACTACTATTTCCGTACTGGGCGCTATCTTTATATCGTATCTAATTGTTATAACCTTTTTTGTGTTCTAATGAGGCAATTCTAATGAATGTATAAATTGGATAAAACTTACCAATACCATGAATAAATACAAGAGACCGTCATGAAAATTGAATTGTCTCACTTCACTGATTCACTTGCAAGACAAAATGATGAAGAATCAAACACAAATCACTCTATCACTCACAAGGGTACAGCAAACAGTGTTGCAGCTAGCATAAATGCAGCATATAAAAAGACCATTGAAGAGAACTGTAGAAAGCCAATTCACAGAGACGATGGTACTATTGAGACAATTGGAAGCTGTTTCGGCAAAGGAAATATCAGAACAGTGCTAAAATTCAGAGTTGGTGGTGAAGACGCTCTAGCCTCACATATCGAAAAATGTGAAAGGAATGCCATTTACATCAGCAAAACCCCGTAGAATGAAATGATAGAATGCTGTGGCGAAGTTATCACTGACAATATTGTAAATAAAATAGAAAGTTTTTCAGGATACTAGTAGATGTGATCACAAGATTTTTCTATTAAAGAACAACTTACAATTTACATAAGGTATTTCAACACCAAGGAATACAAGATTGAAGAATATTCCATCCAATTTGTGAATGTGATAGATCTCAGTGGTGAAAACTCAGCCCATATAATTTTACAAGAGCTAGGAAAACTTGGCCTTGATTTGGCTAATTGTCGAGGACAAGCTTTTGATGGATCCTCTAATATAAGTGGAATATTCAAGGGTGTGCAAGCCTCTTGCAATCTACAGCCATTATGCCAACCATAGGCTAAACTTGGCTACAAACAAAACTTGTTCTGTTGCTAGCATCAGAAATGCCTTGGAAGTTATATCTTCCCTGGCATTTTCTTCTATGACTCCCTTACAAGATTTGAAGCTTCGGAAGAAGAGATGCGGGAAAATCGTAACCTCAAGCCAAGAAAACATGTTTTGAAAAATTTGTATGAAACAAGGTGGTTAGAAAGGCACGAAGCCGTGAAGCCGTGTTGACCCTATGGAACACCTTTCTGCATCCCCACTGTCCTTGAAGCCATGGTTAGGTCACCGGAAGATAGAGGAAGTAATGTATTTGCTTTTATGCAGTATATTTTGTCGTTATAGTTTTCAGTTAGTTGTGGCTAAGGTATTTGAAGATACTTTACCCCCAGCTCGCAAACTCCAAGCAGAATACATGGATGTGCTGGAAGCTTCGCAGCTTGTAGAAGCTACAATACAGAGCATACAAAAAAGCGAGACAACAGCTGTTACACCTTTAAGGAGCTTTATAATCAGGCGGCTGATTTGGCGACAGAAATGGGCACAGTAATTTAAATGCTTCAGACATCAGCTCGACAAAGAAACGATCTAATGTTCAGAATGACTCACCTGAGGTCTCTTATCTCATGTCCCGACGCTGATTCTCTCCCATACATCGGGATATTAATGCAGCTGCTGTACACTCTTCCTGTGAATACCAGTACAGCAGAGGGAGCTTTTTCAGCTTTGCGTCATTTGAAATCTACGCAATACACTTACTGAAGAGAGACTGAATGGTTTGGCTTTATTGCACGTACACTAGGATATTTCCAATACAATGAAGGCTGAAGAAGTCTTGGACGTATACGAAAGAAAGCACAAGAGAAAATTATCTCTGAAGATTTTATAAAAAATTCACATATCAAAAATTATACATAAAAAATATTATCACATTCGACCATCAATAAATATGACTAAAAAAGTCATTATAATCCACTTTTCAATGCATTATGCTTGTACCTAAACAGCTGTTCACTCAATGGTAATGATAGTAAGAGTTATTTTTAATATACATATTTTTGTCATTGTTAGTTGTAATACAATATTTGAAAATAAGCAATGGTTTTAATTTCCTTTTGAAATGTTTGTTCCTGAATGCATTCTACTGAACATCAATAAAAAAACCTCCAAGAACTCAGTGCTTAATGGAGGGGTTATATACCCCATACTCTGAATTGTAAACTACCCCCCACCCAAATGATTTTCTGGATCCGCCACTGATTATAGCTGACATAAACGATGTTGTACCATTTGATAATTCATACAGAGGTTTAAATGTAAATTTTATCGAAAGCGGGAAAAATTAGAAAAAGTTTGTGAATTGATAATAATTACCAAGAGAACTGAAAAAATCTATTAAGAGAAATAAAGAAATATTTTTTGGTAAATAATGAATGAATGAGAAACTGGAATAATAATTTTACAATTTTCACATAAATTTTATTGAAAACGTGTTTCGCTACACGGTAGATTCATCACTTGGACTGGTACCAGTTCAACTGGCCTACTCAAACAAATTTCTTGGCATATATAATCACACACAGATAATATGAATGAGAGACCAGTAGGGAGCAGACAGAGAAGTACTATTGAAATTCGATAAATTCTTCATTTCATTTAAAGTGGATTACGGCTGGTCAGTCTTTATATCAGCCCGTCAATTCAGGCATAAGATCCTGGACTCAATTCAAGTCGCTGGTCTAAATAAGGTTATCAAGAGTTAATTTACTCCTAATACTTTTTATATACTGAAGCGGGAATTCTTTCCCTCAAATATGATAAAATGCAAGCATATGATTCAATTCATAGAATAAAGGGTCAACCTAAACAGCCACATTACCGAGTCATACCATTCGATGAATGATATGATGTACTTGAAAAAAGTTTCTTGAATCTTCGAATCTCATTTCCAAGACTTGTACAATGAAAATAAATCACAATGCACACCTTCGAGTTCAGTTCTCAATAGATTGACCACTATAGCACACATATGTATCTGAAATAAAGGAAGGAACAAGGTCTGTTCAAATTGAAAGAGGTGCATTTTTAGGAGAGTTTTATTTTTTTTACGAAGATGGGGGGGGGGGAAGAAGGCCGAAACCTTTTTTCCCCAAAAATAAATAGGTCTGCATTTGTATATAGTGATATATCTACTCTTGGACGTGAAGTTAGTATATTTACGTCTGAACTATGTGACATTTTTCAAAGCTATCCGATATTTCAAATTAAAAAGTCCATAAGTTTATATTTTGACTTATTTCACCAAGTTCAAGTAATACTATCGGCGGTATATTGAATCAACAATCAATCGAGAATTACTTGATACATGCAGATTGCAAGCCACTGAGAAACAGTGGCTAAATACTAAATACTAAAAACATGTATGAATAGAGAGAAATACATTTTCACATTCTTCATAAACATCACAAAATGGAAAAAATATGTTTTATTTTACTGAAAATTTTCGGGATGGTATTTTAAGTTGGCATCCTGTGTCTCAACTACCTGTCCTTGCAGCATACCTGAAAATTCTATAAAATCAATGTTTCAAAGTTCAGATTTCAGTTTTATACATGATAATGGGATCAAACCCGAAACCGGTCGTATAAATAAAATTTTCTAGTGGTATTTAGACAAAAGTGTTTTTATTCATTTCATTTAAGTGATCATGAATTACCATAAAGTAAACAAGTCATCAATCACACATATTAAATCGGAATGTTGTTGATAGGTACCAACAGAGTTAGATTTTTTATTACTTGGTAGGTCCAGTGAAGTATGCCATGCTTTTATTTCGGCTACGGTAATAATTTCAAAATTACTAAAATTGTTATTGTCGAAATTCTTTTTCGCCCCTTATCTTCGGAAAAAAACGCCCTATCAAAAATCATCAAAGAACAAAATATCTTAAGAATAATCCAAGCAATAGTCCCTAAATATTTTGCCTCGTGCTTAATAAACACCTTATATATGAAAATGCAAGAGTGGTAGGTTGTATGGTAGTCCAGAATAAATTTGTATAATAATAAGTTATTATCTAAACCTTGTTCGGAATAAATTCCATTAATTCCGTATATAAGTATTTTCGTTGAATTGATTCGAGCAGATGAATGTGATTCAAGTAAATAGGAGACTGAATCAGCGAGCCATATTCGAAACGCATTCTATCATATTAGGTAAAGAGAGCAATGAGGCTATCTTCATTTCTGAAGCATTTACAGTGTGTGAAAATCAAGCCAAGCCTTTTTTTCGTTGCGGATGCGGTTTTGATTATGTGCGATGAGAAGCTCAGTCTAGATTCAAAATCAATGCCAAGATCTTTTGTTACATCACACCGACCCAAAATAATTTGATTTATTGAGAAAGTGTATTCTATTGGTTTGATTTTGAAAGTATAAGTTGTGTAGGGATATTTCTGTATATTTCGGGGGATATTATCTGTTTCACACCAAAAAGCTGAACAGTTAATATCCTTTCGGAGTAATTTACAGTCTCTTTGAGATTCAATGACTTTAAACAATTTCAAGTCATCAGCAAATAAAAGAATGCACTCGTTATATTTCCACCTATCTCGTTCACAGATAATGAAAAGAGAAGAGGGGCTAAATTGCTTCCCTGAGGTGCCCCGCTGTTGAAAGAAAAGTTTGAGATTTATGACCACGGTACTCAATATATTGTGACCGATTACTACACAGTAAAAAGTATTTCTTTAAAAGAAGATCATAGGTTGCATTGAAATTTTTTTCTCTATTGGAAAAAATATTACTTTATGCCAACATCGCCATGTTCCACCAGAAAATCACACTTTTTTCAACAAAGAAATCAAATTTCTTGGCCTTTCAACGACATCATTCGTTTGATGAACTATTTTGAATCAAGAAAATATAATATCATCTCAAAATTCACCACCTATTTGAAGGGGAAAATAAACTCTTTCAAATGGAGAGCAATATCAACTTGATCTCAACACATAGTGTTCTTTTGAATTTAATACTGTATTCCTTTCAAATAACTCAATTCGTTTATAACAAGAGTTTCGTGAATCTACATACAAAACTATATTATGATCGACTGAAAATAACAGGAATTTTGTATAGAATGAACAGGGTTTCTTTTAAAGAAGTATTTCATTCATTTCAGTTTGAAAAAACCTGTGGTGCAATGGTATTTCTATGACTCTGTTAAGTGAGAGGAGAGCGAGGAATTCCGTTGTAAGCATCGCGTACGCGCCAGTATGTGTTGGAAAGTGATGTTGATGTGTTGCAATTCTGAGGAGAAAGTGTATTATGTGCCTGTAGGCAGTGCAATTTCTTCCCGATTATTTTGTGTCTACCCTAATGAAACAGATTTTACAAGACTGGGGTCTTACACAGTTGAAAGATATTTTCATGGGTAGGTATTATAATTGAATAAAACTCCGCTATATCAGTAAGTACCGCGTTGTATACGTAGTACGGAAGAGAAAGTGGTAAACTTTGACAGCAACTCTTAATTTTGCCTTCATTTTCCGAAAATTATACGAATGCTCCGTAATTTTTCATACATTCATTATTACATTTGCCGAGCTCTGCAAGTGTATATTAGTTTAAACTGAAAAAACCTCCACGTTGATTCAAATTTGCCAATCTCTTGTTTTGAACATACATTTTATCTTGTTTCAAATAAGAGCATTTTCTCTAAATAAAATTTGATATTCTCTTAGACCGAATTCATTTTTTATTAAAGATAGAGGTACTTATAGTTTCGACAATAAATTATAATACAAAAAATACCAAAATAGGCACCAGTAGGTATAAAAAGCTTCTATATGTGACAGTCACTTTCTGATTTCAACATGTAAATATTTGTTGAATTCCGAAACGTCTTTGCTTTCTGTAATCACTTCAGAAATGTTTTTATGGTATTCATTGGGAATAAATTGAATGTACCCTACTCAGCTTGAAATTATTTGATAGATTTCCTTTAGGAATGTAAGAAACAGTTAGAAATATTACCATACTCACTCAAATATGAATTCCCAAAAACGTGAAAACAGTATATACTGTTATTTAAATAGCGAATCATATTCCTTTAAGTATGTTTGTATGGTCATGAGTAACATTTTTTTATTGAAACATTTTATATTTTTTATTGATCCTCTAATAATACTCACACGACACTTTGACTTCCTATGTAACGGTTCCAAAATTATTATTTTGAAAGGCGATTTTTCTGTATTGACTTCTGTTCACTCCAAAGGGATTTGAGGTACGTCTTTTGAATTGATTATTTATTTCTGATCAGATAATGTTTAAGCACCTTTTAACTTGCTAGGAATCCTATGTTGAATAATAAGACCTCAGACAAGTTTAAAATTTTGTGGGTTGTCATTCGCATACGAACAACAATTGGGTTGGTTAACGGAATAAACTCACTTAAACAGTGTTTTATTGAAAATTTTTTTTTTATTAAGTGGCTGCTGTTTTCATATTTTTACCTTTATATATATTTGAATAGTGGCTAAGAATGATGTGCTGATTTCTTCTTTCGTTTCAGAATCCAAGTGATGTTCCGGCAATTGTGGATAAACAAAAGCAGAATGCGGAACTTGATAGGCGATAGTGATTTTTTTCAATGTGATTTACCAGAATAGCATCTAGTTTTAAAAACTTCATTTGTGTAAAATTACTAATGAATTAATTCATTTTCTTGTCTGAGTTGTAATGTTGTTTATAGGGTTCGATTTCATTTTATTTGTTAATTTGCAATTTGTCAAGAATATGTTAACTTTTATATATGTTTTCTTATTGAATATTATTTGTATAACTGTATGATCTCTCAAAAGTGTGCGGTTGGAATATGATATTTAAGCAAAGATTAGCAAAGAAATTTTAGTTCTCTATTACGTTTTGCTTTTTATTACATGCTTTTTCAGGGTAATATTTATGATTTGCAATTGCTTTAAATAAACCAGTCATAATATGTAATGTATTATTTAGTTTCTTTCCTTACCACTTATAGCTCATATTACAGATGAGATACTTTGGATTCAAGTAACTAAATACATCCAAATGAGAGGGACAGTTTATAAACAGAAGAATAAGTTCATCTTTGAAATGTAAATGAATTTTATTTGATTTATACAAATAGAAGCGTTTCAATGAAAAATGCTTCTCTTCAAAGGATAACAATTAATTTCTCATACGGAGACATTTGAATAATGTTCCAAGTGAACATATCATTCCTTCAAAACCAAAAACAGTTTTGCTTCGAGATTAATTTTGCTCAGACTGAAGAATTCATACTTACTTCTCTTGAGCTAATGTCATTATTTCTATTGAAATGTATGCACAATCTTGGTGGCATAATTTTTTTTCACTTAAAAGAAGCGTTTATTCAATCCATTTGAATAATTAAATTCAACTTGAGAGAATATGTTTCTCAGTTTAAAAAAATATTTCTTCATGAATATAGGAGAGCAAGATTTCTTTAAAACGAGATAATGTTCTTCACTTTGAGATTTTTATTTTTACTGTGTAAGGTATGATTGAAAAAATTTCAGAAGGTCTAAAAGCCAAGATTATTTGATTTAGATATCTGTATTTTATGGTCCAATTTGTCAAAAGCTTTTGAAAAATCTTTATATGGTATCTACTTGAGTCTGACTACCAAAAGCATTGCTGATAGTTTGAGTAAAGCCCATCAGATTGGTGATCTTTTAGATATGAAGCCATGTTACTCAAGTTAATCTAGATTTCGAAATCTTTCGCAAAATTTGACAATAATGTGATAGGACGATAATTTCTTATTTGATTGATAGCTCCAGGTTAAAATAATAAAGTATCGAGTAAATCACTTCGTAAAAGTCGGATACAGTGTCATTGACATCAGAGAAGGTTTCCAGAAAGTTTCAGTTCATATGGAGAAGATGACAGTATAGGAGGGGAAAATTAGCCTTTTTGAAATGTATCATTGACGTTTGTGGAAATTCCAGTGATATTCGAAGAGAGGGATGATGATTACCTTCAGAAATCATTGGGAACTGGCCATGGGAGACATAACATGTCATATTAGAAAATACTATGTTTACTCAACTCTCAGATGTGTTAACTATGGAATTGAGTTGTGTCAGTTCGTAGAAGCTCATTAATTGCTGTAAGTTCATCAAGTTAATATTGTTCACATGCACTACATCTGCTTTATTGACAAAGTTAGGTTGATTGGAATCTCCCAGTATCAATACATTATTCGTAGAGACATTCAGATATCTATATTTTTTCCAATAGGTTTTGTATTTCTGAGCTACTTCAGTTGGGTGTGATATGAGTAGAAAAAATATAGAAAACATTATGTTTGAAATTTATCTTAGAGCCAACCAAGTTGATGCTAGCAAAATTGTCCCAATATGATGAAACATCGATTTCTGCAGCCAAACAGTAACTCCGCACTCCCAAAATCACTCCTCCTCCACATGTTACTGAGTTTGCCTGTAGATTACTGTCACTCCTGAATACTATATAGTTGTCTCCAAACAGTTCAGAATTTCCAACGTTCGACTGTAGCCATGTTTCGGTTATGGCGATAAGGTGGTATTCAGAAGCTGCGACTGAGGTGAAAAATTCCTTGATTTAAATGTTTAGGCCACGAACATTATGGTAGTAACAAAGAAGGTAAGTCTGATAAGCTCTTCTGTTCGGACAAAATTGAAAGTTTTTTATTATTTTGGGTTCACCATTCAGATATTTTATTATCAGGTTAGTTTCATCATTTTGTGTACGCTAAGTAGATTTTAAAATGAATGCATCACTAACAAATGAAGGAAACTATTTATTGCATAATAGTTCATACTAAATAAATATTTCGAAAATAATAATAATTATACGTCTTTATTTGCCATGAAAAGTACAATTAAAATGGACAAAAAGCAATGAAGGTGAATCGGGGGAGTATCAGCCAAGGCTGTTTTTCAACTCAACCTGGGAATAGCAAATAATTAGATGTCAATAACAAAAAAAAAGTCGAGTTAACATATTGTGATGAGAAGATTAGGATATTAGTTAATGCAACTGCTGTAGAAAATTTCTTTTTGTATTACCAAGGTTGGAGACGGATAAGAGACTAGACAGTTGAGTGAAACTATCAGTTGTTGAGAATGTTCTAACCTTCTTCAGTAAGTAATCAAGTAGACGAGATATCAAAACTTTATGTGTGTTGGTAAGTAGGTGCAGGGTTCTAAGTTTCTCAACTTTCAACCATCGTGATTCTTGCAAGGCTGAGGTACTCAGCCAAACAAGAAACATAGACAGCTATTCTTAATACACTGTAGTCAAAGAGCATCCGACTATCCTAAATACTGTCGCAATAAGAAATTTTTGACATGCTCAGTGACTCGCATAGTCTAACTTTTAAGTTCGTATTTAGCAAGTCACGATTTGGAAACAACTACCTGACAACGTTACAAGAACTTTGTTTAGTGAAGTTCTGGATCAAACCTAAATTTGTATCTCCGTCACGGAGGCAAGTATTCCATTTTTGATGTGGTACTGAAAAGTGGAGTTGATGAGCTTAGGTAGAAACATCATTATGTAGGTTCATTAGAATTGAGCTCAAACTTATGGGCTGTAAAAATGTCAAAGATGACTTTAAGATCGTTATTGTTATATGACTGAACAGATGTATAAATAATCACGAGGCGGAAAACAGAAATATAACTGCGTTTCGTCTGCTTAGTGATATATATTGCATTTTTCACAAACAGATAAGAATTACAGATATATAAGCAAAAAGCAAGATCTCCGATATAGATCCTTGTGGCACACCCTTTGATGCCGGTTAAACATCCAATACAACTTCATCCACAATATTCTTCATTCTTCAGATAGCTTCCTAATAGTGACACTGCTTTCCGGGAAAAACCAAAGAAAACAAGTTTGTGACATAATATCTTGTGACAAGAGTGTCAAAGACCTTGCTATGATTCAGGAATACTCAATAGATAAAATTCTTATCATATACAGCTTTAAAAAGATCATCGGTACATGACAGAAGAGCCGTGGTGGTACTATGCTGAGGTCACTGTATATATATATATATATATATATATATATATATATATATATATATATATATATATATATATACGAGTATATTGTAAGTTTCTTATAAATTTTCATCAAATCATTTTTGTTTTATTCAGAATATAGAAGGAATACCGCTAAGCCCCCTATTAGACTTCGAAGACATGTAGAGGTGATTATAAAAAAAACAACAAAATGTATTTTGTTTTTTCTGAATAATCATATTGACTTCTCTAATGGTCCTGATTGACCATTCGGCTAGATTGATCTCGGGTCAAATTTCGAGTTTTCAGTATGTTGAATAGATTATCATCTTCTGTGGGGTTAGAGGTTAGAAAATGTTTACATCTACTTAAATTTACTGGCAGTTTATTCATACAAGCGGTTCTGTATGTGCCGTTAATGACGGACGTGACTTATGAAAAATAACCTACAACGGAAAAAGATGTTTATCAAAATGCAAATTATACCGTTTCGTGTACTCATCTTCCCAATCGGAAATATATTTTCCATCACTAAGAAAAATTTGAAATTTGAGTCACTACAATGGGTTCAGGTTTTTATTCGAAAAAAATTTATTGTGATGAATCTCAAATTACCTTCAAAAATTACATCAAGATGTTGATGTTAGTTCATTTGCACAGAAATGCACAGACAGCATTCTCATCCGATATTTTTCTAACAAGATTCCAGGAGCGGAAAGTAATAATTTCAATTCAAAAATTAATTTAGTTCTACTCATCATGATGTTAATCGATAATATGCAAGAACTATTTATTCTTTTTTTTTTCATTACTTTTATTTATGCTTCGGTGATAAACAGAAATAAACCACGACTACTTTATGAAAATATTACTTGCAAAACCTGCCATCTATCTATTAACACTAGACATTTCTCTGAAAATTACACAGCTGTAATTTTGAACCAATCAAAATACGTTATTTATGTCTTCGTTGAGTGTATTCGGTACTAGACACTTACTGTCAGCCATTTTCTTTGAACCACCTTGGGTGGTCTTGGAGAAAACCGGGTTACACTCAATGCGGCCTGTTCGTTCCCCTGTATTGCAAATTTCCTCCACAAAATATTCGAGTTATGCTGACCAGCAACGTGGTAAAACTTTTTCTGCAGTCCTTCCGGAGTGTTTTCTTCCTAAAGATATATAAATTTTCTCAGCTCGTCTGCTGATAGTGCAAATGAACTTTCCTTTCTCTTGGTTGGATCCATTTGTAGCTTCCGGCGCTTAGCATTTTTTGCAGCTCTTGTGCTCAAAAATTCTATTTCAGAGAATGGATTGAATTTGCGATTATACTTTAAAAAAAAATATTCCTGCAACTGCTTGGCTGTGGAATTCCATAAAGCTTTGATAACACTCTCCTTGTAGTCTTCGGAGTTCTTTTTCGCATGTGGAACCCATAGTCTTCAAGAATAAGCGCCAGTTGTTCTACAGGTATATCCGCTCTATCGAAATTATACGATTTTTCTAAATCTCCTGGCGAATATTTTCTTTACTTTCTTGACTGAAGGGAAACATTTTTTTACGCCGTGCCGCTTGACAGCATCAAAACTGAAATAATAATTTCCAGGTTAGAGTCTCACTTAGTTACCATGGCAACTCAACAATCAAGTCGACCACACATTTTATGTTTCGCTGGTGACTTCATGAAGAAAATAATGTGTATTGTTGAGAATGGAAAAACAGATTTTTAAAATATTTGATTATCCACCACAATTCGGTGTGAAATTTTTATATCGAATATCACGCGGGGTCAAATTAATATCCGGAAATTTTTTCTGGCTCATGAATATTTTTAGAAAATGTTCCTCGTCTGCCACTCGAGAAATTTTGAAGATATTCACGAATATGCACAAAGTTCAAGATGATTTCACAGAAGAATACAGTTTAGTGAAAGCATGACTTACCTAATCAATTTCATCTTTACTTTAAATAAAGGGGAAATCTAAGGACTTTTTTTATTTCATTAGTGTATTTTATTATATTGGGTTGGAAACGAGGTGAGAAAGAAAAGGAGGTGTGGAAGATGAAAATGGAAAATGGATTTTTTTATAGGCATATACATTTAGTTATACTTGTGATGCAAAATTGTATGTCAAACTAGAAGAATTCCTGATTTCAATTTGATTTCAACAGAATTTTTGTTTTATAATGAATAACTCATAATCCTTAATGGGTTTTCTCAGCTGACAAACTCAAAATGTTCACTATCCAATTATCAATTATGCTTATGTCATCGGCCGATACTTGATGAAAATTCATAACGTATTCAAGGAGGTAGATACGGTTTTATTGAGCTATTAGTGAACCGCTCATATTGAAAAAACTATAGACTAGTTGCATTACCATATCAATGATGAATAAAACCTTAGAGAAAGCTATAAATTCATTGACAAAAAGTTCTGAGGTCAGTATTTACACGAATATTTCACAAAAAATTGTGCTTTCCTAAAAAATGAAGGAAAATAAAATACAAATAGGATAAATAATATAAAAATAAAAAAATATTGCCGTGAAAATTAGGTTCATTCATTGGATGATTTTATTGATTTCATTAGTTGAAAATGATTTTATATCACACAACCTCATTATTTTATTTTATTGGTTGATTACCAAATACATAAACTTGGCTGAAATGAGGAAGCAGATTGTGATTCACTCATTCATAATCTTTTTTGATTATATTACAAAAAAGTAAGTGAAAGTGTACAGTATTCAAATATCTACTTCACATTTCTAATCCATATAAAACTGGCAATTGATAATTGGATTGCGTGCATTTTGAGTTAGTCAGCTAAAAAATTTGTTGAGGATTATGAATCGATTATTATCAAATGGAAATATTTTTATAGAACTGAAGCATTATTGTCAAGCAATACCAACCGAGACACCGGCAATAACCAGCAACCAGAAGGATAAAATCACTTTTCCTACGGACTCGTGGTTTTATCATGCCGATTGCTGTCATGGTATCGCAAAATGAAAAGAATTCGGTGAAAATTTAAAATTCATTGATGAAATTCAGAAGTCTCGTTGTATTACTATTGATAACTTACTTTTTCTCTTCTGGAGAAATTGTAAACTTGTTGAAATATTTGCTACCAGCTGTTCTATTTGATATTTACAGTAACCAAAAGTACAAAAATTTCCTAGAAACACGACTCATTCAGTTCTTTGATGTACCATACATTTCACCAAATAACAGTTCACCCATCATAACAATGATCAAAACAAAAAATAACTTCTTTTCAATATCAGATTTCAACTTTGTTTTCCCACCCAAAGAAGTTTATTTTGGTTTTAAGACATATTTTTCATGCTTGAAATAACTTTTTTCCCTCCATTCGGCTTCATGTAGTAGCTTGATACAATGTTACTGTATTCACATATACATATTACAACTCTCATTTATGATTTACTCTTAGACTGAATTCACACTTTTATACAAATTATTATTTTCATGTTATGAGGTTTTCACCTGTTTGAAAATAAATAAATAAATTTCATCAGCTCATTTGAATGGACATAATGAAAAGTGCATATTAACGTTCACGAATCAAGTAATTATCAATTTCCACATTAGGAAAAAATTAATTAAGGGGAAGTATTCAATTCTGGTCACTCAGCAAATGTTCCAAATTTTCAAATCTATTGATTTCTAAGTCAAAAAGATTACGTAATAGGTCATAATATATAGTTGTGATTGCCAGAAGATGGTTTACGAACGTGTATATTCTCTTCTGATTCAAGAAACTACTCTCAATCTCTTTTTTTCTTAATGAAAAAATTTTCCCCGTTTGGCCAATACAAAGTTTTGGGCAAGAACCACAAGTCAACTTATAATCCTCGCATCTATCCGACACTGAAGTTTCGTTTTTATTGTTTCTAATAAATTTACTTCAGTTATTTTTTTTTGTAAGGCAAGCAATATTATCAATGAGTTCTCCAAAATATGTAACTGTCCTCTATGACGCTAACTGAATTGTAGTAAGCTTCACAGGACATTGACATACTTCTTTCATACTTTTTTTTATAAAGATTCAAGTAAATTCATTGAAAACATGTGCCGGATAGATCAGGGGTATTTAAGTTGACTTGGTTATTGCCCAAAACTTTCTATTGGCCAAACAGAGGTTTCTTCAATGTAGCAAGGAAGAGCAATTCCATATTTGCAAAGCATTTGAGGTGAATTGGGAATTTGAAACTTTCCATTTATTGAGTAATTTTTCTGATTGTGGAAATTGGTAATAAATTGAAACGTAACCTCAGGTCATTTTCATCCATTACATGTCCATTCGAATGACTTCGTGAAATATATTTCCTATTGTTTGAATTTCGAATTATATTCTACATAAACTCGGATTCAGGAATCAAACGTTATAAGGTAAGACCTCGTTAGTCCTTAGCTCGCACAAGTTTCTCAACTTCTGAGAGTTGTCGTTCATATGGGGGCGACAGCTGATTAACGGAAAAACAGATTTTAAACAGAGATTTTTTTTTCAACAGATTAAATTATTAGGTACCTACTTATTGAATAGGTAGAATGTCATACGATTCAAGCTGTTATATCATATCAAACATCAAATAAATAGAATTCAATTAGCCTATTGTATAGTGAAACACAGTTTGTGTTTCTCAGAACCAAGTGTTATTCGAATATGTTATGGATTTTGATCAAGTATCAGCCAACTTTCATCACATTTTTTTTTCATTCCATTCAAAAACTTTTGATAATGCTTTAACATCGATGAACTATTTTAATTCATAGTTTTACGTAGTTCAGATAAATATGGACAACTAGCGAGTATTCACTTGCTGAAAATAATCAACTGTTTCGAATTTTCTGCAGCCGCAAGGACGTTAACATCGGACAAATTTACAATCTCCGTGACCTATGTGCATAGCCAATATTAACGTTCTCATAGTGTTGCAAAACCGCGAATGGAGAAAGAGAATAAGTATAGTAAAGATGCCCTGAGTATGTGACCTAAGACCTGATTTCTATTGCAAGACAGTCCCGTTTCGCCTGAGGCTGGTGGGATTCGTTTTTGGCGTAACAGCGACACGTTTGCTCGTCCGTACAACGTACTTTTAGGTAAGGTTATCCCATTATTCCGTCGAATTTATGTTAGTAGTGCCGGAGAGTTTATTGCACAAGATCTGATTTCGTGAAGTATTCACTGGAAATTATTTGAACGACTTACAGAATTCAGTTCTCTTGGCTTCCTGCAAGTGATATGAAAATATCACAGCTATCATCAAGTGTTTAATGAATGTATGATAAATGTTTTCAACAATTACTCTGAACTGAAAAGATAAATGATACATTTTGTATAATATTTATGAAAAATTGTTTTGGTCGTCAGTTTGTTTAATATACTATATTCTTTTTGTTTGAAAGTGGTTGACAATATTTCGTGGTGCATTTCGTTAGGTCGGACTTCCATTGTCTAATGTGATATAAATTGATTTTGAATCCGTGAAAGAATCTGTAAAAATGAAGAAGATTAACTAACGACGTTTCGAGTGTTACACGACGTTTCGATTGTTATTGCAGTCGATGACGAGTTGATCAGGGGATAAGCTTGACTTCGTTCAAAGAATGTCACACGTTTCAAGACGTTCTTCTCCAATTCTAACTGCTCTTTTGCTACTCCCGACCTTCGGAACCGAGGAATACAACGGTTTGTGATGCTTGGTTGGCCGTTAGCAGCAAAATATTTAATCATTTCTGAACATACCCTTGCTTAATGGAGACGGGTGGGGTTCTTTATCGAACAAAAAAAAATAACCCGAATCGTTATACCAACTATATCATTAAGTTAAACAGCCTACAAAGTTTGATAATCCTTAATAAAATCAAATAAATCTTAATTCCTTGTCGTTGACAATTGACAGGGTGAGAATGTTATGGAATCGGAGCTGGATAAATGACTCAAAACAAGAATTCGTCGATGAAAGACGTTTGACAGTTGGGGAAATCGCAATTATAAATGATGGCTATCCTGATTTGAGTGAGGAAAAGAGTGAGAGGAGTCACAGGAAAAGAAAAAAAAAGGGGCTATGGTAGACAGGGGGTCAAAGATCTTTCCTCATGTAACTATTGCAACAGACGCAAAAATACAATCCTGCAAATTATATGATAATACTACGTTCTTGAGACAACTATTCATCATAAATGCACTAGTTACATGCGCGAAATTCCTTAACCTTTCAGTGTACATACTGAGCAATAAAATGATAAAAATAAAGCACAGTTGAAAAAAGGGCTTATCTGTTTCGCCTGTGTCTCCTTGAAGTCCTGATCCACTTCATGAGAGTCTCCTAAGAGTTGGGGTGTTTAAATATCACTCGTGCATTGAGTCAATTGAAGCAGAAGCGAATCCCTCAACCAGTGAAACCTTATGACAGCTCCCAAATCCCTAATATTAAGTAGGAAGAAATGAGAAGCCAGAGAAGAATGAGAAGCCAGAAGCACTGTACTCCACTACTCTACTTCTTGATATATGAAACAGAACAAATCAACGATAATGAAAGAAGGAAACAGGCCTGAAAACAATGAATACATTCAGTACTAATGACATTCTATTGTGGTGAATTTTTAAATGAGGAAGGTAACATACCCTAGATGTTGTATGGCCTCGAAAGTAATTACGTAGAACTTACGTCGAAGAAGGTTGGAATGTTCAGTACTCCAGAAAATATATCCATAAATGAGTGAAGATGGTTAAGATTACCCAACTTATCAATAATCTGGTGTTTCTGAACGAAACTTCCAGAATAAATTCGCAAAATGCGTAAATTGAATATCACCATCAAAATGGAAGACTTCAATTTTTTTCCAGTTTTTTTTTCTTTCACATCCGCACAAGTTCTAGTTACCTTTTTCCCAAATCAATGATACCAAATGTGGACGAAATTTCAGTCATAGAGAAAAATTTCAATACAGACATAAATCAACCTGAATGGATGACAAGTATAGGTTATGTTTTGAAAATTTATTTATTATGTAATAATTGCTACATTTCTAATGATCCAAGTGACTAAAGAGACCAAGTCTTCTGCTAGAGATAGTGAGAGTAGGAAAGTTTGAGAAGAATTGAAATAAAAACATATTTGATAATAATGATTATCTGTAAGGGCATGACCACATATAATATAGATTTGTTGACAATCCGATTCCTCGATTTATTTTCTCCTTCTTCCCTTCCTTTTTAGGTCTAAAATTCTTGATATCTAAAAAGGTAAAATAAAACCGTAACTCTATTCAATGAGAAACAAAAACGCTTCTCAGGTTTCAAAAAATCTGTTTAAATCTGTTTTTCCGTTAACCAACTGTCGCTCCCCTTCTAACGACAACTTTCAAAAGTCAAAACTTGTGCAAACTAAGGCCTTTCGAGGCCTTATTTTTCAACGTGTGATTCCTAGCACGGGATTATGACCTCACAACATCAATAGATTTTACGTTAAATGAAATCTGAAGCTGAATAATTTGTTTCCGCTTATTCTTTAGACTCACTGATTTGAAAGACGAACTATGTATATTGTTTTCATAAAATTCGAAAATAATCAAAACTGTGGTAGCAACATTACATCTGCCTTAGAGATGCTCAATATGATTTGCTCAAATTTGCACAGCTCTACGTCTTCTGATAACTGTAGCATATGGCGAAAGAGTTTTGAGAAAGTTGTCACTAATAAAAACCCGTTTATGTCAAAAATAAACAATCACTTAATATCATAATCAAATAGAGCACGAACTTACAAACCCTCTTTCAACAAAATCATGCATGATTTTGCTAGATTGCAAGTTAGGAGTAATTGGTTGTAGTTCAGTGTTGAGTATGTGCCATTGTGAACTTTTCTGTTTTTCATTTTATTTTTTGCTTTTTTTTTTGCTTTCTACTACTCCATCTCGATACAAAAAAAATTGGGAATCCTCCAAAAAAAAAAGGAAGCAATAAATTTCAAAAGAAGTAACTCTATACATAGATGTCAGAAAATTACTTCTTCGCATGATCTACACATCTATGTATAGAGTTACTTCTTTTGAAATTGATTGCTTCCTTTCTTTCTTTGGAAGATTCTCACATTTTTTTGTATCAAGATGGAGTAGTAGAAAACCAAAAACTTTCTTTTCGCAAAAAATGTATTCAATGATTCTGAAAACTTGAAATTTAGTGAGTAGAAATGTTAAATATATCAAGATTCAATTTCACCATTGAGTTGGCGTAAGTGGTTCGCTCCACTCATTTAATTGACCGCTGAACCGGTCGGTGGTTCAGACCCAGAGGCAGGACGATCAGTTTTCACTTTCTATCGGCCAACTCGTGCTAAAAATCGCACGTTGAAACGTAAGACCTCGTTAATCCTTAACTCGCACAAGTTTCACCTTCTGATGGTTGCCGTTCGTAGAGGGGCAACAACTGGTTAACGGAAAAACAGATAAATCTATAATTGTTTAGGTGTCCTCTATTTCATAATTTTTTTCTTGAAAACATTGTGGTTTTACATTTATCCTGGAAGAGTTATCATAGCAAATACAATTTATTTCTCTTGAACTATTCGTCTTGCTTCAAATTTGAATATTCTGTTATAGTTCAAAAACCATTTTTTATGATAATTTTTTTTGTGGGAGGGCGGGCTCTCACCCAAACTCTTCCCAGGGTCATAATAATATGTGGACGGCCCTGTCTAGACCCGGGACAAATAGCAAAGATGAGAATGTAACGACATCTTAAAACGTGTGAAAGACTTAAACTGAATAGAAACCAAAGTTTTTGAACTGTAATTGATTTCGGCACAGTCGATATACTGAACGGTTAAACTAGAACCTCTGGTTCTACTCCCAAATATCAGTACTGTTACACTCAAGAGTACAGTTCTGTTGCTTGGGAGCAGTGCCTGTTTTGGACAGTCGCTATCAAATTAAAATTCAAATTAAAATTATTTATTTCCTCAAAATAACAAAAAAAATATAGGATATAGTTATCATACATGAAAGGACAAAAGAAAATATATATACAAGAATGAACAAGAAAAATACACACAGATACAAATCAGATTTTTGTATTTAAAAACTCGTCAAGAGTTTAAAAACATCTTTCTAAAAGAAATTACTTCCATTTTTTCAAACAACGAAAGGCTGCATATTATCTTCAATTCATTTGGTAAACAGTTGTAAATTCTAGGTCCTATACGTTTTGGTGCACTTTTAGTTATCTTATACTCAGCCGCTCTAACGTGTATCATTTGCTTCTGCCGAGTGTTTTTATCGTGAATATCGCGATTGAGAATGAAGTCATTCCTGTTAGTGAAAACATAAACTGACAACTCATAAATATATAATCCAACCAGAGTTGAAATTTCGTGTGTAATGAAAATGTTTCTGCACGAATACTGTCGAGGATCGTTGAACAAACAGCGTAGGATAACTTTTTGTTGGATAAATTCCCTTTGCAGAGTTGCCCCACAGACATACACCATAGCGCAACCTGGATTCGATCTGGGCATGATAAACAGCCATAACTTGGTTCATGTTGAGAACATTTCTCAACAATGAAAAGATAGGTTAAAGAGCTCAATTTTGAAACTAGTTGATCACAGTGCTCATTCCAAGAAATACTCTCTCCATTTGAATGTCTAGGTAATTAACAGCATCATCAAAATAAACTCATCAACAATCACCTGAATATCATCGGTTTCGTTCAGATAGTTGTGAAAGCGAATTAATTGAGTTTTTTTCACTTTTTCACATTGAAAAACAGGTCGTGACTATTGAAATAGTTTGAAACTACATCCACAGTATATTCACATTTTTGTGTTAATTCATTCGTCGCTTTGGCAGGTATCATCAAACTGATATCATCTGCATAGGCAGTTACTGCAGAATATGGTATTTTCCTGTCTGTATTATTGATATATAATAGAAATAAGAGTGACTTAAGTATAGATCCCTTGGGTACTCCCAACTGGACCAACCTTATTTCTGATATTGAAAATGTCTGACTCAAATTGTCAAATTTGAGTGAGACACACTGCATTTTCTTGCTGAGAAAAGATGGAACCAATGAATGTGAATTTCGTCTTATTCCCTAACGATCCAGAATATCTAATAGGTTGGTATGATTAACACAGTCAAAAGCCCTGCTCGCCTGAGCCAATAAATTCAATCAAGTCATCGCAGAAACATTGTAGCGCACTTTGAGTTGATTTTCCACAACGAAAACCATGCTGTATTGGAGTCAGATAAAATCCGATAAAATTTTTCAGGAGTTCTAAAAATGCATACCCAAAAATATTCAAGAAAGTTGAAGGAATAGTAACTGGTCTGAAATTTTTTAATGTTGATAATTTTTTATTTTTACCCACCTTCAGCTGCGATGAGAAGATGCTGTTTGAAAATGATAGATTCACCAAAAAAGTTAACGGTTCTATGATAATATTTAATAATTTTTTTCACCAAGAAGACAGGTACCTCGTCAATTCTCAAAGACCTCTTTTTCCTCATTTTACGACTGACGAGATCGCTTTCAATGAATGGTTTCAAAAATAATGTGTGTGAATAGAAATGGAAATAGTCGGAGTGTCTAGATGTAATACCTTCGGAATTTTCACCATCAGTGCTTGGGAAGCCTCAATGAAAAATTTGTTCAATTGAACAATCTTCTATCAACTCACCATCTTTTTGAATAACCATATCTCTTGATGACTGTTTAACTCCACTTGGGGTTTGATCTGTCAATTAGTATATGGCAACATGAAAATTTGAAAGTAAATAGGTCAAAATTTACTTTCATAACATGTTGAGATGTTATTAAAAAAAATTGTTCATATTTTTTCTAAGATTTGGCATGTAACAGGGTGTTTCAAATTCGATCGTCACAATTGGGATTTCGGAAACTATGAGAGATACGCAGATGGTTAACTTGAAGCAAAGTTGTGCATTTCCTTGATTAACAGTATGCCGTTGAGATTCCCTAGTATATCCGTCGATATCCGGAAAAAACAAAAGTTTCGGAAAATGGTTTATATTTTTTCTGGCTATATTTTTCCAAGGATTCGAAAATAAATCACGCTTCCACATTGACACTTTTTCCCTGCTACATAATAGTGTTTTCAGATTTGCTATCCGACGTTTCGTCTGCCGGTCACCATCATCAGCTTTGTTTTTTCTTATTTTTCTATAATGTTATCCAGATTGGTACTGAAGAGCCCTATGGCAAGTGTCTTACGGCGAAACATCGGTGTCTACCAGTGGGGATGACAGTGTTCCATGTAAGTGCAATTTGTTACTATTCATTTAAAGTAGAGAACCCATGTGAATGATATCTGATTCTATTCCATAACGAATGTTTGGAATACAAACTGAGAAGAAAAAAATATCTTCTGTATAATTCAGTGTTCATATAAAAGTATTTGTTTCGAAAACTTTTTTCTTTCGTGTAATTAAATGTTTCTATGAAAGTAGCTGTTTCAGGAGGGCTTTCTTCCAGTTTGTGTCTGAAAGTTGCTTCTTTGCATGATCTACACATCCATGTATAGAGTTACTTATTTTAAAATTTATTACTTCCTTCCTTTCTTTGGAAGATTCCCACATTTGTTTGTATCAAGATGGAGCAGTAGAAAGCTAAAAACTTTCTTTCCTAAAAATTAATCATTTCTAAAAATATAACCCCTTCAATTCAAATATATCATTTTCAAAGGGCCTTATTTTGAGGAATATTAGCTATATGAAATGTAAAAAATCGATGTTTTGGTCGAACTGTAAGTTCTCCAAGTATTCGATCATTATCTCCAGGCATGCTATTCATCAATAGTCCTTCACGTATGTTTGATATTCATATAAAATTCATATATAATCAAGCATGTGCTTATTATAAGTACATGAATGCCATATGTAAAAACTTCATCACGAAAAGTTTATGCTCTATGCAAAACTTCAGAAAAAAGCATTTTTTTCGAAATTCTGCTTTATTCAATGTCAATAAAAAGTATGTAATTGAAAGGATAACATTTTTTAGAAAAAAAAACAGTTTTTGGGAAACAAACTTTTTGGCTTCCTACTTCTCCATCTTCATACCATAAACACTTCCTAATACTTTTCCGAAATATCCTGAGAATATCGCCGGGGATTATTAGGGATATATTTGGAATTAAATTTTGCGCGAAGTCAAGGACATTTTTTTTCTTAGCCGCCTCCTCTGCCATTTTCTGAGACCGTCGTGAGACATTGTTTGAGGGAGAGTTAGCAGTTTGATCAGACGGGAAACCTTTATAGCCACGGGCGAAAGTCTTCTATCGCATGAGAGTCCGGGGATTCCCAGGTAGGTGCAAGTCCTCTATATCCCGGCAAAAAGCTCCCTTCGTTAGCCTCTGGAATTATTCTTCCATTCAGTTTTGTGGCTATTATGTGTCTTATGACTGTAAATGTGTCATTCTACAAGTACTCACAAGATTTGTCATCATGTTTTCTGCATTGGAAGTTAGTCCTGTTTTTCATTCGTACTCTGCTATGATGTTTTGCAGTTTTTGCAGTGTGCTCCGCATCGCCAACTTCTTTGCAATAGCCGCATCGGTCGGAGTTGACTTCAATCTTTTTCCCAGAGATATTCTCTGAAACATCCATGACCACTGAGTGCTCAAATTTATGAAATATTCAGGTTCTCCAAAGCGTCTATTCGACCAGATTTGTATACCGCGAATCAGGTTCCGGGTCCATCTTCCATATGTGGCTGTATTCAACCTTTCCTATCATCAACGGATATTATTTCTGGTAATTTCTGGTAGTAATACCTATCGAAATATTTTAAATAAAGTGTGATGAAAGTACCCGTATGTTCCTTTCCCAAAAAGTTTTTCAACATTTCTATCTTAACTGGTCAGCAAAGACCTACTACGGAGATACAAGTGCTGTGGAATAGCGACATGAGATTGTCCATGACGGGCAATAAAGTGGATTATTGTCTACTGGAGTCTCAACGAGATAGAGTTTTACAGAAGAGTTCACAAAACTACAATGACTTCTTCAGGCTGTATTATACTTACTAGGCATAAATCACAATTAGTTGTTCTTGAATATATCACTATTTGGGATTATAATAATTGTCACAAGTATAACCTAATTTTATTGATAAATAACAATTCTGATAACTAACTCATTGAAATTGTAGATTTGATACTACATTAATACTACTACCATTATATGTTAATGAACCAAACTTAATTAAAATCTGATTTCCAATTTTTTCATTAAACAAATTAGAAAAAATATAAACATTAGTTATACTTGAACCCTTTTCCTTCTGCCAAGAGAGGTTTGGGAAAGATTGTGCTGTTATTCGAAAAAACTATTTTTATAGTTTTTCATTTTTTTGAAAAATATTTTTTCCATGTGACCATTATAAAAGTTTTACAGCATATGTCATTTAAGAATGAGTATTGAACAAAATAAAACAGAGATAGTATATCTCTGTTTTATTTTTCGAAATTTCACGTATGCTTAATTTTTCATCAGTTTCACTTTGTTATAAAAATATACGAAGATTGTTTTCCGTGTACTCCACATAAAAAATGGATAGCGAATTTCATTTCATACTCTATTCTCTGAACAGAATAATAGAGTGTTTAATGATTCGCTTAACTTTGTAGGAAATATTCCTTCGTTGTTGACGTATATTATTATAAATTACAATCCGATGAATTGATGTTTCTAATGCTTGACCCTTTTCATAACTGTACGCTTGTCGAAACCTTTGACATCGTCTATAAGCAACACTTCAATGAATCTATTCCACATCAAGACTACAACATGTATAGTCTTTTCAATCGAACCTTCTCATCGAGGGTCGATTCCTCATACGTTTACAATCTGTTGAATAAAACAAAATCGGAAATGGTAAATCAGACTAACTGTGGATATAATTGCAGAAAAGATATATGTCACTACATACAATTCAAATTAATATCCTAAGATATATCGCAAAATCAAAACTATCGTGTGAGAAAATAAATGCAAGCGTCACAATCCAATGCAACGTGCGTGATAAAAAAAGGATGCAATTGCGTTGATTTTGCTTCACGTAGTGTATAACTTTGAATATCAAATCAAATCAAAATATGCTTTATTGTCTGAAGATTCATATCTCATTGACAAAGCTTGGTTGAAATAATTGAATAAAAAAAACAAACAAACAAAATTACACATATTAGCCATCGCTTCTTAGTCATATAAAACTATAAACTATACAATAATATACAATTTCAAGTAAATACTGAATATATGTATATGTAACAAAATAGGACATAAAAAGATAGCAGCAACAGTTTGTATTTACTTAGCACAATACAACACTTTAGGAAAATAGCCAGTTATAATGTATTTTAGAAATTCCAATATTGATTACATGAACTGTATTGAGAGTCAGACACACAATATCGCTTTTTTGTTTGGTTGTGCTTAGATAGGTAGTTTCAAAATGGAAATCGCTAGTTGTGAACATACTTTGGTTTAAGTGAATGTTATTATAGATGGTCTAAAGGCGTCACGTCGGGTAATCTAGGTGGCCAATAATGTTCCCAGTTACGTCCAATAACTTTGCCTCTGAACATTTGTTGGAGGGACTGTTTGACATCAACCGTGTGATGTATTGGTGCGCCATCAAGCTGATACCATAGGTCGTATTTAATATTTAAAGGCATATTATCTAAAACTTCACTAACCTCATTATTTTGAAAGGTTGAGACAACCGACGGATGATAAATTTTCCCTAAAGAAAAATGGCCCAATTATTTGGTCGTTGTGTATCCCATACAATACATTAGTTTTACAGGAATACTGATCACCACATTCAACTGTGAAATTGGGATTTTCTTGGGCCCACCATCGGCAATTTTGAGATCTTACCGTTCCATTTGAAGAGAACGTTGCCTCATCTGTCCATAAAATTTTATACGGAAACTTTACATTTTCTTCTCTCTCTCCTTGAAACCAGAATGAAATCCCCAAAAGGACATCAAAATCTCGTTTTTTAATGTGTTAATAAATTTTGGCTTGTAAGGCCAAAATTTATTCTCTAATAAAATTTTTCTAACACTTTCTCTCTTGTAATCGGTATTTTTCATAATATCGGTTATGCCCGTGTTCAATAACTTTTAAACAAATGTTAAGTTGGGCCATCATATTTACTTGGAGTGTGCTTTTTCTTAAATTGATTTGCTACGGATCCTGTTTCTCTGAATTTCGACATTATCCTTGACACAGTAGTATGTTGAACATTTTTTCCTAGATGCCGTTCATTAAAAATGTTAGCTACTTGCCGGTATGGTGTATTCTCACCACATATTGAAATTATTTCTATTCTTTCCTGAAGAGACATTATTGCAACAATAACTGTTAAAAATTTGACAAGTAAATCAACAATTCGACACTACCATAGCATGCATTTTGTTTGTCAAGACCTACTTAAAAATTTTATTCAACGTGATTAAGCATCCTTACCGCCCTAGTTAGTGTTTATAAATAATCTGTAAATACTGAATATTGAAATTTTAATGTTATTTCAACTCTAGTAATTTCATTAATACTTATTGCAGTTTTTGAATTGTGTCTGCTTTTTCAAAATTGAAGGTACTGACGTTTGTTAAAGAAAATAGCCAAGTGATTGAAACTTAGCACCAGTCATGTTAAAATTTTTATAGCACAATTTTAATTTCTTTCTAAAAATGTCCTCATAAGTAAAAATTTATCAGAAAAGTTAAACTCCATGATGAGTTTGTTATGTATACATGAATTGATAACAATTAACCGAACTTGTTTTTTAAAATAAAGGGGATATCTGTCAAAAATAAGCAAAACGTTAACTTTATCCTAGTTGCATGAAATTTGGCATATAGATATAAAATTGCCGTAGGCATAACTTTTTCAAGTAACTTTTTGTTAAATTCTATCTAGAAATGCACTTTTTCAATTGTTTTCAAAAAGAAAGTTAAATTTGACAAACACGGAACGTCAGTGGGTCGCAGTTGGCCGCATCATTTCAAGTTAAATTTAAAGCACAAACAAGTGCCGAAGTTAAACTTCATTGAAACTTTTGGAAAAAAAAGTTTCCCATGTGGTGCGCACTTTAATGGTGACACTGTATAATTTTAATTTAACACCGATAATATGCCTCCGCGGATGATGCATCAAGCAACAATTTCGTACAATCCACAACCAATAGCGGAACGAACGAATAAAACACCAATTGTAGGGGTAAGATGTATTAGGTCACTTATATACCGTAGCAGTAAATGGGGCATTCCTGAAGAAGTTTGGATTAGTCAATTTTTCGCATTTGTGGATATTCCGTTCTGGAGCTCAGGTTCATATCGCAAATCAACTCAAGAATTAGATCCAAAAGCAAGCCAATATAATGGAGGGATACCGTGAAGCATGAAAAGGTTACCTACTGCTATTGATTGTGAGATCGAGAGATGCATTTTTCATCGAGTCTGAAATCTGCAGGAGATAACTCCCAAACTTCTCCGGGTCAACTTTCTTCTTCCAGAGAGTTCTGTGACGCGGGTGGAATACAAACTTTTTCTTGAGTAAATGAGGCAAAAACTATCAGCGATGGCAGCGTTGTTAGTGATGGCATGAGATTCATCTTCCTGATAAGTGATATAATGAGGATGATAATTTGTCTAGTGAAATATGTGTCTCAAAGCCATAGTACTATGAATAAAATGAAGTTTCATCATCATAGTAAACAAGTTGAAACTCGAGATGTGATCCCTGGTTTACACAACGAGAATATTAAAACCACAGTCAAGCAGTATGATATGAATATTATATTTTTTTCCGAGTAGTAATCCTATCAATCCCATTGACTTTGCAGATGTTTTCTCGAGGTCCAATGAAATATTCTGAGAGCAAGATATGGGCAAAGAACTACAGTCACTTGCTGAAAACAATATATGGAAACTTGTCCAATACAAGTTGATCTTCAATATAAAAGTAGGAGTATATGGCAGAACACAACAATACAAGGCAAGACTTATAGCAAAGAGGATTCGTCATTGATGCAAAAACCTATTCGAAACCATTGAATTAGTATTCACGAAAAATGAGGTTGTATAATCTGAGCCGCAAAAACATTTAGAGTTTTAACAACATTATTGAGAGATGATGAAAAAACACTTGTATAATTGTCAAAAAAATGTAGGAGACGCTAAATTTCAACAAAACTCGTCATATTGTTAGAATCGATAATTGTCAATATAATCATTTAGAAGCCACCATGTTTTGATGGACGCTAAGAGGATATGTCACTTCCATCTGTCACATCAAAAATATTTAAATAGAGGACTGTAGTGGATTAGTGTTCACAGACACCTAGCATTAAAGTAAAACATGTTTCGGGCTTTTGACTCATCATTAGCATGGTACATCCAAATGCAAGGATAGGCACTTGGTTGCCAAAAGAAGTACAGATGCACGTATCCATCAGCAGAAGCCACTGTAATAACAAATTCAGCTAATCGACAGTGAGTTCAGCAAGTATATACATATTCCGTTAATTTATGGCTCATGAAGTAATCAATTCATTTCAGTCTCATAGATTTTTTTTCCACTATTTTTGTCTGCCAGAAAATATCAGAAACAAATATTTATATTCCATAAAAACTAGCTTTTGAACAGTTCTTCCATATTCATACAAACACCCTGGAAAGCATGGGAGTTCACCTCTACTTGCAAAATTTTTAAAAGACGTGTGCTGTTATGTTTTTGAACTCTAAGATATTGGTTTCTACATTTTTGAGACTTCACAAATATTGATGATGTTTTTTCAGAGACCAACGTCGGGAAACAAGAAGTCAATCCGAACAGCTAAACGAAAGACTAATGTACCGGGTCTGATAAATTCACTAGTTAATACCATATGAAACCTCCCACATAAAAATAATGATTAAACCTCTTAAATTATGCCACGCCAATTATGACGCCAATTATAACATAATTGACTGCTTCATCTCATGATGTCATCCAGATTGGTGCTGAAGGGGCAATAAGGCAAGTGTCTTATCTCGAAACATCGGATGTCCATCAGTGAGGTTGACATACAGTGTTCCTACAAAAGTAGCTGTTTAGAAAGAATTTTTAATGTGTATATGAAAGTAGCTGTTTCAAAAAGGCTTCTTCTTTCAGATTCTGCCTGAAAATAACTCCTTTGAATGATCTTCACATCTTTGTATACACTTATCTGAATGTGACAGATCTGAATGTGACAAATCTTATCTTCCAGGCAACCGTCTGGGAAATGATTACTGTTATAGTTCTACGATATATTGGGCTCTTAGAAGAATCTGGTATGTTTTTGATAGCTATCTAAGTGGTCGAAAGCAACGAGTTGCACTCGATACTAGGGTTTCTCAAACAAAAGAACTGACATGTGGGGTTCCACAGGGATCCATTTAGGGGCCAATTCTCTATATAATTTTCACAGCGTTTTTCAAAAATGTTGTCTCGCATTGTTATCAACAGATGTATGCAGATAATACTCAAGAGTATTCCTTACACCCTTCAGACATAGTGAATAGTTGTCAGAAAATTAACAAAGACCTTGATGGAATTTTCAAAATATCCAAAGATCATTCTCTCTCATTGAATCCGAACGAATCTAAGGCAATGCTGTTCGGGAGGCGAAATGACAGACTTCTTCACCAAAAAAATATTTGTGATACTATCAGTAACATTCCTGTACAGTTTCGTGATGTGGTGAAGAATCTTCGGCTCTGGATAGATTACTTCTCACTATTCAAAAAGCATGTATCGGAATGCATTCGTTGAAGTATATGGAAAGTAAAAATTTTGTTTGGATCTCGTGCAACTTTGAATTTGAATCTTAAAAAAAAATACTTTGCGAGTCTCTAGTTCTTTTTACCTTCACCTATTGCGATACGGTCTATAGCTCTTGTCTAACGGAAATATCTACGCAAAAAATCTCGAAAATCCAAAAGTATTGTAAGTCTATGTTATCGTAGGCATCAACCTGTCAGTCATAAGCTGGGTGGTTAAATATGAAATCTCGCCGAAAACTTCACTGCTCCACCTTATATCATAAAATAATTACTCCCTCCTACTTTTATAGAAAGATTGTGTTCCGCACTGACGTTGACAATCTCAATATTAGATCGAAAGGTACACCACCAATCCACAAATCATCATTATTTGAGAGAAGTTTTTACTATAATATATCGACCACTTACACTATTCCAAATGGTTTTAAGAATATGAAAGTCTCTTCCTTTCGAAAACATTTGTTTGAATTTATAAAATCCTCTAATATCTAGAAAGCGGTTATTGGAATCAGCACATATAACTATAGTTTATCCCAATTTTGATTAGTTGTAAGCGATCTTTTGTTCTGCTTGTCCAAAGGTTGAGTGGAAGACCATCTTTATGCACTCCAGACTCCAGGTGCTCAAGATGGACTCCGCTTTTTCAGTTTGCATTGGAAATGTAGCGTATTTGATAGATCTTATCCTTTTTGTAATCATGTATTCTACTGAATAAAGAATATTATTATTTGTCTCTTTTTGATATAATTCAAAATGAAGGCAGTAGAGTCAAAAAATAAAATTCGACAGTTCTAGTTTTTTATGAATATTTTAAAAACATCCACTGATATTCTCGATCTGGAAAGATATTACACTAGTTCCACAAAATAGAAAACTTTTGTTCAATTCAACCAACCATGCAGGTTTTACCGTTTCCGAGATATTAATAGTGGGATCAGCTAAAAAACGGCATATATACAGGGTGTCTCATATAAAATTCCGCAGGCAAATATCTAAAAAATGAAAAAGAATATCTATATTTCGTCAAAGCAGATAATTTTGATGTCAAAGGATCCTCTTATTTACGTAGAGATCCAACACTAGGCGTCATCCGTTAGGGCGTCTGGACAACGACGCCAATTTTTTTGAATAATAACCCAGTATTTTCAATTGGTTTTTGAATTTTGCATTGAATTCTGAATTCAGCCATATAGCACACTTGTAGTTTTTCTTGAATACAGATGAAAAAAGAGCAATTTAATTGCGTATCATAAACAGGGCCATGAATAAGTCAAAATAAATGCAATAATGTATTTATCGATCTGTCAGAAGACTTGTCAGATTTGACGAGAGTATATTCAGTTTTGTGTTGGTTTTTTCGTAAAATTGAAAAATGGTTCAATTTTCAAATGCAGAAAAGTTGGATATGATATGTATTTATGGCGAAACAAGGATGAATTCAAAAGAAGCAGTGAGAATATACGCTTATCAGTGTCCTCACATAAAATTACCGTCAGACAAAACATTCGCTGGCTTAGCCAAATCTTTGGTACGAAATGGATGTTTTAATGAACGGAAGCGAAAAAACCAAAAACGGCTACTGATGATAATCACAGTGTTGCAGTGCTAGGTCAAATGGTGTTGGAACTATATATATCTACCAGACAAGTAGCAATGCATTGTAACATTTCGAAATCATCAATACAACGTATTTTGTCAAAAAACAAATTCCATCCATAAAATATACATTTGGTTCAAGGACTACATCTAGGTAATAATCTTAATGTTTTATTTTTAATAACTAAAATATATTCCCATATTCAGGAGATGCTGCTAGAAGATTGAACTTCATCCATTCCACCCGTATTCATGATGATGATCAGTTTCTGAAAAAAAAATTATGGAGTGATGAAAGCCGTTTCCATAACAACGTTATAATAAACAAACATAATTGTCACTATTGATCTGACGTGAATCCTCATTGGGTGCAAGAAACGAGATTTCAGTATGTGTGGGGAGTTAATGTTTGGTGCGGAATCATTGATGGTTATTTGATAGGACCTCATTTTTTCGAAGGAATTCTCAATGGGGAAGATGTACTTTGTTTTTCTACATGTGTTGCCGAATCTCTTGGAGAGTTCACCAATACAAACTCGACTGAATATGTGGTTTTAACAAGATGGGGCACCTCCACATAATAATAGAATAGTTACCCAATATTTGGATGATAGTTTTAATGAGAAATGGATTGGAAATAAGGATCCAATACCATGGCCAGCTCAAAGTCCAGATATTACTACACTACATTTCTTTTTGTGGTGATATATCAAAGACTTAGTTTATAAGCGACGTCCACAAAATGTAGAGGATTTGAAAAATAGTATCACAAATGATTGTGCTTCCATAACGGGAATTACAAAAAAGGTGCAATATGTGTATTCTACGTGAAGGGAGGCAGTTCGAACACTTACTAAAATGACTCTTGTTATCACTAATTGATTTCGTTATCATCATGTTAGTCGAGTTATGGCCAAAGTAACATATTTTTTGGTAATTTGTAACATTTATTTTAATTTTTACAGAAATACACAACTAGATAAAATCGAACAGACAGTGAAATCATAACTGATGGATTCATTTCATTTAACTCGTATTATTGCATTCATTTTGACTTATTCATATTCATGGCCCTCTTTATAATATGCAATAAAATTGCCTTTTTTCATCAGTATTCAACGAAAACTACAAATGTGATATATGGCTGAATTCAGAATTTAATGCGGAATCCAAAAACGGATCGGAAAATTTAGGTAACCATTTGAAAAAATTGGCGTCGGTGTGGCGACGCCCTAATGGATGACGCCTATTGTTGGATCTCTTCGCAAATAAGGGAGGACCCTTTGACATCAAAATCATCTGCTTTCACGAAATATGGATATTCTCTCATTTTTCAGATATTTGCCCGCGGAGTTTTATATGGGACACCCTGTATATAGGGTATTTCATTAAGCGCTTACTATCTTTGAATTTAAATAAAACAAAGTGTGAGATATCATCGAAATTTTTTATCCTTCTGATAGGTCTATTGACGTCATTTAATGTATAATATAACATTGTTCAAATGTCCGCCACGGCTTCTTTGAATAGAGCGCATCCGAAACGTCCAGTTTTCCATGACTCTGGCGCATTAGTCAGGCTCAATTCAACCGATGACATGGATTATGTTGGCTTCGAAGTTCGCTGTGAAACCCCACTCAGAAACTCCACAAGAATATGTCTAACGGGATCAAATCGCACAATCTCAGTGGCCAGTTCACATAACCTTCACGTGAGATATGACCATGCCCTCAAATCACTCGTGCAGAATATTCAATGTGGCATGAGCTGTGTGGCACGTAGCGCCGCCCGTCAAAAAAATATGGACCGATGGCGCCGCCAGCCCAAAATCCACACCAGTGACTTTTTGGGATGCATTGGACGCTCTTGGATCTCATGTATTTTTTTTTTCATCGCTGAAGATTACTTTTTGATAAAAACTAGTGTCAGTTGCCAACTGCTCTGGAGCCCATTCAGCGAACACACATCGTTGTCTAAGGTCGTTTACGTTCTGTTTGAGTGCAGGCCTAAGTCACGACGCAAAATTCGCCAAATTGTGATCTGTGAAAGGCCGAGTTCTTGTGAGTGACGCGAAATCGACTACTTTGGATTCTCCTGCACGCTCTCGCAGATATCGGCAGTGTTTTTGTCAAATCGTGCGTTTCGTCGACGTACGGGTGTTTTGTCCATCGTTCACTGAACCAGTGGACTCAAATTCATCCATCACTTTGCAAACAGTTCTCTCGGTAGGGCGATTATGGCGACCCTAAAATGGGTCAAGCGCGCGGTACGTTGCCCGAACATAACACCCAATGTGATAAAACAATTCTATTATTTGCACGTGTTGTTGAATGTTATATCAATCCATGGTTATTGGGCAAAGAGACTGAATGAATGGCAACGAATTTGACAGATATAGCTTAATTAACATGTCTGTTTACAATTGTCGTAAGTCCCTTTTGGAAAATCCTACATATCCTATACACAAAATTTTGATATTTTTTCTAATAAAGAAATTAGCAATTGATTCAAGTATACTATTGTTATGGTCATACTTCTAAGAAATTGTGTGATTTGCTTGTTTGAGTATAAAGATTGTACAAGTAATAGGATGGTAAGTCGATGATATGACAATCTTCATATATGGGTTGTAGCCAAAAATTTTGAAGTTTCGCGATCTACTATTAACTTAATAAAGAGTTATTGCTGTAAGGGCAGAATTCTTCGGGAACCAAAATGTATACTACACAAAACTGCAGCTGCGTGCATTTCTTTCCATTTTTTATTTGAATTCTACTCGAACAAATTCCTTCATATAATTCAGAATGACACACGCGTATACGCAAGGAGATATAGGAGTTAAATAAGTTACGTAAAACCTCTCCTTGTGAACGTTGTACCACCGACGCGACGCCGACGCTACAAGTGGCGCCTTACTGTGGAGAAATATAGTATCATCTACCTCACTTGGAGTAATGTGTACTTAAAAAGTCAGAAAGTTAATTAATTCTTTTAAGCAGTTTGAAATGCGCTTGAGCACGATTTCCCTTTTGAATGATAATGTGAAAAGTTGGGAACTCCTTTGGCTTTATTTATTGGATTTCCTCTTTAACTTCAACAGCTGCAACAGCTGTTTTGAGGTTTGTTTGGAGAATCTGATTACTTTATTTAGTTTCCATCCTATTCAATAATTGCAATCCCTTCACTTGGAAAACATTTGATTTTTCATTCATGAGTATTTTGTTGTCTGAATTATTTCCACCAATTACAAGATTGGTATAATGAGAACATAGTTGATGTTCATCTTGTCACACAAAACATTCATCATATTTTATTCTGCCTCTTTTGAATGGCAATAAGAACCAATCTTATTCAAAATATAAAACAGAAGTTATTTGGTCATTTTTTTAAATAATCAGATTATCACATTTTTCAACCCACTTTGAATGAAACAGGGTCGTACTGAAATACGAAATATACTAAGAATAAATAAATACCAAAATAATGAACCGAGTTGACAAACTCAGAATCTGACTCAAAACAACAAAAACAGTATATGAAAATGTCTCTTTGAAATAGATTTATATTTTTATTGAAGGGTAGTGATTGGTACTTTCATCGTTTGAACCCTTTTATTTTTATATTACTATTAGTTCTCTTAGACAACCTCTATCATTGGATCATACAAAAACGTTGCGTACGTTAAATTTCTGAAATCCAACTGAATCCATAGATGTGAATATTTTATCTAACATTATTCAAATAATTTCTCAGTTTCAACAACGGAAATTTTCCAAATTTGCTAAACTGAGGGAATATTTAATTTTACTCAAACTACTACAAATACATTGCCATTTATTATAGAATCAAATGAAGAAAATATACTACAGACTTCCTCAGATACCACTTTGAAACATTTGCTGAAGTAGACAGAATTCAACCCTCATTTAAAGAAGGCATTAAGGAAATATTAATTGAATGCAGGAATGTAACACAATTTCATTTTTGATTTTAACCTCCCCAATTAGGTCTACGTCAGAATATCCACTAATATTGTTATTTGGTTAAAATGATATGACACAATGATAATTTGGATGACGATTTTGCATCTCAATGAGTGTTCTTGGAATTGAATTTTATCGTTTGTTTTTATTTTTACGATTAGAATATTCAGGAATTTCGTTGATATTCAAAGCCGAACTCAAACACGGATCGAACTGCTGAGAATTGTACCCCATTTTGTGATATTCTTACTTTTTGATAGACCTGTATACATTCATATTTTATATCTTCTTACATGAGCTATGTGGAACATAATATAAACTCCCTATGGTCACAATTCAGTCTTATCTATGTTTTCCTAGGTTATCGCATTTTGTTTGCCTGATATACTTATCTTTTACCTACACTGGTGGACTCGGCACAGGTACAGCCTGATAAAAAGTTCACTACTATGTTTACATAATTTCGAAATATGTGAATGAAGAATTATATTTCCATTAATGCTTATAGTTTCTTTATGCATGTATTCAAACCAGGTATCATTTTAGTCAAACAATTTTTTTGTTTTATCTGATTAATCATATTCAAAAAACAAACGAAATTCATTGGTGAACCAAATGTTTCAATTTCATGTAAAACGTTTGCTCTTTTTTCACTTGTCTTACGAATATTAAGTACTGAAAATCGATAGTTCTAATTTATCAGTGATTTGCAACTATGTGGTGAATATTTTTAGGAGACACTACTCTTTTGGGAAGCTTTCTACTCCTCCATCAGTAAGAAAAGTCGGGAACTTTCAATCAACGGAAGAAATAAAATATCTGCAATATGAAGAAGTAGTGGAAAGCTTCCCAAAAAAGTAATCTTTCTCAAAAATATTTCCATTTTGAGACAGATTGAAATAGTGTTTGATATGTAATCTCTGAAAATTCAGAAGTGAGTCAGTGTCTGAGGTAAATGAAAGTGAAAGTGAAATAAATATCATTATTTCCGTTGATCATAGTGGCTATATATCAAAGTACACCAACGGTATTGCGTTTTGTCAAAAATTGAATATGTGAAATTTTCTGCTTAATATCGTGATGGACAAACACTATTTCAGATTTCTTAAAGAGATCTGTGAGTGTGTTTTTCAAAATGAACACTAGAGGAACACAGTAAATACTTCTCATGACCTTGAATCCTGATAACCTCTCAGAAGAACCTTACAAAACATTATATTCGTGTCATCCATGCAGTCTAATATTACTGTATTGGAAACGCCTGGTAACTTCGCCCTACAAATTTGAAAGTTGTTACTGTCGGCTACTTCATATTTTGGCCTCAAAATGACTTTTGTCAAAGAAATTCAGTCTCGAAAATTTCAATAGCGGACGACTAGAATAAAAAACTTGCAGCGTTGCAATGGATACAGGAAAGACTTTTCTTCAGATAATTATTTTTTCAAATTATTTCATCACTCAGTTCATATTCCGAAACAATTTTTTTCACGAATAATTGTGCACGTGTAATTTACCACTAGTCTTCATTAGACCTTATTGATACATTGATACATTATGAGTTTAATTTAATCAAAATGAAAGCAATATGGTTGGAACAACTTATCAAGTACTTGAAGATTTTTTCCAGATGTTCAGCTAAAGTATATAAGTATACTTATACGTATCGATATACTGGAAAACAAACGACACAATGTCGTTGTTCTGTATTCTGTATTCAATGTCAATGTTCTGTATTCTTCATTCACCCTTTCTTCCCTGATAAAAAATGTAAAAAAAACTTAGGATATTCTATACACCAAAACTTCAATCTATTGAAAACACTTTTACCTTACCAGAACAAAACTGCTGCATCTAAGTTAGCATTATGAGGATACGAGTTGAACAACCAATAAGTACTGATGGCGTTCCAATGATTGAGAATGATTTTCTTTAAAATTGACAGAAAACTCAAAAAAACTCTGATAAGTCAAATAACAATGAGTGCCTCTACGCGAACGAAGTAATTGCCTGAACTGGGCTTCGACATCGATCGCTGAAGAGGAAATCGTTATATGGCTCTCTGTGCAGCTTTCATTGTAAAGGAGCAACTAAGTTACATCGAGCCCAAAACCCAACTTAGAAGTTCAACAGTTCAGTCAGATGAAAATATATCATGGGTTTAACCAGATCCACAAAAACACAAGCCCAATATAAGACCTGAGATCTACTCATATAAATCTCTGCAAGACGAATCTGGCTTTAGTATAACTTCTAGAATTGGTCAATAGGAATGTAAATAACTCATTTGTAATGAAACCATTCGAATAGCGATACACAAGATCAACATTAATCTAGTAGTAATGAAAATATATCCTTTCGCACGAAGCAAATCAAATAATGAGGATCAAAATCCTAAATTGATTAGTCAGGCACAAAATCAGTTACAAATGATGAGGATCACAACCTGTGCAATGTAGGTAGGTACATTGTATTCAATCGTACCATGGCGCTTTGACAAGCTAGTCGTTTTTCTGAAAAGTTATAGACATATCTCTATTTATGAATGTGGTAAACCAATCCTCTTCTGCAATCTTCTTCTGTATCCAGAAAATTGGTCGTTTGAGTTATATTCAATGGTTGGTTTGCACTTCTTTTGAAGTTAACCCAAAATAAATTCCAACACAGAGCATTCAATACCTCGCTAAAATGATTTCTTGTACATTTGTGAAAATGTTTCTTATGCTTCGTATTACATTTTCATCGTCATTTATAACGAAGTATAAGTAACACATAGTGGCAAGGTTAAGTTGTTAGAAACTCAAGTTTCTAAATGCACAAAATGGAAGTATAGAAACATATGATTAAATTGTGTTTTTCAGCTGATTTCCCCAAAGACATACCTTTCTTCAGTCCTACATATAGTTCCAAATATTGTGATACATCACTCCGCTCTATAGAATTCGTTTTCTTGAGATTTTGAAGTCGGTCGGTATAGCCGGGCGGTTCGACGTGGGTGCTTTGTTCACTTAGTCAATCGGTCAATGTGTGAGTCGATGGTTCAAGCTCCAGGCTGAACGTTCGATTTTCACTTGCCATCGTCCAACTCGTGTTAGGAATCACACGTTAAAAGGTAAGACCTCGGTAGTCATTAGCTCGCACAAGTTTTGACTTCTGAGGGTTGTCGTTCGTAGGGGTGCAATAGCTAATTAACGGAAAAACATATTCTAAACATATATTTTTTTCAAGTCAACAATACATAGGGACCATTGAAACAAGGTTGTTTGATATGTTTCATCCAGCTCCGACAAATTTTTTACAGCCGTACCTGAGGCATTATTTTGAAAAAGTTTCGTCAAAACTTCCAATAAAATAAAATCAATGAAGTGATTGAAAATGTTTCTTGGTAAATGTTACAAGTTCCAAATCCCATTGTCTGAAATGGTACGACATCTATGGAATAACAAATGGAATAAAACTGAATCAAATGATAAAATTATTGATAATATTAATGATATAATCAGAACGAAATATTCGGTTGCGTAAGAGCGCCAGTAAATAAAGTTGCTGAATGGAAAATTATAATAAACGTAACTTTTCAATTGCAAACTATAGTTTACGATTGAAAAGCAAGAAACAATAATTAAAATATTCACGTATGTAGGCAAAACGTAAATTACTCCTCTCATATAAATCTCATGTGCTAATAGAGAAACGGAACACAGACAGACTAATTTTGACAGGAATATCGCGTACACCTCTCAATGTATGTGCCCCAATCCTTTATATTTTTTAAATTATCAGTGTTTTTTCAATCTTACCCTCTTACAACTGATCCACATGTGTAAGATTTGATTAGTATAAGAACTGAATCAAAACTATTTGATAGTCACATGTAACTTTTTGAAATTTTGAGTGAACGAGTTGGGGAAAACGATACTTTTTTTAATTTTTCTGGACGAGTGTACCTTCTTTCTTTCTGAGACATGTAGTTTTTTGCCACAATTGTTGTTACTGGGCTTACAGTGGACTGATTTGAATAAATTTCCTTCCGATCTTTTTTTTCTGTAAATTTCGCAGGTAATATGCCATTCATTCGTTGAAGGGAAAATTATGATTCAACAAGACGGTGCTCAACAATTCAAACGACAGATTTAGCGGCCGCTAAATAGGATGAAGGTTTTGATTCAGCTGTTTAACCATCTCGGTCACCCGACTCAAGTTCTTCTGATTTTTTGTGAAAGAACGTAAAAACGAAATAAGTCGCACTACACCTGAAACATTGTTATATCTTGCAGCTTGTCAGAAATTAATTGTATATACTTGGCTACCAGTCTCAAAAAAAGACATGAAATGTTGCAGAGTTGAATTGACTGATATCGAAGAACACCTTGTATTGAATCGAGTATTTCAAAAGTCACAACTTTGACATATTTCTAATTTCTTTTGACATGAGGTGAAAATAAAACGAATAAAAGTGAGAAAACATCTTATTTTTTTCAGATAATGAAAGGTGGAAGTCCCTTAAAATGTTAATAAAATTTTATTTGCTAGTCAATTTCACTATTAATCAAATCAAGAAGTATGTAGTTGAACAACCTTGTTTTTTTTTACTACTTCATAGGAAAACGTTTAGCGAAATTTAGTATATACAACAGTTCATTTGGATAGTGAAAAAAGAAATAGATTTTCTTGAGACTTTCAATATAATTCCAGTCAGTTTGTGAAGCAATAAATCTCGAGGCAAACTTTGTCAAGTAGTGCTTCGCGAAACAAGCGTTTTATCACATATAGCATACACACCGGAGCCGACCGGAATATCGTATCCGGGAGGCCAGCGGGCAAAATCCCCACTCCGGTATCATATGCGCGGCGCATCATCCCCTTCTACATGGGGTGCTTAGGACCGCTGGCTAGTGAGTAGCCACGAACACATGCGATCTTACTCGACGATGGGCGATGGGACGGCCGAGAATCGCCTGACAAGCTAGCCGTAGAACACACGCGTGTGGACCTGTGACCACACAGCATCTTGGTCCAGGAAGATCTTATGGACATACGTACGAGATCATATTTTGACCCTTTGACTCAGCCGATACCAATAAATGCCCTTTGTGATAAAAATATTTTTCGTTTTCTGTTAAATGTGTTTGAACTTTGTTGAGTTTGTGGACTTCTTCGGTGTAGTGTTGACTTGGTGGAAATGATTTAGTGAAAAGGATTTTTGTTTTATAATGGACAGCTGATTTTCTCGGTAAAAAGGACATTTGAAAAATTTCCAAAATGAGAATCAAAATGCCAGCCGTTCGGATTGCACAAGGTGAGTTGTATTTCTTTACTAACCGTGATTACCTAATTGTCAAGATGGCAAAAATATATTTGCTACTATATATTCATTATTTTTTATTTCTAATCGCGGCTCATTCAACCAGCATAAAAGAAACATCCAACTCAAGTCAAGTATTTAATAATTGATATATATCTGAATATCTCCTGGAAAGAAAATAGTACAAGAAGGGAGAAAAAACATTACTCACGCTTCTGCACTTCCACGTGACCTCAAATTTCAATTAATTATTCGCGGCGTCATGCCAGACAGAGTAATACCTCTTTAAGCTCTAATAACAAAAAGTTTTAATGATTTTTTAGCAAGTAGACTTGCGCGCGTTTTTCGTCTTGCAGTTTCTTTCAGTTCTCTTCAGATTTCGTCAGAGGTCACATCGACTTATGTTGATATATTTTAATTGGTTTCTTTTTCATGTGTTGGGATTCAAAGTGTGAATTTAACAGGTAGTTACTGGAATAATTCTGCAGGTGGCGAGTGACAAGTGTTTTCCGATAATGTCATTGGTAGTTGTTTTTGTGTTTGTGTTGTGAGTGGGGGAAAACCGTGGCTTCCAAGTTTTGATAAATTTCTTACCAAAAAAATCATAATAATTTTAATTACCAACAATTTGTCATGTTCTCTCTTGCTTCCTCAGATTTAGTAAACAAATCAAAATTAGATTTCTAGAAATAATTTGTAAGTGATCAAAATTAACATTATCCCATTTTCTGTATTTTTGATATAGCTTCTGATATGAATCGGTATATGAATGAAATTTGACCAAACTCAATAGGTATATACTGATAGAATTGATAAACATACATATAATACATATACTATCATTATTATTTCATCTATTTTATTGAAAACAAAAGTTGAAAAATTCAGATAGGTGTTTTTTATTTATGCAGATTTTATAGTTCATGTTTTGAATAATACAGCTATAGAGAGATTTTTTTTGATTCGAAATTAGTGAACGGATGAGTTAGGAGTAATACGCAACACAAAAAATATTTTATCAATTCTGTTTGATTCACACATTACCCGTTTGCTATTCATCAATTTGCGACGAATATGATTTGATTTTTTTGTTTTGTAACATAGGGACTTGAACATTATCACTCAATTGTAAGTGTAGGTTCATAGGAATGATGCAACGAAATACCTAGATTGAGGATTGGGCAGTTTGTTAGCCATATAGACGAACCTATTCATTCAGTAGGCATAATTTTCCGCAAAAATTCCATTGAATTTCAAATCGAAATGAAAAATGAAATCACATAAAACATTCACAAGACCGTGGAATCCCGTAAAATCCAAACTGGGCTATCAAACACATTCCGGAAAAGATCATTGATTTCAATTTCAATAGTCAGCCGGTACGAATAATTTTCCACAAAAATTTCAAAAATTTCTCGAGTTCAGATGGTATTAAAATAATAACGAAACATGTAGACAATTGAAGTGTAATCTCACCTTAAACGTCAAACTTATGAGGTAATGATCATTATTATTTTCAACTGGATTCAAAAATTCCTTTTCAACAATGACCCTTCAAATTTACATTCTTCCAACTATATATAAAAAAGAGATCGCGTGCCATCAAATATAATTACCATATTCAGCTATCTGAATGAGGTACGTGGACTTCAATTCTTAAACGAGTGACGCATCTTCTTTTAATAACCCTCTTGCCACTGATAGTAAACTATGACGCGTGTCCACTGCTACCTGTACCAAACAGGACAGTTTTTTATCGAAAGGCAAAGGGGGTAAGGGTAGAGTTGAGAAGTCAAGATTGTCCAACCCTTTACCTCGTTCGCACGGTAATAGTGGTCACCTTATGGCACAAACATATTTTTTTTCAGGAAGAACGAAGACATGGGTCCTAACGGTCAGTTGATTACTGGCAATTGTTGGTTAGAGGTTTTGAAGGTATTCTTGTCTTATTAATATTCATTGACCGCTTAAGGAAATACCTATCTAAATTCAAACGTTTGGGGCTAATATAAATGTGTTCGGTAATCGACTTAAAATTTATGCCAACGTTGCTTCAATATAGCTTTCAATATACTGAGAACCTAAAATATTTTCTGACAGGTAGAACCGAATGATCATTTGATTTGTTAATGTTATCATCAATATTGTATTTCTCATATATCATAAAAAATAGCAGGTTTAATCCAAATGAAAGCACAATTACGAAAATTCTTGGATCTTGAAGAAATCATTGTGACCACACAGTTACAATTTTACCGTTTGTCTTCACAAAACATCGTTCAATCACATTTGATTTTATTTTGTTTTCATTTGATCCTGTCATCAGAATTCACCAAATGCACCATATCATCATTACTTCCAGTGTAGCAGTCCACTGCAATAATTCCTCTGTAGCATTGGACATTCATCTTTACGGTGGTGTCTTCGTTAAATCATCAAAACATCAAGTAGTCTTGAGTAAAACTAAATTTTTTGTTGGAGATAGTTTTCGAGACTTGGTTTTTGAATCATTAATTTATGTCAGTTCACACAAATAAAACTACAGTCGGAATTCTAAGTTGATGGAAGTTATTTCAAATCCCTGTCCAAATTTTGCTTAAAAAAATGTGGCTGTCTGAATTTTTCATTTAGACGGGTGACCGGTTTTTGAGCCGCGATATCTTTCAGTCATGCTTAGGATACGCATGTTAAAAGGTAGGACCTTGTTAATTTTCATGTCGTTCCAGTTTTGATTTTTGAGGTTTTTCATATCGAAGAGCGGTAGAAAATGAAATTGAAATAGATAGAAATAGATTCAGGAAATAAAACCATTTTCATCAACAAAAATTACCCCTCATACACAGTTTCCCTTTATTGAAATAGAAATGAAAATCGATCATTTTCCTACGTTTCTTCATTTGATCAAACGTGTGGACTATATTACACTAGCGACTCGCCCTGGTTCTGCACGGGTACAATGCCAATTCTACATATACATATAAACTCGTGCGATCGCTGCTGATCATAAAGTGCCATAAGGCGAAGTGCGGCCTTCGATGAGCTATTTATAGGCACGCGTCACCGGTCTCCCGGCCGGTACCGCCGCAACCGCTACGTCCTTGCATTTTGAATCTATAATATCTTTAAAACTATTCATTTTAGTTACGTGTTGTAAAGGGGCCATACTGATTTATACTGAATACATTTGATGTATAAAAAATCTGTTTAAAATCCGATTTTCCGTTAACCAGCTGTCGCACCCCTACGAACGACAACCCACAGAAGTGAAACTTGTGCGAGCCAGGGATTAACGAGGTCTTACCTTTTACCGTGTGATTCCTAAAACTTACTACTTTATTGGATTACTGCCTATTGCATAAAATCGCTCGAGGATAAAAAATGGTTATTGTGGGTTATCTCTAAGACATATACTATCGGTGACGTTTTTAAGGTGTACGATACTGTAGTACTTTTTTTAATCTACCTATATTGTAGGGTTCAGCCAGCGTTTGCAAACAATGTGTTCATTTAGGACATCTCATTAGAAACCTTTGAAATTATCAGTGAAATTATCTAAGCATACATAGGGACAGCAGAAAGAGCCTTTGTTTTATATTGTATAGTGAAATCGATAGATACAGTTTAGTTGGTCTAGTAAGTAATCTAATTTAAAAAAAATGTAATTGATATATATTCAAGTAATACTGTGAGATCTTCACCAAACAGTTCACAATATCGCAACACATGTTTCACCATACAATAGCTTCCTCAGACGTGTTCATACTAATTTAATTGAAAATCATCATAATGAACAACTTTTATTTGTCGAAAGAAGAGTTTGAAACAGGCTCCCTTTCCCGAACATAAAATATAATGCAGTGAAAATTTCAGATTCATGTATTTCCTACTTGAATTCTCAAGAAGAAATTAAAAACGGATTGGGTCAAAAGTAAGTCGATCCATTAAACCTTTTACTGCATCCATCAAGGTTTTATTGTGACTCACATCAATCTGAAATCTACCAAATAAATTCACCTTCCTAACGAAGTCGATTGTTTGGTGGATTATTTTTCAAGTCAGATGATGAGAGTAAAATTCTGCCCAAATTTGATACGGAGCAAGTAAAAATATATATGCCCTGTTGTTTTATCATCTTCCAAACAGATATACATACAGCTCGACGAACCTTCCGACAGTATGATGATTCAAACGTAGATCATCCAAAATTATTTGGTGATATTCTGGTGAGAATGTATAAATTCCTTGAAATTTCCAGTACATTTTGCCAGAAGTATGAAACCCTTTTCGCATTCTAAATAGTGATTCAGCTGATGGGTTTGATAATTGCCAATGACAGGTTCTGGTCTGACAAAAACCTTCATCCCCTTCCAGGCCAGTGTGGCTTCAACAACTCATTAAGTTTCTCCTCTAATGGATTTTCTTACTAAACATGAGCCAAATGCTTCCAAGTCTCTTGGCCGAAAATATTTTATTGACTCATATGTTTTGTTTATTGTTGCTATTCGGCGTAGATTACCACCTGAAGTACGGTCGCATAGGACCCTAGGCATGTCGATATCTTTGTTCTGGGCTTGTGACTGTATATGTCTGCATTCAAACCTGATTTCTGAACAGTTTGGGAAGCAACAGACACATGGTCTTAATATTTTCTCCTTGCGAATAATTCAGTCCTCTATCTCTAGATAAGGCAAGTCGTTCTTGACTGTCGAAGCATTATATCGGAGGTCATTTCGAAAATGATGTGACTTTCAATGTCAAACAGTACTATGCTAAAATCTTCATTAGCCTGTTTGATCCAGTTGGAAATATGCATAATTTTGTATGTTGTCAATCCAGCTTGCCTTTTCAGAAAGTGTAGACAGGAGATAGTTTTGACAGGATATTCATGGCCACTGATGGTGTGATGCAGATGACACCGAAAATAGCCCGGTTGTATACATAAGACTACTTTGCCTGAGTTTGGACTGACATTGATTCATTTTCCCAGGTATTATCAGAAGTTATATTTCAATTAGGAATCACACGTTAAAAGGCAAGACCTCGTTAGTCCTTAGCTCGCACAAGTTTTTCAACTTTTGAGAGTTGTCGTTCGTATGGGGGCGACAGCTGATTAACGGAAAAACAGATTTTAAACAGATTTTAAACAGAATTGTGGAATTGGTCGCGGTGGTAGTGCACCCGACTCACAATCGGAAGGCCGTGGGTTCGATTCCCGCCTCGACCAGATATTTTTTTCTCGAGAGAATTTATCTGGTTGAAGCTGGGATGATTCTGCAAACGTGTTAGGAATCACACATTAAAAGGTAAGACCTCGTTAGTCTATGGCTCGCAAAAGTTTCTCAACTTCTGAGAGTTGTCGTTCGTATAGGGGCGACAGCTGATTAACGGAAAAACAAAATTTAAATAGATTTTGCCTCTCATGATTTCGAATTGAAAGGAAAGATATTTTCAGGAGAGATTAATTTGCAAAAAAGAAGAAAGCCAAAAAGCTTGTTTACCTTATGTGGGTCTTCTAAATACTTAGTTGATTTTTAAACAATTCAAACTTGTCAACGCTTATTTATAAGTAAAGATTTATATATTAATTTGATTTTGGCATTCAACATGATACCAGTAGTATGATTCGAGCTCTTTCACGGCGGTGGAGAAAATAGTTCAGTTATCTTTTGATTAAAGTAGGTACAATCCAGGCTTTCACCAAGCTTGAAGTCATCAGCAATGACAAATGAAAGTTACGCGTAAACGAAGCATGGAATGTCATATTAATTGCTTTTCCCAACCAAACTGACTTACGGTCAAGTACACATATTTGATATTTATTCATTATTCGATTTTTCTAAAAATTTAAATCTTTCAAAAATCGGTTTCTTGAGACTCCAAATTTTCTTTTCCTTCCTTCGCGTCACAAAGGAATTATTCATTTTTTACTGAGAAATATCAAGCTGAAACATGAATCAAAATATCAAATAATTTCCAACATTATAGAAAATTAAAAAATTGAAAATGTTTCAAAGAAATATCTAGGTGTATTTTCAAATAGTTCACTGCATTTCAAGAAAAATTGGACTTTCATCAAAACAGGAAAATACTTACTAAATAAACCAACATTATTAATATTTAAATCTATCATGAAGCCTCATTTTCAATATTGCAATATGCAAGTTTTGGGTAAAATCATTAATTGTTATAAGAGTTTGCGAAATTATAATAATTAGAAATGAAAAAAAGAGAAAATTCAGTAAAACTCAGAATAATGTGATCAAAGTTCAAGTAATATTGATTTCTGAGTAATAATTTCTGTTAAAATCTGTTTTTTCGTTAACCAGCTGTTGCACCACTACGAACGACAACTCTCAAAAGTTGAAACTTGTGCAAGCTAAGGACTAACGGGGTCTTACCTTTTATCGTATGGGTTGGACGATAGGAAGTGAAAATCGATCGTCCGATCTTGCGATTCGAACCACCGGTTCTCACAGCGGTCGCTTGAGTGAGTAGAGCAAATCACCAACGTCAGCCCAACTGGCTACATTTTCACCTTGGATATCTTCATTGAAATATTCATTTTACAGTTTTTTAATCATGAAATGAATACACTCATTAATATTATATCAATTTGTTCATTGTGTGAGTTTTTATTGCATTAATACATGGATGGATTCAATGTAAACTTCGCACACGATAGGAATGGGTGAATACCTTTTCAAATAACTACTGCAATCTATCAATTTGTAAGGAAACACATGGTACAAAATATAACTCAGAATGTATTGTAGTGAAAATTTCAAGTTCATGTAAATTATGGTTGACCTAACGGAAAGAACGATCATGAAATAACTGGTCTATAAAATAGGTGCTTAACAATGAGCCTTATAAAATATATGGTTCAATGATCACCCCTTTTCGCTGGACATCGCTATAATGAAATGCCCCTTATGATTACTAAGTGTCCACCTGAAAAGGATAGTTTTTGATGGGGAAACTATTAGTTTGAAACAGTTTGTTAAAATTACTAGTCACCCGTGGATTATTGCATTTTTGAGAACATATGAATTGGTAAAAGTGTTATGCGAGAATTTATAAGTTTTATCCGCCAACCAGTTTTTTTCTGAAACAACCCTCAAAAGTCATCAAGGAGCTTGAGTGAGCTGAAAGAAGATTAACCCTTTTTAGTGTCATCTCAATCATCAAGTAATTGGATTAACTATTTCCCAACTACTAGGTTTAATTATATTGTTACTCGATACGGGTGGAAAAGTGAAAATAGCGTTGAATATCTATAGAATTTTTTATGGTGATTATTACAAGATATTTAACACGTGTCGACTGAAAATTACCAAAAACGAACTGGAACCCATTGTTGAAACCTATTAGTATACTAATGGAAAAGTTTTAAATAACTTTATCATCAGTGATTTATTCAAGACGTCGAAACAAAAACTAATTGCATGTGGTATTTGTCTATCTATGTAGTACTGTAGAATCTTGAGAATTATTGATAATACTTTTGTTATATCTTGCCAAGTTGATATATTCAAAATAATAACATATTTATACCATACCTACCTTTCTACTGTGACTTATATTTGATAATATTTTTATCGGGTGTGTATAATTTCGTATTGTATCGGGAATTGAAGTAGATCTCCGCAGCTGATTGGAGTAACATTTTTACTTGTAAATTCGACCACCAAGTAACAAATATAAAGAATTATTACAAAGTATTTGGTACTCCTTAGGTACTCCACAATGAAAGAAGAAATTGCCTTTCAGCTGGATATAAACTGAATGAAAGTCTCATTGAGAGTACACATTGATAACCCTTCAAATTCTAACCACAAGTAGCCATGACGCTTTCTAGATGGCACGGGGAGTTATCAACATAACCTACGCAGAACACGAGCCTAATGACCAGAATGCCGTTGACAGCGAAAAAAGCATTCTTCCACAGCTCACGAGTTTCCATAAAATTCAAATAACTTTTTTTTCCACAATTTTTCCTTTTCCAGTACTATCGAATCTAAATATCTGGAGAAATGGAAAGAAAAATGTAACATTTCCGTAGTTGCCAGAGCTACTTATAGACTTCTCTATACTATTTTGCAAAATAATCCACCTTCTCTGGAGGATAGAATCAGAATGAAGTTCAATTTTAGGTACAATAGTTCAAGTAATTTCCCTAACTCAAATACAACTACCCCATCATAGACAGCTGACCAGGCATTTTGTGAATATTATAATCCAGTTTGTTAGTGAAATAAATAAAAAATACTTGATTCTGTACTTCACCTTATTGTGTATTCTGATTGGAACTATCAAATCGAACTGATCACATGGATACAATCATAAGTGAACTATGACAACACCTCGTTCAATATTTTATTGATTTAACATACTTTCAATATGTGTATTATCTGGCGACGAAGAGGTTTTCAGTTTAGATGAGTAACTTTTCATTGTGGTTCAAAATAAGCTCTGGGTTTTTATCATTCAAAAATCTCAAAAAGTAAATAAATATAGATTAACAGAGAATCTTTCTTCGAGTGTATAATAAAGAGCAAACTGAAAAGTTCTTTCTGAAAAGTTACTGTGTGATATAAACCTTTGAAAAAATATAATTTTTCAGTTACTTGTATTTTTTATTTTGTCAATAAATGAAATGAGTTACTAAAAACCTAAGATTATAATACGTAGCTTTTTTGAAACGCCTAATATTTCAGAAAATAATCCTTTTTCATTCTCAAATCTTGAAAGAAAGCATTACTGAAAACGCCTCTTTTTGAAATTGTTTCTGACAAACGCTGTAACTTTCCAGGATGAATTTTTCAGTTTGCCCTTCATTAATTTATTTCTTCAAATTGTTAAATGTTGAAAATCCGGAACACCCCAATAAAAAATGATTTGTCTACAAAAAATAATCTTTCAAATAATACTGCAAGAGTCCATATAAATTTGGGGCAAATCTATTCAATCAATATTATTTGGTGAACTGAAAATAAGTGGAGACTTGCACAAGAACTATCAAAATCGAAAATAATTTATTGTTCTTTCAAAATATTTCCAACCACAGCTGCTGATAAAGCAACAGTTCTAACAAACCATCAAAAACTATTGCGAGGAATTCGAAGGGCTCATCTGGTAGCATGTGATCTCTAAACTAAAATAAATCATCAGAGTTCATCTAGTCACAATAAGCAATTTCGCATTATTGACTTTCCAGTTTCGAAAGGAAGATACTTCAGACAGAAGTTGAAAATGAAATAGGAATATCAGATATAAGTATCATGTTGAATTATGACGATGCTTCTTTTGCGAAGACTTTCTGTATTTTTATCATTATTATTATCAATATTATTATTATCATAGCCGGACCAAACCAATATTATTTTCTGACAAAATGGCAACAATAGATGGATTACAGTGTTTCAACATGTTTTACTGACAAAAAAAGTGTTTTCCAAATGAAATGTGGAAATATTGCAGTATCGTCCTATAAGGACATTTTCAAACAAGTTGATTGTATTCGTTTGAAACAGATTTCAGATTTCAAACAGATTCAGATGAAATAGTTTTCAAAAAGTGTAAATTTCTGGTAGAACGAGTTGAACTTTGAAGTGATATTTGTGGTGGATATCTCTTTTCTGGATAAAATCTAGCAAACTTTGACAATATGACACTAGCTTCCGTTAAATTTGTTCTTATCATTGTATTTAATCATCAATATATTGGCCTGAATTGCATAAGTTCAGACTTCCGAAGAATTGAAAATGAATACCTGAAAATGACAATTATATTAGGCAAAAATCCTGAAATGAAATAATAGTGTGAAGTAACTTGGCTTGGAATCTCGTAACTTTTTTTTTATTTTTATTTTTTGTTCGTTTGTTCTATTATTACATGTATTTCATTTCAGGTATTTTGCTAAATATAATTGTTATTTTCAGATATTCATTTTCAATTCTTCTTTTTTATTAGTTCTTTAAGGGATTTCGAATCATTGTATATATCAGACAATGGAAGTCCGAACTAATGAAATTTTCATCATGAAACATTGTCAATCACCTTCAAACAATATATTGGCCTGGTTTGACCTGTTTTGACTAGTAAATTGAGGATTATATTGGGGTCTTTTCTGGTAACTAAATCATCCCTAGAATTAATTATATAATTGTATTATTAGCAGTAGATCTTTGGTTCTAAAGACAATAATAGTGTTGAATTATTTTACCATTCCTAGTTAAGAAGCTATTGTATAGCAAAATACGTCTCGCTGTTCTGTAAAACTTTACATTGAAAATCTCATTGTAAGCTGGATTGGTAACTTTCAATAATTTTGAAATATTTTACCTAGATCATGAAATTTTGATTTCGAAACTAAGTTTTTTGAATTCCTAATATTTTTTCTTTTTTATGAAACTAATCTCAACATTCCCCGTCTATCAAGCTTTTGCGTATTTTAATGTGAAATGAAATCTATCAACTTACGATTCTTTCCCGAGAGAATCAAGTTGAATCGATTTAAAGGTTTTCAAAATTTTATAAAATTTGCTAAGCAAATGTGTATGATAATTTGATAAAATCCCGAGTCCTCAGGTCAAGTGATTTCATCTTGAATTTTATTATTATAGGTACACGAGAGCATTTACTTTAAAGCAAAAATCTAAAAAATCTGTAATTGTGAACACTGTCTAACTTTCAACTGTTTCATCGTTTTTGTGAATTGAGTGACCAAATTATTCTGCACTCAAGTCACTTGCTTAGCAAAATTTCTAAAATTATGGATTTGGACACATTTTAACCTATTACACTTAATGGTGTTCTAAAACTTTGCAATGTTGGCAAACTATAAATCCTATTGTACTTGTTTTACACACAGAAGAAAGGCACGAAAGGCAGGATCCTATATACATTTGAACAAATGTTACTTCTTGTAACAAAATTGACTTTATTTAAATTGTAATGTCATTCATATTATGCAATCAAAGACAGAAAAATATGTGTTCAACTCGGTCGTGCTCATAAAGGAGGATGATAAACAATGGCGAATTGCAATGATAACAATAATGCACAGTAAGCAGTCGTTATTTCATTGGCGAGAAAGAGCGAAGTCATGTTACGATTTGGAAATTTACCAATCAGTGAAGAGTTACTTCTCAGAGGGTCGAAATATAAAAGCATAATTGTTCATAGGCGTTCTTCAATTACTTACAATTACATAATGGTACACTCTGATAGAAAAATTGATTTTATCGCTCATTAAATATGCTGAAAATAGATTGAAACTTTCATATTATCAGTAAAGAACGAAAGTGTTCAAAACCTCTTACATTTCATATTAGATTGTATGACAATAACCGTGGTTTTTGCTGTTTTTTGGGGTTTTCAACCTTAAAAATCTGAGAAATAAACAAAGCTAAGTCAACAGATGAAGTGTAATAAAAGGCAAACTGAAATGTTCACCCCGAAATGATTCTGTAAATTTTGTCTACATATTGAATATAAAGATTATGGTAACACTAGCGATGCGCCCCGGCTCCGCACGGGTACAATGTGAGAAATATACTTTATTGTCTAAGAAATAAAGTTCGTATTGACAAAGCATGGTAGGAAAAAACAATTTGAAGATTGCTTCTTAAATGTACTAAATATTTACAAAAGTGGAACAATCCTATACTAATTAGTTAAAAAATAAATATATGTCAAATATAGATTAAATGAGTGGGTATACAAAGAAATCACATTAAAGTCAGCTAAAAAGCAACTAAAATATAAATAATACATACTGAGAATGAAATCATCTGTAAAATAAAATTATAGCAGAGTTTCACTGTAAACTTCCTCAAGATTATAGAATACTTTTTTCAGTAGAGCTTCTTTCATTATTTTTTTGAATTTGTAATAAACTTTCTCATTTCTGAAAGAGCAATATATAAGTTCTCTATTGTCAATTTTTTGTATAACTCCTTTTCATCGCGGGATCACCAGTTGATATTCTTTCGATAGGTAATGCTGGAAATGGAGGGTAGCTACTATTGCTAAGGTGAGAAAGTAAATGTGAACGTAAACTGAATTCTCAACAGCGTTCTGTATGTCTATTCATGTCAAATATATAATTTATTTGTAGGCTTAGTGTATAAATACAAGTTTCTAACCAATTAAACCTTTCATTGTTTTATATCAGGCAGTAATATTTCGTCCGATTCTTCACTTTGACCTTTATTACACTTACCCTGTACTCTTTTGATTTAGATTTGTTTAATTTTCAGTTTATGGAAGGTTGAAAAGGCATCAAGAAACATTGACTCTTTCCGAAATATGTTAGTTGCTAAGTGTTCAGTTTAGATCATGTTAAAAATTGAGCTATTTAATAAAAGAAAATGAATTAATCTTGAAAGATTATAGAATTTACAAGTATATCAACGATTAATCAGAAGTAGTTTTTCATGAACATGTTTTTCCTTCAGGGAACAAATATCTAATATTTCTTCAGTCTTCAATTATCGCACTCAATCTACATTTCGGAACATCATGAAAAGCATCTTAGCAAAAATGAAACTTCTTACCTAGGGCAATCGTTCCATTTCACTCTCCTAATAACTGGTCAAGAAATTCACACAGTCGTAAAAATAGAGTTCACGGTGAACGTATTCAAGATATTATCTGATTTCTGTTCTCACGGACAATCTGATTGTTGTATGTCTGACGTACATGTATAATTTTTCAGAACAAGTAAAGAAATTACCACGGAATTAAAGCAATCTAGTTAAAAGTCTCAGGAATATTTCATAAATGAAAGGTAACTTTCCTCTTCGAAATTGTCTCTGGTTGCAAAAATTTATTTTCAAATTTGTCAGTTTGCGATCAATTGTAGCCTTTTATAAATTATAGCACTTTGATGGAGTAATTTACAATGCATTCTAGTTGAAACGAACCACCCTGATTCATTTGATACCGAAAGAAAACACCGTGAAACACTCCAATTACAGTTTTCAGGACAGGAAAAATCAAGCCTTCACCCACCACCCCCTCCTCAAAACAATCCTCATTTCCAAAACATCAAATGAAAATAATAGTCGAGTGATACCCCATTCGAAAGGTTTTTTTAAATTTTGTATTGAACCCTGTAACATATTTAACAATAAAATGACATACAAAATAAAATACTCTTTTTGAGTTTCTGTTCATTTCCAAACTGAAAAGTTTGAAATTTTCAAACTGAGCACTATTGGATTATATTAATGAGAATATTGTTGAGCAATATTGAATGTTGTCTTTATTATTTTAGAAAGTACGTTCAAGTCTTTTTAAAAATGATGTTAAAGTTGGTCAATATTGTATGGATCCTACTCTCATTTCTTGGTAGAAATCCGTTTCAAGGCTTGTTCCTGGTGTTCTTTGGAAAAAATGGAATCTTCACAAATTGAGTAGGCAAACTTGGATACTGGCTGTAAACCAAATTATCAGACAGAGGAGTACTAGCCAGGGGAGTAGTTGTTTTTTGATAGGTGTCAGTCCATTAACCTACAGTATAGTGAGTTGAGACTGGCCTGAACGAATTGTTCTTTTAGATGATTCAAAAATGGAATCAATTATATCCACACAGCATAGCTATTATTGGACACCAAACTCTATTGATTTCTATCAGAGACTAAGTCTTCAAGCATACTATTGAACACTGCTACCTTATGCTGCTATATATATATATATGTGTCGAGAAAATATGAATAACAATGTTCGTATATGACGGTTTTATTTATGCATGTGTGGTATTGTGTATTATATGTTATTGTCTGCGGTGGTGTTTATAAACTTTTAGTGTTTTGTCATATCATTTTTTCATATACTCACTTATAGTACTCTACAAAAATTTTCGAGTTTTGACAATTTTCTCACAATGAAGTAATAACATCAATTTATTCGAAAACCTATTGAAATTCATACTTATTTTTCTAGATTACTTTAACAACTATTTCAGTGAAAAGATTTTTATGAAAATGAAATCAAGAAGTCTACTATCACATACCACTATGGACAATCAATATTTCTCAATTTAAATGCAGCTTTCAAAAGCAAAACTTGTCTGAAACTTTTTTATCACAATATTTTCAGCCCATTCCATATAATCCATACCTATTTTTGATTTTTGTCAGTTTAAAAAAAAACCCTTCATTTTCAGTTTCTCAAATATTAAATTCAAACCTTCAGGTATCTTGATTCATATGTAATGAAAGTCCAAACACTAAATTATGTGAAAACATTTCTCACAAATATCAATGTCAATATGAAAATTGCTCACCTATCAATTATTTTTAGAAATCTATAATTCACTAGTATGAGTGTGACAAAATCAATTGAAATGAACCAAAATCCATTCAAGTGTTCAGACAAGCAAGACAGGAAAATGCAATAACAGTTTTCTAATAAATGTCTGATACTAGTTCTAGTCAACCTCACAATAGTAACGCAATAACCTATAAGGCTGGACAAAGTGAATACTCGCTATTGTCCAACCCGTGTTAGGAATCACAAGTTAAAAGGTAAGACCTCGTTAGTCTTTAGCTTGCACTGCACTGTTGATGAAAATGATTATATGAATATGCTGACTCACATTTCATTATTTTTTACGCCTGGAATTATCTATAAAAGTTTCAATTCATTCGAAATATTCGGAACAGCTTTGCCATTGTTGACTTCAGGACGGGTCCTCACTCACATGTTTCTGCGATGTAAACAAACATGTGGACTCGCAGTAGCTCTCATGATATCGATCTGAGATCTTAGATATCGATCTAATTGACTACCAGAAACTTCGCTGCTTAATAATTCTTCTTGTGAATAGAAGATAATGGGAAAATAATAATGTGAACTGATGCAAGCACAATCTCCTTTCCGCATTGGGTTCAGGCTGCAAACGAATTTATAAGTGGATTGTGTGGTGATTTTACCTAAGAAGGTCGATAATGGAGACTGGAGGTGCCATATTAGAACATTAAAAATTTGTAAGATCAAAGGAGATCCAAGAAGTGAATAGAATTGAACTTTTTCACGGTGGAAGAAAATGCTCAGTGATACTATTTAGTTGCAAGAAGTTTTTCGTTTTGTTAGTTGAATAAACTGTATAAATTGTTGAAGTTCGCTTTATTCAGCATCAGATATATTTTTTTCAGTTTGTAAGATGATTGAATGTTTCATCATTGAAAAGTCTTACCGACTATCACTTCCAAAACCATTCACTTATTGAAAAAATGACATATATAGTATATTTATAGTACATCAGTAGTATTAAACATATTGGGATGAATAGATTCAGTGGAAAATTATCTGAAAAATGCTGAGAAGAAATAAACAATGGATATGATTTGTGAAAGTATAAGTACCGAGTAAGAAAATATAAGTTATACATCTCAAAGATTCAGTAACGAAGGATTCCTTACTGAGACTTGATATGTGAGGGAATTGGCCTATTCTTCATAAAAATTCATATGAGTATGAACACGTCTGTTGTATAGTGAAACACGTGTTGCGGTTTTGTAAACTGTTCAGTGAAAAATGTTATTTAAATATGAAAAGAGTGTGGAAAAAAGAAATGGTCAATTCCTTCATCCTACAAACTGTGAGCAGTGGAAAAATCTAGAAGAAATGCCAATATCCACTCAAACTAGAGTTGAATATGTCTATTAGCTATTGTCTAGAAAAGACAAACTGAATAATTACCTCAGAATGAACCCATAAATCTGTTCAGAATAGAAGTTGTATAAGTGAGGGCGACTCGAATTGGATTCAAGTTGCGGCACACACAATATACTCTTTTGAAAAAAGGTCTCAAAAAGTCTTGTCGGGGGAGTAAAGTCAAAATATCATTGCTCTTGGAAATGCCTACGTTCGGTGGGAAAAGAACGATATTCTATTATTCATATGGCTTATGATGTTTGGGTCTCTAGACAGATGAAACAGTTGAAATTCAATGCAATCAGAGCTATTGGAATTTTTTTCAAGATAGAAGAAGTTTTAAAATTTTGAAATATCGAGGTTGCTTTCAGAGTTTGTTGTGCTTGTTGTTCAGCAGCCTCAGTACTCCATATGAAATCCCAACTAGAGAAATCGTATATTGGTATCTGGTTAGATGCCTTGACAACTAAATCAACACAGCAAAAAAATTTTCACCTGATAATGTTACATTGAGTTGTCCAGTAGGCCGTTTTTTCACTGCACGGGAGTCTAACTTGACCATTTTTCTAGTATCCGGAAGACACTGCAGTCTTATTAACTTATTGAGTTTTTCTTCCATTTTTTCCTGGCACCCATTCCAACAGTCTTGTTTCCTGTGTTGGTTTGTACAGATCTTTTTTTTTGTGTTTCTCATATTTTCCGAGCATAATTTGGATTATCCGTAAATTTTTCACATTCGCTCAAAACATAGCGATCTATCTTTTCTCTTTTGTTGAATTGCTTGCACATAAATTACTTGTTATTCAGCTCTATTTTATTCGAATGTCGTCCTAAATGGTGAGAAGCCCTATTATGAGCCGAATATTACATTGCAAAAACATTTCTTCAGTTTCTTCCTTGGCATTTTCTTCCTTGGCATATATATTCCCAGAATTTTCTCATGACTCTTTTCATTGACCCATTTTCTAATCAGGTAATGTACCATAAATTGTGCTAACCCAACAGCTGGCTCAGAGCTCCTAAGTCGATGAACTGACTCTGGTGCACTCATCAGCTTTTTCATTACTTGTGATTTCTGAGTCATCTGATATTCAATTTAGAGTCACGGCAATCCTACACCAGTCTCGATATCATTCTTGGGTTCGTGAATGATCAGACTTTTGTAATCGATGTCAAAAAAATCGAAAAATTGAACAAAAAACTTATTTTGTTAACAGTTGGTTATCTCGACATCTAGAAACATATTCATAGTATTTTCCTTTTCAACTTCCGAATTGATGACGATAGAGAAGTGTTTCAAAACAACATGTTTGCACTAAATATCCTCAGTGTGATAAGAATTTTATATGGATGGACAAATATTACAGTGTATCACGTGTTACATTATTATCTTATTACTGGATAAAACAAGTCTCAAAATCTAGCGCCATATACTTTGGAATATATTTGTTAGAAGTCAACTTAAGTCGACTAAACAGCGATTCTTCACTCTTTCAAAGATAAAGAGAATTTTTTTTAGTTTCATTTTCAATTCATGGATTTATTTTGCACATCTTTTCAAAAGGTGGAACAGTTTTTTCAAAAGACATTGTTGTTTCTAAATATTTGAAAGTTATTGAGCAGTGTCGAAGTCAATTCGGGATTACATCGCAACTGTTTAAAATTCATAGTCAATATTGCAACTCATAATCTCATATATTATTATCCTAATGGTAACATAAAATCTATCACAACTTCTTTCATGTCAAAAATTCTACTAACTCCTACTAATTGTTCAACAACTCTAAAAAGACTTGTCCGCCGGGAAGTCCACAATCCAGACGTTATTAAATTAGTGAAAGATTAATCAAATACTGACAACCGACCGGCGATTTTGTATAATCTAGTTATCTTGTTATAGGAAGTTCTGTCTCCAAGGAAGAGGTGTCAATATAAATGGGAATGAAGTCGGTTTTGTTGATGGGGTTAACAAACTTAATAACTATTACAATGTTGTGATCTTGAATGGAGTATAGAATCGATGCTAGTTTGCCTCAACTAGCATCGTATATATATATATATATATATATATATATATATATATATATATATATATATATATATATATATATATATATATATATATATATATATCATGGAATCATGGAATAATATTTTAATATACACAAGAAAGTAATCAACAAACCGAAATCTAAATTATGTACTAGCAAATTGAAGACCTATTTTTTTATGTCGTTGACATCGAAGCCATTGAGCCATAATTTTATAATTGATAGTTATTTTTCTCAAGTGCTCTCAAAAACATTGTACACCCCGAATGTTTCGTACCTGCTTTCGATTTATTTTTGATGGGTTATTCCATATATAATTACAAATATTATTCCATAATTTTGAGTTAATTTCTTTTTGAACTTGATTTTTTTATTCCGTAATTTTTCGAAAATGTGGATTTATTCCTTGCATGCATTTGATCAATATTTTCAGATATTTTCCAATTGATGCTACTTCCGTAGACTGTGTCAGTAAGCCAGATCGGCTCACTATCACCTATAAAATTTTAATGTATTTGTTTGGAAGTAATAATGAATCATGATATGTGAAAATATTGATGTGTTAGTGATATTACTTACCTACGTGACCTCCTTTTTATAAGACGGTAAAAATTAAACATATCCACACAAAATTCTCATAAAGATGTGAATGGTTGTGAACTTTTTTTGTAAGTTTGCATTTGTTCAAAAGCATATTATTATATTTCAAATGTACATTATGGAAAAGAGTAATTGCCCAAAATTTGAATGCTCAATTAATTATTAATTTTTCATACTCTACTGCATATTCAGAGCTTGCTGTTCGGAATTATTTGAATATAAAGTTATTTGAGTAGTATTGTGAATAAGTGAATATCAGTTAACACCAGATTGATAGATCACAATGGAATCGAAATGTGATTATTTAGGTTTTACATAAAAAATGGGCCTGATTTTCGTGACTGTTATGAGATGTTATTTGACACGGCCAGGCGACTTATTGGTCAAATACACATTGTTACGAGTCTTGTTTACACATTTTTGCAACCTTTCGAATTTTGCAAACTCTTTACAATGTTTTATCAAATATTATAACTTAAAGGCCAACTTTTGTAGTACCCATTATTTCCAGAAGTATGCCTGTATGTAGAAATACGAAGACAACATTGTTTTTCCATAACTTCATGACCGTAAAAGATTAAATATCCCGTTAATACCAAGTACACAGCACATGGCGGATGTGATAATGAGTTTTTTTGAAATAGGTGAGCAATGTTTACCTTAGATAAGAACCCATGTACCGAGCATAAGTGATAAGATAAAAATAATAACCGCCAGACTGGCCACGTATATTATTTATTACACTAACTTTAATTTATTCGTTGTAACCTAAATAACTTGTAGTAACAATTTCAGTACCGGATATTCGAAACATAAGTTTTGGGTGGACTATTTTGTTTTTCATCGATATTCATATTCATTTAAAAGCACAGAACATTTCAGTTCAAGAATGATGGAATATATAGGTGAATTGGTAAATATTTCGTTACCAAATAAATTAGGAATATTAAAAAACGTATACGTTTAAATGAAATTTTAATTGAGCTCGATCTCTATTTCTCAAAAAAATTTTTTTCGAATTCACTTGCAAGTTTGAAAAATAGGAAAGATCTATAACCAGAACACTTTTCTCAGAAAGATTGGGAATTATATTTTTTGCAATAAATTCTTGTAAGTTTGGTAATCCATTTCACTGGTCACATTGAATTTTTACAGAAGATGTTTCTCTTGAAGGACAACAGATTGGTTCATCTTACTTGAGACAAGACAAAATAATCCTCTTTTGACAAGAGAGGACAAGAGAAATCTGGAGAACGGTAATGGAAATTAACTTTATTCATTATTTAGGTGACTGAAATAGACATAATGATACCAAAACAATAAGACTTCGTATGGACAGAAATTCATATTCGAATAAATGAAGATAGTTATGAATTGAAGTATGCTTATGAACAGAATTCTTTTCTCTTCGTTTTGGGAGAATAACCAAGTCTCCCCAATAGTTTCAGAAACAAGTTTTCGGTATACAGGGCGTATCACATTTTATCAGAGGAAGGACTGAAATCTAAAAAAATGTTTCATAGAAAAGTTCAAAAGTGCTTTCAAATAATAAAGGAGTAGAGGCTATATACCAAACAGTTTTATTGAATAATAACTTGACACATTTTTTTTCTGATACTGGTTGAAATAAAACCGCAAACAATTTTCTCTTCAGTTTTTCAGATGGGATACTCAATAATTTATTCAAAATGTGATTTTTATTTGAAGAACTATTTTTAAATATATGTTGGAACCTAGCGGTTCCAAAGTAATAACAGAAATAGTTTCAGAAAATATATTATTTCCAGCAATAAACTTCTACAGCAAAAACTTTCGAAATGAAATTTTATAGTAAAATGAATTCTAGATAAATCAATGAATCTTCTCCTTTTTCTTGACCCTCTTTCGCAACCAAGTGCCTATCCTTTACATATCAAAAATGAAATATATATATATATATATATATATATATATATATATATATTTCATTTTTGATTTATATATATATATATATATATATATATATATATATATATATATATATATATATATATATATATAATTCCTTGGAGTTATTTGGGATAGCAGCGAAGCGCAAGTGTACTCTTATAACATTATATTTCCAATATTTCGACAATGGTTATTGTCATCATCAGGGAGCTAAGATGATAGATTTTGAATTAATACAGAACTAAGTTAACAGACGGATACTTACAATGTTAGTGAGATTGTGAGATTATTGAGATATATATATATATATATATATATATATATATATATATATATATATATATATGAAATTGAAAATACAATTAGATGAGTACTATTCCGACCCGATTTGAGCTAAAATAACGGGACATGCAAGTGAATATCAGCAATTCAATAAAATGTAAAACACCTTTTATATTATCAAGGGCTGCAACTTTTAGAGCAGAACTGGAAACACTACTTTTCTCAGTTCCAAACTATTTCGTAAAGCAATAATATTTTATAAAGAGAGCGTTTAAGTATTTTATAAGTAGATGAAAGAGATAATAAAGTTCATTCTTGGTATTCAATGAAGTTTCACCCCATACAAAGCAAAAAGCCTTTCAAAATGTAGTTTTAGTATCATTAATGTCACCTAATTAAAGTTCGTTGAACCGGGTAGACTATTATTATCAAATTATTAATGAATTTCAATATTTCATTTTCGTCAGTTTGATTTTGGAAAAATGTTGATGGATTATTTTCTACTTTATTTTCATTATAAATGAAGGTTCTATGGTCCCAAAGATCATGAAATTCGCTCTTTCTCAATTGGCTTTCATTGAGTCAATGAAATTTAGAATACTGTTGTAGTTTCTTTCAATGTTTTCTTCATCACACAATGACATGAAATTTCATTAGAAATGTTTAAAAGATATGATATCACTGTGAGCATTTATATCCACAATAATTATATTCCATAACGTTATATAGATATTTAAAAAAGTTTTCAACTGGAAAAATTTATGATACCACTAGCTTAATGGTAAATTTTCAACCCTTTCTTTAATCGAATAGACATATCTCAAATGATATTCAATCATTACCTTCAATTCTATTCGAGCTAATGGAAAACTAACAATGGGGAATAAACATCAAATTCTATCAGCGGTAGGTTAGCTATTGTGAAGAATGGACATTTCTGCACTACAGGTTATAGATCTATTATATTGACCATTGTCCGGGGAACAAGTGTTGAATGAATGAATGAAGTGACCCTTTTCCTTTCGGACCGTTGCTTGATATAGAGCATGCAGGTAAGGTAGCGTGGGAGAATTTGAGACCAACACTTCATACGTACCTCTTCGCGGATTATACCGTTACCTAGAGGTCAGAATATTTCATCAATGAATCGTTAATACTCAAATCTATCATCCATAAGTGGTTGGTTGACAGCAAGTCAATGTTTGGTGAATAATTGAAAAACGCAATAATCACTTCCTGAAGTACATTGTTCATTGTTCTTTGAAAATCAAAGGTAGAATAAGTTGATTCGTCCAGAGATCGAATAATTTCCACCCAGAATCTATAATTTTTAACAAAACGATTATTTCTTTTCCAACGTTTCGAATTAAATTATTTTTCAGAGCCATGACACAATAAGTAATACTAAGTAATTTCAATACTCTCAACTTTTATTTTAATCATTGCGATATGAGAGAAAAACATAATATTTTTTTAACTTTTCCTATAATGAAAATCTAATCGGTGAAAGATGAAAAACTCCAAGGAAAAACGGTAGATATACGTTTCGGATTCATTTTTGACAATGTTCAAAGACTGAAATAGAGTATTCTCGTTGTTCCAGTCTTTAATTATAAGCCATATCTATTCAATACTATAATGTCACAAAGACACACTTTCAAACAAAAGAAGATGAGAGAGAATGTCATGTCCAATCAAAGTAACTATATCTAGTGCCAATCTGCAATTATGCAGTTATGCATGTAACTCATACTCATGAAAAGACCACATATTCGCAACAAATACCAAAAAAGTTATGATATTTTTGCTATAGATTTTTCACAAGTGCAGAAGCAATTTCTGTAAAATTAACTCGAAATTGCTTTAACTCTCAAAACGTCAAAAATTGAATGATATTATTACTTTCTATCAGATGTCTCCTTTTGAGACACCCAGAATATTTCACAAGTGGTATTCAAGAATAAAAATAAAATTAGATTTCAATGTATATTCATCCCCATATAAAAGAGATATTCATTATATCATTCTTGTTGGTTTACTGATTTCATTTAATTTTATATGAATTTCTTATCACTCCGCCATCAATTTCTAAGATTTGGTGACTTTCACAAGATATCTATAAATCATTGTCTAAAAATAAATCCTAATACATTGGCTGCTTTGATATCCAGTAAAGATAATAAATCAGATCTTTTTTGATAATGTTGCCTCTGAAATAGTAGATAGAGTTAGTTGCTTATATTATCATGACTTCTAATGAAAATTTGGGCTTGATACTATTTAAAAACATTGTTGCAAATAAATTTCGAACCACGTACAATTTTCCAAGAGGCATGTTTTATCGAAATAATTCAATGGAATGTTTTATCATTCATTTGTTTGTTCTTACTTCATTCACGGAGATAGTGTTTGGAGACCTTGAGAGTCGAAATAAATACCTTCAAGTATATATACGGTATTTATGCGAAAAGTTTAACAAATGTTCAATTTCAAATAAATTTGAAGAATTGAAATGTCTGATAATGCACTGCTGTCATTTGATCTCTTGTTTTCGTTCCAAATGATTTTTGAAATTTTTATTTCTCTGCAATACATCTATAAATCATCGTAAGTTGGATGACTGATTTGTATAATCGTCAAAATTGTCATTTTAATTCAAATTTGAAATAATTATAACTTAAACGAGGCAGAAGTTTTCCAAGAATGTTTTTATAAATAAACTTATCTACCTACTGGAGCTATAAAGCTTGTGCATGATGGTACAAAAACAACACAATGCATGGCAATTTCAATAATAAAAACTCATCAAGGTGTGAAATAATATAATACAAAAGTTACAATACAACTTAAATATTGAAAATGAAAGTATACTGAGTATAGGAGTACGGACTGAGTCAATGGTCATGAACTGGTAAAGGGTTAGAGTTTGGTAGGTGATGATAATATGTTGATTGATTCGTGAGAATCATATTCAATTTCAAAAAACGTCAAAATGACAGTTGGAAATATTTTCAAGGGTCATTCTTATGGAATTGAAGAGGACAGATAGGTTTTTCCCGTCATGAAATCCAATGCAATGTACTCTTATTTAAAATCAATTCACGTCACTTCATTAACAAAATATAAAAACAAAATGTTTCATAAGAAGAGTTATTAACAAATTGGATAAGTCCCTCTCTGGACTTCATTTAAATGGAGTTATCTTGTAAAACGAGTATTTTTATCCCTATATTTATTTTTTTTAATTTTTAGGAGTATGAACATCAATAAAATATTGAGTTGAGTATACCGCTACAAATAATATTCGTACAACATTGAAAAAAAAAACAGTTTTTATTAAAGACATCTTGACTGTGAGACTTGTAAAAAGATGTAATTTCAAATTGAATTATTGAACAAACAATTGTGTCTACTTTCAGTGGCTTGAGGTTCTGGAATTGAATCAAAAATTTTATCATGCAATACCCCCTAGGTACTCTATGAATTGTAAAGCAAAGGAAATCTACAGATATGTTACTTTCCTTTTCGTTATTCATCCATTTAGTACATGTTTCTATCGTCTCAATATATAGATATAAAAGTAATATATCCGTCATAAAAGTATGATTACTTGTTTATCTGATGGCTAATAAAGATTGCATTGGATTGGAAGAACAACTCAGTAGCACTTGTGCTGAGTTGAACTTCGCCTTTTGTTACATCAGCAACTAGCTCTGTAATTTATTTAAATATTTGTATGTAACCACAGCTGGGAAACAATAAAGACGATTATTATTATTATTATCATTAGTACAATGATGTCAATGACAATGATTTTCTGAAAGTTAATTTTCAACGATAAAAACTCTCAATCTTCCTGAATATGATCCCAAAAATATAGCTGATTCAAATATGAAACTTGCTCCACCAAACCGAGAATGCATCACTTTGTACATTATTTTTGGGTTTACATTTCATCAACAAATCACATGTTAACTAATCACATAGGCGGGTATCCATAAATCATGGTTTCTATAGCCAAGGCAATAACTCTGTTATCTCTCAGGTAAATCGTTTGTTGTGGTGAAAATACTGATAACGAGAATATTTTCACCCAATTTCGTCATGTTTATGGTGGCTACAAAGTCTTTCGTTTACTTAGATTAATGAAATTATGAGGTATTTATTTGATATTCACCTTTTTATGAACCTTTCTTATTTCATATAATATATTTGCAACATATTTTTTCAGTCACTCAAAAAAGATAACTAATTTTTGAAATACAGCATTTGATGAAAATTGACATGGAAGATTTTCAAACTATTTTGGAGTTTATGTCAAATCCAAGTCAGGTATTTCTATTTGTGCACGATGAAGAAAACAATTTCTTGAAAATTATGACGTCTCAATAAAATGAGGCAAACAGAATTTTGTACTATTATAACCGTGTTAGGAATCACACGTTAAAAGGTAAGACCTCGTTAGTCCTTAGCTCGCACAAGTTTCTCAACTTCTGAGAGTTGTCGTTCGTATAGGGGCGGCAGCTGATTAACGGAAAAACAGATTTTTAAACAGACAGATATTCTATCCAATCGGACACTATTATATTATTATAATCATTCTAAAGAAAAGAGAATTGAAACTTTCTATGTTTTTACCACTTTTATTTGTAACTAACGTTACTGCAGTTTCATCCTATGAGGACATTTTCAAACTTATACATCAATGTCCTTATAGGACGAAACTGCATTCATTTGAACAGTTATATTTGGGTAAAAAAAGTGTTCTTGTTTCTGTTCTGTTTCACAAGTAGTTTTCATCCACCACCGACGTCTTTTAAATAAGAGATTTTAGATAATTCGAAATAAACAATACGAAGGATGAATCCTCAACAAATCAATAAGCTTTCTGAAAAAAAAAAACATGACAAAGTGATTCCTCTCTGAAATTTCTGGAATCTTATGTTCCCTACTCGCCTTTAAACCACTGAGTTCGTGTTGGTAACATTCATTTCCATAAAATTATCTACATAACCTTCAACCAAAATATGTATTTTTTCATTTTCAATAATTTGTCTAATATAATCGTAAAAAATGTACATATGTGATGAAATCAGCAGATACTTGATGAACATCAATAACGTATTGTGAGATTTTCACTACATAATTTTATTTCAAATTGAAAGGGGTATATTTTTAGAAGGGGGTATTTTTTTCAAAATGAAATGTTTCGATTTTCTACTTCTTCATCTTGATACAAAAACATGTGGGAATCTTTCAAAAAAGGAAAGAAGCAGTCAATTTCCAAAAAGTAATTCTTTACAAAGTTGTGTAGATAATGCAAAGAAGTAACTTTCATATAAACATTAAATTACACGAAAAACAACTTTCGAAACAGAATACAAATTGAATAAAGAAATGTGTTTTTTTGTATAATTCAGTGTTCGTATGAAAGTATTATTGGGTTTCTTCTTCCAATTCGTGTCTGAAATTTACTTCTTTGCATGACCTTAACATTTATGTATAGAATTACATTTTTGAAATTGATTGCTCCTTTCCTTTCTTTAGAAGATTCCCACATGTTTTTGTATCAAGATGGAGAGGTAGAAAGTCAAAACCGTCGTTTCCCATAATTTAACTAAAACGAGACGTGTTTCGCTATACAATAGTTTCTTGAGGCGTGTCTATACTATAGAGTAGGAATACCCTATATACTATAGAGTAATAAAGAGTATACTATATATATAATATAGAGTATGGCCACTCCTGAAGAAGGTATTATATAGCGAAACATATGTTGCGTTTTTGTGAAACTCTGTAGTCAAAATCTCACAATAAAGTGTTTTTTGACAAATAATTAACATTTCCACGCCACAACTAGAGAGTTCTGTATTTTCTTCATTAAATATAACAAAGAAACACCCCTCAAATGTATGCTAAGAAATACCCGATGTATTTTCTTATACAAATTACGCATACATTATCAAGCAGGATGTATCCTTCACCGGCATCGTTTATGAAAATTCAAAAATCAATTGTTTTGGATACGAATTCAGTGATGTACGCATCTTTATTTCAATCAGCAATGTGTATTTATACTCTTTCTCACAGTGTGTCACCGTATACAACTTTTAGAATTCATTGAAATAGCTCATCATTTTTCATCAAGGATAGAAAAGTATTGGAGCAAAAACATTTGCCATTGTGTTGACAAAGGGTTGAGCGGTCAACTCCAAGATTCCCACACAGCACCCACATCTGCTCACAGGTCACTGCGATTCACTTTATAAAATTAAAGAATGTTATCTGGACATCAGCACTGGTCCCGACTCTGGAGGACGAAAGGGATAAGAATCTTTTGATTTACGTTTCTTTTTATGATTTCACAAAAACGTTCAGCTGAATGTCTGATAATTTTTCTGTTTTTATTCGTGGCCTCTGTTGAATAAATAACGAATAATCAACCCAATAACAACTTTGTAATTCAGTTGCGTCTGAATTTTCTTAGTACATTGATATAATCTCATTGATATTATATTTTAAAGAAACGGCAGCAAAAATAATATGTTACGTATATTGAAGTAGCACAAAACGTACAAATATGTCTGTAATAGATGATAAGATATATCGTGAACTCTTTAAGGAAAATCCATTTTGCTGAGGTATGAAAGTGGGCCAGAGTGGGCCAAATTGGACACTTTCAAAAGGAAACTACTGTTTTCAAACTGAATAGATGAAAACTGGTGGCTCTGTCTGAGGGTCAAATTTTATGACAAACTTAATGGTGAAAACCATATCGATATATATTATCGTTTCAGTAACTTTTTCCCTGTCAAAAATTTCTTGTTTCCATGAAAACATTTCTACTTTACGTAGAATTCAATGGCGTAAAATAACTTATTTTTCCAAGTGAGATATCAATAGTTATTGATGGAAAACTATTTTTTTTCAACGAGACACCCTGTATATTCCCGTCATCTTTGAAATACAGAGCTTTTAGGTTTTTTCCTGTAGACTTTGATACGTACACTTTGATCAAGTAGGCTTTGGAGGATGCGGCGATAAAACAGAATGCAACCTATCAAATTTTGATTTAAGCAGTAAAGACGCTCTTCAGGGGTTTTTGTTCAATTCTCAAACACATTCGCAATGCAGTATAAGAATTATGAAAAATAGGTTATGATAGTCTGTTGTATACAAACCGGGGAAAATGCAGAAGCAGCATGCAATTTGTAAAAAGTGAGGTATTTTTACTATGAATAAAACTACTAACTATATCAAATTGTATTGGCCAAATAGTTGTTAATGAACGACCTACTTAAGTATGACTTGATTTTTACTCAAGTATGACTTGATTTTTATAATGATGATTTGAGCCTTCATTTGAATAGAGAATATTAGATATAGGGTTATTTCTTTTCTTGAATATTTTTGTGAAACTCGTTAGGCAAAGAAGATGTTTTATATCTCAAATAAGTTTATGGTCTGTCGGTGGCCGGGCGGTTCGACGTGTGTGCTTTGTTGTTCACTCCCTCTAATTGACTGTCATGTTGGTCGGTGGTTCAAGCCCCAGTCTGAATGATCAATTTTCACTTGCTATCGTCCAACCGGTGTTAGGAATCACAAGTTACAAGGTAAGACCTTGTTATTCCTTAGCTCGCACAAGTTTCGACTTCTGAGGGTTGTTGTTCGTAGGGGTGCGATAGCTAGTTAACGAAAAAACAGATTTGAATTGATTTTCAAAGAGTAAACCTACTGTTAAGATGAGGAGGGCCATCAGGGTTAAATTTGACGTCTCTTGCAGTACTTAGTCGATTAAAGTAGAAAAAAGTTCTTCATGCTGAAGTGTATTTGGATGACGCCTCAAAATTCAGGCAATTTCAATTAGTATATCCGAATGGAACCGAAATTTGTCAATTTCTTTTAATTATGTTCTGGTGTTACTATGAAATATTTTAAAAAACAAGCCACTTCTTCATTAACACTTTTGACGCCGTACAAGATGGCGTTTACAGATTTTCAATCCGAAGTTTCCTATCCGAAATTCAGTTTTTCATTTGGACCGCAAGTTAGCTTATTCGACAACTCCAGTGATTTATCACCATAATCGTTTAATTGGTGAATTTCCATTCAAATAGAAGCTCCTAGTTTAACAGACATTAAATATTCGTTTCCGATTTTTCTTATTTCGAACACCTTGTATACAATATGTACCCTGGTGGATGACAATTTCTGAAGAAATGTTCTTTGGAGATCTGTGGTAATTTTTCATTAGATTTTGTATCACCTTCATTACCACACTCACAGAAGTCTCCTGGTGATTCTTAATTATTTCTACATATTATAAATTAAAGTCCCCCACTGTGTCTGTTTGTCTGTCAGTCTGAACATGATGGACTCAAAAACTACCGGATCGATTTTCATATGATTTTCACCAAAGAATAGAGTGATTAAAAAAAATATGTGTTTTGTGTGAATTGATTATTCATGAGAAGTCGGTACAGCGGACCATGCCATCTTTCATCGATAACGCTGAGATCTATACTTACGTCTACAAAAAAAATCGACGTTTGTTTGAAGATGGCTGACAATGTTTCGTGGTGTATTTCATCAGTTCGGACTTCCATTGTCTAATATAATATAAACTGATTTGAAATCCCTGAAAAAAATAAAAAGATTAACCGAAAATAATTTTATTGAAACAAAAAACTGAAATTACAAGGAAATAACATACAAGCTACAAAAGAAAAATATAAAATGAATTCGTGTTTTTCATAAAAAAATTGCACTGCGTACATGGACTAGATTCATCGAAGACGGAAAATGAAACTATTCGATTATATATTCAGTATGCGGGACACAATAGAAAAGAGGAAGTTTGAACAATAAGTTCTCCATGTAATCTATCAAAAAAATGCATGGGAGTATCGCATGTTCTCAATTTGCGTTATATCATAACCTTTCTCGTCTTCGCATTGTTTCGTTGAGTGTAGTATAAATCTGAGACACCGCAACTATAAATATCAAAGTATGGCTTCATGCTGGTCCGAGTGACCCTTTGACATTTGAACACCACATTGCGGATCATATCTAGCCTAACATGTAATGTTAAGAGATGCCATGATATCTAACAGAAAACTTGTCAACAATTTTCTTCAGAATTGCGTATTAGTACAGTTGAATTCTACGAAAGATATCAAATCTACGATTCAAAAAAAAGTAACGTTTATGGCGAATTTAACTTTTGTGCCAACCAATGTTCAAATTTTTTGTCACTAGAATGATGAATTTGTAGCTGATGGGGGTGAAAGGTGATGAAGATTGAATTTTTTCACCTATTCCGCAGATATTCATCAGCTATATGCAAATAACCTACTCAGGGTGTACAGTTGATTGAAGTATGTTAAAACGTGTTAAAATGGTCGCATACTTGTTGAGAATCGCACGTCAAAAAGTGGGATCTCGTTTCTCGAACTCGCAGAGATCTAAACTTCTGAGGGTTGTTTGTGAGAAGGTGACAGCTGGTTATTGGAAAAACACTCAATATTTTCCAATTTAGAATAAAAAATAAATTTATATTGAGTGAAGTTTCCTTCTCCTAGCACAAATTATTTAAAAATGTTCAACTCATCAGAAGCATTTTGTAAACTATTTTATTTGAAAAATGTAAGGAAATGTTTCAATACGTTTCTCAGATTTTCCCAACCAAACCAAATGTACCAATTGTATCCAAAGAATATATAACAACCTTTTATGTGAAATTCAATATATATTATTGAATTTTCTATACAGGGTGACCAGAAGGAAACGAAGCAGTCGTTGTCATAAACTGGGTCAATATTGTAGGAAAATGCAGGGAACCCTCTATTTTCATTGAGAGGAAATATTTTTTTCATTTTTAGTGATTACGTTAATTTCACCACCAAGCGTAAAATATCACAATGGAAACCTATTAATTTCCCTGAGTGACTCAACTTTGAAAAAAATTTACGAAAATCATTATTTTCAATATTCAATCTACTGGATACGAATTAAGCAGTTGAAGAAATTCAAACATTTGAATATTTTTTCAACTAATTAGCGGAATTTTAAAATTTGAAGTTTGTTGTTACGATAAAATTCCAAGAGTTTTCAAAAGGCGTCTTACTTAGTCCTCAGTACTATTGAAATAGTTTCAACATTTGCTTTGAGGAGAAGGTGGCGAAGTAAACAGTACTGAAAAATAGTCTTATTTTTTAGTCGAAAGTCGACAGGTACTGCGTTTTTGTGAAATATTGACGTATTTTCTACTCTGTATCTTTATCAGCACAAGTTTCGGTTTTGAGGCTTCTTGGGGTATCGACAGCTGGTTAGTTTTCTGAGCTCTCAAATGAAATGTAGCTGAGATTTCAGCAGAAAAATCAATTATTCCTTCCTCTTTCTTAACCCGATGCTCTCTTGAAAGTTTCTGGCCGAATTTTACTATCTTGTTGAAAAACTAAAATAGAGAGTGATCATTCAGATGCATATATAATAAAATTCATCTTCTACTTTCAAATAATACGAATGTGGGGTATGTCATACGGTAAGTGAGGTATATATTGTTGCAACATCTTGAAGGCATCGCCTTTAATTTATTCAGTCAAGTTCAGTGAATACTTATGAGGGTTAATGCAGGTAAATCAGGTGGTGAAACACTTTCAAATAAGATGAACTTGTTCACAACTATTTTGAATATATTTCAAAATAAAAAAAATATCAATGCACTACAGGTACAAATGCATGATCTAGTGATGCTCTTCATCACTGACACAAAAACTAATACCTGTTTCATTTTTTTAAGCCCGTACACCATTTGAGAGATCATCTCAGTCGTACAATTCAGATTTTCCTCCACTTACCTTTTGGAATAAACTGATTGTCTCGATGACCTCAATGACTGTTTTTTCGAGGAATCATATTTAAATAACCGTCAAAGCATCATATAGTTAATTAGTTGTTCACGGAGCCAGGAAACTCGGTTAATAGGGTTTAAATCGAGGACTTCAAGTACTAGAGTACTCTTGAAAGAAAAAAGTGGCTTAATAGTAATTTAGAAAAACACCATAACGTGACATTTGCGTCATAACTGGACAAAGACAACGAAGTGACGGAGCTACGGTTTTACATTGTGAGGACCATCGGTGCGAAACAGTGCGGAAGAATGATTTCTTGACTTTTGGCTTGCCAGCGCGTTTATATACGCTGCATGGGGGCAATACAGGAAAGAGATTTCTTTGCTGTAAAGAAATAGGATGGATATGTAAAACGTAAACGTAAAAAGTTAAACAATTAAAATAAAATCAGGCTGTCGAAATAGTTTTGTAATGTATAACATCGGTAATGTGGGAGTCATAGAAAAAAATTCTAGACAATCGATCTTCTAAAGTTATTTCGGTTGAAAATGAGTAAGAAAAGGTTCAAATATACAGGGTGGCCAAACAAAATAGGGCTGTTATCAAGAATTACATGAACATTTTACAAATACTGTATACTGTATACGTTTTATCTCATTTTTTTCCGGTTGCCAGTTTCAACTTCAAGGAATAGTAAGAATCACCCCAAAATATTTTAATGACATTGGATGTCGAGTTAAATTTTGATTAAAATTCCTAGAAATTCGGTTTGCAGAAGATCTTTTGGTTGTTTCATACGATTTACTTGTTAGGTGTCCACACCAGAAGGAATTAAGAAACCATAAATCTGGTGACAGCGAAGGTCATTCAAAGCTATATTTTCTCCTAGTACAGTAACGTAGAAAATATTGGTCTAAATATTGAGGGCACCATTTCCACTATAATTCACACCGTACTATGGATCTGCAACAATTTTCACGGCAAGCGATTAAGGAAAGAAGCAGCATTGACTGGTGACAAGGTTACCGAATTTCTCGTCCCTTGATTTAGGTTTATGAAGATATCAAAGAAGTGCAATATACCGAACTAAACAAGCGTATATTGAATTTTTGCTGGCATCAATTTGTTTCTAGTCAGTTTGTGTGGTTCCCTTTCCGTGCCAATTAAGACAATTTTTTTTCATCTCGTGTTCAAATTGTATTTGGTTAGAGAATATATTTGATGTGTCTATCATTCATATGGAATTCCTAACCACTATTGCTTAGTGTTGACTGAGAGCAGTGATGATCCGGATATTTACTATTGAATATTTCGCCATGAAACCGTTTCTCCTTTCGTATTTCTTTGACACATCTAGATGTACTTCACCAAATATTTCAAACCATTCGATGTCACATTTGGATTCAAGTTCTACTCAGATTAGATTATTGATTGATCCAAAAATTTTGTTGTAAATTCATCTGTTGATATGAATATCAATATATCGTTACTGCATCTACAAAACATGTACTCATTACCACTTATTAAAAATATCAAGTCATATATATTTTTATTTTTTTTAATAAAAAACATACGGATTTATGAAATACCTTACAGATGTCATAAATTTATTTTTATTTCGTTTTCATCAAACTGTGAGGGCTGAAAATATATTTATATCCGACCTATCAAAAAAAGATTTTCATTAACTTTTTCTGTTTAGTTACTGAATATTTTATCAAAATGATAAATTTTTATTCATTATGGTCCTGGTTTTAATCGAAAAAAAAATCTCAATAATATAAATTAATATAATACCGATATGTGTTATTGACTAGTGCGAGGTCATATAATGAAATCTATGATAATACATTACCAAAATCAACTCCGAAGACTCGCAATTGTAAGAATCGGAAATAATTACATTTTTTCAATATTTCAGTTTTTTTTTGGAAAAATATGTTTGCTGAAGTTGTACAAGCTGATGCTAAATGAAGCAACTTTGACCATAACATTTTGATATCAAATAATCTCATTCAAATTCGAGAAGTATAGGGGTAATACCATTGTAATGAAATACATTTTTTTGTTTCTTATTTTACCTTCTCGCGAGTTTTCCTGTATTTGTAGTACAGGTACTCAGTATATTTGCATGTCGCTGCATCAGTAAAAACTAATGATGTCCATTTAATTGATGTCAAGTACACTTTTATTCTGAATGAATTTAAATTACTTTGTGTGCGGTCGCATTTATTGATCATTTCAGATAAAGAGAAAGGCATTGCTGAGAGTACAATAAGAAAACAAGTTTTCATCTAATGTGGAGAGCGTAGGAGTGCTAATAATTAAAAATCGAACAGTGATTGACAAATAATATCTGTCGAATCCAACAAATCATTTATTAGTTTATTAGTATTTTTCTCTTGCTCAAGATTTGTATTAATTTTTACGTTATACATACGATACAAAATATTCGATGCTACCCAATGTTTATAGTTTTTATCGCGTCCAAACTTTTTCTGAATGAAAATAAAAATTTAGTTCTAAATTAGCTTGAAATTCCAATCGATTTGTTTTATGTTAAAATTGGAAAAAATCAAACGAATTATAATGGAACTAAAACTTTCAACGCTGTCCAAAATTATGTTCTTTCCCACGAACAATGAATTTCAACTGTTATCACATCGATCGACCCCTGTTGAAAATATCGTGAGATTTTTTCAACGCCTCAGTTTTTTTGCATCTGCCTGCCCCCAGAAGTTTTTAATGTTTTCTTACCTGTAATAAATCACTTTTTATTGTTTAGCATTTTTTTAACTGATTCAGTTACCCCTCAGTTTTTTATCCTCTTCTGAATTCATAATTCGGTATTAACATGATTTTTGCGGAGTTGCTAAAAAGCCATTGTTGTGATGCCCTCTTTTTATTACGCTGGACCAGTTGAGTCTGGGGTTAGATTATCCCCCACTCTGGCGATCTCACCCTTAACATCGTCTACCTGTAACTCATAATACATCAGTTGATGATCAGTGTCCGTAAGAGTAACGTGTTTGTTCGATTGTTGGTGACCCGATTTACAGTCATTAGTACCATCTTTCTTAAGTGTATAGTTTTCCAGTTGTACATAATGTCCCTAATGTCTTCCATAAGAGATATTCAGTTATATTTGAGGATGAAACAGTTCTACGAAAAATTTGGTGAGATTTTTTCAATTAATTTATGAGTTTATTATTTATTGAATACTATTTTGAAGAAATAAAAACGAAGGGGTTTATTCAAACGATCATTTTTTGAGGTTGGAAGACCAATACACTTTTTTCCAAAACCAATCTCTCCTAAAGTTATACCCATTTCAATTTAAATACATAGTAATCTTGTGAATTATATATTTTCATAATGAAGTTTTTATATGTGATATGTATATGATATATAAAAATAATAAAAAATAATTACTTAGCTGTTTCATATTTTATTTTAGATATTTTCAATATTTCCATTATAGATACGAAAAAAAAATATATTCCACTTCTTACCAAGAACCCGTGTAGATACACAGTTTTTTTACCTACTAAAATATATTCGAGAGTTATTAATTGAATGCTGTAATACTATATTTTCAACTTTTCACTCATAGTTGGGATAATTCTGCTACAGAATATTTTTTAATTTAGGCAATTCAGTACTTTTTGAAAACATAGGTAGACGAAAGAATACACTTACTTTTATATAACATCCTTTTCTTCTACTTCTTCTAGTGAAAAATGTAAATTAATCATAGAGAGCTTTATGAATGACAGCTTGTTTGAATGACAGCTTGTACATAGTTTATGATGTACTGAGTCATCGGTAATTTCTTAGCTTTGATACTAATTTATCAATTATTACTATCGTTTGACAGTTTACATTGTTTACAGGTTATTTAATATGACACATAGTTGTTTTCACAACAAAATAAACTGTGAGCATTTCATATTTCACAGTGAGTGAATTTTATATCGAAATTATAAATTTCAACCTCGAATTGAAAATGGCTCTGTTCAATATTCCGCATACTGAAATATTTAAATTGTCAGATATCGGAGTTTAAAAATGAATATGAATTTTTCAACAGAAGTGCTCGCCATTCTAATGGAATTTGGCCAAAATCGTAAGTGAGGTTTTCACTATCAGTGAATTAACTGTCGACCCAACTGTATTATTTTGTATTTCTTTCAATTCAAGTAGAATCTGTCGGAAATAAAGACGAAATTGTCAGTGGTAATTGAGGAGAAAATTATTTCTACATATTTGAAACTCTACAACTTGTTACCATATCACCCAGTAATCTTTTGAAAAGAGGAAACTTTGTCAGTGAAACAAAAACTTTTTGATTAAATCAATAGAGACTTCAAGCCGAAGGAATCAAGTACGAGAAAAGGGTAATTCTACTGTTTGACGCCATAACTGTCTCGACCCGGTCTTCATTTGTCTTTAAGAGTGCCAATAAAATAATACCAAGTATCCGTAAGTGTCGTATTTCAGAAGGTCCTCTGGACATTATTGGGAGCAAAAGTTTTAATCAGGCTAGTGCGAGGCTATTTCTAATCAAGAGGGCTGTGGTTAATGTTCGTGTGGCAATTACTATATTTTATGGACGACAAAAATTTGCTCCACATTATAGAATATTGAACATTGGAGTGAAGGCCATGGTTCTGTACCGTATGGGTTGGATATGTTGTCTGAGATTGGAATTTGATTAATTATAAAACGAACGGTTTCTATTCTTAAACTCACGTGAAGTTTACATCATCCCCTATTCACTTGACATGAATACTAATAATATGCGACATAGAAATATTTTTTGCCACAACTAATTACAATAATAGAAATGACAATACTAATGTAATTATTCAACCTTACGTAGCATACGGGTGCTGTTTTACCATATCCGCGGCACTCCTATGGTACTGAAAAGACACCATGTTAACGTTATCTTCGGGGATACGTATATGTTAATTGAAGTGAGAAGAATTGTTGAAATTCTTCGGAGATACGTATAATATTCGTATCATGTTGAGAAGAACTGTAGACTTAGCTTTGTTTGAAAAATTTTTTCTTCCATTTCTGAAGTGATAACTTCTTATGGGAGGTTAAAGCATTTCGTTACCTAACGCGTAACGGCGCCAGTTTGTCTGTCTTGTCTTTCTCTCACGCATAGGTCAACGGAAAGCAGGCTCCTCCTCTCTCGTCGGACAGACAATTAGTAATTAGTGTGCCATGGACATATACTGTTGACAGTATTATGGTAGCTATAATATATGGACACAAAATAATCAATAAAAGATTCTATTAATAAATAATCTCTTCTTACATTATCATATTAATATACATAAACTTCAAGTAATAACCTAAGCTTTTCTCAAGTTGAACAATTTCAATATTAAATAGTTCAACTTAGATCAGTTTAAGTTATCACTTCTGTCAGGCGTCCTGAGACGCACGAGCTCTTTTCATTGTTCATAATTTTTTTAAATTTGTTCATCCCGTTCAGTAATTCCTTTCGATAATTTGTTTTCTTCACAAATAAGCCTTGTTATAGTTTTACATTTAATCCCTACTCATTGTTCAAATGTCTCGCATTTTTGATGTCATTATGTTGATATCATATTTCATTAATTTTTTTCTAGTAGATGTTAAATCTGTCCGAAGGTCCGAAACTTCAAACACTCAATCAAGTGATATATTTCAGATGAAAATATGTACTTGTAATTCGCTTGAGTGAGACGTTCATAACAGTTCGATGAAAAATATTGTAGAGACCAAGAAAAACGCCTTTGAGGGACAAAGGACAAAGGCAAACGAGCTATCCGTTGTTTTCATTCATCGTAGTACAACACACAGAGAAGCAATAATAAGTACGCACCTGGACGCTTGTTGATTAAAAATGGCGGAGAAAGGGTACGGGGCGGTTCAATTTACCGTATGTAATGCTCCAGACGTTCAGACTCTTTAGAAGAAAAGCTGACCAAACTTTCAAAGTAGAATGGCCATTTTTATATTATTTGTTTTCGGTTTTTATTGTTGGATGAATAATTCTCCTCTTTTCTTCAATTAGCATGTTCGACATTTGGGTTATTTACTTTAATACTGAAATCAATTTTGTACCTATACATCGTACCAGGTATATTTATGTTCAAATTCATTTACTTTCTCCACTGATTATGAACTTATACTGTGAGTGACATGCAGAAAAGGGATGCCTTCCTTATCGTAGAAAATTTGAATGGAAACAATTTCTGGAAATTTTCGAGTCCAGTTCCTTTGTAAACTAACTAACATGTGTGAAGAAAAGACTGTTGATAAAGTTAAATGAACTATCAATTGAATCTTCATTGCTGATTATAATGATATCCTCGTTAGCATCATTTTTTATAACAGTCAGTTGAAAGGGGTTAAATAAGTATAGTTTGACAGATATCTATTAGTCAGAATGAATGCAAAAATATTACTCTCTAACAATACTGGTATACCTACCTACTTCCGAATGCTTGACAATGATTAAGTGTATCATAAAAACACTGTTGAGCATTATCAAGAATGAAATGTATCTTCAGTTCTTGAATTTCATATGTTATTTCGTTTCTGTGGTTTTCCAAACCATTTGAGTTCATTATATACAACTCTATGGAACTTTAACTCAATGAAAAAATCTAATGGGATGAGATCAGAAAACCTTCACAGTAATTCTTCATTCAGGCATAACATTCGCCCTTAACAATTGTTAATTCGAGTTTAATTTTCAATCCATTAGAAATGGCCCAATCTTTTTTTCAGTAAGATTGTGACGACAAATATATAAAGAGTTTTCCTGATTGAGAAGTTTTGACAACTTGTAAGATTTACTCATGCCGTAACTAGAAATTTTCATTCGATAGATTTTTGTACATTTGTCAACTTATACATAGTGACCAGAAAAATTTGTTGTTGTTGTTAATAGATACTCCATTCGAAATCGGACTTTGCTATCAAATTGTCTTTCGATCCAAAGGCAAAATAATAAAAATCGTATAGGCTTTCACGGCTGGTGTCAATGTTTTGATTGGCTTCCCGGTTTTGCCGTGGTCTTCTTTGGTTATAATCTCCAAACGTTTCAACTGCAACTGCGGCAGTCATCTTCAGTGGCGTAGTTGAAGTACTCTTCCAAGAAGTTAAAATGTTTGGAGATTATAACCAAAGAAGACCACGACAAAACCCGGGAGCAAATCAAAACAATTAAAATCGTGCTGGTCATGTATTTCCTATTATTATCTTTCGCAAGATTATTTCTCAAGAATTGTTATCATGAAAATTAAAAAAAAAATAATATCACGTAATCAATTTGAGAATATGTTCAGAAAGTTTCAAAAGAAGAAACAAAAATACCGGTATTTCACAACAGCTCATATTTCTAAAACTTTTTTATTCATCAAATAAAATAAAACTATTGGACATCATTGAAATTTTTAACCTCAAGTTTGCTAAACATCATATTCTATAACTATATTCGCAGTGAACATGACGTCACAGACACAATTCAAAACTCGATATTTGTTCGAAATAACAAGTAGTTAATATCTATTTTACCCGTTTCGTCTGTAAATGTACAAGGTCCACTATTCCCGCTTAACTTTCAAATTATTTGAGATTTTAGGTGGACTTTTGCGGTACAAATGGATTTTCTTTCAGCTAATAGTTGAACTTGTGCTCATTGATGTCATCAACTAACATTTGATTTCTTTTTGAGAGGCTTTCGCCTCTTTTGTTTCTCAACATTTGTTTCGTAAATATCATTGAAAATAATGTAGCCCCATTAGTTTGAAAAATACCAATAATCTAAATATGTTCATAAGGAAGATTTAGTGGGGTAACTTCAAGTAGGTATAACAGATTACTTTGCAATGAAAAATTGGTCAACTATTTACTGGAAATCTGTCAGTGCGGCAACATTGCCAGAAATAATATTCAAATCACTGTCTCACACGTGATACTGATATTTCGTAGATTTTTTGCTATATATATTTTTCTCGTGACTTGCACTGTACGTATTTTCAACTTTATACTATATCATTGAGAGTCCAGACATACTTTTTGTGAAACTTTTCATTTCTGTAAAAGGATTCGATTCATCAATGCAAGAAGAGCCCCTCACACGAAATGATTCGACTATACTTGTGACAAACTCGAAGGACAAGCCGGAGGTTGTGTCAGAGTTCGCCTGGGAATGTAATGAGATTTTCCTTTGTTTTTAGATGCCCAAAGGTCGTCAATAATCACATTTTTTTATTCTCTGGAGCAAAGCTTGTCACATTGCCGTCACCTAATTTAATGATAAGATTGGCTAACCCAAGTAATACCGAAATTAAGTTAGTCTCGGTGTGGATATTTATGGCATTGGATAAAAATCCCCCTCGATACAAAAGAGAGAAAAATTGATGCAGAAGTTGCCGCAATAACGGGCATTGCACAAACAAGGCTGTTTATGCGCTATATTCATTTCTACCCCTCTAATGGTGTCACTCCTATTTGTGAGAAGTATTGTTGACTTGTGTTATTTGCTGAAAGTTTGTCGAAATTGAGGTGAATAAGTGGTGTGGTATACGGTGGGGTATTATTGATACAAATCAAGTTCATCCTGCAGTCACCAGGGCTCCTCCAGTGGCTTCGTTGGAAAATACCAAAATTATTTTGACAAGAAAGTGGTTTCTAATAGGAATAACGTCTCGCTTTCTTAATGTCGGTATATAGAATATTCGTGAGAGAACTAATTATTTCACACTCCTGTTTCTGCTGCTTCTTCTTTCATTCAATATCTAACATTGAAGAGGTGATGCTGTATTTCACATCCTCGAATTTTCTGCTGAAATACAGATTCAAATAAATTAAACCATTTTCAATCGAATCAATCAGATCAACATTGCATTAATATCACTTACTTGAAATAACTCATTTTATTATTTCATTTCTCATATCATTCAAATCTGTTTCAAATCTGTTTTTCCGTTAATCAGCTGTCGCCATACGAACGACAACTCTCAGAAGTTGAGAAACTTGTGCGAGCTAAGGACTAACGAGATAAATTATCTCGAGAAAAATATCTGGTCGAGGCAGGAATCGAACCCACGGTCTTCCGATCGTGAGTCGGGCGCACTACCACCGCGGCCAATTCCACATAATTTTTATTATTCATTTATTATCTTTTCACTTCATAATTTGTTTCACGCGAAAGATTTATCACTTCATCTTCCTAATTGAACAGCAGTAGATTGACCTTTTTTTGTAAAATTGAAGCTTCAAGAGGTAAACTTAGACATTTTTCTCACAGAAAAGGTTATATTTTTGTTCAGCACTTCATTTAGAATTCAAAAATGTTTGAAAAATTGGAATGGCTAATCTGCTAACAAATTGATAAAAAGGGTATCAACAAAATAGGTACATGAAATATATTTGGAACGAAGAGTTCATAACAGATACTAAAAGATTGGAATGTAAATGTTTCAAATGAGATTGGGAATGTGAATCGATTCAAAATTTTATATAGTGATATTAAAGTTTAAAAGATGCCTTCAAAAGTATTTCATTCAAACGAACGCAAGATGTGATGCAAACATGAAATCAGTACTGTTGAGCTTAACAGAGATTATTCAAAGTGTGGAGCACTGACAATTTCTAAAACCGTGAACGCAACGTTTAAAACCTTGCGTTCACGACAATCGTCTTGATTGATAAAAAAAGCTTAACAGATTCACTACAAGTTGAGAATGACGCCAATTTGTTTGGTGGAAAGTCCATCGAAAAATGTGTTTGTGTTCTGGTATGTAGGAAAAATGTTTCGTCAAAAAACATCAGGACATAATGGAACCATACTTCAATTAGACTAAAATATAATCATTGAAATCATCACTTCATGCATGGAAATACTTTTTCAGTGGTTAATTCAAAAGTCGTCGTATGCTACTATCCATGAGATTATTTTTTGTATGAAGTGAAATATGTATTTTCATTTCATTGTTCTTATATATATATATTTTAAAACACCAATTGAATTTTTTGTTTCAGTTTGCATCTAATAAATATCGGTAATCTGTTTTTTACAAAAGAAAAAATATTACCGATGTGACAAAATCAAATCTTCAACAATAATTAGCTTGATTCTGGATACTACCTACTTTCAAATCATCCTTTTTTCGATCTGAGATGAATTGCTTCCTAAACATTTTTCGCGTAGGATAAAAGACCATTTCACTCAGTATTCAAGTATTGAATAAAATTTATTTTTTGTAGAGAAAATCTGATTGTTTTATAGACCTTTTCAGTACAATTTTTTCTGATTATGGAAGGTGAACATTCCCAGAGAGGTCGATAAAAAATAATCGAATATATTTTGGTTGATTCAAGATTTAATTTCTTATCACTTTTTTACTGTTCCATTTTGATTTTCCTTGTGTTAGATGATCCAAGGAATGATATTCATATATTTTTCTTTGTTTTTCTGGTATGAGTTCAGAATGAAGGTATTGTTTTTGTCAATCAACAGAGAATTACTTCGGCGATTCAATATCCTCGTCAAGGAATCAACTAGCATATAAATCTTCAAACCAAGTCTCCCACTCATTACTATGTATTAGTCAGAGTCCCAATCCGAAATCAATCAAATCGCTATCTATCGGCAATAAAACTCCTATAGTATAAATTATAATACATATTGGTCCTGTAATCGAGCGGGAAACAGCCAATTTGATATCTATATCTGTCCGCAATTTTATTTCTTTTCCGAACTGGCATCGATATCTCGTACTGATAGCCCGAAGAGGCATATTTCATACATAATTCAACAGTCAGGATATAAAGGATAACTCCGGCGATTATCCACTAGTGACCAATGGAAGCCAGGCGTCGTATATAGACAAGTAAATAAGAACGGCTTTGCGCAGACCATTGGTCAATAAGGGAGTGGTCAGCAAGGGGTGAATTTCCTTTAGGCCTGGGTTGGGTAAAGAAATCCTTTCTATAGAAATGTCTCACCTATTAGGGAGGACTTCAAAAAGGATTTCCTTATCACTACATCGTACATTGAAAGACTTAGTTAAACTGAATATTCTCTCAAATTCTTTAATGACTTTATAGTCTGAAAAGGACAAAATTACCTTTACTAATGTTTATTCAACTAAAAATTTCACACTGATAGTTTTCGACCCGAGGTGCGATTTCAATATCTGACAGCTGCTTGCACAAAGTACATACGACGTACTTTTTGAATCGTTTCATTTTTGAAAAAACAAAAATTCACCAAAAAGTACTAGGATAACTCTTTTTGACGTTTCTAAACAGTTATTTCATAGTCTACTATGCTAGATATATATATATATATATATATATATATATATATATATATATATATATATATATATATATATATATATATATATATATACCTATTTGGTGAAATAGCATTAAAAAATTTTGTGGCTAACGAATATTTTCAAATAATTATTTTCAAAATATTCAAAACTCTGAAAAATATCCTATAATACTAGTAATATCACAAGTGAATATTTTTGTTCAGTGTCAATTCATTGAAGACAAATATTTGTGGGCTTTCATATTTTGATTTGCTCAAAACAATTATTTCTGCGGTTCATTTTATTCGTCCTCATGAATGACTTTCCTAATATGCGAATTTTGTCTTTCCAATTATTTTGCTCTTCTTTTTAAAACGTAAATTCTCCTTCAGTTTCATGCTTAGATCTCTATTTGAGATCTGGAAAGCTAGTTACAAAAAACATAACTGAAAGCAAACAAATTCATTTGATATGTGAATGTCCACATGGTCCATTTATTCGTCATATTCATTATGATATTTTACAACAGAGGTATCGATTGCCAGAAAACAGCTGCAAGCTTCAACCCACCCCCTGACGCGACCGGGTGTCGTTATGACACTCGACAAGCAATGTTCCAACCCCTTCACCCCGCTATAAATGGACCCCTACCGAGATTAGCAATTGCCAGTTTTCCTAATTCATATTTCAATTGTTCTCCTTCACTCAAGACTTTGTTTGTCGGTTTAATTTTTATGTTTTGAATGAAAGAAATTAGATCTGATTTGCTTTCTTGAGTTTTTATTGAAATGTAGTAAAAAATTTCATACAAAATAGTGAAATAATGTTAAACGTACTTTCAAAAAGTAAGCCCTCGTTAATCTTCAACCCGAGCAACTTTCGGGTGCCGGGTGCGGGGGGTGCCGACTGTTTAACAACAAAACCCCCATTTCAAACTATTCATTTTGTGAAATCTGCATTAATGAACTTTTTAGGAAGTTTATGAAACATGTATCTACTTGCATGTAGAGGAAAATATTGAAGAATATTTATCATCATTGTATATTATTCAAATAAAAAAATTGTTTTTTTCTTTGTGTAGTAGTTCATCTAAGAGATATATTTTGTAAAAGAAGATTTTCTGTATACCGCTAGTTCCTATACTCTTAGATATCAGCTATTATGCTGTAGATGGGCAGGCAACTATCTGCTTTTTCATCTGAAAAAAAAAAGATGAAAAGTTTGTCGTCATGCCACAGGAAAATGTGAAAGTTTTGAGAGAAAATGGCGCTCAAAAGTATATTGGACAAATTTGTCGTTCTATCGAAAATCGTTTTAATGATCACATGCTACATATAAAAACTCGGTATACATATATGATACATTATACTGGAATTGTAGTATTGCTCAACTTATTTTTGATAATTACCCAAATCAGATAAACTGATCTAGGTTCTAATGAGTAATGCTCATTTTATGTTAATTATTTCAATTGTATCTAACCAGTAAATCATTAATGTAAATCTTCTAAAGACATTATGACGTATTTAAGTGAAGATATCGTCAATAGGTATATCCTTTGACTTGTTATGCTGTCATCTTATATTTCAAACCATATTTTTGTTACAGTAGATGCAGATGGAGTGGAAGATCCACATCAAGACATCCTCACCTGCGGTGTCTGCCAAAAAGCATTCGCACTATCTGACATAGTTCGATTTATACAGCATAAAGTGAGTTCCTGCAACAAAGAAAATTTCAACCAGTGTTACACGAATAATGAAAGGGAGAGAGATAATGACGACGGAAATTTACCATTATCCAGTATTAATACAAGGAGGCCCAGTATTTCGGCGCCAATCTCTGGCAAGAAAAATATGGGTAACAGGGTACATACACCTCCGCCGGCCTCCCCGAGGCTACCAGCACCAGGAGACCTCTGCGTCGATGGAGCGGCGTCTTCAACACCCAAGAGGCGGGCATCCTCACCGTTGACCAGCTCCAGCCCTGAAGAAGATATAAAACCCCTTATCAAACAGGAAAAAATGGACAATACCATGTCATCTGAGGAGAACAGTTGTAAACGATCGAGGACAGAAGTAGCTGATGCTGAATCGAATACAACACATAGCGGTGAGTACATGTTTTTTTAAGTTAAGTTCAGTACAAATATAAGCAACGCAAAGTCCAAGACGTGATTCAATCCGAACTCTCTTTAAATTTTAGTATTGAGTTACTTATTTTTGAGTTTGTTTCATGAAAGCCTCATTTAAATCAAATACAGCTTTTCTATTTCTTGCTTTCTTGAAAAACAACTTTATGAATCACCATATAATAGTATTCATTAGAAACAGTACAGTCCATTGATAAATAAACTAAGAAAATACTATTTTTTCACAAATGTCAAATATCATTATGAAGAGCCTCCAGTGTCACGTTAGTCATTATATTGGAAATAAGTACATTATTCTCAAAACGAAACTTTACATATATGATATCTGAATCGAAAGTTATTGTGGATATTCCATTTTTGATTAGCCCAGTACCTATGTTCTTCTTGTTGAAAAATGCCACAAACAAATATAAATGCATATGCATATATAGAAAAGGTAAAACACAAGATAAGATTATTAAATTGGCCAAAGTTTCTTATGGGAAAATAACGACTTTCATTCATTGTAAATCATGTGATTCAGTGACGATAATTGAAGCATCTTATTCTTTGTGTAATTTCATCTTCACTGGTTCATAATAGGTATTTTTGGAAACTTCAAAGTTTCTCACATTTCTTAACATAATATTCAAGGTGGAAATTAATCGGTCAATCAGATGGAACTTTTTATATATTCACTGAACTATAAACTCAAGTATTTCATTGGTAATGATCGGTTGAATGATGAGTATGATTATATAGTATTTATGTGGTAATACTCCATTTTTAATTTTCAAAAAATTATTCCTTTCGTTTCATCAAATCATCAGTTCCTATGACAACGGTTTCTGTAAAAACTAATTTTTTGGTTTTTGGGAAATATGAACGATAGATTGGTTATAAGCAATAGACATGTATAAAAAATAGTTTTGTAAGCAATGGCTTTTTTTGACCGTTCCGGAAATTTTGGCGTACACTGTATATGTCGGCATCAGATTGTTCAGATAAAACTCTAGTACTCTGCGTGGTTTATTCTTTCACCAAATCCGTTGTTCTGCTCACCCGAAGTCGAAAACACTGTCCTTATAACCCTTGCCATTTGTGACCCTTGAAATTTCATCTAATAGACCCACTGATGCATGATGAATGTTTTAAAGTTCTTTATTCATATGGGGGTTGATGCTGATGGTCATCTACTCTTCAAAACATATGTCCCCAGCGGGATAAAAGACAAAAGGATAGCATTTCATCAAAGTCCAGATGGAATCACTTGAGATAACGTCCAGAACAGTTTGGGAGTTTCGTTTTTTATTAATTATAATACATTGAATCTGAGTTAAAGAAATATATGTATACATTAAAAACTAATTACTCGCAATATTAAAAAAATATGAATATGCTCAATAGGAACCATAATATCCAGGAATCATATATTTCTGCATCAGATAAAATAGCCAGTTGAAGTTTTTACATGATCTTTATTCTATCATAAAGGTCCCCCTGACCCTGACGGGTCACTAGGACCCGTCGAAGTCAAATTCCGAAATAGTACAATGAAATTAGCTATGAACTTTTTATTTATCATAAAATTTCTTGCAAAAAGTTGTTTTGTAAATACTATTTGGAAAAATACCCATAGTACTTCACATTTGTAATAACATTAATTCCAAATGAATGAAAATGTTAAATGTTTCAAATAAAAACGTATAATATTGATATAATTCCTTCGTAACAATTGGCAATTTTTGCCGGTGAATTTTCTCATAGAAACACTATAACACACAAAAAAAACCATTTCAATACAATAAATATTGATATTTTTAAAGTTACGATTCAGAATTATAAACATATGAAAATATACTAGAAAAAATGTTTCTTGTCTATAATAAAGAACTCTCATTACTAATTTCACTCTCATTGTTATTGCATGCTATTCAATCAAGGGCAAATAAACTGATGCTGTAAAATGAGTTTAATAAGTTACTCATGATCCTAATTAAACTCTCAGAGAGTTTTTTCGTGTCAAACACATTACTGTTTCCAATTAAAAACTGATATATGATACAATCTGAAACAAATCGTACTCAACTAAAATGAAAACGAAAATAATCTTATGCTTCTACCCTCAAGCAAAGTGGTGTCAAGTAACTCGGTTTCGTGTTGAAATTGAAAAAGTAACGAAGAGGAAGTTTTCGAATTTCAATACATTATGATGATAATAAGGGTGGTTCATTCAGTGCTTCAGCTACAGAATAACATGAAAAAACTCTCCGGTTACGGAATAACTTCAATAAACTTTCATAACCGCTCAATTAATCAATGTATTCTTCGGACCTGCCATTTGTTTAGACTCAGCTTTACCAACGAAATAATTTTCAAGCTGTAACATGATATGGTGTTTTAGACAAAAAAGTAACTTGCAAATCTAATCTGATTTATTGAGTCAATAAAAATATTCTCAGACAGTCAAGCGGCGTTGGAAGCTCTTGTCTCCTATCGAGCAACGTCTAAATTGGTAGCAAATTACCAAAAACGACTCTTCTCAATAAGAAGACTCAAATTGTCTCTACGTGGATTTCTGGCCATACTGGCCTGGAAGGCAATGGGGCTGCTGACTCCCTTGCAAAGAAGGGTGCTGCAAGCAGCTTCATTGGACCAGAACCTGTCATTGGCATCGCTTTAGGCCAAATAAACATTGAACACATGGATGGCGAGAAGATTTATGAACTTCTGGCAAAATCTTCCAGGAGTGGACCTGCAGAGACCTGAGCTATTGGAAGACAGCCTGTCTCGCCTCTGTTTGGAAAATGATGAAACAGCAGATCACATACTTTGTGCCTGCCCCGCTGGGGCCGAATCAGGTTTTCAGAGTTTGGCAGAGCCGCACTCTTATCATCTGTTCTGATAAACCACTCACCATACCAACTAATGGGCTTCGTTAAGAAGCTAGGTTTATTTGGTCGAGTGTAAATAGGTGTGAACCACAATAAACCCCTTCGGGTTGCGGTGGAGGTTCGAATGTACCTACTCACTTTAACTTAACTTTACCCAACCTAATTTAATATATTTCAAAATAATCAGATTTTTGTGCCTGTGAAACTTTGAAAACACGAGATGAGCCCCATTCCAAATTTTAAGATCAGTTATAAGTAGGGTATGTTCGAAAAGTTATGTGATCTAGTATTTTTGGTGAATATGAATCAAACCAAGTCATATGTTCACATTTCCAAAACACAATATAACGGAAGGCATCACCCTTCAAATTTGAAAAGGCTGGTTGAAATAAGAATAAAGAAAAGATGAAAAAAGATTTGTTTGAAGGTGGTTGACAATGTTTCGTGGTGTATTTTATCAGTTCGGACTTCCATTGTCTAATATAATATAAATTGATTTGATATCCCTGAAAAAATTTAAAATATTAACCGAAAATAACAATTTTATTAAAAAAAAACTGAAATTACAAAGAAATAACATACAAGCAACAACCAAAAAAATAGAAATATTTCACGAAAAAAAAAAGATCATCGCTAACACCTCACTTGTATGGACTACTCAAAATCCACAAAAAGGATGTTCCGCTCAGACCGATCATTAGCTCCAGAGATTCAGCCACTCAGAACTTGTCCAGATTTTTACTACCAATAATCAAACCACTGCAAGGTAACACATCATTTTTTGTGAAAAATTCAAGGCATTTCGTTGAACTACTAGGGAATATCGAAGTCAAAGAGCAGGATCAACTGATCAGTTTCGACGTGGAAAGCCTCTACACCAACGTTTCTGTCGAAGGAGTACTTCAAATCATACAGAAGAAGCTATCCGAAGATGGGGACCTGAAAGATAGAACAAACTTACCGATACAAGTAATTATGGAATTACTAGGATGCTGTGTACGAAACTGCTACTGAACTGAATGACGAATTCTTTACGCAAGATGAGGGACTGCCAATGGGATCGCCACTTTCACCTGTTATAGCCAATATACATACGGAGTAGTTTGAAACTCTGGCCATTGAAGAAGCACACAAGAAGCCCTGAGTCTGGTTGAGATACGTAAACGATACCTTCATAATATGGAACCATGGAAATGCAGAACTGGACACTTTCCTGAAGCACATGTACAACGTAAGTCCTTCCATCACTTCCACAATGGAGAAGGAAGTCCAGAACGAATTGCCTTCCTTATACGTATTGGTGAAGAGGACCGACACTAAATGGTAAACATCTGTATATCGAAAACCCACTCACACAGGACAATATCTGAACCAGAAATCCAACCACCATCAATCGACTAAGAGAGGAATCATCAAGACTCTACTAGACCGTGCTTTCGGGCTCTGTAATACCAAGGAAGGTGTCGAAAAGGAACTAGACATCATCAAAAATGACCTTCAACGGAATGGTTATTCCAGAGTGATGGTAGGAGAGGCATTAGCTAGAAGACAACAAGGAAGAGAAGCCACCACAACCAGTACTTGTACTTCTTTACATCAGAGGATTATCGGAAAGGATAAGAAGGATTGGGTCCAAGTATAACCTTAGGACCTGCTTCAGATCTGGAAACACTATCCGTAGCAGCCTCACGAAAACCAGGCCACCAAACACGGACTGCGATTCCAAGAATTGCATTTACCGGATACCCTTCGAGTGCGGAGGATCATACATCGGTGAAACTGAGAGGCCATTGAAAGTTCGTATTGCTGAGCACAAGAAACACACACACACACAACATCAAGTGGGCTCAAGCTGAAACCATCCACAAAGAGGAACACTGGCTTAGGAGAAAATTCAAAGAAGCCGCGTATATGTTGTCCTACAACGCATTTAGTCAAGCTAGCGTAGAGATACGTAACATATGGAAACCTCTAATCAAGCGAAAAACAACCAACTCCCGCCAAATGGTCATGTCCCGCTAAAATCATTGAAGCGGAGAGAGGAAATAGGGGATAGATGAAAGCACTCAAATGACCTGTAAATAGTCACATCTCGGAGGAATGAGTCCAGTTATCACCCGAAGACGATTGTGGATACTAACAATCGAAATGTTGTGACATAACTTGGTTTGCAATCTTTTAATTTTTATTTTTCATTTTTTGTTAATAATATTTTTCAATTTGTTTTTTATTTTCAGCTTTCATTAATATTTCAATTTTTCATTTTTTTTGGTTGTTGCTTGTATGTTATTTCTTTGTAATTTCAGGTTTTTGTTTAATAAAATTGTTATTTTCGGTTAATCTCTTTAATTTTTTTCAGGGATTTCAAATCAATTTATATTATAGTCGACAATGGAAGTCCGAACTGATGAAATACAACATGTAAAAAGATTGTTGGGATATTTGTTTGGTAACGTTTATACTCAATTCTGAATCGTATTCTTATAGGTATATAAAAATCGAGAAAATTGCGGATTGATCAAGATGTGTATATATGGAAATTTGTTGCTTTGAGCGGTCGGATTTCTTAAAAAAAACAAATATCTATCCTCTTTTCAATATTTCAATTATTCCTTTAACTATCTCATACATAGGGTAAAATAATTTCATCAACGTGTGTCGAGCATATTCCGTTGAACAAAAAACTTCGACAAGCTAATTATTAATCCCGAGAGGGTTCTTACTTTCAGGTATTAGTATTGTGCTTACGCACACGCTCTTGATGCTATCATCTGTTCATCTGGTTTTGGTCGCGCGCTCATCCTCTTTTTTATAGCCGACGTGTGGACAAGATAACCAGAGGGTTGCTTGAATAATTAATAAGTTTTCCACCTTCGTAAGAACAAGGGTTGAACCCTCTCAACACACGTGAACAAGATTTTGGACGATGATTTGATACGACTCAAGTACCTATATAGTATATCATTTTTTGCAACGAAATTTCAAGAAATGCTCACACCTAATAATAAAAAAGGGTTCATCATACTTAGTAATGCTACTCCAACCACTTTCTAATACTTTTTTGAATGGATGGATGAATTGAATAAATAATTTCGAATTAGTTGAGTGACTACCACCATTACACCTAATTCATACAAGTTTTTTTCCAAATCTCAAATTAAATGATGAAAATATATACTGTTTTTTTTTTTCTGGAATACGGTCCAAGACGGGAACGAAAATATTTCAATTTTATAAGTTACTAGGATTTTTGGCAAAATTCCATACATTATCCATACATTTTCAAAATACTAGTTATAGGCGTAGTGAATCTAATCAGCACTAACTAAAATGGGGAAATTATTTCATGTCTGAATTAATATATTCTATATCTTCATGAGATGATAGAGGAAAAATTCAACCGAAATATATACAGTTGAGTTAAATATAACAATATGTACGAAAAATTATAATTCATAAATTTTGAATACTGTCACAAACGCAAATTAATTCTAACTTAAATTTGGAATTTGTTACTAGAAAATTCATTCAAATTATAGTAGGGTACTCATCATGATTGGAAGTATGATTATCAACTAGACATTGTATTTATGCTGATTTTTTATGGTGCCCAGAGAGCAATCCATCATTAAACTCAATAGATCATTTCCCTAATGCTGTGATAAAACCCAGAATGACCGCGATATTCAAATTTTTAAGCTCCGTTTCTTTTGTGCTGTCCACAGCCACATTATATATTCAAAGGAACACATAAGCTGTCCCTATTTCCAAAGGGCCGGTGTGTGCTGAGTGATAAATTTACCTCTGAAGAAAAATGTACAGGAACATCTCAGTATATTTCCTATTTTTTGAGAAAAGAGGACCAGTACTAACTTTTTAATTGAAGCGATATATTTGAAGGAAATTGCATATAATTTCATTGAATAATGATTTACTTATACGAACTTTGAATCTAACTCAATGTGCATAGTCTAGGCATAAAAATTAATTGGTCAACGGTCTGCCATCTCTAAAACAACCCTTCTATAATATTTTCCATTTGGTTATACTAGTGTTACAACCAAAAATTTGGTGTAATTTTTAGCGAAATATTCAAATATTTCGGCTTGCGACAGTTATCATGATTTGCATCAATTTTATACATTTGAGGTGTTCTTCACGTGTATTAAATTATTTCCAATGATTTAAAAATATAGTTTTGTTCAAACTGATAGTACATTCAATGGTGCTTTCTTATATCAAAATGAAGAAAACAATGTTTTGAATCATAGTGAAGAGGAGAATTCTCTGTCTCACAATTATTAAAATAACAAATATAAACACAATTTTTACAAAATTTGAATATTTTGTGAGCAATAATAATTATAGGTTAATTGTTCCGTACTACTTTGTAGAATTCATTGAAAGGAATTACAAGTAGTTTTTTCATTACAAAACAAAATATTCAACTCTCAGGTATTATTCTAGTTGGGAGGAATTCAATAGTTTAATTGTTTGTAGAAAAATTTGAATTAGGCTCTCCTACCGATTTTGAAGATAGTGAATGGTTTTGAAGATATAGCGAAAATAAAAGTTTGCGTTGAAATCAGCGTCTTTTTTGGATAGGCAAAATCATCAAATTTAACAATTCACTGCTCAATAGCCCATTTTTCTTTATAAAAAATACATTAAATTCACGCAGTAATACAGCTGGGTTAACTAGGAGTTTACCATTTCTATATCTGTATAAATTTTCCCTCTAAAAATTTTATTTTTTTTAGAGTGGATGATGAAATTCTCATGCTTAAAAAGCATGTAACGCAACTTATTACAAATATACTGAATATGAGCATCCCATTTGAGATATGAATTTATTATTGCTCCTGAATATTTCACTTTAGCTTCGGGAAGTATCACATATTGATCAATTTTCAGTTGTGAAAAACAATGTTTGCTGGAATTATTGCTACTGAAAGGTATATAGTGAGTTTTCCCCAGATTCTCTGTCAATAATCGATGTTCGAGCCAATGTTTAATCAAAACCAGATCCGATTTTACTACATGTTCCCGTTGCTCCCAGCTATTTGCCTTGTAAAAAATGGCTCTATCATCTGCGAAGCCCAATATGTACACTAAATATTCTATTTCATTTACTTTAAACTTCATTATTGCATATTGTTAGTGTCATTGAAAAAACTACCACAAAACCAATATATCTTACATAGATTGTGGAAATAAACCGAAAACAAATAATTGAGAGGACTCTATTTTCATGATTATAACATTTATACTATTATACGAGCTTTACTGTAGTCAGCTTAGTCTGCTTAAACACATTCAATATTTAGTCATTATTTACTGTTTTTAACACCGTATTTGCGTTATTTCGTACGGAACAATAGCAACGGAAAGAAACGGAAATACTGTCAAAAAGCGTAGTTCTTCAAAAGTTGTTATTTTTAGATGAGGATTTCAGCAGTGAAAAGGGCTGGGTCTGCTTTGAGAACCATGGAATATTATTATGATTGATACTGAAAATTATCGACCAGTCCTTCTAAACTAAGTGTGAACACCATACGATTCAGATTTGAAAGGAGTAGCCAAGATGTTTCACCACCCCCGCCCCAGAAATGGACCCTCGTCTCGTGATAAATAATCGTGTCTCCGTGAAGCCTTTGTGCTCTGCTCGCGGTCACATTTTAAACATATGCAAATGTTCCTAAGCCTTCTGTGCTGACCGTGATCTGAAATTCTAAAGACTGCGGACGTTGCGGACTAATGGAGAAAAAAAGATTTACCCGTCTTGAAATGAATGGCGCGACCCGTTGAGCATGATGGTGGGCCAAGTATTTTATCAAAGGACGCGATGAGGCTGATTGACAAGTTCCAGGATATTATAAGTTCATTGATTGAAATTCCCGTTCATATGTAGGGGCATATGTGTAATTTCCTGTTACAGAAAATTATGAAAGCATAGATCTGACACGATTTTACAGTTGAAATTCCAAAGAAGGCAAAGTAAATTTTTTCTAATTCGAAATGAAACTCCATTAATTTCCATTCGTTTCAAATAATATAATTCAATTTTTTTCGAATCAGTATATTAATACTTCCGTGTGAATAATGGCATCTCCTGTACTGGAACTACTGCATGTTTTCGTCGGCATGAACAGAATCATCAATTTTGTTCACATTGAATGATACCATCCTAAATGATTCTAAATCGGAAAGGAATACCCAAACAAAAATTTACAGTGTTCCATTTCAAATAAAAAGTTGTTGTCAGCTTCCGATATAATCGAGGTTTTCTACTCCAAATGCAAATATTATCCTGAAGGAGAAAAAAAAAGATGGAATATCGAGATTTAATCTTCGTACTGCGCAGTCTCGTGGAATGTAGTTATCATTCTTAGAATACTGTCTTGCCTATATTCAAACCTGAAGACCTGCTGAATAAACGCAGAAGGATGGTATTTTTTATTTGATCCGTCTAATCAGGGCACACGGTCCATGAACATAATGATCACTTACCTCACGGTGTGAAGAGTAGTGGTCATTGGTTAATGATACTGCCCTCATTTTTACGAAAAAAGAAAAACTAACAACACATCTTCCGTAATTATTGAAGGAATATATAGAGAGTCAATCTTTGATAATACCTTACAGTAAGAAAATAATATATTTATCTCATAAGATATCAAATCTAATATCTTTGACACAATCGACATTTCATTCAATTATACATAGATGTGTTATATCAGAAGTGAAATGTATCAAAAGTAATAATAGAATGCTATTTTACATTTGTTTATTCATCATAAAATGTTCTACAGAAAGTACTCAATTCATGTCACGTATTTTTTATCGTCATTAATAAGTAAAGTACCTACTAAAAGAGTTCAATAGGTCTAATCCATATATATTATAGCAAAAACTGATTGGGATTTGAATCAGTTTTGATCTATTTTTCAGTATTGCCCGTACGTAACGTAACGTAAACTAAAAAAAATCATAGAATTCATCCATCAATTCTTCAATTAAGATACCAAATACATAATGAAAACTCACTAAAAACTATTTTTCCAGGGCAATGTTATATCTTATTTTCTATTGGAGAACCCACAACAAAACGCCTCCGGTACTCTACTAGTGTAGTATATATTGTCACCTTTACAAAATACCTTGTTATGAAAGATATCTATGTTATTTAATGACAGTCAAATTTTCTGACCGTGAGAACTTTTTTGTAGAGGATTTTTTGATGAATGAAAAAAGTTGCCCACCCCTCTATAATTACGTTGATAATTTCGGAAATTGCATTTATTACATCAAAAAACTACATTATTATTAAACGTCGATTATTTGGATATCGTGGAAAATCATCGAAACCTTTTTGTAGAGAAACTTACGAAAAACAATATCGGTAATAACTCATTTTATTGTGGCTGTTTCGGTGCCAAAATTTGTTATGTTGTATTCAACGAAAGTCATTTTTTTGTGGAGGAAAATCAGTTTTTCATCGGCCTTTTTTGGGTATTTGTTACCTTCCATAATCTGAAAAATATAAACATGGTAATGGAGAACTTCATACAAGTGTAGAAGGGCAAACTCTTTAGTTTACCCCGATAAGTTACTGCGTAAAAACAAAGTATTTTTCACAAAGAAAAATCTTCTATTTATCAGTAACTTGTCGTATTTACCAATTCTGCCTATCAAAAAAATTGTTAAGAAATAATGCAATACTTGTCTTAACGTTTTGGAGGCCAAAATCTGCCCCCGTCTTCAGAAATGGACAAAAAAATTCTAATATATTGGCAGTTATTCCTTTTTGATAATGTATTTCTTTACTTCTTCGACAGATGTAAAAGGAGTTTTGAAATATGAAATTATTTCAATGTTGTTGATTGACAACTGAAACATTCGATGTAATACAAGGTGTTCTCCGATATCAGTCTGTTGCCATTTCGCCACTATCCAAATTTTTCTTCAAGATGGGTAGCCAAGTACGGTCTATTTCTAAGGAGCTATTCTCATATCTGGAGACAATTGTATTTCGAATAGCTCCTTAGAAATAGACCGTACTTGGCTACCCATCTTGAAGAAAAATTTGGATAGTGGCGAAATGGCAACAGACTGATATCGGAGAGCACCTTGTATTACATCGAATGTTTCAGTTGTCAATCAACAACATTGAAATAATTTCATATTTCAAAACTCCTTTGACATCTGTCGAAGAAGTAAAGAAATACATTATCAAAAAGGAATAACTGCCAATATATTAGTTAACTCATACTTAAGAAGAGCATGCTTAAAATCTGTCGTAACAAGCTGCACTGACTTTGAGATCTTCGAATTAATTTTGAGCAATATTTCTTGTTACACACTAATTGCATCTCTCATGACCGCACTTTTTTTCGTTAGTGCTGGTCCTACTAACTCTAATAGTAGTAGTAATCTGAGTATTTCATATATGAATGAATTTTTCCACTTCATTATTGGTATCATCCGAAATAATGCGACTAGTGCGCATGCGACTATGATAATAATAAATGGTCTTTATTTTTATCTTGGCGGAGTTTATAGCTTACGCTATTCTTCCACTCAACTTTGAGAATTACAATGTAACCTACTGTACTACCAGTAGTACAACAAATTGCTCTTTCGTGAGCCCTTTCAATCCCAGGAATGGCATATGTGGAAACAAAGTATATTTTAGGTGTAGTATCAAAACTATTCATCTATATGAAATTCGGAATCGTTAAGTCAAGTGTTTTTGTTGACTGGTGATATTTTCATATCAAATGTATTCTGTACAAATTCATCTCTTCAACCCTTGACGTAAAGGCTATACGACTTTATTAAAACACAGGCATCAAATTCTGCGAGGCATGTCACCGTGAGCCGTATTTATTAAAAAGCGAAATCTGCACTTTCGATTTGATTCATTTACGGGGTATCGATGGCAGTTGACGTTGCGGTGAAATTCATAATCTTGTATTGTATTTCCCTGTTGAAAGTTTGATACGAGGGTGAATTTAGAAACTGAAAATTATCATACGTGGTTATATAGGGGATATTTTCACATGAGGAGAATACCAATTAGTTGATGATATCGTGGATGAATATTTTTTAAATTTGCCTCAAGGATCATAAATAAGTATTCACTTTTCTGAAAGTATAATAATTTTTTATGTCTTTTTCAGAAATTCTTTTTGGAATGGTGTTTTTCATTGTCCATGTGTATAGTTGAGACACAAAAGATTACATATACATAAAAATTTTTGTTTCTAATATATGAGACTACAATCTATTCAAAATAAAACCGCCTGGCTAGTGCTCCAAATAATTTTTGATGAAAAATGACTTTTACTTTTTTGAAATTCACTGAAAAGTAACCCAATGCTACGAGATTGGGACAAATTCATTTAATTCGTCAGCACTTATATTTATCCTATAAAAAATTTGTTTAAAATCTATAATCATAACTAAATTAATTATTATAATTTTCCAACTTCGATACCTGACAATTTCAGTATACCAAACACTAAACAAAGCAATTGTCAATTTAAGGATTTAATTCAGAACTGCTATATAAAATTTACTCACTGTAAAATGTGTGATATCTATGAAATAGCCACAGTTCATAAATAGTGAAAACAACTGTAAAATAAACTAGAAACTTTTCAATAAGCAGCATGTTAACGATATAAACTGCGAAACAAAATGATACGTCACATCAACTGATCTCAAAAACAAAAAAAAAGAAATTATCGACGTTTGAATATCTCTTCAACGTAACGGGTTGAAGCTATCATTAAAACAAGATCTTCCTTTGATTGAACGCAAACTTTTTTCACTTTAGAAGAAGAGGATGTCTACCTACATAAAAGAATGTGTTTTATCACGTATTTTTCACGTGATGTTTCGCGGCCCCAACTGTATTATATTTCAGTTCAGCTATCCAATAGTTTTTCATTATAATTGAAAATAATATACTAGCTATGAAGATGTGTGACGCAATTGAACACTGTCGAAGAAATATTGAAAAATTCAAATTGAGAAATGAGTAGAATATCAAAAATGAGTTGAAGACACTGATAATTTCCCTAACCACAACAGAAACTTCTCCCTAATTTTTTCTTACCGTATCCTCACAGGACATAATCAAAAATTAACTAATATAAATATTGATGCAGAGATCTTTTTTGTGAAAATCTTCATGTTCACACATTCTGCATAGAGGTGTGTCCACTAGCAGCATATTGTGGACGTGTTTCCTTAGTTGACAGTGGCTAGTCAAACATCCTACTGTTTAGCGTAGATTTTTCCTGGTTATCGCCATATATTTCTTCAGCGCCAGCTTCCCAGGGTCGCCAAGGGTGATCCTGGCAAGATTGCATCCTTTGATTTCATCCCATCTTTTTAGCTACTTCCGCAATTGTCGAAGTCATCAGGCCTTAGTCCAGCCGCTTCCTTGGCTGAAGAGTCGGCAATGCGATTATCATTACTCCTGTCGTGTCCTTTAATCCACCTCAGGATAATGTTATTATCTACCGAGGCTTTGGCTAAATCTTGGTGGCACTCCAATACTAGCCCTGAGATAACACGTTATCTGTTAAAGGCTAATAGGACTTGTCTGCTATCAGTGTAGATTGTTATGTTTTTGCCAGAAAGACATCGTAGTAAAATCACATGAATCATACATTCTCAGTCTCAAATTGGGTTGAACACTTATCTCAAATTCTTCATAGTAATTTGAACAACAAATCAAAAAAATTATGCATGTTTTTTTTTAATATTGGACGTTTCTGACAATGATTATTCACAAGTGTTTCCTTTAAATTCGAACAAAGTATCAATATTTAAACTTACTATTTAAGTACATTCATTTCAAACCTCTTCGTTTTATATTCCTGTCCTGATACGTAGATTTCGAGCAGTTTGAAGTACAACGGACCAAAATGCTTGGATATTTTTGTAATATGCGATGCTGTTGTAGCTGTACATGGTTTGCTACCCAGCTAATGCCGCACAGAAAACTGTAATGAAACCATCAGGCGCTTGTGCCTGATGGTTTCACTTCAGCATAATTGTTTTTGTTAACTAATACAAAGATATTATCTACATATTCTCCGAAAGAGTTTTCAAACAACTGTTTATTGTGCGTATTTCATTTTGTAATTCTCCACGTGATTTCATGAAATCATCGTGAAAATAATGGAATAATAAATCAATTTACTGTATTATAATCGCCTCATTACATATATCCAATAAATACCCTCCCGAAGCAAACTGCAAATTTTCAACTAGGTATAGACAATTTCAAGTCGAGTCACGTCTGACACACCCTGGACCGAGCTGAATTTCCAACATAAACGTCCGAGCAATTTTTCATTTTCAATTTTCAGTGTATTATGGGGCGGACCAACCTCCGAGAAAGCGGTAATGGCCTGTCAACATGTGGCCGAAATGTAGATCTCCGCTGTTGCGAATTTATGAAATTTTAAATTTATTCAAGAGATTGATTTTCTCTCACAATTGTTTACGGAAAATTGTTCTACAATCTTGATATTTCAATAATTATCTCAAATAAGAAATTTGACATTTCACAGGGTTTTCTGAATTGCTATTCTTCAACAAGAATCATCTGTGAGGTTGGCCTGTATGAGAAAACTTGCATGAATTGGTTTTTTCCTTACAGTTATTTGCATACTACTACTGCTTATAATGTATATTTTTTTCAATATTTTGGTTTTCTTAGTGTATCTATTTTCCCATGGCACGCTCATCTACAGACCACATCTGCATTGTAGGAAAAATATTATACAATATCATGAATTATGCGTCGACTGCATCAAGTTTAGGTGATCTTTCAAAATAATTAGAAGTCATTTTGAAATTTGTATGATTTGATAAAATTTTTAAATATTGAGAATTTTCATCTTAAATTATCCAACACGAAAATTTTGCACGTGTTTTGATATTCAATGGTATATTCAAAAGTGTGTAATTTTCAATTGGACGATCAAACGCCTTTCTCGTTGATCATGAATAATTATCAATTCGACATTTCGTATTACTTACTCGTCATACTTTTTTAATTTTATAATCGACAGTTCAAACTATGGATTAACTATCATCGAACGTTTAAACTGACGACTAGCTATACTCGACTCGATATTCAAAATCGAATCAGTTTTTTCCATTCAGTTTGTACTCCAAACTTTCATTGTGAAATTGAATCAGATATTATTCTCATGAGCGATACACAATATAATATATGAAATGATTTCGGAATAAGACACGGGTCTTCTCACCTCATCAGCACCGTTCTGGACAATATTACAAGATAGGGCCACACATTTTATTCATAATATTACGAATTCATGTCACGAGTGAGACAAATCTATTATCATGCCCACTATGACAGAACGTAAACACATTCATACGCTGATTTTATTTTATCTCAGCCACAGGAATCTTGTTGAAATTGAAAGGGAATATATTTAGTTATAATCTTAGTTTATGCGAAAAAAGCCTTCCAGCTTTCTCCCTCCACCTCTATACAACAAATTGTTGGAAATTTCCAAAGAAAAAAAGAAATCAATGGAGTTCAAAATTAACTATTTACAAAGATTCGTAGATCATGAACTTAATTGCTTTCTTTCTTCCTTTGGAAGTTTTCCACAATTTTGGATTTTTCTATTAAATTGCTCATGGATTTTATTGAATGAACTTTAACGTTTTCCTCAATCATTATTATTATATAACTATTCACATAACTCATTTTATGATAGATACGAACAAGTATGTCATTTTGTCTACAAAAATCATAAATATTAGCAAATATCCAAAAGCAAGCACTTGTTCTAAACGCCAGAAATGCAATACTCTTCTCGACACCAACCAAGTCGGCAGGGGTTGAAGAAAACTTGGTTGATGAAACGCGTGCCGAGAATAGTGTTGCATTTCTGGTGAGTGGGAGAAGTATTTGTTTTTGGATTCATTCTATATGGAAGATGTTTCAGTTTTACCATTCATTAGCAAATATTTAAAATTATAATTATGACATTACTTTGTCCACAAGATTGTATATCTTAATTCATTTGAAATATTCATATTTTATTTACAAATTATTTACTGGTTTTACTAAGGTTGAAGTAGTATATATATCATCAAAAATCAGTTGTTCGGTTCGGAGCATTACGGAAAATAAGAGTAGCTTACATTTTCAGTGTTCTTTACGGTGAATACGTTTTCAAAGTATTGATGATAAAACTGAAAAAAGTCACTAAGTATCTCTCCCTTTCTTTATCTCTTCATTGGGTTATTTCAAAAAATCGCAACTCAGAACTATAATATAAATTGTATTTACAGCTTATTACGGTTTTGAACAGATCTAAATTTGATTTCAGTCAGAAACGTACACTCAACAGTAAACATATTTTCACACATTCATGCTATAATTAAATTCTATATTTCCAATAACAGCTGTCGTTCCTTTACGGACGACATCCTTCGGAAGTCAAAACTTGTGCGAGCTAAAAATCAATGAGGTCTTATCTTTCAACGTGCGATTCCAGGCAAATCCAAAAACTGCTCAGATTAAGTTTGATGACGATTTGCATGTCAAATAATTTAAAAAAAACTCAGCAAACGATCATATAACAATCATTTTCATTTCATTTCGGTCGTCTGAAATCATAATGATTCGCACCTCAGCCCTTTAAAAATCAAATCTGGCAAATATTAATGTTCTAGTTGATGTGAATGGAATATAGACAGTCATTTCTATTTTATTTCAACGATCTGAAAAATAATGTGCATCGACAGTGGTGAAACCAATAGGAAACAGATACAATTTCCGTCTCCTCGAGCGTCCGGCAGAAACAGGACACCATTTAACCGAATCACTCGTGAAATTATCTTGCCAGAACAATAGCCGTCGTTTGAGAAAGAAGCTGCACGGATCATACCGTGCCCGTCATTATAATGTCACTTCCGCTTGTCTTAGGTCATGTTTGACCTCGTCGAGATGTTCAGCTACCCATACATCCTAGCAGTTATCGTGGCCCTTCGATAAACATTCGCAGCTGAAATGGAAAAATATGATATTTCTTCGGTTGATTCCAACAATGACTCACCTATGAATTTTTTGAATATAATTGAATACCAACTCGGCCTCGCTTTCTAGTTGGGAAGGCTATTTCTAACATTTTCAAATGAATCCTAATCTATTGATTTTATGAGAAAATGTATAATGTACATGTTTACAGAATTGCCACAAAAATGTTGATGTGATAATTTTCGATATTTAAAAAATTCGTGGATACTCGACCACTGTTGACAAAATAGTCAGCCGATTCCTCGGGTTTACCATTTTTGGTCAAAAGTTGCTAAACTATTTAAGTTACAAAAAACGTTTTTCACTATTTTAACAAAACTCAGATTTATTTTTGATAATCTCTGACTTTCACCATATGTTTTTGGAATCAACAAAAAAGGTTCTTTGGTTCTTTTCTCTGTCAATTTTTTGAAAAATTTGTCCTTTGTTGAAGTTAATCAAGTCGTTTGATAATTTAGGAGTAGTTTCTTAACAATTCTTTGGGGGGATTATGAAAAAAAATTGTTTCATAAATATTTCCCGTACTTTTTTCAAAGTCATACGATAATATGTTTAAACAAAATAATTATTTGTTTCGTACCTATTTCGCAAGCCGCGCTCTAAATCATTTTTTTGTTTCAGAACCTAGCAACTACGTTTGTAGTACCTGCAAAGCACGCCTGCATTCGGCTTGGAGACTGGTACAACATGTTCAGCACGCACATGGAATCAAAATCTATGTAGAAAGTTCGCCTTCAAGTTCAAAAAGTGGCAACAACAATAATCATAGTGCAAGTAGCACGACAAGTAGTTCTTCAGGGTGTTCATCTGGTGGTGGCATACCACCCCCTCCTCCAAATATGAGACATCACCTGCTGCCCCCTCCTGACATGCACAATCCATTTGGTGTGGGAGGTTTACTGAGGCTACCTTTACCGCCTCTGAATCATGGCCCAGTTCCACCAACGCCACTTTTTTCACGACCCGAACATCATTACCGGATAGACCAACTAGTGAGCGAGCAATTTCGCCACCACGGATTGAATTTGGCAGCGGCTGCTGCTGCGGTTGCTGCAGGAAATGTTCCACCACCTCCGCCTCATCCGAATTTTCCATCGCCAGCTGAGAGAGTCAGTTCAGTGAACAACTTACCGCCCAGAGACAGAAATACTCCTAATCAAGCTCTTTCTTTAGAACCACAACTGGATTTTTACTCACAGCGGTTGAGGCAATTGGCAGGCACCACCAGCCCGGGAGCGGCGCAGGCGAGCTCGCCGTCACCCCGCAAGCACTCACCGCCTTTCGCAAGTCCTTCCCCTTCTCAGTTGCCGCCAACTTCTATCCCCAATAATACCAGTTCTGGTAGTAGTAACTTCAATAATAACAACAATAACAACAGTAGCAATAGTGGAAACAGTAGCAGACCACCCAGTACATCTCCCCCTAATAAAGGGGAGGAACAGCTCATAAACACTCCCCGGTCAGCGTCAACTCCACCTGGCAAACCGGGATCACCCAGAAATTCAAATTCTGCTGATGCAATTCACGCTTGTGATTACTGTGGTAAAAAATTCCGTTATCTGAACAACCTAGAAGTTCATCGCAGAGCTCATACGGGAGAACTCCCTTATAAGTGTACAGTCTGCGATCATGCTTGTGCTCAGAATTCCAAACTCAAAAAACATATGAAAATACATAGGACATCAGTAGATCGAACTAGTAATGCTGGCTCTGTAGAGACTTTGGATGGTGACGATAGCGAGGATGAAGAGCTGGAAGATGAGGAAGAGGATGAGGAAATCGACGAAGAGGAAGCGGAAGATTTGAGTTTACCCAGTCAGATTCCAAAAAACGCTGCGAATCCATCAGCTTCACTGGTCGGTGAACTGATGGATAAATTTGGATTCAACAATATCGCGCAGTATAGTGAAGCTTACAAACAAGCATTACAAGAGTCTAACACAGCCATGAAACTTCATTTAGCAAGTAAAGATCGTGACAATAACAATACAAGTTTATCCAGCCAATTAAAAATGAGGGAGGATTTTTCCAAAGGAATGCTGCCTGGTCCACCACCCCAGCCGCTTCCGTTATTCCCCCCGTTCAATGATTCCTACGACACATCTAAGAGACTGAAGTTAGAGTTAGATCGAAACGATTGGTGGCTACCAGGTTTAACCCGTGATTCTAAAGGAGGAATACCAGGGCCTAGTGCACTTCTACCAAACCCTCTAATGAAGAAGGAGTCCAGGAGAAATGATACTTGCGAGTACTGTGGTAAAGTGTTCAAGAACTGTTCTAACTTGACCGTTCACAGAAGATCACATACAGGCGAAAAACCCTATAAATGTGAACTATGTTCCTATGCATGTGCCCAAAGTTCCAAACTAACAAGACACATGAAAACGCATGGTCGGATAGGCAAAGATGTGTACAGATGTAGATTTTGTGAAATGCCGTTTTCAGTTCCGTCTACTCTAGAGAAACATATGAGGAAATGTGTGGTCAACCAAGGAAAAGGTCACTTACTCAGCACATTGCCCTTGTTGTCGGGAGATGAAGATTCGTCTACAAGTATCACTTCTAAAGAGGCAGTATGACTCTATCCGTGGGGTGGTATGAGATTGCCCCCGCCACCTCCAAGTTTAACGTACTAGTCCCAATAAACTATTTGAAAGAATTGTTATTGTGAAAAGTGATTTGCCTCTGTTGGAAAGTCTGGTGAAATTTGATATTTCAGTGACCTTGACTTGCAAATTGAACTTGGAAAATCGCATTGGTAGTTTGACGAATATGGTTATTTCAGTAAACTTATTAATCAAATTATTTTGTTGACGTCAACGACTGTGCTGTGTCCACGTTGAAAAGGTATAGATCTTACCTTGAAAATTTCCATATTTGTAATACCCATGCATTTTTCCGTATTTTTTGAATGACTTATCTTTGTATATTATTACTTGAAAATTATTCCTGAACTACAGAAAATAGGAATACGATCATGTTGTTCTTTGTAACCGATACCAAAGCAATGTTTAACTTTTTCTTATTGATTGATTATTGAGTTTATTGATTAATTATTACTTGTAAATTTGTAATTAAATTTATATTTTGAGACTGAGGGTTGCAAGATTGGGTTAAGTATTATGTTATATAGGTAAAGACAGTTAGGCGTCGAACCTCCGAACTTACAGCCCCACTGTACATTCCCTATCATATCGTTTTTTGGCCAGTATACGCTGAGTTTGTATATATTTTATTTATTATATGTTCGGTTAGACCTACTGTATCATGAAATGAATTGTTCAATATATAATGTTTCCCGGTGTCACTCTCAAATGTGTTGTATAATTGATGATCCCAAATCATCGCTTCACTAATATATTTTTTGTATGCAGAGTAATAAAAGCTACTTCACAAATATTTTCAATTCACTAAAATGTCACCATCAGTTGAACATAATTACGAAAGGACTTCATTAAGAATAAAAACATGTACAATTTTGCAGCTATCCAGAAGTTGAATTTTTATTGATTATGTGATTAGTATTTCATTGAGGATACACTATAATAACTATAAAAATATATTTTTGTCTATTTTCCAGGATAGTTTTATATTTGTTGACTATTTTCGGTCATTACACAATTTTTCGTTAGTTTCGAAAATGGTGTAATGACCGAAAGTAGTCAACAAATATGAAACTATCGTGGAAAATAGACAAAAGTGTATTTTATAGTTTTCATAGTATCCTCAGGAAACATGAATTTCCACAAAATAAACAAGTCATCAATCAAAGAAGTATGATTAGTATTTCCCCATAAATCTAAAGGAACTAAAGTCAACCATAGTGGCTGAAATATACTTCCACTATAGTAATTTCAATTGTGTTTACATTGGAAATGTTTGTTCAGTTGGAAATTTACTCTGCATACTCTGAGATATATGAATTTCAACATTCAATTCCGAAAACCAATTAATTTATTTCCTGTATAAAACCTCAATATCAAATTTTAATTATAATAATAATTCTTAATAGAATTTATATTTTTGTGAATTCTTTTAATAATGAAATGAATTGAAGAATAAATCATATATTAATATTATGTATGTATGTATTTTGAAATATTACCAAAGTGATTTGCGAGTATATTTGTTTATATTTGTTGTTCTGTGATTTGGGATTAACAACGGCACAATATCGTACTTCCTGTACAAAAAAATGTTTATGGACTTAAATGTGTTAGATATTTGACTTAACCTTATAACAGGGTTATAATAAAACTATTTCAGGGTTAAAATAAATCAATTTTGAAACAAATAATGAATTTCTATTTGCTGTTTCATACTGAGTTATTGCAATATTTAGTCAAAAAGTGGACCAGGGTCTTCAGTAGAACAGTATGTCTCTGACGAGAAAATCGAAACTAAGTGTAACTATTAATGTTTATATGTTATTTCAAATATTTTAATTTATTTGAAAATATGGCTGTAGCACTTTACGATGTTCGTATGGGCTACACTGTACTTAATATCAATGTGTTCCTATACTGACATCACTTTTCAGTGTGTGTTTAAATTAAATCTATTACAACCGACTGTTTGTGTTTCAATCATATCATACACCTAAAAGTTAAATAACCAAACAACCACAAATAATGGAATATTACCGTTTATATTGAAAAAAAAATACAAAATATAATCATTCATTTGTTCTGTCACTACAAGGTCATCTCATAATCGACATCATTTTTCTTTTATAAAAGATTCATCATTGCTCACTAATGAGATGTGTGATTGTGAATAAAATTAAAAAGTGACTGACCAATGAGATCGTCATCAAATATTTTTACAAATGCTCACCTTCATTATTTCAACCCACTTATCAGTAATAAACCACTGTAATAGGTATAAAAGAGTGATGGGAAGCCCTACCTTGATAATACATAAATAAAGAAAGTAAAGTTAGAATCCATAGATGGTCATTCTTCAAATAACGAACTATTATTAACGAAACGAGTACAGGGTTACATTCTCTAAATGAAAAAAGCTTCAAATGATTTCTGGAGTAAAATGTATCAAAACTTGAAAATCCTTTTTTCATTTATTAGGTTGATTCACGTCATATTGATGTATTTATACTTATGATGCACTGTTTGGAACCTTTGGTGTAGTAATGAATATTACTGGAGTTTTTTCCCAACACCAAGCTGATTAACGGAAAAACAGATTTTTTTTTAACCAAATCGTTATTTTTAACACCTCGACACGTGTTTCGATCACCAAGTGATCATCTTCAGAGAGGAAGATTAAAACTAGAAACTAATGCGAGCTAGCCCTATTTATGCTATATAGGTATGCCATACAGTTAAACCATCTAGGCGTACCACCCATACAGGTATACCAACCTAAACTAATTTTACAATTTTGCCTTATCTATTATTTTACAATATATGTTTATATAAAACAATTTTCAGCTATATAAAAATTTATTTCACAATATTGCCTATCCAAATTTATTTTTGCAATGTGTCCTTATGTAGTAATCAGTAAACCCAATAACATTATTTTATTTTAACAAGCTATATAGTATGCTCTTTAGTATAGGTCCGTCATCGTTATTCATAATATTATTGTGTTTACTTTTTTCTACACTCTCATAGGCATCTAGTTGCCAGTTGTTGTTAACTTGTCTAACTAATCTCAATGAACTGAAGTCTATGGAATGGTTTTTTTGCAAAATATGATGGGCGACTGCTGATTTTTCAGGCCTTCCATATTTTAAGTGTGCTATGTGTTCCTTATATCTTACTTTAATAGACCTTTTTGTCTGTCCATAATATTTTGCATCGCAGTCCTTACATTCAATTTCGTAAATTCCAGACTTTTCCGAATTCTCGACTTTGTCTTTTGGACTTCCCAAAAGGCTCTGTAGTGTATGACTTGTTTTAAAAAATATATAATAAGAAAGAAGAAGTTTAGGTTAAGAATGAACGAAATCTCGACTTTCAGAAAGGACAAAAACCAAGATAAATACATCTCAGTTCCATACCACCAATATACGAGGAACTTTGGAAAGATTTTCAAGGAACTAGGTATGAAGGTGGTTTTTAAAACAAGTCATACACTACAGAGCCTTTTGGGAAGTCCAAAAGACAAAGTCGAGAATTCGGAAAAGTCTGGATTTTACGAAATTGAATGTGAGGACTGCGATGCAAAATATTTTATGGACAGACAGAAAGATCTATTAAAGTAAGATATAAGGAACACATAGCACACTCAAAATATGGAAGACCTGAAAAAGCGGCAGTCGCCCATCATATTTTGCAACAAAACCATTCAATAGACTTCAGTTCATTAAGATTAGTTAGAGAAGTTAACAACAACAGGCAACTAGATGCCTATGAGAGTGTAGAAATAAGTAAACACAATAATATCATGAATAACGATGACGGGCTTACACCAAAGAACATACTATACAGCTTGTTAAAATAAAATAGTGTTGTTGGGTTTACTGATTACTTCATAAGGACACATTGCAAAAATAAACTTGGAAAGGCAATATTATGAAATTAATTTTTATATAGCTGAAAATTGTTTTATATAAACATATATTGTAAAATAGTAGATGAAACAAAATTGTAAAATTAATTTAGGTTGGTATACCTGTACGGGTGGTACGCCTGGATGGTTTACCTGTATGGGATACTTATATAGCATAAATAGGGCTAGTTCGCATTAGTTTCTAGTTTTAATCTTTCTCTCTGAAGATGATCAATTGGTGATCGAAACACGTGTCGAGGTGTTAAAATAACGATTTGGTGTTGAAAAAAAGCTCCAGTAATATTGATGTATTTATAGTTATATATTGTCGCTTTTGAGTACAGAATTCATTCAAAAAGTATTGACTATATTCATAGAAAATTATACTCATAATTCATACGAATTTTTTCAAATAAAATTAAACTTTCACTTATTTTCTTCGAATTTTTGAGCTTTCATCAGACAGATTGGAATCTAAAAGTTGAGAAATTGTCATTTAAACACAATCTAACAAAATTGTGTTTCAAATTGTATTACTGAATACAATTTTACGAGGTTGTTCTGAAAAGTTTCCGACCTAACAAAGATACAAAACATTTTTTCAAATTTTTTACATTCTTCAACATAGTCTCTTTTAAACTCTACACACTTCTCCCAGCGATGCTTCCATCTCTGTAACCAGTCAAAATAGTACTCGGCGTTTTTTTCAGCAAAATATTTGTTGACGAGGGTGATTGCCTCTTCATTTGACTAAAATCTCTGTCCTCCGAGCGCAATTTTCAGATTAAGAAACAAAAAGAAGTCGCTTGAGGCTAGATCTGGTGAGTAGGATGGATTAGACGATTTTCGCCATGGCAACCTCTGAGGTGTAAGACAGTGCATTGTGTTGGTGACACGGGATTTTTTTTAGCGAATGTGGCCTTGTTTCTGCTAGTTCTGTCTTCACCTTGTCATCTAATGACGCGTAATATGCTCCTGCAATGGTTTTTTGTTTTTGAAGATACTCGATTGAAATAACTCCATGACTATCCCAAAAAACAGTCGCCATCCCTTTCCCAGCCGAAAAACAGTTTTTGCTTTTTTTGGAGCCGGTCAGTCCACTGTTTGGACTGTATTTTTGTTTCGGCCGTATAATGGTGTATCCATGTTCCATCTACAATAATTATTCTATGCCAAAATTCGGATTTATTGCACCTAAACTGCACCAACAAAGCGTAGGAAATGTTCATTCAAACAATTTTTTTTCTAACGTGAGCAAATGCGGCACCCAACGCACGGACAGCTTTCTCATGAATAAATGTAGATTTGATTTGTGACGAACACGTTCTTTTGACATGTTCATAACCTCTGCTATCTCACTTCAATTCGGCGGTTGTCTAGCACCATTTAGTGAACTTTGGCAATGTTTTCGTTGGTAGTTGCAGTTTTTGGACGTCACGAATGTTCATCGTCTCCCAAACTCTTACGGCCACGTTTAAATTTAGCTGCCCAGAATCCATACTCAGAATCCAACTCATCTTTGATTTGCGTAGGCGTATTGCCTCTCAAAAACAAATATTTAATGACAGCTCGATACTCGATTTGGTCTATTTTCATAAAGACACTCACATCAACTCACTCAAACGACTGTTACATAACATCTTCGCGTCCAAAATGGCTAAAACTTTGGTGAGTAACTGTCAACACATGACCAAGGAAATTCACTAGCTTTTATTTATGTGTGCTGCCATCTTCATGTTGAGGGCGGAAACTTTTCAGACCACTCTCGTATCTGTCATGAAATTAGGATTCTTCATTTTCTTTTTAGTTTTGTATCTTCTCTGATTCATTTATGTTATCTCACCTTAAGTGAAGCTTCAATTTGAAGAAAATAATGTATAGGTATAAATGAAAGGAAAATTTCCACCATTCATCATATTGATTAGAGATAAAAATGTACAAAATCCTAATGCCATGTAAAACAAAGAATATCATACATTACATCATGTATCTCGGCTTCATTATATATTTGCAAATATGCAAATTTCTACAAAATATCACTTACCGAATCTCTCATTCTACTTTGATGAAAGCAGATATTGAAGGTTTAGAAGAACACAGAAAAGCTCGAATTTAGAGACATTACAAGAAAGAAATGCTATGCCGTCACATGCTATAGTATACATATAACAAATGAAAGGTCATCAGAACATACCGTATTCAAAATAGGTGTATGGGAACACGATTTTCACCTATAGTTCGTTCAGTATTTTCTGAGAGTAAAAGAATTTCAAGAATGAAAACATGTCGCTACATCAAAGAAAGCAACATAATCGTCTCAAGCAAATAGCACTGCAATTCACTCACAAAATCATTGAGATATGTCTACCCTCTATATCCCTTGAGGACGCCGCTAACGAGCCATTAAAATAGGGATATGCGACAAAGAACGCGAAAACACCGACAAAGAATGCGAAATTATCGCCAAAAGAACCGCTCGATTTTTTTTCTGATATTACGTTTAAGATAATATTAATAGGCGTCGGACTGCGGGTATTAAAATAAATTTTCCATTGATATATTCTGTATGATGAGAAGATAATTAAAATATGGTGAAAATTAATTTTATTTTGGGAAGGACAATTTATATTGGAGAAAGTTTTTTATTATTTAGATTTGTTACCTTCTACAGATCTATAAAATAATTAGAATATTAAATTTACAAATAAATACAAATGTAGAAAGGGCAAAAAGTTACTACATTTGATAAATCAGCTTTTTGGAACAAAAATCAAATTTGTCATTGACTTGAATTTAAAAAATTTTGCATATTGAAAGAAATATGTATCATCTGGTGACGTTTTAAAGACTCTATCCATTTTCTTTATCCAACCTATTTGAATCAAAACATTATAATTTGGAGTTATGATTCGTCTTTTGATGTAAATAATTTTGATATTATTATTATCATTGACACTAATAATATCAAATTGATCGTCGGTATGATAATGAAGATAGATGAAGTATTCTAAATATCACAAATAGAATAGATTTCCGCGGTTAAAAATTTGAACATCTGATTTCGAGTTAAACCGTGTTCAAAACTCTGCTTTGTTCGACGTTTCGGCTTCGACTTTGACATTTTCAGGAAGTAGAAAAGTGTAGCTGCACTGAGAGATACACGTTATAAATTCTTGTTGGTTTGGAAATGAAGATTCATATTCCTTATTGGATTTTATAGTTGATTCAGAAACAATTTTATAGATTTAATGGGATTACTTACTTCGAATAAGACATTGCGATAATATAAATCTGAAAAAAGTCTACAGGGATTCGTTAAGTGGTTCTTCACTTTCGTATATTGTACAATAGATTTATGTAACACTTCTTTTTCCATTTAGTTTTTCAATAATATTCAAAACCATAAATATGACATATACTCCTGCTTGAACATATACCAAATTGTATATGATTACTCCATACTACATAGTCTAATTGGTATCTCGTATACGATCTGTTAATTTGCCTCAACGTGTTTGAGTCGGTCCCCCAAAGTTTAAAAGCAATGGCACTTAACAAATTCAATTCTTTCTTACAAGAGTTTTTGAAGTGCTTGTATGTGTAGTTTTCAATTCAATCTATGATGCAGAATAGTTTCTAAAAATGTTATATCATAGACATATTGGACATTGTTCCCAAAGTTCTATTGAAAAAAAAATTTAAAAATTTGGGAATCTTCAAAAAATTCTGTTTCGAACCAGAAAACTGTGCACACCTCAGCAACTTTTAATGCTTCACAAAGCTAAGATCAGACCTTCTTTGGAGTTTAATTCTCATATATGAAGCGCCTCCTTGAAGCCCCTTAAGTTGCTAGATTTCATCCAGAAAAGAGCCATCCGCCTGATTGGACACACGAAGATCACTTGCAACCTTGATAGTTTGGAAAATGGAAAAGAAAAGTTGGACATTTGTTTTTCTTTTATAAATACTTTCACATAAGGTGTTCAAGTGACTTGACAAGTTCAAAAACCTGAAAAATAGAGATGAAGGTCCTAAAAATATGAGCGATAGCTCATCAGATTCGGAATTACCTCTAGAAAAATGTTTTTGAAGGATTTTGGTGCAGGTAAAAAATTGCAATTGTTATTAACAAAATAAGATAAAAAAAATGGTATTTAGTTTTCGTTAATAACTCAAAAAATATTAATATTTAAGCAATTTTGAAAAAAGCTCGTTAAAGAGGAGGAAATTTCTGATAAAAAAATCCCAACTTCCGAAACTCTATCTCCATTATTTATAAATTTAATTTGACGTTGAAAATAGGGTTCCGCGCGGCATAAGCGCGCTGCCGCTAAAGAGAGTTTATCAAAAGAAATGATTTTTTTATAACACAAAATGACATTTTAAAAATTTGAAAAAAATCTAATGTCTTCTTAACACTTGAATGAATCGAGTCCCGTAAAAAAAAGTTTTATCACCATTTTTCAAAGAGTTATTCAATTGTTAATTAACAAATTTTTTCACAATCTCCGTTGGCATAAATACTGGGATAAAAGGTATAAATAATTGGCCTATAAATTTTAAACTTCGTGGAGCCCTTATAATATATATACTTCATACGATTATGCGATAAATGTTCATAAAAATTTACTAAATTGTTAATTATGATTTTTTATAAGTATTGCAAAATGAAATATCTAAAAATTGTTGATGAAATTTTTTTTCAATTGATATTTATCTATGTCTGTTTTTACATTAAACAATGGCATGATTATGATTGATTTTTTTATTTTAATTTTTAATTGTTTAAAATCCATTTTTTTATATTTCGATTACGTAAAAAATTCATATCCTATGTTAATAACTGCCATTGTTTAATGTGAAAACAGACATAGCTAAATATCAATTGAAAAAAAAATTATGAACAATTTTTAGATATTTCATTTGGCAATAGTTATAAAAAATCATAATTAACAGATTAATAAATTTTTCTGAACTTTTATCGCAGGACATATATGTAAACAAAGACATAACATAATAGACAACAATCCTAACTTTCAAGAAATGTTGGGTTGGACTGGTTGGTTTTTATCGAAAATGAATTTGAAGAGAGCATCTGATCCTAAAAGAACAATACAGAAATTATCAAAACATGTTGAACCATACACGATGAAAAAACACCCACGCCCAAGCAAAGCCTTAGTGAGTGTTCCTTCATCACTAAACTTATTTATACCATGTAAGAACACTGTTGAAACCACCTACTAAAATGGGAACTAGTAAAGTGAGACATTTATTTGTCAAATATTTGTATAAAATTCTTTCCATCTTTAATATTGTGAAATCATGGCGAATAATGGCAAATTTTACAGCTTAATATTTGTTGCAATTTTATACAGTGTTAGGAATCACACGTTAAAAGGTAATACCTCGTTAGTCCTTAGCTCGCACAAGTTTCTCAACTTCTGAGAGTTGTCCTTCGTATGGGGACAGATGATTAACGAAAAAATAGATTTTAAACAGATTTTAACAGATACACTTTTAAGATGTTTGCATTATCATTTTTTCATCTACCATTATTTTTTACATTTTCATTTTTACATATTTTTTTTACATTCTTACATGATTATATTTCGGAATCTAGCGTTTCCTAATATGACTAATAACCAGTCCGTACAAAGTTTATTGTTAAATCATCTGAAAATGGAATTTTTAACAGGTGATGATCGACTGTATTGCCAAACATGCGTCGAACTAACTGACTGTGATAAGGAAACAAGTATAGTTGAGGCACCAGTCAATATAATAATAACACTGATGATCTTCAAACAAGACTCAACCTCTGACAGAAGCAAGAAACTCTTTGGAAGGTTCGAAATAGTTGAACATTTCAATTTAGCAGACCACTATTATAATATTCATGCAGTCATTGCTCACTGTGATTCTGGCGTTGAATTTGGTCATTATTACGCCTTGGTCAAAGACGAAACGGGCTGGTTTAAGTTTGACGATAGTTGTGTCACGAAGTGTTCTGGCGATGTAATAAATCTATTGGAGCCTCTGAGCCTCTGGAGATACCCTACATTTTGTTTTATGAGAGAGAGGACATTGGCAGATCAAGATCTTCAGACGATGTGGTGCTGCAGGTTTTTCCGGGTTTTCCTGCAGCTAAAAAAGCAAATGCGCCACTGAAATCAATGAAGTCGCCCCGGAACGCAAATTAATTTTTATTGTTGTTTTTATTTTTATCCTTTTTTCGAAAAATAATAAAATTACACATACATTTTAACATTTCTAACATTTAAGATTTTTACATCTTTACGTTTTCATAACCTGAGTTGTCAAGTCCATTTTACTCTAACAGTTCTGATTTATAATGTGAATATAATGTGACTGATCCTTGTACTGAAAATTGAATAAATTCATATATTCACACTTGAAGTCGTTAAATCAAAGTAATAATGATTTTGCCATTGAATGGTAACGTAAACTGGTATCTGATTCTATTTTCACTATTGTCGTTGGTTTTCCACAGTTGACCTTTTTTTGACATTCCTGTAGGTAACAAAAATCTGAAGACATTGGTGTACTTCCAGGATGTATCAATTTCAAGTAATTGCAATGCAATAGCAATTTGATAAGCGAGATGGTGATAGGATAGATGTTACATAAGCAGCATTCAACCAGTGGATTGAAGTTCAAGAGAAATTACAAAATTGATACATTTGTGGAGGGACTGAAATGTTCCCAGACCTCATTCTCTTAGATTTCTGTTATCTAACGAAATGTCGAGAAATGGGTCAATTATAACAAACCAACATCTCTTATGGATTTTTGCTGTTCAAAATTGCTGTTCATTTTGTCACTTGCTTTTTCTAAACAATAAATAAAAAATCGTTGCTCTGATTCAATGACTTTTTGTGGCCCTTCTTCAAGATACAATTTCGATAAAAATCAAACAGTCCACCTTGAAAGCTCAGTGTGCACATGACTATTCTGATGTATCCTTGTTCACAAAATAAACTGAAAAAATTGGTTCCAAAGTTTTTACTTTTCCTGTATTGAATAATAGTCGAAGTGAGCTTTTAGGTTTATCTCATATTTACAACAATTTGACAAACATAGCCTAACCTTTCCCATTTAACCTCGATTTGAAAAGTTTTGCATCTTACTTCTTGAACTTATTACATGTTGTTTTTGATTTTATTTTTATAGACTCAGTACGATAACCCGATTTTATGAAATAATTTCCAAACTGACTTTGATAGCATGTAGTGTTAACACATTTTTTTTGAAATATTAATTGTGAGTGAAGTCACTCACAAATATATGTTTAAAATATGTTTTTTTTCGTTAACCAGCTATCGCACCCCTACGAACGACAACCCTCAGAAGTCGAAATTTGTGCGAGCTAAGGACTAACGAGGCCTTACTTTTTAACGTGTGATTATACATTTCTGTTTACTTATATTTTTGAAATATTATAGGACCTGAAGATGTCAGAAGAACGGAAACGTCATTCGTTGTCGAATGATTAAAAATGAATAAAATATATTTTTACTTCATTTCTATATCGACCGAATCGGCCAAATGAATCTACAAGAGTGATGGACTTGTCCTAGAATGGGTATACTAAATAAAAATGAACTGTTGTAATACCTATTGGTAAAAATTCTGGGTATACTAGAAGAAAGAGAATTCCCTCATCTATTCAATTTCTGTAATAATAAAACCGTGAAACACTTCTCTATAATTCAACACATTCAACTCATTTTCTTTCGGCGCCATAACTGTATCTTGTGCGACATCTATTATAGGGTAGCCGAACAATGCAGATCGTTAATGTTACTTCTCAGGTACATGTATGAATGCCGTCTGTCTGGATGTGATAAACTTAAAAACAACTGAATGGATTTTCATACGGCTTTTGAAAGAGGAAGGTTTATGCATATGATTCATTGATGTTTTGTGTAAATTGGTTGAAATATAATGATGTTATCCGTACAAAGTCTGAACGGTGGCGTTACCATACTATTTGATTATGATTCGAAATTATACGATATAGATATTTTTGTTAATTTTATGATTATGATTCGAAATTATACGATATAGATATTTTTGTTTACTTTATTTATTCATTCAAAACTTTGTATCTAATTGAAAAAGTGTTTTATGCAAAGGATTAAGCAGTCCACCAAGCCTTCATTAAAACACGTAATGACACCGAAAAAGTTGCAAGATGACGCTGTTAATGAAAATGATGTGTGGAAAAGCAGTAGGTGCATTAAAGCCGACTCTGATGAAAATAATTCCTAATCAGAAATAATTACTCTAGAAACCTGTTCAAATTTGCCATCATCTAGTATGTTGTGAAACTTGATGACAAACTACATACAAAAAAAATCACATTCTGAAAATGGTATTTTTGAGGAGGCGATTTCAGCCACAATGTTTCTGAAAAAGTTGTTGATCCTGAATATGTACCTAAGAACACTTCAGTCAAGGAAGTGGATTCGAACAAAATATTAGTTACTAGCAAGAAGTCCAATATATTGAAAGAACAACAAAAATTGATGAAGAGAAAGAATAAGAAAAAAATTAGTTTTTTAAAGAAAACGCTTGAATTTGGCAAGAGACATAGAACTGCATTGATGAATAATGGGAAAGTCTGAAAATAACACTAAAAATCATTTGAAAAACTTATATAATTCTGAAATGTATTCAGGCAAGTGGGTTGAGGATTCCAAAAAAATTGATACCTATTCTCGGTCATTGCTTTTAAAAATCTTAGTTCTCTGAATTGATTTGTAATTCATGATTGTTCCAAATTTCATTATGTATTGTAATATATTATAATATTCTCTTATAATTGGAGAGTCCAAGCGGGGATTTCGGGATTTACTAAAGCGCGGCAGATTAATATACCGGGGGATACCTTGAACCCGGTTAAGTACCTCCACCAAATATGAGCCCCATATATAAGGCCGCCTGTGAGGAATAAAGGTTCAGATTAGTAAAAAAAATTGATCATCAGAAATTCTCGAGCGCGTCAGATTAAGGTAGGGTGAGTAAATTACCTGCTAAAAAGTGTATAATCCAGTAATCTGACAATTTGAGAGTGATGTAAAGAAAGGGGAGGGCAGCAAAGCTGTTAAAAAATTATGTCATTTCGATGGTCTCCAGCGTAGCTATTTTTTTATTTCGAAGGAAATAATTCAAGGATAACGAAAAATATATAATCTGACGATTTCCGCAAGCCGAAATAATAAAAATTCGTCGATAAAGTTCAATGCGTGCAGCTGTGTGATAGCTATATTTCCCTCTCCACGTTTCTATTCCTCTATTCTCTATTCACTTTTTCTCTATCTATTACTCTCTCACTCCATCCCCACTCTGAATTCTGTTGCCATGACGCCATCACAGCTGATCACAGAGACTCGTTCGTGATGAAGATGATGATTAACTAATCAATCAATTGATGGATGTAGCCGTTACTACGTGGTGGGAAATCATAACGAATAAAAGAGAAATTAAACTTTCTATGTTTTTACCACTTTTATTTGTAACTAACGTTACTGCAGTTTCCTCCTATAAGGACATTTTCAAACTCATACAAAATATAAGTTTGAAAATGTCCTTATAGGGCGAAACTGCAGTAACATTAGTTACAAATAAAAGTGGTAAAAAAGTTTAATTTCTTTTTTCTTCATTAATTAATCAATTGATTATAAAAATTAAAAATTTTTTGAGCATATTTTTAAAATTATTTTCTTAATAATACCAGTATCCTACTTAAAAAACACACACTTATTTATTCACATGCTATTTCCTGAGCTTTTCAATTATTTAAGTTCAATGAATTGAAAAAAATTAAAAACAATATTGTTTTTGTTAGATTGAGCGAATCCCTCTAGATAATCGTCAGATTATGAGACAGCATGTCTTAAACATAAAGATGAACCACATATATCTTAATCTGACGCGTTTGAGTATTTCAAAATGGTGAAATTTTTTGCGCATTATAATAATGACCGCGAGTTTGCGTTAGATCGAAATTGTCAGATTATTGAATGAGAGAATTTTTTTTGTTGCACTTAACACCCCATTAGAAAATCTGACGCGCTCGATTCAATTTTTTTTCTTTTCACTTTTAACCCTTACGTACAACCATCCACATCATGCAAACGATCAGATTAACATACCAACATTATTAAAAATACGTAAGACATTGATGCTATCAATATCTGACGCGCTCGAGTATGTCCATGCAACAGTATTTTTTTACATATTCGAAAGTCTATAGCCGCTTCCCCCACCGATGAAAAGGTTTATATTATACACTTATGACGCACTGTTTGGAACCTTTGGTGTAGTAATGAATATTACTAGAGGTTTTTTCCAATACCAAATCGTTATTTTTAACACCTCGACACGTGTTTCGATCACCAAGTGATCATCTTCACAGAGGAAGATTAAAACTAGAAACTAACGCGAAGCTAACCCTATTTATGCTATATAGATACCCCATACAGGTAAACCATCCAGGTGTACCACCCATACAGGTATACTAACCTAATTTTACAATTTTTCCTTATCTCTTATTTTACAATATATGTTTAACTGTTATAGCTTTATATAAAACAATTTTCAGCTGTATAAAAATTAATTTCACAATTTTGCCTATCTAAATTTATTTTTGTAATGTGTCCTTATGTAGTAATCAGTGAACCCAACAATATTATTTCAACAAGCTATATAGCATGCCCTTTGGTATAGGTCCGTCATCGTTATTCATAATAATATTGTGTTTACTTATTTTTACACTCTCATAGGCATCTAGTTGCCTGTTGTTGTTAACTTGTCTAACTAATCTTAATGAACTGGAGTCTATGGAATGGTTTTGTTGCAAAATATGATGGGCGACTGCTGATTTTTAAGGTCTTCCATATTTTAAGTGTGATATGTGTTCCTTATATCTTACTTTGATAGATCTTTTTGTCTGTCCATATTTTGCATCGCAGTCCTTTCATTCAATTTCGTAAACTCCAGACAGAAATTTAGATGGGCAATATTGTGAAATTAATTTTCATATAGCTGAAAATTGTTTTATATACAGCTATAACAGTTAAACGTATATTGTAAAATAATAGAAGAAGAAAAATTTTAAAATTAATTCAGATTGGTATACCTGTATAGGTGGTACACCTGGATGATTTACCTGTATGGGATATCTATATAGCATAAATAGAGTTAGCTTCGCGTTACTTTCTAGTTTTAATCTTCCTCTTTGAAGATGATCACTTGGTGATCGAAACACGTGTCGAGGTGTTGAAAATAACGATTTGGTGTTGGGAAAAAAAACTCTAGTGATATTCAAGTATATATTATATAACATTTTTTTCTTCTTATCATCTAAGCTTTGCAACCTAATATGTTTCAATGATGCTCGAGTAAATCCCCATTTTGCATCGTGGGCTCCCCTGCTATTAGCATATCAATTAAATAAGTAAAATATCAAAGAAAAAAAATCATCTAATTTAAAAAATATGAGTTTGATACCCGCATACATAAAAGTTCCAATAACAGTACTTTTTTGTAAGAGGTGGAGAAGGAAATATCATACGGCACAATATGAATTAACTGACGAAGACAATCTTATTCACTAGTGGATATAACTAAAATTATTGCAAATGCGCTGGAAAATCAGTAGAGAGAAAATGTCATGATGTCAAAGAATAGTGGTACAAAAATTGAACAAAGTGTTTTAAGTGAGTGAGCTTTCTATGAAAATGATATAGTCCAGGAATGTGGTGAATTTTTTGAAAAGACAGCCACAACGAGAAGAAATATATGATGAGTATTTATCATATATTTCTGTTACTCATTGTTGTAGATTATACTTGAAACTGTGGATAGTAATGAAATAGCAAAGTTGAAGTAGAACTTTAATAAACTTGAGGAATACAAATATATACGTGACAGTCAAACTTTGAATTAAAAATAATTGACCAACTAAACTTCTCAATAGCAACATTTAGCAACCACATAAAACTATACAGGATGACTATAAGCTGCAATTCAGTTCATATTCCAACACTGCCCCTTGAACTGAAGTGCAGTGGTCTCTTAGTAACACCCAGTAAATCTCTCAGCTTCTCAAAACGAGTTCTGCTCAGTGGTTTGGTGAGAATATGCTATCTGATCCTCGCCTGCTATATGTAGTACTTGAAATATACCTTCTTGTACTTTTTCTCTAATAAAATGGTATGGAACGTCTATGTGCTTGGATCTTTTATGAAATTCTGGATTGTGAACCAACTTTACAGCACTAGCGTTGTCAATCCATAATATTGGGATGGTCTTCACACATGTATGAATTTCATCAAGAAGATAATTCAACCAGATAATTTCTTTAGCGGCTTCACTGGCTGCAATGTACTCTGCCTCCATCGTTGATAATGAAACTGACCGTTGTTTTTGACTAAACCATGTTAGTGCACCTTGATTTAACTTGCAGACAAATCCAGAAGTTGACTTACGCGAAGATAAATCACCTGCATAATTGGAATCACTGTAAGCTTGGAGAGAACGTGTATCAGCTTTATAACTAATGCCATAGTCAGTTGTCCCTCGAAGATACTTCAATATTCTTTTCACTATCTCCCAGTGATGATACTTCGGTTTCGACACTGCTTGTGCTACAAAGTGAACAGCAGTGGCTATATCAGGCCTTGAAGCTACTGATAAATACATAAGACCGCCTACGACTGATCTAAAAGGAATATTTGGAAGAATATCCTTATCTTGAAACTCATCGCCAATTTAACATTTCTCAATTGCTGTTTTGACAGGATGACACTGACATAAATTGAACTTTTGTAAAAGTTTTTTAATGTAAATTTCCTGGTTCAGAAACACACCTTCGTTTGATTTATTTATTTCAATCCCAAGATATCTTCTTGCTGTGCACTCAGTTATCTTGAACTCAGTTTTTATCTCATTGAGAAATTTCTCAATGCTTTTTAAATCAGTTCCCAATACTAATCCGTCGTCAACATAAATTACAATAAGTAATTTATCCAGTTCTATTCTGATAAATAAACATGCATCTGATGAACTTTGCTGCAATCCTTTTTTCTTCAGAAATTCGGTGAAGCGCAAATTCCAACAACGAGGTGCCTGTTTTAAACCATACAGACTACGCAGTAACTTGCATACCATATCAGTACCGTCGTGATAGTTATCCGGTTGCTCCATATAAAGTTCTTCGTCTAGTAATCCGTATAAAAAGGCCGTCTTCACATCAAATTGTGATAAGTGCAACTTTTCGGAAACAGACATTGATAAAACTGTTCTTATAGTATCAAATCGAGCAACTGGTGCAAAAGTATCATCAAAGTCAATTCCAGCTTCTTGAGAAAAACATTTTGCAACTAACCTTGCTTTAAATCTAATATCTCCTTCTGGGTTTTCTTCAACGATTTTTAATGATTTTTCTTCCAATAGGCTTTTTCACTAATATCCAGGTGTCATTTTCCACCAGCGACTGCATTTCTTCGTCCATTGCTTTTCTCCACATCTCAGATTCATTAGATGAAAAGGCCTCATCAACAGTATTGGGTTCTTCTACAGCAAGCATAGCAAAAGCATCATATCTTTCAGGTTTCTGCAATTTAGATCTATCTCGGAGAACAGGATGATCAACTGGCAGACTAATGCTTATTTCTGATTCCATTTTACCCAAAGCAGTACCTTCATCAATTGATACTGATTGCTTTTCGGAACTTATACTTGCAACAGTGTCTTCAAATATGACAGTGCTTTCTTTGACAGATATTTCCTTTTTGAAAATAACATCACGACTTCGAACAACGTCATTTCTGTCAGGTAACCATATTCAAGATCGATCCCCACCAATAACAACAACCCTGCACAAGAAAGATAACGCGAAGAAAAAGTTTACTCCGAAATGTTATCGATGTGGTCATAGAGGACATTTAAAGAAAGACTGTACCAAAGATATCAAAACGAATGTTATTTCAGTACAAGGTTCAGCATTCATTTCACAACCTTTTCAGTTAGATCTACATCCAAACGTTAGTTGGATTGCAGATTCAGGTGCCACTCAACATATGACCATGCACCGAAATTGGTTTTCCACTTTCGAAAACTTCCAAGTTTCCCAGTCAGTTATTATTGGTAATGGTCAGAGTATGCAGGCTCTCGGAAAAGGAAATATAAATGTTCAAATGTTCATCGATGGAAAATGGATAAAGAAAAAATGGAAAAAGAAAATCTATAACGTATCCAAATAACACTTCAATCTGACATTTTCACGAGACAGTTTACAAAACCGCAAACAACCGTGACACGAGTCCTTATACTTTTTGATCATTCCCATATTGGTTTCAATTTGAGAGCCACCGGTATACAGCTGTTTCAGCCTATTGGGCATCGTCAGTACCGGGCAGGCGGTCCTCGATTGAAGACAAAATGAGAAAAACCAAGAAAGTACTTGATAAAAACAGCTGAGTAAACGCAAGCGAAACATAAGTGGAACCACCTATTGGTGTGACAACCAAGTCAACTTGCCATATATATATATATATATATATATATATATATATATATATATATGAAAACGCTTGAGACCAGCGTATAGCGAAACGCAAGTCTCAAGCGTTTTTTTGCGGTTTTGTAAACTGTCCAGTGAAAATCTGACAATGAAGTGTTGATCTTCATGTGTTCCGCAATGATGACCTATATGCCTCACTCATTTATTTGAGATACGATAAAGGAGTAATCATTTTCACATCATTCGTTATTCCAAAATTCAAACTAGCTCATCCAAATCAACAACTGTATAAGAAGCAGTATAGGGATGTCGGTTAGAAAAAACAATTCGAAATTTACTCCAATATAAATTATGAAACGTTCATTACTGGACAGTTTTTATGAAGGTTTTGAAACAAATGAGCTTTAAGACTAGGTTGTTTTCAGTTTTTGTGTCTTGCAAAATTTGTGAGATTCAAAAATGAACCGAGATGTCTCAATTGCACTGGGTCCCATCTACTCTGAATAATACTAATCAAGCCAAGAGAGAACCGGATAACATCACCTTCAGTACAGGAATCATAGGGTTGAATCAGTCTGATAGAAAGGTGAAGAATGATTTGTTTTTTCCTGTTTGAATAAAACTTCATTGTTGTCTTTACAAAATATTGTTCCACATACTATACAATGTCTTGGATATGATGATAATTTACGTAACGGTATTATCTGTTCAAAATCTGTTTTTTCGTTAATCAGCTGTCGCCCCCACACGAACGACAACTCTCAGAAGTTGATAAACTTGTGCGAGCTAAGGACTAACGAGGTCTTACCTTTTAACGTGTGATTCCTGTCAGTTAACTATTTTGTTTAGAAATATTTTCACAGTTGATCAAGTGAAAAGTTATGTACTCTCGAACTTATGAAAATCATTAGTTGGCCTACATATTTGCGACTCGAAAATCGTCCCCATCGCCTTCGCCAATTAAAAAAATTGAGAAGGAAATGAGGGTCACCATCTGCGAGAGGGCAAGACGAAAATTTACTATTTGTAATTCAATCAGCTATTTGAGTGCCTGAGAAGACTTCACCTCCTGAAGACGCATTGCATGGTGATTGGAAAAAGTGCTTTTTATTGGAACCAGTTATCAACCGAAGGCAATTGTGAATATTAACAATTGAAATTTCGTGAGAAGCAGTATATTTTGAAATACATATTCTTTTTTATTGCATTTCTTTGCGTCATTCATCTTCATTATTTCATCTTGAATTTAATTGTTTATATATCATTATTTTTCAAATTACCTTTTATAACTAACTCCTCGGGGTATTTCGGTCCTTGTATGTTTAATATTTTCAACCTTCTACAACATTAACAACCATGTCTTTCAAGAGAGATAAGAAATCAGTTCTGATTAGGCAGCAGTACTTGTTACAATACTGCGTAATATCTTCCGTCCTAGTATCGCTGCTCTTAAAACACCCCTCTTTAAAAGACTTCCCAACTATTTGTCGCATCATTCTAATAAATTCATATTATCCATATCTAAATAACGATTGGACAACGAGGACTGACATCGTGCCCCTCAGCGCCCTCATGCGGGAAGAATTTTTGTGGCTGTCCCCATTGAAACATTCTTCAATAATATACATATAATGCTGACTAGTATGACTAGTACCAAATCGTCAAAAATATTGGATGATATGTCATTTTGCGGCGTCTACACCTGAGGCGGATTTGGGTGTGATGTAGAACTCCTCAACTAATCGGCTTAATCACAATTGAAATAATATTCTTTAAATACAACTTTCTCATACTGAAACAACATAACTGTCTCTCGACGCGCTTTTTTCCAATCAAGTTAGCATCATTAGGAGATGACTACTAATTAGCATCATTTTCAACCATCTCTAATAATACTGGTGTGGGGAAAGTGTTTTCATTAGATTGATTTTGAGCAAGAAGTTGAAAATTTTCAAATTGAAAAGGGTGTGTTTCTAAGAAAGATTGATTTTTGGGAAAGAAATGTTTTGGCTCTCCACGTCTCCATGCATCCTCTGAAAGAAAGAAAGAAATACTGAATTATACGAAAATCACTTTTTCTATTCAGTTCGTATAGTTCAAGTAAACGATATAGTGCAACCTACCTTCCAACAGTTTTCCTTTTATAAAATAGTTAGGGAGCTATTATCATTTCATCATTTCTTTGTATATAAGAATCACAATAACTATATAATATATATAGGTATATATGTTACCGTCCAAACCCGATTTTAGGCCAAACTAGTTTTACCTATGTTTGAAGGTGATTGACAATGTTTCGTGATGAATTTCACTAGTTCGGACTTCCATTGTCTATTATATGAAATGATTTGAAATCCCTGAAACAAGTAAAAAAGAATAATTAAAAAAGAATAGTTGAAAATAACAATTATATTAAGCAACAATAAACCTGAAATGAAATGATAGTAAAATAACCTACAAGTAAAAATATAATAATTGAATAAATAAAAATTAAAGGAATGCAAAAAGAAAATAATAAAAATAAAAAAGGTGTAGAGATTCCAAGTCACGTTAGTTCACGACGTTTCGATTGTTGGTATCTACAATCGTCTTCGGGTGATGACTGGACTGATTCCTCCGAGAGATGACTATTTTATAGGTCGTTGAAATACTTTCACTTTCTCTACTTTCCATTTTCCGCTTCACTGATTCCGTGAGAGATGACCAATTTGGCGGGAGTTGGTCATTTCTCGTTTGATGATGGGTTTCCATATGTTTCGTATATCTACGCTGGCCTGGCTGAATACGTTGTTGGACAACATGTATGCGGCTTCCTTAAATTTTCTCCTGAACCAATGTTCCTCTCTGTGCAAGATCTCAGCTTGGGACCACTCGATGTTGTGTTGATGGGTCCAAACATGGTCTGCTATTCCTGATTTGCTGGTTTCTCCTCGCTGTGTGTGCTTCTTGTGCTCGGCAATGCGAATATTCAATGGCCTCTTAGTTTCACCAATATAGGATTTTCCGCACTCACAGGGTATCCGGTAAATGCAATTCTTGGAATCGCAGTCCGCGTTTGGGGGCCTGGTTTTCGTGAGGCTGCTACGGATAGTGTTACCGGATCTAAAACAGGTTCTAATGTTGTACTTGGAACCAATTCTTCTTATCCTCTCCGATAATCCTCTGATGTAGGGAAGTGCAAGCACTGGTTGTGACGGCTTCTCTTCCTTGCGAGGCTCCTGCTGTCTTTTGGCCAAAGTCTTTTCTATCATCGCTTTGGAGTATCCATTCCGCTGAAGATCACTTTTGATGATGTCTAGTTCCTTCTCGAGACCTTCCTTTGTATTACAAAGCCCAAAAGCACGGTCTAATAGAGTCTTGATGATTCCTCTTTTTGTCGATTGATGGTGGTTGGATTCGTGGTTCAGATACTGTCCCGTATGAGTGGGTTTTCGGTATACAGATGTTTCCCACTTAGTGTCGGTCCTCTTCACCAAAACGTCTAAGAATGGCAATTCATTGTGGATTTCCTTCTCCATTGTGAAAGTGATGGAAGGTCTCACGCTGTTGATGTGTTTCAGAAAGGCGTCTAGTTCAGTATTCCCATGGTTCCATATTATGAAGGTGTCGTCAACATATCTCAACCAGACTCGAGGTTTCTTGTGGGCTTCTTCAATGGCCAGAGTTTCAAACCACTCCATATATATGTTGGCTATGACTGGTGAAAGTGGCGATCCCATTGGCAGTCCCTCATCTTGTGTAAAGAATTCGTCCTTCAGTTGGAAATAACAGGATGCTGTGTACGAAACTGTTATTTCCAACTGAAGGACGAATTCTTTACACAAGATGAGGGACTGCCAATGGGATCGCCACTTTCACCAGTCATAGCCAACATATATATGGAGTGGTTTGAAACTCTGGCCATTGAAGAAGCCCACAAGAAACCTCGAGTCTGGTTGAGATATGTTGACGACACCTTCATAATATGGAACCATGGGAATACTGAACTAGACGCCTTTCTGAAACACATCAACAGCGTGAGACCTTCCATCACTTTCACAATGGAGAAGGAAATCCACAATGAATTGCCATTCTTAGACGTTTTGGTGAAGAGGACCGACACTAAGTGGGAAACATCTGTATACCGAAAACCCACTCATACGGGACAGTATCTGAACCACGAATCCAACCACCATCAATCGACAAAAAGAGGAATCATCAAGACTCTATTAGACCGTGCTTTTGGGCTTTGTAATACAAAGGAAGGTCTCGAGAAGGAACTAGACATCATCAAAAGTGATCTTCAGCGGAATGGATACTCCAAAGCGATGATAGAAAAGACTTTGGCCAAAAGACAGCAGGAGCCTCGCAAGGAAGAGAAGCCGTCACAACCAGTGCTTGCACTTCCCTACATCAGAGGATTATCGGAGAGGATAAGAAGAATTGGTTCCAAGTACAACATTAGAACCTGTTTTAGATCCGGTAACACTATCCGTAGCAGCCTCACGAAAACCAGGCCCCCAAACGCGGACTGCGATTCCAAGAATTGCATTTACCGGATACCCTGTGAGTGCGGAAAATCCTATATTGGTGAAACTAAGAGGCCATTGAATATTCGCATTGCCGAGCACAAGAAGCACACACAGCGAGGAGAAACCAGCAAATCAGGAATAGCAGACCATGTTTGGACCCATCAACACAACATCGAGTGGTCCCAAGCTGAGATCTTGCACAGAGAGGAACATTGGTTCAGGAGAAAATTTAAGGAAGCCGCATACATGTTGTCCAACAACGTATTCAGCCAGGCCAGCGTAGATATACGAAACATATGGAAACCCATCATCAAACGAGAAATGACCAACTCCCGCCAAATTGGTCATCTCTCACGGAATCAGTGAAGCGGAAAATGGAAAGTAGAGAAAGTGAAAGTATTTCAACGACCTATAAAATAGTCATCTCTCGGAGGAATCAGTCCAGTCATCACCCGAAGACGATTGTAGATACCAACAATCGAAACGTCGTGAACTAACGTGACTTGGAATCTCTACACTTTTTTATTTTTATTATTTTCTTTTTGCATTCCTTTAATTTTTATTTATTCAATTATTATATTTTTACTTGTAGGTTATTTTACTATCATTTCATTTCAGGTTCATTGTTGCTTAATATAATTGTTATTTTCAACTATTCTTTTTTAATTATTCTTTTTTACTTGTTTCAGGGATTTCAAATCATTTCATATAATAGACAATGGAAGTAGTTTTACCTAGGCTAAACTAGTTTATCCTATATGCGATCGGATAAACCGGTACAGACTAGGCGAAACGGGTCTTTCCTAAGGATGATAGGAGAAACTAGTTTAACCTAGAAGGAACTGGTTGGGCCTAATATGAATGAGTAAACTTCAGGATAAACTAGTTTGGCCTAGAATGAACTGGTTGGGCCTTATATGAATAGGTACACTTCAGGATAAACTAGTTTGGCCTAGTCGATTCTATGCTAACAGGGAATAATAAAATACCAGAAATACGAGTAATAAAATCAAGATGTATTTATTAATTAGATCAAAATCAAATTCACTTATTTTTGCATGGTGTACTCTGATGGCATTTAGAATTGCAGATAACCATTTTTTTTTGCATTTGCACCTGTTTGTCAAACATTTTTTTACGCAGCTGCACCTTACGAAACCTTGCCCTGAACCAACTGAATGCTTAGTGGCTGCAGTCCTCAGAGATATTTCAGTATCTTGGTCAACATCACCTACGTTTAAAAATTTCTAAATGCAAATATCGAATTCAGTTCTGAAAGAAAAAAACAAATCAAAACTAATATTTTTCAATCACCAGAAAAATATGGTAAAGTCGCATTGAAGTATGAGTCTATTTAAAATAACTATTATTAAAATGGGCTTTAAAAATACAGTGAGCAAAAAATCTGTACCTGCACTATAATTTCAGCAATACACCATGTTTGGTGCCAACTTCATAAAGGTCCTCATCGTTTTTCCTAAGAATAACCCCAATAATGTTTCTGAGATCACCTCTGCCTTTTTCTACGTCTGGAATTGGTATAGTTACATTGTCTCCAATGTTGCCGGTGGATGGGATTTGTCGAAAGAAGCTTTCCTTTTTTTTGCTTGTTTTTTAAGATTTTTTGCCGTCGTTATTCTAACATCTTTAATGTTCTGTGTATCAATTTCCACAACGCCGCCATCTCCATCTTCACTATGGTTACTATTCGAATCATCTTCGATAACTTTTCTGAGGTCGTCCTCATCCTGAAGATCATTTATTATTTCTTGCGGTAACGATGAAGTCGAAAGTCCTACTCTAGGCTCTATCCCGAATAAGGCCTTGTAAGGCGATTGTTTTATTCCTGAGTGGAAGGCACGGTTTTTCATAAACTGGACATATTTTGAACCCTACGACCATTTCGTTGAATTGTTGTCCTTCAGCCAAGAACTTATCATGTTCTCTAAATCTTGATTAGCGCGTTCAACGGAACCCTGACTTTGACTGTGCCTTGGTTTTCCATGCACAATTTTAAGTTCTGGCCAAAGAGTTGCGAGCTCACTAATCATATTATTGACAAATTTTCTACCATTGTCAGATTGGATAATGCATGGTGCTCCTATAGTTAGAAATATATCATTCAGGTAGTAGGCGACTTCTGCCGCTCTCTTAGATGTTAATGCACGCAGAAAAACCAATTTTGTTAAATGGTCTTGGTAAACCATAATAAATTTGAATTGTTCATCAGGTTGTGTCTGAAAATCTATCAAATCCACCTGGCATCTGCTATTCATTTCAGAGTGAAGAATCGGCTTTCAAACTAGTCCTCTCTTCTTTTTTGTCTTCTTTTGTTGACATACATCACACATTGATAAATAGAGGCTTATCATTTCGTTTGTGATATTAGCATATTTTTTTGATGTCTCGGCTAACATTCTGTCACGTCCTCCATGTCCAACCGCCACATGAGCTGCGTCAATCACATCATAAAGCTCATCAGCCTGTAGATAGTATTTTATATTCCCTTCCCTCCGTGTTATTAGTTTTTTTACATCTCCTATTTTTAGCACACCAAATCGTTTGAGTCGTCTTTGTTGTAAAGGTGTCCTTTTTTCCAACTTTTCAGCATCTTCCACTTGTTCAACCAGTTCCGAATATATATCTGATAACAACACATTATAATGAAAAGACTTTTTATTTTCACTTTCCGCAATTTCTGCTACAAACTTTTCTCTCCACTTTTTTGATCTGCTTGTCTACTAGATGTAGAAGGCTCATCCATGATAACATAAAACAAAACCGAAAAAATATACTTTTATCTTTTCAAAACACGAGTATCAACTAACACGTCCTCAATTTAAAGCAGAATGAGCGTAACTGGGCAAGCGACGACGTGAGAAATACGATCGGAGGATCCCCGAATGCATAGGTCTCGACACGTACCTGCTCGCTTAATTTGTCCCTGTTAGCATAGAATAGACTAGGCCAAACTAGTTTATCCTGAAGTGTACCTATTCATATAAGGCCCAACCAGTTAATCCTAGGCCAAACTAGTTTATCCTGAAGTGTACTTATTCATATTAGGCCCAACCAGTTCCTCCTAGGTTAAACTAATTTCTCCTGTCATCCTTAGGACAGACCCGTTTCGCCTAGTCTCTACGTTTATCCGATCGCATATAGGATAAACTAGTTTAGCCTAGGTAAAACTAGTTTGGCCTAAAATCGGGTTTGGCCGGTAACATATATATTAAATATATATATTTTTGAATAATGCAACTAATTTTAATTCATTTTCAGTATTTTAATATGGATATTTGTTACAAAATTTGAGGTTGAGTTTGAGTAGAGCCTTAATGATGACAGCACCACCAGCTGTCGAAAGCGCTCGCATATAATTAAATAACAGTTATGAAGCTTCAATCTGTATCTGTAGAGTAGGGAGGGTGAGTGTAAGCCCACGCACTTAGGCCACATGTGACCCATTGTAAATCCTCCCGAGGAGTTATCCTCCTAGGTCATCGTTCATCCTGTCCTTTCCAGGAAGGTGGACAGGTCGCTGGGAGACATCTCCTTTATATCGGCAGGTGTAGGCCAAGACTCGCCGAACACACACTCTCTTATTGACGATAACTCCGGGCACTCGCACAGGATATGCCTGACAGTATCATCATCCTGTTCACACATCCTGCATAGAAGTGTGTCCACTAGCCCCATATTATGGAGGTGTTTCCTTAGTTGACAGTTGCCAGTCAGAAATCCTACTGCAAGGCGTAGATTTTTCCTGGTCATTGCCAGATATTTCTTCGGCGCTAGCTTCCCATGGTCGCCCAAGGTGATCCTGGCAAGATTACATCCTTTGATTCCATCCCATCTCTTTAAGGATTGAGCATGGGTTTAACATTTGACTAGTTCCGCAATTGTCGAAATCATCAGACCGTGGGTGCCACTGGGTCCTAAAATTCTTAGTCCAGCCGCTTCCTTGGCTAAAGAGTCGGCAATGCGATTACCTTTACTCCTGTCGTGCCATTCAACCCACCTCTGGATAATGTTATTATCTACCGAGGCTTTGGCTAAATCTTGGTGGCACTCTAGTACTAGCCCTGAGGTAACACGCTGTCTGTTCAAGGCTAATAGTGCTTGTCTGCTATCAGTGCAGATTGTTATGTTTTTGCCAGAAATTCCTTTCTTGGTTATTTCTTTTGTGGCGATTGAGATACCAGCCAGTTCTGTTTGGACCACGCTGCTTTTTCTTCCCATTCCGCACTTAATCCTTAGGCTTAGTGACCTGGAGTACACTCCACATCCTGAGCCTTCTTTGGTTTTTGAGCCGTCTGTATAAATCCTTATTGCATTTGTAGCATCTGACTCTGTGTTCTACTTGATTTGTATTTTGTAAGGTTTATTAAACATAAACCTGGGTTCAATTGCATCATTTGTTGCCTGCAGCAGAGGTTGCGCAGTAAGCGCTTCCCGCCATAGGCCCAGCCTCAATTGACCCATTCCTACTTCGAGGTTTACACCAGCCGTGCGCAATCGTACCATGGCCATTAACGCAACCTCCTTAACGTACAGATCCAGAGAGATCGGAACCGTGATTAATTCCATTGCCGCGGTTGGTGTTATTCTCATGGCTGTGATGTTTAAATAAGCCAGTCGCTGTATTCGATATAATTTTTGGATGGCCGTTGCTTGTAGAACTTCCGGTCCCCATGCAATGCCTCCATACCTCAACATAGGTCTTATTATTGCAGTGTAGATCCAGATGACCACACGGAATGAAACACCCCTTGCGCGTCCCACTGTCCTCCGACATTGCTCATAAGCTACGTATGCTCTACTCTGTAGATGAGAGTTCCATGTTAGCTTCTTGTCGAGGATAGTACCAAGGTATTTTACCTATTCAGAGAAGTTTAGTTTGCTTTTGAAGATTTCGGGAGGTTTTAAGCCCGTTAAACTTCTTTTCCTGGTGAAAAAGACCAGCTCAGCCCATCCTGCGCTCTATCGCACAGTGTGTTTACAAATTTGCCGGTTTGCAAGATAACTATGTCATCTGCGTATGCAATTGTGTAGAATCCATTTTTGTTAAGGTGATCAATTGGGGTATCCAGAACTATGTTTCAGAGAAGGGGTGATAAGACCCCTCCCTGTGGACATCCCCTCACGACCAGTCCTTTTACTTTGATGTCTTCTATATTAATACTTATTGCTCTACTAGAGAGCATCTGGAGTATCCATTCTCCTACTACCAGGGGTACATTTCTGGAGTGTAGTTGCTGGGTAATTGTTGAAAAGGTTGTTTTATCAAACGCTCCCTCGATAGCTATCCACCCAGGGTGGATTCTTTGTTGTCCAATGATCTCTCGATGCTGCCAACCACATGGTGAAGGGCCGAATCAGTAGACCTTCCCGGGGTATATGCATGCTGATTTGGATGAAGTGGGTTGTGAACAAGTACTTCATCTCTTATGTACCGCTCACATAACCTCTCCATGATTTTTAAGAAAAACGATGTGAGATTAATTGGTCGGAATGCTTTTGGTAGGGTGTAGTCCATCCTACCTGGTTTGGGTATAAATACTATGAAGCTTCAAATCCTTTTTGTCACAAATATCAATATCAATATATATATATATATATATATATATATATATATATATATATATATATATATATATATATATATATATATATGATTATATAATAATAACAGGGTGATAATTGAAAATACTTATGAATACTACTTACTCACATATTTCTTCGAAAGCTTCTCTTCCATATTATCTGTTTCACTATCACTGTCGTCATTTAAACAATAAAGAATTTATTTCCACCATCAATATGGAAGTGTCCAATCTCCATATAGTCAACTAAAATTACTTTTTCAATCCTTTTTTGTCAGTCTTCTTCGGTAATATTCGATACTTCTTCTTTAATTAGCTCTATTACCTTCTTACCAAATTTTGGAAAATCATTTTTACGTCTAATGCTTTGTGTCAACTTGATGGTATTGAATACACAAATAGGGGGGAAGTCTCAGTATGGTGTGTCCATACTTTTCAGCAATACTCTCAAGGACATCACTTTTTCAAAGGTTTTGCCACTTCAATAGGGTAGTGGTGATAAGAACATTTTTCTAGAATGGAGGATCCTGGCGGAATATTTCAATTTTGCAGTTTGAAATGCGCAGGAAATGCGATGATGTTGAATGCAACTAAAACAATTTTCTCTTATACGAAAATTGCAATTTTTTTACAATATACGTTTTGAAAATAGAGAATTAAAACTGCCTCTGTTTTTATAACATTTCTATTTATAATTAACGTTACTGCAGTTTATTGTGGGGAGCAAGATTTTCCTATTCAAATATTTTCAATGCTTTTTTTAGGTTTTATTAACAAGTGATTTCACGACCAGAGTTGATGGAGAGGTTACTTTGGCGACGCCATCTTTTGGAGATAGCGTCTATCATCTTGAGAATTCTAGAATAATTATTTCAAAAATCAGCTTTGCTTTCCAGCCAAACTGGTAAAGAGTATATTTTCTTGAAGATTTTTTTCTACATAATTTCAAAGAATTCGGAACCCGTCCTTGACTTACTACGCAATGCACAATAATTAGTCGCGATCCTTTGTTTTCAAGTATGTTAGGCGTACACATTCTCCAACCATCAGTCCACTCTTTCGTAAATGTGTTGTGAGGTTCCAAGATTCGTCCAAATAGAAAATTTGCCGTTGTTCTTGTCTATATTTAGTTATTTGTTCAAAGTATTTGTTAGGCAATTCCATTACTCTTCTGCTTTCCATAGCTGCTTGACGTTTGTTTATTATTTTAAATCTAAATCCTATTTTTTTTCATCCAATTCTAAAGAGTTTTGTCACAACAGTCGTATATTGTTTTTTTCAATGATTTTATCACATGTACATCTGAATGTTTTGGTAATCCTGAATCACATCGCGGCTTGCTTGCGTTCATAAAGTTTGTGTTTGACTATTTTACGTACAGTTGAGAAAGGAATTTTGGTCAAATCTGATGTTGCTTGTAATAGTAATTTTTTCTCGAAACCAAACTTAAGATGTAGATTCTTATATACATTGAAACATACTCTCTATGTTTCAATATTCAAATGCATCCGAATCCTATTCACTGGCATCTCTTTTTCGCATTGTTCACCATCGCTATTGGAATTACTACACTGGAAAAAGTCTGCGTTGTTATCACACTCGATATTACTATTAGTACTTGTCGAAGGATGCCACATTTTAAACAGGTAAAAAAATTTCAAGTAATTATAACTGCACCAATAATGAATTTCAAGACTCAAATCGCGATCAGTTCCTGAACGGAACATTGACAACACGACTCTTCTAACCATCCTCACATTCTATTGGTCAAAAATTCCAGTAGTATTCATTCAATGTTCATTTGGAAATGACTGTTTCGAGTAGGCTTTCTCTTCTAGTTTGTACCTAAAAGTTATTTCTTTGCATGATCTACACATCTATGTATATTGTTGATTTTTTGAAATGGATCGATTTCTTCGTTTCTTTGGAAGATTCCCGCATTTTCAAAATAGAGCAGTGAGAAGCCAAAACCTTACTTCCCTAAAAATTTTTCCTATTGGCATAAAATCGCAAATTACTGACAGTTGGGTAAAATTAATTACTCGTAAATCATCAGTTCTTAGTAGGAAACCCGACATATTTCCGTGTTGAGTTTTCAAAATTATCAAAACTCGTAAATATGTAATAACTGTTCACAGTGTTTAGGCAATTTGTTTTCGAACAGAGATAATTTCGAAAATGAGAGAGCGTGATGAAAAGAAAAAAATTTCAACCGTTATGAAATGGCTTCATTTCATAAAAAACTTTGTTAATTTTTCAGGTATTCTAATAATCAAGATGGATGAGAATTCTGAGAATGTAAAGCTTCAATATTCACCTACATTTATTTTCATGAAAAGAAAAATTCAATCGTGAAATTGGCGCCAAAACACCGATAAAAGAAACACGTTTTTCCGGTAATAAAGCAATTGGAAATATATTCCAAATTGAAGAGAACACCGAAGACTTTTTTTATGAATGTCGTAGAGAACTCTTAGAATTATCAACTGCAGGAACTAGCGATACCGTTATATTAATATTTTCAATAGCAATCTGTCCAAAATCGTACAATGGGGATCTTTATACATATTGCTTTCTAATGAAATGAGTACCTTAGGAATATCGCCAAACAACATCGCAAAAAAATGCATAGATCCGGCTACTTCCGGAATAACACTGTTTACGGAATGTGAAAATCAAAAATATTTTGAAAATTTTTGACTGCCTTTCATTGAAACCGATTCTGAAAAGAACTCCAGGAACGAATATTACTAGAGTTTTTTTCAATACCAAACCGTTATTTTAACACCACCACACGTGTTTCGATCAGCAAGTGATCAACAGTTTTATCTTCTGCTTGAAGATGATCACGTGGTGATTGAGACACATATCGAGGTGTTAAAATAACGGTTTGGTGTCGGAAAAAAACTCCAGCAATATTTATCACTACACCAAAGGTTCCAAAGGGTGCATCACAAGTACTCCAGGAACGAAAAAACTTGATGTGCAAATCTGTCGAATAACTGTACCTAAAACCTCCAGAAATTAAAGTAGAACTGAATTTACTATTTTTTCGCACCTCCATGAACTCCAGTTTTAGTATTTCGTATAAATTAATCTCTCGATTAATTTATACCAGATATATAATGGGCGGTCGGTAGCCAGGCGATTCGACGTGGGTGCTTTGTTCATTCACTCGAATTGACTGCCGTGGTCGGTGGTTCAAGCTCTAGTCTGAACGATCGATTTTCACTTGCTATCGTCCAACACGTGTTAGGAATCACACGTTAAAAGGTGAGACTTCTGAGGGTTGTCGTTCGTAGAGGTGCTGGTTAACGGAAAAACAGATTTTTTCAAACTGAAATTGATTACGATCGTTTGAAATTTTCGTTTTTTGGATAATTTGTTTTCTTCTTATTTGAGTTTATTGCTTTGTTGAAATATTTGAAATGGATTTATCGATAATTATCATTTGATCAGTATAATGATTCTGAGGTCTAAATCATCATTTCTATTGGCAGCAACAAATACATAGTGTTTCTAAATGCGATGTGAGTAATACAAATAGTGATTCATTAAATAATTCTTAGAAAAAAACTCATTTGAATACGTAAACGTATATATTCTCATCGCATATTTATGAAATTACCAAATTCATACCCAATTCAAAACTTTCTAAATACTGAAAGTTTTTCTGAATGTTAACTTTTTAGGATTCTGACACTTTCAGCAATTCTGATTTTTTTATAAGGTCACTAGCATTAAAAAAACTACCTGAATTTATTTTGAAACATCACGATGATAAATAATTACAAATTCAAAAATTTCTATACAAGAAACACTTTATTGTGAGATTTTTGCTAACCCTTTTACGAAAATGCCACACGTGTTTTGCTATAAAATAGCTTCTTCCGGCGTGTCTATACTTATGAAGAAGTGTTGTATAGCGAAACGTGTGTTGCTTTTTTGTAAAACTGTTTAGTGAAAATCTCACGATAAAGTGATTCTTGAATACGTTATACATTTTCATCAAGTATCTGCCGATTTCATCACATAATTTCTATGAATGCTGATTTGGTCAGAAAAAGTTTCCGAGCCAATATTCAATGGTTTGAAAATGAGGAAAATTTGTTAAGGTTCTTGCATTCTAGTAAAAATAATTGGTTTCTCAGTTGCTTTGAAGTTTTCCACATTTTTTGTATGAAGATGAAGAAGTAGGAAGCCGAAACCTTTTTTTTTCAGAAATCATAATCTTGTTGGAAACTAATGAATAGGAATTTGTCTATTATTGTCTCTTTGTTACAATTCATCCCAAATATGACCATCAATTTCTTCACTAACTTCATCTTCAGTTTCATTTTGAGGATTCATGCCCATCCTTCTAAGCTGTCGCTAAACTTGCTGATTAGCTCTTTGTATATAGTTGTGACAATGAAGAATCTCTCGAATCTCTCTCCCTGTTGCGCTTAATATTTCTAAGGCCTTTGACCGTGTGTGGCATGAGGGTCTGCTGGCCAAATTTCGATGCTATGGCTTGTCGGATCATTTTTGTATGTGGTTCTGCAGTTTCCTGAAGACGCTCCCTGCAAGTGTCCGTCGATGAATTTCTCTCGAATACTTTCACCATAAGCGCTTGTGGGATATTGTCAGGGATATTGTCAGGGATATTGTCTCCCACCCTTTTTTTATTGTATATCAACGACTTATTGGAAAAAACCAAGAATCCAATATATTGATTTGCTGACGACAGCACACTTGTCTCGTCAATCCATTTGGATTCCAAGACATCGGCTACGGAGGCACATCTTCACCGGCAGCAGGAGGTTGCATATCTAGAAGTGATTTCGAATTGGAGTGAAAGTAATCAGGTTCAATTCTATCCCACAAAAACCCAGGCATCGGGTTTTTTCTAAGAAGATAAATGTCTCCGATCCGGATATAATAATGTCAGGTCAGGCAATTCTGCTTTCTGCTTCGATAAGTTTGTTGGGGGTTAAAATAGACACCAATAGGTCTTGGCACGATCATGTTGCTGGAATTGCAAAGGCTGCTTCTCAAAAGCTTGGAACACTGTTCCGAACCAGAAAACTGAACACACCTCAGCATCTTTTGATGCTTTATAAAGCTCAGATCAGACTTTCATTGGTGTATTGTTCTCATGAACGGAGCTCCACCGCCAAACATACCCTGAAGCTGCTAGATTCCATCCAGGAAAGGGCCATCCACCTGATTGGAGACGCGCCCATCATGTGCAACCTTGATAGCCTGGAACATCGCAAAAAGGTTGAAGATTTGTCTCTCTTCTATAGATACTTTCACGGGAAGTGTTCAAGTGACTTGGCACATTTGATTTCACCAAGAGCAGTACATATCAGAAATACGCGACGGACTGTGACTGCTCATTGTTTTGAGATTCAACTCAGTACACCTCGAACTTCACTGTTCAAGAATCTTTCATCTGGAGAACTACTTTTATGTGGAATACACTTCCTGAGAACGTTTTTCCAAATGGATTTAATCTCCAGCGGTTCAAATCCAATGTGAATTGCTACTTTCGCACAGACACCGCTCTGAGAGTGCCTCAAGGATTTTTCTGTAGTGCTTATGCTCGATGATTTACTGTAGAAATTTACAGTAGAAAATATCGTTTTGATGGAACACCCTAAGTCAAAAAAGGTGGTTTGAATGAAATATTAGAGAATGAAGAATCTAAACCTGAAAACCTTTTTCGAAATCTAAACGTTAGTCACCATGTGAATTGGAAAACCTTGTTGAATACTTTTCTATTTTATCCTTACTATGTTCAAAGTTTACCAACATGGTTTATTCGTGATTTTCAAATGCAGATTAATTTGTCAGTGGTATCGCCAGAGACTAACACAATTTTAATGGTGAGACCTTTGAACAAATGGAGTGACATCTGCATACTATTCAAGAAACCTATTATCAACAATAGTTTTTTTCATGTCTGAGACATATAATTAGACTTTTTTACCAAATCCACCAGACGACTCAATAACCTGGAGCAATACAGGAGCTTAGACAGAATTAGAAAAACTTGTGGTGGTATTACCCCAGGAACAATCCAAAATATCAAAAATTATTTCAAAAATAAAGTGTTTTACTGTCGGGAGGATCAAGGAGAGCATTTCAAACATTTGTTTGAATGAATTTTTCATGTATAAGATAAATAATAACGAGGTTAAAACCAAATGCTATCGTTTTATGCTCTTGAAGTCAACACTCATCTATTGCAAAAGATGTTACTGATTTATTTTGCTGTCCCATGAACATTCATTTCAAAAAATCAGACATAAGGTAGTGGAGACCCAAATTTGAACATCAAAACCTCCGCAACCGGTTATCGAAATTCAAAGACTCGCGATCATTGTATAGGTAATTGAAATACCTTTCATACAGAATGTCACAAGATACTCTTTTTCATTAAAAAAATTATAGCGCCCTTCCGGTGGCAAGCGATGTCACCGTACTGAAAATTATTAATTTTTACCATAATTTTGTCCGAATCTGATATCTTATTCCTTCCGAAAGTTACCAGAAAAATTATTTATGTCCGCACTGAGGATTTGCAGCAGAAACTCAGATGCATAAAAATATACTACTTAACTAACTTTTATTATGTAAAAATAATAGATAATTCTTGCACTTCTTTGTTATATCAAAAAGTAAACACTACATCAGTTCTTTCATTACCTGTCATACGTCAGTTAAGATAAATATCAGTGTCGGAACACTAATGTAATAAAACACGCACTGTATATTTTCTAAATATTCATTATTCACTACGATGACATAATATTTCCGAAATAACTGATGTACTGTCACTGTGATAAAAATACTTGTTTGTATTTAAAAGATCAGAGTTAGGTTAGGGGTGGCACAAAACCTTTCACAAACAGTTTCTTCAGCAAATATTTATAGTATAATACACGTGCCATGACGAAGTGGGTATTTTGTATACCTTGAGAACAGGGAGTGAGATTATCAATAATAATTAATTGACCAAATTATATGCAACATTTTTTCTTCAACCATCCCTGTACCTAATTGTTTCCGTCTTACAGAACCAAATTTATCAACCTTCCCTAGCGCCTTCGCCATTTATGAAATAATTTTTTTGTTTATTGATAAAGGATCTATTTATTTTCTCCCATCGATTCCAATTATGCCCTTTCATCAGAATGCATTGTTTTCGCCTCCAAATAAGTTTTTATCCGACTCCTGACGGATATATTTATATCATGCATGTAATAATTTGAAGAAATCTGAAGAAACATGTTTCTTGAACCAATTTGAATCAATTTCTCGAATGCCCTACTAACTTTCAAACAGTGGAGACGGAAGTGATTATAAAGAAAGAAGAAAGGAATAAAATAATTTGTGAATCGTTTATTGATGAAAGTTATGGGAAAGAGAGCGTCGGTCAAATATAACGAAGGACTGTTACTATTTTAACAAGGAATTAATGAAAAGTAACTAAACTTGTCAGGACAATCTACAGAAGTTGATTTATTCACATGGGAAAATAAATTTTTGGGAACGAATGTTTTTGGTCTTCCACTTCTCCATCTTGATACAAAAAATATGTGAATATTTCGAAGAAAAAAAGAAAACAATCATTTCCAAAAATTAATTCCATACAAAGATGTGTAGATCATGCAAAGAAGTAACTTTCAGACACAAACTGGAAGAGAAAACCTTCCTAATAAAGCTATTTTCATATGAACATTGAATTACACGAAAGAAAAATATTTTCGAAACAAATTCTTTTATATGAACGCTAAACTATATGACAAACACTTTCTCTATTTCGTTTGTATTCTGATCGAATCAGATATCATTCACAGGATTCCAACACAGTATAATTAATGAGAAAAGTAAAATTTTACCCACATGGAACATTGTCATAATCACTGTTAGACGTCCGATGTTTCGCCCATTTTACATTCAATTCGTTTATAATTACGACTTTTTGTCACGGAATGGGTTGAATTCGCCCATGTCATCGATAACAGTACGTAAATAACATTTATTCGCTTAGTTTCAGGAGAAGAAATAATTTTTGGGAAAGATAGATTTTGGAGGTCCACTTCTCCATCTTGATACAAAAAATGTGGGAATCTTCCAAAGAAAAGAAGAGCGCCATCAATTTCAACAACTACTTTTATACAAAGATGTGTAGATCATGCAAAGAAGCAACTTTCAGCTGTTTCGAAAGGGCTTTTTCTTCCAGCTTCTGTCTAAAAGTTACTTCTTTGCATAATCTATGTATGTACAGAGTTACTACTTTTGATATTGATTGCTCCCTTCCTTTCTTTGACAGATTTCCACATTTTTGTATCGAAATGGAGAGGTAGAAGGCCAAAAACTTTCTTTCCCTAAAATTAATCCCTCCTAAAAATATACTCCTTCAATGTAAAGGAAAATAAATGTTATTGAAATGAATGATATCCCCGTTGTCTTATTCAACTGATGAATTATATTTCCTCTAGATTGCACACCATCGGTTGAGAGTTGTTCAAAGGTAGCTAAGGAAAGGTTTCAAAATCCCAATACAAACACTCTAAATTATTAGACTTGTAACTTAGTAAATTTACTTTTGTACAACTGTCACTAAAATGACATTTTTTAAGGTTGTCAAGGGTATTGAAAGATGATGTTTCAACACTAGTGTTAGAATTATTTTAACAAGATTTTTTTCGACCAAATAGCAATAAACGAAACAATTATTAAATTTTCAAGGAAGTTTTATTATGAGCAATAGATATAGATACATTCTGTTACAAATGTATCATATACATCTATTACATTATTATTATTAATGAACATTAATACAATTAGAACAACTGCTGAGTTGACAAATTTCGTGCGCATTAACAATTAATTCTTGAAGTGAAGAGGACGATGCTGTAACGCTGGAGCTAGCTGTTGGGATCATTCTTTCAGCTTCTTAACATCCGTTATATTTGTTCCTAATTCTGCTAGCAAAGAAGCAGAAGACCTTCTGAAACAGTGACCTGTATATCCCTTTGGTTCCGGAAGGTTCAGAAACTCAGCACTGGTAGAAGGCATTTGCCAAAACGTGTATATATTAATTGGGTTGGCACTGCATTTATAATTTGAGTATTTCAGAAAAAAAAGTTGATGATTGATAACAGAAGGGCGTAATGCAACGTATTTATTAAAATAGTCAATGTTTTTTTCCAACAATGCAAGAAGAACGACCTTTTTTCGTTTTTGTATTTGGAATTTGAACAATTAATGATTTATCCATTAGTTTAATGTCTTCTATTAATAAATGGCACACGCCGGCGGGCTCCATATATTCCGAAAATAGTAGCAATTTTCATCATCAAATATTTTTCATCTGGCGCCTCATTTTTAAACCTCTGAACTTGTTCAAATGTAGGAGTTTTTGATTTTTTGGGCCTATAAATTTCATTTTTCCGCTTTAAGAAGGCTATTACCTTGAAATATTTGCTTGTATTAACACCATTTTTAACGAGCGCACTCGACTTCATCATTGAAAACTTGCTCCACAAAGTTGAAGAGTTCCAAATTTTCAATTTCTCTTTTAGATAGGTTCAAAAGACGGTTTCGCGAAAATTTCCCTCCAGCTATGAAAAATAGAATATGCGATGTTGCATATTCAATACAATTGAAGCTCTTTTTGTAGCCTCTTCAATATCGCTAGGAACACTCAATTCCCCACTATTGTTCTTCATTATGCAAGATATTAAACGCCAGCAAGAACTTTAAATGTGATTCAAAATAAAACGTGTGAGCTGTAAACATTACTGTTTGTTGGTAACCATGTGATTTGGCGTCACCTGACACGGCCACTTCACAGCAAATGCGATAAAATGGAAATAGTTAACTGACAAGCGATGGAAATATTAAATTTATCTATTTTATTATGAAAACAGGACAGTTGTACAAAAAACTTTGTATGATATTTGTGTTGGGTTATAAGTTCGTGAAATTTTCCCTCACAAAATAAAACCTTACTTTTAACACGCATATAAGAAATAGCTATTATAGCTAGGTGAAGTGGGTACCGCCGTAAAGGTGACAGTTTTGCAGTATTACTTTTGTGATGCCAATGCGTCCCGTTCAGATCTAAATGACCGATAATAAGGAACAAGATTACCTTGATAAGGAAATAAGGCTTACTAACCGCTCTTATGCCATTTTCAACAACGATAGTGAGTGCATTTCATCAGTTCGGATTTCCATTATCTGATATGATATAAATTGATTTGAAATCCCTGAAAGAATCTATAAAAAATTAAAAAGATCACCTGGAAAATAATTATATTAAACAAAAAACCTGAAATTATAATGAAATAAAATGCAAGCAACAATCATAAATTAAAAAATAATTGAACTATCAATACGAGATGAAAATGAAAAACCATTAACAAAAAATGTAAAATTTAAAGATTCCAAACCAAGTTATGTCACGACGTTTCAATTGTTAGTATCCACAATTGTCTTCGGGTGATAACTGGACTCCGAGAACTGACTATTTTTAGGTCATTTCGAGTGCTTTCACCTTAGGGATAAGTGTATTTTATTTCATTGTAATTTCAGTTTTTTTGCTTGATATAATTGTTAATTTTCAGCTAATCTTTTTAATTTTTTATATATTATTTCAGGGATTTCAAATCAATTTATATCATGTTAGACAATGGAAGTCCGAACTGATGAAATGCACCACGAAACATTGTCAACCACCTTTAAACAAACGATAGTGAGCTATCTAGGATTCCAAGAAACGAACATTCGCCAAGCGAAGATCTTGAGATCTTCTATTCTACTGGAAATATTGTCCAGAGACAAATGGAAAATGAGGACCTAAAAATTCATATATGTCTGAACATAATTTCTTGCAAGCAACTAGATCATATCCGGTGAAAACACAGAATGTTTGTTAATACCTTGGATGGAGTGTGGCCTTTCAGAAGTCCGAGATCTTCGACAAGGTAGACTTCAATCAGAAAGTTTAGAGTTATTCCAAAAAAAATCCTGCGATAGCAGATAATTGATTATTTCATTGAGATGGATCAATTTTTGATCCAGGAATACTTTGAAACATTCTATTAAATCCGCAAAATCGTGATGATCTTTCTGTGTCTAGTCCAAAATTAAAAAGAAGAAAGAAGCGTTTTCTCTTTTAAGTTTCGAAGTGTCGAATAACATAAACTGTCATGAAAGACAGATGAATTATTTGGAAAAAGCGATATCTCATAAATTAACTTTGTGAATGTGGAGGGTCATACTATATCATAAAACTAAACGAAATGTCTTTATTATATTGTAAATAAACTATAAACCATGTAAAATTTTATAGAGGTTTTCATTCTTCATTATGGAATCTATTGAGGGTTTACTGAAAATTGAACCATTTCTCAAATATTTGAGGTAGCGATTTTGAAACAGCTATTCTATTATTTACAGAATAGATAGGAAGACAAACCATTCGTATGCATATATAATAAAAGTTTGGGTGATATGACCTCAAGGTGGGTACTATCACCCCTTCTGTAGCGCTCCTGATGAATAGTCTGCTCTTGATGCCCTCGACATAAGATAAGTAGATCTGCAAGCTAATGCAGATGGCCTTGTCATCTTGGCACGGTCAAAGTTCCAAAGTACGATGAACGTTGTTCAGAGTTGGTGCCAGAGGGAGCAGATGTCTGTCAACCCCAGCAAAACTTTGATGAACCAGGATGAGAACATTGGACGATTCAACGCCACTTTCCCTCAATGGTGGGGTCATTTCATTTGGTAAAAAGTCACCTGGAACGCTTACTTGGAGAAGTTTCACACAAAGCCGTATAGATATATCGGAGGATTTGTGGTGAAACTCGGGGATTAGGTCCCAAACAAATCCATTGAATTTAGGTGATGATTGTCAAATCAATGATCACGTATGGCGCAATTGCCTGGTGACCGAAGGCTTTACAGAAAACGGCTCAGGCAAAGCTCTTTGGCTTACAGAGACAGATAGCTTACAGTACCACACCATCAGCGGCCATAGAGATCCTTCTAAATCTACCTCTCTACAGTTTTCTGGAGAGAGAGCAGGCTAAATAAACTGCATATAGTGTACAAATCAATCCAATGCAGAGTTCAATTATTGCTGACTGACACAGAAAGTTACAGCATTTTGGGAATGGTTTCTGACATTATGCATTCAACTGTCAACTACGAACTGTCTTATATAGTACTGTTCCCGAGTAGAGAAGTTTGGATCATCTGGGAGAAGGAATTATTAAGAGCAGATAGATGTTGATTCACAGATGGATCAGAAACACCGTCAGGTTCTGGTGCGAGTGTTTTCAGTCGCAGATCCAAAACAAAGATATCAACCTGCCTAGGGACCTGTGTGATCGTATTTCAAGCGGAAATCTATGCTATTGAATTGTGTGCGGAGAGATTGATAAAATCCAACCTCATAAAAATATTCTTGGACAGTCAAGTGGCGTTGAAAGTTCTTGGCTCCTACCGAGCAACGTCTAAATTGGTAGCAAATTGCCGAAAATGACTCTCCCCAATAGGAAGACTTAACAAATTGTCGTTGTTCTGGATTATTGGCCATACTGGTTTGAAAGGCAATTAGGCTGCTGACTCCCTTGCAAAGGAGGGTGCTGCAAGCAGCCTCATCGGACCATAACGTGTCATTAGCATTGCTTCAGACTTTGCCAAATAAACATCGAACACCTGGATGGCTAGAAGATTAATGGACTTCTGGCAGAATCTTCCAGGATTGGCTCACTCCAATCACCCTTCGAAGCTTGATACCAGTTATTGGACTACAGTAGGGATGAACTACGATGTCTAACAGATGACAGTGACCTGTAACAGTGTAGTCTGAATCATCATATGCAGAGACTCGGACTCTCAGAAGACAGTGTGTGTCGCCAGCGGAGCACTTACTTTGTGCCTGCGCCGCTGCAGACCGAATCAGGTTTTCAGAAATTGGCAGAGCCGCACTCTTACCATCTAACCTGAAATATCACTAATCGGCTTCGTTAAGAAGCTGGGTTTATTTGGTCGGGTGTGAATAGGTGTGAGCCACGATAAATGCTTTCGGGTTGCGGTGGAGGATCGAATACACCGACTCACTTCTGACCTAACCTAATCCAACACATATCTTCAAAATTCTTAAAGTTGATCATAAAAATATCCGATAAGGGTTGTTCTAGACAACTGTTCGAGTAAACTTCCTGTAGTGATGTTCTTTTTCGAATCAAAGTAAACACTTTCTGACATTCATCAAAACATAACTGTTATTACCTGAAAATAGAAACTGAGACTAATCGTCTATATTGGAGACTGTTTTATGAACTTCCTTTCTCCTTATATCATTTATAAATCCATTTACTCAGGAAAATATTCATCTATATAAAACCATATTTGTATAATTTCTTGAAAAATTATCATTCACATATTTTTTTTTACTCACAGGATTCATTTGTTCAAATGTTTTGTTGTTAACTCTAGGTTATTCACATCGGTGAAATGTGAATTACTTCAAGTTCACCTATAACTTTGTTTATTATCACTCTAATTTTCCTCTTTACGTTTTAGAATTAGGGAGTTTATGATTCCGTGATAATTCCGCCTTCCGCTGTACCAATTCTACATTTTGTTATATGGATGTTGTAATAGGTTGGTAACTGTCCCTGCTCTCTACTCTGCAAATACCATTTAGTTAGGAGACTTCTTCCCTTGTTGATTTTGTCAGCTGGGATGTCGCTTCCATAGGAAGGTTACTGAGTATATTAACTTGCCTGTCGTCCTTCCAATAGGTAACCTAAACCACCGGAGCTCGTAGGTATCCCTACAGAGAGTCGTTTCCTGAATTTTTATCCAGGTGCGAGTTCTTCCTTCAGAATATTGTCTTTCCAAACAGAGATAACAGTATTCTCAGTCTGTTGCTTCCAGACCCACTCTTAATAATGCAGCACCTTTTGATAATGTAACGTTATATTTTCAACTTTTCATTTTGTACTGTTCCCGAGACAATCTGTACACAAAAACAATTTTTGTCAATTTTAACTTGTAGATTGTAACAAGCCAATAATCATTTGAAATTTTTATTTTCTATTTTCACAGATTTGGAATTCTTTTGAGCAGTCTACAGCAGTACTCCAGTGAAATCATAATCAGAATGCAGGCACCTATTCAAAGTCCATATTATTTATTCTGATTATTGTTATTCATTTTATAGTCAAGTATGAAAATGAACGTCAACAAGTACTTTCCTCTATTTGTTCAATCGTACAGTTGTTTTTCATAGTGATCAACGTAGAATGAGAAATGAGGTACAGACAGATGACTAGTTATGTCATACTTAGAATTGGTGGCCGTTCTCTGTGTATTTGTTTGAACGGATTGATGAAACATGTGGTAACATTGCCTGGGTTCTGAACTTGAACCAATTCTATGTGTGGAGGATGAAACTTTGAAAGGATTCTTTTGTGCCTAGCTTCACATGAAGAGGACGTAGTGGTAATTTAAATAAAAACTTTGATAATAATTTATCAGGATAAATTCCAACGTTTGAGGTACACATAGATATCAATTTGAAAGCGAGTTATATAAAATCATATTTGGAATTTAATAAATAAATTCCAACTCATTTCAGGCTTTTCAGGATTTTTAACAATAATAATGTTCAGAAAATTGAGTCAGTCATTCATCAAGAAAGACCCGACGAAAAATAATCAAAATGAACTGAAAAATTTCCTCTCAGATACTAAAATCATTTTCACGGAATCAGAGAAACGAAGAATCACCAACATGAACCCCTCTTGCCCTAAACTGTATGTCCTGATAAAAACACATAAGAGGATAACCCCATAAGACCGGGAATACTGGGAATACATCTTAACAAGTTGTTCAAAAATATTACCAATTTCGTCCCATCTCACAGCATTAAAAATTCGCTGACTTTCGTAGAGAACATAAGGAACCAAACCATGCCACATAATACAATTTTAGTTTCATTCGATGTAAAGAGTATGTTCTCCAACATACCATACAACAAGTGTAAGCCCCTCATTTTAGACATATTAGATCAAGGCAAAGTAGACCATATCACTTGCTTTGAAGTTTCAACAGCTTTCGATGTGTACCTAAATCAAAGCTACCTACAGTTCAACAACAAATTCTATAAACAGGATTCAGGTTTACCAATGGGCTCACCCCTTAGTCCACTTTCAGCAGACATATTCATGAATAACTTGGAGACCACTATAGTAAACTCCGACTTGGGTAAAAAACATATTCATTTTTGGTACATATATGTAGACGATATTCTTGCCTGTTTTAGAGGTACTACACGACAGCTGAACCAATTTATGACATTCATGAACAATCTCAATAGCAACATTCAGTTCACACTCGAAACAGAGATAAAGAAGCAGATAAATTTCTTGGACCTGGCGATTACACACAATCAGAATGGATTCGAGTTCAATATTTTCAGAAAGCCTAGCTATACAAACATCACCATCCCAAGCGATTCTTTCCATCCAGACAGTCATAAATTAGCGGCCTACAACTCAATGTTGCACAGAGCATTTGCACTGCCTTTGTCTGCAGACAATCTAGCTAGGGAAATTGATACAATTAGACACATAGGTCATAATAATGGTTTCAACGCAGATACTATCCAGAAGTTAGTCAGGAAACAAAACCGGAAATTCACTCACAGATTAATATATCTTCAGGCCAAACAACCAGAAATCAAGAAATTGGTAACGCTAACATATTTTGATAAAAAAATAGAAATAATCGCAGGTTTGTTCAGAAAAAACAATGTGGAAGTAGCATTCAGACCACATGCTAGGTTATCTCATTTCCTTTTCAATGTCAAAGATAAGGTCGACAAGTTGGAAAAATCTGGAGTTTATAAGCTTAAGTGTCCGGAGTGTAATAGTGTTTATGTGGGACAATGCGGACGAAATTGCCAAAAACGGTATGCTGAACATGAAAGGTCCTTCATACTAGGAAAAAATTATTTGACGTTTTCAAACCATTCCTTGGCATGCAACCACAAGTTTTCAAATCTAAACGATACGGAAATTCTGCACTATGCAAGGAAGGGTTGCAAACTCAATTATTCAGAATCCTTGGAAATTTACAAGCATAAACATTGCGGGTGCAACCTGTTAAATGATCAAATCGATTTAATTCACTCTCCGGTTTTTTTAAATTGACACATCCGCATTCTGAACTGTAAATTCAGGTTCTCAATCAAGTACCTGAATGGTATATATTGGCGAATGTAAGGAATCATTGTGAGTTTATTGTATTAGTTTGAGAATGTCCATATAGGACGAAACTGCAGTAACGTTAGTTACAATTAAAAGTGGTAAAAAACATAGAAATTTTCATTTCTCTTTTCATAATAATAAAAGTATTTAAACCAGTGAGGAATAAATTGAATGAATTGGACACAGTGGGGAGAACACCTTGGACGTGTTTGGCTGCACTGCAAAAACTAGATCTGAAATAACTTCTGCTGGAGATTGCCGTAGTCCGGGAGCTAAAGAATCAGAGGAGTCTAGTTGGAGGAGTGCAAAACAAAAGTCTTGAGTTTCCTTGATTTTTTCTGTTCAGTGCATTAACCCTTAGGTAAGTGCCTGTATATTGTTACTTTTCCTATTGAATCAACCATTTCAGAATATGGACACTCAGATTTCTTGTTACAAAAACGGTTAATACTCAATATCGAGTGTTCATTACTTTTTATTCTTTTGTTTATTTCAAAAATAGGGATGCAAACACTATAAAAACAGTCAGGTGAACTGTATTCCTTGGTTTATTGGTATACTGGAAGTGTCTCCTTTCTCGGTGTACTTGAGTGACAAGTGTTGAAAAGCAGTACGAATATAAACTTTCAATTTGATAACCCTTCTCAGCACTTAGAATTGAATTTCAATGAAAACTCAAGAAATGGTCTGATCATGCTACGGAGAAATAGCAACATGAGCAGACCTTGCTCTTCCATCCAACTCTGTAATTTCATAAACTACACCTCAACGATTTGATCTCCACTAACTTTATTTGAAAAATATATCACGACATGTTTCACTAACACAGTAGCTTCTTCAATAGTGATTTGAATACTCACTGTTGAAGAAGCTATTTTTATAGCGAAACATATCGTGATATATTTTTCAGATCAAATCGTTGGAGATAAAATCGTTGAGATCTAGTTTTTGAAATTACTTTGGATCTTCATCAAGTAACGGCTGAATCAATCAGGAAATACCCTTTATTTCGTTACACTTTTGAATAGGTCAGGATAAAATAATATGATTTCGTATAATGTACTATGTACGTAACTGTAACCGTTCTCGAGTTATTGATTTTTTATGAAACGGTAAGTACAATTGGAAACTAAATAACATCGAAATGTACAGAAATGAACCATTCGAATTCTGACCAAGCATAAAAGAGGTTTTGGGCTATTGATTTCGATGAAATTCTTTTCTCAATATTATACAGAATGTTCGTTAATCATTATCACTTTTTTATAATTTAGGAAAAAGATAGGTTTGTTATTTCAAATAGAACACTCTGTATTTTTTTATCTGAATAATATGAAATTAAATTATTTCCATTTCAATTCAGAATTTCCTATCCCTAATCTAAATAGTTTCTCAGATATTGGCTGTTTCAAATAGTAGTTCTTATTTCGATGCATTATTTGAGATAGCTTTGAAACGACATTTATTTCATTCGTTCACAGAATTATCATTGACAGTTGTTATACTTCACTTCAGCGAAAATATTTACCTAAATGTTTCACTGAAATGTAATTATCATTTAAATTCATATCCTGACAGTGGTTCATTAAAAGACTATACATTTTTTCATTATTATTCAACTGAAACAACAACAAAATATGAAACACAAATGACGGTAATCCTGTCGAATACAAAGATCCACTCTTTGTGAAAGACTGCTTAACGTTTAATAACATTTGAGGCGTCACTCTTCTAAAAGCAGCCCGAATTGTCTCCTTCATATTTTCCAGTGTGGTTGGAGGAATGTCGTAAACCTCATTCTTCAATTATCCCCATAGGAAAAAATCGAGGCAAGTAAAATCTAGTGATATCGCTGGTCAATTTTGTGGTCTCCCCCTACCAATCCATTTATTCGGATGGTAGGGGGTCGTATAAGTTGTGTACCTATAATTCCTCCTCACACGTTAACAAATCATATATTCTGGTGATCAAGAGTGCGGAATAAACGAGGATTCATATCACTATACTAATTTGTGTCTGTTCACTAAGTCCGTGTTATGAAAAGTAGATTCATCAGATAATAAAATGGAGTCCTCACTGAACTTGTCCAAAACCCATAGACAAAACTCTAATCGCCGATGGAAGTCTATTTCATATAAATCCCGGTGCATCTGAATATGTTACAGGTGGAATTTGTATTTTTATCACCCTAGAAATTCTCCGTCTACTTATTTCTGTATATTTCTCGATCTTACTTCGACTCGTATGAGGGTTTTCTATAAGTGATCCCATAATAAAAAATTCATTTTTCTCATTTCCAATAATAGGTTAGTTTAGGTTGGTCAGTAACCCTCAAATCAATATTCAAACCGAATAATTCGTTCGAATTTTCAGTTCGGTACAGGTTGAACCGAGTAGTATTGGGTATTTGGTTATTCGGTGAAACCGCTATTCGGCGCATCTCTATTTTTGTATTTTTACAAAAAACTCATTTCTTAGCACTTCTGCCTTGCGGGACAACTCACTAACGATTACCGAAATTATTTTAATATCATCATCAAACATAACTCAGAAAATTCAAAAACATCTGATGAAAATTTAGAACCTGCATTCATAAAATATAAAATGGAGGGGAAACAAGTATTGCAATATTCAGTGAAATACTTTTTGTGGCACATTTCAATGGCTCAAAGTATACAACATTTTCTTATCGTGTACGGGATAAAAGAAAATGATAAAAATGTCACATTTCACAAGATTTTATTATCTGAAATGAGTATATCCGTGGAACGAATTTAGTAACTTTTCTCGTAATCAGAGAAAAAATAGACAGGAAAGAGTAAAAATGAAGAACTTTGGGTAAGCCCTGATGTGAAAAATTCATAATAAATGATTTTAATTCATGTATTATGCTAGTGATAGAAGAAAAGTTTGCTACATTCCTCAACCCACTTCCGTTCATTAACTGATTATTTTCCCTGTTTTCCATTCGAGAGAGCGTTCAAAACCAAAATGAAACGACTCTGCCGCACTCTACCCAAATTGCAAGGGGGTGATACTCAATCTAAAGCTGTCTCAAGCAGGCGGCTCACGATACTAGATGAAAAAACACCTAGCTATTATGGCTGATGACTGTTGGATGGATTTGTAGCTAAAGCTTGATTGTTCCAGCTTTGTTTACCTATCAGCAGTTATAACTCCCCTGTTCGGCTTTTCATTCTACAAGCCGGAATCTTCCCGGAACAATCTACATATATGTTCAGTTCATGTCTCTGGAATAATTCACCGCAAATTATTTCGAATCAATATCAAGACAATGGAAAATCTGTTTCCTTAAAATTCATCATAATATATGAGCTTTTGTATATTGGTATTCATTTTGTTGATAAAATTTATGATATGTGGAGGAAAATAATCAATTTTGATTGATCTGTCAGCGTAAAACATGATATTTTCCAAATTGAAAAGGTATATACCTATTTTAGTAAAGATTGGTTTTATGGAAAAGAAAGGGTTTGGCTTTCTACTTCTCCATTTTTATACAAATAAAAGTGGAATCTCTTGAAGAAAGGAGAAAAGCAATTAATTGTAAAAATTGCATGATCTACACAAAGATGTGTAGATCATGCAAATTTACTTCTTTGCATGTAATGTTGCTTATTTCCATGCAAACTTACTTATTTCTTTGTATGTGTAGCAAGACTGTGAATGAATTTCACTATAGTTCATCATGAAACATTGTCACCTTCAAATAAAGACTGTGAATAATATCTCATTCAACAATTAAATGTTCGGAGTACAAACTGAATAGAAAAAAGTATTTTTGTATAATTCGGTGTTCATATGAAAGTAGTTGTTTCGAAAGTATTTTTTTTGTGTTTCGAGAGGGCTTTTTGTTCCAGTTAGTGTCTGAAAGTTACTTATTTGCATGATCAACACATCTTTGTCAAGAGTTCATTTTGAATCAATTGATCATTTCCTTTGTTTGGAAAATTCCCACATTTGTTTTTGTATAACGATGGGGAAGTAAAAAGCTAAAACCCTTCTTTCCCAAATGATATTTTTGTATCAACAAACTCACAATGATAACTTCTGAATATTTCATTTATTAGGAGAAGTTTAGGACCATTCATTATTGTTTAATATCTGAATCGAATCTTAAAATCATACCAGCTTGCCGCACTAAGGCACAAATATTAGCCGCACAGATGCAGAAGGCTGTCATTCTTCGCTCACTGCGCTTGCTCAGGGCACATGATTCTCGGACCCAATGATCACTTACCCCACGGTGTGGGGAGTGGTAATTGGTTGATAATGTATAGGGCCTGACCAGCGACACTACGGTGAAAAAAAATATCTGATATATGAAAATGAATTGCTGTTCGTTAGTATCACTAAAACTCGAGAACAGCTGGAACGATTTAGCTAATTTCGGTTTTGAATGATTTGTGGAAGTACAGGAAAGGTTTGAAATATGAATAAATATGACAAAAACTAATAATAATAATAATAATGATAATAATAAAAATGATGCACCCCTATAGGAGTATGCATCCCAAATCGTCCATTCCACGGTTGTACTTCCCTCGACAACATGGAGGCCGTGGACTTTTGGGTTTGGAGTGTCTACATGACAGAATGGTACTGGATGTAGCCTGTAAAGTCATCAGTAGTTCGGATTCCTTTATCTGCATGGTCTGCAACCATGAGAGATCAGGAATTGGAGCATTTCTCTTTAGGGCAGCTGCCCGAGCAGCTGATGAACCCGGTTTAGTTTTCGACACTGAACGAGGTGATTACAACTCTGTCACCGAGTTGGAACTCGTTCAGCAAAAAGCTCATATAAAAGCCGCAGAGATCACCTCACTTCTACGAAAACTGAAGGATAAGCCAATGTATGGGGTCTTCTTCAACATTGGAGACCTTGTCTTATCAAAGCGCCTGACTTTCGCTTTCCACAGGTCGAGTGGGTTGAAGTCGGAAACTGAGGGGTTTATCATGGCTTGCCAGGACAGTATCTTCAACACCTTAGTCCACCGCAGTCGCGTGATGGGTATAGAGGTTCCTGACACGAAATGCAGGGCCTGCCACGAGGCATCCGAAACCCTGATGTACTTGCCACCAGCATGTCTAGCATATGCGGTCTCGGCCTATATCTATCGACATAACGCCGCCCTGAGAGTGCTATATTACCATCTATGTCACCCTTACGGTACTGACGAGACGCCGGTGTTGCCCTACTCTACGGAGAATATTGAATCCGTTGTGGGGAACGACAAGTGCCGAATTTATTGGAACTATTCGTTCTCCACCCTCATGCTCATACAAGCTAATAAGCCTGATGTAATCCTTCTCGACCACCAGAGCGAAACGATATTTGTCGTGAAGTTTTCAGCTCTTGGCGAGACAAATATCGTCCGAAAAGGGGAGAAGAAACGGATAAAATATCGAGATTTTCTCTTCGAACTCCGCAGACTCTATCCAGACCACTCTGTCAAGATGGTTGTTCCGATTATTGGAGTCCTTGGTGGAATGATACCCTCTCCACTTTAAAATCTCAAAAATCATACCGGCTTTCCACACTAAGGCAGGAATCTTAGCCGGACAGATGCAGTAGGCTGCCATTCTTGACTCAATGCGTTTGCTCATTGCACATGATTCTTGGACCTAATCATCACCTCACGATGTGAGAAGTGGTCGTTGGTCGATAATGCTGGCGTGCCCTCCTGAATGTATCGGGGCTTCGGGGGATAGGGCCTGACCAGCGCATAATAATAAAAGAGCTCAAGAACGGCTGGACCAATGTTTATGATTTTAGTGTTTTTGGATTTGTCTTCATCAGGATTAGGATTATAAGTATCAATATATGATATTTCATCAATGGAAATGATACTGATAATAATAATAGCCACAGTTGATTTTTTTGTATTAAATATTACCAGCAGTTTTCATCACACTGAGCTCAACTTATTTTTCACTATCCATACGTGTTCTAGATGCTTTCCTGTTTGAGTGCAAATCCTGAAATCATTTTTTGAATAATAATGTACTTTCGGAGACACGTGTTTGGAATTTGATTCTTTCGAGATAATCATGCACATAGAGAACTGAGACGACTATTACTCTCGGGATTGTATAGCAACCAGCACATAGTTGACTTCAGCAAAGAACTTTTTACATATTTTGTTCGACCAATCAGCTGAGTTGCACCCGCGCCCTAAAGCTGGTCGCCAGGCTAATACTTATAGAAATTATTTGGATCCCCTCTTAAGACAAATTATGCTGAAATAGTTCACTATAAATAGGACGTTGAAATTATATGTTTTAAATATATGGCGAAGGTGCTGGTTAATCAAATTTAAAACCAATTGAGGTTTCTGAAAAGCGGCAGCTTTTCATCGTTTGTGTTGTATTCATTCGTTAATCATGAATCGTAAATTATATAATCACATATGATTCACAAAAATTCATTTAATTATGTTTTATGCTGCGTATTGAGGTTACTCCATATTTCAAAAAATGGCGAAGGGAACGGGAACAAACATTTCAAAATTTCTGTTTCAGAGGTAATGCATTTTTGTTGGTCATAGTTGGTCTCTGAAGTTATTGATGCTACTTAACACCTTCAAAAAATATACAGTGTGAACGAAACAAAATATTGCTAAAGGAGGCCAATAACTTCTTTCGAATAGAAAAAAGGTCTTGTGATACCTATTTTGACAGTCATTTCAGTTCAATTTCCAACACTGTTTTACTATAGGGAATCGGAGCACGCATTCTTGAGTAATCAGCGGTTCTATATTCATTTTAAACATTTTAGAACAAACGATTAATATCATAAGTTCAGGAAAAAATGTAATCAAAACTCATTTCAGATTATTCCAATGACTGTTCAATATGTTTACCATTCACTTCCTGGAAATAATTCAGTATATTAACAATTTCATTTCCCACTCCATGAACTGTTCCTGGAGTAAGCCTCTCTTTTTTTATCCTCGAGTTCTGAAATAATATTCGGCTGTGTATCATACACTATCGATCAGTTTTCAACTGATACCACTCTCAGAAAGTCGAGCTCCTGCTCATTACGATAGGCTGGTTCAAAAGTAGGTAGATAACAATTATCCAAACTGGAGAATAGGAAAACATGATCCCTTCAAAGTGATCTACTGGTTCATCCAATAATACATCCTTGGATTTTTGTGTGGATTCGTGAAACCTAAACTGAACGTTATAGAACCGCACCCTATTCCAGAACTCATGGATGCAATAAGAGGTGCTCAGGTGCTGAGACACATCCCATAATGGAGGGAAAAATAAATTGTGAAAGGTGAACATTTCATTGGATCAACTTGAGTAGATTTTGAATAATTTTTTTTTTAGTTATGATTTCAGAGATAACAAAGCCGCTCCAGATAGAGATTTGAAATACGAGATATCACAAACAAGTTTTCACAAAACATATTTTTCTTCTCAAAGAAAAAAATTGGTAGCACCCTCTCTTATCAAAAAATACTAATGAAGATGCCTTTTGACATGAATTTTGTCCGATCTTGATATTTTATTCTGTATACAACGGTTCGTTATTATAATGGCCTAACTAAAATGTTTGATGAAAATTCAGATATCCTTTCTCAAAAGTTAATAGACAAGATGTTCAAATCAACCTTATGTTATTATATAGTCAACAGACAGTTGTAACTTGGAAGTATGAATCCGGTTCTTGGTTGGAAACAAAGTTTTTTTTCGAACTCTTGGTGGTAAAAAAGAAATATCTGAATTAACGAAAAAATATTCTCAGTTGTACTTAGATACAGCGGTTTCTCTTATTTGAAACTAATTTTTATGTTCTTCAACATAGATAGAAATATTCAAGATGCACTCAATCAGATTACTGATTGTAATCAATGGTTTGAATTAGGTATATCATAATTTTTGAACTATGTTTCGGTTATACTGAAAGTAATAAGACTCCTCCATAATTTTCATTTCGACATATGGCGGCCATCGTTTAGAGCAAGAGCCTAGATGAAATTTTACACGGCCTTTCTCAATGAATATTAATTACTGTTATCAAATCAAGTGATGTTATTCATTTGAACTGAGAAATAAACATTACATTCATTTGTTCGTATTGGGAACTGTGAATGATCATTGCCAAAATCCTAACGAATTCCCGATTGAAAAGGTTCTTCTCTGAAGAGAAAGTTATCGATAGGAAAAAAGGTAGACAATTTGGAAAAAATCAGTTTTGAAAATACAATAATCATTCTAATTTTGAAATTAACTTTTATTTTCTATTATATGATTCATTCCAAAATGGACATGCTATCAGAGCAAGATATTTGTAATTCTATTCAGTATCTACAATAAATTTCATTTAGGATGCGTTTCACTACACTGTAGTTTCATCAGTTGAACTGGTGAAACTAACTGTTCTACAATATATTTTATAACAGTAAGTAGTTACAACACTTGATTTGATAAATTATTGGATTACCAAATCCAGGTAGATTTTGATGAAACGATTACAATTTCTGAGAATACAGGTAATTTTAAGAAAATGTTAACTTTCTGTTGGTTGTTAGAAAAGAATTTTGAATGTTTGCGTGTATTGATTTCCAGAGATTCAAAGTGGTTTAATTTTTGTTCTACGTTCTCTATATACAGGGTGATTCAAAAGTACTTTGACAAACTTCAGGAGGTGATTCCTCACAATATTCTAATATGAATTGTCCAAATGAATAAATGTCCGGAAACGCTTCGTTTCCAAGATACAGGATGTTGAAGTTTTATTTTCATTTTCGTTTTTTTCAAATAACTTTTGAAATACTGTACTTAATTGAACGAAACTTGGTAATAGGAGGTTTTTGAGGTGTCGAATTCGAACCTGATGTTTTTATTGCTCTTACTAGTAGGGGGCGCCACCTACACGTCTTTTCTTTCTTAAAGATTTATAACTTTTTTGGGCGTACTTCTAGCACATTTTTCAGTAAAAAAATCGATTCCTCTATCATATCTACGTAAATAAGCTACCCATGTTACTAGTCGCTGTAAGCAACCGTTTTCTAAATATTTGGACTTGAAAACTTCAAGTGATAATCGATGCATGTTGAAGTTATTACGAATATTTTGCACAAGAATGCTTTGAAAATGAATTTGACGTTTATGAGTAGTTTTGGTAATTACATATTTTGTGACAGTTAGACGTTTTGTTGAAGTTTCCGTAAGTAGAAGTAGAAAACACTTATTTTGAAAAAATGGATTATTTAAACAATAATGCTCATTTAGCCGATATGCATTTCGTTTATGGCCTTGCGGATGGCAATGCGCGCGAAGCAAGACGTATTTACCAGGAGCGATTTCCTAATCGAGTACTGCCTTCAGCTCCAACATTTGCTAGTCTCCACCGGCGTTTGGCAGAAACATGTAGCTTTAAGGGGGCAGCTGATATTATTGGAAGAACACGAGCAGTCCGAACCCCAGAATTGGAAGCTGTTTGAATGCTCTCGAGGAGAATCCAGAAACAAGCACAAAAGTAATTGCTGAAGCTGTCAATTCTACTCAGTCCACAGTTTGGAGAATTATCCACGATCAACAGTTTTATTCATACCATATTCAAAGGGTACAAGCTCTTTTGCCACGAGACTTTTCCCAACACATTACTATGTGTCAATGTTTTTTGAGAAAATTGGCTGGAAATCCTCAATATTTAAGATATGTACTCTTCACGGACGAGGCAAACTTCTCCCGGAATGCTATCACAAACTTTCTTAACAACCATGTTTGGGCTCTCGAAAATCCGCACGCAGTTAGTGAAAGGCATTATCAGTATCAATTTTCTGTAAATGTATGGGCGGCAATAATTGATAATTACTTGATAGGTCCTTTCTTTCTTCCGCTCCGACTGAATGGCGCAACTTACAGACACTTTTTAGAAAATGAATTGCCGGGACTACTTCAGAATGTACCATTAGAAATTCGTATCCGCATGTGGTTTATGCATGATGGGGCTCCGGCCCATTTTAGCGTTGTAGCCAGGGAATTCCTTAACACAGTCTATCCAAATCGATGTTTCGGTAGGGGTGTAGAAGAACCTAACCAGGCGTGGGCACCAAGGTCCCCAGATCTGAACCTGATAGATTTTTATTTTTGGGGAAATTTGAAGTCTCTAGTTTATAAGACTCCATTAGTGAACGAGGAAGATCTAAGAAACCGAATAGTAGACGCCTGCGAAACAATAAGAAACACACCAATAATTTTTGAGCGGGTACGAGATTCAATGACTAGACGACTGACTGTCTGTATCTCCGCTGAAGGTGGACACTTCCAACAATTTATTTGAATACAATTTAGTTTCGTTTATTTTAGTTTATTCTACATATTCAAAATTTTCTGAAATAAAATGTCTTGCAATTTTTATTAAAACAAATACTGATTATGCACCCTTGATACAAAAATAACTATTTCGCTTAAGGATGTCATAAAGGAACGTACCCAACTGTAATGACCTCTTCAAACGAGTAAAACGTCAAAGTCATTTCCAAAGCATTCTTTTGAAAAAAGCAAAATATTCGTAATAACTTCAACATGTATCGATTATCAAATAATCGACTTGAAGTTTTCAAGTCCAAATATTTAGAAAACGGTTGCTTACAGCGACTAGTAACAAGGATAGCTTATTTACGTAGATATGATAGAGGAATCGATTTTTTTACTGAAAAATGTGCTAGAAGTACGCCCAAAAATTATGAATCTTTAAAAAAAAGAAAAAGACGTGTAGGTGGCGCCCCCTACGAGTAAGAGCAATAAGAACATCAGGTTCGAATTGGACACCTCAAAAATCTCCTATTACTAAGTTTCGTTTAATTAAGTTCAGTATTTCAAAAGTTATTTGAAAAAAACGAAAATAAAAATGAAATTTCAACATCCTGTATCTTGGAAACGAAGCGTTTCCGGACATTTATTTGGACAATTCATATTAGAATATTGTGAGGAATCACCTCCTGAAGTTTGTCAAAGTATTTTTGAATCACCCTGTATAAAATGTGGTAGGCTATGTTGAAATTCGTTTTTGTTCTCTAAAAAGTGGCAAGCTTAGCTGGAACTGATTTTCTGCAATTCAAAACTTTTTTATATTCGGAGATTCTCACAAATTTCTTGAAGTCCCTTCTATATGAACCTTTGGGCACGATCCACATGTTAGTTTGTAGATCCCCATTCATTATCTTTGTCCATGGTTGATTTGTTCTTTATATATCTACCCAAGACTTTACCTCTTAGGTATATGCTCTTTCTTTTTAGTGAGTTTAAGTCAGAAGTGAGAGTGAGTTTAGGTCAGAAGTGAGTTGGTCTATTCGACCGTCCACCACAACCCGCAAGAGTTTATTGTGGCTCAAACATATTCTCACTCGCCCAAATAAACACTGCTTTTTAACGAAGCCGATTAGTTTGCATGGTGAGTGGTCTTTCAGGTCAGATGGTAAGGGTACTCTGAAAACCTGATTCGGTCCCCAGCGGGGCAGGCACAAAATATGTACCCTGCTGTTTCATCATTTTCCAAACAGAGGTAAGACACACTGTCATCCGACAGTCCGAGGATCTGCATATGATGATTCAATCAAATTACCATGATCCGAAGGGTGAATAAACGCCTTGGAGTGAGCCAATTATAGAATATTCTGCCAGAAGTCCATGAATTTTCTTGCCATCCACGTTTTCAATGTATTTTTGCATGCGTGCTTGCAGCACCATCCATTGCAAGGGGGTCAGCAGCTTTATTGCCTTCCAGGCCAGTATGGCCAGGATTCCAGACCAGAGACAATATGTTGAGCCGTCCTATCAAGTAGAGTCGTTTTTGGCAATTTGCTACCAGTTTAGACGTTGCTCGGTAGGAGCCAAGAGCTTCCAACACCGCTTGACTGTCCGAGAATATTTTCATTGACTTGTGTATGAGGTTGGATTCTACAATTCTCTCCGCACACATTTCAATAGCGTAAAATTCCGCTTGAAATAGAGTCGCACCAAAACCTGAAAATGTTTTTGATCCATCTGTGAACCAACAACTATCTGCCCTTGATATTTCCTTCTACCTGAGGATCCAGTCCTCCCTACTCGGGAACAGTACTTTATAAGGCAGTTGGTAGTTGACAGTTGGTGCCATAAAGTCTGAGATCATTTCCAGAATGCTGTGACTTCCAGTGTCAAGCTAGACTTCATGGCGTTGACCGTGCCAAGATGACGAGGCCATCTGCATAAGCTTGCAGATTTACATTTTTCTGTCGAGGGCATCAAGCAGACTATCCATCGGAAGCGACCACAGAATGGGAGATAGTACCCCACCTTGAAGGCAGCCTCTGGTGACCCTGAACCTAATGAACTCGCCTTGAAGAGTCGTAGTTGCAGTTCTGTTTACCAGTATGGCATAGATCCAGCCAGTTATAGTCGATTTCTCTACAAGATTGTTCAATTCTATATCTGTCGATTTACTGGTTTTATAAGCATACTAGTAGTTATTCAGGGGGGATGCAGAAAGGATGTAAGGCTGATTGGTTGTACCGAGTTAGTGTGTGGGTCTCTCCGACCCATTAGGTATATATACCACCCTTGCTGGGTGGTATATAATTCCATTAGCTCTATACAATTTTATGAGAATAGGTAAAATTATTTCCAGTCCGTTTTGAAGAAGAGCTGGAAATATACCATCCTCTCCAGGAGATTCAAAGGACTGAACGACTTGATAGCCCATTCAACTGCCGATGCTGTAATAACCTTCTTGATGACCTGACAATCGATCTTTTTTGGGCGTTTAGCGCTCTCGAAGATGGGAGGTATGTTGTTATCAAGAGTCAGATTTCTAGGAAAGTGATCGTGAATATTTCATCGTGCCGTTTAAGCGACCCAATTTCAGCAGTCGGCTCTCTAGAGGGAATTTTGTGAATTCTTGTGCTGCGAGGTAAATCAGAGATACTCTCACAGAACTTCCCCCAGGCGCCCTTTTTGCCTTTCTAAACTCCTTGTCGAAAAGTACAGTGGAATTTTATCTCAGTTTGGGATAGTTTGAAGTAGGTACAACTGAATATTAAAAAACTCCAGCCTCTTTTAGTTTCACTTCGGTTTGGTTTCTATTTTTGGCTCAATCTTCTTCAATTGCAGCGATGTTAGCAATCTCTTCGAACTCTATTGAGAAAATACGGATCTGTAATTCATTTATAATTGACAGATTCGATTTTTTATAATATTTATGAGAGTTTTGGTAATTGTACAACCCTGCAGTTGATTCAGAAGATGTACCACTGCGCCTCCTGCAGACAGAAACCGGAAGCAACTCCACAAACATATACTCTGGGGTGGAAGTCTATCGGTGTCATCCCTACCAAATGAAGTCAATTTCAGCTTTTCATTTATAGAAAGTTGCTTGTGAAAAATATTCTAAATAGAGGAAGTTGCACAGGTGCCTGATGGTTTTACTTCAACTTACTATGCAGCATTAGTTGAGTTACCACTCTAAAAAGGGGACAAACTGATGGCACATATTTTTGGCTATTGGTCTCATCAGCGAGGTGCAGCCAAGTGCAAAGATGGGCAACACTTGGCTGCCGATAACAGAAAACAACAGATATGAACGGGGTCAACAACAGGAGCCTACCGCACATTCGTGGTTTTAGTTCTAAGAAACAACTAACATGACCACGTTGGCAACTACAGCTACGTGAGTGACTATCGGGTCCAGCGTATAAATTTCTCGATAACATCTTTATCTATATCTCAGATTTCTTTATCTCAGATCAGTCGGTCGGTAGCCAGGCGGTTCGACGAGGGTGCTTTGTTCACTCACTCGAATTGACTGCCGTGTTGGTCGGTGGTTCAAGCCCTAGTCTGAACGATGGATTTTCACTTGCTATCATCCAACTCGTGTTAGGAATCACACGTTAAAATGTAAGACCTCGTTAATCCTTAGCTCGCACAAGTTTCGACTTCTGAGGGTTGTCGTTCGTAGGGGTGTGACAGCTGGTTAACGGAAAATCAGATTTCAAACAGACATAATACATCGGTTGAAAATTTAGGTATACTTGAAAAGTAGTACACTCAGGTATACTTGAATTTCAAAACCAATATTTCTACTTATACCTCATTGAACGTCCAAATATTTTCACTTCTTGAATATTGATAGTTCGTTTTAATTCGTCTGATATAACGAAAATTATTGTCTAGTTTTCTCCACTCGTTATTTTTTGTTAACATTCCTCACGCTAGAACGGCTCCCACAAAGTCCGATTTCATACCCAATACCCCGTAACAGAATATACATTCTTTACAATCGTTTCCTTCGATCTATATATTGGAAACAACTCGCGTTTGAAGACATCTACAAGAATAGAAGGGATATTCGGCAGGACTCAATGGTAGTGGTTATTCAACAAACCACATAGTATTCTCCGCCATCCTAGTCAAGTGGGCTGTGAGCAGACAGGCACAGACATTGTGATCCATTCATCTAATTAGCGATAGCTGTTGGGTTGGGAGCATTCACATGATGAAGCTTATCGCTCTTACGCTCATTAGTGAAGGATTAATTTATCACAGATTTCTCTTTCAGTTCCTGGCAGTGAGCTTTAGCTTTCCGCGATAAACAATAACAAAATGGCCGTATCGATAGAACATTGTTTTGGGTTTAATTGAAAACACTTTGTTGGTGAAGAAAATACATGTTTTAGCAAAGCCAGTTATTACATATTTTCTTAACTATATTGTATGTTCAAGATAAGGAGAACTAGCATGACAAATCGGGAAACCGTAAGATATACAGAGTCAGTTGAACTAGAAACAAGTTGATCATTTCAGAGCTTATTCAAATGAAGTTTTTGGATTTGAAAATTCTGATTAGTAATGGAGATATTTGAAAACGACTAAAATCCACCAAATTTTGTTTCTTAGGGAGATATTGAAAAATGAAAGAAACAGGACTAGAAAATAGAATCACTTTGTGATGATATCTAACGATATTTCAAAATATAAAGTCTTGGAATAGTATAATGTGCAATAAGTGTCGAAAGTGATCTATTTCACACGAATAGTTGGAAGTTGTGGCACGAGCGAATGCGGAGATACGAGTGTGGAATCTACACGAGTAGGGGAGTGGGCGGCACGTTGTTGATAATTGTCAATGTGACAAAAGCTATTGAATAATTTGAAAATTTGATTACTGTTATCGTTAGTATTATTTGATTGAAAAGTTATTGAAATTTATTTACAATTTAACAATGAACAATTTAAAGTCGATTGTAACAACTTACCCCCAATTTGGGGCTAGTTGTTACATCTTTGGGGCTAGTTGTTACATCTTCGGAAAACAATGTTACAGTAGAGAAATAAATAAAATATCAATGATAAATCATTTTCATTATTATTTCAAAACGTTATAAACAAAAGAGATCACTTTGAATAGTCTTCTAATATTTATGAGTAATTATAATATCGTAAATTTTAAAGATTTTTTTGTAGAAAAATAACATGACTTCGGCAGGAGTTTTTTAAAATCTTATATGAAAACACAGAAACTTCGTCTGCAAATAATAACTTGTAGTAAATTATTTATACTTATTAGTTATTTTAATAAACTCTTATCGAACAAAAATAGGTAGGTACTATGGATTCTAACATTTCTAAGAGACTATATTATAGAAAAGTATATAGTTATTTATATAGAGGTAGGTAACAATATTACATACTAAGCTAAATTAGTCTTTGTTTAAAGGTGGTTGACAATGTTTCGGGATGCATTTCATTAGTTTGAACTTCCATTGTCTAATATGATACAAATTGATTCGAAATCCCTAAAAGAATATGTAAAAGAATTAAAGAGGTTATCTGAAAAAGTAATAATTATATAAAGAAAAACTGACAATACAATGAAATGAAATACAAGCAACAACCAAAAAATAAAAAAATATAACTGTTTACACGTGATGAAAAATAAAAAATTCATCAACAAGATATGAAAAATCAAAAATTAAAAGATTCCAAACCAAGTTACTTCATGATGTTTCGATTGTTAGTATCCACAATCGTCTTCGGGTGTTAACTGGACTTATTCCTCCCATATCTGACTACTCATAGATCATTCAAGTGCTTCCACCTATCCCCTCTTCCCTCTCACCGTTTCATCAGGAATAAAAAATTTCGTAAAGGATTTTTTCACTTACTTGGTTGAAATCGAGACACATACAACCTAGTAACTTGGCGCTTGGCAGGTCACCGATCATTTTTATATGATGCACGATGTTATAAAAAAACAAATGAGTCCAATAATGTCCACCCCTGTCACAACGTGCCCTTCGCTCCCCTAGCATTCTATACTTTTCAAATGATCAAATTTTAAATTCAACTTCAAACTACTTTCTACAACTTGATGAACGCAAAAATTTACATTGGCAATACCGCACTTAGCATTATTAATTACAGGTACATTATTCAGAATTCTTACTGAATCACCTTTTGTTTCGGAAATACATGTTCCACTAATAGATGCAGTCTGCCAGTATCATGGCGAATCATCGTCGATAACAATGACTTCTATTATTTTTAATATCTGGCAACTTCAATTTTGGTAATTTGTGGAAATTTTTCACAGATTTCGTGAAACTTTTCTGCAAGTGTAAAATTTCTTGGAAACTTTCACATATTCTTCAGTTTTTCAGCACTTCCCGTCTGTATCTTCCTGTTTTTGCTTGGACTGTCTATAATAAAGCAATATAACAGGTGGAAAAAAATATTGTAAACAATTTTACTTCAATTCTAAGAATTTTAACTTTCTTCGCTGGTTTCCGGTTTTTTGGCCATGGAATGCAGGTTTTCAAGCCTGAAGTTACCTCATCGCCTTTTATAATGTCCATCACAGTAGTGGACGAAACATTAGTCTTAAAAACCTTCAGACCATAGCCAACAAACCTAGTAAAAAGCTTTTGACACAATTTAACCTTTGTGAGTAGATGACTACCATCAGAAGTTTCATGTAAAATTTGATGAATACCTTGATTCGGAAAGAATCTTAATATTTTAATATTGATATTGAAGGATGGACTGTGACTCTCGTCTGTTTGTATAAACACAAGTCTTTACGGCCAGAGTCATCATTGAAGGGAACAAAATCCGGACTGGTAGGCTGTCGCCGAATGGAACCTGAAGTATCAAACATTTCGGCTGCTACTGCGGTATGTTTGTTTACTGCAAGAAAAAAGGTTATATCTGGAAGTCTCAGCAACAGCTGACCGACGAGCTACGTATTCATTCATGGATACTACTACGATCGATATTCCATCAGAAGCATACCTATCAACAACGTGGATCAATCAGAACAACCAAATAACTGTGCGAACTTATCAGCAGTAAGCATTCGCATAGACATCAGAACATCACCCCCACTATCATTCCGATCATCAGCCCACCACTCTCTTAAATGATATGTACGAGTGAATACGTAGCTCGCCAGTCAGTCACTGCTGAGTGATTATGACCCACTTATTTAAAGACACTCACGATTCATGCAGTAGCGAAACATCAACCAGGTACATTCTATTTGAGAATAAGTTATGATGTACTTCGGAGAAGTCGACAATGTGTTCAATATACTCAATGTTGAGAACTACATTGTTAATGAAGGCATCGTATAGAAGTAAGACAAGTAAGTTCACTCTCCGCCATATTTCGGTCAAGATTCCCTACCTTGAATTTTATGCTCAGTCGGTCTACAGCGCAACCGACTGAATCTGAAGCGTCTACCAAGGGAGCCAAGTTGTGACATGGAATATTATTACAGAGTCAGTCGTTGTTGGTAGTGGTTATGTATTTGTGAAAAATTCGTGTCTAGTTTCAAAATGAACAAGTGTCGAATTATGGATTGAGGTAATTTGCAGGGTGATGTCGGCAATACTTTTTTTCGATTTCCAATTTACGAAAAAAAGTATGTTTTTCTAGTATTTGCTATGTAGGATTGAAGGAATGGACATATAACGAAAATCATAAAATAAATTGTTATAGACCATATAGAGTGGGGTCATTATATGCAGACTTATTTTATGGAATTAATTTGATGAAATTGAATTTTACGAATAGTATATGCCTGACAAGTAATGGTATAAAATGACAAAACAATCATAGTTCCACTGGAAATCCACAAAGGAAAATAATTGTTGAACCACATCAAGTTTTTGAGTTGGCTTGTATGTATCTGTAGGAAAAAAATACTTTCACTGAAATATCTGCAGAACCAAAGTATCAAATATACATTCAAATAACCGTTATTGGAGCCTACTTTCCATTTATATGTTCCAAATAATCTACTATAAATAGCAAATAATTCTATCCTTACATTCTGTCATCAATAACAAAAATCAATAGAATTTCATTTGATTGACACACTTCATAATTAGCAAACTAGGCAACCCAAAACTATGAAATCTGTATTTTATACTGAAGTTTTGATTTACAACAACCAACCCAATAATATAAAAAAGTTATTTCAGAAAAACGGTTCAAAACCAAACGAAATGAACGTTTGCTAACCTACTTCTTTTTTGTATTCCATCAAATTCTGATTCAATCTATTCAATACCATTTGTTTCGATAAAATGAGCATCAAGTCACATTTGGAATTATTGAACAAGAAAACGGCTTCTATAGCAGAATATGCCTTGGTAGTCATGGCAAAAGGCATACGTTCGAACTAGAAACAGCCTGTTGCATACTTTTTTACAAGTCATCCACAATACAATATAAAAAGTATTGTGATTGAAGCTGATAGGCAATTATCAAAAATTGGATTGAGAGTTAGGAGTATCATTTCAGATGCAGGTTCTAATTTTTATAAACTTGCCAGAATTGATTTCGAAGTAACTGTGGAGCAGCCATATTTCTTTGGTGATGTGAAAAAATATTTTACTTTTTTGATACTCCTCATCTGCTAAAGTGTAGCAGAAACCATGGATAAAACATTGATGAAGTGTTTAATATTTTAAATTCGAATCGATTTGACGATGTCGAAGATTTCAATAAACCTTTTGCGGAACACTAAAACAAATTGATTTTCTGAAAGAAATGGAAATATTTTTCAGCAAATTAACTGTAATATCAAAAAAAGGAAAAAAACACGACTGGACACGTGAGATTCATTGAGGGGTGGCAGATAACAATTTCGGCATTATTTACATACGTATATGTCTAAATTATAAACATTTTTATGAATAATCTGTTAGTACCTGACATACAATCATATTTTCAGATGACTTGGACATTTTTTTATAACAACAAATACCATTTCCGCTAAGTGGGCCTTATTTGGTCCACTTACCTTAGATGTCATATGAAGAAACACATTTCTTTTTTTATGTCGTAAAAGTACCTATCTATATATTCAAGTCCATGCCCTGAACCTAGTGGTACAGATTTTCTAATGTTCCAATTTTGAAAGTTTATTTTAATTTTTGCATTTCCGCACAGTGGTAAATAAAAGGTAAATATAGTTGTTTTCTGGAAAGTTAGCTGACCTGATTGACTGATGTTGAATTAACTCAATCTTATATACCTGTTATTGTTTCATGAATTGGATAAAGTGTCACGTAGTCACTTCACAATTTTTTTGAGGTTTCACGGTCCACGTTCCATGTTTACTACAAACTTGTATCTAATTGGAAATTTCAGCCTATTTTACTTCTCGAAGTAGGTATGATGTGACTACTTAGAGATTTGCATTGCTGCACTTGTTAACGTGGTGATTATATCGGGAAATTCGTATGGTAGAATTGCCGAATTCTTTTGATACAATCGTTACGAAAGCATTAAAAATAGGATTTGAAAGAGAATTTGTGTGAAATGAATTGATGACGAAATCAACTCAAACTTATCTTTTTATGTGATATCAGAAATATTATTTAGATTTAAAAATAATTGGTAGGATAACGTTTTGCGTTCACTAAAGTCTTCTTCTAAATTCCTCACAAGAAACAGGTCATTATATAGATAATTAAATCATAAGAGGTTATTGACTTCTCCTTTACGACGTTTTTGTCGTGATTGTTTTTTGGTAGTGTCCATATATTACAAAATATGCAAATATATATATATATATATATATATATATATATATATATATATATATATATATATATATATATATATATATATATGTTGAAATACAGGAAATCGTATTAGCGATTTTTTAGGAAAAATTTACAATCACCATTGGACTAAGCACCCTCTCAAATGGTGATATACTAAATTTTATCAAAACATTTTTAATATTGATAATTCTGAGGTCGGTACCTATCTGATGGACTGAAAAGTAGAATGAACATTGAGTAGGTAATTGTTGATAAATATGTAGCAAATTAAATAAACGAATGAACATTCATTTTGATCAATTATTCATTGGTCAAAGTAAACAATTGAAAAACGATATTCAAGAAATTATTGTAGACAGAAACAGGAATGAACTTTCATCAAATTTTGGTTGTTTTAACCAATCCGTCATCAATTACAATGCACTTATCATACCTTCTTCAAATATTCAATATAATAATTGTTTTCAGTCGTTCTGTTGTAATTTCTGCACAAGCTGCAGATATTCTGATCCATAGTTCTTCCACTGACTGCGGCCTGGACTCGTGAAATTTTTGCTTCACAGTACCCCAAAGAAAAATCTAGCGATGTCAGGTCCGGTGATCTTGGCGGCCACTGAATTTAAGGACTTTTTCAACTTATATAGATTTCCATAATCATTATTCAGCCATTGTCTTATAATAATTTCATTATGTAAAGAAGACCTATCTAGTTGAAACTTCAAATTTAGGCCACCCTGCACTGGTAAGTTATGTATTGTGTCCCAAAAGTCATTTCTCAAAAAGTTTAGAAATATAATTCCATTCAGATAACTTTTGAATAAAAACGGACCGATTATGGATTATTGGAATATTGTCTTTTTGCGTTTATAACCCAATTAGGATCATCAGCAGGCCAGTACCTTGAATTTTGGGACGAGAATACTCCATTTGTAGTGAACGTAGGTCACATCACTGAACGAAATAGTTTTGAAGAAGTTTATACAATCATTCAAATATTTTCCTTGAGCGCACAAACAGAATTCTAACCTTCTTTCTTCATCTGCCGGTTCCAGAGTGTGTAAAATTTTTGGTTTGAAAGAATTTTTTACAAGGCCTCTCCTGATATTTTTTTAGTGCTATTCAAGTTCAAACTACTGCTACTCACTGGAAGTTTATCAGGATGTATTTTATAAAATTCTCTGGCAGCTTCTCTTGCCGAAAGAGCATTATTTCCGACAAGGCGCACAAGTTCAATTTTATCTCGCACACTTAGTTCTCCCATAATAAATCACTAATTTCCAACGCTCCACAAAATATTTTTCTTACAAATCGGGCATAATCTGACGTTTATGTTTTAATAGCATTAATAATCAACAATAGTCTTTTGTTTACAGTGCTAAATGAAAGCAGCGCGATTTTGCATATCCGCACGGTGTTTCAACGGTGTTTCACGGCCAACTCACAAAGATTCAAAAACCATTTGATAGGTGTGCAGTTACCATTCTATCGTTATACAATGTGAATGTTGATTTGACCACCGAATTATTAATGAAATTTGGTATACCACTATTTGAGAAGGTGCCCAGTCCAATGGTGAATTCAAATTCTTGTATTTTAACCTAGGAAAATATTCGCAGCAGGCCTTGGTTTCTGTAGAGAGAAAATGATATTTGGTCCCAAAGTACAGTTTTATAATCTCTACAATTGAAAATAAAGTTCTTCGAATTCGGAGAAAAGATGCAAATTTTAGGGAGGTGTCACATTGTATATATAGTGATTTTGGTAATGAAAGCCGGCTTTCACCGTAGCAACAATTTTTCGAAAAATGTCATGAAATTGCTAGGCTGTTGACCACTTCTATATAACTTATTTCACTTCCAATAAAACGTTGTTGCGAAATTTTCAATACTTTTCAGTTCAGAAACTTGTTCTCGTCATGTTTTTGAATTTTCGTGAGAAGGTCTTTTCCTGGTAGTTATTTCCCATCCTGTAAACTGATGTTCTCTGTCATTCATATATAATTTGAGAAGTGGAGTGCCCAAAACTATTTTTATCAAATACATATCAACTTTTTGAGACGTAGAGATTCTTTCGAAATAGTTGATCAGCACAGTATATGGAACCATCGAAGCTAGTAGGTTAGAAGCGTTAAAATTCAAAAGTAACAAGCCGCAGTCAGAGACTATAAAAAGCGAAATAAACTAAAAAATCATTTTACCCTCGTAAAGCTTGTGCAAGGGTCAGTATTTCCCTTTGCTATCCGACAAACCCCACTACAACTTCAGAGGGTGTGTCCCTGACACTCTCGATTGGTCGGCACTGCCCACTGGTCACTTTGAAGCTCGAAGCACAAATCACGCAGGCGAAACAAGGATCATTGTAATGATTTCGATTCGTCAAACACGTATTCCCCTCGCTCACGTGTTTTTATTCTGTTCGAAAACATGTACGTTTCATTCGAGAAAGAATGAGCTGGTGACTGATTATTGATTTTCATTTAGAAACAGCAGCGTAGTTCTCTTTACCGTAGCTAAATTAAAACTGGGAAGTTTTCGCGACGAGATATTTTCTTATATATCTCTGTTTCGCTGATTCTTCTTCAACATAAAAATTGCTTCTAGCGTTTTGTGTAAGGTCTATTCGCATTCTTTGAATTATTTACAAATAAAAATGAGCGACCCAACATATTATGACAAATTCGAAATTCGCCCATATCATCATCATAAGTATATATTGACAAAAATGTTATCCCAAATTTACAATCAATATCGATTCAATTATAAGTTTTCCTGAGATCTGAATCTATTAAAACAGAATACACAGACGAATAAATTATGCATGGCAAGAATAATTTTATGGGAAGAGAGCATATGCAGTTACTTTCCATGTTATTATTTCACATCTAATGGCAGCTACTGTTACCGACCTAAGTCATCGCTGTATTTGAAATATGTTTATGTTTGTTAATTTTTCCGTTAACCAGCTGTCGTATCCCTACAAACGAAAACCCTCAGAAGCCGAAGCTTGTGCGAGCCAAGTACTAACGAGGTCTTACCTTTTAACGTGTGATTCTTAACACATGTTAAAATAAATCATAAGAGGTTGAGGTAGCTGGATAGTATTCATATATTCATATAATGAAACTTGGTAGTTCATTTTTCTTGTAAGTGAATATTATGTCGCTTCAAAAGATTTTTCCGTAACTCTAATAAATATTTTTATAGAAATAAGCCACATTTGAATCATTACACTTTTGTCAACGTATCACAAATTGATTAACTCCGTCAGCATGAAAATTGCGAGCTCGGGATTCAATGAAGTCGACGAAGGTCATTTCTGCCTGGTCCTGATTGGAGAAGGTTCAACCGGTGAGAAAGTTATCGAAGTGCTTGGCGAGAAACGAAAGTTTCGCAATACATTGTTGCTTGAGTTTATTTATGATGTGTGAAGTGAGCACTATCAACTTGAGTACAATGGTACGAACGAGATTTTGTTTCCCTCTACTTTTTGAAGAATATCAGGTGCCAGTAGCCTGAAGTCACTGACAATTTCTTCCCGTACCTAATTATGTATACAGTAGTGATTTCAACCATCCACATAGCAAAAAATCCACTGGATTCAAATCGGGATAGCTGGGGTATCTCAGTGGCCATTCCGTAGAATCTCTCTCTCCAATGCGTCGACCCAAAAAGTTATTTTCGAATAACTGACACTCTAATACTACATAATCAGAAGGAGCTCCGTCTCCGTTTTCTTACGTTCAAGAGACATGGGAAAAATATAATATGAATAATAAATTATTAATATGCCAATAGAAGATGTCAGGACTGGTGGTAGGTGAATTACTATTTAGATGAACACAGCGTTTATCAACAACAAAATACAATGACAAACATAACACCAAACATGATAATTTTGAGAAACTAACGCTAAGTCTTTTTTCGATCAGCGAGGAGACTGTAGAGCGGGTTTTGGTTCTCGGCGGAAAACCCTGAATAAGAAACAGTTCTCGGCTGAAATCTAGGAATAAAATGCATGCATCGGCTAAGGAATGTGTTCTAAGTAAATCTCGAAAACTCATCACTGACAAATGGTGGGGGTCATAAATATAGTCAAGAAGGGTCAACCATTTGCGCCTGAATTCCTTGTCTTAATCCATAAAAGTGTTAACAATGAGTACCTACTCGAAACTACCCAAGTGATGTCCTTCTAAATATTTATCTGTTTCTCGGCCATAAAATTCCGTTTCGAGATAAGAGAGCATTTCAATGATATGCGATGAGATAATACAAAAATAATAATGATAATAAAAACCCAAGTAGATGGATATTTTGGACAACTGCTCGATAATAGAGTTATGAAAATTTTATTTCCTAACAAAAATTTATAATACAAAATAAAAATCAACAAAGGAATAAAATGTTTCTAAATCAAGTAGTTGAATGAAAATCCCTACAAACATCTAATTTTCTTTCTCAATTATTTGACATTCTCATCTCCAACCAATGCGTAACTGATAGTATTTTCTGCTATGCTTCTTATTTTATTCACAATTATTTTTCACTTACACCGCATTACCAATCAATTCTTTTTCCCATTAACTCCATCCTGTATAACCAAAGCTCGAACAGTATCAAGAAAATGAAGCATCAACCAACCATAAGAGCTTTCTCCAATTCATCGATAATATAAAAGAAGAAATATCGTCAAAAATGTCAATAATTTAATATCGCCAAGCAAGAATGTGTATATTTCTATATTTTAATATTGTATTTTTCTCAGTGGCATTTAAGACACATTCGCTCAGGTAAAGTCTCCATATGATTCTTGCCAAAAATAATTGTGCTGCTAGAGAAGTTGTATTGGACGATCGCTTTGATATGCTGATATGCCCACTAACTCTTCAGAGGATGAGGGATCGGTATCCCAGCAACACGCTCTGTGACTTCACCCAGGTAACAGACTACTCTTGTATTTCGAATATTTTACTTTACCTTCCATGCAGATATTTTATTTCCCAACGATGTCGACAATCATGCATTATAGTGGAATTACAGGGTAGCGACTGAGAATCTCTGAGAAGCTTTATTGAGACGCGCTTTGAATTGGAATCTTTGAAGTTATACTTCAATCATTCTATGTTTTTCAGTTTCCTTAGATTTGTAAATAGTTTTTTATCTATTTATTCTCTGGACTCAGTTCATTATACTTTTTCTACCAATTAATATTACATAATATTACTTGTTCAAAAGTTGCCTAATTGAAACGAGCCACTATAAAAAATCGTGAAATATGTCAACTCCATTCAATCAACCCCTTGTCAACAAAGCACATGTCAAATATTTCAAATGGAGATAATAGCCGAGTGACTTCTTATTTCAATTCTGTATCCAACATTTTTGACATTTCAGAAGTACCGGGTCCAACAAAGAAAACAAAATAAATATAGTTTAAAAAATTAAAAAATACGCTTTTGGAGAACATCGAACTAAAAAGTTAAAAATATTTTTTTTAAATAAGCTTAAAACAATAACGAACGAAAAATACTATAGTCCGTTCATAATTTGTCGATAGCACAAAATGAGGGCCCAAGTCATAAAACGGTCGTAAAACTCGTAAAATCATAGGCGGAGGTTCCTGAGGTGTTTATTCATTAAATATAAAGCTTCAGTTTATATTCGAAACTTGCCTTGAAAGGGTGAAGTTGTTACGAACGAAAATAATTTTTGGTTTAGTACATTTTTTAATCGCATTCAATTTACGGCTCGTTGGTGTTTCGGCGTCTACGGCAGTAATTAACGTCTCTAATATTTATTTTGCGAATTTTGTGCAGTGCGTGAGTAACTTTTTTTCATATTCCTACAAACATATACGTACCTTTCGTTCCTGCTTGTTTTCTTTGATTGCTTGCGATGGCTTCGTCATCATCATCAACATCATCAAGTTTTACACCGGTACTGTTGCGTACAGTCAGTAAGTCTGTCTATTCACCAAGAGAGAAGACTATTGTTTTGAACGTTCACGATGCTCTGGTTTCTCAGAATCCCACAAACACTGTTCAGAACATAATCAAGAGTTGTGCCAACATGACGGGCGTAGGGGAGTCAACAATATATAGGTTCCTATCAGAAAGAAAAAAAAAGGTATAGCTAACCCAAATACAAACGAATACTTAAAGAGGGGGAGAAAACCTATTGAAATTGATGAATTTGCCAAAAATGGTATTCGAAGGATAATTCACGAATTTTTTTACAAAAAAGAAATACCCAACTTAAACAAAATTTTACAAGAAGTTAGAGACGACCCGGATTTGCCTCATGTCAGACGAACCAAATTGTGGCAAGTTTTAAAAGAATTAAATTTCCGGTGGGAGAAATCAGACCGAAAATCACTTTTGATTGACCGGGAAGAGATAATATGTTGGAGAAGAAAGTATCTAAGATCTATACGAAAATTTCGGGCTGAAGGAAGGCCAATTTACTATCAGGACGAAACGTGGGTAAACGCAGGTCATACTCTCACAAAAATTTGGACAGATAAAAATATATCAAGCTCCAGGCAAGCCTTTATGGAAGGTTGGTCTACTGGTATTTCCCCACCCTCTGGTAAAGGCAGTAGATTAATAGTTTCTCACATTGGCAGTGAAAAAGGATTTGCTAAGCATGGTTTGTTGGAATTTGAATCCAAAAGCACAAAAGACTATCACGAGGAGATGACAGCTGATGTTTTCGAAGAGTATTTTGAGCAGATGATTGAACATATACCACCAAACTCAATTATAGTATTAGATAATGCACCTTATCATTCACGACTAGTTGAAAGAATTCCAACGACTGCGTGGAAGAAACAGGATATCATTGACTGGCTGCGAAATAAGTCCCTGCCAGAACTTTTAAAAATTGCCCGGCAACACAAATCTAAGTTCAAGAAATACGTAGTTGACAAAATGGCGGAAAGACGAAACATCACAGTCCTTAGACTTCCACCCTACCACTGCGAATTAAATCCAATTAAACTCATTTGGGTACAAATGAAAAGCTATGTGGCTAGAAAAAATACGTCATATAAAATACAAGCTGTACGTGAATTGTTATATGAGTCTTTACAACATATTACAGAACAAAATTGGCGAGATGCAGTAAGACATGCAATAGAAGAAGAACAAAAAATGTGGGATCTTGACAATATAATTGATGCGACTGTAGAGACACAACCGCTAATTATTAACCTGCAAGACGACTCGGATTCCGAAGATGATCCTGTTTATTTTGAATTTGAATAGTTTTGTAAGTAATCGTAGTTTATATCATTTAAAAATAGGTATTAATTAAATAAATGTATCTTTTACAAATTGCAAGTAACTTATTATTTTTGAATAAAATAAAGAAATTTTTTTAAAATAATAATACAGTTTACAGTACCTACAGTTTAAGAATATTAATATATTTATTTATTTAAAGTAACTAATGTTTTAATCATATACTCTACGACACTGGTCACTCATTTACACTCAAAATACCTACATAATCGGATTAAAAGTTTTATAGCTGTATTGTATTCCTTCAGATACAAGGTGGGTTAGTCGAAAACATCTTAAACTGCCAGTTTTAGTTTGGTTTTTGTTATTATATCATATTAGCTGTCCTCTCTGTATTTCAGTTCTCTAATGAGGGTCAAACTTGCAGTGAGCTATCAACAAATTATGAACGGACTATAGTATTATTGTGAAAAAAGTGACGGGGCTTGATATACAAAACGCCCACGCTTTTTTCACAATAATACTAGTATTTTTCGTTCGTTATTTTTTTAAGCTTATTTAAAAAAATAATTTTTAACTTTTTAGTTCGATGTTCTTCAAAAGCGTGTTTTTTGTTTTTTAAACTATATTTATTTTTCATTTCTTAGTTTCGTATGCTATAAAAGCGTGTGTTTTAGTTTTTTTAAACTATATTTATTTCATATAAACTTTGGGATCAGTCAGCCGTATATTGTTTCGAAAAATGACCATTGATATTTTCTGATCCCGTAGAGGGATCCTGAAAATCAGCTACCAAGCCCAAAGCAGCAGGCGCGCAAAGGAGGGTGACAAATAAGGCAGCAGGCGCGCGTGTTAATAAAAAAAATCCTTTTTTTAAATGAAGAAATACATGTAAAGTGAGTTCGAATTATATCAAGAAGGTTACGTACAGCGCCATCTGCACGCGAATATATCAAGCAATAATGTCGATATATCGAAGAGGTTACGTACAGCGCCATCTGCCCGAGAATAGGCGTTCTCAACCCCTTACAGATTTTATAAATTCGTTCGATCTTTATCAGCTTATCGAGAAGCCTACCCGAATAATTGCTCACTCTCAATCCATGACTGACATCGTCCTTGTCTCTGATAAGGAAAGAATATTAGATGTGGATGTGTATGATATTCAGGGAATTTCAGACCATTTGTCAGTGATGTGCAAAATTAATGCTTCTGTTTCTTCTAGAAGAGTTAAAATGGTTTCTTTTCGCGATTATCGTAACTTCGACTTCGATCTATTCCGTTTAGACGTCCTGAATAATCAGTGGGATCTCATCTATCAATTCGATAACGTGGATTGTCTGGTCTCCTTCCTGAACGACAACATTCTTAATCTTTTCTAAAAACACGCCCCTTCTCAAACGAAGAGAGTAACTAAACCTCCAGCACCTTGGTTAACTTACAATATAAAAATGATGATTGCACTCAAAAACCGAGCTCTGAGTAAATACAAGAAATCTTTATCTATCGCCGATTGAAATAGCTATAAGGACCTCAGAAATTATACATGTAGTGCGATACGACGTGAAAAAAAAAACATATCTGGACTTTGTTTTAAGAAACGAAAATTCCAAAGCAACTTGAAATACTTTAAGAACGCTTGATATCCTGAGGAACAACAAAAAATCAGATATCCCTGATGAATTAAAAGACGTCAATCTCATTAACCAGCATTTCAATTCCATACCTCAACCTACCAGATCTGCTCACCAATTGTCCTTATTAGATCGATATGTTAATTCGGAAGAAACTGAAAACTCCTTTTCCTTCACCTCAGTCACCTGTGAGCTTGTGCGAAGTTCCCTAAGACGCATCAAGAGTAACGCTTTGGGTTCTGACGGGATATCCCTCAAAATGATCAATCTCATTGACTCTTTTTTGATAAATCACTTCACCTTTTTTATAAACTTTATCATTACCAGTTGCCAATTTCCAAAATGTTGGAAGGATGGAATGGTTATCCCTCTGTCCTTTCTGACCTAAGACCAATGACAATTATACCACATCTCTCTAAAGCAGTGGAATCGATTCTGAAAAATCAGATCAATGAGTACCTACGTCAATGAAAATTATATTATAACATCTGTACAATCAGGATTCAGACCTCAGCATAGTACCACCATGGCTCTTCTGTCAATTACTGACGGTATGCTGCAGATGAACAAAATTTTACCTGTTTAATACATGTAGATTACAGCAAGGCATTTGACACTCTAGATCATGAGATATTGCGTGACAAACTTGTCCACTTCGGTTTTTCTCGGAAAGCAGTGTCTCTCTTAGAAAACTATCTGAAGAATCGTACTCAAAGAGTTGTTGTGGATGAAGTTATTTCAGATGTTCTGCCGGTATTAATGGGAGTGCCACAAGGATATATCCTTGGACCCTTGCTTTTTACCTTGTATATTTGTGACTTTTATCTGTCCGTGAAAAAATGCAATATACTATATATCACTATGCAGACGACACGCAGTTCTACTTCTCTTTTTCGCCTGGCGAGTCTACATCTGTTCTGTCGCATATTAATAACGATCTCCAAGCCATCTTTGACATTTCTACTGTCCATAAGCTTAAGCTCGTTTCAGACAAATCCGCAATAATGATGTTCGGAGCTAAGAAGAACAACTCTACCTTTCAAGTTCGCATCGAAAACGATATACTTTCCTCCGTGGACGGGATAAAAAATTTAGGATTGTGGTTTGATCTGGATTTTTGCTTTACTAAACATGTCAGCTATCTGAACCAATCTTCTTATAACGTTCTCAGACAGGTTTTTCCTAATCGTGATTTGCTCAACACAAACTCAAAACTTAGACTATGCGAGTCTGATTATGTCAAGAATTTCCTATTGCGACAGTATTTATGGACCTGCTTTAAAACAATCGGATGCTCTCCGACTACAGCGCATTCAGAATAGCTGTCTACGTTTCTCGTTTGGTATTCGGAAACATGACCATATATCCCCAGCAATGCAAGAAACAGTATGGTTGAATGTTGAGAAACTTAGAACTCTACACCTTCTTACCAACACACATAAAGTTTTAATAAACCGACAACCTGATTACTGACTGAAGAAGCTAAAAACATTCTCTACGATTAACAGCTTTACTACAAGGAACAGTTCAGTTCCAGTCATCCCCAAACACAAATCTTCCATCTTCACCCGCTGCTTCTCGTACAATGCACCCAAATATTATAATCAACTACCCTGCGAATTTCGATCATACACCATCGTAAACTTTAAAAAAACACTGAAGACTTATTTATCTCATTAGCCTCTTGTCCGTTCCCGACGTTGGCATTTATAAAATGAATTTTCTAAAGTAAAGCAATAACTAAAATTTTTTGATATTGTTAACTCGACTTGTGTTCATATTATTTATTTATAGTTTCTCCCAGGTTGAGTTCAAAAACAACCTTGGCTGATACTCCGCCTATTCACCATATACTGGAAGTTTTTTTCTTTGTTTTTGTTATTGTTCCTGTATACTGTTTTATTTTATTTTTATCTATTCCATTTGTATTTTTATAGTGAATAAAGACGTATTATTATTATTATTATTATTATAGATCAAGCAATAATGTCGATATATCAAGGAGGTTACGTACAGCGCCATTTGTCAGCGAATAGATCAAGCAATAATGTCGATAATTCTGTCAAATACAGATCCCGAGCTTGAGAATTACAAACAAATAAACAAACAAACATACATACACACACATACCAGGTGAAGCTAATAAAAGCGTGTTAAAATAAAAAAATTTATTATAAGAAGTGTCTTGATTCTCTAAATAGACATTAACTGCCGACATCACGTCTTCATCGTTAGAAAATCTTTGACCACCGAGCCATTTTTTCAACTTTCTGAACAGAATATGCTCCGAGGGGGTAAATTTTGCGAATAGGGTGCATAAGGTAGCAATTCAAACTTCAATTCGTTAATTTTATTCATTGCGATAATGGATTTGTGAGCTGGTGCATTGCCTTGATTTAAATATTTATATACCTTTATTTAAATAAAAAATTCAAAGTATTTTTGAATGTCTGTAATTTTTATGTTTTATGTTCTTTAAACATATAATAATCTAAAATTAATTTGCCAGACGTTACTTAGATTGTTAAGTATTAAGTATGATAAAAAAAGGAATGAAAAGTATAATGCTTGTGGTTAGAGAGAGAGACAGTTTAAAGTGCAAGAGAGATAGAAAGTGACGGCAGCGTATTGGCTAGTGTGTAACAGAAAATTTTAAGAGTGAGACAGGAAATAATTGCAAAAATACATTACTCACACTTGTTCTTGTAAATACAAATATATAATGCAAAGTTTCAATTTTTTTTTTAATTAAAATATCTTCAGTCTATAATAGTGCCACAAAAAAAAAGGAGGCATCTTCATAATCATCATCATCATCATCTTCCCTCACTGTCAGAATCATTTATATCACTGTCTTGGGAATTGTCATTGTCTTCCAATATTCCATCATCTGTAACAAAAAAATTAAAATTCTTGTAATTGTTTTTGTTCGTTATGTAATAATTCAGTTTCTATTGATTAATGTTCTATTTAATACAACTGTGGAAGGTAATTGCTCTCCCATAAACTAGACAAAATCATATTTATCATCGGTTGTTGTGTGATGAATTAAACTCGAAGCACTAACCTCACTTACGATTTCACTGTTTATGTTTCCCGCAATAGTTTCACTAACATTTGCTGGTGTATTTAAAAGCAAAGTGTGTGAAGTAGATTTACTGATACTATCTATTTCAGTCGATGGATCACGGTATTTTGCCATTAAAGCTGTAAAACTTCTGTAACATTGTCTGTAATATCCATCTGTTTCATTTATTTCAGTAGGCAACTCGATGTCACTGCACTTTAATTTATATTTTAAACGTATATTCAAAACTTCCTGGCATTTCTTCAGTTCATCAACCACGAAAAGTATGATTTTATCTTTATGCCCTTTACAGAAAACACATTTCATTTTATCACTGCCATTATAACAAAATTAATAAATAAAACATCACAAATAACAAAAACACAAAACAAACAAGTGACTTTAGACTGACGCCATGTTGTCCATTTGTCGATGCGCTACCGTCGCTTTCTTTCTGTCTTGCAATTTAAACTGTCTCTGTCTAACCACAAGCATTATACCGCAATACTTTTCATTACTTTTTTATTTATATTTGATACTTAACAATCGCATTAACGTCTGGCAAATGAATTTTATATTATTTTATGTTTAAAGAACATAATATAAAAATTACAGACATTCAAAAATACTTTGAATTTTTCATTAAAAAAAAATAAAAAATCGCGTATGGCACAAAATTAACAACAATAAAAATGCCTGGCAATAAAAAATTGATGTCTGGTGGATCTATCTAAAGGCAAAAAATTAAAAATTACACTTAAAAAAATTCTTTTCAAGTTAAGGATTTTTACCTGTGCAGGTAAGATGTGCATTAATAAATGCAACAACTACCGCCAGCCAGGTAGCCCGGACTCTAACCGGAAGAGCAAGAAAGACAGCATATCAAAAAACTAACTATTCTGAAATTCTTTATCGAAAACGTTGCTAGCTTCTATACTATTTGGAGTTATTTGGTCGACCACTGCTAAGCTTGTCTTGGCAGCTCGTACGGTCTCGTTTAAACTCTGCTACCCAATATTCCACTGTAGATCAGCTTTTTTATTGGTTGCGCTAAGGCCTTTCAAATGCAAGTATTGTACCACATAAGAATGACCAATTTTTTCCGTTTTCACAAATTCACTGGGAACGTTCGCCAAACAAATACCAAACAACGCAGCGTCTTCAAATATTTTATTTATAGATTGTCTACTTCCTAACACAGTGACATTTTTCAAACAATTACAGCCATCTCTAGGTCAGGCCGGGTACTTCTAGATCAGCCAGGTACAATGATAAGCAATGTTAGAAAAAAATTAATTGTTTAGTCGAAATAAATTGTTACTTGAATCTAGGTGGCCATTTTGTAGAACCTTTTAGAATATCTCCTTCCAATCCATTGGACATGAAAGTTATTATCGAGGAACTGTCGCACTGGTACTGCGTAATAAGGAGGAACCCCATCCTGATAAAAGCAAATTCAAATATCCTCCACCGTGCAGGTTTGCTTCCAAAAAGAATAGTACTATAGAGTGGTTATTCAAAATTACCAAATGAATTTTAGAGGACATTGGGTCTCCCCGATATTGTGTTATAAAGCCAAGATCGACCGTAAAATGAAAAATCGTTTTCTGTATTCCTGTGTAGCTTTCACAACATGAAAACTTGGTGAAACAATAGTTCGATAAAAAAATCGTGATCCATCACCAGACAGGATTGTTTCGACTTGTCATAAGTTTCATCAGTAGTAATTTGATGGATGTAGCCGGTACTATGTGGTAGGAAATCATAATGAAGAAAAGATAATTAAAACTTTCTACGTTTTTTGACAATTTTATTTGTAACTAACGTTACTGCACTTTCGACATTTTCAAACTTATACATTAAACTGGAGTTTAATGTATCGGAAACATGTAGTTTCAGTTAAGAGATTATGTATTTCCATGAGGCAGCTGAGCATGGGTGACATTCTAGTTCGGTAGCTACAGCTTACAGCTATAGTCGAAGTGACTGATATAGTAATTCTTAAAGCTATCGGCGAACTCAAAGGCCAAGAAAACCAATACAAAGAAATAATGCCGCTACGAATTAGTCCACGTGGACTGAAGAACTGGCGGTTCGTATTGGATAATTTTTACTATCCGAGTTTTATGATTGGCTGAAGAGTCATAAAATAAAATTTGAAGTGATGTTACGGTGACCAATAGAATGTAGCGATGAGTACCGCCGTTGTAATCGCGATTTGAGTGTTGAAATTCGATATTGGTGAAGTTATAATTACTTAAAACTTTTGTTATTTGTTTAAAATGTGGCGCCCTTGGACAAGTACTAATAGTAATAACAAGTGTGATAACAACGCAGACTTTTTCCTGTGTAGTGATTCCAAAAGCACTGGCGAACAATGCGACAAAGAGATACCAGTGAATAAGATTCGGATGCATTTGAATATTGAGACATAGAGAGTATGTTTCAATATATATAAGAATCTACATATCAAGTTTGGTTTCGACAAAAAAACTATTACAAGGAACATCAGATTTGACCGAAATTGCTTTCTCAACTGTACGTAAAATAGTCAAAAATAACACGATGTGATGCGGGATTACCAAAACCTTCAGATTTTCATCTAATAAAATCATTAAAAAACAATATACGACTGTTGCAAAAGCAATGAGTTTCTTACAATTGAAATCATAAAGAAGAAATTGAATACTTCCCGCCATAACGTGAGCTGCTGTGACAAAACTCTTCAGAATTGGATAAAGAAACTAGGATTTAGATTTAAAATAATAAACAAACGTCAAGCAGTTATGGAAAGCAGAATAATAGTGGAATTGTGTAACAAATACTTAGAACAAATAACTAAATATAGAAAACAACGGCAAATTTTCTATTTGGACGAAATTCGGTATGACACTCACGACACAATTACGAAAGGTGGACTGATGGTTCGAGAATATGTACGCTTAACATGCCTGCAAACAAAGTATCGCGACAAATCATCGTGCATTGCGGAGGAAGTGAAGGATGGGTTCCGAATTCTTTGAAATTATGTGGAAAAAAACTTGAGGACTGCAATGTTGACTATCATAAGAACATGGAAGCTAATATTTTTGAGTAATGGTTTGAAAACACATTGGTCCTAAATTTGGATGCGAATAGTGTAATAGTTCTTGACAACGCTTCCTATCATTCGAGACAGCTCATCAAAGTACTGAATAAAAATTCGAGGCAAGATGAAATACAAAGTGTTGATTATAAGTCTCCGCATATTACATTATATCGAAATATAAAATAATGTTTTCAGTATGGATCAGAAAATCCAGATAATAATAATGGCTCTGAACATTTTCTGAAAAGTACAAAGCGAGAAATACTTATGTCATGTGTTTTCCATTATTTCTCTACGATATTCACAATTTCAACGCTTCACTTCAATTTTCTTTGTTCGAATAACATTCACTTCAACGAATTCACGCATATTATGTTCACACATACATTAGTTTCGTTTCATTCATTTAAAAAAATACCTGTCATTTATTGAATCTTCATCTTTAGGCTTTCATTTTTTGTCATGCATCAATATAATATCTTCATGACCTCACGATGGTACATTTAGTTGCAAGGCTCAAACTGAGTTCGAGTAGAGCCTGTGTATTCACGAAGAAATATGCTATTTGCTGCTTCCAATTATTATATAGTCCTTTCACCATAATAACACAAGCATTTTGAGCAAGTGACATTTCTTTTCTGTCCTTTCCAATATTATGTAGCCCAACAATCTTATCACGACCGGTATGGCCTGTCCTGATTTAACATGGTTCGTGATTTGATCTCCAGAGATTTGAAAACTGCTTCATTTTGAAAACCTGGTTTAAATGTGAGCTCTTGAGTTAGTTGCTCCAAACAACATTTTGTTCGAAGACAGAACAATTTACTCATGAAATGATATGCTCGAGGCCCTAAAAATGAAGTGTTAATGCAAATTGTTTGTATTCGGTGGAACACCTTCTTGCTGACGGATTTAATTTCTTCAATTTGGCTCAGAAACTTGTCATACATCTCATTGAAGTCCTCTAGAGTCGGATCTCTCTCATGACTGGATGTTTTCATGCATTTTTTCCTTGTCATAGCTCTTAGTTTCTCACTCACGCAACTTCGTCTTTTGTGGACCTAAACAGCTCAAAAATGCTTGTGTTTGAGTACCAGTTGATGGAAAGACGTTACAACTTGAAGAAGGAGAAGAACTCTGACCTGGGACTGTAAAAAAACTGTAATGTAATTCATTCATTCAATTTGATAAAACTCTTGATCTACCCTAATTTCTTTTTAAACTGATACATACATTATGTCTGTAAAGAAATACATGAGTTTAAGAAAATCAAAGTAACCCTACATAGAATAATAATTGATATTGTTTTCTTTCCTCATATTTCATTAAAACGTACCTGACATATCTGCAACAGCTGGAGGAGAAGTCATGGTTTCTGCGTGCATGACGATGTTACTACGATGTTACTAGTAATGTCCAAAAATAACAAATTATCATTTAGAAATGCAGAAGATATTACCATCAATATGTAAACTTGGGACACAACGTAGGTATCCAACAATTTTCTTAGGAGGTCCTTCGCAATTATCATCATTGGTAACTTCCAAGAAGTGCTTAGTGGCACTGTGAGGAAATATGGATGGGACTGCATTTTGGAATAGATGTTTACGAGTTCCAGATTGAGAAATGACTTCTTTGGCAAAATGTTTCTCACATACCCTATAGTTTCTATGCAAGGCATGGATACCTAACAAATCCTCTGTTACATAACCGTAGCCAACAAGCAGCTCTAAAAGAGCATTACCAAAATATCAATTTATTTGCATGGGACATTTCCAAATGATTATAAATACAATGTTTAAAAAACTGCGTTGAGATAATGCAGAGAAATGAAAATTATTAACATTTACCTACCTTGTAGAATTCTGAACAACCTTGTATTTTCCCCAGTTTTTGTAAAACAACCACGAACAACACAAACTATTCCTCCTTTGCGAAACATTCTCCAGTATAAAAGATATTTCACCTATTCCCAAATTTTATTATATTCCAATAGTTACTGAAATAAAAGTTGTAAAAAGGAACAAAGGAACGTTGTGTGGAAACCACCTGTAACTGCACATGCGTATAAAAACTAGGTTCTGGCGGTAGGCCTACCTTTCGCATCTGTATTTAATCTGTGCTTGCATTTGAATAGCACATTTGTTTGTCTGGATACCGCTTGTTGAAAATTTTTGCAGTTTCGCGCATTGTTTTATAACCATCACCACAGATTAAAAATAATTCTGCCTTTTCAGTTAACGTTAATAATACTGGGCGAGGCATTTTCAATTAAGGACAAATATGAAAACGTTTTACAGGCAAGTTTTGAAAAGCCACACTATCAAACTACAGTTTTGTTTTAGGGCGTATGTGTTTTTTGTTCATGGCTATCCGCGATAGATTTTGGATTGTTTTTTAATATCTGTTCTAGTTGAGGCATTGTTGTCAGAATAAAAGAAATGTCATACTTTTATTGACAGTTTATTCATATGAACATTTAGTTCATTCATTTGCCTCGTTAAAAAGAGTATTTGTTTTATTCTAGAGTTCTGTTAAATATCGTTGCAACAAACATGAAGTTGACGCTCACCTAAAAAAATACACATCCAAGTAAATTTTACAAATACAATTTAATTTCATAAAAAATTCTTCAAACTGATTTGATTGTGGCTACTTCAAATACATATTAAATTAAAATAGTAAAAATATGTATCATACGGGGGTAATTCAAAATTTTCCAAAAGAAAAAAAAATCTAATAGCAGGTCATGACTTCGTATCTGAACATAACTTTTAATTCTAAGCAACTTGTCTCTTCAACATATTTCTATATTTTTTGAAATAAGGGTACTTTACTCCTGAACGAACTTCATATTTTTTAGCCTATCCTGTATGGTGTTTGTCATGAAGACATTTCAGGTACACTTGGTATAGTTTTGGAACATGCACCAACTTTTGTCAAGAATAAAATTTTCTGAGAAATCGATAATAAAAAAGTTTCCCATTTGTTGCAGACTTAGTGGACCACACTGTATACACGTTTCTTTCTTTATTGCATGTTCAGTTGTACAAACATGTACTCCCACGAATTGATAAACCTGTGATACTCTTTTGGTATATTAAACATTTATATATTCATATCTTACTGACTTAAATTTTCACATGTTCAAGTAGAAAACTCCAATGAATCTATTTGTCTTTCTATAGATGTGCTTGTCTTCTCCTATTACTTGAACAAAAATGAAATAATGTTCTCAGTAACTTACACGAATGATATCTTTTCAGTACAATGAAACACAAATTTTGCAATAAAAATAATCTAATACCTAGTTGATAAATAATAACAGATAGAAATTTTTTCATATTCACATCTGGGATTGGGGATGGAAAAATCTTTAAATTTGGAAAACAATGATATTTTCACAGGCAAAGTTCATATTCCATTACCATGAAATGTATTTTCCTAATCCAAATTAACCCCATTGTTCTTTATGGTTTCTATAAGATGGAACACAACCGCATTTCAACAATTTCTGAGAAGGAATATAAATACAGTATTGTCGAATAGATAGACAGGAAGAAGATGTGCGTTGAGTTGGCCGGTGAGATCCCCTGATCTCACCCAATTGAGTTTTTCATTATGAAGTCATTTAAGAAACAAGGCATACAAAACCTGCAAACATTCAAGACTTGAAAGATAAAATAATGGTTGAAATGCGGGCAATTATCCCTCAGGTGTCCTGAAACGTCAGATATGAATATCATACTAATTAATGTGACAAAATGAAGTATTTTCAACTATAACCTGAAGAACTTTAATTTCTTCAAACATAGTGAAACGCTTCCCTTTTTTGCTAAGTTTCAGTTTTATTTCAAAATTTTCAAGAAGTTAAAAAAATTAATGTTAAAAAGAGTTTCAAAATATAAATCGACTTGTCTGAGGATAATTTTAAATTAATTTATATTTTTGTATTGCGAATTTTATTCCAGCAAAGTTTTCCACACTGTGTAATTCATTGATCTGAAATTATTGCTCGAACATCAAATTATGTTTTCATTTCATCAGAACACTACTCAAATACATTCAGGAGTTCCACCTGTTTTAACACAGAAACCCGTTCTTCACCATCATCATTCAGGGTGATTCAGATGTACCATTTTCAACCTTTTAACCTTTTTCATCTGCCTTGACCATATACAGGTTAAAGATCAACTCATGTCGTGTGTCCAGTTCATCTCCCTATAATATGATGCTGGTGTTGCATAACTATTCAATTATAACGATCCGGTTACAGCAATCCTCCATTCTATTCAGGGATGTTGACAGTGGACCAATAGGATATGTAAACAGGATTTGGGAAAGGAGGTTAAAGTTCATCAAGTCATTTACATTATATTGAATTTCACATACATTATAGAACAGGATAGTTGTACTTGATTTAGTCAGTCTTGAAAACTATATAAATAAATATTTTGTGTTATAATTTTTTGAAGGAATGTATAACAAAGTGATATTTGTTGTTTGAAATTCAGTGGATAAACTCAGAAAACAGTTACAGATGTAGCTCTCAGCATAGTGTAATTTGATCTTCATAGCAATGTTCATGTCCAATTAACCAATCCTGAAACAAAAGGTGGGTATCAATATTTATAGAAACATTTTTGAATTCTCGAAAAAATATCACTAACAAACATAATTCACCTATAAAGTAATATTAAAAAACGTTATTCATTCTCACGCGTGACAAAGTAATTATTTTATGCGACACGTTTTCTGTTTGTTAAAGAGATGTATTTTGATGAGTGTATATTCACAATCTGAAAATGTAGGACAAGAAGAAAATGATAATGCTGATCAATTAGAATTGTTCAAGCTCATCTTGACTTTTGGTTATACCGGAGTTTTTCAACTTTTCAATTTCGAATAGAACCGCACTACCGAGTTTATCCCAGAATGTTATTTATTGTTGTGTATCGTTTTGGGATGTTGATATATATTCTGGAAACTATAAAAGTACAATTCCATAGTAGTAGGCAGTGAATTCTCAGAAATATTATTGCATTAAAACGAAAACATTATTGTCAAGATTGTGATTCTATATACCTATTTCCTCATCTTTTCTCCTCGTCTGTTTAGTATAATTTCCGTACGCCTCTGCGAGAGACAGATTAAGACAAACACGTCAATCATTTCTGAGAATTTAGTGCCTACTATTTTGGAACTATAATAAAGACAATTTTTAATGCTTTCAGCACCAAGTTGTTCTGGAAATAATTATTATAATATATTTTATATATATATATATATATATATATATATATATATATATATATATATATATATATATATACATACATATATATATATATATATATATATATATATATATATATATATATATATATATTTGAAATATTCTAAGCGAATGAAATTTCTAAACCTAAATAATATTTCTATGATCGGTACGATTTTCTTTTTCAATATTCAATAGAGACTTTCATCAATTTATAGTCCTAAAAATTTTGTATTTTGACAATGTTTAATCATCTTGTTGTTAAAAGCCAAATTCTCTTTGTTTATGATTTTGTTCTTAGTTATCAACATTAAAGAAGACTTTTCATTATTCAAACTCAATTTATGATAATTCAACCAAGAGGTTAGCAATATGATGACATTAATCATGTAATTGTAAACTTCTTTAGTATCACTAGAAAAATAAAGTAATGTTGTGTCATATGCGTATAACTTAATATTTCCTTTCAACAATGATTTTGAAACAGAATTTATGTGAATCAAAAATAAAACTGGACGAAAAATAGAGCCTTGTGGAATACCACAAGTGATAGTTTTGAATGAACTGGCATTTTTTCCTAGACACACTAACTGTTCTGTTAGATGAATAATTTCCAAACCATCTATGAATAATCCCTCGAATACTAATACTATTTAATTTTTTCAAAAATATATTAAGATCAACAGCAGCTCAGACAGCGGTTTTCATAATATTGACTACAATAGAAGGAGCTCTTCAAGAGAACATCGCAAAACCTCTATTTATCTCAATATGTACAATAAACTTCTTCAGCATGTGAAACATTTTAGTTTGAATGAAGTTTGAAATACCTCCTCAAATATTGTTTGAAGCTTCGACAGTTTCATCTAGTTGCCTTGTAATGGATGCTGTTGAAAAAGACATTTCGGACTAGCAATGTTCGGGTTTTCTGTCGATACTATAGATCGTGTCTTTGTAAGAGGAGATATTCATGCTTATTTGTATCCAGCATTGTCTTTCAATGAGTTGAATCAAACAATGCATTGGTGAATCAGCCTAGCACCACTGTAACGTCGAAATAGCGCTGTCTGGTGTTGAATAACGAATGCTTCGTTTTTCGCTTCTAGTTCCAACAAAGTATGAATCGCTGTTTGAGTAAAATGTACTGATATTATTTGAAGTTTGGAGCTGATACCATCTCATTTTACTTAAAGAACAATATTTTTTTAATTTTTTTTATTTTTGCTGCTTGACTCCCGAAACGAAAGATGAACATGAAAATTTGAATGCTTGGTAGGAACATAAAGAAAGTAAGAATTGCTTCCATTTGAGTAATGTAGAAAAAAGTATTCACGATATTATTCGAAAATGTATCACATAGTTCTAAAAATTGTTACAAAAATACAGCCACATAATTAAAATTTCAAAGTTTATATGATGTATATAAAAAAAGTTTATATGATGACACAATATTTCCAATATCTTCTCGAAGAATACATAGCGAAAAATGAAATTTTGAGAATTTAGGTTTCTCTTCCGGAACTGAAAAAGTGGAGTTTTCGTTATCAATCCATCGTACCCAAAAATAGTTAAATTTTTATAATTTTACCGACTCTGCTGATTCTGATGCATTACATTTTTAAGGACTGAATGAGTAAGTTTTAGGAAATGATAAAGTTTTTTATTACAGTGCATAATGACCTATATAATTCAAATTCGAAATAAATTTTGCCAGGTCAGTATAATGCTCAGATTTTATCAGGAAAATAGTAGTTTCAAACAGCGGAACATATATTTTACAGATATTATAGATTATTATATACAGTAAACTGGGTTATCAATAGATTTTAACCCTTCAACAGTAGAACGTTAGCTCGAGCGACAAAATAGGAGGTTTACTGCTAAAACAGTAGACCTGGCAGTATTGAACACAACAAAGCACAAGCACTACAGAAGAAATCTTAAGGTTTTCTTAAAGCCTTGCCTGTGCGATTCACATTGGATTTGAATAGCTGGACATTAAATTCATTTGGAAAAACGTTCTCTATATTCCACTGTCTAATTATTGCATTAAGGATTTGTGAAATATTTGATATTCTTGCTCGCGGCACTGTAAATAATACTGTGATGAATATTGCTAACTTGCATATGTGCACAATCTCAAATATCATAATCTCAGTTGTCTCTGAGCGCACGAGTGCACGACAACTAACAAACCGATCCTCCTCAAATTGTTTATTCTTAAATTTCTCCTTTTCAAAATGTTTCAATAGTCATTTCACTAATACTGGTGGAGACAAATCCAAAAATCACGAAAATCAGTCCATTCGTTCGTGAGGTACACAATTTTGTGACTGTGTTTCATATATTAGGGAGTTTTTTTCCTCAATATATATTATATTTGACTTCAAACTAGAGTTTTAATAACTTTGAACTCGAAAATTTGACTTTAATCCCGAAATCACGACTTTAAACTCAAAATTTCAACTTCAATATCAGGTTTGAACGCCATGAAACTGGAAATTTTGATTTCAATCTAACAATTTCGAATTTTAAACTCAAAAATTCGACTTTAATAACGAAATCTCGAGTTTGAAGTCGTAATTTTGATGTGATCGAATCAACCGAAAATCCATAACGTATTCAAGAAACACTTTATATTAAAGACACACCTGAAGAAGCTATTGTATAGCGAAACACATGTTGCCTTGTAGAACTGTTTACTGAAAATCTCACAATAAAGTGTGTTTTGATTTTGAAGTCGAAATTTTGAGTTTAAATTTTGAGATCAAAGTCGTAATTTCGAGAATAATATCGATATATCGTAATTTGAAAGAAACAAACAATAAAAATATGTGACCCTTCTGCGCTTCCGTATAAATGTCAAATTGTATTTGCGCACACCATGACAGACACCAGATCGTCAATATGGCTTTAGAGAGGGCAGATCTACACAGGATGATATTCTGAGAATGACGAAGATGATTTATGAATCGTTAGATAAAAAAATTCCTACGGTCAGTATTTTTATAGACCTGTCTAAAGCATTTGACACTGTCTATCACAAAATACTCCTTGATAAATTCAAACGATATGGAATGAAACTTTTTATTGGGTAGACAACAAAAAGTTGAAATTGATGGAATTCTCAGTGAAACACAAACAGTATCATATGCAGTACCTCAGGGAACTGGCCTCGGACCTCTTCTGTTCAGTATCTACATAAACAGTATGTTGTTTCTAGACACTAGTGGTGAAAGCATTAGCTTTGCTGACAATACTGCTGTGGTGTACAAAGCGTCAACCTGGCAAGAACTCAAAGAGAAAGTATAGAGTGACTTTTCCAACATATCAAATTCGCTTGAAGGGAACAAATCATCATTAAACTATGAGAAGAAAATTCACCTACTTTTCACGTCGTATGTTTATGGTTTACCAGATCTTGGGCTTTTGAATGTAGGACTAGATTCTCAAATAAAGGAAGGTGACAAAATAAAGTATTTAGGAATCATTGTCGATCGATATATGAAGTGGAATATGCAAACAAAACAAATATCAGAAAAAATAAGAGCCTTTTTATCCAAATTCAAATATTTGAAGGATTTTTCGAACATTACCCAGTTGAAAACTGTTTATTCTTCTTTGATAGAGTCCTTACTATCCTATGGGATTTTGGGCTGAGGCAAAAAGCTGACATTTTCTTCTGACCCACAAATTACCTTCCTCCAAGAATATATAGTTTGTTACCAAATGAGCTAAAGAATATATCTGTTGATGAGTTATTCAAAAAGAAATAAAAGAGTGGATTGTCAGTAGTAAACCAATAATCAATATAATTTTCAAGCAGAAACTGAATTACACCAATTACAATTGATTACAAGTTTCTGTGTCTATATGTCGTGTTATCCAATATTGAACGATGTTACCCCGAAAATGTAAAATTAACCGGATTGTGACTTTAATATAACTGATTTGAGAAAAAAACCTCAGAATTAGAATGTGATTAATAGTATCGTGGTTGTTTTGATACAAAGATACTCAGGTGTTAGATATTTCATTTTTTTATCGATTATGTCAAACTCCAGATTTCACCATAATTATAATTCCGACTTTATATTGAATACTTGTACTCTTATATTAAATTTATTTTGTTACTGCCTTCATATACACATATACAAGTAGCTTTTGCAGCTAATTCTTTGTTTTTTTCGTGTTTATTCACCACTTATCCCAATTTAATGAGTTACTGTATTTTGAAATGCACCTTTTTTTGTATTTGTTTGTTGTTTACCGTGAATAAACCTTATTGATATTATTATTATTAAATGAATGTCTGTAAATATTAAAAAAAAAGTTGGTACATGCATAATATTCTATATAACACAGTTTGCTAGTGTTTGTGTTTGACTGAGTTAGTTGATAAATTAAGATTATGTCAACTGTCAATAGATATTGTTTATAAAAAATAAAATAAATTGAAATGAAGCAATGTATCAATATTATCAATTTATTCAGTATTATCAAATATTCAATTTGTAATGCTTTTTTGCATGCTGTTGATCTGAACTTTTTAATATTGCAACTATACTGAATTTTACGACAATACCTACATAAGGAATGTTGTTGCAGTACATGTAGAGTGTACCTACTTAGCAATTTGAAAGCAATTATTGGTCTTTTATCTTGTATTATACTGATGTTCCATTATGTCATTACTTGCAAAAACTGTTACATATTGGTACTGATTTTGTCTAACGGTTAAAGTGAAATATTTCTGGAATAAAATTTTTGATGGAAATCTAAAAGGTTTTTTAAAATTTTTTTTCTGCATACTCATGAATAGACTTGACAGATTTCAATGAACTTCATATGCACCACTCCAGGTTATGTTTCCCATAGTTCAAAATATTGGAAAATAATTCATGATGAAACATTAGTACAGTTTTCATTCCAAATATATTTTTCAGAAGTCAAAACTTATGAAAACCTTTTTTTTATTTTTTTCAAGGACAAAACAAAAGCACCACAGGAAAATCTTTATGGCGCTCTAAAATCGGTGCCCGTGCGAAAGCATTGCAAATCACGTTGCGTTTGAATCCAATTAATTCGAGTGAAAGTTTTTTCCACTTGAGACAACAATCTATATAAATTCCTGAATAGTTTATTTCAGGGGTTGTAGCTAATTTAAGAGTGCAATTGCATTTTCGAAAATGTTTCTGAAAACATTCCGAACTATGAATTTTTATTTTATGAGGGTGGAGACAAATCCAAAAAATCAAAAATCGTGAAGATCAAACACTATTTTATCTCCACAAAATTTTGTGAAGATCAAATCGTGAGGTATAGTTTATGAAACTCGAATATTAGATTCGAGTTTCATTTTGCACACCACTGAATATGACAAATATTCCAAAAGATACATACTGAATCATACATTCAGAAATAGCTGATGTGATTTTTTTATATTATTGGTGATATTGTGTCAACAATAAGAAAGTAATGTGATATTAACACATGCAGATGAATGCGTGTAAGTATGCTAAATTGCACAGAAATTAAAATAAATCCAGATCATTATAAAAACCCCTGTATAATCGCATAAATACATATACGTACAGAGTTCATAAACGAAACATGTTGGTATAGAAGGGTTGCCTCATTATATACAGTAATATAAGCCAGTCGACAAACATATATTCGATATAACTCGTGTTGGCAAATTGAGACCGGCTCGAAACCGGTGGAACTTGTACAGTCCGGGGTGGTCAGCGACTCACCTGGGGTTGTAGGTCAACGGGTCACATATATACACAGGAGTGAGCACGCCGCAAAAGCCCTAATAGTTAGTCATCTGTCAACACATTGCCGATATTAATCATAAAGAGATCCACTGGTGTAAATGAATGAGATTTACAAGAATATGTAACCTCAAGAAATTAAAAAAAAAATTCCTGGATAAACGATGACATACAGATATTGATTTCTATCAAATAATATTCAAAGTAACGGTCAGTGCCTAAATAAAAAGTGATGGAAGGTTCGACTACCTGGAAAAGGTACAATTACCTATTTCGCAAAGGGACGAACGGATCCATTCCCCCGCAGGTAATTTTCAACAGAAAACAAATCGGTCTGATAACTGTGTTGTAGAGAGATATATGGGTGTCTAGGCATTGAATATTTTGAATTGAAATTCAAAACATTCAACTCCTCCCAACAATTTTATACAATAGGATCTGCCAAACTTCCACGATAAACTGTGGTCTGACAAACTTCTGTGCAAGTTTCCCAATAGAAGACAATTTTGTAGGATCTTCTCATTTGTTTAGCAGCAAGGACTAACTGAAATCAATCAAGAGATCACCTACAGACCGATTTCGTGGAATTACCCACTTGTAAGTGCAGAACAAATCTAACCTAAAAAGTGGTACTTGACTGATTTCATCAACACCGCACATAAGCAATCTTTATATGGGACAAGATCTGTAGTAACAGTTCCGGAAGGAAGAAACATTCCGTATCTGGGTTGAGATTCCAAACATTCACCTCTCTCAACGTTTCTATACCTTAGGATATGTCCTGTGGAAAAACAACTACTCTCTCGACTGATAATACCACAATAATTTTATTTTATCTGACAGACATTCATGCAAAATTCTTTACAGGGAAAGTTCTTACAGAAACTACTTGTTCGTTTTTGCATCTAGGGAGAACTATTTGCCAGATTGTGAAAGTTGCTCTACAGAGAAAATTCTTACAGAAGCTACTTGTTCGTTCTGCATCTAGGGAGAACTATTTGCCAGATTGTGAAAGTTGCTCTACAGAGAAAATTCTTACAGTAGCTACTTGTTCGTTCTGCATCTAGGAAGAACTGTTTGCCAGATTGTGAAAGTTGCTCTACAGATAAAATTCTTATAGTAGCTACTTGTTCGTTCTGTATCTTGTACGTTCTGTAGATTGTGCAAGTTGCTCTATAGAAAAAATTCTTACAGGAGCTACTTGTTCGTTCTGCATCTAGGAAGAACTATTTGCCAGATTCTACTGCTCACATTTTGAAATTGAAACTTTTTGTATTGGGCTTACGCAAACCATGTCTATAAAGAAAAATATCAATAACGGGATTAAAATAGTAATGAAGAAAGGAAACTACCGTGCTCTTTTTAGAAAAAATAAATCAAAGTTGATCCAAGGTACGATGGATTAAATGCAGTGAATTTTAGGGCTGCAAAGTGGTTTTTAATGATTACCACCGAAACTAAACCTCGTATTGGGAAAATATGAATACCAAATGAAGATCTTCAAATTTTTTATGAATATTATTAACAGATAACATGAAATTTTCCAAAAAATCAGAAAAACCGGTTTTTTCATTTTTGATTGTTTTCTTTTACAAAAATTATTTGTTTTCCAACATATTGTTGGAAAATCACCTTTTTATGTTCTTATGATGCAATAAGTTTTTCAAATCAAAATATTCAGTATATCATTTTATCTCGATATTAAACCTAGAAAATAGTTTATTTTCAGCCTGAAAATATCACGCTCTAAGACAGTTTTTTTTACAAACTATTGGTAGTATTTTATTGTTGGAATCATTTTCCTTCAGATGGCATGAAAGAAAAATAACAATAGTATGGAGAAATTTGTCAGAAAATGAGAATAGCCGAAAAAATCGAAAATTTTATATTCACAAAATTTTTGTGTTGAAATACTTGTAGGTAATAACTAATCACTATAACTGCGAGAACTATTTTTGACACATAATGAAACTTTTCGAGATCATTTGAAATTTATTCATAGAAATTATTTATTTCTCTCAAAATTCCAATGAAATTTTAGCACCTTAAAAAACCATATTATTTCATTCGTGATATTCAAGAAATTATCTTGATGTTTGATGTTTTTTTCAAAATTACCAGCGTTTTTTTCATTGAAACATCTTCCAGATAGTGCTCAAAAACAAGGATTTTCAGAACTTTAGTCTGTGTACGTTAATCTCTAAAACGTCTTAACCGATTAGGGAGCGGTTTTCACAATATTGTTGAACTTCATGTAACTTTGGTGTTTGATAGATTTCATTCGGGTCATAAATAAAAAAGTTATGTCGGTTTTAAAAATCACGTCAAACATTCGTTGGCAAAAGTTTTGTTACGGCTGAAACATTGGTGAACTATACTTTTAGTCAAAGAAAGGCAAATACATGAAACAGTTAGCTGTTAAAAATTTGGCAAAAACCCAAAAAGTACTTCAATTCTTGAAATCGTTTACAATATATTAAATGAGTTCAATTGGGGGTGTCATAAAGCAACTGAACAAATCAAACATTTACATTGACATTTTAGGCGTCCGTAAAGTTTTCAAAACCAGATACTTAAGTAAATTTCAACCATAAGGATTATTTGTTATGGAAAAAATATTTTTCAAATAAGTATTAACTTCAACAATTTGAGACTTATTTGGTTTAAAAATTAGATGTCTCATTTATAATTGCAACGTTTTGCTGAATATTTTCTCCTTTCTACTCGATATTATTGCGACCAGTTGATTTTTAAATATGCTGAGTCGAGAGGTTGGAAACGGAAATATGAATATGAACTGAATTCTAAAAAAAAATCTTGCATATGAATTCATATAGACTATCGAATATGACATCTTGCCATTTCATTTTTTTGACGTGTGTCAAAGGAAATATAGCAGTTTGTAATTATCGTACACGAGTGAATTTTTCGGTTTTGTAGAACGGAAAATGACTATTTTCCGAAACGTCAACCATAAAAAAAGCTGAGTATAGGAGTTCCATTATTTCATTGATCATTCAATTCGAAGGCAAAATTCATGAATACGACAAGTTAAGTACTGACTAATTCGACTCTTCAGTGGTTTATATTATACAGTAACTTTTCGTGGTGAACATTTCAGTTTGTCTTGTATATACTTCAGCAAATTCTCTATAAAGTCAGCTTTTTATATTTTTCATATTGTGGATGGTTATACACTAACAAAAAATGTCTTTCAAAGAATGTATGCGATACTATCATATTTCAGTGACCAGATCAACAGAAATAACGGAAGGCAATGCATATTCACAGACTCTCCACGTAAAACCTGAACGTCCACCTAATGAGACTCACAATTAGCAAAGCATGCGAGAAAGCTTCTGAAATTACAACTACTCTCTACAATGCTCTTCAGAGGCTGGCACGCCATTGGTCAACAACCCTATGGATTATTCCGTCTTTTGTTTCACCCCTTGCGGCGGAGAGGGTGGCCGGGGGTCCAAGCCATGGCCGCTTCTTGTAATGACACTCGGACGGCCCGAGTTTCCAGTTTCAGGAGAGTCCGGGGTTGAAAGCACCCCCGCGTCTCCCCCGCCCACACAACTGTGTACATGACAAACGCAGAGACAAGTCGTCTCTATAGTTCGGTCGAGAGCATTGTTTAAGCACTCTCTCAATGTGCCAACAATTTCCAAGAAAAATGGTTGCTGAGTAATTACTTCAATTCACTCTTCTAACATATACCTCACCGAAAACAAACTTACATGTTGGGGTGGGGTAAAACAACGTCTATACTCCTTTGAGAATAGACAGAAATGAAATGGTGCATTTATAGTTTTTTAAGGACCAAATACAAGCACTACAGAAAAATCCTTGAGGCGCTCTAATAGCGGTGTAAAAACGTTATTAGAAAGTTTGTACCACAACAACGCAGTTCTTCAAATGATAGAGTCCTCGAATAGTGAAATTCGAGATGTACTGAGTTGAACCTGAAAATGATGAGCAGCCTCTTAGTGGAATCACATGTGCCAAGTCATTTGAACACCTCCTGAGACAAATCCCCAAGTTTTTTTCGATGTTTCAGACTATCAAGGTTGTAACAATACTCGAAAGAAGGTCTGATTTGTGGTTTATAAAGTATCAAAAGTTGCTGAGGTGTGTAGAGTTTGCTGGTTCGGAACAGTGTTCCAAGCTTTTGCAATGTCATCAACATGATTATGCCAAGACATATTGGTGTCCATTTTAACCCCCAACAAACTTATCGAACCGGAATTGTCTGTCCTGACATTATATCCAGTTCGAAGACATTAATCATTTTGGAGAAACCCGATGCCTGGGTTTTTGTGGCATTGAATTGAACTTGGTTACTTCCACCCCAATTCGAAATTACTTCTAGGTCCTCAATAAGATATGCAACCTCCTACTGCCGATGAAGACGTGCATCGCCGCCGATGTCCTGAAATCCAAATGGAATGACGAAACGAGTGTGCTGTCGTCAGCAAAGCAATATATTGGATTCTTAGCTTTTTCCAATGAGTCGGTAATATACAATAAAAAGAGGGTTGGAGACAGTTTGGATCCCTGAGAAACACCAGCGTTCATGGTGAAAGTATTCGAGAGACATCCATCGACAGCCACTTAGGGAACTTTCTTTCAGGAAGCTGGAGAGCCAAACACAAAAATGATCCGACAAGCCATAGGTTCGAAGATTGGCCACACACGGTCAAATGCCTCAGAAATATCAAACGCTACAGCTCTTTTGACTTTCCATGTTTCTCGATTACGTTATTCCAAATACGGGTGACATACGATAAAAGGTCGCCTGTTGATCTTTGTTTCCGAAAGCCATATTGATGATCGCTCAAGATGTTGAACCCTTCCAAATATTCAAGGATATGGTGGTTTACGTCTTTTCCCATAATTCTTCATATCACTGAGAACAAAGCGACTGGTCTTTAGTTATTTGGGAGATTTTTCTTTCTCTTTTGGAAATAGGCTGGACGCGAGCAATCTTCCAACATGAAGGAAAAACCCCTTTCTTGTAAGACAGGTTGAAAAGTTTGTAAAATACTGGTTCTGGTTCATTTGCGCACTTTTGAAGTACGATGACGGGCACTTCATCAGGACCAGACCAAAATTTGCATGACAAGACATTGTCAAAAAGTAATTTCCGGCATTGTGGATTCTTGTGTGGGAACAGTAGATGGTGCATTTTTTGTACATCTGGTGAAAGTTACATTGATGAAACATCAAAAAAATGCATATCGTTAATATATAGAGAAAAAGCAAATAGGAGCACATTGATCACGTATTGAATATATCGACCAACTCTTTGAAAGGGGATCGTACCTGGTTGCCATTGCTGAGACGAGAGGTTGAGGATGAAAATATGAACCTGAACCCGATATCTCGGACACATCCTGTGTGCATTTGTGTTAGGCAGTAACTTTTTGATGTGAATGTTTCAGTTATTACATACACTCTTTCTCTTACATTGATGTATAGTTATATTTTTATTCTTTAAATTACAGAACAGATTAAAAATATAAAAGTAATTTCTCCTAACCCAATACAAATTCAAAACTGCGAGTTCCAGAGAGCATTTCATGACGCTAAGGAATCAGTAGTTCACGAAACACTTTTTTCAAACTACAAATAAATACTGTTGTCTGATGAGTCTGGAAGAAACATAATTTCAGTAGTTTCTTTTATTTAGGTTTTCTGCTATCTTGTGAAATTTTCGATCCACTTCCACTCTATTCCAAATGGTACTGATTAATTTTTCTTATTCACCATTTTTCATCATTGAGAAAATTGTAGATGATACCAGAGTCCAGATCTCAGATCTGATACCAGGTAGCGCTGTTTCGTTCTGTCATAGATTTCATCCGTGATACTAGGCTGGATAATGAATGCAACGTTTCAACTCAATAACAAGGAAAAACCTGAATTAGAAATGTTGATGAAGACTCCTTACAAAGACACCTTTCAGGGAATCGAAAAAACCCAAAATATGAATATCAACGATAACTAAAGCTAATCTTTTGTAGATCCAAGTGTTGACATCGATCTTTGAAAAAGAAACCGCTTTCTGAATCTCTCTCCCCTGACAAAGATATAGAATTTGCTAGCCTTCTGGATACTTAAAAACTGAATATCAGTACGTATGGAAATATATGTTTTTGAAATTATTGAGATTATTCTGTCAGATATAATTAGACGCATATATTACTTTTTCGATAAAGCGATTTTCTATTGCTCCCAAAAATATTGAATTGAAATAATGAATTACGAAAGTAAGAAACAGGACACCGTGATAATTAGTAAAACAGGCTCAATCATTGTGGAGAATTTGGTAGAGCCAACATTTTCATAAAATCTAGACATCCATCAGTGGTAGCAACAGCGACACTTCATTTTAAGAAAATAGAACATATCACTACTGGATATTACTTTCGTAAGGTACCATAATAAACAAATTATAAAACAGCTCAACATCCAAAGCTTCTGGTCCTGTCAACGTTCTCTAAACATTTCCTATTCAACCAAATTCATTTTAAAAGCCGCATATCAGCGTATTTCTTAACATTTGTTATATTTTCAATCATCTATATGGTTCTTGATATAGAACTTTAACAGGCGAGCTTTTTTTATATGTAACCTTACTTTGGAATAGTGCAACCAGCTGTGTAATTTCAATACAGAACAATTTCTGTTTTAAAATCATCTTCGTTTCGCTGCTCCTCTTGATTCAGTTGCCAACCGCCTCCTGGACAATTTTTAACAGAAACTCTACCTGCTCCCCGGCTACCGAGGTGCTGCCAGCGTTGCTGTTGGCGTCTACATCCTTTCTGCTGTAATCCGTCTCTGGGTTTCTACGAATCTTCATTAGGGTCTGTGCTCAAGCACATGAGGGTGGACATGAAATTTGCTCGATTTTTTCAGCATAAAAACTATTACTGGTTTTCTACTTCTTCATATTTATACAAAACAATGTGTGGAATTTTGATTTTGTTTTTGTCATATTTGATAGTTTGATCAGATTTTTCAATATATCAACAATGTACCTAAGAGATATCATGTAACTCGGTTTTTCTTTCTCACTCACATTTGCTCCTGCACTTTTTGAACCAATAAGTTTTTCAAACTCAGTAGAAAATGCACTGGTACCTTCAAAGTCTTTAAATTTAAATTTTTCTAAATTATTTTATAGTGCAGTGAATCCTTCAAGTATATCTCATTCGACGTCCCTTTGTACTTAATAAACTGTAACTGATCATTTGAAATCTCACTGAAGATTATGTTCATGGCCTTCAAGTCTTTTTCAATTCATACCTCTTCTCGGTCGGTTGTTGTTCATTTTGGCAACAATTTCACAATTTTTCACTTTGGAGTCATCATCATTTTTCTTTTCGAGCAGTCGTATTTTCTGTTGAAAACAACCATGCTCAACCATGCTCTGATACCATGTTGAAGTATGAAATATGCAGATGTTGAACGAAAGGCACTTTTTGTAGAAAAAATCAGAGTTGGGTATTTTCACCTTCCACATTAACATATTTCACATTTCAAAACCCCTTTGAAATCTATAGAAGCCGTTTGAAAATAAAGCGAACCGAACAAAAAACTGCAGGTTCATTAGATTTTTTCCAATTCTGAAGGCGAAGGATGATTTTAGTATCTTTATTATTTGCTAGCTCTTTTTCATTGATAAGTAAAATTATTGAATACGATAAGTTATTTATTGATAGAACTTTTTTTTTTGTGAAAAATACTTTTAATTCACGCAGTAACTTATCTGGGCGAACTAAAAGGTTTGTCTTTTCTACAGCTGTATAAAGTCCTCCATTAAAAATTTTTTTTGATTCTGGTTATGAAATATTAGGATTGAATAAAATTCTATCATTCGCTTTTATGCTCACTTCGCTACTATAATACATGTTTGGCCAAAGAAGGAGAAAGTAGATACATATTCAAGTATACCATCAGCTCTCGATGCACATCTATAACTAAAGAAAATTTAATCTTGAAAAAACTCAGAGAGATTATCAGAAATATATCAAAAGTTCATCCTTATAAATGTCAGCAATTTTTGATGTCAAAACTCAATTTGAACTTTCTTTAGTATTGCTCAAATAAATGAAGGTTTCTAGGGCCAAATATTACAAAAAACTTTGATAGTGTGAAATATCAACGAAAGCTATATACTCATACATATTAAAGCTTTTCTATTCTATATTGCAGCAAAAAAGTATACACCTCTGTATTCCTATTAGATTATATTTTATTTTTTTTCCTTACATGTTTTTACGTTTAAATTAATAGTTGTTTTCTATCTTGTGAATATGTAGGCGAATTGTTGTTAGCTATACATATATACATTTTTATATCTTGAAATTTTACCATTTTATATTATTATATTGTCTTAATTTATTTGTTTAGCCCTTCACAAGCTTGCTCAGGGGGTCTTTTTTGCGTTTATTTCTACTTCAAATTGTATACTTCAATTACTGTCAAAAATTAAGATATATTTGTAGGAATAAATTTCATTATTGTTAAAGGGAAACCTTCTATAAAGAAGTATTCGATTGACTAGGCCTGCTTACTATGAACTATGAATGAAATAATATGTGTAATAGGTGACTTCTTTCTTTTATGTAAATTCATGATCACTTTATTGAAATGAATGGAAACACTTTTGTCAAATTTCCACTAGTTATTTTATTTTCACGACCGGATTCGGGTTTTATCCCATTATCAATATTGAAAACTAACTAACACGTTTAAAATCTAAAAACGTGGTTAAATAAGAAGTTTCTAGGTAAGCTGGAGGTAAATACACAGATGTGCCAACTATAAAAATTATAGAAACTATCGAGGTTGTTAAACTTATAAATTCAAGAGTGGAGGCCTACATAAATCGAGTTGCTCGTTTAGGGTTATATATTTCAGGTTTTTAATTGATTTATGAATTTCCATGGCTTCCAACAAATTCATTTTCTTCCATTTATTACATGTGTGTAGGATTTTAAGATTATCTTTACTTATCTTGCCTTTTGACTCTTGCAGATGTTCATATATTGTAGATTTTTTATCCAAACAGACATGTTCACGGAGCCTTACGTCGAAATTTCTAATGGTTTGGCCTGTATATACTGCATTCCCCACACTATTCTGTATATACCTCTAGTTTGGGTTTTGCATTGAACATAATTTTGTCTAAATTATTGTTACTCATGAAAGCTGTTGTTACTTTGTATTTAGAAAAGTGATTTTGAATAGTACCTGAGTAATTAAGGCAACTATATAGAAGAACTTTTGTACGTCTTTCTGAAACAGTCAGCTTTAAAAGATCGACGGTTATCATTGGGAGGCCTGCAACGGTACGAACAGTTCAAATTGAAGAAGCTGTTTTAAATGAGAATGAAGTAAATCCTCATAACAGTACTCGGAAAATAGCTGAAGAATTGAATATCACCCATGTCACAGTGTGGCAGATTTTCAGAGCCCAGTAGCTATATCTCTATCACATGCAACGTGTGCAAGCTCTATTGCCCAGAGATTTGCCTGTAAGATTAGCTTTTTCTAGGTAATTGGTTACGTGGTAAAATAAGAAGAAATCCAGGTTTTCTAAGTCGAATATTGTTTACAGCTGAATCTTGTTTTTCTCGCAATTCAATTATTTATTAACTTCCACACAATCACATTTGGGATGAAAAAAATCCACACGCCTTAATAGAAAATAATTTTCAAGAACAGTTTTCTTTAAATATTTGGGTTGGAATTGTCGGTTACCATCTCATTGGTCCTCACTTCCTTCCACCTAGACTTAATGGAGAAAATGAAGAGTACCGAAGGTTTTTAGAATTCGTTTTACCTAGACTTTTAGAAGAAATTCCATTCATGAAAAAATTCCGTATGTGGTACATGCACGATGGTGCTCCACCACACTTTATTGTAGTAGCACGGCAATTTTTGGATGAAAATTACCATAATCGCTGGATTTGGAGAGCAGGCTCACACCCATGGCTACCTCGCTCGCCCGAAATGAGTCCCTCAGATTATTTTCTCTGGGGACACCTTCAAGCGTTGGTATACATAACTCCTATTCAAAGTGAAGAGAATATACGGAATAAAATCATTAATTCATGAGACATAATAAAAAATACGCCAGGTATTTTCAGAAGAGTGCGAAATTCAATGATGCCGTGGCTAGACGGTTGTATTGAAGCCGAAGGAGGCCATTTCCAACACTTAATTCAGTGCAATTCGTTAGTCCAGATGTTAATGTTATTTAATATTTGTTGTTATTGTTACATAATTATCCAATAAATATCCAATACGAAGAAATAATAAAAATTGCACAAAAATCAGTGGCGTACATTTTTAAGTCAAAAATATTCGTTCAAATCCCGCTCAAGACGCCACTGGACTTGATAAATTGAATCACTTTCGGGCTAAATTAGCTCCTTAATGTTATAAATACCATTGCCAAATTACAACAAAATTAGGTATCTTGGGAGCGAAGGATTTGCGGACCCATGTTTATATGAACAATTCGTCTTAAAATTATCTAAAGAATCGTCTGTTAAATTTATGGTACATACTTAATTAACACCCTGTATTTATATGTATACTGTATCTCCGATATTTGGGTATAATTCACTTATAAGCGTTTTATGAGTTTTATCCGATATTATATTTTCTATTGAAGAAACTGGTACCTGATTGTTTACCACAATTCATTTAATTATTTTTAGTTCTTCCTGGAAGTTCTTTTCAGGTGTAGGGTTGCGATAGCTCTGTGTATCATTGAACTAAAGGCGAATAATTTATGTGAGATTGGATGAAGGATCAAAGGGAATTGTACCTCCCCATCCAGCTTACCTACAAACTCCCTATATAACCACGTTTTCAGATTTCAAATGTATTAGTAAGTTTTTATACTCGATAATGGGATGAAACACGAAACCGATAGTAAAAATAAAATAACTAGTGGAAATTAGACAAAAGTGTTTTCATTCATTTCATTAAAAACAAAATATAAATATAAACTCCCTAAACAACACTTTTCAAGAACTGGTGTCCTTTTCGTGACTACTTTACCAAACGATTGGGATCCAACGTAAGTCACTAGTTTCGTATAGGCACCGCTCTCGGAACTTACTAAGGATGCTCGCACTGTGCACATGCATCTCAATGATAAAACATTTTCAAGATAATCTATTTGGCATTGGAAATTGACATTGATTTCTGAAAATTGTATGGGGCTAGTTGAAAATATACATTTAAATAACGTGGTATAATCTATTTTATTATATCAGCAATTTCCAATAAGATATTCGCCACTTAAGAAAGGCGGAAATGCAAGAACATGGTTATTAGATGTATTCATATATCAATTTCAAACTGAGATTTGGATATTATGCACTAGTCTGGATGGGTGGAACATTGTAAACGACTGCATATATCATAAAGACAGATTTCCACCAAACGGACAAAACCACGATAAAACAGCAACTGAGTCGATTTCGACAAAAAAAAAAAACTTGAGTTGTCAAGTTGTGAAACATTGTGAAAACTCTGTGTTGCGGGCGATTGTTTTTGTCAACAACGAAATGTCCCATCGGCAGGTGGAAATATTTGTTTGTGATTTTGTAAATTTATTTATGTATCGTTTATTTAGCACAAGCTAATGCAGTTACAATATTAGTCTTAATCTAGGTTAAAAATTTAAATGTCACAATTAAAATTTAAAATTTAAAATCATGTACATTGAAACATATAAATAAAAACAGCACAATAAATAAAATAAAAAGAAGAAAAAAAAACTGTATTAGCAGGTTCCTATACTAAACACTTTGTAGGTCTAAAAGGTGCACTTTTAATTTTCTTTTAAATATATTTAGAGAGGTAGCATTCTTAATATCCTCCGGTATTTCGTTGAATGCTTGAACTCCTTTAATGAAAACTGTATTATTTGAATTGACATTACTAGTCTGACGTATATGAAAGTTATTGCGACTTCTTGTATTGTATTCATGATATTCAAAGTTATACTTTAATTTGTCACGTAGATATACAGGAACATCACCAGTTTTAATTTTAAAAATAAATATTAATGCTAAATAACGAAAGTAATTTTTTACTGATAACCATTTTAATGTATTCAACATTAATGTTATATGTGTTCTTCTATCACAAGATAATATTACTCTCATTCCTCTATTTTGAAGTTTCTGAAGTCTTCCAATTTCATTTTGGTTTAGTAAGTACAAGATGGTTCCACAATAAGTAAAATGAGGCAAAATCAAGCTATTATACAAAAGTAAAAGCGACCATTGGTTTAAGTGCTTAGATTGCCTACTTAAGTAATTAATTTTGAATGCTATTGTTTTAATAATATATGAAGCATGTTCCTTAAAAAACATTCTATTATCTACAATTACACCCAAATATTTAATTTTTCTTACTAACTCAATTTTATCATTTGATATTTTAATATTGTAATTATATTTTTTGAAGTCATGGTACTGCTTGTCATTTCCTATAATCATGAATTTTGTTTTATTTTTATTAATAGAGTTCGATATGTAAAAACGGTCAACAACAACAAGCAAGTTCACTGTTTTGTATTGGTGTATGACTTCATGTGACATTATTACTTCATTTGAAGTGTTACCCTGTAGCGGAAATACATTTCAATGAACACAGTTCTGCATTCATTCCTAAGTCATCATTTATCAAATTTGCCATAATTTTATTCCTTCCCTAATCTATTCGTCTTCTTCAATGATCTTATACAGTTTTATGTTTTTCTGGCTTATGCTTCTCTCGCCCCAAAAATTCGATTATAAAAAACCGAAGGCCATTATATATGTTTAGGAAGGCATGATGAAAACTGTTCGAATACTGGAAACCAGGGCCGTCGCCATGGGGGGGATGGGGGGAGCCTCCCCCCATTCGACTTGGGAAAAAGTTGGGAAGGGAAGATAGAAAGAAATAATAGTAAAACAATGAATAAAAATTGAAAAAATAAAAATTAGAGAAAACAAAGGGAGAGGTAACAAGGAAAGGGAAAAAACCAAGACAAGGTTGGGATTTCTCAACATGCATAACTTGGTGATCCTATACTTTGAAATTCTGGGTTGTTTGAAAATTTTAAAAAAGTTTAATTTCTCCCAAGTAAGAGAATAGTTGAACAGTCCACAAATTGTGAAGTGACAATTTTACAAAATTCCCAACTTTTCGCTGTTTATTCGACTTGGAAAAGTTGAGAAAATTAGGGCCGTGAAGATTGAAAAAATAATAGTAGAAAACAATAAGCACAATATTATTTAAGTGTTGTTTCCTTTCATTTATATTGAATATTCCTATACATGGTGGATATGGTGGAAGACCAAGGACCTTGGTCCAAAGTAGAATTATTCCTAGTATTATTTTTATAATTACCAAAGTTTATTTTTGTTTGTGCATACCCTTACGGGCATAAGCATTCAGCCAATCTTTGGATAGCTAAGTAAGAAAATTAATATATTATAGTAGTAACTAATCCCACGGCTTTCATTTTTTCGAAAGTTGGGAAATTTTGCTGGCGGGGTTGGGAAAATTTGGATTCCCTCCCCCCCTGGTATTTCTTTTCGCTACGGCCCTGCTGGAAACGACAAAAAACATTTCATAAAACACGCGACTCATACTAGTTTCTGTCTGTTTGGTGGAACTTGAGATTCGAAACTAATAAAACAAGTTTTCGTTTCTGTTTTCGAAAACGAAACTAGTCACAAGCGAGTCTATTTGGTGGAAATCCGCCTAAACATAAAAAATTGAAAAATTCACCAATGTACCACTTAGGAACCTGCAAGAGGTACTGCAACATTTTCCAATTATACATCTGACTCATTGGGGGAATATCATACCTCACAATAAATTATCTTATCACATTTCCCAAAACAAACTACTCATGAAGTGTAGATAACCTGAACGTTACTTATCGCTTCCTAGCAGTAAAAAATGTAATCAGTTTCATTTCAGTTCATTAACGTGAGTCATAATGTATGGAGAAATGTTCTTTTTGTTATTGTTACTTTATAATTCAGAAGAAAAACCTGAAAGGATAGATTGTCCAGAATACTGTGTATGTGATTTGTTTGAGAATTTAAGGAGAGCAACATGTCAATATAAAAAACTGTATTCTATAGAAATCAATGTGCCGTCTCGAGTTCAGATTTTGGATTTATCTCACAATCATATTAGTGAATTGGGTATGAACGTATTTTTGGTGAGTACCAAATGCACCAATTGTCTCTTTCCATTCATAACAAATCTATATCATATTATCCCATTCTTAAATTTGTCATGTCAGTAGAATATGACAATGAATGTTTTTGTCTAGAAAATCATCTAATTTACATAATTCAATACCTTATTTACTCAGAATGCGAATTAGCTTATCCAAGTCAGAAAAAAAGGACAGTTTTCAAAGCACTATGATTTGCAACTAGTTAAAATTTGTTATTCCGTTAACCAGCTGTCGCCCCCTTAGGAACGACAACTCTCAAAAGTCGAAACTTGCGAGCTAAGGACTAACGAGATCCTACCTTTTGAAGTGTGATTCCTGACACGTGTTGGACGATAGGAAGTGAAAATAGATCGTCCGGCCTTGCGGTTCGAACCACCGGTTCGCACAGTGGTCGACTTAATGAGTGGAGCAAAGCACCTACATCAACCCACCAGGCTACCGTCTCTAGCGTGAAACAATTATTTAAATTTAACATAAACATAAATCTAATATGATTCAAAATCTATGAAAAAAACAAGCGCTCGAATGACAAACAAATAGTCATCTTTCGGAGGAATAGTCCAGTCATCATCCGAAAACGATTGTGAATACTAACAATCCAAACTTCGGTACTTGGTTTGAAATCTTTTTTGAAGTGATAACTTCTTATGGGAGGGTGAACCGGTTGATAACGTAACGCATAACGCATATTGGACGATGAAAATCCGAACTTGTAAAATTCACTATGAAATGTCAACCACTTTCAAACAAACCATAAAAAAAGTACTACAATTCATCAAATATATCTACATTTTCTTAATGAAAGGTGAAAAACTGGGAGCCATATTTCCATTAGAGGTTATTATTTTAACGTGAGTTTTATTATTCAGCGATAGTGATTCAATATACGTTGGCCAATTTTGCTAAAAATATATTTTGCTTTGAATGAAGACACTTTTCCATAATTCAGCATACTCACTCATCTATAACTGTCAATATCAAATTGGTTCACTAACAATTATTCTTAAAGAGATTTATGTTCTCCAAACAACCGCTGTCAACTTTTAGAATCTGTACCTACTAGTAGTTTTCAATAATTACCCATTGAGTTGAAAAAAATCTTGTATTTAGAAATATAATCAAAGAATAGATAGTAATGAAATAATTTTTTTCATTATAAAATGATTTTCACCAAGAAATGTTGATCCATGTTTCTCAGAAATGTATATCCAAACACTAGGACTGCAACGCTCTTCTCGACGCGCCTTTCTTCATTCAATGTGGCGTCTTCAGACGCCACGGTTTACTCCTCATCGATAATGTTTATTAAAAACTCAAATAGAGACATAAAAAAATGAACAAATAATTCACGTAATAAAACACGAGGTTCAATTCAGACGATGAATCACTCAATTATTCTTTCAATCAACCCTATATACATAGGAAAATTCACTTATCTTACTTGCTTATTTGCATGATTATTGATTCACAAAAGAGATAGTTTTTCTTTCGTGGCAGTGTATCTCGTTTTATTCACTCCGGAAAATTGTAGATAGGACAGAGCTGATAACTGAAACTCTGTTATATCCCAAATTGAGGTTATATGCATCAATTCCAATTTTTCTGTACGAACAAGATGTAGTTTCACTGAAAACAATTTTATGGAACAAGACTCCAGAGCAGGTACAATTGTTCTATAATACATTCACCAAATGATATGCAGGTTTGACAAATTGATGGATATATCTTTCAAATCCTAGGACAACCACAGTAAGCAACCAGTAGCACCAGTGATTCATCTGAAACTTTTATGGTTGCAAAAAATGCCGCTTGATTCATCACAGCTGATCATCAACTACATTTCCTATTTTTATTTGCATCATTACCAATGTTGGACGAAAACATGATTTCCAAGTCCCTGCGTGTCGTATGCCTAAAATATATACTACAAAATTGGAAACTTTCGATGAAATGTAATGTAAAGATAAAAAAGAGGGCTTACAATTGAATCACGACATCTAACACTTTCAAATAGACATCTTGTTGACGATCATCAATATATGATTTATTATTTGCAAATTCAATGCTAGAGAAACTAATATGAATTACTAACATCTGATGCCAATTGAAATTGAGGTCATCAAAGGCTCTACTGGAATTAAAAATGTATTTTTGGTGTTTTTATTTAAATCACCGTCAATGAATAAAGCAATTGTAAAGGTAAACGCTCTATGAAATCAAGACTAAATCTGAAATAATTTCCAAAAATGCTCTCAATGTGTTCTTCTAATTGTTTTCATTAGCTTTTTCTCTAGTACTATTGATATTAGATATCAATGATTAATTGATGTTCTGAATTCTATAGGTATGGCTTTTATAGCAACCCTTTCACAATTGTTTTCTTTCAAACAGAAAGATAAACATTTGTTAAACAGAAATTAATAATTGAATATTCGAAAATTCCAATGATTTCAGAATTCGGAAAGTCTTTATATACAGGTGTCTTTGTACACATATATATGTCATTGTAAATCTGAAAATGAGCTTGCTATTTAATTTCTTCGCATCTACTATAAATCTTGCCCCTAGTTACTAGTCCCTGGTTGCAACTTTGTCATTTGCTATTGGCTGAAGTTGTGGAAATTTAATTTTTTTGGAAAGAAACGTTTTGGCTTCCAAAGAGAGGACGGAAGCAATCCGTCCTTTCCGATTATGTAAAGAAGTAACTTTAAGACACAAACTGGAAGAAAAAGCCCAATCGAAACAGTTATTTTCATATAAACTTTGAATTGCACGAAAGAAAAATACTTTTGAAACAATTACTTTTATATGAACGCTGAATTATACGAAAAATACATTCGTAATGGAACCAAAGATATCATTCACAGGAATCCTACACAATATAATGAATGAAAGAAGTGAAATTTCACACACATGGAACACTGTCATTCTCACTGCTAAACATCCGATGTTTCGCTGTAAGACACTTGCCTTATCAGCTCTTCAGTAACAAATACGGATAACATTATAAGGAAAAACACTCACTTCGTTCATAAAATTACGACCTTTTCTCACAGAATGACTTGAATCCACCCATGTCCTCGATGACAGTACGTAAATAACATTCATTCGCTTATTTGATTGAATCCCAGCCATAGGAATCTTGTTAAAATTGCATGATCTACATATCTTTGTATAGTGATTTTTGAAATTGATTACTTTCTTCCTTTCTTTAGAAGATTCCCACATTTTTTTTATCAAGATGGAGAAGTAGAAGACCAAAAACTTTCTTTCCCAAAAATTAATTTCTCCTAAAAATATATCATTTCAATTTGGATTTTTGAGTATTTGAAGATATATTGAAAGTAGTTTCGGCTAGATAAAGAATTTCAACTGTATCCATATATGTATATTGATCTGGTTACCAACCGATTTGAAATATATCTGTCTTACATTTTTCGAAATGTATGCATTTTCGAACGGTTAATATGAATACAGTTATAATGCACCGTGGATCTAAACAAGATTGGAATAAGATGGAGACAGCTACAATATTTTTTCCAAAAAAACTTTTTTTTCAGGAATTGAAGCTGTCGGAGTTGAAACTTCTGAATTTATCCAGCAACAAAATCAACCAAATCCATCTATATGGTTTCGAAGGTTTGGATAAATTAAAATCTTTAGATTTATCGTTCAATATAGTTCAATATTTCAATGAGCAATGGTTCATGAGCTTGAAGTCTCTGGAGGAATTATATTTGCGCGGCAACAACTTGCAATCCATCAATTCTGAGCCTAAAATAAATATGAAACATTTGAAGGTGAGTGAATATATTCAAATTGGATTTTTTAAACAGTTGTATATTTCCAGATTCTTGACATTAGTTCAAGTAAAATAGAGAATTTGCAAAGTGGAGTATTCGCATATATTCCAAATTTGGAATTCCTAGATATCTCCAACAATTTCTTGGTACACCTGGATTCTGACGTAATCAGTTCGTTGCCCAAACTGAAGACATTCATAGCTGAAGGCAATTCTTTTTATTGTGAGGAAGCGGCCATTGAGAACCTCAAAAACTATACAATCGCAAACGGTATTACTTACCGAGACTCATGTCGAGTGATTGATACAACAAATGAAAAAATAGAGAAGTTCCAAAGAATGGTTAGTTTAGATAATAGTATACCTGGAAAAAATGAATGGATTTATGACGATGATAGTGATACACAAACAGAAAACAGTATAGTCCAACAATGTCCTGAAGGACGACTTGAAGCTACTGAAGAAGTTATTAAAACGACTTTGATAAAAATAATTACTTTTTATCCATCAGTTATTCTCGTGTCAATTTTTATGTCTGGATTAGTTATAGGTAAGTATCCTGATATCTCTTTATATTTACAAGTGAATTACAATCAACTTCCGCAAAAATTGTATTCATAGATGATCTTATTAGGGGGACCATCTATAGGTTGAGTAACCAATAATTGAATCTAGATTCGTACTCAAACTCTTCCTCTGTTATATTAAGCGGAAAAATTAACAAAAGTATGGGTAAATATTTCACAATTGAATGTTTGTTCAAAATTGCGGGATATTTCAACTTCGTGCTTGGGGTTAGTTGTAACATCTATTGTAAGAAGTAACAATAATGAAAACGAGAATATAATACCTTCGATCCTGTATTTTTTATTTATTAATAGCAAAAATGATTTCTTCCAGTATAATATAATTTTTATCGAAATCAACTTCTCAATCAATCAACATAACAATTGAATCTTCACTACTTTTCTCATTTTGTCACATAAAATATCAACATGGCACTTCAAAATTACAATAAAATACATACAATAATAAACTACTAGTAATTATATCTTTCTGATACCTTAATTGTTACAAAGTATTTCAAACAATAGTCAACCCTTGGATAAGTATTTTTCATTAAGTTCAGTCTTCATTTGAGTTACAGTTGATATGAACGAAAGAATAGTGTCTCCTATTACACATCCAACATTTGCCCACATCTCATAACTATACATTCAACCTAACCGCCTTTTATTTAAATTACTATATGGTTAACTACAAACTTAACGATACCATCCTTCAGATTCAGAATCTAAAAACAAAACTCTTCTCAACTCTTTCTAATACGTCTTTGAATTTCTTCGATTCACCCTGTCCTTTTCTTTTTCCTTTTTCTTTCACTCTTGCTTTACTCTTAACTTTATTACATTAACTACACCTCACGATTTGATATCCACAAACATTATTTGAAATATATATCACGACATGTTTCGCTAACACAGTAGCTTTATCAAAGGTGATTTGAATACTACAAGTTGCTTCTTATACTAATATTTATATACTACAGGTAACCATAATTGAGACTACCTCCAATAAATTACCTAAACCTCTACCTCTTCAATTATGATAACCTGAAGCATATTACCTCACTTCTACATCAATAATAACTCTTTCTCGGTTTTTCTAAGAAAACATGTTCAATAATGGTGATCTATTCAAATCTATTCAAATTTTTAAATTTATTACTGCTTCCAAATAATTCAGTTTCAAACTTTTATTTTCTATGTGTAAAATTTCGAACTCTTCGTTAAAGATATGATTTTCTTCTGAAAGATGATTTGATTATGTTGAACTTGTTTTCTTATTTACATAGCTCATATGATGTTCCTGGATGCGATTCCTAAATGTTCTGCCAGTTTGACCAATATATACTTTAGAACACGTTCCACACTTCAATTTATATACTCCTGATTTCTCAAATTTGGATATTTCATCTTTATTATTTTCAACTAACTTTCCCAACGTATTACTTTTTCTATATGCAATTTTATTATCTTGTTTCCTCAAAAATCGTGAGGTGTGGTTTATGAAATTACTAGGGGTCTTCATTAAGTAACGGCCGAATCAATCAGAAACAAAAATCTTAACTTTATCATTTTTTCTGTATTTTCTTCATCTCTTTTTCGTAGTCCATTCGTAAAACTTACTTTTTAGGGGTATCAATCAAAACACTATATTTCCTCTTGTGTCTGCTAACTGTTTTTATTTTGGTAAAGGCGTTTTTGGTAAAGGTTTAAATTTTGATGGCGAAAAATTTCTTGTACATCTGAATAACTCGGAGTTGACCTATATGGGGGTGGGTTGTAATATGTTACAACAAGCCCCAATATTTTGTTGCAACTAACCCCATAGTGTGATTCTTGAAATTCATTGGGTAATATAACTTTTCAATTATTCAAGTAAGTTTAAGAGCTGTCACCCAACATCAGATATAGATACATTTGAATGTGAATGAAAACACAAGAATTCCAAAGTAATGAAACGCGCACATATCCACTGACTGCGCCGTCTGGTGGGATAATGATTGTGACGACATGCGGCGTTTTCTGGCACTCATGTATTCAAAACGTATTCGTCTGTGATTCAAATACATTCATTCTTGCGTTGAAACGACATGACTGGAAACGTATTCATCATGATTCAAAACTAGCGTGAGGTTGGTTTTGAAACGAAATTTGACATTACCTTACGTCAGTTGTCAGTTTGTGCTTTATTTTGATCACAATTTTGATCGTTATAGTTTATAAAGTACTAATAACTTTCCATCAAATAAGCTGTAAGGATGTACAAAATAAAGCTAATCGAAATTAGAGACGCTTGAAAAGTTTGTATCTATTATGGAATTTGACATCTGACATAAATTGAATCATTCCATTCTGGCGAATCTTATTATTATTGACGTTTTTAAATACACGCTCGAATAAGATTAAACGCCAGAAAACACGTATGATGTAGCGGGATATAAACGTAATATTCATTCATGGAAATACGTTGAAAACGTTTGTTCTCGAAGAAAATATTTTGTTACTTCTTACCCCTGCTACAAGCCCCTTGTTTCCCTACTTAAATTTTATACCAAACATCCTTTTCATAAAAAAAAAATACTTTAGCTCTCTTTTCAACTTTCTCAAATTGAATAGTTCATTGCAAGAATATATATGGACTGTACAAAAGTTATAAATTATTTTCCAACTGAAATTTACTTTAGCGGTGTTACCAGTCTAACACCTGTATATGAAATAAATGGGTAACATTTTTGAGGGATTTTTCAAATCATTTTTTGAGTTATTAATTATACCTGAATGATGCAAAAACTGCAATAATTAATGATTCTCAATGAATTTCACTAGTTCAGTTTTGTAATGTTATCTTGATTGAAATACGAACTACTATTTGAAATATTAATTTTAATATCTGAAATATTATTCAGGTTAGGTATAGAAAACTCCCAAATGGAATGAAAGATAATTGAATTATATATTGTTCAGATCAAAAAAATACAATACATATATACAAATATATTTGAAATAACAAAGTTATTTCTGTCTGAAATTATAAAAGAGTAACAATGATTTTTTAACATTCTGTATAATGATGAGAAACAGTTTTTATCTAAATTAATAATTTAAAACCTCTTTCATGTTTGGTCAAAATTCGAAGGGATGATTTCTATACATTTCGATGTTATTTAGTTACCAATTATACCCAACATTTTCATAAAAAAATCAATAACTCGAGAACGGTTGAAGTTAGCTACATAGTACCTCATATGATATCAGTAGTTGTTTACAGCTGATTCTCGGCCTCCCCCCACCACTATGACGTATTAATTGCTTTTTTTATTGGTTGTTGTTTGGTGAAGTTTTTTTGTTGTGCAGTGAAGTCAAGGCGTTGTGACCTTGAAGTGTCTGGTGCATGGATCGTTCAGATTTTTTTTTCATATGAGATTTTGTGTGTTTATGTGTGTGTGTGTGTGTGTAGGAGAATGCACGGTACAGGGTTTCATCATGTGCTTGTTTGTCTATGTACAAACATACGTCTGCATACTTCGAAGATCCTCCAAGTAATAAATGCTCCATCGGTGTGAGGGTACCAACTTAGTAGTGGAGTGACGTCACAGCAATAACCGTTCAACGGCTAGAGAGCGACATGTTCACTCCACGACGTGTGGCAGAGTAATGCGTATTCATCGGTCTGCCCTCACCTCTCCCGAAGCGATGAAGGTTCGCTCTAGCCCCGCTATCGATGGTGACACAACGGCAGCCGAGGACCGTTTGCCTAGCGTCTACCCTCTCCGAGACCGCAACGACCACTGCTTGCTCGTATATCGACATCTGTTATCGCATTCAGTTGGGAGGTAATCTTGGCGCATGTAGTTGAGAAGTGGGGTTGGCTATGACGTCTTGACGGGTCCTATCAGAGTGTATTTAAGAAGCGTACGAGTGTTGGCTATGTCAGTTTACATCAAGTGAGTTAGTGAGAACTATTATATAAAATGTATTCCTGTGACTGTGGTAAATCTTTCACTCGTAGTGATAATCTTCGTCGGCATCAGCTCCAGAGTTGCCAAGGAGGGCCTGCAGTGAAACGGGTGAGAGTGGATAATGCAACACCTATGTATACGTGCAATTGTTGTAATGTGACAATTCCTATGAGCCAAGTGAATTCTCACCGAAGAACCATGAGTCATAAAAATAATGCATGTGTTCAATTGTCTGACGGTGTTCAAATTATAACGAATGCATTCAATTGCCGCATTGCTACATACAGGGTGGAGAGTTCGATTGTAACCAGTGACTACATGTCATTTTTCAATAAGATTAGGCAGAAGGTCATTGAATTACTGGAATCAGCCATCAGGATCCATAAAAGCATCAAGGTGAATATGGAAGTTTTTGGGAATTATATTCTTCAGACTGATGATTCGAGGGACACGAAGTCATTTAATTCCCAAAATAAAATAGTGGACCAATCTTCAGATTTGAATGCTGTTTTTGATGGATTCCGTGATGTAATTGTGGCTCAAACGACTGAGTTCCAGGATCGTGACTCAGGTATTTATTTTTTAAAAATTTCAATAAGATTGAATAGTAATATTTTTTTTTATAATTCAGGTTGGACTTGTGAAAAAATATTGTTTCTCGAGGTCAACATTAATAAATACAGTCCACTGGAAGGACGTTCATATGTGAAGCTGCCTCAATGTATTCAATGGAAGAAAGCTGTTGTGAATGTTCGTAATGAAGATCAATATTGTTTTGCTTGGGCTATAACATCAGCATTATATCCTGCAGATAGTCGAGTGTCCGAACTTACGTCATATCCACATTTTTCCACTGTTTTAGATGTCACAGGTATGGATTTTCCGGTTAAAGTTAATAATAAGAGTATCGAAATATTCGAAGATAGGAATGATATTTCAATTAATGTTTACGGTTTAGAGAGTACATTTGAGAAGGGTAAAATGAAGTATGAAGTGATTGGTCCATTGCGATACTCACAGAGAAGACTCCGGAGACATGTCAATTTGTTGTTTATAACTGATGACTCCGGTAATGGTCACTATTGTTGGATCAAAGATCTTTCAAGATTAGTTTCTAATCAACTATCAGCTCATAGACAGAAAAAATATTTTTGTGACGGATGTTTGATATATTTTTCTGATGAGAGATTGCTTTTACGTCATAATATGTATGATTGTAATCACATTAGTACCACAACACCAACTACTAATTTAAAGATCAATAAATATGGTAGAATGGTTGCGGAAAATAAACTAATGTTTGAAAACTTTGAGAGGCAAATGAGGGTGCCATTTGTAGTGTATGCTGATTTTGAATCAGTGCTTAAACCGATTCATGTGAATGAGCCAAATCCTGGAAGTTCATACACGATTAAAACATTCAAACATGCCCCATATTCATTTGCTTATTTGATAAAGTGTTCATATAATGATGATTTGACAAAATTTGTTACATATAGGGGTGTAGATGCAGCTCAGAAATTTGTGAGTAGCATTGAAGATGATTTGAAAGAGATACATGAAAATCATCTCAGAAACCCTAAACCAATGGATACACAAACTGTCGAAGAAGAAGAACAGTTTGTTGCAGCCAGAACTTGTGGTATATGTAATAAAGCATTTACTGATGGTGACGTCAAAGTAAGAGATCATTGTCATGTCACAGGAAAGAAAAGATCACATGCCGCTCACTCGAAATGTAATTTAGATTTCAAAATACCAAACTTCATACCTATCATTTTTCATAATTTAAGTGGTTATGATTGTCATTTATTCATAAAAGAATTGTATAGGAATAAAGAGAAAGTTGATGTTATCCCGCAAACTAAAGAGAAATATATATCTTTCACGAAGCATCTCTTTACACACAGCTATACCGATAAAGATGGTGTGGTTAGGAAGAATTATCTCAAAATGAGATTTATCGATAGTTATAAATTTATGACTAATTCGTTGGAGAAGTTGGGTGCAAACTTGACCTCCGATCAATGTTTGGAGATGCACAAACATTTCCCACAAATTGAGAAATTCAATTTGATGAGACAGAAAGGTGTATTTCCATATAGTTTTGTTGATGACATTGACAAATTGAATTATCCATTACTTCCGACAAAAAATCAGTTTTATGACACACTCAATTGTGAACATATATCGGAAACTGATTATGATAGGGCTAGAAATGTTTGGAATTTATTCGAGTGTCAGAATTTGGGGGAATACTCTGATTTGTATTTGAAGTCGGATGTATTGCTACTATGTGATATTTTTGAAAATTTCCGCACCACAAGTTTAGAGATATATAACTTAGATCCGGCACAATATTACACTGCACCTGGATTATCATGGGATGCCATGTTGAAGTTCACTAATGTTGAATTGGAATTACTAACTGACATTGATATGATTCACTTTTTTCAAAAAGGTATACGAGGTGGAATTAGTCAATGTAGCGAGAGGAAACATATAGCAAATAATAGATTTTTACCCAATTATAATCCCAATGAACCTTCCACATTCATTACATATTTAGATGCAACAAATCTATACGGTCACAGTATGTCACAACCTCTACCAACAAGTGAATTTACATGGTTGACACCAAATGAAATTCTTAATCTTGATGTGATGGATGTGAGTACTGATAGTCCGTATGGGTATGTATTTGAAGTGGACATTCATTATCCACAAGAGTTGCATGATAAACATTCTGACCTTCCATTTTTAGTCGAAAAAATAATACCACCTCGTACACAATCGAAAATTCCCAAATTAATTCCAAATTTGAATGATAAAAGAAAATATATTGTTCATTATAGGAATCTACAGCAAGCTGTCAAAAATGGATTGATTGTAATGAATACACATAGAGTATTGAAATTCAAACAATCATGCTGGATGAAACCCTATATAGATCTTAATACTGAAATGCGTAATAGGTCTAACAACAAATCTGTTAAAGATTTCTATAAACTAATGAATAATGCGGTGTATGGAAAGACAATGGAGAATGTAGATAATCGAATTGATGTTAGACTCGTTACACATTGGGAAAATATAAAGAAAAATATAGGTGCCAGCACTCTCATAGCCAAACCAAATTTCAAAAATTGTTCAATTTTCACTGATAATTTCGTTGCCATTCAATTGGGTAGAGTGAAGGTTCATTACGATAAACCATTATATTTGGGATTTTCCATATTAGAATTATCTAAAACAGTCATGTATGACTTTTTCTATGGATGCATCAAACAACACTTTGATGAAAATGTCTCTTTACTTTACACAGATACCGACTCGCTCATTCTTAAAGTAAACACAGAAAATTTTTATGAATTCATAAAAACTAACATAAGTAGATTTGATACATCCAATTACAGTATAGTTAACCAATTCAATATTCCAGTAACAAGTTCAGTCTTGGGTAACTTCAAAGATGAATTTCCAAATGATCCAATCATGAGTTTTTATGGTACAGGTGCTAAAGCATATTATGTGAAATCTGTTGATGGTGAATTTAAGAAAGCCAAAGGGGTTAAACGATCTGTAATAAAGAATGAATTGACATGCGAAGATTATCAAAAAATCGTCGAACAAGGTGGTATGATATTCAGAAAGATGAATTCATTTAGAAGCGTGTTACATGATATGTATACTGAATTGAAAAATAAAGTTGCATTATCATATCACGACGATAAACGATTTATCATTCCGAATACTACCCACACTCTTCCTTGGGGTCATAATGATATTGAATTTTATGAAAACGATCCAAATGAGAACATTCGTTGGATAAGTAATATTATTCAACAATCACAATCTCAGGAGACTCCATTGGATCAATTGATTAATTTATTATCTGCCGAGATCAATGATTGAAATATCATTCAATATCTTCAAAACCGGAAAATTCAATATTGATATTTATGTAGCCATTTATAATTAATAATATATGACAGAAGTAATGTGATATTAATGTATTATGTATGTATGTATATGTATTACTGTAATGAATATAAAATGATTAAAATTTTATTTGTATTATTTCTATTTCCCTAATCAATTACTGCAATATATAGTATAATGTAAATGACAGAAATATCAGTTTGAAGAGAATCATCGTAGAGTGCACAATGTCTAAAACAATCGATAAGTTTGGTAGAAAAAGAAAATGGGGTGGTAATGTCATTCGAGGTCCTCCTGGGAATGGTTTTAAATTAACAAAAGATGGTCATTATGACATGCAAAGGAAAATATTGAAAAATACAAGTGAACCAATTGACAAGAGTGATTGTGTAACTGTATCATATCTTGAGGGGGAAATTAATGGAGCAAAGGAAGTTATACTTCTAGCCCTACAAGCTGCAATACAATCCACAATAGGCAATATTGCTCGGGACGCCCGGCAAGCATTTGACGATAAAATTGCAGAGGCTCGGATAACTTTCACTCGTAAATTTGACAAACTTACAAGTGATGTAGACATAAAAATGTCTGACATAACAGCGTCTACAAATAAAAAATTTGATGCTATGTCAAACATAACAGGGACTACAATGAAAAAGTATGATGTACTGGAACAGAGAGTTGAAGTATTGGAGAAAAACCATAAAGAAGTTTTGGAGAGAAACTATAAAGTCAAGCCATCATCATCAGGTGGACTGGGATATCCAGGACTGAACATTAATCCAAATCATAGAATAATACAACCAAAACCAAAACCAACTGATGATGTATTAATGGAACCAACATGGTGAATGTATTCCCTCGTTAGGTTAGGTTAATAGTTACGTTAGGTTAGCTGCATAGTTACGTTAGGTTAGGTGTTAGGTTAGTATTCCCTCGTTAGGTTAGGTTAACAGTTACGTTAGGTTAGCTGCATACTTACGTTAGGTTAATAGGCGATCGCGAAGCGATCGCTTCGCGATCATGAAGCGATCGCTCAGCAGGCCGCTTCGCGGCCTGGGGCGCTCAACATCCACCACTTGCATCCGGGGCGCGTTTTTTGCCCCTTCTCGAAGCCCCGCCCCCTTTCCGAAGCCCCGCCCCTCCCCTCCCCGAAGCCCCGCCCCCCCCGACTCCCAACATTTGCGCATGTACACCCCTACCCTCAACGCGCATGTGCGCTCCCACCATTTTCCCACCACTCACGCATCGAAGTCGATACCCTCCGGAGAGCACTCCACAACATTCAGTTCGAGAAGTCATCTCATCGAGAGCAGTCCACTCCACTTCAAGGCAGTAGCTTCCGACGACTAACTTGACATTTGAGTAAGTAAATTAAGAATGTTATTTTTTTTATATCAACTAACTTTGTATTATTTCTTCTTTTTCAGAATGGCAACCAATACACAGGAGGTGAATAATGCTGTGGCGTCTATTCTGCCGGTGTCCGCTGACCAGGAGGAGGCAGCATCTTCGAGAGCGGTGACGGGTGACCAGGCAACCACTTCGCGTTCGCGAGTTAGGTGTAGATCTTCTAGCCCTGACTTATTCGAGGAGGAGGAGGAAGTCAGGGCTGTGAAGAAGGTTTGCCAACGACCTGCAGCAAGGGTTGGTCCTATTTCAAAGTACCGAGCTACTTGCAATAGGACTAATCCTTATGCAGGTAGTTTTTCGACCTCTCGTAAGAGGGCCTCCACACCAGCAGCAGCACCAGCAGCAGTGGAAACTCCGAGGATTCCTTCCCCGGAGTTGGTGATATTGTCCCCGTTGGTGGTGCGACTACCACCGCTGCCAGCGACACCGGCGGATCCTGAGGTGTTGGTGCCACAAGTGCGACAGCCTATCGGAGAGGTGAGTGAAAAGATGAATACTTTTCTACAGAGATGCAAAGAAATAGAACATGCTGCCCGATCTAGTGAGGCCGCGTTGACTAACATGAACCGCCTAAAGGGTGAAAAGGTTAAGCGACGTAGGGAATTAGAGAAAGAAATGGCCGAACTAGATCGTGACATTGCATCTCTGGAGGAAAGGTGTGAAGCGGCAACCTCTTCGATAGAGCTACACAAAAGGTTATGGACAGCTATGGACCCTTTTTTGTAGATTAAGTATAAATATAAGATTAGTTTTAGGTTAGTTAGGAATATTTAATTATGGTAGTTTTAAGTTTATATTTGTTAAGTTTATATTGAATAAAGGAAAAGGAAGTGAAATAAAGGGTGTACACTGTTTTTTGGTTTGGTACACATTGAACAATGCGATGGTTGGAGCATTTTTCTTCACTTCCTCTTATTATTATTATTATTTTTTTATTTCAATTCCAAGTTCTTCTAGACAAATACCTCACATCAATTTTTGTGTTCTCTAATCACTTGTAAATAATTCCATGTGAAGAAAATTTAAAAAATAAAAAAATAGACATGTTTCATAGTGAAATCGACAAGTATATTTCATTTGTATTTTATCCATTCAAGTATCTCTTTCATTGAATATGTCTTATGTCACTTTGCAATTTACCCCTACTCATTGAATATGTCTTATGTCTCACTGCAATTTACCCCTACTCAATGTCCCACTCCTCTCCCACTCCCTCTCGAAAGTATAAAAGTAGAAATCATCTGATGAAACATTCAGTTGATCAGCTAGCATCGAGATGGAACCCGATTCAACCTCCGAACCCTATAGCTGCCCGGATCAGGGGTACAACTTCAATTACTGGGATAACAGCCAGGTACAGGTAGTCTCTTCCACCACGGAACCCCACAGTCCGCCATATGAATACCAGGATCACGACATCAGGATGCAAGTTCAACATGTCACTGGCAGTGACGAAGGACACTTGGACGATTCGGAATATCCAGATCCTGACGGATGGTGGGACCCTGCTTATGATGACATTGTCCCAATGAGCAGCGACGACGACGATGATGACGACGACGACTCTGGCGATGATGCTGATGACGAGCTTGACGTTAGACGTCCTCCACCATCCCCTATCCTCATCGAGGATAGTCCTCCGCCATCCCCAATCCTGATCGATGATGATGTCCTCAATTCCGATGATGACATATAATCATCTACTCGTCCATCATTTCCTTTCCTTTCCTTCCACGGAGTACACACTTTTTGGTTGGTGTACACGAGGCACTGCGAGGCTGGGGCAGTGTCTTCCTCCCTTCCTCTCCCTTCCTCCCCCTCTTATTAGTTTTTTTTTTCCATAATAATCACTAAGAATTTCTCCTAATAATCGCTCAGAGTTTCATTCTTGATGTTTTCGAATCTCAAACACTGTTCTACATTTCACCCCCTCCATTTCATTTCTTCCAATATAAATATAGCAACAATCCCAGTTCTATATCATTCTTCCACAATGTCGAGTACAGGACCCATCCAAGTACATGAAATAGATTCAACGTCTGATCATTTGAGTACAACCTTCGCTCAATTTCTGCAGCGAATCTATGATCTTCCTGATGATTTCGCAGAACGAGTGGAACAAGGTATTCAGGACGACATAGATGCTGTTGACGATAATAATGCGGATGATGTGATTAGTATATCATCTGATTCAGATAATTATGACGACGACGACATCATGAGTATATCATCTGATTCAGATGACTACTATGAGGATGATATCATTAGTATATCATCTGATTCAGATGACGATACCATAATTATTGTTTCTGATGATGAGGAGCGTTAGTCCATATCATTGCATGGATTAATAAAAAATAACAGCCCTTTTCAGGGCTACAATTAAAGACTGAAACAATAAAAAAATAGCTCTTTTCAGAGCTACCATTATACTTTCAAACAGAAACAGATTCATACCATTGTTAACATTATGTTAACATTATAATCTCAAACGAAATATATGTATGTGAAAGTATTCATCATTATATGCATATGAATGATTGACAAATGCCAACTTCAACTTTCATTTAAAGTAGTACTCATCATATGCATAGATATTCAATGACTATCAAATTCCAAATTTCGACTTTTCAGTCAAAGTAGTAATTTATTTGTCATATAATGTATAGATATTCAAAGACTAACAAATAGTAATTTATTTGTCATATAATGTATAGATATTCAAAGACTAACAAATTTCCAACTTAGACTTTTATTAGTCAAAGTATTCATTTGTCACATAATCTATGAATACTAATACAACTAACTACTGTTTGTGTGAATAATGTAGCCCTGAAAAGGGCTGTTGTTTTTTTTTTGACCAGTAGGTCCACGGTTATTGTGCCACAGGTTGGACATTATTACATATAATACATGTAGATACTCGGGTGAAGTTTGTTAGTGGCCTCTCGCAAGCTTCACACCAATTCTGTCCCATTTCCATAATTGAGACAGTGTTGTGGGTGTTGACATGGGCATACCACCCTCCATTATTGTTTCTATGCGAATAAAACCGAAAGCAGCACCAACATAGTTTTTTGTTCTCTCCATCTATTGTGCTGATCAATACGTATGCATCCAATGCACAATACAAATCCAAGGGATCTTCCAGTGTCTCACTGACATTGAGTGTTCGCATACCGATCCTCATAGCACCATCACCTTCAGTTGTGTCAGCTTCTATCCCTTCATCATCTCCTTCTTCATCCATGACCCTCTCAAACTCCATCACGTCATCATCTTCGTCGCTTTGGTTGGCCTCGTTTTCAACTTCGTCTATCTCATCTTCATCGACTCCAACATCTTCTGCTTCAACTATTACTTCCTCTAGCGGAACATTGACATCCTCATCATCTGATTCGTCTATCCAATTGTTTTCATCAACAGCAGCTATTCTATTTAATGCAGCATTTATTTTTGCAGAATTCATCTTGTTGTTGTTTGCTCACAGTTGTAGAGAGTGAATGAATGAACTCTAGGTTTGCAAGTCAACTTATATAGGAGGTGATGCGACTCCCACTTGACTCGTTTAGAGTGGAATAGTAGGAGAAGTTATCCCACTATACTTCCACATGATGTTGATTTGTATAAATAGAGATCGTAGGTATAGGAGAGAGCATTCAGAGTTTCTGTAAGTCATCTCTTAATATTTCTAATCGAATTAGTAAAATGCCGTTTCCAAAAGAGTGGAATGAAAAACCAAAAGTGTGTGTCTACCCAATGATGATTGCAGGGGCTATTGTGTGCTACTTTTGTCAAATAAGTAGACCTAAGGATTCAATCAATCCATGTACTGGTATGTGTAGTGATTGCGTGTTGCGGATTCAACTATCGCCTCCTTCTCATCCACCGAAGCGAACAAAATCGGATTATCGTCAACAACAGTTACAGTGTCTGAAGTGTTCCGAACCTATAATATTTAACAATATAGGTATCTGTAGAAATATTTGTGGTACCTGTGCTGCCGTTCCAACTCCACTGCAACGTTGTTTGCGTTGTGATACATATTCCATGAATTGTTGGAATCATGTATGCAATGCATGTAGAAGTACTTGGGATCTGTGTGAGAAGGTTGGTCAACTCTACCCCAATAGGAGAATCCATTTTTTTCAATGTTGGTGTTTGACGCACGAGCAACAACTATTGAGGAATAGAGTCAAAGAACGTTCCACATCCACAGAGACATATTAACATTTTTCATTTTTTATTATCGTTATTGTCCTCTATTATTAATAAATATATATATTTTGAATTTATTTGTATTATTTTCTAACATTTAAAAATACATGCATGCAACACAAAGTTTTCCTCTTAAATGACAAAGATTGTTACATGCGTGAATAGTTTAGTGAGAGAGCGCATGTGCCAGTTGATGAAAGAGCGCATGCGCTAGTTTATTTTCTTCTATAAATGGTGAGGTCTCAGTAACATCATCACCTTTCCTATCCACATTCTATTGCTATCACATATCATTCCTCAGACCTTAATAATCATGAGCTCTATGCCGCTATTGATTGCTGAAGATGGTTCACCACTTGTTGATATCGATCAGACTGATTTTGAAAATATTCCAGTATTACATTTATCGAGTCAAGATTCGATAAATGATTTTGATATTAACGACTTCGTTAACTTTGCAGATGTGCCAGAACCAAATGAGCAAATTATTATTGAAAATCCGATCGTTTCGCAATTATCATCACTCAAACACTCTTCATCTACCCTTCCTCTTGGTGTTGATAAGAAATCTAGAACAATCAAGAGGAAGGTTACTAAGGCATCTTCATCGATTGTCACTGACTTTAAAGAAAAGAAAGAATCCAAAAGTGTTGTGCGACAGAAAAAACCCGCAACGAAAAGTGACAGATCGAAGAGGAAGCCAAAAGGTACTCCTAAAGAAATGAAGAGTGATTTGAAAGCTGAACCGCTATCTTCTTTCAGCCCCCTCCATCGGTTTGGGGAAATGAAAAGGAAAGCAAAATGCCGTCTTGTAAAGGCACAGATGACTATTGCTGAACTTGAAAAGAGTGAGCGAGCTATTAATGCTAATAATGAAACTCTTGAAGCATTAGATGCCAAGATTGCATTAGCGAAGGTTGAATTGACTAGAATGTCTAAAGATGCTGATGAACTCCGTTCAAAAATTGGTAAAGATAAGCAATTCCATCAACGTTCGAGAATGCAAGCTCAGGCTGAGCTTGAGGAGTCGACTAAGCTTTATGAGACAGCATTATCAGTGAGAGATAATTGGCAAAAAGAGTTGGATACTGCATTTCAAAGTGACGGCGATTAGTTTTGGGAATGATAATGTGTTTTCAATATCGTGAGTTGAAAAATATAAGCGGGAATGGAGTATACAATTAATTTGGTTTGGTATATACAGAACATTGCGAATGGCTGGGGCAATGTTTACCGCTGCAATATTTTTCAGTTCACATACTTATAATTGAAATGAAAACAATAATGAACTTTAATATTACTTTATTCATAAAAGTCACTATTATATACATTTAAACCATATTTGATTCATCAATCCAAGAATTTTGTTCGCTAGGAAGGCCTAACCACTTTACATATACTTTATTTTTTCTTCTCTTCAACACCTTCTCAATCAGATATACGTCAGGATTCTCGGTTCGTAATAACTCTTCTTCGTAAAAACATCCTCTAATCGGCTGTTCATTCATATCTTCAAGATTATAAGTCGTTGGGATGGTTTTATTAATTTTAACAATCTTGAATAGCTCCGTGGTAAAATTCGCAGTGTAAGACTTTTCAAAAATATGTTTGTATTTACTTATACGTACAATGTCATTTAATTGGAATTTGGGTTTACTTTGTCTTCCTCCAATTCCATTGATACCCTTGAATTTTAATTTTGTTGTTGAATCAACATTGATGGGTGCCATACCTATTGTACGATGAACTTTATTATTATATCTACTAGTTATAATTGGAAGAATATCAAGCCATTTGTGGTGACCTCTCATCGAAAATTCCTTGTAGAGCCATGCCTTTATTGTACGAATCACTCTTTCTGCTATAGCTGCCTTCTTTGTGCTAAATGTTGAATAATGATTGATATTATATTCTCGCATGAGAGATGAGAAGCTTTTATTGAAAAATTCTTTCCCTTGATCGCTTTGTATGTGTTTGGGGGAGTATTTGGCTTCTTTCAGTACATGTTTCATTGCATTAGTTACTGTACTACCTGTTTTATCTTTAACTGCTACAGTCCACAGATATTTGGAGTAACAATCTATCACTACAAGTATATATCGGTATCCTTCATTACTTTTTGCATAAGGTTGCAGTTCAGCTAAATCTATTTGCCATAGATCTGCAAAACCTTCGATGGTGGTTATTCTTCTACGAAAATTACGTCTTGCAGGTTTATGTAATTCATTAACAACTTGTCGTTTGACATCACTTATTTCATTAGTCATTCTATTTCAATATGATTAAAGAGAAAAGGTGATAATGTTACTGCATTGAATGATGATGTGACAGTGATCATTACATGTGAATATGTTAATATATTATACCTTCTTCACGTAATTCTTCAATTATTGAAATTATTTCATTATCATGTCCGGTATGTCCGGCTGACTTTGAAGCTACCAATAGTCGTAGGCGAGCAACTAACTCTTTCGGTGAATTCCAGTACACATAATTCACAGGTTTAGAATTATATATTTTCTCCATTTTCACTCGTTTGAGTGCTCCACCAATTTTACTTCTACTTCTTATTGGATATTGTCGTGAGTCTAATAGAGGTTTGATAACTTCACGAAATTTTTTAGAATTTGTATTTTTAAAACCATTCTTCAGATGATATTGTTTATATGGAGCATTCGTTATTTTCAATATTTTGGAATATACTTGACGAGTTTCTTCATTATCAACATCTTGTGGATTCTTCAAAAAAATCATATCATACAATTCTGGACTACCTGCGCATTCATATTTTTTCACTTTATTAGCATCCCAAAATTAAATGTTTCCATCTTTGAAATTTACCACTAGACTTCCCATTTTCAGCTTTTGTGTAATTGGATCCATACGTACGCCAAATGTTCCATCATATGCTGGATTTCTAGATTTTATATTATTCAAATGTTTCATCAAATCATCTTCACCACTTTCATTCATAACAGGTGAGATGTCAGGATCCGAGGAATCGATGTGGGACGATGATGGTGTTTCGAATAGAGTTGTTCTCATATCGTCTTGAAGTGTGCTCGTGTCACTATTCACAGATGATACACTACCAAAAGATTGTTTTCTTCCTATTGGAGTACTCATGGGATAATTTGAAGTAGATTGAACAGTTCCATGATTTGGTGATAACACTGGTGATTTAGAAGTAGCGTTTGATGATAAAACATTCAATGGTTTCATTATGGGCTCATACAATCTTTCAAGTGTCGTACGATTTTCAATATTATCATTCTTGATAGAGTTGAATTTCTGCCTGACAGCTTCTGTTGTCTCTACTAGTTGACGTTTCAAATTTATTTCATTGTTTTTATTTTCAGGATCTTTTTTTGTATTCATAATGCCCTTTTTTTGAATTAAAGCTTAATTCGTTGGTGAAGTGACCACTACAATATTCAGTGATCGAATAAGTTCCAAAAACAAGATCATGGGTATATAAAACTATCGAATCCTTTGCGATATCTACCTTCATCTATTTTTCTATCCTTATCAATGACTAGAAATCCATATTGGTCCTCCCAGCATTAAACACACATCAATTGGAATTGTTTGAATGTTACATCGGGTGAAACATGATCTGAATAAATGTGATGTAAATTCGTCTCATCTTGTTTGAACATTATAATGAAATTGGTATTGTCACGCACTAACTGTTTGGGTACCCGTGAATATGTCTGTGCTAGATAAAAACAATCAACATCCTTATGACGTCCCATACAGAAATATGATCTAATAATATCTTGCTTTTCACATATCACATCATCGAAAATGAAAACAGAATTAGGCTTAGCGTCGGAGGGTTCCACTATTTCTGCATTATTGCTGAATGTATAAAAACCTAATCCTTTTATAGGTTCCAAAACACTTCGCAAGTACTGATATTTAGGTTGATTGAGTGATTTCGAATAGAGATACACATTTCTAAATCTCAGTCCTTGTGGATGTGTTAATAGTGATATCATTGCATTCGTCTTTCCACAATTTGAAGGTCCTATAATGAGTCCTCGAACTGATGATGGAAGTAGTGGACCATGTCTGAATACCCTTTGTCCATTCAATCCACAACCAAATTTCTCATCTAGATTATCTACAGCAAACTTTTCTTTCTGTTTTACAATGCGCATCGTGCCGTGGTTGGAGACTATATAAATGTTATTAGCTTATTCATTTCAATGTGTACCATCAAACGATACGGACGTATTGAAAGTGATCGTAAAATTAAAAGAGGTTGTGGTTTTGTTAATGATTCAATAAACAAACTTCCTTTCGAATTACATCTACCCGGAGGTTATCAATACTGTGGACCGGGTACAAAATTGAAACAACGTTTAGCTCGTAACGACCCTGGAATCAATAAATTAGATATTGAATGCAAAAAACACGATATTCAATATTCTAAGCATCCATCCGATCTTGCAGCAAGACATTTAGCCGACAAAGAACTTGAATACAGCGCTTGGGATAGGGTTAAATCGAAGGACGCGAGTATTGGGGAAAGAGCAGCTGCATTACTTGTCACCAACATTATGAAAGCGAAAAGACATATGGGCATGGGTTGTAGTACCAATAAGAAAAAATGTAAGAGGAAACAAACGAAGAAAAATAAAATTAAAAAAGTTGCATTTGGTGCTGGGATAGTCCATAAAGTGCGAAATGTATTGAAGAAAGCTGGTGGGAATCAATTTGTGACGAATAATAGCAAAAAAGCTATCACTGTGGCATTGCAGGCGGCACGTAAATACCTTAAAGCTGCCGGTGGAAAGAAGAAAATCCGCACACCACGCATAATTCCTGTTCCCAAGATCGGTGGACTTTTACCATTGATACCAATTTTTGCTGGACTATCCGCACTAGGAAGTTTGGCGGGAGCCGCTGCTGGTATTACCAAGGCCGTGAATTTGGCAAAAGCCAGCAGAGCGGCTTTAATGGAAGCCAATCGTCACAATAAAACCATGGAGGCTGTAGCATTAGGCAAACGCGGAAGTGGAATATATCTCAAACCATACCGTAAAGGTTTAGGACTATATTTAAAACCATACAAAGCCACAAACAAAACAAAAAACTAATTGAACCCCTACCTCAGAGGCCTCTTACTGATCTCGATCTCAGTTATTATGCACAAAAAATGAAAATTCCACATTTTCGTGGTGTTTTTATGCGTGATAGATTACCATCTTCAGGTCCAAAACAAAACGAGACAGCTATTGTTAATTTAGATGGAATAAGTGGACCAGGAACACATTGGGTGGCATATGAAAAATGTGGGAAAGAAGTCACATATTTCGATAGTTTTGGAGATCTACCCCCACCATTGGAATTGACTCGATTCTTTCGAAAATGTTCGAATGTAAAAATCAAATATAACTATGATCGACAACAGAAATTGAATACAGTTCTCTGTGGTCACTTGTGCTTGCAGTTTCTCTCTAAATAATTTTCCAAATAAAAATGGATTCAACACCAAAACTGGATCGGGAGGCTATCAAGGGAATGGGGTTTTCACTTAGAATGTTTTCAAAATATGGTACCTTGAAAAAAATGGATAAAGTGATGCTTGCAAATATGCCTAAGGAAGTGATACTTGCATGTGTTGCACATGAGATTGCATATGTTTGGGAAAAGTTGCCTAAGCATCTGCAAGATGACATCGATATAATGAAACATAGATATTGTTATGAGCACCACCACCACGATCAAAATTCAGAATCGGATGTTAATGACGGTCCTATACCTCGGAAATCTATGTGTTGTATTTGTAATATAGAGGATGTGAATATTGGTATCAATAAAAATGATACTTATTACAATACAACACCTTCCAAAAAGTGTAAATTGTCTCAAATGTGCTGTTGCTGTGTACAATAATAAATTGAAATGTGTTTCAAAATATTCATCAGTCATGTCACGAAAGTTCGAGCTACAAGCTGTCGGGACAAGTGTCTTGAGTGCGGATTTTTTTCCACCAATTGAATTGGATAGGAACAGTCGTTATGGATTAGGACTTTTGGGATTCTATGGGTGCAATACAATCAATAATATAACTGAAGCTAATAACTTAGTTAGTTTTAGAATCAGTAATGACAACTCATCGATACCCCAAAAGTTGACAATTGAAATTCCATGTGGTGCTTATGAAATAGAAGAGATCAATGCCGTCATACAGAAACATATCATGTTCAGATTGTTTCATGATAAAAAACCAAATGATGTCGTTGCAGATGATATTTTCTATCTACACGCCAATAATAATACATTCAAATGTGAAATGCGATCCAAATATGAAATTGATCTGACACATCCAAATTCAATAGCAGAAATGATGGGGTTCGCTCATGAAATATTTCCACCAAATCAGATACATGAATCATCATTACCAATAAACATTACAACTGTGAGACTTATCCGCTTAGATTGCAATATAATATCTGGTTCATATATAAATGGTGAAGAATCCCACATTCTTTTCTCATTCGATATTGATGTTGAACCTGGCTACAATCTCACTAAAGAACCACACAGTATTATATATATGCCTGTCAGTCCAGAAGGTCGTCAATTGATTCACAACATTACAGTGCGTATTTTGGATGAAAAAAATAACCTTATCGATTTTGGAAGTGAAGAAGAGATTTTCATTATTTTGGAATTGAAGAAAATCGAATAACTGTTGTTATGGGTTTCATTTATAATAGACAAAATCGCATTGAACAATCCCAAACGAGTTGCACTATCAAAAAGAAAGGTGTGCATAAAAAGAAGCTCATTCCACAAGTGTATGCTAAACAGTTAGCACATAACGCTCTGTCTGTGAGTGATCTTAAATTTTTGAAATCGATTGGATTGAAAGTGAGAAAATAACAATGGTGCTCGAAACAAACAATGAAAAGTTGAATATATTCAATGAACCAGTGCTCGATCATTCTCTCATAAGTTTACATGAGCACACATATAAGCCCTATGGATTACCGCTATTCAGGAATTCGGATGAAATCAGAATTGCAATCAATAATCAAGATGTTATACTAGATATTGCCGAGAGCTTCATTTACATAGAAGGTAAATTCACCCCCAAAGATGTAGCGAAAACATGCTATCTCTCGAATAATGCAATTGCATTTCTCTTTGACGAAATTCGTTATGAAATGGGTGGTGAACAAGTGGCTGTTGTTAGAAAACCTGGGATAACATCTACAATGAAAACCATGATATCATTTGGACAATCTCATGCTAACACATTATTGACATCTGGTTGGGGACTTTCACAATTGAAGCAAGATATCTTGGATACAAACAGTCATGTTTTTAGTGGAAAACTACCACTGAAATATTTGATGGGTTTTGCTGAAGATTACAACAAAAGTATCTTGAATGCCAAACAGGAATTGATTTTGATTATCGCTCGATCATTCAAAAACTCATATATAGGTGAGGTTGATGCTGATTTGGAAATAAATAAAATCGAATGGAAAATAAGGCATATTGTACCAGATGATAAACACAAGCTCAAACTTTTGAGTAGAATAAACAAAAGCGGTCTGAATGCCAAAATCAAGTTGGCGTATCGTATGTGGGACCTCTATGAACTACCATCATTACGTGGGACTTCTTCAGACATATGGGCCATCAAAACAACTAACGCATTGGAAACTCCTCGTTTTGTCATCATCGCATTCCAAAGTACTACCACATCTGAAGATAGAACACAAGATATTACAAAATTCACAACTGCTGATATCAATAGTATTCGAGTATACTTGAATTCTGAAGTTTATCCATATGAGCGTTGGAATTTGAATTTCGATAAAAAACTTGATGCTCCTGCTTATTATGCTTTTGAGAGTTTCCAGCGAAGTTATTATGATAAAGATATGAGTGAACCTCTGATGGACATTGGACAATTTAGAGAGAATCCACTATTCGTCATCGATTGTTCCCATCAACCGAATGCAACAAAATCATCAACTATTGATATAAAGATTGAGTTTGAGACGAGGAAGACCAAGTTTCCAGACAACACTAAAGTATATGCATTAATTTTGCATGATACAGTTTTAACATACAATGCATTGGATGGTTCAGTTCATAGCAGATATTGACACTTTTTTTTTCACTCTATCATGTACTGTTTTATGATCTTTTTTTTTTTTTATTTGTAACTGACTTATATCATGTATTGTATTTTATATCATATTTATTGTTTTGTAATCATTTTCTATTGTATTTCATCAGATTTAAATAAATAAAACATGAAAATAATACAAAGTTTTTTATTTGACATTATTTATGATTTACAGGAACATACAGACTATCTAAAATAACTTCTTCCTCATAATCATCATTTTCGCGACCATCTTCAATTTCCTCTCGATTTTCATCATTCAATTCAAAGTGATGAATAATCCATTCCGGCAAGTATGGTTGGAGGCTATACAGGAATCTTCTTAGGTTCAGTTCAATCATAACCTCACAAAGTTGCCACAATTCCAATTCATTATCCAAAAATTTGTTGCAAACTTCTGCACCACTCCAATAGTTCTCAGCATCACGAAGGCATAATTCGATTTGTTTTTCATCATAGCATACACTCATATCATAAACGCTTGCATGTTCGGCTCCATCACCCAACACCTTCAATTTAGACGACAAATGTTGAACCGATGATTTGAGATCTACAATATCGACCCAATCTTGACTTGCGTACTTCATCCACATCTTTAAATGGTGGAACTGAAATCGAATAAAAAAAACAATAAGCAACCTCCAATTTTTCAGTGATATAATACTCACATTCCCATTTTACTTGTAGTTACAAAGTGAGTGTATTCAACTAAGTTAGTAATGTTTATATTTCCATATAATTATCATCTAATATATGAATATTAATAAAACAATAAGAAATTCATTATAATTACTATTATTATTCAATCATATTGAATTTGACTAGAGTTATCGTTTTCACACCAAAAAAACTTTGTAAGCTATGACCTAAAGAAATTCACTATAAATTATTACTATTATTCAATCATATTGAATTTGACTAGAGATCGCGTTTTCATGCCAGCAAAACTTTGTTGGCTCTGTCCTAAATACATCATCGTATATTTACCACCTGATGAGTTGATACAAGATATATCGTCATCACTGAATTGCAACGAAATACGTTTTGGTAGCCATGTTTTAAATAATTTATCATTGCTCACATCTTGCAAAGTTAATAAAATTGATTTACCAAATCGTGTAGAATAAGTTGACATATTTTTAATTATGTACACTTCATCAATTGGCAATGATGATAAGGCCTTTTGCTCTAGTATTTCAACCTCCTGTACAATCAAATTATTAATTTTATTCAAGTCTACTTTTGAAACGGACATGATGAAAATATATATGAAAATATAAACAATTTCCAACAGACAAATACACTCACCGTCTTCCTTCTATTACGAACTGAATAACACTCTACCAATTGCTAACTGCTGCAGATATATTCGTCTACTGATTTCATAGTGTGCCAGGCATTTCTTTTATATTAAACAGTGTGAGTCACCCCCACCATAAAACCGTGAAAGATTCACATTGCTAGTTGCTATCCACTAGAGATGCCTGACGTCACAGCCAAGCCCATCTCCCAACTTGATGCGATAACAGTTGCCGGTACGAGCAAGCAATGGTCGTTGCGGTCTCGGAGAGGGTAGACGCTAGGCAAACGGTCCTCGGCTGCCGTTGTGTCACCATCGATAGCGGGGCTAGAGCGAACCTTCATCGCTTCGGGAGAGGTGAGGGCAGACCGATGAATACGCATTACTCTGCCACACGTCGTAGAGTGAACATGTCGCTCTCTAGCCGTTGAACGGTTATTGCTGTGACGTCACTCCACTACTAACTTGGTGCCCTAACACCGATGGAGCATTTATTACTTGGAGGATCTTCGAAGTATGCAGACGTATGTTTGTACATAGACAAACAAGCACATGATGAAACCCTGTACCGTGCATTCTCCTACACACACACACACACATAAACACACAAAATCTCATATGAAAAAAAAATCTGAACGATCCATGCACCAGACACTTCAAGGTCACAACGCCTTGACTTCACTGCACAACAAAAAAACTTCACCAAACAACAACCAATAAAAAAAGCAATTAATACGTCATAGTGGTGGGGGGAGGCCGAGAATCAGCTGTAAACAACTACTGATATCAATTAATTTTTTCCTGACCTATTCAAAAGTATAACGAAATATAGGCTGTTCCATTCCAAAAAACACAACTTCGATATGTCACACTTTTTTGAGCCACTTGGTAGACTCCAAAATAATTTTCTAGAGAAATTCTTGAAAATATCAATGGATTGGTTTACAAGGACCTTCTCGTATGGGGTGCCCCACCCTGTATATGTGTAGAATGTGGTGCCACGGAATAAGAAGACCCTAAAGCATTACATGACACTACTATTTTGAATGCTTTTGAATGTTTGGAAATTGTTAAATGAACAGGATGAAACCTGGGCAAAATCCAGGGCTAGTTTATTTGAACCAGGTTAACGTATTACTAAACATATTCATTCTGGACATTCACACTATCCCAAAAACTAAAACATTTTTGAATTATGGGAAAAATAAATGTATTTCTCAAGACTCTTTTTCAGGGTGAACATATTTTTCAATAGGGATGACTTCATAATTAATTAGTGCATTTTTTCAATATCTATAACTTTGTATTTTGCGTAAAACTTGGGCACATTTTTCCCTACAAACTCGTTGAAAAATTTATTTTCTTATTCGCTTCGTTTTTCATAAACACAATATATCTGTCTATACTGATTTATGAAAAATGCAATTGAATTTGTAAAAATTCTAATCCACCATATTGGCATTTGTACTGGGTACCAATTTGTTATATGCCGTAAATCTCTGTCAGTACAAACAGCAACATTCCGAATATATTTCTCCCACTCACGCTGAAAATCTCACTACTGTAGCAAGTGTTTATGATCATTAAATATTATTGCATATTAAATAAAAAAAATGTAATCCATTTCAGGTACAGTTTTTGGATGCTCTTGTCACTGTGAGCGAAAAAAGGTATATTCTTCTGATGAACACGGAAGGTATCTAACACCAAAAAATCATGCATTCAGACCCAGAGCAAGAAGCGCCGGTAATAAAAATATGGATGGAGGAGATAGAAATTTTTTGTTGATGCACGAGATGAGGTTGTCTGATTCCACACCCGTTCTTTCACGAAAATCCATAATTTGAATGAGTTTATAATTTTGTTTACCTATACGAAATATATACAAATACACACAAACATCCAGTAGACAACATAAGTACTGCTTTTACAGTTGAATGAATCTCTTAGAAATAACTGGTAAAAATGACAACCAGATTTGTGCTTGGTGCTTGTTCTCGTATATTCGTATATGCTGATGACAAGAAGTTATTGAAAGTTTTATCTGAACCTTTGGAGTAGAAAAACAAAATCAATTAAAGAAACCTCTCGAAGACTGTAACACTCTTCTCAAAAAGCATTTCGCTAAGCAAACAAAGAGTTACAGTTTTGGTGAGTGGTAGAATTGTTTTTGTTAGAGAAGTAAATGATCAAAAAGCATGTATAAAGTACAGTTAACCTTACCCAAAGATGAAGACTAATGATCAAGTTGCAATCATATACATTATGAATAAATAAGGATCACAATGCTTTTTGAAATTTGATATGAAAAAAAATGAAAATTAGGATAAATTCCAATTCCAAAATTACTTTTCATTCTGAGAATGAAATGTGTTTGCAACAGAAATGACATTTTTGAGATCACAATAAAATTAAATATTTATTACTTCTGAGTAGTTTTATTTCATCACCGGGGGTATACCGGGTTCATTTTGTCATTTTCTCAAACAATTACTGAAATTCCGTAGAAGTCGGTACTGAATTTTCAGAAATATTATTGCATCAGAACGAAAACATTGTTGCCAGGTTGTGATTTTATATATTTTATCATATAATTATATTAGTATAATTAGTATTATTTCCGTACGCCACAGCAAGAGACAAATCAAGACAAAATGGTCACCGTCATTTCTGAAAACTTAGTGCGGACTCTTCTCGAGTTATACGGGGAAAAACAAAAAATGCTGTTTTTGTTTTTTTTTCAAATGGAATTGTTATTTCGGAGAATATCAAAAAATTAAAAAAAATGTTAAAGTATTCGAAGTATACTATGACGATGTAACAATATACATTCGACAAAATGTTTCGTGTCAACATGACCACCATCAATTTTTTCTTTAAATATGGACCTGTCTTTTTTATTACAGATATTGATACAGCGATGAATTCACAATCCGAGGGTATATTACATTTGATATTTTTATAGCGTTTCATTTGAATTAACTACCATCATCAGTGACAACAATTTTGAATTACAGTCCTGTCGTTACTTCTTTTGTGAATTGTTTTAATTTCTTCAAAATATAATTCAGACAACCCAATAAATTCAACAGGTTGGTACCCTAACACAATGAAAATTCATACTTTATCGTTTTAGAAATTTTTGTATTATCGTAATCCTTCTTTCAAAGCTTCTTTCTCTCTAATCAACTATAATTCGTAATACTTTTATAATTCTCTTCCTGGAAGCCAGGAAAATATCAGTTTTTGGCCAAAATTCGATTGTTGTATACTTTGGTATGATCAAATAGCATCTCAATTCATTTACCATCTTAAATGCGTAGGCTTTGCATAGTTTCTATGACAGAAAAAATTAATGCGTTGTTGATATCTGTTGAGAACTGTCAGAAGTTTATGAACATATCAAAGATGTATTCAAATGATGAAAGGACTGATTTTAGTTATGCAAAATCAAATGGAAATCCTCTTTTCACAAGGAATATTTATGTCGGATTCCGTTGTATTCCGAACATACAAATGTTTAGACGATTAGAAAGAAATTTGAGGGACTATGGTGCATTTGACAGGAAGAAAAGAAAATGTGTGGTTACTGGAAGTGTGAGGAATCAAATAAATGTTATGGCAAATATCACCACATAAAAATATACACACCTTTTTTTTAAATTAGGATTGGCCAGTTACAAAAATCATACTAATCAAGATTGTTCTTTACGAGAAATTGCCCATGAATTGGGGATTTCTGCGAAATCCACCAGAACTATTTTGAAAAAGAACAAATATTAATACTACAGGATACGCAAAGTTCATCACCCCAATGATAAAAATTACGGAAGGAGAGTACAAAGGTTGGTTCAACAGATATATCCATTATAAGTGAAATAATACAAATGAACATTTACATAGGGAAACCAATTACCAAAAAAGGATTGGAATATATGTTTGATTGGGAATTGTAGGAAAAAACATCCTAAGCCCTTTTTTCTACGATGATCATTTGAATAGTGAAATGTATCTTCATTTTCAATTCAATGAATTCGATGGCTACTTATAAGAATTGCCACTGAATATCCGCCATGAAATACAATATTTCAACAGGACGGCGCTCCTCTCCATAATGCAGTAATAGTAAGGTAACATTCAGATGCACTATTTCCAAGAAAATGGATTGGAAACAATGGACCAATTAACTGGCCAGCTCGATCTCCAGATCTTACTCCTTTACATTTTTTTGTCTGGGGATACATAAAGGATAAAGTTTTTTCAACATCAAGTACAGATATCGATCATCTCAAACAAAAATTAATAGTTGGAAGTATTAGTAATACACCTATTATGCTAGAAAATTGCCACAGAAATTGTATGGACCGACAACTCATGTGCATTCACCACAAAGAGGTCATCAAATCGAGAATGTAATATAGATTGCCATGTTGCTTTGATTTTCTGTATTGGTTTCATTTTTCCCAAAAGTTCATGATAAAATATATTGTATTTCTGATTGGTTGTTGTCACTGACAATGGTAGTTATTTCAAATGAAACGTTATAAAAATATCAAATGTGATATACCCTTGGATTTTCAATTTATCGGTTTATCAATATCTGTAATAAAAAAGACAGGTCCGTATTTAAAAAAAGTTGATGGTGGCCATGTTGACACGAAACGTTTTATCGAATATACATCGTCATAGTACACTTGGAATACAATAAAAGTTTTCTTTTCCATTTTTTGATATTCTGCGAAATAACAATACCATTCGAAAAAAACGAAAAACAGGATTTTTGGTTTTCCCCGTATAATTCGAGAAGGGCAAGAGTCCCCGTGAATTTTCTCCGACAAATGTATTGTTTCTGATGACAGTTACGTTTTTTCCCATTCAATCGTCTTCGTATCTGTTACGGTTTAGAATATAGCAATATTACCACATGACAAAAGAAAAGGCCTGTATATTTTTGTGTTTATAATTATAACGATGAGAAGTTAAGATTTTGTGCTGGTTGAAAACAATTCACAATTTGCGAAACCTCAAACATTAAAAAAATGTACTGACTTGACAGTTGCTTCTCTAGAATATTACCAATTAGAACTGAATCTTGAAAAACGAATAGGTGTGATTGTGAAATGAAACTCTTCACCAACGGTTCTTAAACAGATGTAATTTCTAAAATTTCAGTATAAAAGTATTGAAATGAAATGTAATCTCATCAACCAAGAGAAAATACCAAATCAATCATCTTTCTATTAATAGGTAGATAATGTAAGCAGTAACTTGTTGCAGGTACCTATAATCAATACTATATGTGAAAGAAATATCGAATGAATTTCTATACAATTAGCAGTGTACTGTAATTTAAATGAAAATGTTCCCGATTAATAATATTTCCGATTATATCATTATGTTCGATCCTTTCAGGGTTTTGCATCTTTCACAATCTGAAAATAAATCAACAGAACGACTGTCAACTGACTTTAAAATCATTTTACTTCTTGGTTTACGATTTCAAGTATCTTAATGATTGGAATTTTGCAGCCCTGACATTTTTTAACAGAAATATGTTGAAAACTTCATGGCCTTTTTGATTATTTAAGAGAGAAGGTTTACTCCACTTCCTCCCCAAGCAAATTCATTATTTTCAACGACACATTTCAACATTTACTTCAATTGTTAATCTAAACTTCACTGATTACTATCGTAGCTACTAATTCGCCGGAGATACTGAACTTATTTCAAATTATTTCATGATGACTTTGTGTGTATTTTGTGATCACGACACAGAGAACAAAAATGTTAATCGTCAATAGTAGATACTAGTCAATATTTTTTTTTATTTCAAGTATTTCGATGTATCCGATTCAATTGCCAATATTAAGGTGTTTGAACTGAATTGAGAGGTACATATTTTTGGAAAATTTCTATGGCTGGAAAACAAATAAGCATATGAATGTCTATAGGTAATGTCATCCTAATATGAATAGATTCAACTCTCTTATTGATTTATCTCATAATATTAAACAGAAAGATGCTGATGGGGTAATGAGACAAGTATATAATTCCAAAATTCCGTAGTTCGCCATTAAGGATAATGATATTTCATGTGAGCGAAATTTTATTCCGTAATTCTTTCATATATGATACTGTGTAGCGTTCCTATGAATGATATCTGATTCAATTCCATAACGAATGTTTGGAGTACAAAATAAAAATGTGAAGAAGTGATTTCGTATAATTCAATATTAATTTGTTTTGGTAGAGCTTTTTTCAGTATGTATCGAAAAGTAAGTTCTATGCGTGATCTACAAATTTTTATGAAGAGATTATTTTGAATTCAATGTCATTGAATGTTTATGCTTGAAGAAGCTATTGTATAGCGAAACACGTGTCGCGGTTTTTGTAAAACCTTTATAGCCATACCCATACCCATACAATAAACTGTATTGATTTGTTTTTTTTTGATTCAATTGCTTTCTTTCTTCTCTCATGAGTTTCCTATATTTTTTCAAAGAGATAGAGGAGTAGAAAACTAAAACCTCCCTTTCCCACATATAATATTCTCGATAAATAATATGATGATATTCTAACTTGCGGATTCTTCATATTTCACAGATTGTTAACTTTATTTCAATTAATTTTCATTATAATACACGTTTTATCTGTGTACATTTCACAACCAACATGACACTTTCATTAGAGTTCCTTGAGAACAAACATTGAACACATCAAAAGCTTGTACGAGTAGTCTCGCCGACAATCGTGACCCAGGTAAATTAACTATCTCATTGATTTCGGAATTGTAGCATGAAAACTATAACGGAAGAATATTGTTGGAAAAAGAATTCCTTTCTTAACTTCTTACAGTAACGACAATGATTCTTAGCACTCCACACAGATTTGTGTGGTATTCAGTAGAGGGTGAGTCCCTTGGCGTGATTATTAGTCCGTTATAACAGAATTCCATTACGGAAGTTGTGAATAATAAATTACGGGTCCGTTGGCCGTGAGGGTATAGGGAGGTTGGCAACCATGTCGGTCCGGTGGCGGTGCGGACACAAGGCTGCAGAAACTCCTCCGGTTAAATTCCTCACTCCGGCCTTTTGATTAACGATTCCAACTCTCCAGATCTCCTCTCGCCTACCCCTTTCCGTTTATTGTCTCTGTTCTCGTTTGGAATGGCCACGGGCTCGTCTTCTGACGGAATTGATTTCGAAATCTGCAAAGTTTTCGTGTTACAGGGTGTTTCCGCATTGGTTGCTAACTTGTAGTTCAGCAAAGGGACTCTCCTCATACATAAATCGTAATGTATAATATATAGTTGTTACTGATAATATCTTATTGAATGCCTTTTCAGATTTTTGCCGAATCGTCGTACTGTGATGAGGAATAGAAAATTCATATGAATATTGCAAGATATTCGACAGTTATCAATAATATCGATCCTTGTGTACAGTTGATTCAACAAAGAGTGGACATTTTAACGGCTGGAGATAACTGCCCATTCTGTTTTCTGAATTTCATGAATGTGTTAAGGAAACGAACACAGTAATCTGGTTGCTCTCAAAGCAGGAGGTGGCATATCTTAATGAGGATCTAGAAGTGATTTTGAATTGGGGTGAAAGTAACCAGGTTCAATTCAATGCCACAAAAACCAAGTCGTCGGTTTTCTCTAAGAAGATATATATCTCCAAGATAAATATAATAATGTCAGGTCAAACAATTCCGCTTTCTACTTCAATAAGTTTGTTAGGGCCTTAAATGGACACCAATATATCTTGGCACAATCATGTCGCTGAAATTGCAAAGACTGCTTCTCAAAATCTTGGAACACTGTTCCGAACCAGAAAACTGTACACACCTCAGCAACCTTTGATACTTTATGAAGGTCAGATCAGACCTTCTTTGGAGTATTGTTCTCATGTATAGAGCTCTATCTCCAAACATACCTTGAAGTTGCTGGATTCCATTCAGAAGACGCAAACATCACGTGCAATCTTGATAGCCTGGAACATCGAAGAAGGGTTGGAGATTTGTCTCTCTTCTATAGATACTTTCACGGGAAGTGTTCAAGTGATTTGGTACATTTGATTTCACCAAGAGCGGTATACATCAGAAATACGCGATGGACTGTTGCTGCTCATCGTTTTGAGGTAGACCTCGAAGTTCACTGTTTAAGAACTCTTTCATCTGGGGAACTGCGTTTAAGTGAAATGAATTTCCTAGGAATGTTTTTACAAATGGATTCAATCTCCAAAGATTCAAATCCAATGTAAATCGCTACTTTCGCTCTGAGAGCGCCTTAAGAATTTTCCTGTAGTGCTTCTGTTTTGTCCTTGAAAAAGGAACTACAGAATTATTTGCGTCTCCAAATTAATTCTGTTGGTGTTGGTCATGACTTTTTTCCTATTGGTTGAATTGAATAACGAGAGCAATCGAATGCAGGTAAAAATATTCTATTAACTTTGGTACTCCTATTTAGTCTTGAATAGTAACTGGTGAGTACTCACAATCCTCTTCGTAATTTCAATGTAGACCGATCTACACTTACAAGGGATGCAGTGAACCTCCGGTGTTATTAAAGGTTTTCTAGGGTCCTCAATTGACGTTAGAATCTCCTTTGATCAGGTGGTTAACATTCTTTATAAATAGCAAGTTCTTCCATTGACAGATCTCTTAGGAGTTGCCTATTTTCTATACTCTTTTTGTGATAATATCCTCAATTGACGTTAGAATCTCCTTCGATAAGGTGGTTAACATTCTTTATAAATAGCAAGTTCTTCCATTGACAGGTCTCTCAGGAGTTGCCTATTTTCTATGCTCTTTTTGTGATAATATCCGATCAGGTAGGTTCACCATTGATTTTCTATCATACTGGGTCAAATATTTCTCTCTGTTTCTTACAGGCTAGTGTACTTCTTTATATGTATACCGTTTAGTGACGGCTGATTTTATGGTATCAGACCGGCAAATTTGTGAACACACTGTGTGATAGAGCGCAGGATGGGCTCAAATTAATAGAAACATGGTGTAAGGAATATTCACTGTCAATCGATCCCACGAAGACTGAGATGGTCCTTTTCACCAGGAAGAGACGTTTATCGGGCTTAAAACCTCCCGAAATATTCAAAAGTGAACTAAACTTTTCTGAAGAGGTGAATTACCTTGGTACAACCCTCGACAGGAAGCTAACATGGAACTGTCACCTACAGAGTGAAGCAAAAATATCATATGTGGCTTATGAGCAATGTCGGACGACAATGATAAGACCTATGTTAATGACGTACGGAGCCATTGCATGGGGACCGAAAGTTCTACAAACAATGGCCATTCAAAAATTATATCAAATACAGCGATTGACTTGTTTAAACATCAAAGGATCCATAAGAACAACACCAACCGCGGCAATGGAAATAATTACTAGTCTGACATCTATGGATCTGTAATGAATATTATGAATATTACTGGAATTTTTTCCCAACACCAAATCGTTATTTTTAACACGTTCAAGAGGAAGATGATCACTGGGTGATCGAAACACGTGTCGAGGTGTTGAAAATAACGATATTGTGTTGGGAAAAAACTCCAGTAATATTTATTACTACACCAAAGGTTCCAAACAGTACATCATAAGTATGGATCTGTACGTTAAGGAGGTTGCGTTAATGGCAATGTAACAACTGCATACGGCTTGTGTGAACCTTGAAGTAGGGATGGATCAATTGGGGTTGAGCCTCTGGTGAGAAGCGCTTACTGCGCAAAGTTTGCTACAGGCAGCCAATGATGCAACTGAACCCAGGTTTGTGTTTAATGAACCCTACAAAATACAAATGAAACAGAACACAGAGTCAGATACTATGAATGCAATACGCATATATAAAAACAGCCCAAAAACCAAAGAAGGCTCTGGATGTGGAGTGTACTCCAGATCACTAAGCCAAAGGATTCCGTGATTACGTGGGGAATGGGAAAAAATACCAGCGTGGTTCAAACAGAACTGGCCGGTATCTCAATCGCCACAAACAAAATAACCAGGAAATAAATTTCTGGCAGAAACATAACAATGTAGACATAACAATAGTAGACAAGCCCTATTAGCCTTGAACAGACAACGTGTTACCTCAGGGCTAGTACTAGAGTGCCACCAAGCCAAAGCCTTGGTAGATAATAACATTATCCTGAGGTGGATTGAAGAGCACGACAGGAGTAAAGGTGATCGCATTGCTGACTCTTTAGCCAAGGAAGCGGCTATGGACTAATAATTTTAGAACCCAGTGGTACCTACGGCCTGATGACTTCGACAATTGCGGAACTAGCCAAACGTTACACCCATGCTCAATCCCTAAAGAGAAGGGATGGAATCAAAGGATGCAATCTTGCTAGGATCACCCTGGACGGCCCTGGGATGCTGGCGCCGAAGAAATATCTAGCGATGACCAGGAAAAATCTACGCTTAACAGTAGGATTTCTGACTGGCCACTGTCACCTAAGAAAACACCTCCATAATATGGGGCTAGTGGACACACCTCTATGCATGTGAACAAGAAGATAAAACTGTCAGGTATGTCCTATGCGTGTGTCCGGAGTTATTGTCAATAAGAGAGTGTGTCCTATGCGAGGGTGTAGCGAAACCAAGCAATGTGACCCGAGAAATAGAAAGCCAAAGCAACAATCAACGGAAAAGTGTTTCTGCCCTGTGTAGAAATTATTTCTGGCCGAACTGGGATAGTTCTGGAGGAATACAACGTAAAATCGGTATTTAGGTCAACGAAAATCATCAGAGAGAGCCTAAGATCAGCCATGTAGCTGTGGATCAGTCTATATTGGAACCATGAAGATAAGTGTGGCTACTCTTATGAAGAGAAAAGAATCTGCCGTCTGGATCATACTAACAAATCAGCGGTAGCGGAACAGTCACTTAGAGAAGGTATCGTATTATTACGTTTAATGAAACCCAAGTCCTTGATACAATTCAGAGTTACTTCATAGGAAGGCGATAGAGATACAGAAACACAGACATAAAATCAACCGAAAGAAAGAGGGAATCAACATTACTGGACGTTTCCTCCGTATTGCTTTTCTCAAGCAGCGCATAACTTCAAGATAACATACCGTATTGACCGTAAGATCATGTGTCAAGAAATCCTGATGCACTATGAAAAAAACAGTGAGCAAAATCTCAACATTTGATTGAACTTGGCGTAATTTTTTAGCCTTGGCTATCCTAGACTTTTCCATCTGGACGATTGGATTTTGGTTTCTATGTCATAACCATATACTCATAATTCGTCACTGGGTTGCCGTTGACGTCTTTCAACAACTCTTTGCGATGCTCATGCGAAGGTTTTTTTGGTCAAAATTTAGCATTTTTGGAACTAACTTCACTGTCACACGCTTCATGCATTGGCATGAGCCAATCGATATGCTAACATCCTCAGCATTTTCTATAATAGTGATTCTACGGTTGTTGTGCTGGGGTGTCCAGGGCGAGCGCCGTCATTCACATCTTCTCGACCTTCTGTGAGAAGCTTTACCACTTGTGATAATTTTTCTGACTCAGAGTGCAATCATCGTATGCCACTGTCAATATTTCAAGTGTTTTTGAGCACTCAATGTTTTTGATAGCAGAAAATCGCCGGTTTTTTATTCCGTTTTAATCCAGCTACACGGTTCTTCCCCAGGATTCAGTTGAAGTAAACATCGAAAAGAGTTTGAAATATTTGGGGCAATATGTAAAGTAAGAAATGCGCAAACGTCTGTTTATGGAACTTCACAGCATAGAAACACAACAAAAGAGATGGTATGTGTCATTTTGGCCACTGAACAAAATTCTAAAACCAAAAAATTTTCAGTTTTTTTCCGAAATACATTAGTCCTTTCAGCCATATCAAAGAGAAAAAAATTGATTCGAATATTAGCTCTTTCAATCTCTATAAAGTTGAAACTTCGCAAATAATTGGAAACGGGGCATTTGCATATCTAATTCATTAATAGAAGGTTAATATACGTAAATATCGATATTTGTTTTTTGTTCCATAGCAAATTTTATTAACGGACCAGCACCAAAAAAGTTTTGTGCTGAGTGAAAATTAGTTGTAAGTGAAGGCGAATCCGCCATTAATGGGATCGAAAGAAAACTCAATTCATGAACAAAAAGACGAACAACGATTCCGTTTCAAAGTAAAGCTTCAACATCAACCGCCGAAGAATAATTTTAAAAATAGAACTTTTTTCTTGGATGGGGAATAGATGGCTACCATCTATATGACTCCTTTGATCGTTCCACAATGATCTGGGATGTTCCCGAACGTTTCAGACCATTCGTGATCATTCCAAAATGTTCAGGAATGTTCTGAAATGTTTCTAAACGCTTCTGAATACTGTCGAATGATCTGGAATGTTCAAATATTTCTAGAGAGCAATCCTTTCAGATATTAACGAAAACATTTTTCATGGATAAAGCATGGAGGGCTATCACATCTTCCTTGATCACTTCCTGATGATCTGGGAGTTGTCAAATATTACAGATTATACCTTAACATTTCACCACATTCCAACATATTCCAGGATATTCTAGAAAGTGCAATGCGCTCGAACACTCTCAAATATTCTGTACCAAACCTTCCATCTCTGATATCTCCAAAAGCACACCTTTCAGATAGTAGAAACATTTTTTGGTACTAGAAGTCCCATTTGACCACAGCCTACTAGCCCGGATTTTCCTCTCCATAGTTAGTTTAGTTTTTCGGAATTTCAAAAGTAATGAAAGAGCCGTGAGTTTTTGAATAAAAAAATTTGTTTTAAATCTGTTTTTCCGTTAATCAGAAATATCGAAATATCAGAAATATCCGTTAATATGAAATATCGATTTGATTCATCTGATTTTTCAATAAATTTCAGCACCTTGTTTGATTATTGTTTTCGAAAAGACACAGTATAACAATAAACTTAGTTTTTTGGTGATGCGGTTCAATCAATACGGAGACTTAGTTTTTTGGTGATGCGGTTCAATCAATACGGTGACTTCAATTACCAATTCTTGAATAATAACTTTCGGTCGTTTCACTATTCCAGAGATCCATTTATTATAGAACCTACACTTACCCTTTATGAACAATCAAACAGCCAACTACCAACGCACCGATATATATTTCGTCTGAGGCTGTGAGACGTTGAAACTACATGGCGAATATGCCCGGGTCTCTTGAAAGCAGAAACAAAGCCTGAAATTCACTGAATTCACTGCGAATAGCTGTTTGAACTGGACGCTTCATCAGCGTAGCTATCACAATTACCCCTAGGAATGTGTGTTATTTGCATTCCTTCGTGCTCCTTCTGCTATCACCATACAGCATTTCGTCACGAACGGGGCCCATTTCTTTGCTTTCAGTCACAACTTTGACTGTATTTATGTAAATTTTACGATTTAACGCCTTATCGTGTCTGTCTTTTCTAAAAGTCTCGATATATTCAATTGTCACCTCACACTCTTCAGATAATACTATTGTAGCAAACGTTTCAATCTTCAGTAGTCTCATTAAATACAGATACGGAAAAGCATTCTCATTGTTTGGAAGTTTTTTACATGAAGATGTGCAAGCACTGCAGGAAAATCCTCAAAATGTCTGTACGCATATAGCAATTAATGTCGGGTTCAAACCACCGGAAATCATTCACTCAGAAAGAGTGTCTCATGAAATTCATTCCACAAAACCTCGTTCTCCAAATGGAAAAGAGAGTTCGAGGATTGATGAATTCAGCCTTGAAGTGATTCTACCCCGTACTTCAGACCAACATCGCCCTTGAGAAATTTAAGCGCGCTAAGTCAGTTATAGAATAGAAATGAGTCTCAAACTTTCTGCGATATTCCAGACTATTGCATTCGTTTTTGATATTTGGGTCTCTAATCAAGCGAATGTATCTTTTGAACCACCAATCAATCAAATCTCTACACTTCTCTCAATAGCCTTCCCTTACAAATAATTATTTACCTAAGAATGTTGAAGACCCTTCTTCCAATGCAAGCATTTATTGGGTTCTCCTGCACAGAACCCGATAAATACTGGATTATTGTACATCAGTACCATGCAGGGAAGTATGAAAACCCATTGGAAGATCCTACTGTATTGGACAGTTGGAAAAATCTGGGGTTACTGAACACGTACAAAAAGGCCAAGAGACATAATTCGAGCGAACTGACGTGCTCCACACCACTTTCCAGTTCAATACGCTTCTGAACCAAGAAGAAATGGAGATTCATAAATATCAAAACATATTTAAAATAGAAGAAGAAACCACGAAGATCTTCAAAACATAATATTTAGTTCTCCGCCGATGTTCTATCATAATCTACGCCGTCGAGCTCATCAGGAGAGTTTCTCCACGACTCATAAAACCTCACTAATAGTTTTTTAACGAGGAGGTCGCAACGCATTGCTGCCAACCCAAATTTGATGACAAACGTCCAGTGTCTTCATTGTCACGGCTACCTTACCCGAATAACCTAAGTTCCCATCAATAGTTTTCTCTTTGATATTTTTATCATCAACTCCAGGTGCCCAGGGCACACAATTTCGCTAGCCATGCCGAATAATTTGTTGGAGGCCACTATCAATATTTTTTGACACAGCCACCCTTCTAGATTAGGAGACTTTCCTGAAAAGCATCCCAGTAACTCTTAATGTTTAATGACGTTCAGGGTAGACGTTATTTGGAATATAACTTATATATATATGTGGAACTCCACCCCCAGCGTACTGCCAGGTTGCTAGATTCTATCCAGAAAATTGGAGACCCAAATATAAAAATCAATCTGATTGTCTGTAAAATTGACACCTGAATCATCGTAGCCGGAAGAAGAAAAATTGGGGAATATTTTCTATAGACACTTCTAAGTGAAGTGTTCCACTGATTCAATCCTCTTGATTTCACTGGAAGATGTATGTAAATCAGAAATACGCTGCAAACTGCAGCATACCATTGCTTCGAGGTTCAAAAATATACCCTGAACTAAACGTTTCATAACCTCTTCCATAACGAAATTTTAGGAGATTAACTAATAACTTTCTTGAAGCTACTTGAATTCGTCATACACAGTTCATTGAATAACTACAGAACTAACTCACTTTCTCACGAATTCGATTCTCCAGACCAATAATTTCTAATTTCATTTGGTAGCTATTTATTGGGGGTTTCGAAAACTAAGGTAGTTTATTCGGCTCCTGCTCTTTATTTCTCAGATGACCTTGACGTTAGTTTTGAAAATCTATATCATGTATACTATTATAAATGTGGAAGTTTGTGAGAACGGATTTATGTATGTATGTTTGTGGCTCTCTCACGCCTAAACGACTGAACGGATTTCAATAAACCTCTACATGAACATAGCTTATACATGAGAATAACATATAGTCTAGAATTCATATAATTTTTGTGTTATTTTCGTCATATTATAACGATAAGTATTAAGTAAGCCGGAAAAATTCTTGCTCCCTGAGAGCTATCTTGGCGCGCGCTGCTTATACCATTGAAGTTACATGCAGGTAAGAGTATTTATCTTAAATAGTTCTAAATAAAAGTTCGCGATAGAATATATCTACATCTAATGTGGAAGCCATTATATGCACAATACTGAACCATAAGTACAACTAAATTGGATACTTTTTTTACAATGCACATTTTAGAATATCTGTCAATTTCTAATAAAAATTGATACATTTGTCGTTTTAAGTATTTAATATAGACAAACTTTGTCTTCGGACGAATCGTTTGAGTTATCACGATAAAATTAACTTGACGCAACGCAGTGAGCGTCTACTGTAAGATGACGAGGAACAATGCGCGGGAGGTCTAAGCAATGAAGCGCCATAGCCAAGAACGCGACCTGAATGCGGGCAGACGCGTGAGGACAGACTTCGTTGACGCTTGTGTTAGTTTTGCGAATTCCTTTATTGATAACATAATTCGATTCTCAAAGCCATTTATTACTTAGTGCAGTTGCCATATCTTTTCAGTTGCTGTATTTTTTAAGTAAAAATATAAATGACTAGCCGTTGCCCACTCTTATATTAACGTATAGACGAAGCTACTGAACCTAGAATCTTGAAATATGCAGGTAGGATCTTTCTATAGCATAAATATGCATAAAAAAGGGAATACGGGAAAATCCCAAGGCGGAAAATAATTTTGAAGTTGAAAACTTGATGTTTTGGGTTAATACAAAATACTGTAACTATTTGTTTAAAATGGTCTGTCACGAAACCTAATGTGACAAACGAAATTCTACTCGGGCGAAGCCGCGTGTAACAACTAGTTTGTAAACATATAATCGCAATTTCATACTGTTACTAATAATTAGTAGCTTCAAGAAAAATTTTGTTGATTCCTTGTCCCTATCGTTTTTGATATTCTGCATCGAACATAGGTAGATAGTGGCTAATCGTTTTGGTGATCCGATGCCTCTAAGAAGCATTTTACAAGTGTTGTTCTTGACGAAGAATTTCAAGAACAGAGTTTCAATGATGAACGAGAACGAGAATGTTTCCTACTCATTCACCAAACTCACCTGTTCATGCAGCTGCAGTTTCGTAAGAATGTATCATCTTTTCCTCTAACCGATTTCCTGGAGTTTTTGAAGTCTACTAGATACTCGTTAGGACAACAAGAGGACTGCTCTGGATTGAATTTTTCCGTCAGTCTATCTCGTCTTGTGTTTATAAATCTTTTGCTGGAACAATTCTCACTTGTTTACTTTGTAGTAAATGTTCAAGAGGTAGCAAAAACGTTTGTGAATTTCTGGAACTTCAACTAGCGTTTCCTAATATGACTGTATGATGATCGACTGTATTGCCAAACATACGCCAAACTAACTGACTGTTATAAGGAAACAAGTATATGTGAGGCACCAGTCAACCTAATAATAAAACTAATAACCAAACTCTCACGAAGGTTCGAAATAGATGAACACTTCAATCTAGTAGACCACTATTATAAGATTCATGTAGTCATTGTTCACTGTGGTTCTTGCGTTGAATTTGGTCATTATTATGCGTTAGTCAAAGACGAAACGGACTGGTTTTCTGAAACTTCAACTAGCGTTTCCCAAAATAACTGATAACCAGCCCGTGCAAAGCTTATTGTCTGAAAATGTAACTTTTGATAGGTGGTGATCAACATGCGCCAAACTAACTGACTATTATAAGAAAACAAGTGTAGCTGAGGCGCCAGTCAATCTAATAATGACACTGATGATCTTCAAACATGACTCAACCTGTGAAGGATACACCAAACTCTTACGAAAGTTCGAAATAGATAAACATTTTGATCATGCAGACATTGTTCACTGTGGTTCTGGTGTTATGGTTCTGAGAGCATTGACAGTCAAGATCTTCAGATGATGTGGTGCTGCAGGTTTTTCCAGGTTTTCCTGCAGCTGAAAAAGCAAATGCGCCACTGGAATCAATGTAAAAAATAATTCGAAACTAATTTAAAATTGCGTTCAACATCGATAATAAGTTCTGTGGCGGCTTGATGTGACTATTGACTATCAATAAGTCTGGAATCAAACAAAAAAACTAATTTTGTTGGTAAAAAGCGTGGGGTGATAAATATCTGTTGTTATGAATACTTTGTTGGGAGCTGTTTGCCAGATATAAAATGTAATTTAAAGCATATCACGATTTTCTACAACAATTTTTTTTTGTAAATATATTCTGATTTCAGACTTATTAAAAGTAAACACTTACACTAAGCCATCGATGTTGAACACAATCTTGAATTAGTATAGAATTATTTTTTATTTTGAAGTTTATGTTGCTATCAAAGCGTGTTTTTTTTCGTTTTTCTTCAACTATTATTCATTATTCGTATATATACTTCATTTCTCCGTAAACTGACTGGGTGATATTTTGAATAATATTTCCCGAGATGACGATAAAAAATCAAATAATGTGATAAAAAATTGTGAATAGTTGGTATACGACAATCATCGACAAAAACAAACACCGTGATGTTATTATTCGATCTCTGTGAAAGCAAAAAAATCAGAACTCAATTAAACATCGCCGAGTAATCACGAGGCAAGCGGGTGTAACAACACAATCCGTTAGTTAAGACGCCTCGGCTACGCAACAGAGCGAAGGCCATAGTTTCAGAAACCCTTTGCGCCCTCGACGTTGTAATTTTAGTGGCGGACCACTCAAATTTCCCCCACCTGAAACCCTTTTCTGGCGGACCCTTACTGAATAATTACCAAAGAGGACAGCCTGACCTCTAGAGACCAACGAAGGGATAATGTTATGCCGTTCGTATGCTGGAAGTCTTAAACTGCTCCTCCATTTCCAACGCTGCCATCATTCTGAACATTACGAATTAACAATTGCCTTTGTTGTTTCGATGATAATTGTATTACAAGATACTGTAACGACTAATAAATGGCATAACTAGTTGGACAGTGTTTTCTGACGAGCTGAAATTGAATATTTCATTTTTAGATATTTTTATACTTGTAAATGTTTAAAAATGATAGTATCGATGATATCGACGATGATAACAAGACAGAAAGAGAGAGATTATATACTTTATTGTCTTAAGAGTAATATTGAGGACAAAGTTTCACTGTATTTTAATACAGTTTATATGTAAAAACAAAGTGCATTAAAATTCATCAATTTTCACTTAATACGTAAAAATCAGTATACCTATATAAAAACATGTGAGTCGTACATGATACTGGTAAATCATTATAAAATTATTGTATATTATGGTACGATCTATCACTCAAAAAACCTTTCATAGCCTTCCTCAAGCATTGTAAAGGCTTTATTTCTGTTAGATTATTTAGCAAATGGTTGAACATTTCACAACCATTTTAGACAATGGAATCCTTCAAGACTGATGTCATTGGTATTGGCAACTTGATGTTGTTGGGTTGCCTTGTTACATAATGGGTTGGTGAGGATTGAAATTAGTTCACATAATTTTCAATTAAACCCACTGTTTCCATTATAAAAATAGAAATCACTGTTAGAATTCCATGACTGGTAAATAGTAATCTACAAGAGTCTGTACGTTTTGATATGCACATTAATCTTAGGGCTCGTTTTTGCAAAATTGAAATATTTTGTAGTAGATAACCACTACATACGACCCAAAATAGAATTTCATATCTCAGATGAGATTCCACCACAGAAAAATGAAAGTCTTAGCTGCTTAACGATGAGTAACGATGAGATTGGAACCTTCGGTGTGAAAGTTGAATAACTTTTTTCGAGATCAATTGCCCTAACACTAAACTGATATTTTTGCACTCGACGCGCGTTTCGCCAACAAAGTTAGCATCCTCAGGAGAAGAAAATACTAATTTTCTCAACTAAAATATAAACTCAGTGCACAAACATCTGAAAACGAATAGTCCCAATATTCTTACACTCACAGAAACTAAAGTCAGAAACCCCGTCGATTTTCTATATCCTGGCTATGATTTCCACTCCCGATCAGACGTAACTTTGGAATATATATCTTTATCAGAACCGATCTCTCCTGTCAACAAGAGGAAATGCAGGAATCCCAAGACTATGATATTATGTGGTTCAAAATTAAATCACCATCGATCACTAAATATTTATAAAACTAATAAATAGAGTTTATTCTATGATTTTCACTATAAGGGTTATACAAAAACCGCGACACGTGTTTCGCTATACAATAGCTTCTTCAAGCATAACTGAGTTAAAGTGTAAAACCCTTATAGTGAAAATCATAGAATAAACTCTATTTATTAGGTTTCTAAAATATGGATTTTCAAGTATCGGCCAGTTCTATTCAATTACTAAATATTTATCAACCACCAAGCGATACACAATATAAGGCAGTGTTTTCTTCACTGGCAAACACCATTGACTTTCTGCAAATTAATCATCCCATTGCTGAAATTTCCATATCCACTGGCTCGAATTTTCTAATATCAATGACGAACAAGGTCGCGAAGCTGAGGATTTTGCAATAAGCAGCGGACTTACTCAGATTATAAATCAGCCAACCAGGATTCCTGACTGTGATGGAGAATATAATAGTCTTCTGGATCTACATCTAACAACCAATCCAGAAATTCACACAGTTACCGTAAGATCTCTATTGGGATCTTCTGATAAATTCATTTCAGTGTTGAGTGAATTGCCGATAAATCTTGAGGAACAATCTACAGATACAGATCTGCTGAGTGAAAGGATCTTCAAGACCATTTTCGAAATTTTCCCTTGCTAGATGCTTGTTTCAGCTCTAAAAATCCATCTATTTATGCTCCTCAAGTCACGGAAGTTATTTATTCTATCATCCATGGTTGCAACTGAAACAACTCAATTTCAACAAGACGTCTGGTTCTGATGAAGTGCCCGTCACCGTACTTAAAAAGAGCGCAAATAAACTCGCACCATTATTTTAAAGACTTTTCAACCTGTCTTACCAGAAAGGGGTTTTTCCTTCTTGTTGGAAGATTGCTCGCGTTCAGCCTATTCCCAAAAAGGGCAAGAAAAATCTTCCAAATGAATATAAACCAGTCGCTTTGATATCAGTCATATCGAAAATCATGAAGAAAACCGTAAACCACTATATCCTCAAATATTTGGAATGCTTCAATATCTTGAGCGATCATCAATGTGGCTTTCGGAAGTAAAGATAAACAGGCGACCTTCCATCTTATGTTACCCATATTTGAAATAACGCAATCGAGAAATATGGAGAGTCAAGAGCTATTGTGCTTGATATTTCTTAGGCCTTTGATCGTGTGTGGCATGATAGTTGGCTGGACAAGTTTCCATGCTATGGCTTGTGAGATCATTTTTGTGTATGGTTCTTCAGCTTCCTGAAAGAACGTTCCCTGCAAGTAGTCGTCAAAGGATTTCTCTCGAATACTTTCCCCCATCAACGGTGGTGTCCCCCAGTGATCTATATTGTCTTCAACACTCTTTGTATTGATATATCAACGACTCATTGCAGAAAAAACAAGAATCCAATATATTAATTTGCTAACGACACTTTCGTCATTCCATTTGGATTCCAGGACATCGGCGACGGATGCACATCTTCACCGGCAGCAGGACGTTGCATATCTCAATTAGAATCTAGAAGTAATTTCGAAATGAGGTGAAAGTAACCAGGTTCAATTCAATACCACAAAAATTCAGGCATCAGTTTTCTCCAAAAAGATAAATGTCTCCGAACCGGATATAATAATGTCAGGTCAGACCATTCCACTTTCTGCTTCGATGAGTTTGTTGGGGGTTGAAATGGACACCAATATGTCTTGGCACAATCATGTCGCTGGAATTGCAAAAGCCGCTTTTCAAAAGCTTGGAACACTGTTCCGAACCAGAAAACTGTACACACCTTAGCAACTTTCGATGCTTTATAAAACTCAAATCATACTTTTTTGGAGTACTGTTCTCATGTATGGAGCTTCGCCCCTAAGCATACTCTGAAGCTGCTGGATTTAATCCAGAAAAGAGCCATCCGCCTGATTGGAGACGTGAACATCACTTGCAACCTTAATAGTCTGGATAATCGAAGCAAAGTGGGAGATTTGTCTCCCTTCTATAGATACTTTCACGGAAAGTATTCAAGTGACTTGGCACATTTGATTCCACCAAGAGCGGTACATATCAGGAATACGCTACGGACTTGTGGCTACTCATCGTTTTGAGGTTCAACTCAGTACACCTCGCACTTCACGAACTCTTTCATATGAGAACTGCGTTTATGTGGAATAAACTTCCTGATATCGTTTTTCTTAATGGATGTAATCTTCAGCGATTCAAATCTAATGTGAGTTACTACTTTCGCACAGGCACCGCTCTTAGAGAGCCTTCAGGATTTTTCTGTAGTGCTTGTGTTTTGTCCTAAAAAAATTGATAGTACCGACATGATGTCTATCTTGGTATTTGTATTGTAAGGTCTCTAGTTTTTTATTAATAGTACACTCAACAAATTCATTCAATTATCCAAAAGATACAACTTTTTGATTACTCGTATGCTAAAGCAGTCAATGTTTATACTGAACTATTTGTATTTGAAATTACTATGTTTCATGCTGTCTCTCAAGTGATGGTGATATACAAATAACCCCAAGACGCCATTATTTATCTCTATATTTGATAAATATCAGTGTTATGAACCTCGCACCAGAAAGAATATTATTACTGATTCATTTATAATTGTTGGTAGTGTCAGAAATAAGTCTGAATCTGTATATTGATTTTTCACATGCTTTGAAGTATATGTTTATTGAACTGTTAGATTTTGATTCATTGTAATTGTAAATGATATTTTTATAAAAATAATATTTCTTCAATAGTGGCAATCTATTTATTCTCGTGTTCTTTGAGAATAGTGCGAATACAACGGTTAGTTGCGTCTGTACGTTATGTATATTTTGGTTGTTTGTAATCCCTGAAATTTCAATTGTGATAATAAAAACATAGTGTTTTGTTCGATAACATATTTTTCAGGAAAGAAACCAGCATGTATTTGAAAGATGGAAGTGACAAAATTTCAGCAACTATTATTCAAGTGCAATAAAAGTGCAATTAAAGCTTATAGTCATAATTAACTAACCTCTAGGTACGTCCAACCTAACGCTATTTGTGAACTGGAACATACCAAAGAAATACTGGCGCCTATGAGTTTGATTTACAAAATGACGGCTTTGATCTCAGCGAAACAAGTTAGAATTATGGATTTAGAATTTGGGTCTTCTCCAACGATTCATGTGCTCTGGATTTTTATAGTCGTAGCGACACTCCTTTTTTCAAAATTTTGTTTTTCCACATGATTTGCTCCTAACTTTGTCTCCAATCTTTTTGAAATATTACCAAAATATTTCAATCTACTTCGTACGTTAGTTGGAGAAAACACGATGAATTGAATTGATTAGTCTTTCAATATCTGTCGATGCCTGCTTTTACAGAATGCGTTCCACAACACTTTCATGATCATTTTGGTTTGTTAATATTGGAGAACTCCATCGGAAGTTCTTACTGCTGTCGGTGAGACTATCCTCCTTGACACTTATATACTTTCTACAATTGTTTCTCATCGTTACTTCTTCCACTATCTGAAACATAAACAAAGCAAAATCAATAGAGAATCTACTGAAGTGTAATAAAGGGCAAACTGAAAAGTTCACCCCGAAAAGTTACTTTTTGGTATTTATAAATTTCGCTTACAAATCAAATAACCAATGAAAACATGAACATTGCCATAGGTTGTTAACGATTTAGAAAATAAACCGTTTTCGTTCTCAAAACACAATAAATCACCTATAATAGTAAAACTCGAACTTGATACCCTCGACAGAAGAAAAGTAGATCTGCAAGCTTATGCAGATTACCTTGTTATCTTGGCAAGGTCCACGTCTGAAAGGGTATCTTCTAATATCCTCCAAAGCACGATGGACGTTGTTCGCAGTTGAGGGAGCAGATCTGTCAACCCCAGCAAAACTATGATAATCCCCTTCACCAGTAGAAAACTGGACAATCTAACGCCACTTTTCCTCAATGGTGAGGTCATTCCATTTGGAACGGAGGTGAGAGACAGACTTATCTGGCCATCAGCGGTCATGGAGATCCTTCTAGATCTACCTTCTCTCCACATTTTTCTGGAGAAAGAGGTTACATGGACTGCATATAGACTTGTGCACATTGCTAATTGCATAAATCAATTTAATTCAGAGTGCAACAGACTGTTGGTTGACACTGGGAGTTACAGCATTCTGGAAATGACCTCTGACTTCATGCCTCCAACTGTCAACTACGAACTGCCTTATAAAGTACTGTTCCTGAGTAGAAAGAACTGCTTCCTCCGGGAGAAGGAAATATTAAGAGCAGAGAGTTGTTGGTTCACAGATGGATCAAAAACATCTTCCGGTTCTGTTGCAGGTGTTTTCAGTCGCAGACCCAGGACAGAGATATCAACCTGCCTAGGAACCTATGCGACTGTATTTCAAGCGGAAATTTACGCTATTGAATTGTGTGCGGAGAAATTGGCACAAGTAAACAAAAATATTCTCGGACAGTCAAGCGGCGTTGGAAGCTCTTGGCTCCTACCAAGCAACGTCTAAATTGGTAGCAAATTGCCAAAAATGATTCCTCAATAGGAAGACCTAATAGATTGTCTCTGGTCTGGATTCCTGGCCATACTGGCCTGGAAGGAAATGAGGCTGCTGACTTCCTTGCAAAGGAGGGTGCTGCAAGCAGCTTCATCGGACCAGAACCTGTCATGAATGAACACCTGGATGGCAAAAAGATTTATGGACTTCTGGCAGAATCTTTCATTTATTCACATCATCTGACGGAATCTCCAGTTTTCGAAAATTCTACTTTTGGGAAAAAATCTTGATTGTAGATGACTGTTTGACAACGAAAACAGTAGGTTAGAATTTAAATTTATGGAATTTCCACCCGATGTAATGAAAAGTTACTGAAATAATTCATACAGAGTAAACAATATTCTCAGTTGTTCTCAGTTCTCAGTTGATTCTTGAGTACCTACCCAATAAGTTGTGCATAAATATGTACACAGGTAGTTCCAAATTTATTATATTTCTTTTTCACTATTGAATGTAAATTTTGTTCTTTTTATATTTCGTTGACTTTTTTGCACATTTTACAAACACCACTATGATGTGTTTTCTAATTAGTGCTGTATATTCATCAAAAATCAAATAGCCACCGCGTTCTAAATTATATAAGAAAACCATTCTCTTTATTAAAAGTGTTTGTTATGAATGACCTTTTTATCAGTATTCTAAATACAGTTTCATATTATGAATCTCAAAACATATCAAAATCCAAATAAAGTTCAACGTGCCTGCTCTTTCGGCAAATCATTAACGAAGGACCCCAACAAAATTGTGATACTTGATTGTGATATTCAAAACATATTTTCATTTCCTTCCCACAATATTCACTAACCGATATAATCTAGTCCAAGGAAATGAAAATGTGTGAATATACATTTCCTGTGGGCGACATAGTGGAGTTTTGAAATCAAATTTGAATGAATTTTAGGAAATGATGAAAGGCAGGAATATTTCTAACAATTTCCTTTCGAACGTGTCTTGCGCTGAGTATTTTCCACCTTTTCCGAACGTCCTCAGTAATAACTTCATTATGGGTACTTGTGGGTAAATAAAACAAGAGTTATATTGACCTGTATAGGAAAACGGTGATGAAACTGAAATTATTTTTCAATAAAATCTGTATGTGACTCATTAGCTATTGAAGAAATGGTTGTTGTAAATAGATTTTTTGTTTCATTCTACATTTACCTTCAAATTAGATGGAAGAAGATGAAAAATAGAATATTTTTCTCTTCATGACAACCACTCTGTGTTGTGTCTGTGGTGGAAAGTGTTAATAATGATAAACTATCGATCCAAGATACTAGTTCAATATTATTGGAGTTTTTTCCCAACACCAAATTGTTATTTTCAACACCTCGACACGTGTTTCGATCACCAAGTGATCATCTTCAAAGAGGAAGACTAAAACTGTTTTAATCAGTTTAATCAGTTGGTGATCGAAACACGTGTCGGGGTGTTAAAAATAACGATTTGGTGTTGGGAAAAAAACTCCAGTAATATTCATTATTACACCAAAGGTTCCAAACAGTGCATCATAAATACTAGTTCAAATTTATGCAATTAACTCATACAGATGAATGTTTTGAGTTCGAACTTTCGAAAGTATCGAAAGGGTTGAAAACCAATTATTTCACAAGGTTTGGATTATTAGTATCCACAATCGTCTTCGGTAATGATTTGATTGCCGAATCTACAACCACGATTAGGCCGTTAGAACTTTTACATCTCACTGATGTAAACGACTTGAATTTTCAATAATTCTGCAAAAAAATCGTATAAATAACCATGCCTTATTTTCAAACTCAGGTTAGAGTATATTTTTGGCTTAATTCTGATAACAAACTGGGTATATATTCTTAGTTATATTATTAAAGCGAAAGTTATAATTTAATTCTTTTTTTTAAATTCGTTTTTTCATCGGAATAGAATATCACACAATACATATCCGTCACATTTAGTACATATATCGTTCATTTGCGAATACAAGTACCTAACAATCATTGTGTTCCTTTGATCAATAAGAATACAAACTAAGCATGGGATGCTTGTGTTTTGCACTTCTTAATGATCATCCAGAAAATATGCTTAGAGTTTATACAGTTTATGAATCAGACGAGTCAGACAAGTGATCAGTAAATATTGATTTCAGATAAAAAGCAAAGAGGTACAGTATGAGGTAAGTATTTGATAGTTATTTAAAATTATAGGTATCATCAGCTCAACATTATTTTCAGAATAAAAGATTAACATTAATTTCATTTGACTCTATGAGTTCCTTAACTTTAGTTTTGAAATCTTTCTCCCTTCTCAATTCTTTCACACATAAAGGTAGTGAATTATATAAATTAGGGCCAATGAAGAAAACAAATCTTTGTAAGTGAATTTTTTTGAAAATCGGCAAGTCAATAGATTTGTTATCTATGAATCGGGTAACATAATGTTTAAGCGGATTACAATGAGCTTTGTTTTACGATAGGTATATATTAGGCAATAATAAGTTTTTGAAGTTTACTTTATTGGATTGCTTATACAGACTTTTTGTATTATATTGTATAATCTGTCCTTTTTGTAGAGTATTCTTAGCAAACAATTTTGAGTAGTTTGCAATTTTTTTTGAGCGTTGTGGTAGAGACATCCCCATATTACTATGCAATATCTCAAAATTGACTCAGCTAATGAGTTATAAATTATGGAATGGTTTTTCCTGCTGAGAATATCACGTACCAAATAAAACTTATGAATTAGTTGCCGTAATTTCTTTGTTACATATAATGCATGTTCATCCCATCTTAGGTGTTGATCCACTATCACACCAAGATACTTTAGTTTATTAGTTTTCTCAATCTGTGGACAACCTGTGAGGCATATTTCATCGCAAGAATTACTATGTACTGAAATATATCTTTCTGTAGGTTGGTCTTCGCTAGTTAGAGAGAAGGTGATAAAATAACTCTTCTGAAAGTTTAGTGTTAATAGGCTGTGATTCAACCAACTGCGGATATGAGAGATGCTTGATTTAGTACATTCATATACTTGTTCCCATGTATCATTTATGAAAACAATAGCAATATCATCTGCATACGATACTATGTGGCCATGAAAGTTATTTAGATTCGCAATGTCGTTAATATACACGAGAAACAATATTGGACCCAACACTGAATCCTGTGGAACACCTATTGTGATTTTCAGTGAATCACTGAGACACTCTTCAATTTTTAATTGCTGTGTCCTGTTTTGTAAATAATTTTCTAATAGATTCAGTGCTGTGCAACGTATGCCAACTTTATTGAGACGTTCAAGTAAAATATTGTGCGACACAGTGTCGAAAGCTTTGGCCAAGTCAAGAAATACCGCAAGACATTTTCTTGACTTATCCAAGCCTCCGACAATATTTTTAGTTAGATCCATAATTGCATCTTCTGTACTCATGTTTTTCTGAAATCCATACTGTTTCTGGTAAAAAATTTCATCAGACACTTTTCGAATATTTTTGCAAAGTTGTTTACAACTGATATGGGTCTATAATTGCTAGAGGTTTTGTAATCACCAGATTTATAAATGGGTATGATAATTGCATTCTTCCACTGTGAAGGTATTATACCTGTTTCGAAAGACAAATTTATTAAATGTTTCAAGGGGGCAATAATACTAGAGTGTACTGATTTTATTTATGTCGTGGATATTTCATCTTCTCCAGCGGCACACTTTTTTTTCAATGTTGAGATGGTTTCAATTAGTTCATTATCTGACACTGGGTCTAGAAATATAGATTCATTCAGAGTTTTATCCGAAGTTATAAAATTTCTATGCGGATCTTTTCTATTTTTTGTCTAATCTTTTCTGCTAAGTTATGCCCTATATTTGTGAAGTATGTGTTGAAGATATTTGATTTTTCTGTGTTATCTGTATCTCCTTTCCATTTGTTCCTAGTATGTTTATCGTTCCTAATTCCTTTTCCGACGAAGTTGAATTAGATGCACAATTGATCACTTCCCAAACTTTTTAATAGTTATTTCGTGCTTCCATTAGTTGATTTTTATAAAAATTATTTTTGTTTGTCTTATTAGATTATTTAACATATTTCTATAGTTTTTGAATTCTATTTTGAGTTGTTCAGAGAAATATTTTTTTAGTTTATTTTTCAAATAATCCCTGTGTTTTATTGATTGTATTAAACCTACTGAAATCCACGGTTTTATTTTCTTTTGATTATTTTTGACTTTCAACTGTTTAGTGCATGAAGTTAAGTGTTCTTCAAATGTCATCATGAAGTTACTGTAGCTTTCTTCTACACTATCTATATCTACTACCCCTTTCCAGGTTTCCTATTTGAGCAATGATTCAAATTTCTTACAATCAATTTTTTTGAAATATTCAGTTTTCTTCATGTTTGGTTTTTCATTAGTGATATGTGTGGCTAGTAGTAAAGTAGCATAGTGGTCGGTTAAATGTGTCTCTATCACTATGTGGGTATTAAGTTTATGGATTTGGTGATAGTGTTTTTATTTTTACGAACAAATATATGATCTAAATTACTTTGAGTTTCTTCAGTAACTCTTGTGGCTGCGTTTATATAAGAAAAAAAGCCATGTTCATTAAACATGTTCAGGTAGTTAATTACTTCAATGGAATTTCTTGCAAATAAATTTATATCTATGTCCCCTAGAAAAATGTCAATATTACATTTTTGTAGGTTGGTGAAATATGTATTGATGTCCATAGTATAGTTTTCAGCATTTATTGAAGGAGGACGATAGGACGCGTTGAATCCAATTTTAGATTCTTCCATTTCAAACGAGAATCTCAGGAGTTTAGTTTCTGTCAATGAAATGATTTCTACAGTAGCATTTAGACTATTTCTTATATATACCAAAACTCCATCGTTCTGGTTAATTTTCGAGTCATTATGAAATGCAGTGTAATTTGGAATTGAATAATCACTCACCCTTTCTATGTTCCAAGTTTCAGAAAGTACGATTACCTCTATATTATCCTCCGAAGTTTCCAGGTATACTAAAAATTCATCGAAGTTTTTTCTGACACTTCTGATGTTCATGTGGATAATACCTAATGTATGATTTCTGATACCTTCATTGAAGGCTTCCTCAATATTACTGATCACCCTCGTATTTGTCTCACTTTGCTCATCCAATAAATCAACATTACTCTAACATTATGAAATATGTTTACAAAAAATAGTAAGTAATAATGTACAAACAGGTAAATGCTATTAATAAGAATTGAAAAAGAAAAAATATGATAATTTTTTTTTAATGAATACTGATAAGAAATATAAAAATGAAAATATACGAATTTCTCCCACTCCAAAGTTTTTTAATCTAAAAATGAAGTTCTCGTATGCATGGAATGATTCCTAGATATTACATTTTAGTGCTTCGTGCATGGTATTTGTATATAAAATATCAAAAAATTACAGAAATGTCAGTGCAATCAAATCTTCAAAAGAGTATATGATCTTGGTCTTGTTATTTTTCTTAACAATAATTTTTCCATTTTCAGACCATACACTGAATAGATTTGTCATTTTAATAGCTTCATTCATAAGGTTCAATCTAAAACTGGTCAAGTCTTCTTTTATAACTATGCCACTACCTTTGAGTAGTTTTTTGTTCGTATAAATATTTTGTTTCAGCTGATAATTTGCCATCTTGAGAAGTATTCCTCCAACTTTTCCATTTTTGAATTCGCCAATCCTGTAAGTTGTTTCTATGTCGGAAGTTTGAATATTTTGATTCATTTTGTTATTTAATAGATTAATTACGGTTTTTTCATTCGCATCTTCACTCACATTGAAAATTCTCAGATTGCATCTTCTTAAATCTTGGTCAATGTTGTCTAATTTGTTTTAGTATTTCTCTTGTTAACTCTGTATTTTAAATATATCTGACTTTCTCTTCTGTATTTCGATTTCCTGGTTTGCTGCTCCACTAATTTCAGATCCAACTCAGATATTTTCTTTATCCAGACTTCTCGTTATCTCTTCAGACACTTTACTTGCAATGGTTTTTATGAAGCAATCATCCATCCAAATTTGTTTTATCACTACATTCACGAGGGATTTTATTTCCTCGGATTGATCTCTTGTTATCACCATGTTATGATCAAATGCCTTTATCAATGGAGTTTGGGTTATTTGAATCCTGATAAGTCAGTTTCACTCAACTATTATTAGTCTTCTATATTTTTACATATATTTTGCACTTATTTAAGCTTGCAATTTTAATTTAACTAGGAGCTCATAAACGTACGTCTACTCGCTATCGCACATTCAGAATGACTGAAATGAAATCATTATTTAAAAATCTGTTTTTCCGTTAATCAGCTGTCGCCCCCATACGAACGACGACTCTCAGAAGTTGAGAAACTTGTGCGAGCTAAGGACTAACGAGGTCTTACCTTTTAACGTGTGATTCCTATTATAGAACTGATTTTTTTTGAACCCCAAACATATTTTCATTTATTATTCGTATCCACAAAATGAACGACTTTTTCTATGTTTTCGAGAGAACATGTTTACCTGCTTTCCCTCTTAACCAAAGTTTTTCTTAAGTTTGTAATTTATAAACTGGGTCGAGTGAATGTGTTTCTATCAGCATCTTTGGGCTTCCAAATCGTCGATTTTTTTGTTGAAGGGGGCTTATTGTGTTCATCCAAGCAGATTTATTTATTTTTATTTATTTTTTGAAAATAAGAAATCCTAATATAAATACAAGTCCAAAAAGTAAAAATGGTATATAAAAAATATTGAAATAGTATAAAAATTCTTCTAACAATGAAATACTTTGAAATAATATATGAATACAAGAAGCTAAAAAGCTTAAAATAGAAATGTGTTCCTGAGAATATTGTCCCATAACACAGAATTCAGAATAGTTAGTTATATATTACAATTATACTAGGTCATAAAAACAATTATTCGAGTGGGTAGGCAATGAAATATTTAACATATCACAATGTAACACGATGTAACACAATGTATACAGAACACATAAGAGCTCGAAGCAATAAAAAATTTCGATGATGGGAAACATAAAAATGAAAAAAAAATCAGAAAATTCATAGAGTACGTAATGTAATATTTATTTTCAACTGAGTCTTGAATGAATATGAAGTAACAGAATCTTAAATGTGTAATGGTAATTGGTTAAAATCATTCAATCCTCTGAAAAACAATGATTTCATAGACTGCTTTATTCTGGAATGTGGAATTGATTGGTGGTTTTTGTGTTGTAGTCATGAATTTGATTATTGTACGTAATGAAGGAATCAAAATATTTTGGAAACAAATTTCTGGTTATTTTATAAATAAATATCATACTTGAGTAATACAGTCTATCTGCCACATCATACCACTTGAGGGCACTCAGTATGAATTGAATAGGAGTGTATCTATTACATTTTAAGATGATTCTTAAACCTCAATTTTGCAGTTTCTGTAACCCAAGTGGTGTCAATAGTAAAAAGGTTGTTTTTGATTTTAACATTTCGTGGTATGTAGACTTCGACGGTCAATGCAGAACAAATCGTTTGCTCTTTTCAAGTTTCTTAGCCGTGGTCTATAGTTATTCAGACCTGACATTACGACTGCAACTGCAGCAATGAGATCATGGTCGAAGTGATCCAGTTCGCTGCAAACTGTTAAAGGAACAACTAGTCACTCTGGAATTCGCAGTTAACACAAATATGTGAAATCATTTTTTCTTTCTGTAAAGCTGTGTTTCATTGACACTTCCTCCCTTCTTTTTATACATTTCAATCCCCAATTAATATTTTCTCTGGTATATCCGTCAGAATTACTGATTTTTATTTTTATATTATTCCATAAAATGTTTAATGAATTGAAGAAATTGTTTTTTTTGCATCCATCAAAACTTATTTCCACTGCCTATACATCTATGGGCTCATCTCTTATAAAGTGATCTTTTAAATGCTGCTTCGGTAATATGATCAAAGGAGAAACTGTTTCCAAAGGCATTGGCGGCTGAAGAGAATATGATGAGAGTTCCACGTTCTTGAGATGTTATAGACTACACCTGCTTGGTTCTTTTTTTAACTTTCAACCTTTGTGGTGAAACTAAATTATAAATCGGCAGTGATTTCACAACAGTCAACAAACTAAATATTTCGAAATGGAATCTCAAAATATTCCTGTACCAGCCTCAGAGCTGGTACTGGAGTGTCACCAAGATTTAGCCGAAGCCTCGGTAGATAATAACATTATCTTGAGGTGGGTTAAAGGGCGCGACAGGAGTAAAGGTAATCGCATTGCCAACTCTTTAGCCAAGGAAGCGGCTGGACTAAGAATTTTAGGACCCAGTGGCACCTACGACCTGATGACTTCGACAATTGCGGAACTAGTCAAATGTTACACCCATGCTCAATCCTTAAAGAGATGGGATGGAATCAAAGGATGTAATCTTGCCAGGATCACCTCGGGGGAACCTGGGAAGCTGGCGCCGAAGAAATATCTGGCGATGACCAGGAAAAATCTACGCCTTACAGTAGGATTTCTGACTGGCCACTGTCAACTAAGGAAACACCTCCATAATATGGGGCTAGTGGACACACCTCTATGCAGGATGTGTGAACAGGAAGATGAGACTGTCAAGCATGTCATGTGCGAGTGCCCGGAGTTATCATCGATAGTAGAGTGTGTGTTCGGCGAGTCTTGGCCTACACCTGCCGATATAAAAGAGATGTCTCCCATTGACCTGTCCACCTTCCTAGAAAGGACAGGATGGACGATGACTTAGGAGGACAACTCCTTGGGAGGATGTACAATGGGTCACATGTGGCCTAAGTGCTGTGGGATTACACTCACCCTCCCTGCTCTACAGATACAGGATAGATATTCCTGCCAAAAAATAACTAATTTCCTGTCTGATACCACGCTGGACTTCAAATTATACCCGACAGACATTTATGCTAAAAACCTCATAGAGGTTAGTCTTGAAAATGTTTCTTGTTAATCCAGCAGCAGGACCATGCTGAGTAAATAATCTACAGACCGGTTTCGAGGTGATACCTCTCATCAGTGCAGGAAAGAGCCGACCCAAATAGCAACGCGGCTCGACTGCTTGTATGAAACCTTCGATTAAGAGAAAGATTAGCCGGCGGAGTAGTTGTGGTTTGGCAGGCATTCACCAGAATAACGTAGGTTCTGCTAAAATACGTTGGGAAAGATGGATGGATTCCATTTGAAAATATTCATTTTCATATACATCTGTATCTCTCCTCGATACAGTAATTGTTTATCAGAGTTGTCGTATATTCTTTCAAGTCATAAATTTTCAATTTTACTAAAATGGATCCTTGAAATAACCCAATTACTCAGTAACTCTCATCATTTGGCGCTATATAATGATGTATCATTACATCATTACAGAACTAAAAAAAAACGATTTGCAGATAAAAGCGATGAGGCGTCGCGACCTTCGCAAAGATATTTAATTTCAGCCCAGTTATGTCAGAAATTAAAGAGCGCGATTCAAAATATATAGTTTTGAAACGTGATCTTGAAAATGTCTCAATTCTTCTACATGAATACAAGACAAATACATGACGTAAGGTAATTGAGATAATCTCTAATTTAGTTCACCTATTCGTAAAGAAGCGTATTATCGAACAACTCTACATGATATAATTTGAACAGATTGTTCATTATAACTCTCAAAATTATTGCTTCATTCTCAAATCATTACTTCCAGTCTCCTATTTATTCTTTTCTCAATAGTATAAAATGATTATGAACTACGCATTCACCATGATATGCGCTAGCAATGTATATTATATAAATCAACACTAAGGCATTTTGCACGCAACTAACCGATGAACTGACCATTTGAGTTGAGAGAGGGTCTATCTTAGTTGAACCCAACTAAACATGAGAGGAATTGCAATAAGGTTGAATCTCACCTAGTTTACTACTTTACTATACAGATATATCTGAGGTGAATACAAATATATACAGGAAAAAGTGTTTTTTGTATAATTCAACGTTCATATGAAAGCAATCTTTCGTGTAATTCGATGTTTATATGAAAGTAGTTGTTTCGATAGAGCTTCTTCTTCCAGTTTGTGTCTGAATGTGAGTTCTATGCATGATCCACACTTGTTCGTAGAGAATTTATTTTGAAATTAATTGCTTCGTGCTTTTCTTTGGAAGTTACCACAGTTTTTTGTATGACAATGGAGAAGTAAAAGGCTAAAACTTTGCTTTCCCAAAAGTTATTCTCTCCTAAAAATATACCCATTTCAATTCAACCTTTAGATGATTTCAAAAATATTTTTTTTTTTAGTTTTTTGATATCTTTATATCTCAATCATGCCAAGTTTGTATTATTGTAATAATAGTTCAAAAGTTACAACTCACTAGAATTGAATAGAAAGTAGTATTATTTTTTAAGTATACAGCTGACCCGATTAACTACGTACCTTCTTAGAATTATTAAATGGGTCTAGTTATAAGTTTTATCACATTTTTATATTGTGTTTGTATTGTCCAGATCATTTTCAAGCTCAGCAGTAGATTTTGAGTCAGGAAATAGTATACTGATGCAAGAATAGTAAAAAAATGTTTTATAATTTCATGGTGCTGTAACAGTTTTAGTTTGTTGATATTTTATAATATCTTCCAAAATATTAATTGATTATATCAGACGAGCCGTCAACACAATGAAGTTGTTGGCAATGAAAGTGTTTTATAAATTTTTCATAGAAACGTTTATAAAATAAAGTTAAATAACCGTTATAAAATAATCACGATATTATCACAGAAACGATTTCACAACTATCTTGAATAAACATATTTTCCTATAATTGTTTTGTAGCTGTTTATAGCACTTTTTTGCGAGGTTTGTATGATCTTTATGAAACTATTTTCGGCTTATTTTATAACTGCTTCCTGTAGCTTGCTAAAAACAGATAAAATTTATTATTGACTAAAATCCGCCAATTTAAGTGGAACACCATGTATATATACCTTGAAATCACTAACTGAAAACTCCTTCGAAATTCAGCCTTCTTGTTTTTCCTTTTTGTTGAAAGATTGTTCGCGTTTAGTCTATTCCCAAACAGGGCAAGACAAATCTTCCAAATAACTATAGACCAGTATCCTCAAATATTTGGAAAGCTTTAACATCTTGAGTGATCATCAATATGGCTCTGGAAAACAAAGATCAACAGGCGATCTTCTTTCATACGTCACCCATATTTGGAATAACGCAATCGATATTGGAAATAACGAAGAGTCCAATATATTGCTTTGCTGACGACAGCACACTTGTCTCGTCAATACGTTTGGATTCTAGGACATCGGCTGCGGATGCACATATTCATCGGAAGCAGGGGGTTAAATATCTCAATGAGAATCTAGAAGTGAATTCGAGTCGGGGTGAAAGCTACCAGATTCAATTCAATGCTACAAAAACCCAGGCATCGGTTTTCTCCAAAAACATGAATTTCTCCGAACTGGATATAATAATGTCAAGTGAGATAATTACGCTTTCTGCTTCGATAAGTTTGTTGGGAGTTAAAATGGACATCAATATGTCTTGGCACAATCATGTTGCTGGAATTGCGAGGGCTGCTTCTCAAAAGCTTGGATCACTATTCCGAACCAGGAAGCTGTACACATCTCAGCAACTCTTTATGCTTTATGAAGCTCAAATCAGACCTTCTTTGGAGTATTGTTCTCATGTATGGAGCTCCGCCCCCAAAACATACCCTGAAGCTGCTGGATTCCATCCAGAAAATAACCATCCTCCTGACTGGGGACGCGAACATCACTTGCAACCTTGATAGTTTGGAACATCGAAGAAAGGTTGGAGATCTGTCTATCTTCTACATATACTTTCACGGGAAGTGTTCAAGTGTTCAACTCAGTTCACCTCGAACTTTACTGTTTGAGAACTCCTTAATCTGCAGAACAGCGTTTATGTGGAATAAACTTCCTGGGAACGTTTTCCCTAATGAATTTGATCTCCAGCGATTCAAATCCAAGGCGAATCACTACTTTCGCACAGGCACCACTCTAAAAGCGCCTTAAGAATTTTCCTGTAGCCCTTAAAAACTTATACCGACAGATAATATTCATCCAAATTATAAGTACTTGAGAAATCCTATCTTCATATCAGCATTTTTGTAAAAATCCTTAGCTTTAAAAATATTCCATTTCTGCCGCTTTGCAATCACTTCTAGAACTTAGTGTTTCATAACAGTTTTATAGGGGTAATATAGTAGATACAATACGTTGAAATGCTTACTATTGACACCAAATTATTTTGTGGAACGACGCCATTTTAACATGATAGTAATTCGGAATACTGACATTAGATGAGTTGAAAATATGAAATACCGCACATATAGTGATATTTACAGCTGAAAAGAACATAGATATTATAAGAACAGACTGAGTTGAAGTTACAACTAGAAAATTAATATGTCGACAGAGTGAATATTTACATAATTATTATTTTTTCCAAAAACATTTATAAAAGAGTGGCGCGCTTAAATTTTGCTAATAATAGGATATATATTTGTCAATAAAATTTCAGAAGCAGTGAAAATATCAATCTTTGAAGCACAAAAAATGTATTCAACATTTTTATAAGTACAAAAGTGAAATTATGGCTTCAACCTTTCTATTTATTAGTTTTCAGTTGATGCAATATCTATTATATTTTCCTAATGTCCAATAAAACTACTTCTTGTGCCTTTAAAAAAAACATTTTGAACATTGTATTTTATAACGCTCACTTGGAACTACTCAAAAACTCTTATAAAATTGTGTTTAAATTATTTTATAAGTAACTTCACAAAACAAATGTTTAAGAGTGTTAGAAAATGTTTATAGTAACTGCCGAAATGTTCATAAAACTGTTTAGTGTTTGTAAGAGGCCTAACAAAATATTAATAAAGACTGTAATGTTTATGAAACGGTGCCAGTTTCCAACTTATAGCTGTTTTATAAGTACATTGAAAATATTTCTGGGAGAAATACAATTTTATAATTTGTCTTTCCAAAAATATAGAATTGCTAGTTGGGTACCACATATACATGGTGATATTCACTATTCGCAGTCATTTAATCCAATAATTATATAAAGTAAACTGGATCATCAGTAGATTTTTACTCTCAAACAGTAGGACAGTTGTTCGAGAGTCAAATCAGAAGATCTACTGCAAAAACAATAGACCTGGCAACGCTAAGCGCTCCCATGTGCGATTTATTTTTTATCCGTACTATCTTCAGTGGATTGACTCACAACATTTCGCAGTCTAATTGCATTCGTTGTGAAAGATTCGATAAGGTCAACAATGAAACGTGATAATAAATAGACTATTGATAAGAGTAAAAGTGAAACGAAAACACTTGAGATAAATTTATTATTGAATTATTGTTGAATTCGATTTCCGTCTTTTGTGTGTAGCAAGTGAGAAAAGTAACATTTTCAATTCAACATATTCTTTCTCTGTAGATAGAAACATATGATGGAATTGGCTGATACTTGATGAAAATCCATAACGTATTCAAAAACACTTCATTGTGATGTTTAGTGAAAATATCACGAATTAATCTGTTTTTGAATATATTAGATAGAAACAACTGTTTCAACCGATGATTTCATAGTATTCTTGTGCTTCGAAAAGGAGATTCATTTAATTTCTGATACTCATCTCCCTGTATATTTATAATCCAAAGTAAGGTCGATCTTCATAGTAATATTCACCTAGCAGCCTTAACAAAATAGATTGATGGAGAATACATTTTTGAGTGTCAAGTTATACCCGAGTATAACGTCAATTGCCGTACTTCCATTAATCATCGGCAGGCTATAATTAATTTTGCAACGATAGCGAAATCTCTGTTAACACGTTAACATTAACTAAAGCGGCATATAAGATATTAAATTAGCAGACATTTTAATACATAATCACTTCGTTAACAATTCGTATCAAATGTATCTAAGGGTTATATCTCGCTATCGTCCTTCTCTTCACGCCAATGGCGATTCGGAGTAGTCCCACACCATGTTATCTAACACCCATTCGCACCCCCTAGCTTCAGGGGATATTCACCACCATAGATTAACCCTTGCTTTACGCTCCCCAAATGCTCATTGGCGTATCTCATCAAAGCACGTGGGCATTATGGACGTTACCCTACCGTCCAGTTATTATTCTCATAAGTACACGATTTCTTGTCAATGTTTAATTTTTAATAAATTTTATAGTGATGTCGGTTGTGTGTAAAACAGAATAAATGTGGCTCAGTTCAGGTAATCCAGCTGGGAATGTATTGTATATTTCAATAATTCAAGGATTTTCTTACATAATTACTAGGCCAATGCAAATGATTTTTGTAAGGAAATATATTGATAACAGAATAAAAATATTTGGGAAAAGAAGGTATTGGCTTTCTACTTCTTCCTCTTCCTTTTTTGGAAGAATTCTATATTATCTTTTTGTATGAATTTAGTATCAAAATATATGTTTTGATAATTTTATAAAACATTGTTGTTTAAACTTTCTAAAAATGTAAAATGAGAGATATTAGATTATCGAATGAAGTTATTGTAAATCGCTGCAATATGAAACATAACAGAAAATATGCAAAAACAAATTGTTTTCCAGGGTTTTAAATATTTGGTTCCAAATGGTTTCGGTTATAAAAAAATATAACTCATCTATGTTATGCAATCAAATTATTATTCAATCATCATGGATTTTTTCTTTCAGTTTTTATCTGAAAGAAACTTAATCTACGATTTGTTCACTTTCTTATTTTTTAATAAAACTTTCGCTTTCCCACATCAGACGATAAGCTATATAATATAAAAGTCAAAACTTGTGCGAGCTAAGGACCAACGAGGTCTTACCTTTTAACGTGTGCTTCCTAACACAGGTTTGACAATAGGAAGTGAAAAACGATCGTCTGGCATTGCGGTTCGAACCACCGGTTTACACAGCGGTCGATTGAGTGTGTCGAGCAAACCACCCACGTCAACCCACCAGGCTACCGTCCCATGTATTTGTGAATATATTTGCAGTAATCTCTTATTGCAATAAGAATGGCCATATATACGAGAACAAAACCTTAATTCACTTTTTTTGAAAGGAGTTTTCAGAAATCTTCCTTCAAAAATGATATCTACTTTCAATCCCTACTTTTCGATTCACAATTCTGATAAATCAGACAATTGCAATTTAACCTGTTATAGGATATTCACGGTAAGAAGAGAATGACGTCACAAGATGACAAGTTACGGCGTTGCCAACATGTGCACTCTTTCGAACTTTAAATTTTGTTTTACTGTTGATTTGTTTTATTGCTATTAACCTTACTTACTATTAATTTACTTAGTTGAAATACAACTTCGTTGAGACTCTGACTTTAATCATATTGAATATACGCAGGTCTTATCAAAAGAAATGATTAGTTCTGAAAACAAAAGAAAGACTGACATTTGATTATCAGTTGAGCAACTTACGAAATGAAATTTTACTAGTTTCTTTGGTATTGAACGCATTTCATGGCCAATTTTAAAGTTGTTATGTTGGATATACACGTGTATATATAACGATATATGATATATAACGTGAATATCCTATATATTTCAGACGAATACATGTTTCGAATTTATTCATTATAAATAAACATTTTCCGATTCTATTCTGCCTATGAAACTGTGTATAAGTATACTGAACTTCACCCCAGTCAACTATTCATCTGTCATATCCATTTTTAATGAACGTGGTTGGCGATATTACCGGCAATCACTGACAGCAAACCAAGATGATTAAGAGAGTTTGCGGAACATGTGAGTCGGTAAATGAGAACAAAATAGAATTGAAGGCTATATGGGAGAGCAAGTTGGAATCGAGTTAGCTGAAAGCGCCTGCGGTACCAATGCAAGTAGTCGGTCTGTGAATCTCTCGATTGCCAATATGCATGTATTATTGCAATTTGTAGAATAATTTCCAAAGGCAATCTAACATGCAGAATTTCAAGAACTAGTAGACCATAATTTGATTTTCGACTGTTCTCCACATTTCATAGTTTATTTCATTATTAAACTTGTTGCTCACAAATGGTAGAATAGGGTCATTAAATGTGTACTTTATGATAGTAAAATGAATGTGAACTGATATCTCTTACTTATAACTGAAAGTTTTATTTTTCAATAGTTCACTTGAATCACGCAGGAGTAGAAAACAATTTTTCATGAATTGTTTCAGAATTGTGATGTATAATGTATGTGTATGAAAGAGATATCAGCAACTATAGTAATAATGATATTTTTCAACAGAGAGTTACAACAACAAAAGAAATATGGAAGCCACAATGAGTAAAAGTTATTTAAGTATTGATTCACAAGAACAAAATGTACATACATACAACTGCTTGAGTTGAAAGCAATTCATAGACGATTCGCGCTATAAATTACACTTTGTTTCTTTGTTCCTGATCTTTCATGGTAGTACGAGATTAATATTGATTACATGAGGTTGCTTTTTTTTCTTAAAAAAAAACAATAGGTTTTTGCCGAAGTTTCGAATTTGATTAAATTCTTCTTCAAGGCTCTGTTACAATGAATTTTCATACACATACCTTCCACAAAACTTATACGATTATTATCGTTTCAATTCTACAAGAAATAACGAGTTCCTAATTGAATTATTTACCAAAGAGTAGTTTCTTCGTCTTGATAATATTACTTTTTTAAATTCATCAGACATGTTAGACATATTAAAAAAAATAAGAAACATTGCAACAGACAAACTTCTGAAAACACACCAAAACAAAACGACATGAAACAAACGAATGGCTTTATCTGTGATTCAGATAAGGTTGTGTCTGTTTTTAAATCAATAACTGACAGAAAAAAAATGAAAAAAAGGTAAATTATTTGGGTATTCTACTTATCAAATTGAAATATGCCGTTTTAAGGCCATCGATGTCTCTTCTAGTGTTAACAGAATCGCATTTGAGGATATGTAATGGATAAATATGGTTGAACTTCTAGAATAGTTGGATGATCAAAATAAAAAATGTGCCCACATTTTTTTTCATGTTTAACGAGAGCTGTGAGGTTTTTATAGTTAGTTTCTTATAGCCTATGATGTGTTCTGAAACTCGTGTTTTGAGATATCGTCCGGTTTGACCAACATAGCATTTGTGACAGCTTACACAGTTCAATTTGTACACTATATCGGATTGGATTTCTTGTGGTGTTTTTATTTTTTGTTTCGAGAAGAAATGCTTTCCAATTGTATTTTTATATGAAAAGGCCACTTTAATTTGTTCGGTACTGAATAGTATTCCAATTTTATCAGATACATTTTCTACAAATGGAATTTTGTGATACTTGGGTTCAACTTCTGTATTTTGTGAAGAGGAACTTTTTTCTTCAATTATTCTTCTGATAACGGAAAATTCTAGGAAAATTATTTTTCACTAGGTAATTCTCAATTAATTGGAAATTTCTGTTATGGAACTCAGAATTGGAAATGGAAATTGCTCTCGATTTCAAATTCCTTTTATATTGATTTTACTCTGAAAGTTATGTTTGGAAAAATAATTTAGAAATATCTCAGAAATAGTTAGTTTATGATATCAGTCTACTTTTGAAAAATTTTATTATTTCAGTATTTAGAAATGCTAACGAATTGTTTTCTTCCATTTCAAGAGTGAATTTCAGTTTTGGATGAAAACTATGAAAATTATCTAATATTTCAGTTTTTCATTTTTTGGAATGGAAGTAACAATATCTTTCAAAAACAGGCAATGAAAATGACAAATGTTTTATCCACATATTTTGTAGTTCTGCCATGACCAAGTCTGCACAAATAGTTGACATTCCTAACCCGGAAATTTGTTTGTAAAAAGATCCATTGTAACAAAAATAATAATTGGAGTTTATACAGAATTCAAAAACTTCTATGAAAAGAAAATAATAATGATAATAATAATAGGTCTTTATTCCCAGAATGATACAATAAATAAATGTGAACATTTACTAAAACGCGAGAGGCTGAAGATCAGTCAAGAGGAATTAAAATATATTTCACAGGTATAATTTCATTTATGATAAAATTAGAAACTTCTAAAGAACCTCTCACATAGAATTCATCTTTTTCGAAACCGTGTGTCAATATTCCGCTAATACATTTCGAAAACCCATAAACGGTAGAACCAACAACTAATTATAGGTCTCAAAGTTATTCCATCCTTATGCATTTATGATAAAAATACATAGGGATGGTATTTTGATAAGAATACATAAGAACACACACATCCCCGTTGTTAATCAGTTTGTTGGATTTGTTTTGAATTTTTTTTGTTGGATCTTTATGGTAAAATCTTATAAGTGTCGTTAACATTCAAAATTTGTGTAGCCTTTTCAAGAAATTCATTTTTATTCATTATAACCGTCGAGTTACCTTTGTCAGCTTTGGTTACAATTATATCGAGATCATCTTTCAGAAACACATGCCTCTAATATCATCAAAACGTTTTTTATTACTTTTTCCATATTCTATGAATTGAATTCGAAACGTCAGCAAGAAAACAGTTGTTTTTTTTTTAGGAAAAAATTTGATCCTGTTATCCAACCAACCTTTCTTCACAAAAATTATTGGATGACTAAACTAGTCAACTGAATATATATTTTGGGTTGAAATCTCGACAGCAGACTAGATACAATAGGTTTTTCTAAACAAAATAAAATACAGTTGAGAGGCATTTCTTCTAAAACAAAAACACCACAAGAAATACAATCCAATATAATTTACAAATTGAATTGTGAAAGCTGTCACAAAGTATATGTTTATCAAACCGGACGGTATCTCAAAACACGAATTTCAGTTTTTGGCTTTCTACTACTCCATCTGATACAAAAAAATGGATGAGAGAATCTTCCAAAGAAAGGAAGGATTAATCCTTCCTTACCTAAATAATTCACCCTATTTTTATTCTTTTTTTTTCTGTCATTGATAAAAAAATAGACACCACCTAATCAGAATCACAGATTAAGCCATTCGTTTGTTTCATGTCGTTTTGTGTTAGTGTTGTGTGTATGTTGTGTGTATGTTGCAATATTTTTTTTTTAATATGTATCTAATATGTCTGATGGTTTTTCAAAATAGTAATATTACCAAAAAGAAGAAACTACTTTTCGGTGAATAATTGAATTAAGAACTCATTATTTCTTGTAGGATTGAAATGATAATGTTCATATAAGTTTTGTGAGAGGTATGTTTATGAAGGTCTGGGGAATATGGTGGGTGATACCGACCTTTGATGCTCAATTCGTTCAATTTTCGGATGCTGATATCCATGAAACGTGCAGACGGGCGTTGTCGTGGAGCAAGATTGGACCTCTTCTCTTGACCAGTGCCGGGTGCTGCAAACGCAATTTTCGATACATTCCTTCGATTTCCTCACAATACGACACTGTTGTGATGGTTTGGCCGGGTGCAGAGAGTTATAAAAAATCATAACAGCCGCTGACCACCATACAGTAACCATGGTTTTTTTGGTGGGGTTTCATCACATGATCCAATCCAAAAAAGATCGTTTTGGTTGTGCGAAAGCAAAGAAGAACAGACTTCTAAACGTTTTTGAAAAATAGTTTTTTTATTAATAGTTTTCAGAATTTAACATAATTACGTCATTTACTAGGTCATTTACATAAGGTAGCCTGGGCATGCGTTATTAGATAATAAATCAGCTATTTATGGGCATCTATCAGAAATAAACCACACAATAAATAAAGAAAACACGAAAATTCTCCATACGTGCAGTAAAGGAAGGGTGATGAATTTGTTGGAAGCATTGGAAATAAATAAATTGAATAAAAACCCTCAATGACTAACTAGGACTTTACAGCTTTGTGAATCTTGACAACTAGTTTAGGATCCATCGGTATTTGGAGCAATCCACAAATTGTGGTTTTGGATCAATACCCAGTGATGTTGATATGTTATGGAAGTTAAATTATTATTGTTTTGGTATCTCAAATGAGGTGTTGATGATTCAGGTGATATTTCTGTTACTTTAGGTACAGGTTCAACTAACCTGCCTAAATGCCACTGAATACAGTCTGATTCACGGTGGATGGCACTTTAGACGTTTCTGGTGAACCAGGCACCGGATCACTTTGAAAATTCAACGGAGAGCACTTGAACATTCTCTACCCAGCGGGGTTGCCACTTCCACCAGAAAGTACTATACTTTACTTTAATACAGGGTGGTGACAAATACAGATTTTTTGGTTGATTATTTCGAAAAGTTTATCGTTTTGAATGGAACACCCTGTGTATGATTACAAATTCACAAAGCTGTTAAAATTTGCTTTCTTTCTATGCTCATTTGTGAAAATTTCCATTCAGAATGGTATTCTCATTGAGTATTTTGTAAGCAGGCCATGATTACTATTTGATATTAACGTTGTGACATTCTCCCGATAAAATATACATTTTCGTCACTTTAGAAGTTTCAAATACCTCCAAAACGATGAAACAAAAATATTCAAACGAATTACTTATGAATTTGTTTGTTATTTTTTGGACAGTGTGATGAAATTATCAGCAGGCCATGTTGAAAGTTCAACGAAAGGTATCCGAATCTACCGCAAATGAACCTCAAGAAATTTATATGAATTCAGAACAATTCCAATGCATTTGGATCATTTTTGAAAATATCCAGAAACCCGTAACTTCTGAAGACAACTAGATTAATGACTTAGCATATTTTCATACGCATTTCCTGGGTCATCGATAAGAAGTGTTTTAGATGATTTCTGTATAAAATATTCATCGATTTGATGAATCTTGCGAAGACGTAGAATGCTGATAAATTCACCAAAATTCAGCAATGAAGCCTCAAGATCCTTAACAAGAGTTGAACTTTGTGAAGTGTTGTTGATACGCATTCAAGGAGATTCATTTTTTCAATAGGATTATTTGAACTGATGAATAGAAATTTTTGAGAGAAGGAATTTTCAATAGAAAAAATTATCATTATTGGTCCAGTGAAAATTCTCACGTCACAAAAGAAGCCAGATTTCAAGAAAATGGACCTGTTCGGCGTTCGGAACGTATAAAAAGACACACAACAGGCTAACACGTTCAGATAGAAAAGTGCCTAGAAAATGACAGCACGACCAGCTGTCGAAAGCGCTCGCAGATAATCAAATAGAAGTCATAGAGCTTCAAATCCTTTTTGTAACTTACATTAATAGTATTCTAGTGAGTTGAATAGTAGTAGTTGATTTTAATTCATTGAATCAATGTTACTATTATAATGATGCCTTTGAGAACCCCAGAAAGTTTCCTGGCTATCAAACAATCCAACATTTCAAACAACTCTGATTGATTGCAGATAACCCTTTCAACATATCACAAAAACCACTTTGATGAATGAGTTTGATATAGTTTTGAACATGTTTAGATACAATTTTTGAACAAGTGCACAGAGATGTCATTAGGACCTGTTGTAAGTTTACATGGTAATGTTAGTACCGAATATATAATTTTTTTCATCAGCCATCAGCCATCTTGTGAAAGTTGTATTGAGGAATTCGTTTATTATAGTATAATGATTAACTGTTGAAAAATAATTTGAGAAAAAAATTACTCCATTCTAGTATTACTAGAGACATATTCATAAACCATACAGAATAGGAGGTTGTAAAGCTTCTTTTTATGTTTGATATACAGGGTGTTCCTTAAACACATGCTAATATTTAAGGAGGTAATTCTTAGACCCATTTTAAAGAAAAACGTCCTACGGACGTATGTCCTAAGCGCCTTAACTTTTGAGCTACAGGGTGGCAAAGTTTTCAAAAATAATCAGTTTTTTAATAATAACTGAGATAATTTTGTAGACATCTTTGGCATATTTGGTACATATATTCCATGCCTCAAGGCGCATTTTCTGATGTACAATTTTCTTGATTTTCTCTGCCAGTGGCCAGTTTTGAAATGTATATTTTTGGCGAAAAAAATACTACGCCACTGCTTTATCTTGAATTAAAAATTATTTTTAAAATCGCCATACATTTTTGAGCACATTTGATTTGCTGGGTTTTCTTTGTCAGACGCATGGTTTTCGCTCAAAAAATTAAAAATCGCTTTACTTAAGGATAAATTCCTTAAAAATCTGATGCGGTATCGTGCATCGACTGAAAGCAAACTAAGAGATCAGATTTGTTGCAAAATAATTGAGGATCTGAAAGGTATTTGTTTTTTTGTCAGATGCACTGTTCTCAATTAAAATTACGTCATAACGCAGCACCGCTTAATAATTTTCGAAAACATAAATTTAGTTATCCTGGAATAAATGACGTGTAGCAGAATTTATTTACTGCACCTCTTGGAAATATGGAGTTTGTCGATATGTGATTTCTTTTAAAGATTAAAAGCAGTAAAAACAGCGTACCCACCATAGCAATAAAAAACGAATTCTCTGTATGTACAAACGTCAGTAGCTAATATTGATGTTGGTTTAAAGTAAGGTGTTGGTGTTAAAAACTGTCACAGCGCGTTTTGATTGATTTTGAAGTGTTATTGAAGTTATTTTGGAAGTCCGCTGTTTTTCTGAATATCAGTAAATATGGTAAATTATACGAATGCGGAAATGGCGCAAATGCATTACGTATATGGCCTTGCCGATGATAATGCAACAGAAGCCAGGCGCATTTATCAGGAAAGATATCCTAATCGTGCCTTACCAGATAGCCGAACCTTTTCAAATATTCATCGTCGACTTGGGGAAAGTGGTAGTTTCAAGAAAGGGACTCCGGAAGGTAGACCTCGTGTAGTAAGAACTCCTGAAATTGAGGAAGCGGTGCTGCAAGAAATTGAGGAACATCCTGAGATGAGTACGAGGAAGATCGCTAGAACTCTGGATATTTGTCATCAAATTGTTTGGCGTATTCTGGTTGATTTTTTGATGTACCCATACCATATTTCAAGAGTGCAGGCATTACTTCCCAGAGATTTTCCACAACGTGTGAACTTCAGTCAGTGGTATCTACAAAGTATTGCACTAAATCCGCAGTTTGAGACACAAATTTTGTTCACAGACGAAGCAAATTTTTCTCGGAATGCCATTCAAAATTTCCATAACAATCATGTGTGGGCTGAAGAAAATCCCCATGCAATAACCGAAACCCATTTCCAACACCAATTTTCGGTTAATGTATGGGCAGGAATTATAAGTGATCATCTAATAGGCCCATTTTTTCCACCAGGACGCCTTGATGGTCGTTCTTATTTACACTTTCTCGAAGAAGACTTACCTGTGTTATTGGAAGATGTGCCACTTGCGTTAAGGAATCGAATATGGTACATGCACGATGGCGCCCCTGCTCATTTCAGTGTAATTGTCCGAAACCATTTAAATACAGTTTATCCTAATCGTTGGATAGGTCGCGGAGGACCTCAGCAATGGCCATCAAAATCCCCCGATCTCAACAGTTTAGATTTTTTTTATGGGGTCACCTTGAAACTCTTGTGTATAAAACTTCCGTTAATACTTTAGAAGATTTAAGAGAGCGAATAGTTGCCTCGTGTGAAACTATACGAAATACGCCGGAAATATTTGAACGGGTGCGTAATTCCATGCGTAGAAGGGCGGAAGCATGCATACTAAGTGTAGGTGGCCACTTCCAACAATTTTTATAATCAGTTTTGGTATTATTTCTAATTAACAAATTTGTGCTATTCGTTTAGACTTACTGTCACAAAATAAAATAAAACTCGTTTTTGTGAAAAATTTATTTTTTTGCAGATTATGTTTTCAAATATTATTAGGGAATTGGTAATGCGTTATGAAGCAATTTTCAGATTCTCATTCATTTTAGAATTGATCTAATTTCTTAATTTGCTTTCTGTCGATTTTTATTTTTTTGAGTGAAAATCATGCGTCGGACAAAGAAATACCAGGAGATCAAATTTTCTCAAAAATAAATGAGGATTTTAAAAATGATTTTATTTTGGAAAGAAAGCATTGGATTAGTACTTTTTCCCCAAAAATATTCAATGCGAAACCCGTAGGGATGCCACTGTTTGAAAAAATACAAATTTGTGTATATCAGAAAATGCGCCTCGAGGCATGGAACATATGTACCAAATATGCCAAATATGTCTACAAAATTATCTCATTACTAGTAAATTATCAATTACTATTAAAAAGTGTTTATTTTTGAAAACTTTGCCACCCTGTATCTCAAAAGTTAAGGTGTTTAGGACATACGTCCATAGGAAGTTTTTTTCTTAAAATGGGTCTAAGAATTACCTCTTTAAATATTAGCATGTGTTTAAGGAACACCCTGTATGTCCAGAAGTATCGAAGATTATTTGAAATATTATTTACTGTTTTGGAGATATAAGTACATCACTTATGTCATGAACTTTTATAATTAGATACGATACGCCTCAACATTGCCATTTGTGTATTCTCTGTGTGCTTTTTCTTTTCTAACTATTATTTTTCCACACACTATTGAATCAAGTGGAAAAATTTGAGAATTTTAACTTTTTTTATGAAGGAACAGAATCAGGAATAACATCTTATAATACACAATAAAAACTCACTGAAGACAAATTTATGTCACTTTTCATCAAAAAGGATTTCCAATCAATGCTGTCAAAAATTATAAGGTATACTATTCCTAAAGTCATGTTTTTGAATCGAAAGCTTCATCGACTGAACAGTGGAAGCTATTATGAAAATTATATTCAATTGGATTGTTTACTGAAATATCCTTCCAGGATGAAAATATGATGCACAAAAAATATTTCTTGAATTCATCAATGTGTTTAACTGATATAGATTATACCCACTGAAAGAATGCATTAAAGCATTTGTCATGATACTAGTCTCACATTTTATATTTGATATCAGTTCGTCACTAAACCATACAGTATGTGATCTATTACAATCACCACAAAGTAGGATTTTTTGAAGCTGGAGAAATATAAACAGCACCTATAATAACGCATTCCTTACCTAATAAAAACTTGTCACACATTTGTTCTATACTAATGGATTGTAATTCATCATGAGTAGCATTTGAGGAGCTTCTAATAGCAATTAGAAAACTCCCACTTGAAACTTTCAAGGAATTGGTTAAGTCTCTGTCCATTCGAAAGACGACGTAGCCTTCGAGTTTGATTAGGAGTTAGAAGCACTGCTCCCGTTATTAATGTAACAAAAATTTTTTAGCCCTGATTTTTGAAAAAAAATTATCACAGCAACATTTATGGTTTGAACACATATATAAATATAATAGGTACTTTTGTTTGAATGTGATTGACAACGTTTCATGATGAATTTCATTAGTTCGGACTTCCATTGTCTAATATTATATAAAATGGGTTTAAATCCCTGAAAGAACCAATACAAATGAGAAAATAACAATTATATTGAGCAAAAAACCCTGAAATGAAATTACAGTGAAATAAAATACAAGTAAAAAATAGAACAATTGAACAAAAAATATTTCAAGCCAAGTTATTTCACGACGTTTAGATTGTTAGTACCCATAATCGTTTTCATGTGACGACTAAGCTAATACCTACGGAAGAGAACTATTTATGGGTCATACGATTACTTTCACTTATCTCGTCTTTCCTCTTTCCACTTCCACCGGTTTAGCAAGACATGACCGGTTGGCGAGACTTAGCCATTTTTCGCTTGACTTTGGGTTTCCATATCTTGCGTATCTCTACTCTAGCTTGACTGAATACATTGTTGGACAAGATGTATGCGGCTTCTTTGAATTTCCTCCTAAACCAGTGTTCCTCCCTGTGTATGATCTCAGCTTGGGACTACTCGATGTTATGTTATGTTCTGCTACTCCTGATTGCTGGTTTCTCCTCGTTGTGTGTATTTGTTGTACCCTGGTTTTCGTGAGGCTGCTACGGATAGTGTTTCCGGATCTGAAGCAGGTTCTGATGTTGTACTTGGACCCAATTCTTCTTATTCTTTCCGATAATCCTCTGATATAGGGAAGTGCCAGTACTGGTTGTTGTTATGTATTTTCGGATACAGAACGAATACTTTTACTGGTACTTTCAGCTTACCTTACATGATTATGATATATAACAGTTGTGTGTGACGGCTTCTCTTCCTTACGAGGCTCTGTTGAAGAGAAGCCATAGTTAATCATGAAAATTTATGTAAATTCTGTTGGTGAATTTTTTTGAAGTATACGTATAATTATTTGCAAACGAAGATATTTGCGAAGCTCAAATACGATGGGCCAAGGAAAGAAATAACACATTTTATCACATGCAAAGCACAACAACGTGTAGTAAAATTTACTGGCCAAGGATATGTTTCTAGTAACGTACACAACTGTCGACACTCATATTTTGAAAATATTCAGGAAATATTCAGTTGTATAAAAATGATTGTACTTATTTCAGTAGCTAAGATACTTAAGACTTGCTTGGATTCCAATATCACAATTCTTTTTCATAATGCATTCATTGAAACTCATAAGGTAAACTACTAAGTCAGAATTTGAAACAAAGTTTCGTCATACAACATTTTCGAAACAAAGATCAATTAAACTTCTCCATTCCATTAATAGGAAAGCCATAGTTGGCCAAGTTGGAATATATTAAACATTATAAACTTGGCATTTCCAAGTGCCACGTATAAGTTTATGAAGTTACAGTAGACCAGTCGTCAAAGGACCGTTCTATATACGAACAACTTGAAAACAAAAGCTTGGAAGGACTTTCTCAACAAAATTCACGAATATCTGAGATGTTGAAGTCTCCTCGTTATAAGATAAGATAAGAGCATTTATTAATATAGGAATCCTAATATACATAATACTGTTATAACAATCACATTTTGAAATGTATCGGGGTTTGATTGTTTGAAGAACAGTATGAGTGTAAAAAAATATACCTGACACCTGACGGTGTTTTTTTAGATGGAAAATGTTATGTACATCAAGGAATAAATTGGATATAGTTGGCAACACTTTAGTATAAAAGGTCGGCAGTAAAGGAAGATAGCTGATGTATCATCCAGTGTTCCATGACGAATATAGTTCATAATTTATCCATTTTTATAATTTTGCTTGTCTCGTTAGAGAGAATATCAAACATATCTTATTTAAATAAATACAAACACAACAGATTGGCGACGAGGACGAGAACTTCCAGATGAGAACAGAATTTCGTAACGGTTCAAGGTAGGAGCCCAGGTAGCCAGTATACGTCATAATGACGTTAGTTTTTGGTGATATTTGAGTCATGTTCCGTCATGGTACCAAAAAATTACGTGATTTTAACATCACCAATAAATGACGTCAGTTCAAGCGACGTCATCATACGTTATTTGTGTACCTCATACTTACATAAGTGTCAATGGATGTCATCAATGGACGTCATTAAGATGTCACTTGGGAACAAAATAAATTGAGAAACTGAAAATAAATTTTGCGTTGAAAAACGATTCCTATGGATATAATGTGTGTAATTATTTTGATCTTGAAAAAATTATATGTATAATTCTAATCGTCCAATCAGATATAATTCGATTGGCGAAATGCAAGGTATTTTTACCATATTCTTATAATGATTCCAGTTATAACCGCTAACATCTGCGATTCGAATTTACCGCCTAGGCCAAAATCGTTCTGATTGGCTTTGGAATTCTTGCCTTTGAGAACAGTACGACATGGCGGTAACATTCAAATCATAAATGCCGATCTCTACTTTATATTTGATGACGTATTTCAACCTAAGGAACACGAATTTCCCAATGAAAAAGTGAAGAAATTTGAAGTTTGTAGTTGTTGAAGTTTAAAATTCCACCTTCTTTTTACAGCATGATTTTGCAGGATATTATTCCTTATCAGTCTTCCATTTCTACAACAGGGCAGTGTTTATGCCCTCATAAATAAATTTACATGACAAAATCATCATTGATACAGCATTTTTTCATGTTCCAACTTCTCATCAGTATGTAGTTTCCTAACCTAACAAAACATTCATCAACATTCAGTGATCTCATCTTCTACACAGCTTGTTGTATCCCATTATTCAAGTTCTATTGCAATTGTCTGCTTCTTTTGAATATGAAATTTATATTATATCTCTTCTGTTTGAAGTTTGAATATTACTAATATTGTAAGAATAAATGTTAGATTAGAGTATGAAGGGTATTCAGTGATATGAAATGAGGAAAACGAGAGGGAAATGAACTATATTTTGCTAAATCAGACTGTGGAAAGAAGGTGGAATTTCACACATTTCTGTTGTGAAATTCGTGTTCCTGAGATCAATATGTAAATATAAACCAAAAATATATTTTTTCAAATATGGATCACAAAAGTGCATTATTGCCATTGATTCTACTTATCACTGTCTCCCAAACATGATTCCAGCCACACTGAGCTGATCAAGAGACATATAAAAAAACATTTAGTTTAGGTACCTACTCTGATTTAAGTTAATGATAAAATTCTCAAGGCTTTTTATTTTTATTTCAAGTGTTTCAAATTCACAATATGATCGTTACTTCTCAGAGGTCTGCTTTTTTGCATCTTATAGGGAACTTTATTCTTATCCAATATCGTCAAAACAGTTACATATTTACCTCATAGATGTCTTATCAGACTTGGAAATGTGGAGTGTTGATAACATAGTAATAAAATGTTTGGTTTTATTTTTTAATGATGGACATTTTCTGGTGTCATTTCCCTTACTCCATGATCATCGTTAATATGTGTTTATTTTTATTCAACATAAAACTATATTTGATTTTTTCATCAGTTAATTTTCATGAATATATTTATCACTTTTGTTTTTAAACTCCCTTTTTCGAGAAAACACATTGAGATACTTTTCTTTGTTACAGATATTGACGAATATATTACTGTCCAAATATGAATTGAATTTTTGTTTATTGAATTCAATGGAGGTTGAAAAAGGGGTTGAAGCTTTCAAAGGTCTGTATCATTGACGCTGTTCCCATGATTCTAAGTAGGTAGCTAATTTTATTTATTGTTTGTTATTGTATTATAAAATCTCAAAAAAAATGTTAATTTTGTCAAACTTTTCAATATATTTTTTATACAGATTTGTTTTTTTACTTATGATATATTAGTGATCGTTTGGAGAGAGAAATTATTAGTTCCTACGTTATATTTTGGACTAAACGTGTACTAAACGACCTTTTGACATGATTTGAGATTCGTGATTTGAGATTCGACGTCACTTCTGACGTAAATCTACGTCAATTGTGACTTTGAAATGACGTCTCTTTGTGACGTCACTGGACTGTGACATTGTGACGACATTTAAACGTGATATTTGCGTCAATTGAAATAGTGATAAAGACGTAAGCACTGACGTAAATAACACGTCATAACGACGTTTCCTGGCTACCTGAGAGCGTGCTTAACCTCACTTTTTATGGCGAAGCAGGTGTACTTACGCTTACGCTGAGTAAGATTTCACCAGCCAAAAATTCCATCACAAAAGGCAACTCATTCTATACATATTGTATTTTCGATAGAAACCTTGTTGCCAAAATATTCGATCGTTGGTAATGCGCCTGGAACGCGCATTTGACGTTTTTGCTCTCTCTCTGCTACATAAAGAGCCTACATTACATGTATCCTGATGCATAAGACGTATTCTGTGATGAGTTTTCTTAACATAAACCGTGGAAAAAGTCATACAAAGGCCTTGTGGATACGATGAAACTTCATCAAAACCCAAAACAACTCGAAATTGCTGAAACATTCAGATTCCTTCAGAGAAAGCAGCATGAAGGAGAGAACGTTCAAGACTGATTCACAGCGCTTCAGCGATTCGCCATCACCTGAAAGTTGTGTGATTATCTGAAGAAAACATTACGGAATCAATTTGTTTTTGGTTCAAATGATTCAAAATATAATAATCAGGGATTTCAAATCAATTTATATCATATTAGACAATGGAAGTTCGAACTAATGAAAAAACTCCATTAATATTTTTAAACACCTAGTACACCAAAGGGACTGTACCAAAGCACTAGGCTCATCTACGGAATAGCAAGTACACCAACAATTTGGCAACGGCAAATTGAGAAAGAAAAAAAAAATCAAAGTACATTCCTGGTAATTCGGTTTTATTAGACGATATAAAAATTATTGGGCCAGATTAATATACTCACTTTCAGGGTCTAGAACAAGTTTTCAGTAGACTAGCTGAAATCAATATAAAAATCAATTATAAAATATATGCTTTTTTGCAAATAAAATCGAATACTGTAGATATGTTATTGATAAAAACGGAATTCATAAAATCACAGAGCAAATGAAGGCTATCTGAAAAATGCCAAAGTTCTTAATTATGAAAAAGAGGTTCGGCCTTTTGTAAGCTTACAGATGATTTTTTAAATATATAGGTTGAACTTCATTGAAAGTTCATGTTTCTTTCAATTTGAATGGAAATTGTCAAAAAACTTTTGCTTTTTATAAAGACGGAAATGATGTCAGATAAAGTATTAGTACATTTCAATTAAGAATTTCCTTCAATTGCAATGTCAGATGTTAGTCTATTCCTTTCACTTCATATGTGGATCATCAGCCCTTAGTCCATATATTTTCTCCCATGAAATATCTTTCTACTGTTCCTACTAAAAGATTGCAAAAACATGCTTTATTTTCACAGGGTTCTCAATATAAAATTACATACAAAAATAGTAAAATACATTCAATGCTGATTTTTTGTAACACAAATAGCATATTTGTATTTGAAAAAAATACTGGAAAAAATGCATAGAGGAGTGCATATCTACTTTGAATGTTGCATACAGAATATTTATTTATGTTCTTTATGTTGTGTTATTTATGTTCTAGTCATATCCAGCGTTCAGAATACATTATATCCATAGCACAAAACCAAGTTCAAAATGTCATAATTGTATTTGAAAAAAAAAATTTAAAAAAATTTAAAAAATAAAAAAATCTAAATTCTGGCTATTATTCATTCTAGCTGTTATATCTGGTCAAATTAGACAAAAAACAAGAGGTAAAGATACAAAAATTTGCATCAACCTTAAAATTGATAGGATTGTTCAAAACGCTATCGTGAATGAAATATAAAAAATCATCATCGATCCGTTACCCGGAGAAAATTTTACTCGGGGTGAAAGGTCACAAAAACAAGTTTTCCACGATTTTTAGCAAAATGGTCAGTTTTATCATAATATCAGTTCAAACAAAAACTGTAGAAAAGATAAATATCTTTGAAAAAAATCTCAATAATTTTTTTCCTAGGAGCCACCGTCTCTGAGGTATAACAATTCAAAAAATAAAAAGAGTTGCGCACGTTTCCACACTACCTTTAAGGTAGTGTACTTTTTTTGAACTGTAGACCCAATCCACGGATCTGCTGTAATTCTGTTCTATTTGAAACTATTGAATAATGAAAGATATTAGCAAGGGTTGAAAATGATAAACGCGGTATTAATTAAAAGAAAATAAGGAAATTTATTTGTCTGATTGATACTTCTCTATACTTCTGCTTCCTTTTCTTCTTGTCCTTTTTTTTCATTCTGGGTGCAAAAGGATTGCCTCAATTGTGATACATCGCATGTCTTCTCGTTGGTATCAAACAAATCCTCAACTGTTGGTGATTCAACATTGGAGCATGATCGGCGTTCATATTTTGTACACGCTAGAGAACAAAACAGTCCACCTCTTTTGCAATTACATATAGCACTCCATCTCTTTTTACAGTTGCAAAAAATTGTGTTTAGCAGTTTTTCCGGCGCAGGTGGACGTGAAGTCTGAACTGGTTCTTATGAATTGTCGTTCAATTTCTAACTCCAGTATTTGGATCTATCTGATAACCAAATCATGCTTAGTAATATACCCGTAAAAGATGTTAATGATCAGCTGCTAAGGTTGGAGGAAGACAAGCTAATTGCACCTATTTTTTATTCCGAGTGTATCAAACGAAATATGCATATCGAAACTCATCTGAGCACATAGTGCTCAGCGAATTGCGTTGGTGATAGCTTCTTGTGAAGTTGAATTACTCTTTTAAAAACTGCAGCACATTGAACTCAATGAATATGAATATTGATGCTCCCGATTTTTTCAGTGATGATAATTATACCTCTATCTGTATGTGTAGAGTAGGGAGGGTGGGTGCAGGCCCACAGCACATAGGTCATATGTGACCCATTGTACGTCCTCCTGAGGAGTTGTCCTCCCAGGTCATCGTCCATTCTGTCCTTTCCAGGAAGGTGGGCAGGTCACTAGGAGACATCTCCTTTATATCGGCAGGTGTAGTCCAAGTTTCGCCGAACACATTGACGATAACTCCGGACACTCACTCTCATCTTTCTGTTCACACATCCTGCATAGAGGTGTGTCCACTAGCCCCATATTATGGAGGTGTTTCCTTAGTTGACAATGGCTACTCATAAATTCTACTGTTAACCGTAGGTTTTTCCTGGTCAAGGCCAGATATTTTTACGGCACCAGCTTCCCAGGGTCCCCCAGGGTGATCCTGGCAAGACTGCATCCTTCGATTCCATCCCATGTCTTTGAGGATTGAGCATGGGGGTGATGTTTGGCTAGTTCCGATAATTGTCGAAGTCATCAGGGCGTAGGTGTCACTGGGTCCTAAAATTCTTAGACCAGCCGCTTTCTTTGGCTAAAAATTTGGCAATGCGATTACCTTTACTCCTGTTGTGTCCTTTAACCCACCTGAGGATAATGTTATTATCTACCAAGGCTTTGGCTAAATCTTGGTAGCACTCTAGTACTAGCCCTGAGGTAACACATTGTCTGTTCAAGGCTAATAGGGCGTGTCTACTATCAGTGCAGATTGTTATGTTTCTGCCAGAAATAATAATTCCATCACCATACCTCAGGAAATGAAGCAATCGTGATGATACTGGTACTTGGCATCAGCAGCAACTAAATTTTATTCGAATTCAACTCGAGCAAGAACAGCTTTTGCCATAGTATCAGTACCAGAATCAAATCTTTAAATATAAGTGTACTTATTTATTCAATTCCACGGCGAGCATCCATAGACTTTTTTTCCCACGCAATCAATTCCTGTCCGCGACATTAAGCATTGAAAATCGCGAAAAACCCGTTTTTGTGAACTTTGACCCAGAGTAATTTCTTTCCCAGGTATCAGATCGATGAAAATTTCTAAGATTTCATTTATGATGGTATTTTAAACAGTCCTACCTTTGAACTGGGTAAAGATGTTGATGCCATATACAGATTCAACATTCCCCTTGTTGAATTTCCTTTACAATAAAAATGTATTTTCAGGCAGTATATGGCTGTTACTCGTAAATCATTGCGGCAAGATCTTTCACAAGAGCTTAACTTTTTCCCTTTTTGGCATTGTAAAGCTTTAGCTTCAGAAATGTTTACTTCATTACAGAAAAACACCCCATTCTGTTACAGGAGTAAGTCCTTCATATATGCTATTCGGAACATCAATCAGATCCAAATCGAATTCGTTAAACCCAGACCCATCGATCAAAAATTGTATCCCTAGATCTCAGAAAAATCAAAATTTTCGGTAATTTTTGGTCGGGTAAACAGTGGAATCTCGTGATTATGTTCATTATGACTAATGGTTGTTTGGTTTCATAAAAAAACTTGCTAAATCAAATAATCTCGTACTATTGGGTAATTCGCAAGTATGGAGGAAACATGTAGATCAAATTAGATCAATAGGTAAGGATACTTCAATTGTTCCCAAATATGAGAGAATTCATTTATCGAACCTGAGTGATACCAAAATTAACTGTGAGTCTCACAGTCAATCATCTCCAAAATTTATCAATGAAAATATATCTGCATAACCTGGTGTTCAAGAATTTGAATCTGAATCCTTCAACTGGCTCAATTGACGTTTTGCGAAAATCCACCAGAATAACGAGACCCCTTATGGTTTAAAGTATTACATTCTGAAAGGAGAGAGTTATCATGTAGGTACTGGAAGGAATGAAATATTATCAATTTTTCTCAAAGAAACAATCGTTTTCTTGCTAACGTTTACAATCGTTTTTTATTTATCCTGTTACCCAAATATCCCTTCTTAAAAAAACTATAGGATCACTAAACCAATTAATGGAATGAATTAGATTTAGTTGGCCACAATTTAGTATAAAAGGTTGACACTAAAATAAAGTGAGATGACAGGTTACTGTCTGTCTGGGTGATATATCAATGAGTGTTCTATGACGAGTTTATGATTCATCAATTTTTATTCGGCTGGTATCTATAATAAGGTGATGACCTCCAAAATGTATATTGTCCATGTGCCCTCCATTAAGCTCAAGTCATTTCGATAAACTTCAAACTTGACCATGGATTTTAATATTGTTTTAGAATTTGTTGTTCAAAAGACTAACTTTAAATGTTCTCTTATCATTACTCTATTCATTACTGTCAATAGTACCCATTGAAGAGGGTCATATACTCTGTATGTTGGTATACATTAGAACTTTTTTTGGGACTTTGAATCAGTAGTTCTAGTTAATCTCCAAAATACGAACTACCAGAAGGCAACTTGACATAACGAAAATATGTTTTATGATATATTACATTTTGCACAGTGGTTTGGTTTAAAAAATCTTAATTATTCAATAGATCCATTTTCAATAAGAAATGTGTTTGAAACTCCATTTTATCATGGTGATTTTTCAAAAATATTGTTTATCATTGTTGTCATACGATCATTCAACCAAAAATTTTTTTTATATTTATAATGGGCAAATCAAAACCGTAAAACAATGTTTTCTTGATTTGCTAAATCGAAAAATCCTATCTTTTTTAACAGACGTGAACTTCCTCCAAATATAACTATTTTAGCCTTCATATATGGGTAGGTACATACATATTGCTTGCATGTTGAGACTCTATTGCTTTGAGTCAGCTTACCTCAACACTGCTCATTAAAAAGAGCTTGCTTAATTACTTAGTTAGTCAACGTACAAACTTCCACCAACTAGATAGACCGGGTCTTTGAATATTCTGGTGTAGTTCAACATGGTTTGGGGAAAAATCATGAAATAATTTTGTTGAAATCGGTACACGACACCACCTACATGAAAGTCTAGAAATAGCTTAAAGAAAATCTGTTTTTCCGTTAACAAGCTGTCGCACCCCTACGAACGACAACCCTCAGAAGTTGAAACTTGTGCGAGCTAAGGATTAACGAGGTCTTACCTTCTAACGTGTGATTTCTAACACGGTACGTATGTAATGAGAACTATGAACATTGAAAAAGGTTCTATTTCACTCTGTTGAAAATTAGCACATTTTTAAAGATGTTCGGTAGCATTTAGAGTTACATTAATTGCTTACTAAATATTCATAAAAAGATTTTAAGATTTCCTTCAAAGATACTTTTTGTACATCTTCCGCACTATGTACATCAATCTCACTGATAATCCAACTAGCTCTTCACTTTTCCTCCCATTGGTCTGAATAGTTCTCTTCGGTACCTTTGTTAAAATCAACGTTTTGATTACAACATCTGTCTTACGAAAACCACTATTCCACAAAAAATTAAATACCTTTTTTACTTTCTCTTCAGAATGCTTGGGTGAGGGAGACTTAAGTCTATTGTCTGAATTGACTTCTTACTTGGCCTCTGAACTCAATGTTTCAGATGAAAATTATTCGAAATGAAATGGTCTCCACATTTTCATTTTCGAAATGAACACCAATAAACTTCAAAGATCAAATATAACTAAATATGTTCTTCACCCCGCAGCAGTAATATGCTGTATAGTATCCATATCATTTTGTGGAAATTTTATTGGTGTTTTATCTGTATCAGACATGTATAATTTTCCAATCGGTTTATCCTATGTCGGTCGGGATCAAATTCCTGATAATTGGTCTTATAAGAGGTGTTAGCCTGAACCACGAATACAATACCGGAACGAGCTGTCCTCAAAGAACGAACCTGAGACAGTAAATGCGATGCCATCTGCCCTCACGATGACGACAGACCCAAAAAATACAGATTTCAAAGACGATCAGTTATGAAATCAAGCTTTAGAGACCCTCATTTGTGATATTCAGGGCATTTCATTCATTTACTATGGCCTCTCGCTGATGAATGAATGTTGCGAAATGTCTACATTTTGAACATCGTGAAAGAATTCTATTGAATAATAGCAAAGTTTCAGCAATATTTTTCTACAGAAATCCATTTCTGAAAGCTGCACAATGAAGACGCTCAACTTTATATTTTTTCAAATGCCTTCGGAACTAGACGAAACATTGCTGATAATAATTCAAAAAGTTATAAAGGAATAGATTTTCAGGTACAAACATTAATTTATAAATGTATGTCTTTAGTTATTCCTTACCTTCCCTTACCTTCCTTACCTTACCTTACCGTGTTAGGAATCACACGTTAAAAGGTAAGACCTCGTTAATCCTTAGCTCGCACAAGTTTCGACTTCTGAGGGTTGTCGTTCGTAGGGGTGCGACAGCTGGTTAACGGAAAAACAGATTTTAAACAGATTTTTTTTTTTTACCACATTATCCACTCATTCATTGACAAACCTTATCCATTCACTATTATTTCCTTTTTTTCCTCTCAGTGCTATCTCTCCATTTTCTCGTTTCTCATATTCTTTCCAATCACGCCATCCAGTCCTATCTCCATCCATGCATCTTTCTATCACGTGTTCTGCCATTTCGGGCTCACCATAACCGCAAAACATGGTAGTTCCGGGCCCAGGTTAAACCTGGCAAGGTATCCCGGAAAGTTACCATGTCCCGTAAGCAGCTGGGTGGCCTTTCGCGACAGATTCAGTGATTCATTCCCGACTCTCCTACAGAATCTGTAGAACAGCCGCCCAGTCTCTCCCGTATCCCATTTCCTCTGCCACTCTGTCCTGATTCGTTCTTTAATCCTCTTCCTCTCTTCATTCTTACTACCCATTTTCCTTACTTCCCATGTGACCTCAGCGTTCCTCATGCCTTTTGTAGCCTCTTCATGGGCTTCCTTATTGTTGTTGCTCTCGTGGCCCCGCTTCCAGATTAGACAGGTCCGCGCTCCCCTCACATTCCTCTCTTCTATTATCCTTTGTATTCTTGCTACTCTTTTATTCCTCGTTCTTCCTGCTTTCATACAGTAGGAGACTGGAACCAATATTGGGCGTATCGATTACTCGAATTGTCGCATTTGGAGTGAATCATTGGTAATCAATATTCATAACAAGAGTGCACTTCAGCCAGATCATCATAAAATTATTGAGTATGTGAAAAATAATGTAACCGTGTTACTGGATCTATTTACATTAACTACTTATTGTAAATTCGAATTATTGCGGTAAATCTCCCAGCTATGAGGCGCTTATTTCCGAAATGATTGGAAGTGGTTGACCTTTTTGTTGAAATCGAATTGCCGTGAAATTTCCAACAGCACCCTGACAGACATCTATCCTGGACAAATGTTCACAAATTGGTAGCTAAATTTCTCTAGATTGAATCGTTTCAAAATAAATAAAGCTATAGAAGTAATAGTATTGGATAAAACGCGTGGTACAAGAAAATTGTGCACTGTGACGGGGTTATATACAAGTGTGAATATTGAAAAAGGTAGATGTTTCATGCGAATAAGATTTGGTTAGTTAGTGTGAGAACTAAGCGCAAACGATTTGGACACTCATATGAAATTAGGAATGAATGAGCAATGGAAATTAGTCCTACTTAATGTATATTTTTCGGAAGAATGTACTAATGTTGAACATGTGGGTTGATATTTTTGAAATTTTCATTCTGTGATCATTTTCACTTTCTGGAAATCTAACAGTTGATTTTTATGTAGATTTACTACAAAATGATATCGACCCTGCTTTCATTAATACCTGAACAAATGATCCTGCAAGCACTAAAGAAGAAATTGTGTTTGAATAAGACGGTGCTCGTCCTCATTACTCACAAAAAGTATATAGGACGAAGCGGTATCAGCCGACCCAAGTCATTTTGTGGGGACATCTCAAGGGGAGATCTGGGATAATGATCATTGTATGTTGTAAAGTGATATATCGATTGCTCTGAATGTACGATAACGTTTTGAAAATAACCCGTTTAATTATGTGAACGGTGGTCCACATTCCCATTTACCTGATTGAAAAAAATCTCAATCGATCTATCAAACGAACCAGTAATCTAATAATAACACTGATGATCTCTGACGAAAGCACCAAACTCTTATGAAGGTTCGAAATAGATGAACACTTCAATCTAGCAGACCACTATTATAATCTTCATGCAGTCATTGTTCACTGTGGTTCTGGCGTTGAATCAGGTCATTATTACACATTGGTCAAAGATGAAACGGAATAGTTTAAGTTTAACGATAGTCGTGTTACTAAGTGTTCTGGCAATGTCTTGAATTTATTGGAGCCTCTGGAGACACCCTACATTTTGTTTTATTAAAGAGAGAACATTGGCGGCCGATCAAGGTCTTCAGATGATGTGGTCCTGCAGGTTTTTCCGGGTTTTCCTGCAGCTGATAAAGGAAATGCGCCACTGGAATCAATGAAGTCGCCCCGGAGTGCCAATTAATTTTTGTTGTTGTTGTTTCATAATTTCATTATTTGTATTACTTTTTTCTTCAATGTAATAATAATTATAGTCATGAATTAATGTTGTACAATTTCATGTACAAGTAGTTATCACACGTAGCAGTTCACTAAGTTGATGAACAAAAACAGAAAAATTTCTTTCATCCGTGTCGCTTTTCTCATGCCAAGGCGGTACCAAGAATGCTAACCTTAAACCAATAAAACTTCGAAATATATATTTTCGACTTGCAATTCTGACGGAAAAGAATACGTTTTCGATAAAATATCACTGATAGTGTTCGATCAAAATCATGGATGCAGTTCTGAAGTAGGAGTAATTGTCCTACATCATAATTTCTCCATTTATTATACTGTGGAGCGTTCACCATAAGTTTCCCTAAATGGCTATGATTAAATGAATGATCAAAATACCAAAGTGAAGATCATTTTCAATGAATGAATGATGGCACACTTAGCACACTCACAAAAATATGTATGAATGTGAAAAATAAAGGACAAAAAATATTGCATATTGGAAAGTTACCTGAAATTAGGAAAAAATTATATTGATCCCGGTGTACCCTCGAATTTTTGTGCTGTTATTTGAAACCTTGAAATGTACGGGAGTTGAAAAGTATAATTCAAGGCAGAATCGATAAAACGAAGAAGTTATTCGCAACCTAAGGAAGTTGCATAAAGGTCTAATCGATATACAATACAACTAATAACCAAGGTATGCTGAATCAAGTATTCAAAATATTGTCAAAAAGGTGTCATAACCCATTTTTCGATTCAAAATAGCAGCAAGCACGTTACCATGTCAATACGGTGACATAGCCATCTATTATGTGAACCGACTTCTTGGGAAAGAAAGTTTTTGGATTTCTACTACTCCATCTTGATGCAAAAAAAAAAGAAAGGAAACTCATTTTCAAGAGAAGTAACTCTATACCTACTTAGATGTGCAAATAATGCAAAGAAGTAACTTTTAGACACAAACTGAAAGAAAAAGTCATCTTGAAACATTTACTTCCATAGAAACATTGAATTACATGAAAAATACTTTTATATGAACACTGATATCAAAACACTTTCCTCTACTCAGTTTGTATTTCAACAATTCGTTATGGAATTGAACCAGATATCATTCACAGAATTCCTACACAATATACTTAATGAAAGGTACAAATTTCACTTACATGGAACACTGTCATCCTAACTGGTAGACATCGATGTTTCGCCGTAAGATACTTTCCTTAAAGCTCTTCAGTATACCAATCTGAATAACATTATAAGAAAAAACACGCAATTTATTCATAAATTAGAACTTCATGTCACGGAATGGATTTGATCTATTCATGGAATTCTTGTTTGGATCGATAGGATTATATTTTCAGAAGTAAATAATTTTTAGGAAAAAAATGTTTGGCTTTCTACAACTCCATCTTGATACAAAAAAATGTGGAAATCTTCTGAAGAAGGAAGCAATCATTTTCGAAAGAAATAACTCTATAAATAAATGTGTACATCAGACACAAACTAGAAGAAAAAGCCCTCCTGGTACAGCTACTTCCATATAAATATTGAATTACACGAAAAAAAAGTATTTCGAAACAAATACTGAATTATATACACAAAACACTGCTCTCTACATATTTTGTATTCCAAAAAATTCGTTATGAAATTGAATCATTCACAGGATTCCTACACAATACACTAAATTACTTACATGGAACACTTGTCATCCTCACTGGTAGACATCAATGTTTTGCCATAAGATACTTGCCTTAGGACCAATCCGAATAACATTATATCACTCCTAAAAATATAACCCTTTCAATATGAACCGATTTATTTCACCTTCTTCGTTGTTGCTTTTCAGTTTTTTTATTTAGCCGCTCTAATGGAGAAGTACAAAGTAAACGAGATCATTTCCAAACATTAATCTCTCAATAATATTTTCATGAATTCGATAAAAATAATATAATTAAAAATCAAATGTGGGAACTGAAGTGGTAGTGTTTTTTTTATATTCCGAATTTTATAGCATTTTCAGTTTTTCCGTTTTTCCGTGGGTCTCTCGATTAGTGCCAGATTGTTTGCAACTATGTAAGCGAATGTCGCCAACCTGCAAATTTCTAAAATTATTTTATACCCACAAACAATATTTCAATTATCGGAAGGATGCATCCAGATATCCTTCTTCTTCTAGAAGCTGTAACCGTTAGTAATTCATAACATGTCACAGACTATTGCTCTGATCGAAAATTTATTTTGAAACCCATTTTGAAGCTACGATTTCAAATATTTTCATAGAATCCTCAAATTGTTATGTATTGAAAGGTCACAAATTATGAAATTCTATTGTTTTCTATCATTTTAGAGCCTCTCCCAAATAATCTGATATTAGTCATAGTGCCGAACAATTAGCAATCCCTCGTATATTTTATATATGAAGACAGCTAGCGATACCTATCGGCAAAGTATCAATCCTTGTTTATAGTTTGTCCTCTCCATTCGAGAGGGCACTGCAGTATTCTACATCGGTAAAGGTTTGAAGCCAAACTCAATCACCCCTCTGGTTTTTTTATAATCACCCTTAGTTTCTTATTCATTCGAAGCCTACCCTCCCCTACGCCGAAACGTACTAGTTCCAAGTAGAATCTCTGTCCGTTAGGGGACGAAAATAAATATTTTTATACGTACCAATGTTTTTCTTTCAAATGGGGTTGAACTGTGTTTATTTTTGATATTCAGATCAGTAACAGAAAATCTCTGAACGAATAATTTTGTTGTGTCCAGATGGGAGGAATTTTTTGAATAACATTTCCAACTGAAATTGTACTGAAGTTTCAGAATGGAATAAGAATTGAAACGCTAGTGGATTATAGTCAAGGAAAATTTCCATGCTTTGGAAAATTATAGACAATTATCTCATCGAGAATAATATTTATGAAATTTATAACGGAGTGTGGAATGGATATTAATCGAAGAATTGAAAACATATCTGAGTTGGACCGGTGCTGATGGATTTGAAATAGTAAAAAATTATAAGCATACCTAGTCTGTTTTATCATGAATGCGATATTCAGAAACGTAAAAAGAGAATATTTCGAAATAACTGTTCAGTGTCTCATTTTCAATTCAATCAAAAATACACCTATGCCTAGATAGTTGAATGTTTGGATCGTTAAAATAAATAAAATTAACAGAACGTTAAAAAATTCAAAGAAAAGTTACCGTTTTTTATTTTCGTAGATAATAATTTGTTCGGATAATCTTTATCTATATGGTCATAATTTTGGTATTAGTTTTTATGAAGTATGAAACATTATTCCTTAGGTTCTTCAGGCTCAGTGATGACATCGAGAAAACTACAGTGATCACATAAAAAATATTTGTTTCCATCATACTATTTCACCACTCAATGAAATATTTCATAGAGGATTATCATTATCAATTTCAAAATATATATTAAAATTCATTCTTTTTCATTGGTATAGAAGGAAAACTTCCAAATATAAAAGAAAATAACAGATGTAACAATATCAAAAACATCTGTTTCTGAATTATTATTCACGTATATCTTACATTCAATCAAAATAATAAAGATTGTATCAAGTAGAGATACATACATATGAAAAAATAAATACATACGGGTATTTCAAAATGAAATCTAGAGGTGTCTTGCATAACTGTTTGTCGGATATGATTCAGTGTCCAGCATGTTATTATCCGGGGATATGTAGTTGTTTTTCGGCAGGCATATACCAGAACCTACGTACGTTGGGAGATATGTTTCAAGATTTTTTTTGAAATATTCATTTTTTCTATATGTATGTATCTCTCCTCTATATAGTCTCCATTATTTTTGTTTCTGTTAGAGTTTTGGTACATGAGATGTTTCTTTCCTGCTTGAGGCTTTGTTCACGAGATGGAGCTGTTACTAGTTACCAATCTTTCTCTTAAACGGAGGTTTTATACATTCAGTTGAACCGCGTTGTAATTAATAGAGTACCAGTCTGTTTGGGTCGGATCTCTTCTGTGTTGATGAGGTATAATGTCTCGAAACCGGTCCTAAGGTGATCTATTCGAATAATTTCAGCATGGTCCTGCTGCTGGATGAACGAAAAACATTTGCAAGACTAACATCTGTGAGGTATCTTATAAGAATGTCGAATATAATTCAATGTTCAGCGTGATATTAGCCGGAGAAGTAGTTGTTTTCCGGTAGGAATTTACCAGATATCATTTCGAAATATTTATTTTCTTATATTCACATTTGATTCTTACGAAAATGATTTTTCTTACCCAATAAATTCAACTTCCTGACCCCCCATTGATAATTTTGAAAACTCAATACCTCATACTTAGAGTCATTTATTGGACTCGATGCCATTGTCTTTTCAAAACTGAAAATCGGAAGTAAAACACGTATTGGGGTTTAGTGTACTTTTTCAATAATGGTTCATATCTTTATTCATTCAGTTGACCATTTCGTCTCGATATGAAGAGTTCCAAAATGGAAATATTTCCATACTATTTTCTTCCTGACATAAATTTATGAATTCCTGATAAAAAATGAATAAATGTATAATTTTCAACATATTCAGTAGTATATTTCTTGTTTAATAAACTAGTGATTTTCAAATATAAATGTGAACTATCCAAACTAATATGGAGGAATGCGATTTTTTCTCCATTTGTTTGTATTGGAGAAACTCAGAAATTCAGAAATTACAGAAATTCAGAAATTACAAAGAATACAATGAAAAGTTGTATGTCAATTATTCAATTATTTGGTGTATGCGCCGGGAGTAGCTAGTATGTATTGATTCAGAATAATCTTTGAAAAAACCACCAGTGACATATTCTTTTTTATTGAAAATTTTCAAATCAGTATAAGTGTCCATCTAATCTCATTTTCATCAAATATTAACAGAGGTTGATCTAATTCGTTTATTTAATGGAGAATTAGAATGAACAATGTTTTTTATCGATTTTTTTGAGATTGCTCATTTATGCAATCTGGGAAATTGAAAAATTTTTAATGGGGAAATTTATAGAGGTGTAGAAAAGACAAACCTCTATTTAAAGGCGATGAATTATTGTTTTCAACAATTTTGCCTATTGTTCAAAAGAACTAATAATTTCATAGGGTTAAAAATCAGATTTATTTCGAGGTTTTCTCTCCAAGAGTTGTCTTATTTTCATATTGCATCGACAAATATAAACCACGATTCAAAATTTTTGAATATATCGAAGTTGTTGATTGATTTTTCAAATATTCTATATCATACACGTTGTTTTCTCATATCAATTTACTGTAGTTCTTCCGCTTCTCACTTCTTTTCACAGGATGATGATACGATACATCTCCAAAGACATACAGTTTTCTCCAAACGTGAGAATGTATGGTGATTCTTTGAGTTTATGACATTTAGTATATGATTTATTGTCGATCGTACTAGTTTCATTTCTTTCTACTCGATAGTCGTAACAGGATTTCAACGCGTATTCTGATATATTGAACAAAAGTCATTTTTCGTACAACTTGTATACTTTTTTTGGGAAAGAAAGTTTTTGGCTTTCTACTACTCCATCTGATACAAAAAAAGGGGATGAGAGAATCTTCCAAAGGAAGGAAGGAAGTAATCAATTTGAAACTCTATACATGAATGTGTAGATCATGCAAAGAAGTAACTTTCAGACACAAACTGAAAGAAAGTCCTCCTGAAACAGCTACTTTCATATAAACATTGAATTACACGAAAGAAAATAATTCTTTCGAAACAAATACTTCAATATGAACACTGAATTATACAGAAGATACTTTTCTCTACTCAGTTTGTATTTCAAACATTTGTAGTGGAATAAGAATCAGATATTATTCACATGAGTTCCACTTTGAATGAATGGTAATAAATTGTACTCGCATTGAACACTGTCACCCTCACTGGTATACACCGATGTTTCGCCTTAAGACACTTGCCCTAAGGCTCTTCAGTACCAAATTGGATAACATTATAGAAAATACACACTTATGTATACTTTCATCTCCAGCAATTTAGGAAAGAAATAAAAATTTCAATGGAAATTTTCAAATTTATAGTTCACGCCGATAAGTAACTGCGTAAAGAGCTGAGAAATTGTACAGATAGTTATAAACAAACTTTCTCGACACATGTCGAAGGCGTTTCAAAATGTGAAATTTGTTAATGTATTCTTTGATATCTTCCATCACAATTTTTATTTGATTTTTTCGGATTATCGAAGGTGAAAATCCCCAAAAAGGTCGGTAAAACAATACTTGATATAATTGGGAAAATATTGATTTTTTACAACTTTCTTTTTGATCATGTTTCATGTTAGAGGGACTGTCATTTGTATTGCATATAAAAAAATCATAATTCGTCATTGACTATTGGAAAATTTGTATCCAAACATCTGCGGTGTCTCGAAAAACCGATTACAAAAATTGACTTTCAGAAGTCTATAAAAAATCTTATACAGGGTGTCCCTGGACTTCCTCTTTTCCTCTCGGGAATGTATAGATGGGGTCAAAATATCACCAGTACTTCATATAACTTTTTTTCCTAAAATCCTTCGTTACCAAGTAACGGGCCCTCGAAGTTACAAAATGAAAAATGGTTTTCTTTGATAACGTTTCAAGTGAATATTCAAAATCATCCAAATTTTGGTAATTGACTAAACAAATGAATTCCTTCGATGAGCTTTCATGCAGGAGTCAGTTGTTTTGCTACAAAGTCAGGAACGGACTACCCCCGATGGTCCACACCCCAAAACTTTGAAATGACAGATATTTTTCAATATTTTTCAACAAATTAAGGTTACTTGGACAATTTTATGAATAAAAGTACTCGTGTGGAAAGTCGATCGGAGCAACGAGTCTTGATAAAAATGTAGTTTCACTCGACGACATCAAACCCGCTCGTCCACCATTATTTGAAATGAATAATTATCAAAGCAGAAATAATAATGATAACGTTAATTCAACAACATTTATCCTGAGATGTCTACCATTATTCGAAAATATTAGTTTTTAAGGAAAATGGAAATGGTAAAATGTTCATAACGAATTTTTATAATGCAAACACGTTTAACTAACGAAACTCAAGAGCCTCAAGAGCAAACAGAAATGAAAAATCCGCTACAGAAACTGCTCGATATGATCACCTTCTCTCTCTATACATTTTCTTAGTCTGCGAAGACACCCTCTCAATACTTGAAATAGCATTCCAGGGTCGTTTCGTATGGCTTCACAATGTAATGTTATTCTATTCAACAATGCATCTCTTGTGTGAATAGGTGTAGCGTAAACAAGGCTTTTTAGATGCCCCCACATAAAGAAATCCAATGGATTTAAATCCGGAGACCGCGATGGCCATGAATATGGCCCACCTCTACCAATCCATCTATTGTGGAAAATATGGTTCAGATGATCACGCACAATCAAACTAAAATCAGGAGGAGCACCATCATGCATAAACCACATATCTCTTTGGGTTTGCAATGGAACATGTTCCAAAAGTCCATTCAAATAGTTCTGAATGAACTCCAAATAACATTCTCCATTATATCGGACCTGTAGAACGAATGGTCCTATAAGATGGTTTCCTATGATACCAGCCCAAACATTCACGTTGAATTTCCGTTGGTGTTTGGTTTGCAATATCCCATGGGGATTTTCTTCGGCCCATATATGGAGATTATGAGAGATGATAACTCCATCTCTACTGAAACCTGCTTCATCAGTGAATAAAACTCGATTAATAAAAGTCATATCCTCTCTTTGCCTATCCATGAACCAATTGGCATATTCCAGTCGTGCTGGAAAATCTTGAGGTGTCATGGCATGTACCTTCTGGATGTGAAATGGGTGGAGCAGTTGTTCCCTAATTATTCTATGAATAGTGGACTTGGATGTATGGAACTGTTCTGATAGATTTCTGATGCTCATTGAAGGATCATCAGCGACGGCTTCCAAAATATTTTCCTCCAATACAACGGTACGTACAGTCCTAGGAGCGCCCTCACCACCTCGTTTTGGCAAAACTGTACCTACAATAATATCGGAATAAAACAACGTGCTCAAATTAATTATCAATTATTACATACCTGTCTCCCTCGAACTGCGATCGACACGCTTGAATGTTTCTCTTGACGGTACCGTTCGATTGGGAAAATGCTCGGAATACAGACGACGAGCTTCTGCAGCATTACAAAATGCTCGTCCATAAAATACATGCATATCTGCATATTCATTGAATGTAAACTGTTCGGCCATATCAAAAAAATTCAAAATATCCTGTAGAATATTGACAATACAATGATAGTCATATGACAACGCACCACTCAACAAAACAAAATCGCATTCCAGTTTCTCATTTTTTATCTAAACTTTCTAAAAGGTTTTTTTGTCAACATCTGTGAAAGAAATATTATTTATTCCCTGGATATTTTTCACCTGATCATGTGCAGCCGTTTTTGTAGTTCATTCGTTTGCTTTTTATTAGTATAGTAAATATACTTTCCACACGAGTACTTTTATTCATAAAATTGTCCAAGTAACCTTATTTTGTTGAAAAATATTGAAAAATATCTGTCATTTCAAAGTTTTGGGGTGTGGACCATCGGGGGTAGTCCGTTCCTGACTTTGTAGCAATACAACTGACTCCTGCATGAAAGCTCATCGACGGAATTCATTTGTTTCGTCAATTACCAAAATTTGGATGATTTTGAATATTCACTTGAAAAGTTATCAAAGGAAAACATTTTTCATTTTGTAACTTCGAGGCCCCGTAACCTGGTTACGAAGACTTTTAGGAAAAAAAGTTATATGAAGTACTGGTGATATTTTGACCCCATCTATACTTTCCCGAGAGGAAAAGAGGAAGTCCAGGGACACCCTGTATAAGAAGAAATTGAAGTTAATGATAACTTCAAAAATAATAAATACTATATAACGGTGTATCATAATTGAATCTTAGAAATATTTATTTTCATTTCTTCTTTAAATTTGTGGAAAATATTTTCAACCGATAAGAAGTTTTGAATATCTCAAAACAATCACCTCAATTTCTCCTGATAACAATAGTAAACATTTATTTTATTTCTAAAGTAAGCACTCTACCGTTCGCCCATTTTGTTATATTTCAGGTAAATTCTAATGATAGCTTGTGCAGCGATATATGAGGGTGAATGTCCAAAAACGACGAGGGGAGAGCCAATCAACACTCAGGCTGGCCACTCGAAAACAAGTTTGTCCGTCCCCTAGCTATACGTGTACGTTAAAAAGCGAAAGCCGATATTTTATTGTTCTGATTTGAGTTCGTTAAACGCGTATTTGAGGTAATTCGAAGAGATTTGTTAGCAGTGAACTATAGAGAAATGCTGAATAAATATATTTGGTATTTGTTATACTCCCAGAAGTAGGTATTCATGGGAATAGTTGAAGATAAATTTCAATTCAAATATCGCACGAAAACAGTTTACTTTTGAAATATCCGAAATTAATATCAAGTTTCATCGATAGTAAAGCTGGTAAAGGAGTATGCTGGGTCCTAGGAACTATTATTTTTGCCAAAGTTTCGAATTATATTCGATTCATCCTCAGAGCGATATATAAAAATCACATTATCAATAAATGTTTTTTTGATTATGTGTAAGAGAATGAAAATATATTTACTTCAGCTTCCAATGCAAGAGATTGAAAACGACAGTATTTGCTTTTCTCAAATTGATTTTTGAAGTGAACAAATTTACGATATTTTTCACCTGATGAATATAAAAAATAAAAAATAAAAAACTGAATCCCAGCATATTTTAATCAGTATTGTCCTGTATATTTGTTGTGTGTGTGTGTGTTCGTTGGTGAAGTCGTCTTCTTATATATGTCCATTCTCTAAAATTCACCAATCCAACTTGTCTTTACGATATATTATGAAAGAAAAATAATCTCAAAAACTAGAATTCATAAAATACATTTCTTTTTTAAAGATATGACTGCTTGTAAAATGACAAAAAGGGTCGATTATATTTTTTTCGTAGAGGTGCAGTATAATGGTATTATATAGAAGTCTCCAATGCATTTTTCAGATGTGTTCATTTTGTTGTCAGCAAAAAAGCTGAAAGCCAAAATTATGTTTTCATCAAAGAATGTAAACTTTCACGGCCGGAGATGACTGTGTGAAAACTATTTTCCGGGTTTTTTGCCCGAGATGCGCAGGTTTTCATACCTAACGTTTCGTCTACTACGGCGGTGGACATTATTAAAGGTGATGTGGTAACGATCGCAGTGCTCGAGTTGGTGCTTTCGTTGTTCCAAACGCATTTGCTTTGTTGAGAGCTACAGCTGATTTGTCAGTCTGTCTGAGTCAACAATTTCTTGGCCAAAAACTCGGAAAATAGCTTTTTCATAGTTATGTTTTCATGTTCAACATACAACACCAAGAATCGTCATCTCTACCTGCCATTAACTAGAGAAATCCTTTTTCATATAAACCAGGCCATTTAAGGAATTTTCACCTTTTTCAGATTCATTTTCTGTTTTCAGCTCTCTGTCATCTTTCCTAATATTTTCAATGGGTACTCGATAATAAATAACACTCTACAATGATAAACTTCACATTGTTAGATAAACAAACCCTTGCCTTCAATTAAGTAGTTATATACTCATTATTAGCATCTAGTAAATCAAAACACCTAACGGACAGGTATCGTATGATATTTTATTACATTCTGTCCTTCATTATATTTTCCGAATAAATTGAAATACCAATTTTATTTGTAAGTTTAAAATAATAATAGTTACCAATTTCAGTTGAGCAGAATATATAAAAAATCATTATTAGCAGCCTATTCTATTGTTTTCTAATTTATTAATTTACTTAAGTTAATAGAAACATATATTTTACAACTAAAAAGACCTATTTTCTCCAAACCATCACAATATGCGTAATCAAATACTATTGGAAAAAATTTTGCCCATAAATAGCTTTCCAATGTTACTTCTAAAGCCCTGATTAAACAAATTTTAATCATTCACACCAACACACATCGCAAAACAATTCTATTATTGGAGGAGTTGGAAGTTTTCCATCGTTATTTTTTTAATTTTCTTCATCTTCAGCTGAAAAAATTAAAAATTGTGATGAAAAACTTTATGCAAGTGTATTTTCCACAAAGGAAAACGTTATTTTTATCAATATCTTTTCGCAAGAATAACACGTTGAAAAATGCGACCTCGTTGATCCCTAGCTCGCATAAGTTTTGACTTCTGAGGGATATCGTTCGTAGATTCAGGAATTCTGCCTATCAAGAAAACACCTGAGAAAGTATACAGACACTTATCTCGATTTAGAGGCCAGAATCGGCCTCCATCTTGAAAAAATCTGATGTATCTTGTGGTTTTTTATTTGGTTTACTTCATTCTCGAAATGTCTTTGATAGATATGAAACTTCTTGTATATAGTTATCCATTACAATTTTTATTTTTTTTCAAATAATCAAATTATAAAAGGTGAAAAAATCAAAAAAATCAATTATTCTCAACTGTAGTTTCCATAGATCCCCATACAACTCAAGATATATAATTTTAGAATTTTGAAATTTGTCCTAGCAAAAATTGGCATAAAAATCATAACTTTCTGGTTCAGGTTTCACAAGGAATAAAGCAAACATTTTTTATTTCTATTTTCTGCTGTATCATCTTTCTTTTCAAACATATTGAAAATATGTTTTCACTTTTCTATTGAAATATCCATTGTACTATCAGAGTATGACCCTCCTTTTTTATGACTTGGGGCGTTGTCAACTTCGAAATTTCAAATATGAACCTATATTTTTGTAGCAGGTTTTTGATATCCACATAATATCGTTGAAACAAAGCGTTTCCAATATTTTCGAAAGTTTCGGATAATTGATGATATCATACCTGAAATGTGTTGATAACACAAAGCTCCAATATCTGCAGTGAGGTTGACTCACGCTTCACAACTTTCAGCAATTCAAAAAAAACTCTCAAGTTCAGCTGCCACTTTGACTGTCACGGTGTTCAATCGGGAGAAATTATTGATAAAATATGTTGTACCTATATAAAAATAAATTGGTATTGACCTCAAACTGTGAAATAATTATTCAAGTAACGCATTATTGACAGATTTTCACTGAACAGTTCACATAGCCGCACTGTACAATAGCTTTCTCAAGCACGATACGACTCATAAGTGACACCAAAACTTTCAGGTACTCCAAATAAGTTTCATGATTCTTATTTTTTCCAATTTTTCATTGGTTGGTATCGGAGGCCAGGAACAAAGCATTTGTAATTCAACACCAGACAGCGCTGTTTCGGCCTTCCATGGTCTCATCAGTGGTGCTAGGCTGAACCAGCAATGCATTATTGGAATCAATTGTACTCAAAGGGCAATTCGAAGTATAAGTAAGCATGCACAACTACCCTCAATAAAACGCCATCTATGAGATCGACGGAAAACTCAAACCATGCTTGTCGAAGTGATCCGTTGCAAAGCCAATCTTCAACATCGGCCGGTTTTGAACTTGGGATTCATCTCAGTTGCTTTCAGCTGGAAATTTGTAGGGAGAGACTAAGAGCATTTTTTATTCAAGAATGCATGTCGAAGCAACAAAAGCAGATACCCAAGTTCATTTCTCCAGTTTGTTTGAAACTAAGAACGTGTGTCAAAACTTCATATGGGTTCTGAAGAAGCAGAGATGAATCTATTTATAAACGGTTTTATTTAGCTTCCCTGTTAGTTTGTTTGGATTAAATTTATTAATTGAAGTTTGACCACCTTTCTGTTGACAGATTGATCTGATATTTGGTACAGACATTTAGTTTTAATGACAATATGATTTGAATTCTGTATCGATGTAAACCGATGTATCGATGTAACTACAAAATGGCGGATTACATATTGTTTCACAACTATCTCAATATGGGTATCAACTGTCAGGGCTTGACTAGTAGAATAGTTATACACTTTGAAAAAGATGTGAATTCAACATGAACACAGCTACAAAATGGCGAATTTCATATTTTCTCCCAACTATAGTATAACAATTTTCAATTGAAGGTAACTCATATACAAATTGAACTGAGAGCTAACGGGGTCATTTTTATTGTCTATGCATCGCCATTGTAAATGATTGAAAAGTAAGATGATTCCATAAAATTTTCCCCCCGTAACAAGATAGCTTCTGCATATCGATAGAATGTACGAGCGAATAGGTGAACCAGTTCGTTGAATACTTTGAAACATCGGTAAACTGATCAACACTTAGCAGGTCTATTATATTTGCATCTTTAAAATGTCATAACTAGTCATTCGATTTCTTCATTATCAAGTGTCCTCATCTGCATAGGCGTAGTGTGTTCTGTTTCTTGTGAAGGTGACTTTGTTTTGTATTTATAAAATATATTTTATTGTATCTATTAGATAGACTATTATATTTATTAACTTTAAAATATAAGATAGAAATGGCCGATACTTGTTTTTCAAAATACATTATCATAGATTTTCATCACATTCACACTTTATTGTGAGATAATTAGTTGACCTAGTCATTAAACTCAGGTATAAATATTCCTTAAACTCATGTATAACTGTCATTAATTAGTTCCTAGAATATTATTAGTTTCTATGTAGATAGTAATATTTCAAAAACTATATATAAATCACAATGTATGTTTGTTAGTGAACACACTTGAAAAAGCTACTGTGCAGCGAAACCCTTGTTGCGGATTTGTTAATATGTTCTAGTGAAAATCTCACAATAAAGTGTTTTTCAAAATACATCAACTTTAAAAGAGTTAAGTAAACAACTGACAAATAGCTGAATAATATTATTGAATTTTATTATTTTTATAATATTAAGATGGATGCCGTAGCAGGTCCAAGTAATGTACAAAGAAAGCGGAAGATTATGTCGTTAGAAGAAAAACAAATTGTCTGTAGAGTGTACGAAAATTTAAAAAATACACTCAATACAGTGGAAGCTGTAGCCCAGTGTTCATTTTTAAGGGAAATATCCGTGTCGACAATTGAATGTATTATTGTGCGTGAAAAAAAGGTGACTGGGATTGTGCAAGCTCCAAAAGTACATTGTCGTGGTAGAAAAAAAATTTAATTGGACTAGTACCAGAAAAATTTTGTACGCTATACCATTCATTCTTTCTTTTTTGAGAATAAAGCGCAAACCCTCGAATCCATTAGGACAAAGCTAATGGATAATGATATCATTCCAAAAATGAGCAAAGAGAAGTTGAAGAAAATAATTGAAGAAGATTTAAAATTTATATATGCCGAACGATCCCGTAAATCAGTCTTAATAGAAAGAGAAGATATAGTCTCATGGTGACGGAGATATCTTCGCTCTATTAGGGAAATGCGTTCTGCTTATAAAAATATTTATTATGTGGACGAAACGTGGGTGAATGCTGGTCACACAGTATCTAAGATCTAGCAAGATACTACTGTAACTAATTATCGTCAAGCATTTGTGGACGGTTTATCAACAGGGTTACGCGGACCAACGGGTAAAGGGCAACGACTAATTGTCACCCATATAGGTAGCGAGAGTGGCTTTTTAGACGATAGTGCACTAATTTTTTCATCCAAAAAAAAGGGAGAAAATCACGAAGACATGGACGCCCAACGCTTTGAATGATGGTTTGAATCCCTTCTTTCACGAGTCGAGCCAATTTCGGTAATAGTAATGGATAACGCTTCTTATCACAGCCGATTAGTGGAACAGCTGCCAACTATGACTACCAGAAAAGCAGACATGCAGAGTTGGTTAGGACAAAGAGGAATTCCATTTTCCGAGGACATGGTTAAGGCCGAGCTCATGAGTGTCATTAAACAGCATCTTGACAGATATCGCCAGCATGTGGTGGATACAATAGCTCGTGCTGAAGGCATCTCCATTTTGAGACTTCCTCCTTACCATTGCGAGTTGAACCCGATAGAATTAATCTGGGCACAAATTAAGGATTACGTAGCTCGTGAAAACGTGACATAACATTTGAAATTTCTGATGTCCAATGTTTATCAGAACTCGCAATGGAACGGATACAGAAAGAAGATTGGGCTAACGCTGTAGCCCATGTGATCAAGGAAGAAGAGAAAATGTGGAAATTGGATGGGATGGTAGACACTGTTTTCGACCAAATAATGATAGATTTAAGTGTGACTAGGGATTCCTCTTCGGACGAGTCAATGGATTCTGAAACTTCATAAGCATAACAAAGATAATTATTTATTTGCTTTGTAGTTCTCTTTCTATATAAAAGAAATATGATGATTATTTTGTGAATTTTTCTGTTTTTTTGAAGTACTGTATTAGGCATAATAAGAAAATGTAATCAGTTTTACCATTGACACCAGGTAGCGCCACCTACTATAACAATTTTTACTTAATTACCTATGAGTTTGAATAAATAAAAATATCATTTTGGTACGCCTCTGCAGAGTTGGTAAGAGGATTATCCGATGGTCACTTCAAGTTCGACGTTGCTAATGAATCACCTTCAATTGAAAATTGTTATAGTATACCTCAATATGGGTATCAAATGACAAGACTCATAGAATAGTAATACACTTTGACAAAGATGCAAATTCAAGATGGAAACACCTACAAAATGGCGGATTATATATAACCTTGTTATACTGAGGCAATAAATGATCCAAACAGAATGAGAAGAATTGGGTAACATAATTAGAAACTGAAAACTTGAATAATGATGTAGATGATATACTAAAAACTTAAAATTATTTGGAAGGTCCTAGGGAGCAGTCACACCATTCTCCTCAACAATCATATCAGAAATAATAATAAATAAATAACGATTTTATTATTTCTTCATCGGATCAATACCGTAGATTGCTGAGGAGAGAGGTGTGATGACTGCTACCTTCCAAATAATTTCTTTAGGTTAATACTTCATCTATATATATTTTTTTAATAAAACCATATTTTTTTACTTATTTCATTTTAAAAAACTTTATATTTCCAATTACACTGATTGACTCACGATTGATCAATTTTAGAACCAAAATATGAGCTGAACATATAGTTTATTTATTTTTTGAACATTTGGGAATAAAAAAATTCTCACTAGAAAAATATTCTCAAATTTCAGATACTTCAGGTATTTTTTTTGCCGAGAATCACTTTGTGAATTTCTCAAAAAATCACTCATTATATAAATTTCGCAAAAACTTCTTGAAGCAATGTGTGTAAACACTCAAGACTTTCAAGGAATCGATACCTCCATTTCGAAATTGTTGAAATTACTGAAATTATGAAAATGCACAAAATTACTTCTGTATTGTTTTCAGAGCACCACTATGTATATTTCAGAATATTTTGTCACTGAAAGTTATTTTCAATATTCCACATTGTTCAGGCGTATATTCATGTTTCATTCAGTTGAATATTTTTGATTTTATAGTACTTAATTCTTGGGACATATGTTATGGATCTCTTCAATCAGACAAATTTGGCATAAACTTTATCGAAAATAATCCTTGCAGAATGAGAAACCTATTACGATATGTCACATCACGTCTACTAAGTATATCAGTGATTTACTGGATTCCAGAATCCGGCAGAGGGCAGTTAGTTTAGAGCCGTCCTGACCCTTAGCATAGACCACAATAAGCGCGATTACAGTTCTATGTCACATTTAATCTGCCTGTTCAAACAGAACTGTTTAATTAAGGGATGTGTTCGGGCCGGTAACTTAAACACAAGTGTCCGTGCTCGCCCACTCCAAGGGCTTATGCGATTTACGCAAATAACTGTTTCAATAGCCGTAATATTTCGTACTACCCAGTCGCCACAAGAAGTCTGGCTCAAAAGTGGCAGTGCATATTACGTCTTTTCTGATTGTTCGTATATAATATTCACCATTGAAAGAAAAAACCTTTTGTATTTCTTCTTTTCTATCATTATATTGAACTTTTGAAGAAGAGAAGAAGAAATTAAAAACTATATTAAATATTATTTACATAGACGGACAGAAGTTTCTGTTAGATACAAAATAGTAGAAAGAAATCCATCTGAAACAATTATTTGAGAGTCTAACTGCCGTTAGATAAAAAAGAAGCATCTGCAAAACTATCCTCTATGGGGTCCCTTGCATAAATGGATATCGGATATAATTCAATGTGCAACGTAGTATTAGCCAGGAAAATAGTGGTTATTTGGTCGGAATTACCAGATTCTACAGTGTAGGTACGTATCAGACGAAGGTTTCATACAAGCAGTTGAGCCGCGTTGAAATCAATCGAGTCCCTGCCACGCTATTGTTTAAGTCGGATCTTCCATAAACTGATAATAATAATAATAATGAGGTCCCTAGCTTAAATGACTGTCGGATATAATTCAATGTCCATCATAATATTAGCCAGGGAAGTGGTTTTTCATCAGACATTAGGTGATCCTACAGTGTAGGTACGTTGGGAAAGAATAATGTTTCGGGATGAATAATTTTCGAAAAATCATATTTTTTGAAATTTTTATCGTGGGGTGCGACGAAGTTAATTGGACTATATTGTGAGATAACGAACAAAATGATCTTTGTTGACTACTTGTGACAAAAATGTTATTTAACCCTTATTGCTCAAACAGCAAATACATTTAAACATATAATTACACGAAAATCACTATTTCTCACTCAATATAACAACAAAAGCTTTCACGTCCGAGGGGGGGGGGTCACGATTGAAGGAAACAAAATCCAAGCTGGCAGGTCGTCGTTGAATTGTACCTGAAATACTAAACGTTTCGTCTACTACTGCGGCAGATTCCATCAGTGATATGAGCGTAGATTCTTAGGACGAAGGTTATGACTCGAAGTCTCAACAAACTCCCATTAGATATGTGGATTCTTGTTTCTTTCGTATTTTTTTAATTCCAATGTTCTTTTGGCAAGAAGAAGGCAAAAAAACAAAGATGTCGTCTTGGGGTTGGTTGTGACATTCAACTTGGGGTAAGTTGTGACTGTCACAGCCTGCCCCGCATATGTTCCGTATTTGTTTCAGTATTTATATGATTTTCAGAAATATAATGAGGACGTATAAACAAAAAACTGATAGGAGAAAGACGCCTTTGGATGTTTTTGAGCAAGCATCAGTTGAGGTTATAATAAATCATAGACCTCTACGTTCAGTTGCTGACCAGTTCCAAATCAATCGTATGACTTCTGCAAGCGGAAGAGAAACCTTGACCGAGGATTTTTTTCCATTTCCTCGCCTGATAATTACGTTTTTTTTAGGTAACAACCAAGCACCTCTTGAAGTGGTATACAAACAAAATCGACAGGTTCTGCCAGATAATATAGAGAACGATTTAGCTGAGTATCTTATTCATCAATCCAAACCATACCGACGAAAGAAGTGAGGCGTTTAGCATACGAGTTCTCAGTTACAACCAATACACAGGTCCGTGAAAAGTGGATCAAAAATCAAATGGTTTCTTCCAACTGGCTCACCGAATTTTTGTAACGACATACGGCTTCATCTCTCTGGACTCCTGAGGCAACAAGCTTCAGCAGAGCAACAAGTTTTAATAGAAATAACGTCAATGCTTTTTTTCGCTTCTGGAAAAAGTTTTGGAACGTTACAAATTTGAACCACAGGATATTTACAATGTTGAGATGGGTATAACTACCGTTCGAAAGCCGGACCGGGTAATAGCTAGAAAGGGTGTAAAACAAGTTGGTTATGTCACATCTGCGGAGAGAGAAACCTTGGTCACGTTTTGTTTTGCCATAACCGCCAGCGGAAATTCAGTTTCACCGATGTTTTTTTTTCCTCGAAAAAATTATAGATACTATTTGGTGAACAATGGCCCAGCTGATTGTATCGGAGCAGCAAATCCATCGGAGTGGATGTCCGAAAATGAGTTTTATATATTTTTGCAACATTTCGTCAAGGACGCACGATCCTTAATAGAGAAACCAGTCTTACTTATCCTAGATAATCACAAGTCTCATCTCTCCTTCAACTGAATCAGTTTTTGCAAAGAAAATGGTGTAATAGTCATTTCTTCAATACCGCGATTGATTTTTGTATGAGAAATCATCCAGGAAAGACGATGACGATCTACGATGCTAGAGAAGCATTACCTTTAGCTGCAACCCCAACCAATATATACTCCGGTTATAGGGTTTTAGGTTTCCTTTTAACAAACATATTTTTGGTGAAGATAAATTTCTTCCAGCCGCTGTAACTGAGGCAAAATTGAGAAAATACTGAAGGTCAAGAGACTGAAATTGAGTCCTAAAAATACTGTTTTATTAAATAGAACAAATTTGCTCAGACCATCAGGAGAATGCAGAACCTATTTTTCACAAGATTTACGTTCTGAACCAAAAGCAGAGAAGCGAATTGGAACTAGGAAAGGACGCAAACGTGACCGAGCTGCAATTTGGACCGACACACCTAACAAAGACACACCTAACTTGAATTTACTCTCAAGGAAAACATGGATTCAATGTACTAGATGTAAAAACTGGGCTCATGAGGAATGTATCGAAAAGGATCGCGATTCTGATGATGACTTGTACGCTGGTTAAGCATGACACAACAGTGTCACAACTAACCCCAAGATGGGGTTAGTTCAACACTTTTTTGGAATACTTCGAAAGACGATTTACTCAATTCTTTCAAAAACACCATGATTTTACCGCTGCAATGACATTTCGCAAAAAAACATTTATACAATTAGTTAATTGAAATTACAACCATAGAAAATGCATTTCAGTGAAAAGGCTGAGATGAGTTCCTGGAATTTTTACTTCTACATCACTGAATAAAATGGGAAACTTTCGAAGAAAGGAAGAAAAAAAATTAACTACATCAATGAATATTCTTCGCAAAGACGTGTAGATGATGAAAAGAAATTTTTGTCAGATAGAACTGTAAGAAAAAATATATATGGAATATACCTATATGAAGCAACTACTTTCAAATAGGAACATTGACTTCTGTTTGGAGTATAAAGTGAATAGGAAAAAGTAATTTCCATAATATTTCAAAGTTCATATTTTAAAATAGTTATTTTAGACTATTTTTTTCTCCTAGTTTGTATCTGAAATATACTTTTGTGCATGCTCTGCACCATCTTTGTTAGGAATTGTCACTTAAAGAATTGAATTTTTTCCGTTTTCTATATAATAATGAAGAAGTAGAAAGCCAAAAGGTTTTTCACCAATAACTAATCTTCCTTGCCATGATAGTAATTGAAAAATTCTCACAGAAATGTTTTATTCAACACCAGTAGCTCAATAATATTACTACTATTAGTATCGATGAGGCTACGGTGTTGCGAAGCGCGTCTGAAATAAAAAAAAAAGTCAAAATTGTTTAATTGTTATCATGGATAGTGTTATTCGTTTTTATCAAGTAACGGGTCTCTCTTGAAAACATTGCCTCTTCTCAATCAAATACCATCGACAAAATAATTGAAATGCGAATAATACATTGCTGAAATATACCGGATGCGCCAGTTATAATTTATTTTGGTGGCTAATGGAATCAATATTCGTTTTTACTGAATAAAGGATATTCAAATAACTTCATTGTGGGATTTTCAATGGACAGTTTCCTGGCCAGTATGAAAGTTACTTCTTTACATGATCTACACATCTTTGTAAAGGGTTTATTCTGAAACTAATTGCTTTCTTCCTTTCTTAGGAAGATTCCCACATCTTGTATAAAGATGGGAAAGTAGGATGAGGTTATTTATTAATTATGTTCATATTTTAGTTTGAGTTATTATTTTTCATTTTATTACATATATGTGATTTTCACAAATGGAGGAAGGTGGTCTACTTCTGATTTGGAAATGAAAATTTCAATTTAACAATGGTAAAATTTTGCGATGGTGTTTCAATTTTATATTGAAAACACTTTCAATTCCTTCAACGTTACTGACTGAATTTCAAATATTTTGCTAACCATTCAACATTTAAATTAGTGGTAAGAAATGAATTATCATATTCCATAGCATTCTTAGGCAACTCACTAAAAATACTGAATAATTTCCTTCGGATATTAGTTTCGAAGTTTATTTGAATATAATTTCGATTATATTCTGCTTATATTCGAGGATGAAGAATAAAAAATAAACAATTTCGTCTTAGATGGAATTAGATGAGAGATAGTACATGCCGTCACGTATATTTCGAAAGTCATGGTTCAAGATTTTTCAGATTTTATTGTCGAAATATAATTAATGTTGTTTCCTTGTAGTATTCTTTCCTGTATATGTCACATTGAATTTCGTGAGAGCAATAGTAATAAGAATATGAGAACAAATTGTTTGAACTTTTAAAAATTGAGAGAAATCTTGTCGACAAACCTGAATGAACACGATGATATAAAGAGACTGAAGGAAATTACACCAATGATTTTATTATCTACATTCTCTATAGAAAAAGTACACTAGAGACTGAACACTATGAAGGTATGTAAAAAATTCCTTTCCACCTAAAGTGTTTTCTGATTTGTATGGAAACACATTCAGAGCGTAGATATAGAAGTTCAACAGAAGGTTTTGCATTCTTTCAAAATAAAGTAAATACGATATTGCTCATTTTCATCTTATTTGTCTCATTTTGCACTAGTGAAATTGAATGAATCAATTAAATCATTTCATTTCGAATATCTGGGTTTTATGTGAATATACTTACTGCAGATGATTTGATTGCTCCAAATTGATGATATATATTGAAATATTATTGTTTCTTTCTGAAACAAATAAAACCTTAATATTAGATATAATGAAATTACGTGAAAATATTCACCATAAATGAATATCTTGTAATGATAAACATCAACAAAATAATGTAAACATTTTGGAAAAAACTTTTGCGACTATAGTTGAGATTTCATTTATAATTGTATTGCCGACCAATAGACACAACATGACACAAATGTAGTTCTTGGTCTAGTATAACTGTTTGTATTAATTATAAAAATACTTCTTCTCGGAGCTAGTGGCTAATTATATTTACTATAAATGTTATTTTCTGCAAATATTGTTTTGATATCACAATAATACGTAGCTTAAGAACGGTGAGGTCCAGAATCCATATTTTCTGCAAATATTTTTTTGATATCACAATAATACGTAGCTTAAGAACGGTGAGGTCCAGAATCCATATTTTCTGCAAATATTTTTTTGATATCACAATAATACGTAGCTTAAGAATGGTGAGGTCTAGAATCCATTTTATTGAATTACTTGATATAGTTACCGAAAGAACATTTTATTTAAATTGAAAGGGTATATTTTTAAGAGAGATCAATTTTTGGGAATAAACCCTATCAGTTTTAACAATATTCCTATAGGAGTGCAGTTCCGATTAGGCGGAATAATATCGTGCTCATCAGTCAGTTTTCAATTAGCTCATGTACAGTGGAATTTGATTTTGAAAAAAATGTTTCCTCTTAACTTCTCAGTGTTCATATCAGTCAACTTTCTAAAAACCTGTAAGTTGATTTATTTTACTATAAATCATCCCGTTGGGGCAAACTAGTTTAGTTATCAAGGACAAATATCAGCCCTTATCAGAGTGTCCCAATTCAGATTGTCAGGGTCGTTATAAGGCACCAATGGAATATATTTCTATACTATGAATGAAAAATTGAGTCCGGATACTTCTGACTACAGGAGTGCCGAAAACACACCAAAGCTGTTCTCTTCTGTACTGAACCAACATAACTCATCCATGTTCTCCACAAAAAAAAAAGCCATTTCTAAATTCTATCAGCAAGAAGACTCATAACTTCAAATGGAAAATCAATCATTTGGAATTTTTCTCCCACGAGAAGTTAGAAACAGAACTGCGCAACTTGGGCTTACACTTGGTCTCTGCTTTATCTTTCCTAAGAATTGGATCGTCCAATCCTAGATCAAAACATGTCCTTAGTTTATGTAGACAAACTTATATAACTCCCGTAGACCACTCCATTGTCATAACATTCAACGAGACCTCATACCGCATATATCTCTCCTTAGGAAACCAGCTCTGTTTCAAATGTAAATGAGAGGGTCATTCAGCTTTAAATTACCCGACAATACCCAATGACAAGCCAGTTTCAAACATGGATAACACACAAAAAGTCCCTTCAACAACCACTAGTGAACCACGACAACTTAACTTCCCCCCTCTTCCTGAAATAATAGACATAATCTCAACTCGTACAACAGACACTTCAGTACCAACTCTTTCAATGAAATGCCCTATACCTGAGATCGCTACCCCACCCCCATAGTCACCTGAGACGGCCTTTACTAAAACTCTACCAAATCAGCTAAATAAAGTCAAAATCACTATAGATAAATAGTCATTGGAAGATCTTCTGAGACCTCCTAGACCTATTCTTGAAGAAGAATCTCAGAAACACATCTTATCATATGCAGAAATCAAGGACTTTTTCGAAAACGTTTATGGCTCATCCGACCCTCTGAGTGTGGCGATAATCTATACATCGGATATCGTCAGACTACTGGACTTGTTGCATAGCATTTATTCATTGCTAACAGAATGAAAAATAAAATCAAGATGCACTAAAATCTAAAATTAAATTAAAAAACAGCTGGAATTATAGGCATTCAGCGAAATAGAGAATAGTGATAGATCTCAAGAAACCCACTGATCCTCAAAGATCTTTCTCTTTTTTTTTCTCCATATAACATTCAGTGGAACTTCAATGGATACAACATTCAATTAGATATGCTGAAATTGATTCTTTCGGAATACTTCCCATCAATATTATGTCTACAGGAAACCCACTATCCCAACCAAAACATACATAAACGCTCAGGTTACAATTTGTTTCCATAAAAACAGAGACAACCCCATTATGCCATTTTTGTAAAAAACACTTTGGAGGCAGAAATCATTTCATTAACTACTGATTAAGAAGCTGTGGCAATCACAATTCTGAGACCGCAAAAACTGTACGTTTGCAATATATACATTCCAGCAAATCAGAATCCAAGTGTGGTAGAATTGTTCAACCTCTTTAACCAACTACCCACTCCGCGTATAATATTAAAATATTTCAACTCACACATCTACATATAAGGGTCAACAAAAACAACACAAATGGGCAAACCAGTAGAAACAGTTATTAATAGTCTAAATCTTAGTCTTCTGAATGATGGAAGTAATACTAAGTTCAATACCGCAAATGGGGTATCATCAGCATTCGACCTATCTCTCTGCAATCCGGAATTATTCATGTCATTGGACTGGGAAATACTTCTCGAGCTATATGGAAGCGATCACCATCTCATACTTATCTCCGAAGAACAATCACCACAATCAATTTCTATACCTCCAAATTGGCCCCTCAAAACAGCAAACTGAAGTAAATTCGCAACAATCATTAAAGCCAAAATTTCAAAACAATAGATGCCGAAGAAATTCTGAACCTCGACTTAAAAAATAAATCGACCTAAATTAAATCTCAAGACCCACCTTCATGATATGCAAAATGTAAATGCAAGCTAATGACAAATGGAATATTTTTATTCGAGAAAGAATGTAATGATATTCACACAGTAATTCATCAAGCTACAATAAGAGTTTGCCATGTCATTTTTCATTTTGTTCAGATTGGGAAAGGTGAAATAAAAATACTCTATGATCGTTTGTATTCAACGAATTCGGAAACTCACTCGATGGCCTTCGAAATATTCAAAATTTGATAAATGAACTATTTTCGTTAATTGAATTCACAGTATCTCAAAGCACAGTAAAAAGTCAACCCCTGTTGATGAAAATAACTACATTTTTGGTAATTAAAATATAATTTTCCTTCATTACAAACATCTTGTTACTTTAGTTGTTGAATGCAATTTGTATTTTTCGTCAATAAAAAATGTTGGTTTGATTAGAATACAATATTTTCAATAAAAACTTGAAGAAAGAAAACTACTCAATAAAATTTTACAGATGTTGGCAGATTATTTCGTACTTCTTGCACCAATTTCTGCAGTTCTTGTTCATTAATTGAATCAGATACCACATAGTATGAACTTTTTTTTTATCAGAAATGACTTCTGTTCCTCTCTTCAGTTTTATAATACAACAAATAATTTCAAAATCGCCTTCTTTATCAGCAAAGAATACTGTCAACTGTACGAGGTTCATAACTAAAATTAAAGAAAACTATAGTATCACTCATGGTTATTATAGATTTTCATCAAGTATCGGACAGTTTTAACCCAAAATTTATATTCACTGTGGCCATTTGATCAAATCCAATAAGAATTCAAACAAAATAAAACCCATTTTCCCAACTGGGGAATAAATCTCTCGAAAAAGAGAGTATGCTTGTTCACACCCTACATGAGACCGAAGTACATTTGTAAATGTCACCAATTTTCCCCCTTTAAAGTGTTTGTTATCTTGTCGTTTTGGAATTCGGACAATGGTCCAGCGTTTTCTTGTTTACTCTCCGGGTTGGGACTACCGCAAAAACTTATCGCCTGGCCATCTCCGACGTCTACCCTCGACTCGTAGATATTGCATGTTCGAACAATCTTTCACATAATTACTAAAGATGTATTGTAAACGACCGATGTTGGTCTAATTTGTCAATTACAGTGAATTTGCTGTTCGTAAACACATATTTTCCAACTAGATATGAAGCTGAGAGCTGATCTCTAATTACATTCTGAAAAATAATATTGGAATCATAGCGCATTTCACCGATAACAATTTGCAAAAAAATAGATGACAGAAAAGTTATTGTATTTAACAGTTAACAGTTATTTTATTCAACAAAAAACTAAAATTACAAGAAAATAACATACAAGCAACAATGAAAAAATTACAAAAAATTGAAATAATAATACAAGCTGAAAATTAAAAAATATCATCAACAAGAGATGAAAATTGAAAATTAAAAGATTCCAAACCAAGTTATGTCATGACGTTTCGATTGTTAGTATCCACAATCATCTTCGGGTGATAACAGTTATCACCCGAAGACGATTGTGGATACTAACAATCGAAACGTCGTGACATTACTCAGTTTGGAATCTTTTAATTTTTGATTTTCATTTCTTGTTGATATTATTTTTTTAATTATTTAATTTTCAGCATGTATTATTATTTCAATTTATTTTATTTTTTGGTTGTTGCTTGTATGTTATTTCCTTGTAATTCCAGTTTTTTGTTCAATAAAATTATTGTTTTTTGGTTAATCTTTTCAATGTTTTACAGTTTCTTTCAAGGATTTCAAATCAATTTATATTATATTAGACAATGGAAGTCCGAACTGATAAAATACACCACGAAACATTGTCAACCACCTTCAAAGAAAAGTTATTCACTGAACATAAATTCACCATGAAATAACTTAAACAAAAACGACAAAACATCCTAGCAACTAGATCAAATCACGAATATCCTAACAGCTAACCAAAATACATACATTTATTTTTACAACCAGATCAAAACAGATTTGATCAGATACATCTTAACAATTAACCGTTATCATAACCACTTTGAAACACAATGTGCATTTATCCTAAAAACTAACCAATATACATACAAGCGCTTTTACAACTAGATTAGAACTTGAATATCAAGATATACACATTTATATGTATAAACTAATCAAGCTTCATACATTCATTGAGTCATTTAATTTATCTTCCATTCGGTGAATTGTTCTTCACTGAATTGAAGAATTATTTTTCGGTAAATTATTTTTAATAGTGAATTGTTTCGGTGAACTGCTTTCATTGAAATTACTGGACACTGAAATTACAATAATGAATGAAAACGGAGTGAATCGAAGAGGTTTTTGTATGAAAATGTATAATTATAAAATTATTGCAAAGCACTTTCGAATTTCGTCATCATCAGTGCTCATCTCAAAGTAAGTGATCTAATTGAAAGGAAGTTTTGTGAAAATTGAAATTTGCAAAATATTTTTTAGAGGTTATGAAATTTTGAAAATTGTTTATGATTACTTACTTGTCAGGCAACAGGAAGTATCAAAATGAGTACATGGCATATTTGTAATATTTGACTTATATGAAACAAAATAGGCTGATAGCCAAGAAAATACATTTTTGGATTGAGGTCATGTGGTTCAGTCAAAGTATTATATGAAAGAAGGGCAACTTGAGACAAGATGTGTTGATGTGATGTGTTGAAATAATGGTACCAACTTGAGGAGTGGAGAAGCCAATATAGCATAAAATATGTTAGTGATAAATTTGATTAATTATCAATTCATAATCCTTTTATGAAGGGGAAGGAAATCTCTGTTTAAGTTTACTTGAGTATTCAAACAATGATCATTATTGGAAAATTCTTCTTCTCCAGCTCTTCAAACAAGTCCAGTCTGAGGAAATTTTTATTATCTATTTTATGTAATATTTTGTAATTTCTGTTGGGGCTAAAGTTATAATTGTGAAATTTAATGTGGTGGCCAAAAGCAGATTTTTCAGTTTTTTTTTTAATGATCATTATTGCGAGTAAAAAGAGGTCTACAGGTTCTACCAATATAAGATGCAGAACAATCGGTGCAGTTAAGCTTATAGACTCCACTTCTGTGTAATTTGTTAATTTTGTCTTTGGAATTAACTAAAAAGTTCCTTGAGTTATTTTGAGATTCAAAAGGAATTTTTGTGCCAGGTATGGTATTTTCTATAAATTTGGAAATAACAGTACTGTTTATCCCATTTATAAGAGCTGAAAATTAAAAATTATTTAATTTTCAGCTTTTATAAATATTTCAATTTTCATTTTTTAATTGTTGTTTGGTTTTATGTTATTTCTTTGTAATTTCAGTTTTTTTTTGTTCAAATAAAATTGTTATTTTCGGTTAATCTTTTTTGATAGTTTTTCAGGAATTTCAAATCAATTCATATTATATTAGACTATTAGACAATGGAAGTCCGAACTGATGAAATACGAACATTTTCTGTTTAAATCTGTTTAAAATCTGTTTTTCCGTTAACCAGCTGTCGCACCCCTACGAACGACAACCCTCAGAAGTCGAAACTTGTGCGAGCTAAGGATTAATCAGGTCTTAAGTTTTAACGTGTGATTTCTAACACGGGTTGGACGATAGCAAGTGAAAATCGATCGTACGGACTAGGGCTTGAACCACCGACCAACACGGCAATCAATTCGAGTGAGTGGACAGAGCACCCACGTCGAACCGCCTGGATTACTATGATAGATTTTTACTTCAAATATCATCGATTAACGAATAACTTTCGTATTTTTCTTAAAAACATTGTTTGTAATTCAAAGATCTATGTTTTCTACAGGAGTATATAGATATTCTAAAACAAAGTAGCCATGTATAGGGCATCGAAAGCGTATTTGATTAGACTATCAAACTAGACTCCCATTTATGTTGAAAAAAAATTGGGGGATGAGATAGGCTTGGAAGGTTGAAGGTTTTTTAATAGTTTGTAGGTTGAAACTCATCCCTAACTGATACAACATACTGTGAAAACAATTTTCAAGTAAACTGTATCCATTGAAATAATTTGTTGTAACTAAATTGTATTAGCTATTTGTATGCAGTTATCCCACTAACAAAAATACTCATTTTTAGATTTTTGCGTAAAATGCCAAAATGATCCGACCCAGTATGCCAAGCAAAAACTTCATTCTATACTCCTAATCATTTTAAAACAAAATTTATCGTCTCCATCGATTGGAAAATTCAGCAAATCATCCAATCCTGTATAATGCACTTTTATCTATTGAATTTAGCGAAACACAAAGCATCAGCAGTGCCATGGACTTTAAAGAATCACTCGCAATTTCCAATTTCACCCTTCGACATAAAATCGGCATAAAATTAAAATAAGTGGACCGTATCGTATGGCGTTCGATCCCCGAACGGTCACAGAGGCCTTCGAACCACTACCAATATTTTAAAATAAATAAGTTTAAAAGGGACGTGCAGGCCTATGGGGTCGAAATTACCAGCCTAATCCTTATTTATAACCCGATCGTGTGCGTGACAGGGCTTTCTCGGACCGAGAAAGGACACGTGAATTATAATATGGAGAGCGACACAATAGACAACGAATTTGGCTAGCGAGGACGCCAGATATTCGAGAAATTCAAGTAAAATATGATGTATTTCGAAATATGACTTTTCGAATATTATGTACAAACTTAATTCTCTGAAGATTTTTCTCAAAATGTGTATCATACTGCCAAAAAATGTATCATATTATTCAAGTTTGTGGATAAAATTCAACACAACACTAAATTGAACAAAACTCTTGTGGCTGTGAAATATTCCTGCACCCCAGTAAAGCGTTGGACTGTATTGATTGTAAGATTTCAAACAAACAGATTTCTTAAAGAGAAAACTACATTGATTGTTGTTCCATGTCTTGTGGTAGGCTCATTTCGATTATTATTCATTTGTACTTCTGATTTATCTTGTAGAAAGTTCACCAAGAGTTGTCCATCTTCGGACGCGAAATTGACATAGAAATTTCGTAGTAAAATTGGTGGCAACGTATGATAGTTCTCTCCTAATTCTTCAGAGCCTACTCCACCGTAAATGTGTGCTCCCACCTCTCTCTCTCTCTCTCTTGCACAGTAATATACGAAACCGTCCTCTCTCTCTTTTAATCTTAACTAACTAATACCTCTTTCTGAACTTCCGTTCGCCTCGCCCAATCACAGTTTTGGTAACGCTCACGCATTCACCAGCTTACTCTCCAAGTCAAACGAGCTTATAGAAATGTTACTTCAATTAATCTCTCCTGAAAATATACCCCTTTCAATTTATAACAAACAATTGAGTAGGTATATACAGTGTGGTCCAACGAAAACTTAACACCTCGAGTTTCCGGCGTTAACATGAAAATGTGGAAAATCGCTCGAACCCGTCAATTTCTGATTCGAGGGGGAACAACTGTTCCACTGTTTTCATCCCCGTGACTTCAACCCCCTAACGGGGGTGAGCACAACCCCTTGATTTTGAATAGGGATGAGGGGTGTTGAGATACCTCATTTTGAAGATCTTATCGTGTACTATCTGACCGTAAAATTTCGCTCCAAAATATCCATCGATAACGACATGACAGGTAAAAGAGTGGAAGAGTACGTACTTTTGTGATTACGTTATTAAATGTTCGAAATGGGCACCATCCACTTCCATGCAGTAATATAAGTTTTGCTGAAAACGTTCACGTACATTACTCAAGATGTCTGGTGTAATTTGACGGCATTCATTAATGATCCGAGTTCGCAAATCATCCAGTGACTCAGGCTGGGTAGCGTAAATCTTGGATTTCAGGTGACCCCATAGAAAAAAGTCCAGTGGAGCCAGATCCGGTGATCTGGGTGGCCACTCAATATGTCCCCTTCTTCCAATCCAGGCGTGAGGAAAATTGTCATCTAAAAACTGACGCACCGGTTGAACAAAGTGAGGTGGTGCGCCATCTTGTTGGAAAATGATCGTTTGATGGTCTTCTGCATTCTCCAATACTTGCACGAGGGCTGGATAAATAGCGTTCTCCAATAGATCGAGATAAAGTTGGCCTGTGAGATTACCGGGTAGAAAAAAAGGGCCGATTATGTGATTTCCATAAATACCCGCCCAAACATTTAATTTTTGGGGGCGCTGTGTATACACCTCACGAAATAATCGTGGATTTTCATCTGACCAATACCGACAGTTATGCCGGTTTACAATGCCGTTAAGGTAAAATGAACACTCGTCCGAAAAACAGATATCGAACATGTAGTTTTGATTGCAGTTAATTATTTCACTGATCACTTCACAGAACTGGAGTCGGCGATCGGGATCATCCTCATTCAGTTCCTGAACCAATCGTATCTTATACGGATGGAATTTATGTTGTTTCAGGATTCTCATGATTGTTGTGCGTGAAACACCAGATACCTCGGACAATTTCCTAGTACTAACGGTCGGATCCATTGCTATATGACCTAAGACAGCCACGTCCCTCGCTTCGTCTCTTTCATGCACCCTCTTTTTGTTTCCAACTGACCCAGTAGCGTCAAATTTGGCAACCAGTTGCACAACGTAAGCAGCGGATACATTTTTTCCAGGATGTCGTTCGTTAAATAAAGCCGCTGTTGTGCGCGCAGAGTCGTTATTTCGGAAAAATAATTTTATCATTTCCACCCTTTCTTCTACGGAATACACCATTTTAATTCCACTACAAATTTACAATCGCTTGTACACACTTGTACCGTTCTTAACAATTCACGATAGACTAAGGTACAAAAACAAGGTCCGTCTACTTTTTTGGACAAAAAATTAACCACTCAATACCTTTGAAATGCGTCGGATACGAATAATATTCTCGAGATAAATTCCATATTGCCTCTTTCACTATTTTCGCTGTTATTTCATTATCGATGGATATTTTGAAGTGAAATTTTACGGGCAGATAGTACACGATAAGATCTTCAAAATGAGGTATCTCAACACCCCTCATCCCTATTCAAAATCAAGGGGTTGTGCTCACCCCCGTTAGGGGGTTGAAGTCACGGGGATGAAAACAGCGGAAAAGTTGTTCCCCCTCGAATCAGCAATTGACGGGTTCGAGCGATTTTCCACATTTTCATGTTAACGCCGGAAAATCGAGGTGTTAAGTTTTCGTTGGACCACACTGTATTATTCTTTTTTTATACGTCTACAAAAAAGTACATGTTGGCATATATATATATATATATATATATATATATATATATATATATATATATATATATATATATATATCTTTAGAATAGAACTGAATTAGTTTTCTCTGCACAACATTGATAAAAAATGATATTGATTGGAGTAATGCAGACTATTTAATTGTTCAATCAGCTCTAGATAGAAACTTCCATGATGTATTTTTTTTCTGATTGATTCGGCCGTTAATTGATGAAGATCCATAGAGATTTCAAAAACTACACTCACGATTTGATCTCCACGAACTGTATTTGAAAAAATATATAATCACAACATGTTTCGCTAGCACAGTAGCTTTTTCAAGTGTATGAATACTTCAAAATATTCTTACATTAATATTTATATACTACAGGTAACCATAATTGAGACTATCCCCAAAAAATTACCTGAACCTCTTCCTAAGGTAAGTACTGTTGAATTATGATTACCTTGAGCATATTACCTCACATCTACATCAATAATAATTCTTTCTCGGATTTTAAGAAAACAAGTTCAATAATGGTGATCTATTCAAATCCAGTTGGTCATTCATTAGAATGTTTGAAATTTCAAGTTTATTGATTTCCATTGATTTTATATGATTCAGTTTCAAACCTTCATTTTCAATGTGCAAAATTTCGAACTCTTCGATAAAGATATTATTTTCTTCTAGAAGATGATTTGAATAAGTTGAATTTGTTTTCTTATTTACATAGCTCGTATGATGTTCCTGGATTCGATTCCTAAATGTTCTGGCCATTTGACCAATATATACCTTCGGGTACATTCCACACTTTAATTTATATACTCCTGATTTCTGGAATTTGGATGTCTTGTCTTTATTATTTTTAACTAACTTTCCCAACGTTTTACTTGTTCTATATGCAATTTTAATATCTCGTTTCCTCAAAAATGAAGCCACTTTTTCCGTTGGTTGTCCAAAATATGTTAAAGCTCTATAATTTTGATTATCTACCTTATCAGTAGGAAAAACGTCTCGAATCGCTTTTGCGTAGACTTTCTTGGCAAGTATTTTGTTAAATAATTCGTCTTTAAACCCATTGTTAATCGCTAGATAATGGTGGATTTATTTTGAAATATTCATACACATGAAATAGCTACTGTGCTAGCGAAAAATGTTGTGATTATATATTTTTTCAAATAAAGTTTGTGGAGATCAAATCGTGTACATGTACAACTACATAATTTCCATGATGTAGTTGTAACTAAGGATATTGATGTATTAGTGGTATTGATAGCTTCATCACTCGATGATGAAGAAACTTTTGTTTAATGCTCAAAAATAATGTTTTACATACAACAATTCAATTCAATTATGATATTGAACAAATCGTCTCTTCTTCATTCATGGATTCACTAGATGTAATATTACATAAGCTCTTTATAATAATGAGAAAAATGTTTTCATTAAAACTCTCAATAATTGTTCATGAAGTTTTGTGTGTCTGCCGAAACTTCAATGGTTGAAGATCCATGTGAAAAAGTTCATTTAAATCTGTGTAAAAAAATCCGTTTAAAATCTGTTTTTCCGTTAATCAGCTGTCGCCCCCATACGAACGACAACTCTTACAAGTTGAGAAACTTGTGCCAGCTAAGGACTAACGAGGTCGTACCTTTCAAAGTGTGATTCCTAAATGTAGGAATTGATTGTATTTCATGTTGCCAAAACTGGATGAAATTTTAATATACTGCGATACAAACGTTTCATAGCATAAATTTCAAAGAACTAGAGCGTGTCGGAGATATACTGAATCTACAATTCGATCCTGAATGATGAAACCAGCAGTAGTTTCTCGATAGGAGTTGAAGTGAGTTTATGTTAGGCTGTTTGGAAACAAAGTCGCAGTATACTCACCTTCAAACAACGGTGCAGGTATTTACAATTATCAACTTTGCTATCTGTCAAGTTAGTAAGATGGTTTCAACATTCAGGAATTTATTGTCAATTTGCCATATCTCTGAAAACACTATACAACTGAGTTCTTCATCTCCGTCAATGGATGCAGTGAAATAGCATATTGAAAGAGTCCACTCCACGTAAAAAAAATTCTCTAGTACGTCTTGAAAAATGAGGTTGAAAAAAAAACTATAACCGAAAATTAATCAGAATGATGCAACCTGCAGCTGTTTTTTGATTGTTCCTAGTAAACATAAGTTCTTCGAATGAATTATCGATTAAATATACTTTAACTGATATATCTATGATTTCTCCCACACGCATACATTCCTTTATTTTATACGTGAACAATACATGTCGCGTTTTCGTTTCGGAAGGTTTGTTCACGTCTCAAAACCGTTCATCAATTTCATTCAATTCACTCATTGTGTCTTTTTTGATTAACCGATGTTTTTACCTGAAACATACACACAACTGTGTTCCAATAATTGAAAATCGATTGCGGCAGTTGCATGGTCAACAGCATATGCAGGAATAACTTCAATGAAGAATCCTGCACTGACACCTGTCGGATATAATCCGACGCCCTTCGTGGTATTAGCCAGGAGAGTATAATTGGTCCGCTGATATTTTCACTTTATGTGAATGATGTTCCTAATGTTATGGTAAAGTGTACCTTTATGCAGATGATACGTCATTTTATCGAGCAAAACACCGAATGAAATGAATACCCAAGTCAACACTGTATTGAAAGGATTCAATGCGTGGTATTCAAAAAAGAGACTAATCGTTAATTCAAATAATACCGTTTGTATTAAATTTGCATATTCTGCTCGGAGTCTACTCAACTTCACTTTCAATTTTCTCAATGAATCTCTGAGATCAACAACCTGTACAAAGTTTTTAGGGAAAATGATTGATTCCTTTTCACATGGCGAGAACACGTTGAATTCACATCTGAGAAACTTAACCAACCGTATTACCTAAAAAAAATCACTAAATAGTAAACTAGATACCAAATCTCTACTGTCGGTATACTACGCAAAATTTCACTACATCGTATGTTGCAACAATTGCTGTATGGGGATTAGCCACTGAAATTGACAGAATATTCGAAAAACGAAAGACACTTGAGGTTAATTGCCGTCCTTGATTACAGAAAGTCATCTAGAGAAACATTTCAAGGGAATAAAATTTTGACTGTGACAAGCATATTCATTTTAAAACTCTTGACATTCATTCATGAGAACATAGGACACTTGGACATACGATCCGAAGTACATAATTATTATACTAGGAAAAACAATATGATCTCAACTCTAAAATATGTCTATACAAAATAGAAGTCGCCTGTGTTTGTTAAAACGAGTATTTATGATGAATTACCAAGCAGTATACAGACACTGCCACCAATTGCCTCTAAACTCTAAACAAAAACTAAAATCATTTTTATCAACAAATTTCTTTTATACCCTAGACGAATTATCACTTGTAGTTGTAAATATTAGATATTTTTTACAATATTATTCATCAGAATATTTCTAATCATAACTATTCAACACATTAGTCATTTGATTAGTTGGAAGTGTAAGAGTTTATTTCGGTTCACCCAGTATGTCGCCATCGCAGAGCCGAGGAAATAGCATCCGTAACGGCCCAGTGTCACGAGCACCTTGGGAGTTTTCCCTCGGACACTTTGAAAATTTCAATGCTTCCCCAGAGATTCTTTTAAATTTTTGACACATAGTAAAGTAAGGAATGTGGTCATCTACGAAACTTGATACGGAGAAGATCCCTTTTTAGGGTCTCTGGGAATGAATAATTCAGTTTCCTTACTTTGCCAGTATTGCCCTCTACGTTGCATTACTTTCGGGAACGGAATATGAATATCTCTCCAATTCATCGGAAATGCCTTCACCTGTGTCCGAACCAATCAATCGAGAATAGACTAGCGCCATGTGTGGCGAATATTTTGAAGTTTCGCGAAATCACAAAATGAATTAATCATTGAATTTTTCTCTGGAAATAGGTTTTGAAACTGAAAACTATCACATAAAATTACTTTCATTGAGGCATAAGTTGCGTCTATCAGGATGAACTTTGATTAAATTGCTTTCAATCAAGTCGATACGATGTTGGGTTAGTAGTGGGTCTTTTTTGGTGTCTGTCTGGAAAACATTGACGAGGTATCCTTATATTTCTTTACCAACTTTTATTACTGTTTTAATATGTTACCTTTTTTCCAGAAAAATGAATCACATCAATTAATTCTGATCCTTCCACTACTTGTATCCTTCCATTTTGTGACTATTTGGGAAGACAATAACATTTTGTTATCAGGTCTCGACTACCAATGACCATTTCTGAGTTCCTCAAGAAACTCAAAACTGTCAGGTTCAGATTTTTAGCTCTGCCGCCTTTTTTCTAATAGATATTGTCATTATCAGGTATGAACTAATTTTCAATATGATAACTCGTTCATTTCCTTCTATAATCAATTTTTTGTACGGAAATCTAGTTTTTTCATCAATTTCAGAAGCCAACTTCATAACAAATTCAGTCGTGTACATGACACAGGCTTTTTTCGACATTTCTCTTCATCAGAGTTGTCTTAAAAATTAAGAGAACAATATACGTTGTAGTTTCTAAACTCTGGCGTAAATGAATCTATGAAAACACATCTTCCGTATTAAATCAAAAATAAAGCTTTCAAGTGCATTTGGACCAATCATCATTATCGACTATCGGGAGTTATCAAATGAAGTTAATCAGATGATTGTTAATATAAGTTATTGTATTATGTTGTTATTGTATTTTACTCCATATTCATACATATACCTGTTAGAATACCTGTTATTTGTTTGAAGGTGATTGACAATGTTTCATGATAAAAATTGAAACTTTGCACCAGTCATGTTAAAAATTTTATAGCACATTTTTAATTTCTTTTTAAAAATGTCCGTATGAGTAAAAATTCATTAGAAAAGTTAAACTACATGATGAGTTTATTATTCATACATGAATTGATGACAATTAAGCGAACTTGTTCTTTAAAATAAAGGGGATATCTGTCAAAAATAAGCAAAACGTTAACTTTATCCTAGTTGCATAAAATTTGGAATATGGATATAAAATTGCCGTAGACACAACTTTTTCAAGTAACTTTTTGTTAAATTCGATCTAGAAATGCACTTTTTCAATTTTTTTCAAAAAAAAAGGTGAATTTGACAAACACTGATCGTCAGTGGGTCGCAGTCGGCCGCATCATTTTAAGTTAAATTGAAAGCACAAACAAGTGCCGAAGTTAAACTTCATTGAAAAAAAAGTTTCCCATATGGTGCGCACTTTAATGGTGACACTGTAGATACTGCATATTTGTTATTCACACATCATTAGGAACATAATATACATTATATTCAATGAAAGATATTTGCTGCAGACCTATCGTTACTCAATCACTCTCTGATGCTTACATTGTCAACTGTTTAATCTCTTTACTTCATGTATCAAGAACTGGGTTCTTTTAGGGGTAGGATTTAAGCAATGTAACATGTAATTACTCAAAAACCTACAAGTACTTCGTACTTTCGGTTTTCAGATAGTTTAACCGCAAGCTAGACAATCATAATATGTTACCTATTCAATATTGTATATTTGTGAATAAACTATTTATTATTATTAAGCATACATGACAGCGGAAAGCAACTTTGTAGTTATTTAGTTTTAGCATTGCACTCGTGCGGAGCCTTGGCAGGTCGCTAGTTATTCCATAAAATGTGTCTGTGATGTCCAACTTCCTTCTTGACCTTTTCAATTTTCGCCGACTACTAACAGATACAATTTACATCACAATTTTCACCTCTACCCTATGCTCCTTATTATGTCTATTTCAAGGCTCAACCACTGACAATATTCAAATGAAGTCCTATTGTGGCGCTTTCTGAATAGAATTTCTTATGCTTGTTAACTCGAATCTTGTAAGGGAAAGGTCTCATTCATCTTGAAGACGCGTGCCACGCATTGTGCTGGTCAAAGGCGGATAAGGGGTGCGAAAGTAAAGCAGGGTGCGGCTTGCTTCGCTGACCACCCCTAGTGGTCAATTTATCTCACCCTAGATCGGCAGGCATGCGCCAAACTGGAATTTTTAGTTCTGACGGTCAGTTTAACAAGCTTAACTGAATGGCGTTGAATCGGGATGCTGTAAATATTTCATAACACTGGAGATGATCCTGTTATGAGTGGACTAGTAAGTTTTTTTAATATGTGGAACGTGTGTACATACAATAGGGATAGTCTCATTATTTAAATTTTCGAGTTTTTGTGGGTTGTCTTGTTAACCTTTACGGTCAATTATCTTTACGTCAGTTGGTCAATTTTCACATTTGATTTTGTTCGAATAGAGCTCGTTACATATTACTAATTTTTAAAAAATATTCAGGTATTTGTTGTGAAAATGTTTTCGCCAAACAAATCCTCTGTATTAGATTTCATTCAGCGAGACATTTTATTCAGTAGATAATTCAAGAAGGAAGTATACAAGGTGTAGTCTTTCTCCAAGTATTCCCAGCAGCCGGCAAAACTACTGTTGACAAAGGAAAAATTATGGCATCAATTGTCAACCAACATTCAGTCATGTTTTCTGGTCAAGTTTTCGAGATTGTAACTATCATATCTTCGTGTAGGGAATCTGTAGAAGTGGTTCTATACTAAATTCGAATCTAGTTTCCATACTGAAGAAGAAATTCCATTCTTCGAAAGTCAAGTTGAAAAAGCTGTAGTATTCAGAGTAATGTGAAAATTGTTGCACATTGATTCCATAAATGATGAGTGGATAAGTGGAAATCTAGCAGAACTTTTCTAAAAAGTAAAATGGTGAAACTCTTCGATAATGGAGACCATTAAATAAATTTTTTTGAAGACAACCTGACCAATATCGTATATAAAAAGGGTATAATTTTCCAACTGAACTATGTTAGAATTATCGAAAAAACAGCATCGAAAAACTTGGTTTTCAAATTGCATTTGAATACACGTTATAACGACAACTATTGCTACTTAATGTGATTATTCACAATATTAGTGAATATCAAACACATTATGTCACATAATCCACACAATGAAAATTTGAATTAATGTACTCGTTGAGGTCGTATGTATTTTCTTCAGAACTTTTTCAATATATTCCTATCCTGCCTCTTGATTTCTGTATCAAATTTTGAAGATCAATAGTTAGTACCCCTACAAGTTGTATACAGTGTTATATCCAAAGTTTGCAAAGTATTACCGTTCCTGATTGGATAATCGTGAATTCCATATTGACCCTTGAAGTTATTTTCATCGAATTTCAGTCCGAAAAATTTTTCTCAGTGTCTTTTTTTTAACCGAAGATTTCAGAAGTTTTCAGGATTATCTGCGTATAAAAAGTTATTTCCAGATAGTCTTGTCATTACAAATAATCAACGTGACATTGCACTGAATTCTCAGAAATGACTGTGACGCGTATGCCTTAATCTATCTTTGGCAGTGGCGTACGTGTGTATGATTTAAATAGAAGATAATAAAATACACAGAATCACAATCTGTTTGTTTTAATACAGAAATATTTCTGAGAATTTAGTACCTACTATTATGGAGTTTAAGTATAGCAACTTTTGAATTTATTTTGTTGGTTAATTTAGTGTATATACAGGACTACCCGCATTCGAGTTTATGTATGAGGATCGCAAACGGAAAGAGATGAAAAGTCGCCAGAATTGTGAGAAAGTTGTCTATTATCGGGTACTATTGTTATCGAAAAATATTCTTTCGCCTTTTATGGTTTCAGTATGAGGATAAAAACTGAAAAATTCGAAATTGAATTTTTTACTGCATCTAGTTCATTTCTTGGATTTTGGAACTCACGAGTATATTTCACTGTCAGAATAGAATTCTCATACAGGATGTCGCTAGACTTGAAGCTCCCTCAAATTTCAAATACGCATCTGTATTTTTTTGTTACAACTGTTTCATCGAAAAAGTCCATATAGTATTGTGAAATCAAATGCTTATGGATATTTTAGTAATTTGGGATTATCAATTATATTTTTTTATATTATAGTCCTGATAATAATTTTAACGGAACAATTCTAACTCTCTTCGTGTAAAATAAGTGTGCTCCCCAAAACTTCACCAAGTACCTCAAATGTGTTGATGTGTTTCCCACGTCGTATACCTACCGGAAGATTAGGAATATCCTCAAATTCAATATCCAGCCTCCATTTCGACTTTTGCTGTATTCAATTGATAGTTAGGATGAAAAATTATTTATGAGAAATGAGCTGGTATTGACCTCAAATTGTAAACTGGAATCGACCTCAAAATGTTGCCTATTTCTGCTGGTATATTTAAAAAAAATATTCAAAATTGGTCAGGATTCTTGTATAATCATCAAATTGCGAAAGATCCATTCACAAGATAATGAACATCTGTTCATTTTCATTCATATTCTTCAATAGTTGAAAAAAGGGCCCAAGAACGAAGGTTTCATGATTCATCGCCAGACGGCGCTGTTTCAACCTGTCAAAACTTAATAAGCACCTAGTTTAAGAATTGAAAAAATAAGAACGATAATTTATGAAGCAGACAAAATTATGACCTGAAAGGAACACTAATTATTAAATCGGTTACTAATATGTAAAATATCAAATATACACAAACAACTGGAAATGAAATGAAATAATCAAGATAAATGAGAAATCCAAAAAATTACAAGAAGAAATTTCAAATCAAGTTACTTCACAACGTTCGTATTGTTAGTACATATTCACCGTTCGTCTTCAGGGGATGTCATCAGCCGATGATGACTCTGGACACTAATAATCGAAACGTCATGAAGTAACTTGGTTTTGAATTTTTTCTTATTTCATTTATATCATTTATCTTGATTATTCTATTTCATTTTTGATTGTCTGTATATATTTGACATTTAACATATTGTCAACCGCTCGCATATTGTCAATTGAATTTCCTATAAAGTCATAATATTTTTTTAATATTTTTGTACTTATGGCTTATTTATTTTTGCTATTGTTCCTGTTTCAACTAACTCATTCGCGTATTTCGGTCCAGTAATTTTTAGTATTATCAATAATTTTTATATTCCATCATTTTTATTTTATTTTCTCTTCCATATATTTTAAATTTGTCATGAGCTTTTCCAGACGATAGAAGTCCAAACTCATAAGATTCCTACGGGAAACAATTAAGCTTTGTGATATAGACACATTTCAGATACTTGGTGAAATTTTTTAAAATAACCACTATTCAAAAATCCTATCATCATATTCATGAAAATTCCATTAGCAAAATATGAACGGATTTTCAATCCTCCTCCAAATATAAAAGATACAGATATAAAATAATGGATGTCTAGATCCAAAACAACTAAAATCGATTTTTTGTAACATTCAGTGGTATCCGAAAAGAATCACGAAATCCCCATGCATAGATTGCATAAAAAATTATTTCACACTTTTGAGATACTTTTTTTTTCAAAAATATTTTCAATTACTTTTTATTCCGTGAATTTGACACCAGTTTTCTTTCTGTCATTTTATTAGCGTTTACATGCACTAGAATTTGACCAAGACGTTAGGATGTTTTCCCATTGATACTACACCCGTAGCTCGTACCACACACACACACACGTATCAGTTCATATCTTGAAAAGTATTGAACCTACATTCCTTATGTCCCTGAATTGTCCAGCAAAATCATAAACGTATTTAAACAAGAACAGAATATAAAAATTTCACAAAGGAAAGTTAAACCCTTAACTAAACTACATTCAAAATTGAAAGATGAAGATCCGTTATTTGAAAAGTCACATGTAGTTTACGAAATTCCCTGCAACAATTGTGATAAGATATATATAGGTCAAACAAAAAACAATTTAAAAACCCGCATAGCTCTTCATAAAAGTAATTGTAAAAATTTAAAACGAAATTCTTGTGCACTCACACAACATGTTCTAGATAATGATCATTCAGCCAATTATACTAACACCAAAATTCTCCATTTCGAACCAGATTCAAATAAAAGACAATTTCTGGAAATGGCTGAGATCAAAATTAAAGAAAACAATATCAACAAAAAGACAGACATCGACAACCTCAGCAAAATTTATTCATTTTTACTAACAAAAAATATAAATCTGAATACATCCTGTAATAGTAACACAGTATAAATCCCCATAATGAACGATAATAAAAATTTGAAAAAGTATTTCACATTATTCAATGTCAAAAAGTTGTCATTTTGATGTTGAAGACTTCTTTCAAAATTGAAATTTTCAAATTGAATATTCTCAAATAGCACAGGTATTCTGTTTTATCCGTTATTATGTTTTATATATATATATATATATATATATATATATATATATATATATATATATATATATATATATATATATATATATATATATATATATATACAGGGTCCTGCAACAGTGGCGCGGTGTTCCATATCTCTATATAGGAAGCAGATAGGAATCTAATTTTCTATAATATTACCTTATTGCTCGAGCTCGACAAAATAAAAATATTGGCGGTCACACAGGGTGTTCGATTTTTTCTGGGCGGATCCCAACTGTGTCTTTTTAAATGGCAACCTATATTTTTTATCGCTTTTTCGGTTTCTTCATAGAAAATAAAATAAACTTTATGTATATCTGCACTTCGAAAATATTGACGGTTTTCGAGATATCTAGCATGACAGGTTTTTTTTTCCAATATTCGTCACTCAGAATATTTGAAATTATAAAGTGGTGCCAAGTCCAGTTGAAATTTTTTTTTGGTCGAATATTCTACATTGGTAACTCTCTCAAACGATATATCTGAAATCGACCTGTGATATACAGGGTATGAAAAACCGCTTGCCAAATATTGTAAATGAAAATTTGCAAAATCTTCCTTATATTAAATGGAACACCCTGTATATTATTGATCCATAAGAAGCGCCAACGAAACCTCTACAAATTTCATCAAGTATTCCCTATGGCTAAGTTCAATAGTTTTTCTTAAATGAGCATTTCTTTCAAAAAATGGTCATTTTTTCAAAGCGAAATCCATTTGACGACTGATGAGAATATACAAAAAATACCCTTTCCTTAAAATATCGCCCATTCCTAAAATTACCTGTTGCTAGATAAACAAGTTGCGAATTACACCACAAAATGGACGTTCTTGAATAGTTACAATAATTTCAAAAATCTCGGAATTTGTGCCATATTCTTTCGGTCTAAAACAACCTTTCAGCGAATGAAATATTTATTGGAAATCAAGTAGTCTGGCAAATGACAGAACAAAATATTTGGCTGCAAATGAATATTGAAATTTTTAGTCAATCGTGAAGTTGAACTGTCGGTATAATTTCATCAGAATGTTGTTATCAAAAAGTGATTTGATTGATATGATTTTCATATTAGGTGAATCAGACAGGAATTGTTTATTGGCAAGTAGAATTTATTCTCAACGGTATCCAGATAGAAGGCATCCAGATGAAAGATCTTTCCGAAAGGTCTTGGGACGATTCGTTGAAACTGGATCTATTAATTATTCCAAACATGAGCGCATCAAGCCAGCTACTAATGAAGATAATGAATTGCAAGTTCTTCTTGCTGTTGAAGAAGATCCTAGTAGGAGTCAACGACAAATTGAGGAAATAGTGGATATAAGTGAGAGATCAGTGCAACGAGTATTGAAGAAACATCGCTTGCATCCATACCACGTTCAGTTACATCAAGAACTACTGTATGCTGATTTCGAGAAAAGAGTGAGATTTTGCAATTGGGCCATGAACAAAATTCGTCGAAACGAATATTTTTTCAATAATATTTTATGGTCGGATGAATCGACATTCCATAAAAATGGATTTGTAAATCGACATAATTACCATTATTATGCGACAGAAAATCCTCACTTATTGAGACAGGTGGATTATCAACATAGGTGGTCGATAAATGTCTGGGGAGGCATCATTGGAGAATATGTAATTGGTCCATACTTTTTTGAGGGACATATGAATGGTGCAATGTATCTCAATTTCTTACGAAATGATTTACCAGGTTTGTTAGATGATATTCCTCTTGACCTCCGCAATAGAATGTGGTTACAACATGATGGTGCACCTGCTCACTATTCGGCAGAAGTGAGAGATCATCTAAATGAAGTATTTCCCAATACATGGATAGGACGGAATGGGCCTGTACGGTGGCCCGCTAGATCACCAGATTTGACGAAACTAGATTTTTTCTTATGGGGATACATAAAAAATATGGTTTACGTTGAGCCACCAACTTCTCCCGAAAATATGCGACTTAGAATAACGAATGCTTTTCGCAGCATTACACCAGCTGTCTTGCGCAGGGTAGAACAGTCTTTCAAACATAGACTTCAGCTCTGCATTCAAGAAAATGGAAGACATATTGAACATATTTTATAAAAGTTTCATTATCAACCTTAATTAAACTCTCCCTTTTGTAGTTTTGTAATTTGCCAGTTGACAAATTTGAATATCTAGAACTCAAGCTCTGAATGAATATAATAACATGAAAACATAGTTATTTATAATGTTTCTTTCTTTTAACTTGTTTGGTTTGATATTGCACGATTTATGAGTGAAATTCTGCATCCAATGAAAAAATAATTTTCCATTTAGCAAAAAGTGATAGGTACATACATTTATTTCGTTAAAAAATATTTGTTTGGACACCTTCTAATGTACAAAATTGAAACAAGATATCTTTCGTATATTTTTATCAGTCGTCAAATGGATTTCGCTTTGAAAAAATGACCATTTTTCGAAAGAAATGCTCATTTAAGAAAAACTATTGAACTTAGCCATAGGGAATACTTAATGAAATTTGTAGAGGTTTCGTTGGCGCTTCTTATGGATCAATAATATACAGGGTGTTCCATTTAATCTAAGGAAGATTTTGCAAATTTTCATTTACAATATTTGGCAAGCGGTTTTTCATACCCTGTATATCACAGGTCGATTTCAGATATATCGTTTGAGAGAGTTACCAATGTAGAATATTCGACCAAAAAAAAATTTCAACTGGACTTGGCACCACTTTATAATTTCAAATATTCTGAGTGACGAATATTGGAAAAAAAAACCTGTCATGCTAGATATCTCGAAAACCGTCAATATTTTCGAAGTGCAGATATACATAAAGTTTATTTTATTTTCTATGAAGAAACCGAGAAAGCGATAAAAAATATAGGTTGCCATTTAAAAAGACACAGTTGGGATCCGCCCAGAAAAAATCGAACACCCTGTGTGACCGCCAATATTTTTATTTTGTCGAGCTCGAGCAATAAGGTAATATTATAGAAAATTAGATTCCTATCTGCTTCCTATATAGAGATATGGAACACCGCGCCACTGTTGCAGGACCCTGTATATATATATATATATATATATTTATCATGTCCTTTTTATATTACAGCCCTCGATAAAGCTAATAAACATTAGCGAAAGCTCGGGCAGCTAAAAAGAGTAAATATTTATTCTAATCAGACCGAATCCCCGAAAAACTACTATTCTATATATATATATATATATATATATATATATATATATATATATATATATATATATATATATATATATATATATATATATATATATATACATAGATAGATAGATAGATAGTTTATTCAACCAAGTTGTGCAAAAAAAATTACATTTATAGCGAGTTGAAACAATAACATTTGAGCCAAACGAACATATGAACAACCAACAGCAAACATTTCAAATAGGTTAAAAATGAAATTTAAAAAAAAACACAACTATCACCAGAGGTGACGCAAATGAATATGAGAGACACAAACATGATGTAAATAATATGATAATTTAAATTGAAAAAAAAATGTAATTAAAGGCCACAATTAAAATGATTCAGAATCAAACAGTGAGTTGGTGTGGCCAGGTACTCGTTGACACTATAAAAACAATGTGTTGTCTAGAAATTTGTTTGAAACCTCTTCAAACTAAATATACGTAGATCTTCAACAATGGGTGGCAATCTATCTAATATATGTATAAAAATGGATGTTTGTTGATTGGTTGGTTGGTTGGTAAGTGATAAACTTCTACATCGCTCAACCGATCGTGATGAAACTTGACATGTATAAGTAATTTTTCATAGAGAAGGTTTTTAGGCTATCAATTTTTCTGTAACTCGCCACTAGATGGCGCTGTAGAATTTTTTTTTGAAAGCACTGTTCTATAACGCTGCGCACGCCTAAGTTCGTTGGTTCTGATTCTGTCAAAACATTGGAACAGTAGCAATACAGCAACATAGTACTAGTATATTATAAATACTAGCATTGAGTGTATTGATCGAGGATTAGTGTAGTTTCAGCATGCGTGTTCTTAAGAGATTGGCACCTCTAGTGCCATGTGTTGAAATGACATCATTCTTCTCTTTGAAATCGGTAAAAAATGAACAAACCAAAGCATCCTTTGACAAAATTACGTACCTACTATTCGAAGTCGGTCGGTAGCCGGGCGGTTCGACGTGGATGCTTTATTCACTCAGTCAATCGGCCGATATGTGAGTCGATGGTTCAAGCCCCAGGCTGAACGTTCGATTTTCACTTGCTCTCGTCCAACCCGTGTTAGGAATCACTCGTTAAAAAGTAAGACCTCGTTAGTCCTTAGCTCGTACGAGTTTTAACTTCTGGGGGTTGTCGTTCGTAGAGGTGCGATAACTGGTTAACGAAAAAAAAAAAATTTTGAACATATTTCAAAACATTCATTTTCAAAACAAATATTCTTATAATGACAGCTAAAAATATACGAAATTGAATTGAAAACATTTTCACTTCTTTTTTCTACTTCTACTTCTCCAAATTCAAACAATAATGTAGGAAATTTTAATAAAAGGAAGAAATGAAAAACCCTTTGAAGTGAACGCTTTTCCCTAACATACGCAATTGATTTCCACATGATTGGAAGTAATTGCCTAAAAAATAGTTTGCAAAAATACATACTGTATTTTCATCTTCAAAGTCGTTCAAATGTAATCAATGTTTCAAGCTCCCGAGAGATTTTAATTGAGTTCAAAGTGTACTCTGGAATCTCCACAGAGTTTGTACATCGCAAAGACATTATGTTCGACGATCGCCTAGTTTGGCAGATAGACAAGGGTCCGAAGACCGTTGTCTCGTTATCAGCCACTAAAGGGCTGACCGGTCCGCAATAGCCAAAGGGGCTTGATGTAGCAATGATGTTCAATGGTTATCGCAAACTATTTTGTATAATATTCATCGTGATACCGCGAGGCTAGAATTGGGTGACATTTCCATTGCTTCAATCTTGAATATTATCCAGTCTGGTTGAATTGAAGGGTATCATTTAATATTCTTTGAGATATTTTTTGTGGAATAGTCAATGTTTCCTACTGTTTTTGATGTATCACCACTTTATGGAAAATGAACAAAGCTAGTATATAGAGAATCTACTGAAATGTAATAAGAGACAAAAGTTCACTCCAAAAAGTTACTGCGTAATATAAACCACCGAAGAGTCCAATGAGTGTATTCATAAATTTTGTCCACAAATTGATTAATTATTGGAGAAAATTATTATACCCAGCTTTCTTCAGATGGTTGTCGTTTCGAAAAAAAATACCTACCAGTTTTCACAACCCAAAAGGTCACTTGTGAACAACGTCTAATTTGCAAACAGCTATATTTTCTATCGAATATTATGATATCTGAACATTTCATGTTTTTGTGTAGTGTGAAAGGAAATATAACTTTGCTAATAATTGTTCTGACGAATACTTCACAACCCTAGAATATGAAGTCAATATCTTCACCTACTACAAAATGAAGGGACATTTAATAATTTCCTGAAGACAAACACATTAATATCGATATATCTAGAAATATTCCTTTTTATCTGCCGTATGGCAATTCCAACAACCCGATAAGGTTCGTTAAGTTATTTTTTGTTGATAAAAATGACAAAAAGTGTCACTACGACAATGAATATCATTGTTCAGTTAGAATATTCTCATTGAGTTTTCGGTTTTACGAGTAGAAAGGTACCACGTCAACAATCTCTGAAATGGTCAATTCTCGTCCATTGGAAAAAAACATGAAGCGATTTTTATTTACGGTGCGACGCGTAACTTTCACGAGACCAAATGGATTTTCAATGAACGTTTTCCGAATCGTCCTATCTGTAGAAAATATTTGAGGGAACTTGCATCCAAATTCACAACTATCAGTAGCGCAAATAATTGGTGAGATGATAGTAAATCTTGAACAGTCTACTTATTCCGTCGCGAATGTTTGTGAGGTGTCTCCTTCTACTATATGGAAACTTTTGAAGAGGAATAGGTATCATCCATACAAAATTAAAATGGTATATCAATTAACTGAAGATGACCCTGATCGAAGAACAGAATTTTGCGAAATCATGACGGGAACCATTGCAAGGCATCCTACCTACCTCCACAATATTTGTTTCAGTGACGAATGTACATTTTTTTCAAATGACAATGTCCACAGATAAAATTGCCGTTATTGGAGTGATACTAACTCTCACGTTTTCCGGGAAACACTTACCCAATATCTAGAAAAAATTAACGTTTGGGCAGGAATATTGGGAAACCACATCGTAGGACCTCTATTAATTGTTCAAAAAATTTAACAGGAGAACTGTATTTGAATATGCTGGAAACTACTGTTGACCCTCTCATCACTGAAATTGTCGAAGCGAATCCTATATAATGAATTCGATATGGATATTGTATTCCAACAAGATGGAGCACCACCACATTACTCTAGACAAGTAAGAAACTATTTGGATACTACTTTTTCCGGTCGTTGGATTGGCCGTCGAAGTCCTACAGCCCGTTCGCCAGATTTGACACCTTTGGTCTTTTTTTATGGGGCTAATTGAAGCAAAAGGTGTTCGAAACTGAACCTGCTTCAATATTGGATATACGGTAGAGAATAATACATATTTGTAGAGATATTGACGTTACTGTGTTCGAAAATGTATGTTTTACAAAATATTGCTCATAAATAATGCCAAGAAGATGCTTTGTAGCTCTAAAACTGTTTTATAAATGCTCCAAATGTACTGTTTCAAGACCGTCTTTTAAACAGGCACACTAATTCGATGCATTCGATGTATGAGGGTAAATGGAAACTTTTGAATAAATAATAATGGGTTGTTCTTCTGTTGTTACTATACAGTTTTTTCATGATTTTTACGATTATGATTTATGATTGCAAATGAGTCTTATAATGAGATTCATTTCAACTCAATGAATATTACCAATGAAGGTACCCGACAGGAATTAAAGTAAATTATTTCATAACATCTAAGCAAAAGACAATTTGGTCGAAATTGGCTTTGAAAATACGTGTTTTCACAAATAAACCGAATTGACAGTTGCATCTGAATGATAAAACCAGCATGTAGGTAATCGAAACGGATTGAATTTTCATCGAATCTCTAGCCAGAAGCCAATCCAGTTTGTCTATAAAAATCTATAGGTACCTTTTATACCAAGTTGCTCACGAGCAGTTTTGAAAGCTTGTTTTTTCTGGGCAATACGAAAGATAGGATGATAGAAACAGAGTCCGGGATTTATGAAATGATCCCTGAGAATTACGATAAAAACTAGGTTGGTCAAACGGTTCAAGGAACACGTTCCACATTTTTTAGTTTCAGAGACCTGAAGAGTCTAGGGTCGTTCAACTTTCCTCAGATAATTGAAACAAAATGAATGTCAAAGGCTTGAAAATAAAATTGATACTTCAGGGGTTTCAATTTTACATGCCATTAAAAAACTGATGCGCATAACGTATTCCAAAAACACTTTATTGTGAGATTTTTACTAAATTGTTTTACAAAAACGAATAAAAAGCGAATAAAAAAAATCTTTGAACATTCGTGTGGAAGGGGATAAGATATAGAAGTTGAAGAGCTTGTAATGTTTTAAAGCTGGTTATTTTTGATCCACAAATATGAGTTCATTGATGAAACCAAGAAGTGAATTTGAATTTACATCTCATCTTTGCCACTATCATTAGATACAAAATATATAAACTCTGCGGCCTGTTGATTGCTGTTGGGTTAGGTTAGGTCTGAAGTGAGTGGGTCTATTGAATAGACCCGCTCATAGACTCTATTCGACCCTCCACCGAAACCCGCAAGGGTTTATTGTGGCTGACACCTATTCACACTCGGTTAATTCCTGTAACACAAATAGTAATCAATAATGTGAATGCTATGATAATGTAGAAAAAGTAATGAACTTTTTTTCAATCTCAAATATAAGATACATTCGCAAATTTTTTTTGTTCAGACTATTGTTTTGGTAGATGTTGGAGTTCAAACAAGTATTTTTCTCTACAAAACATTTGAATTATTGTCTGGATTGTCTAAAAACAAACGACCGACATAATTTCTTCTATAAATTTTATTTTTCGATTGGATACTTTCTATCCAAACTGATAGAGGTTCAACTTGGCGAATAAAAAAGTTCAAATCTAATTTGCTGATCATAATATTCTACTCAAAGAGATCTCAGTATGAAAATCTAACTATTTTAGGCTGAAGTTACGGAAGTTCAGTGGGAAACCGTTATTATCTTAACGATTGGATACCGTATCTTTTTCAGAATGAAGTTTGCGTTCATGGAGACAGTGTAATATTCATTATCGAGAAAACTGAAAATTTACCAAGATGAATCATTCATTTCATTAATTTTCAGTGCATGGTACTTTGTTACGATATTCATAATCGAACGATCATATCGTACAGAAACTTTCATCCCATATATCTATTGAAGAAATTCATAGAATCCTATTTTCAATGAGTGATTAGGCGGCTTTCAATTTCATTGATGTTATATATTTCTTTCATTAAATTTGTAGTGAACCCACATCTCATCGAATCTATTAAATTATTATCAATTTCTCACGGCTTAAAATAGTTACTCACCGTAACGGTTTAAACTTTTTAGAAACCCCTTCGGAGTGAACACAATTAAATGATTAATAGTCCAGGATACGAAATAAATTCCAAGCAGAATACAATTCACGTCCATTCATTTTTATCAGTGTTAAGTTAACCAAAACATACTAGGATTATAGTTGTAAGTCAAAAAGGGGATTGAATTAGAGGGACATTTTTTACCATTTACCATCAAAATAGTCATTGACTTACAATGCAGTTTTCAGGATTAAATTCAATTACAAAAAAAATCTATTGTGTTCCTTAGTGCCCTTCTGGAAACCGATCAGAGCAGGTAGACAGTTGGCATTGAAACGTTTCTCGCTCTGATTTTTTTTGCCTGCCAATACAAATATAATCTTCATTGAACAAATCGGTTTTATCACAAGTGTCTGCAACGGGATTGAACGTGAGTTGGGTTACTTTCTCACGTACGAAGTTCGTATGACTTTTTTTATCTTATAAGGCAATTTTAGGTTTCAATATCACCTGATCGAAGTTTATTTAAAAAAATTAAAAATCAATACTTTGAAATATTCTCCACTTCGACTTGATTCAATCTTCTATTTATACTATTATAAATGTGAAAGTTTGTGGGAATAGACATATGTATGTATGAATGTATGTGGCGATTTCACGCCTGAACGACTGAACGAATTTAGATGAAACTTTACATAAATATTCTTATTAGTCAGTGGGAGTAGTAGATGGAGTAGTAGAAAGCCAAAAACTTTCTTTCCCAAAAAATTAATCACTCCAAAAAAAAAAAAAAAAATAACCGTTTCAAATCATAAAAGTTTAAATGATGAAAAATTAATTTTTTTGGGAAAGGGTAATTTTTATTTGATTTTCAAGCACTATTATTTTCCTCAATATCTAGGTATTCCTCCATAAAGATAAAAACGATCTGAAAACTTTTCATATACAGTTTTCAAGTCTTAGGTTATAAGTTTTTCATTTTCAGTTGTTGTAGTGTTCACAACCATGTTAACTGTCCCTATACAACAAGTTATCAAAAAAGATAATACAGTACTATATAAATTGAAAAGCTATATTTTTTAAAGAGATTAATTTTCAGGAAAGAAAGTTTTTGGCCTTCTTCTTATCCACCTTGACACAAACAATCTTTCAGAGGAAGGAACAATTTGTTCAGGCCAGTCTCTACTCCCTACACTGTAGATTGATGAACTGACACCTATCAGAAAACAACTACTCCCCTTTAGATGATTTGATTCATAGCCAGTCTTCAACGATTGTTTCCCAAAAAATTGATTCATTCATCTTTAATGACTGGTATACGCAGTTTGAAAATAACTGGTCGATACTTGATGAAAATCCATATAATACCGTTTATTGTATGATTTTCACTAGAAAGGGTTTTACAAAAACCGCGACACGTGTTTCGCTATACAATAGCTTTCTCAAGCGTAACGTAATAAGTTACTTCTAAATTACAATTTAGACATTTACAATCTGACAGATGTCAGATGCGAACTTCAATAATGAACTGAACATAATAAAACAAATAGTCGTCAACAGTGATTATGATAGGCCAGGCGTACTATGTTGAAAAATGCTGATTTTTCAGAAAAATTCCTTACAGGGTAAACTCAACGGAAATGAGTTGGGAAGGTAGTCAGTAATGTTGGGGCAAAAATTCAACAGCTGAATGTTTGCAGGGGCGGAGGGGTGGATGTGAAAATGGGTGAAAAACGGTTTTTCGCGGTTTGCGGACAAAATAATTGTTCGAGAGAAAAAAGTTGAATGAGAAAGTAGTAGATAATGAAAAAATCTTTTTTCACATAACGTCAAAATTTTCGAGTAAAACGCAAAAAAACACCTTTTTCGTTTTTTATTTTTCATTTGACGAAAAAAAGGCATATCACTATGAAAATTTAAGCAATTGTACAATTTTTGATCACAAATAAGAAGCAATTTTTTTTTGCGATAAGTTAATTAGTTTCTGAGAAATTCGCGTTTTTCGAAAAAAAAAAGACTTTTTTCGAGTTAGTCAAAAAGGTTTTTTTTTGGCCTAGATAACTTTCACACCGCTCATTTTTGTCGTAATCACATCAGCTTTCAGATGGAAAAATAAAAATATACTACTTCAAGCAAAAAAAATCGTTTGAAATGCAAAAAACTGAAAAATTGTGCTTGTTAATGTATGTACACTCCCTAATGTACACGATTAAACTGTCGTTGGTATTAATTCGCTCTTCTTTACCTACAAATGTTAATTTGAATTTTGTAGTTCATGTTCAGAGATCAAAGCATCATAGAGGGAGTATTTATTGTTTGAATTACAAATTTTGGAGCAACAGCTGTGCTTCGAACGGAACACCGTTAAAATCAGTACGTGAGCGTCTTTTCAGTCAGAGCGTTTTATAGTGTTTCATCGTAAAATAACAAGTGTTAATCTGTTAATCTGTCGTGTGAAAAAAGAACTTATTTAAGTAAAAGTTTACTATGATATATTACATGAAATTTATAATCTTTTATTTAATAGAATTGAATATATAATAATATTATATATTATATATAATAATTATGTATTATATCATATCTATTTATATATATATATATATATATAGATATAAATAGATAAGTACTCTTTGATCGTTCCCATATTGATTTCAATTTAAGAGCAACCGATGTACAGCTGTTTCAGCCTATTGGGCATCGTCAGTACCGGGCAGGCGGTCCTCGATTGAAGACAAAATGAGAAAAAACCAAGAAAGTACTTGATAAAAATAGCTGCGTGAACGCAAGCGAAACATAAGTGGAACCACCTATTGGTGTGACACCCAAGTCAACTTGCCAAGTTTTTTATGTCAGTGTTGGTGGTTTGCCAATCAACCGACAACTGCGGTAGCAGAAATTTGGAAAGCTTCCTAAGTCAACTTGGCTATGAAACAAATCACGAAAAAAAGCACAATTTTTCAGTTTTTTGCATTTTAAACGATTTTTTTGCTTAAAGTAGTATATTTTTATTTTTTCATCTGAAAGCTGATGTAATTACGAAAAAAATGAGCGGTGTAGAAGTTGTCTAGGCCAAAAAAAGAACCTTTTTGACTAACTCGAAAAAAATGCTTTTTTTTCGAAAAACGCGAATTTTTCAGAAACTAATTAACTTATCGCAAAAAAAATTGCTACTTATTTGTGATAAAAAATAGTACAATTGCTCAAATGTTCATAGTGATACGCTTTTTTTTTCGTGAAATAAAAAATAAAAAACGAAAAAAGTGGTTTTTCGCGTTTTACTCGAAAACTTTAACGTTATGTGAAAAAAGTATGGAGACAAAAGTTATAGATTTTTTTATTATCTACAACTTTCTCATTTAACTTTTTTCTCTAAAATAATTATTTTGGCCTCAAACCACGAAAAACCGTTTTCCACCCCTTTTCACTCCCACCCCTCCGCCCCTGCAAACATTCAGCTGTTGAATTTTTGCCCCAATATTACTGACTACCTTTCCAACTCATTTCCGTTGAGTTTGCCCTGTAAGGAATTTTTTCCTCAAAAAAATATAGTACGTCTGGCCTATGATAGCAGTGTTATATATTCTCTATTATCAAAAAAGTTGTACACCCAAGCTTTGAAGGAAGTTTACCCAATTCGAAGAGATGAGGATAAAAGTTACAGAACCTCAACCTACTTAGGCCACCTCACTACAAATATTTCAAATTTTCTGCACAACAAAGGTGGAAATATGTGGTAAGTGATCATTGGGTCCGAGAATTATGTGCCCTGAGCAAGCGCAGTGAGCCAAGAATGACAGCCTTTTGCAGTGCGGTAAGCACTGAGGCAGAAATCTTAGATTTTAAGATTCGAGAGTAGAGAGGGCATAATTTCACCAAGGACTCCTATAATCAGAACAACCATCTTGACAGAGTGGTCTGGAGATAGTCTGCAGAATTCGAAAAGAAAATCTCGATATTTTCCTCCTCTTTTCGGACGATATTCGTCTCGCCACGAGCTTAAAACTCCACGAAAAATATCGTCTTGCTCTGGTGGTCGAGAAGGACTACATCAGGCTTATTAGCTTGTATGAGCCTAAGGGTGGGAACGAATAGTTTCAATAGATTCGGCACTTTTCGTTTCCCACAACGGAGCGTAGGGTAACACCGGTGTCTCGTCAATGCCGTAAGAGTGCCGTAGATGGTAATATAGCACTAAGGGCCGCGTTATGTCGATGGATATAAACCGAGACCGCATATGCTGGACATGCTGATAAGTGCATTAGAGTCTCGGGCGCCTCGCGGCAGGCCCTGCAGCTTGTGTCAGGAACCTTTATAGCCATCACGCGACTGCGGTAGACTAAGGTGTTGAAGACACCATCCTGGCTAGCCATGATGAATCCCTCAGTTTCCGACTTCAGCCCACACGACCTGAGGAAAGCGAACGTCAGGCGCTTTGATAAGCCATGGTCTCCAATCTTATTGAAGAAGACGTCATGCTTTGGCTCCTCCTTGTGTTTCCGCGGGAGTGAGGTGATCTCTGCGGCTTTCATATGAGCTTTTTGCTGAACGGGTTCTAACTCGGTGACAGACTTGTGGGCACCTCGTTCATTGTCAAAAACTAAATCAAGTTCATCAGCTGCTCGGGCAGTTGCCCTAAAGAGAAATGCTCCAATTCCTGCTCTCTCACGGTCACGGACCTTTCAGAGGAGGAGATCCGAACTCCTGACGACTTTACAGGCTATATCCAGTACCATTCCGTCATGTAGACACTCAAAAGCCCACGGCCTCCCTGTTGTCGTGGGAAGTACAACCGTGGAACGGACGATTTGGGATGCAAACTCCTATAGAGATGCATCATTTTTCGGGTCTTTACGTAAAGTTGATACAGCTCCTCCCGAGTCCACTTCTCTACTCCAAACCAGTAGAGTAAGATTGGAACGACAAGCATATTTGTTGCAGCCACTTTGTTCTTCCACGACAGTTTCGATGACCAGATCTGTCGAAGTTTGTGCTGATACTTGCCGCGGAGAGAGTTCTTTACTGCTGTTACCTCTTGTGAGTGGCGTTGTTCCACCTCGGTGTAAGTATACGTCTCTCCGGTGGTGTAGGATGCTTCCATCTACGAACTGCACATCCTCTCCGTAGTCCCTGTACCGTCCTCTTTTGAGATGGACCATTGCACAGTTCACTATCCTGAATTTCATACTGATAGCATGCGTGTACTCTTCCACGTGTACTTTTCCATCATTATTATTATTGACAGTTTGATCTGATAAGCTGAATTGAATTGAATATAATATTGTTTTGTCAATATTCAGAAAATATGAATTCGAATTTCCGATGGAAATTCCAAAGTGTACTTTGAAAGACCAGTTTTTAAATTTGAATAAAATTTTTTGAATTTCATATTTTGCAAAAGTAGTAGAACAAATCGAATTTTATTATGTCGAATAAACACACTTTGCATGTATAATCCGCGTTTATTTCTATGATAATAGAGACTAGAGGTAATTTCATGAAGTTTTTAAAGATTTTAAAAGTTTTGTCGCGTTTATTTCTATGATAATAGAGACTAGAGGTAATTTCATGATGTTTTTAAAGATTTTAAAAGTTTTGTCAAAGTTGGAAATAAAAAAATCATATCATGTAGCACATTGAAATTTAGTGCAAATGTCATCACTTTTCGCTCCATTGAATTTCACCAAATAAGGTTCATGGGAAAGTAATCGTTACTTTTGAATGATAGCCCGATTCTTCACTTCACACGTTAACCCTTTTGCGAACCCTTTTTTATGAAATATATAACATTACCAAAAAATTACCTGCTCAGGTATAATTCCGTAACGCGACCCATATGTTTGAATTCAAACGGTATAAGGGTCTATCGGAAAGGGTATACGTAATAAATTTCACATGAAATACAAAAGATCTATCTGTCTGTCAATGGATTACAGTTTCTCTTCAAATGTTTATCTAACGGGTAAACTTAGCTCGAATACAACGGATGCGAAACAGAATATGTGTTTGTGGGTCAAATTGCAGTACAATATTGAACTTTTATTGATTTTCACAAATAAGGGTTATTGAAAAACTAAACCGACAGTGACATAATTTCGATTTTGAATCATCACTATCAGACTTCTGATCTTGATGAAATAGCAATTGTTATTTTCAATTAGGCACTCATTTCATTTTAAGAACAACCTCCAACAAATTCGAGTGATTGTTTTTCGTTTATTCGAAATGAAACTATTAATATATATGAGTACTGCAAAAATAGGCATTTAACTGCGAAAATTTTGGTGATATTTGTGAAAATCATTTGCTAGATACATCTTCAATCAAATCAATTTTATCAATGACACAGAGGTTAATTTCATGGCTGTCAGTTTCATCGAAGAAACGTTTCATTAACGGTATTACCTCAAAAATTTAATTTTTTGGCTAGTGATTATGCATTTCTAGGAACTTGATCATTCTGAGATTTTCGACAATTCTGAAATTTCACTTCAGAAACTAAGATTTTTGAAATTTTATTAGAAAAGGTGATGCAAGATATATCTTTGCTTCAAACAAAATTTTCCGTGTATAATAACTCATGATGAAATCCTTCAATCTACGGTTAGCTTAGCAAAATTTAAAAAATTATATATTCGCACACTTTTCAACCGATTGAATTTGGTGCATTTGGGACACAACTTTTGATTATTTACCGACAATAGTGCATATTATAGAGCATTTTGAGTGAGAAAACTAATAAAAAATGGACACGTTTCTATAGTTCTGTACAAAAATTTTATCATATCTCATAGTCAACGCTAAAATCGTTGAGTATTTCTGTTGCGTGGCCGAAATTAACCCTTCAGATCAATACCTTTCATTCATCGATTACACCTCCGCAAATCCCCTCACAACTAAGAGCCGAAAGGGGTTCATTTATTATCTATTGTCAACGTTTGTCAGTTCGATTTAAAGGGAGGTTTATTTTTACTATTTCTTGTAGGTTTCGAAAAAGTTTCATCAATCTAAAGGTCGCCAAAGAATAAAAATATACCAGTCACCCATAGTTTTTGCGTATTCGTTCAACCATCTGACTCAGCATATGCTACCCCGATATTCTCGATTTTTTTACGCTACATAACTTGCCCCGACTGGGCCGCATCAATTCTTCCTCTCTCCTTTTTTGCGTTCGGGTTTACTTCATCTGCAGACATATTTATAATTCATGAAACTAACTTGGTGAGCTTCATTGATAGTGAGATGAGGATATAAGTATAAACTTGATGAGATGGAATAAACAGATATTTGATAAATAACGTGTCTGTTAAATATGTAAAATATGATGCAAATTTTGACTATTGTGAACATATTAACATCAGAACATCAGAATAGTCACCAAAGAGAAAAAATGTATTACTACACATACATGCCATTCACTTATGTCACAACTCATTTAATCCTATTCATATTATATAGGGTGTAACGAAATAAGTGTAAAACATTTAAGGAGGTGATTCATCATGGAAAAAAAGATAGGAATTCCTATGAAGAAATTTCATTGGGGCATCCCTTGTTAAGATACAGCCCCTTAAAGGGGATACATAAAATTTGTATAACAATTTTTTTCACAAGCACTAAAAAAGTTACAATATTGAAATTAACCTGACGTTTTGTACTACCAAAAAGACACTTAGCCAGAAATTTATTTGGTTTACCCCATGGTTGTAAGAGGTGGAAAACGCAACCCCTCAAATGTATTTCCAATGTAACTTTTTGTCTTATTATTTGATTACCATTTAAAAATTTATTTCCGATGAACTGTTTCATTCTAAACAAAAAATGTCTCCTGAGTTTTTTGCCCAAAATGAACCAGTTCGCAGCAAAAAATTATTTTAGGAACAACTACAGAGATACATCGTCATAAATGCGAAAATACGAAACTAATCTACCTAGTAGGTCGCTATTAGCGATAGTGACAATTAAATTGGTATGACGCTGTCAGTTTGTGAATTTTCGAAATTGAATTAATACTAATTGTGTATTGTTGTTCTGTTCTTAATTTGTTACTTTAATAATTCACTTGTCATTAAAATGGCATACACAAATGATGAAATGGCTGATATGCATTACGTTTACGGTCTGTCGCAGGGGAATGGGTTAGAAGCTCCTAGAAGATATGCTGAAATGTATCCTCAACGGCAGCATACTTCACATAGAATATTTGCTCGACTTCATCAAAGATTACAAGAATATGGTTAATTCGACAAAAGAACGCAGGATTGTGGTCGCCATCGAGAAGTACGAACACCACAGCTTGAGGAAGGAGTACTTAATTTGATTGAAGAACAACCTACTACCAGTTCTAGAAAGATTGCTTTCCAGCAAAATGTTGATCATATGACGGTATTTCGAATTTTAAAGGAACAACTCATATAACCTTACCATCTTCAACGAGTACAGGCACTGTTACCGCGAAACTTTCCGAACCGTCTTGAATTTTGCAATTGGATGCTGGAAATGATTAGAAGAAATTGTGACTTTCTGAAGACGATAGAATTCACAGACGAATGTAGTTTTTCTCGGGACAAGATTATTAATTTTCATAATTACCACATATGGGCTGATGAAAACCCTCACGCTATTGTCGAAACTAACCATAAAGGACAGTTTTCTCTTAACGTGTAGCTCGGAGTTATTGGGGATGATTCAATTAGGCTTCATTTTCTACCTTCTTAATTAAATGGTGAGGCATACGTTCAAGTTTTAAGAGAAGTGCATCCACTACTGCTGGAGGAAGTCAGAAGAGATATGTTTTTATGCATGATGGGGCTCCCGCCCATTTTAGTTAAGTAGCACGTCAGCATTTAACTGAAACATGCAAATCAGTGGATAGGTCGAAGAGGACCACTGAACTGGCCTGCTCGATCCCCGGATCTCAAGCCTCTCGATTTCTCTATTTGGGGCCATTTACAGCATTTGGTTTATCGTACTCCTGTTCGGGATGTAGAGGACTTAAGAAACCGCATCATCGATGCATGCAGGGTAATCAGAGAGACTCCAGGAATATTTGAGCGGATACGTGGCTCATTGCGCCTACATCTAGACGCATGCGTAATGTCTGAAGGTAGACATATTGAACATTTACTATGATTTCTACATGTTGTGTGTTTTGTTATTAATAAATTAGTTTTGTTTATTGCCCTTTAATCGTTTAATGCAGGTACTAACTACAAAATAACAATAAATCCAGTTCGCATTTATGACGATGTATCTCTGTAGTTGTTCGTAAAATAATTTTTTGCTGCGAACCCTTACAACCATGGGGTAAACCAAATAAATTACTCGCTAAGTGTCTCTTGGTAGTACAAAACGTCAGGTTAATTCCAATATTGTAACTTTTTCAGTGCTTGTGAAAAAAATTGTTATACAAATTTTATGTACCCCCTTTAAGGGGCTGTATCTTAACAAGGGATGCTCCAATGAAGTTTCTTTATATGAAAGATCCTATCTTTTTTTCGATGAGGAATCACTTCCTTGAATGTTTTATACTTATTCAGTTACACCCTGTATACACACCTAGGCAAAGAGAACAAACTTGACATTATCTGGAAAATAAGCTCCATGAATCTTCAATCTTCCTAATACGAAGCGAACGCAAAAAGACTTAGACCGCAGTGAAAAATTTTCACTTTACAGAGAATTGAAAAAGCATATACTCAACCAAAACTTGGGAAGAGTAAAACATAAATATCACATTAAATATCATACAGAAAGATTGAATATGCAAAATATAATATATGTAATTTGGTGAGTTGGTATTGATGGTTACTTTTTTGACATTACCCAAATGTTGGTTTTCAATATTGACTTCAATCATATTTGATTCACTTTGACTTTCGACTACTGACTTTCTTTTATTATTATAGAAATTAAATATGCCCTATTGAAAAAAACGTATTCTTATCAACTGAGAGCAGGTATGATATCTTAGCAATGCAATATTCATTTATGAATATCTGAAATATGAAAACTATGTACATAAAATATTCCAAAACAAAAGTTTCTTAAGTGACAGTCATAAACAAATGATATTCAAGCAGTTTCACACGGAGTCAAAATAATTGGTGTTTTTTGAATTTTACAATATTGAAATAACGTAGTTTTATATTGCTAGTAACTTTCATCTTGAATATTTGATTTTTTTCTATTCGTAATAATAAGGAAATAAAATTTTGTTTTCATCTTTTCATCGATTTGCATCATATGTTTATGATGTCTTTAGTTTTACCAAATATTTCAATCTGAAAAAAAATATATGTAACATTTTTCAGATGGCGTTGATGAACAGAATCATAAGTTTGTTCAATTATTAATGGATCTTTTTTCTATACTTGAATTGATGCTTTCAGTATATGCTGATAACAACGTTATTTTGGATTGTCAATGAATTTTATCTTCAAATATATGTTTATTTTGTGTTTGTAATAATACTGAAATGAAACTTCGTCTTTGTAAAGTTTTTATTTTTTCTTCAGAAATACAAATTTTTCTTGAAAAATACGTATTTTCACCAGCTTAATGGAAATTACTCAATTTGAGTCATATTTATTATCTTTAATGTTCACCAAATATTTCAGTTATGAAAAAAAAATACATATGATATCTCATAACAGAAGAGATAAGGATCATATATACATTATTTATAAATCATTTCTGTGATCATCTCATTAAAAACGTGATTGTTTAAAACTGTTTTGGCCTATCTGCAGACGTCTTTGGAAAATCATCGAATTAATATTCAACAAATATAGTGGTCACCAGGGTGATTCAAACCCTGGATTTTGGGAAGCTTCTATTTTATTTCGGTTTTATTTTCTCTTCGTCTCCTTTCAGACAGAGATTAGGCAATGAATTGATAACATACACAGAATAATAACTTATACCTAGTTGAAAATTATGGAAGCTATTAAAACACGTTTTCATCAATACGAGATAATTGTAGAGACAGTATTTTGTTTTAATGTGAGAAGTGTTTATTTAATGATTTTATTTTACGCAAGCGAATTCAATTCTACCTATCAAGCAATTACTACTGATGAATTCATATTATGAATACACTGAGTGATGATCATAGAATTTTCACAATAAATTCTATTTACCGTTGCACGACAGTTTCATCATTGAACTGGTACATCAAAATATTCTACAATGTCTTCCATATAACAGTAGGTAATTACAAAACTCAATTAGATAAATGATTAGTTGTGGTGAAAAAGTTAGATTTCGAAAAAACAACCAAAAAATAAATAAAATAAAAATAAAAAATTGAACTAATATCACGAGATGAAAATTGAAAAAATCTTGCTTGTATTTTATTTCATTGTAATTTCAGTTTTTTTTGCTTGTTATAATTGTTATTTTTCAGCTAATCTTTTTTAATTTTTTACAGATTCTTTCAGAGATTTCAAATCAATTTATATCATATTAGACAATGGAAATTCAAACTGAAGAAATGCAACATGATGTAATACAAAACTTGTTTTAACTTACTCCCTCGTCCCCAGTCACTACAACTGTACCGTCTTGAATGGCAACCCTCTACTTGTGATACCTTATCCAAAAGATTTCAAGAAATGCACTTAAATAGTACCCTACGTTCGAAGTAGTAGTTTTTGGTTTATTAAATAATACACTATCTAGGAGGCCATTCAATAGGACCTCTTCTTTCAATCCATTCATTAGCATAATTATTATTTAACCATTGTCTAACAGGAACACTAAACTCTCTCTCAACTTCCGTTCGCCTCGCCCGATCACACTGTTCGTAACGCTATCGTTACGAACTCACCAGCTTACTCTACAAGTCAAGAGCGCGTAAAGAAGTTTTACTTCAACAAATATATTTGGAAAAACAATTACAATTTTACAATTAACAACAATTACTTCAAGTAAAAGAGTTAATTTATAAGTATGGTGATTACAGACATTTTATAAAAACAAGTTCAATGATGGTGAATAATAACTTTTTGTTGGACATTTTAAAAAAATGATAATTTGCGTTCACTGATTTCCAGAGATTCAGACAAAAATAAAACCTGCTGGAATATCTTGAGATCAATAAACAAATATTCAAATTTTCTTTCAAACGTGCAACTAGAAGTTATTCATTCACCATTTTTTAAACCTATTATCATAAAATGTCAATAATTAAAATATTCTGAATTACCTGTTTCCCTTGAAGTAATTGTTGTAAATTGTGATTCTTTTTCCAAAATATATTTGTTTTGCCAGGATTACTAATTCATTGACATAAAATGCCAATATTGTATCTGTTATTTCAGAAGTTATATTGTATTGGTCGGTCGGTAGCCGGTCGGTTCGACGTGGATGCTTTGTTCACTCACTCGAATTGACCGCCGTGTTGGTCGGTGGTTCAAGCCTCAGGCTGAACGATCGATTTTCACTTGATATCGTGCAACACGTGTTAGGAATCACATACATGGGGGTAAGACCTCATTAATTCTTAGCTCGCACAAGTTTTGACTTCTGAGGGTTATCGTTCACAGGAGTGCGACAGCTGGTCAACGGAAAAACATATTTTAAACAGATTGTAATTGTTTTATCAAAATCTATTTGTTTTCCCAGAATCAATCATTTATCTAATTGAGTTTTGTAATCACCTACTCTTATATTGTAAAAGATAATGCAGAATAGTTTGATGTATCAGCTCAACTGATGAATATTATAAAAATTCCAATATTCAATATAATGGATAGTAATGAATTCACAAATATAATTTCGATATAAAATGAAACTGTCGATCTTCCCAGCAGTTTCATTTTTGTGCACATCCCCTCATTGACAGTTAACCCGACAGTATGTGAATCAGATCAAGCTACAGAAAGTGTCAATTTATCAAGGCGGTCGCATTTGGAAAGCTGAAGAGGACGAGCAACTTGATTCACGGACAGGACCTTTCTTTCATTGACTTTCAGGAGAGTGCTGCGATAAATTATCCAGAAGAACTGCCTATTAGCCTGTTTGAAATCGTCGGTCCGCCGCTTGTGCATTCGAGATATTTTCCCTTTGTTGTTTTCAATTTGTAGCTGAATGGAGGAACGTCGTGTTTTAATGTTCATCCAGCTGACAGAGAGTAGGAGTTTTATTTTCTTGAACTCAGTATATAGAACTGTTGATTAGATCTATTGTCAAACTGAGTAGGTGTAAGTCAGTTGTTTCACGTCCCAATGTGTATGATTGCAAGGTATCCAATGGAAATTGGACATAAAACACATACTATTTCACTGGAAATTCAATTTCGAACGTTTCGGCGACATTTGTCACCATCTTCAGGACTACAACAAATATAAATAAATGAATGTGTTTCAAATATGTTCCTTCTTCATCCAACTATCGCCCTCAGAAATCGAAATTTGTGCGTGCCAGTGATTAACGAGGTCTCACTTTTCAATGTGCGATTTCTAGCAGGAGTTGGCGGAATGCAGTGGAAATCGATCATCCATACGTCGTGCTCGAACCTCCGTTCCACATAACGGTCTATTGAATACGTAGAAGGAACCACACAAGTTAACCAATCGTCTACAGCCCTTCCGTACTATGAACAAACGAGTTGTACATTTTCAGAAAAACTTTTAAAAAGGTCATTCTTTGTACTCACCAAAGATGCATAGGAATCCTAATATTTTACCCGATTCGCTTGTTTTTTATTGAAAACTCCTGAAGCGAAAAATCAGATCGACCCTACTTTGTACATACCTTGATAGTTGGTGCAAGAATCGAAATCTGCCGCGGGTACATTGTTGAGATCTTTAGTTTATGGACCATCTAATAATAATTCATTCCAAAATTGAAGTGCCAACTTGACATTGTCAAACTGCTCCACTTGAGTTGTACTCAGCACCACTGTGAATGAAATGTTAAAATTTACTGGATCTCTTCATTGTTTATTTATCAAGAGTATCGTAGGTCGAGACATTTTGATAAAATATTTTAAATGGGGAAAGGGTCCAAGTGATCACACCAGGGAAATTCTATGCATCTGATAGGTACTCACCCAAAGTGTATAATATCTGAGTATGTTGTTCACGTAAAATGAGATGTTTTTTCTGGAAAATCTATAAAAATTGAGAAATTGAATAAATATGAGGATTATAAGCCGGCGAAATTTCCAGACATTGATCTACTTTTATAGGTGTTCAGAAAAGTCTGCAAAGGTATATGTCTATATGTTGAAGATAGCTTACTCAATGTTCGAAAAAAAGAGCACATATAATGTTATCATTGGAAAGCTAAATACATTAGTTACCTCAGCATTTCATACACCTTTCAATTGCCCTTCACATTAATATCTTGGGAGTTTCGAAATCAAAAATGATCGCGCGACACAAAATTAATTCAAGCGGTCTCACAAACCGAAGCGATACATGTGATGAATGAAAGTTGCAATGGCATTGATTTTGTTCCATGTAGTGGATTATTTTGAATGTTAACTCACATTATTGGTTTGTGTTTTCTTTTCACATCAAGTACATATGTACTTATCTACTTGGCTGTTCATCTTTCACTGCCTGAACCACTGTGCATGCTGTTTTTGGCAAGTGCTTGGCCTGGGATGTGGGGGTTGAGCAAACCGGCCATCGAATGCCTGCTTCCACGTAGCCCCGGTGGATACAGGAATGACAGAATCACGTGTGGTTCTGCTACTCGTGGGACTTTTATGGACAGAGTAAATTTAAATTTTCTTTCTGACGCTGGGTCTACAGAGGAGATGGATGACGAGCATACGACTCCAACTGATCTTGCTGTGAGTTCAGATCAGGAACGAGAGCTTCTCAACTCTCCAAATCCTGATCCAAAAACTGAACCTGGGAAAAGGTATAGTATGCAGCCAGGAAACGACTGAGTCGTATCCTCAAGAGCGGAGTATCTTATGAAACCGCCTTGCACCAAATTCTTGAGCGGCGTACGCAGACTGTCTCAGGTGGGGAAACAAACACCCCATAAGCACGTTAGCAAACGTTTGCACTCAAATAATAATTCACCAAAACCAGAGGCAAAAAAGCCCTGCACAGTTGAATCTAAGGCATCGTTAGGTGTACTTAATGTGCAGAAACCGTCATATGGGAAGGTTGTCGCGGATATCAAGGTGGGAATCTTGCACCTTGATTAGCCGACTACCTCATTAACGACCAATCAGCTGGAATCTCTTCAGGAGGCTATTTTGTCGACTGTGAAGGTTATTCCAGATAATGGGCCGCAGGTACAATTCCAGAGCTGCGCATTTCGACCTGGATGGTTACAGGTCGTCTGTGAGGATCAGGTTAGCGCCGACTGGCTTGCGGGTGTAGTTAATACCCTGAAACCGTGTGAGGGTGCTTTCCTAAAATGCGTCACAGGGGACCAACTTCCGAAGCCACATACCTGTGTTGGTTACCTACCTGACAGAGGCAGTCACAGACTGACCTCCGAACAGGTCCTCAGTAGACTGCGGAAAATGAACCATGGTCTGTCAACTTCGGAGTGGGCGATCCCCCACAAGGAAAAGTCAGGCCCTGGTCAAACATGGACCTTCGCTGTAGACGATGGATCCATCCGTGCTGGCGAGAACGGGTTTCAGACCACACTGACAAGTCACTCAAGTGTACCCGTTAAAGTAAATGAAGCGAGGCCGAGTGGAAATCTATCTATGGGGAGGGGTTCAACCAAACCTCCACCCAAACATAGGGGTAAACCACCGGCTCACACCCATCCTAAGGCCGTGACGAAAGAGACGAAGACGGTTAACGTATCGTCGAGAAAACCAGGGAAAAAGGCTGGACATGGCTCTCTGAAAGCGAAGAAGAAAATCGTCTCGTCAAAGGGAGCCAAAAAATCATCAGGCAACTCAGAGACGGCAGGTGTCATCACTTCATTATCTGAGCCTACACATCCCTCGATTCCGGGAGGAGAAAGTGGAAGTGTCCTTAAGGACCTCCCATATCCTCCCTCCTAGGGCCGAGAAGTTCTAAGTTTGCGGCAACACTGTACCTCCTCGAGCTGTTAGACGACTACAGCAAAAGGAACAATCTACAAATCGTAATGGGATGTGACGTCAATTGACACCATACAGCGTGGGGCAGCACGAATATAAAGCGTAGAGGTGAGTTACTCTTTGATTATATACTAGGGGAAGGGCTGTTCGTAATCAACGAGGATTCGGAACCAACTTTTGTCACTAGTAATAGGCAAGAGTTATTACACTTAACCATCAGCAACAGCAACAAGATACATCATTGGTCTGTATCTACTGAACCTTCTTGTTCAGACCATAGATATATTCTTTTCAATATTGAAATAGGTCTAAGACCAGTAGTGGAATATCGTGTCCCAAAATCTACTGAATGGGGTGGGTATAAAAACTCCCTCCAATCGTACTTTGAAAATGAGTCGCTTAGACGAACCGATGGAACATTTACGACGTCTACTGAAGAAACGTTAGAAATTTTGATAGAAATCCACTTTCCTGGAAATCTGACTCTTGTTAACCAGACCTCTAATTTTCGAGGGCGCTAAACGCCCCAAAAATAACGATTGGACGTCGCAAAGAAGGTTATTATAGCACCGGCAGTTGAATGAGCTATCAAGTCTTTTCAGCTCGTCAAATATCCCGGAGAGGATGGTATATTTCCAGCTCTTCGTCAATACGGACTGTATAGAGATAGTCTGGCGTGGAACTACATACCACCTAGTTGGTTGGCAGCAAGGGTGGTATATATACCTAAAGTGGGTCGGAGGGACCCACACCCTGAATCGATACGACCAAACAGCCTTACATCCTTCCTGCTGAAAGGACTTGAGAGGATACTGGATGGACGTATCAGGAGGGTAGCATTATATGCTTCCCCCCTGAATAACCACCAGTATGCTTTGACTCTCGTCAATAGGAAGACTTACCAGATTGTCTCTGGTCTGGATTCCTGGCCATACTGGCCTGGAAGGTAATGAAGCTGCTGACTCTCTTGCAAAGGAGGGTGCTACAAACGGCTTTATCGGACCAGAACATGTCATTAGCATCGCTAATGGGCTTTGCCAAACAAACATTGAACACCTGGATGGCAAGAAGATTTATAGACTTCTGACAGAATCTTCCAGCATTGGCTCACTCCAAGGCGTTTATCCACCCTCCGAAGCTTGACACCAAACAGTTGTTGTACTACAGTAGTGATGAACTACGATGTCTAACAGGCTTTCTTACTGGTCACTGTTATTTGAATCATCATATGCAGAGACTTTGACTGTCGAAAGACAGTGTGTGTCGCCTCTGTTTGGAAAATGATGAAACAGCAGAGCATATATCAGGTTCTTAGAGTTCGGCATATCCATACTCTTACCACCTGACCTGAAAGACCACTCACCATACAAACTAATCGGCTTTGTTAAGGAGCTGGGTTTATTTGGCCGAGTGTGAATAGGTGTGAGCCACAATAAACCCTTGCGTTTTGCGGTGGAGGGTCGAATAGACCCACTCACTTTAGACCTAACCTAACTTAACCTACTTCAAAATTGAAATTGATAATGAACATACTTTTGCTAGAGTGGATTTTATTGAAGTTCATTATTAATAGTTATCCGCTGATGCACCCTTGTGGCACCCGTGCGGTTCCCTTTGCAGTCATTGCAAGGAATTGAGCAATTGGATAGTTGAACCTTTCAGTTTCAATATCAATATCAATAGCAATTGAATAGTTGAATTTTTCAGTTTCAATATCTCAGGGTGATATTGGTCCAAGTTGTTAATAGGTAAGCTGCTGATGGGATGTAAATCGGACTCATTCTGATTTATTTGAATTCTAAACCATTGCTAAGTTTGTGTGCTTGTATCCTGATGTTGAAACTGCGTTTGATAGTTTCGATGTTAACTGAGCCACAGGAACAGGGAATATTGTAAACTCCAGCGGATAACAGATGCTCTCTTTTACTCTTGGCTGGTCTGATAGTGTTGAGTGGTTTATCAGTTGGCTTGTAAATAATCATAATGTTGTGACGTGTAAAGAGTTTTCCCATGCGATTCGCGACTTTGGAAAAAAACTGTACCTACCACCAAGTATTTCCTCCTGGAAAAGGATACGTTTGATTTCTTGTACTGTGAACACAAGAACACTTTGGTTCCTTTCTCAGAATTTCAGTCGAAGCCATAGACAATATCAAATCATCCATTAGGGTGTTGCCACAAGAGGTAGCGTACCCTCCAGTACGAGATCCTGAAATACAGCGTTAGCGCCTAAATTTTAGTTCATGCCGAGAAGTCACTGAGTAAATGTAAAGTATTTTTCACAAAGAAAAATTCTAATTATATCATTCATCTTATAATTCTATTCATCAGTATTCGGAGGTTAAAATCTTCCCCAGTCTTCAGAATTTGAAAAAATGCAATGTATGGCAGTTTTTTCCATTCGTTCGCTTTATTTTCCGAAGTCCCTGACATATGTCATAAGAGTTTCGAAATGTGAAATATGTCATTGTTGGTTATTGTTGAAATGTTCGATTTAATACAAGATTTTCTCTTCTCAAGTATGTTGCAATTTCATCACTCTCCGTATCTTTTTCGAAGACAAGTAGACAAGTACGATTGATTTCTTAGGAGTTGTTCAAAATACACTTCCCTCTAGATATAAGAATGTACACCAGAATTGGTGTTTGGAAACAGAACTTGTTTTGGATTTATTCCAGTGGTTCCACTTCTATCTCTGATTAACATAAAAAAAATTTGTCGACAACTCTCAAAAGTCGAAACTTGTGCGAGTTAAGGACTAACGAGGACTTTTCAACATGTGATTCCAAACACAACGTGACGTAAAGAGATAATTGAAAGCAAAACAAGATGTCAGCACAAGATTTAATATCACAATTTTTTTGTCTTTTTTTCTTTTCCCAAAGAAGTTATTTTTTATTTTCTTCAAGTTTGCTGGAGAAGAGTTCAATGAATAATACAAACAAAAATTCTCAATAAGATGGAAAAAGCGGGGATAATTCAAACTACTTTTTTTCACTTATAAAAACCTATATCCAGGTAAGTGAAACTTAATCAAAGTAAACCCTACCCCCCTTTCACAAGTACAGTGGGGTGAGGTAAGAGAGAAGGGACCTAAAAAGGATCCTTTGTAAGGCAGAGCGTTAACAAGCAGGACTGCGGCGAGCGTGAAGAAAACGAGTAAAAGGAGCGTTCATTAATGCAAAGTAGGATTGATTCAAGGAGCAGGATACCTGCGTTTCTCGTCCCTTGCCCTTAAAATCTCGCCGGACTATGCGCGCGCATATGACCGCTAAAGCTGGACACTGATCAATAATAAGAAGATTGCAAAGTAAGCAAAGATTCACCCACACCGGCCGCCTGCGGACATTCTCCCCATGCCCTGCGACCATCCCGTTTTCCTTCCAGTAACGACTGTTTTCCCTCTACCGAGTGAGCCAAATACGTTCTTAGCACTATGAACGATTTGAATCTTTTGAAACTTATAACTTATAACCTATAGGCCACAATTTTGTTGTTCAATTTATAAAATTTCTAATGAAAAACACATTCAAATACAGATGGAAGAGATAAAAATCGTAACATAAATGAACAGAAGATGAAACATCTGATGAGTATTTCGCACCAATTGAATTCTCATTAAAAATGACTCAAACTTTCTATGTACGCTGTACGCTTTTGGAAAATGAGTCAAATTTTCGTTTGTCTCAAAAACATTTATTCATTCATCAATTTCTATTTTGTTTCCTTCAAAGTTCCTCGCCTCAGATATAACACACTTTTTGGTATGTCTTTGAGCTCTCTCACCGATTCGGTTTCAATCGCCTCTATCGTCACAAAACGCCGTCCTTTCATGGGTCCCTTCAACATTGGAAAGGAGTAAAAGTTGCAGGAGGCCAAATCTGGTGAATACGGTGGCTGAGGCATGAAAACGGTGTTGTTTTTGGCCAAAATGATGAGTGAGCAGGTGCATTATCGTAATGTGAAGGCCATGAACTGTTTTTTCACAATACCAGATTTCTTGACTCCTTATGGACCATACGTACATGTGGCAAGAACTCCTGATGCACTATGCCACGTCAATTGAAGAAAACAGTGAGCAAAACCTTGATATTTGATCAAACTTGGCGTACTTTTTTTGGTCTTGGCTCTCCTGGGCTCTTCCATTGGGTCGATTGGACATTGGTTTTGATACTATAACCGTATACCCATGATTCGACACCAGCGTGTCGCGTGTCTGGATCGCCGTTGACATCATTCAACAATTCCTGATCAAAGCTTATGCGACGGTTTTTAACTTTGCTGCCCAGAATTTCCGAAAAAATTGCATGGCATGCGTCAGACGATATGCCGACATCCTCAGCAACTCCTCTTATACTGATTTGACGATTCTCCATAACAATTTTCTTCACTTTCTCAACATTTTCATGGGATGTTGAAGTACCGGGGCGTCCAGGGCGAGCGTCGTCATCCACATCCTCTCGACCTTCTTTGAAAAGCTTGCACCACTTGTAAACATTTTTCTGACTCAGAGTACAATCAACGTATGCCACTGTCAATATTTCACGTGTTTTTTTGAATACTTCATTCTATTTTTTACGCAAATTTTTTTGCAAATTCTTGAATAACAGAACATCGTCAAACACGCAAAACTCTTTTAACTTTTATGCCTCTCACCAACAAACTAAAAATGCTGAGCAGCTGTAACCGTGAAAATATGTTCGAGCTAAGTGTACCAACATAAAAAGTCGCTAATCGAATGCACGTAGCCCGCGAAATTTGAACATTCACCTATTTCGTAACTGTATTTGGTAACTGAATGAAAACAGAATGATCTGATGTTAAAAAGACAAGAACTCTGCGATCTGATTCTGAAAGGTAAATGATTCAATGAATTTTTTTAGGAAACAGTGTCGGTACAGGGTTTTTATGTGATCCGTTTGTCTCATATTGTAGTGGTATTCCTGAGATTGCCTAACGAGGGATTCTGACTGTTTATTAACATCCAGAAGAGGGTTGTAAGTATGATGATGGTAAATGTATAATTTTGAATTTAATAAACACTAACTGACTGGTTTCCTGAATCCGCAATTTGCTAAAATTCTTGTTTGTCCAAAAAAATTACATTAGCTAAACTAAATGTACATGTTTTCAAAAGAGGCATTTCGGGATGTAACTCTGCAGGTTTTGCCAACGGAAAATGTTATTTGCCGAAACGCCTGCCGTTTTGGAAAAGCAAGGTAATTGAAATTCCATTTTTTCAATGATTGATTTTATCTATCGAATATGATTCATCACATCCTTGACAAAAAATCTTTTGAAACCACCCAATAACCAAGAAAAGATAAACAGGAGAATCATCATCAGATTAAATAAAAGGAGTACCAACTGAAAGGAACATTGGCATAGCATATAAGACTGGTAACTCCTTGGTTAAGCATAAAAAGAACAAAAATGTAACAAGACAACAAATCAGAGGTCTTCAAACTAACATATGGATCGTGCCCAAATGTTTACATAGGGAGGACTTCAAGAAATTCCAAAACGAGCATCTCCGAACATGAAATAAGTTTTGAACTAACGAAAACTGATTCCACCTATACTTGCCAGAAAGTAAAGGACAGAAATTGAACCTATTGGAATTCAAATTTCCTGTCAAAGACAAACAAGAAGTAACTCACTCGGCACTGTTGAACTTATTTTCATAAAATGTCGATAATTGCAATACCTACTCATGAATTAACTCTATTTCTAGAAGTACTATTTTATTATAATTGTGTTGTCAAAGTATACCTATTTTACCAGAATAAATCTGTTTAAATCTGTTTAAAATCTGTTTTTCCGTTAATCAGCTGCCGCCCCCATACGAACGACAACTCTCAGAAGTTGAGAAACTTGTGCGAGCTAAGGACTAACGAGGTCTTACCTTTTAACGTGTGATTCCTAACACGGTTGCAGAATCATTCCAGCTTCAACCAGATAAATTCTCTCGAGAAAAATATCTGGTCGAAGCGGGAATCGAACACACGACCTTCCGATCGTGAGTCGGACGCACTACCACCGCGGCCAATTCCACAACAAATCATTTATCTAATTAAGTTTTGTAACTACCAAAAATGTAAAGACATTTTGATGGACCAGTTCAACTAATGAAACTGCCAAGTAGTAGATATAACGCGTCTTTAATAAATGTATGATGTGAAATTTGTATAATTATTATCATGGCTGGTAGTCTCAATAGTTATTTATTTTTCATATTGTGATACTTTAGTTCCCTAAAAATTTAGGAAAATTTAGACAAAAAATCTTTCAATAATATTCGAGTTTTGTTACACAACAGGGCGAATTATTATTACCAGAATGAAAGTGGATTAGTATTTTCATATATTTGTGTATTGTTTGAGAATAATTGTAGATATTGCTCTTCCAACAATACCTACTGAAATGTTAAGGGGGGATATTGGCATTCAAACCACTTTGTGTTCTGAAAATCGAAGTGAGTGTTTTCATCAGCATGAACAATGGATATTTTTTATACCAGCACGATGGCCGTCGCGTTTTCAGTGAGCGGTGATGGCGACCCACCCCCTATGACTAATTATTGTCCGAGGGTGAAGACCGGCATCCCCTACCTGATGAGACATTTAAAAGCCCCGCTTTCAAATTCACGACTGAGACCCATTCATCATGATTGTTTTCATTCTGTCGGCCATTTTGATTCGCGAGGGCGATTTTATCATTCATATCAACTATTCGAAAATAATTGAGTGAAGTTGCAGATTTGACCCGCGGTGAGAAACTTTAATTTTGGCTGAGTATTTGATAAACACAAAAACTACTATAACGAAATGAATAAAAACACTTCTGTCTAATTATTACTAGTCAATTTTATTTATACAACCGGTTTAACCCCATTATCAAGTATAAAACTAAAATGTGACATTTGAAAAACTCGGTTATATCGGGAGTTTTCAGGTAAGATAGGACAGAGGGTTAACCGAACCAGGGTACCAACTTTAAAATTAAATACTGAAGATTATACGGGTTGTCAAACTTAAAAATTCAAGAGTTGAGACCTACATAAATCGAGTTGCTCGTTCAGGGCTACAAATTTCTGGTTTTTAATTGATTTGTTAATTTTCATTGCTTCCAAAAAGTTCATTTTTTCCCATTATAATATATGTGTAAGATTTTGAGGGTATCTTCACTCATTTTGTGTTTTTATTCTTGAAAATGTTCATACATTGTAGATTTTTTGTCCAAACAGACGTGTTCACGGAGCTGTACGTCAAAATTTCTACCGGTTTGCATTTGCAAGCATTGCAAAGCATTCGCCACACTCTGTTCTACATATACCTAATTTTTTCATTCTATCTCGTTTGGGTTTTGCATTAAATAGAGTTCTGCCTATTTTATAATTACTCATGAAAGCTGTTCTTATTTTGTATTTAGAGAAGTAATTTTGAATATTTTCTGATGCTACTATACTTACATATGTTGTGTTCTCTGAAGTTTGGGTATAATTTACTTATAAGTGTTTTTATGAGTTTCACATGATATTATCTTTTCTATTAGAATAACTGGTACCTGATTGTTTCCAGGAATTTGCTCAATTATGAATTTGTTGGAAGTCATAGAAATTAACAAATCAATTAAAAACCAGAAATATGTACCCCTAAACGGGCAACTCGATTTATGTAGGTCTCCACTCTTGTATTTATAAATTGAACAACACCAATAATCTTCAGTGTTGAATTTTAAAGTTGGCACCCTGGTTAGTTTAACTACTTGTCCTTCTATCTTACCTAAAAACTCCCGATATAACCGAGTTTTTCAAATTTCACATTTTAGTTTGATGCTTCATAATTGGGTTAAACTCGAAACCGGTGGTATAAATAAAATTGACTAGTGGTAAAAAGTGTTTTAATTCATTTCATTAAAGTAATCATGTTTTACCACAAAATTAACAAGTCATCAATCACACATATTACAGAAACTACTTTTTTCTATTTGTATTCGATATAGTTCTGGAATAGTTGTCAGTTTGTTTCCTTTTCATCGTGTATCTTCTACGGATTGCTGGAAAAATACTTAACAAACGAATAGATCATAACTCTTTATTTCCTCCAGACAAATGAATATTTCATAGGATACGTCAAGAATTCTCATACACTACTTACATTCTAATGCAACATGCATTCTTCATTTGTATAAAAACAATTAAAACACAAGAAGTTGTTAAAATGGTATTCCAATACAACTAGACTTTTTTTATCTGTGTTGGTAAATGGTTGAAACATATTATTTACTTGAGTACAAAAAATAGATATATCTATCCAATATTGAATGATTACTGTCGTTTTTGATAATATTATATTATACTTTTATATAAACGTTGAATTATATGAAAAACACTTTTCTCTATTCCGTTTTTATTCCAAACATTCGTAATGGAATTGAATCAAATATCATTCACGGGATTCCTACACAATATAATCAGTAAAATAAGTAAAATTTCACTTACATGTTCTATGCATCATTGTATAGAGTATTTTTTTCAAATTGACTGCTATCTTCCTTTCTTTGGAAGATTTGCACTTTTTTGTATCAAGATGAAGAAGTAGAAAAGTAAAACGTTCCTTTCCGAAAAATTATTCTCTCCTAAAAATATTTTCTTTCAATTTGAACAAGGTTCCTATGGCTGGGATTTGATCAAATAAGTGAGTGAATGTTATTTAAAAGTCGTAATTTTATGACAGAATGTGTTTTTATAATGTTATTCGTATTTGCTACGGAAGAGACTATAAGGTAAATGCCTTACGGCGGAACATCGGATGTCCAGCAGTGAGGATGACAGTGTTTCATGTAAGTGAAATTTTAGTTCTTCCATTGATTATATTGTGTAGATATTCTGTGAATGATATCTGATTCGATTTCATTACGAATGTTTGGAATACAAACGGAATAGAGAAAAGTGTTTTGCGTAGGTATACCTCAGCGTTCATATGAAAGTATTTGTTTCGAAAGTTTTTTTTTCGTGTAATTCAGTGTTTAGGTATGAAAATATCTGTTTCGAGGGGGCTTTTCATTCAAATTTGTGTCTGAAAGTTAGTTCTTTGCATGATGTGTACATCTTTGTATAGAGTTAATTTTTGAAATTGATTGCTTCCTTCCTTCCTTTGGGAGATTGCCACATCTTTTTTATATCGAGATGTAGAAGTATAAAACCAAAACCTTTCTTTCCTAAAATATTTTTTTTTGTATTATGAATATTTCCTTCCAGCGTGTGAATAGTCCCAAAAAATATAAGCTTCAACTGCACCTGTGCATATTACAATGTCAACAACTTCTCATTAGGGAAGAGATTAAAATCATCAATCACAGGAAAACACGAATTAAATAGATGCTCTGAATCTAATACATCAAATGACCTCAATACATAGTTTTCAAATCAATAGTTTCACAAAAGTTTCGTTGAACTGTCCAAAAAAATCCAAATATTTAATGAAGGTTTCAAACATAACATAAAAACAGCAAAAAAGCTACAAATTTCAGGTATTGGAAAAAAAACTGCACTCAAATTCACAAACATAGAGCAGTACATATGATCAAAAATATTATTTTCATTTCACAAAATTACAATTAAGAACAGAAAACACCAAAGTCGATAAAAAAGAAAAAGACAATAATAAAAACATCACATTTACAAAAGCAGACGAACACAGCCATCGTCATTCTCAATTACATAAACAAACTTCCGACTTCATACAAACTCAGACCAGTAGTATATCTACAATATTCACCTTCCACCTGACTCCAAACTGGTTTTGTTAATTTATTCCCAGCCCATTGTGTCAAATATGAAAAATAATCATGAAATAATTCAAATTCATTTAAGTAAATACATGAATTGAAAGATGTTCCAACTTCAACTTCAATATTCTGAAACAAAAACACTCAGTATTCAGAATTCCATCTTTCAGCATTCCAAGTTCATAGACATCAAAATTGACCCGATCACAGGATATAGAATATAAAACAATATCCAAATACGCACAGATTGCTTGCTGATCATTTTATTGGATCAGAGTTGCAATGTCAACATATAAATCTTCATAAATATTGAGGGAGGTCGAGATCGTGAACACACAGTATTCAGATCTTCATTTCAGTAGCTATTGATCATCAGCAATGCAGCACATTTCCTTCTCTTCAATCCTACTGGGTGGCAGTATAATGTAGGTTTTTGGTGTTTTAATGTATTTTTTTTATTAACATTTGAGTGTAAGTTCATTCCCAAAATATTTTTTCCGTTTCTTCACAATAAATATTTAATTAAGTTTTTAAATGAATTCTTTCATTATTTGGATGAATGATGAATGGGGGAAACAGTGAATAAAATCATCTCGTTAATAGCCAAGCGAGTACTGAGTTGCGACAATATACAAACAACTGTCAATAACCACTCTAATCACCCTCATCAACATAAATCAACAGCTTGCCATAGCATGATCCACAGACTCATCAGTATCCCGATGTCCACAAAGAATTTCGATATGGAATTAAATTTGATAAAACACATTGTTGTAAACAATAACTTCAACCCGAACATGATTTTTACATCTACTATATAAAAAAAAATGGAGGTTTGTTGGTTGGTTGGTTGGTAGGTGATAAACTTCTACATCGCTCAACCGATCGTGATGAAACTTGACATGTATAAGTAATTTTTCATAGAGAAGGTTTTTAGGCTATCAATTTTTCTGTAACTCGCCACTAGATGGCGCGGCAGAACAAATTTTTGAAAGCACTGTTCTATAACGCTGTGCACGCCTAAGTTCGTTGATTCTGATTCTGTCAAAACATTGGAACAGCAGCGATACAGCAACATAGTACTAGCCCTTGATAAAACACTTTTCAAACATGCCACAACCAAGTATATCCCCTCTTCAGTATACCTACTGAAGACTCACATAAACAGAGAATCAATCATGTATCTAATGAAGTTTTTTAATTACCTACTGTTATTTGAGATATTGTAGAATAGTTTGATGTACCAGTGCAACTGATGAAACTACTTTGCATCTTGAAACAGGCCCCTGTATTCATAAATAATAATGAAGTTCAATCACGCATTCCTTCCTGATATATCTGCAAATTTCACCAAAAACTGATCAAAATGCTGCTGTAGGTAATTCGTCTTTCAAGATCATCAATATTGGCAATTGAACATCAATTATGTTCAAGGATAGATGACTGAGGGAGTTGAATGATCTGGTGGTCTCGGGATCCATCAAATTATTCTTTTCCAGGCAATTCATGTATCCAGTAATCATTTGAGTACTATCTGATGGAAAAATAATGTGGTGAAATTCTTTTCTGCTGAGAATGTAATAAATTCTTCTGCTGAATTGAATTACCTTACGAATTAATTCGACTTTCTAGTTCGGCAGTTATTAGAGGATCGATGTTCTTTACAACTTGTTTAGTTGCAAATCGTGCAAAATAAAAGCTCGTACATTATTTCTGGTTATGTAAGGCTTTCGTCAGTCAAAAAATGACATTGTTTATTCACATTGTCAGTGAGAAAAAAATGAGTATTTATCGCTTCTATAGAATATTTGTTATATATTCGGTAAAACAATGGTTTCACGAAACTTTATTCTATTTCTCTTTCGGTGATCTACTGTTCGTATAAAGCTGGTATGCTCTGGCATATTTTTTCCTAAAAATCAATTTCACTTTTTCCATTAAGTACTCATTAAATGGGTTATCTCTTTTCTTTTTTTTCATCGAACTTTGCTACCAAATAACCTAAGGATTTGATCATGATTCGATTTTGTTTCATTAAAAAAGCCACCCTATATAATTCTTGAAGAGAGTAAATAGTGTTTGCAGTTTATTATGGACTGTTTGTTTGCATAAGATGACCGATAAGATTTGATTGTTATGAAGGAACTAGCTTCTCTCGAACTCACGATAGTAAGTAGTCTCATCCGGTCTTTAAATTTGTAACTGTGTTTTCAATTTGTTCACAATTTTCCAGTAAATCCTGACAAAGAAAATAAACATTTCCGAAAGCTTGACGCAATTCCAAAGAGTTTCATTCTTACTCCGTGGCATCCTCAAAATTGACTGTAACCTGACAAACAGAAACCACTTATTGGTTTCGAAGTTCTTTCTATATACATCATTCCCAATTTGATTTCAATTTGAGGGCTGTTTCAGTCTGTTGAGCATTATCAGTACCCATCAGTACCGGGCAAGCGTCCCCGATTGAAGATAAGATGTAAAAAACCAAGAAGAGTTCCTGATGAAAATAACGGCGTGAACACAAGCGTGACATAAGTGGGGCCACCTCTTGGTTCCACTTAAATTTATGCAGTTGTTTTTATCAAGTACTAGTCTAGTTCTAAACTCTAGATATCACCAGAAGATTGCAAATGAGACTTTGCCGAAACGTTGTGAAAATAACCCTTGTGAGGATCAAAACTACATGAACTGTGAAAAAATTAGTATAGTCGATTCGATAATACAATTGTTCGCTTTCGAATAATTAAGTATTATCGATTTCAAAATATAATTTCGAACTATGTTGCACTGTATCTTTTTCAAAAAAAAAATAAATGTCAGAATCAAGCGAGATATAATCTGAAACCATCTAATTAATTATCCAATTTCGGAAAATTGTATTTTGCAAATCTAATATGCTAATTCTCTTCCAATTAATATTATTCATTTGATTTAGGTAAATAACATTTTCACTTAATTCTTATATATCCATAGTCCAAATGAATATTCGTTCAATTCAATTACCACCAATAATTAATTCAGTAATAATCTATTTTAGAATAAAAAAAATATTTCAGGTTCCGCAATATATTGAATATGTCATCAAATTAGAATGAATAGTAATAAACAAATGAAACAATTGAATAAAAAAAATATTTCTTTTGAAATCAATAGAACAGTATTTTTCCAAGAAATTTGAACATCTCAAATGAATTTAAACGATGAAATCCTGGTCTATTCAAACCTTCCTTCGTGAAACATTCAGTATTTGGAACAAACCGAACCAAATAACGTTTTTCTTCAACGAATCGATTATATGAAAAATAACCGAACGAGTTCTATATACCAGCGAAATTTATAACACATCGTGCGTTGTAAATCTAGGTCAACAACAATTCTAAAAATTCGAATGTAAAGAGGATTCATCCATCAAAAATCTTTCACATACAAATGGTCTCGATGATATGTCATTGTAAAATATGTAATATTTCAATGTCCTCTCGGGCATTTCCAGCAATATTTCACTGGTCTACTATAACGAGCCACCCCACATATGTTTATTTGCATACACGTACTTCCTTTCTCTGCAGCGAAAAATATACTCACTCAGCTTTTCGTGAGGTAAGCGGTTTTGCTGATACCATACATCAACATCAGCCTGATATTGATGGGCAAGAAAGCGACTGTCAAAATCTCACACACGAATAATGCACGAATTTGTTGTTTATTTACTTAAGAATTTATTTCACAGATCGTTTCACTTCACAGAACACCATACGGTATTATTTAGAAGAGATTTCATATTGTTTGCCATTATGGAATATTTCGGTGAGAAACTCCAATTCATTGTCAAAAAAAGAACATGGATCTATTTTTAATTGAGAAAAGTGCATTGAAATTTATAATGGTAATCACTCTGTTTGGAGCAAAGTTCACTTCATATGAAATGACATTTAACTTTTTATATTTAATCCTCCATGCAGTCCAAATATGGGAGGTGCCTGGGAACGTCTCATCCAGATTGTTAAAAAAATCTTGAAGGAAATGTTACAAACCAAATATCCTCAAGAAAATGTTCTACGAACTGAAATACAGAATATAGTGAACTCACGACCTCTGACACACATTTCTCTGGACACTAGCGACACACCAAATCATTTTCTAATTGGACCTTCTTATTCTGCAATGTCTTGCGTTGACTTGGGAAAAGAAAATTTCAAACTACTCCCAAAATGGAAAGCAGCACAAAAACTAGCAGATATATTTTGGAAGAGGTGGACATATGAATACCTTACATATCTAACAAAACGAAGCAAATGGCAACAAGAAACACCAAGTATTCGTAAGAACGATGGTGTTCTTATAGTTGATCCCAATGGTCTAAGAAATAATTTGCTCAAAGGTAGAGTTTCAAATTTGTATCCTGCAAAAGATAACCGAATCAGAATAGTCGACGTTCAGTTAGCCAACGGAGTCATTTTAAGAAGACCTGTTTCAAGACTTTGTGTATTGGATGTGAAAAGAACATGAAGAGTAATTGTTATTTTCTTCCCTAGAACAATTACTGGGGGAAGAATGTTACTGTTTGAATTCCTGCACTAATTTATATTGACGTTGTTTATTTGTATTAGTTGCTAAAATAAAAGAATAAATAGTAGTATATTATGCAACGATCATGTAATGATGGTTATTAAGACACGAGCATTAACCGGGATACGAAACGAGCCGAAGGCGAGTTTTGTATGGTATATGCGAGTGTATTAATAACCATTACATGAGAGTTGCATACGCTATTTCCTAGCTTGAGAAAAAACAGAAATCCCCTCAATATCGTAAAACAATCGGACATTATGATGAAGCAGATAGTCCCTGCATCTGAAGTACTTTCCTGTTTCACCGAAGTACCAACCTGGGTCGTTCTGTTTTGATATTTGTCTATTTCTGTCAAATGAGACCTTGTGACTCTATAACCAGAAAACCCTCGAGTTGGTCATCTGAATTTTTCACAGTAAAAATACTAAAGTTATATAATAAAACATCTGTTAACCAACTCTCGTCTTTCTTGCCCCTATGAACAAATATCCTCAAAAGTACAAACTTTTGCGAAATAAGAATAAACGGGGTCTTACCTTTCACAATGCGATTCATAGCACGGGTTGGACGATAAGCAGCAAAAACCAATCGTCTGGCCGTACACGGAAAAAAAAGATTTGTTGAATGAAAGAAAATTCACTTCATTCAAAGAAATAAAAGTGTCATATATACACGACAAAATATTTTGTTGATGCAAAAAAAAAAGAATTCTTGACTCACAACTATTTCTTCAATCATATGTTCATTGTATCAAACAAATATTTGATTGAAACAATCACATCGATCAGTTATTTCAATTTAAAGAAGAATTGAATTCAAGAAATATTTTGTCAAATTGATAGCGAGAATAATTTAAAGTAATTCCAATATTCTATTAAACAAACAAAATTAAAAGATGGGTGAAATAGTGGAACTGATTAAAATAATCAAATGTATTTTCTATTTGAGTAAAAGTTATGTTGAAGAAACATAACATATCTGCAGGATGATGGAGAACTTTGCTTGTTTTGATAATGGGAAAATTTCCACTGAAGTAATGATTTTGTTGAACAAATAATGAATAGTATTTGAACGAACAATTTTTATACCTCATTGTGAGTATCTTGCTGACAGAGTAAAGCATTTTGAAAGTTCAAAATAAGTATGAATAATGATGAACCAAATGAAATGAAGTCACAAATCAAAATCATTCCCTCGTGTTTGAATTTGGCTATTGGATTTAACCAACCAAATATTATACTAATTTGAGTACCAGTATCTCGTTGGTAGTAATGGAGCCTCAGATCGGTTCCACTGAAAATTATTTTTCTCTTCTCTAAAACTTCAATATGCTTTTTACCATCAAATTATTTTCCCATAAAAAAAATCAGTAGACCATCGATTTTTGTCATCTTCTGCTGATGCTAATTCGATTAGTACATGAAGTTTGTAGATGAAAAGCATTACGTAGTTTTAGTATTGAGAAAAGTACTTTTCGGCAGAATCAGAAATACAGAGAGTCAGTGATTGAATTTACATGAATCTCCAATCGAAATAGATCAAGTTATTGAATAATTGTGAGAATAATAGTTTGTTCAACAACCCAATTTCTTAATACATGAAATACAATTTGTATCATTTTCTCAATTGGATTATTGATCTACTTACGTATCATGATTTTTTAATCAACTGCTGATGGGAGTCTTGCAGGGTTTGAACCACCGTTTCACATATTGGTCTATTAAATGAGTAAAATGAACTACCCACGCCAACAGAACCGGTTACTGTCCCACCTGATACGGTAAAATGGGTTAATATAATTTTTTTCGTCACGTTGAACTTTGGTTTTGAGGAAGTTTAATCTTCCTCTCGAAGATGATCACTTGGAAGTTTATTCTTTCACACGGTTTGGGATAAAACTCCAGTAATATTCATCTACATATGGTGACGACTGGACAAGCAAAATGTGTTAATTTCAAATATCGATGTTCTCAAACATCGAAATGAATAACCAACACAAAAAATCGACCATGGATTCGACAAATCCACAGTTTCCCTTTGAAACTATGTTAATTGAAACTGATATCCTAATACGAAGGAAGTGATACGTTTTAGTCCATCTTGTTTGAAATGTTTGCTCAGAGAAAAGGGACGAGGGAAGGAATGAATAATGCCGAATGGGATGATTAGTTTAATGTTCAAACCCAGGTCCGACCTAACTCTCAATCCCTCCACTAATATTGATTCAAATTTTACTTATTGTTTCCTTGGTCCCAACGCATCATACACCCGAAATTAGTATTTACCTGAACTGAGAAGCAGAAGAGATGATTTATTGGAAGTTTATGAGAAAGTTTCATGGAATGTTCAATTTTTTCAAGAGTAAATTGAATTTGAAAACTGAGAATTTAAATATTGAATGCGTTTTCATTATATTGAATAAGAAAAAATCTGGTGCAAATGAAGTTAGGTATATTCGTGTCTAAAGATTATTGTCTTGAAAATTCTTTTTATGGCTTCTTACGTCACAAATAGTTGAAGAATCAGAAAACTTGAGAAAGCAAAATATAGCCAATGTCAATGAGAAGAAAGTGGAATGTCATCCGCAGATATTTTCCACACTCAGTCTCTCTGAAATTACTAAAGTAAAAAATAAGAAGTCGTAATGAGATTTCATGAAGAAAGACATACTATTCTTAATGCTACTTCGGAATTGTTTTTCTTCATAAAAAAATGAGAAGACTCCTAAACGAGCTCATCTTATTCTCTACTGATCACATCAAATTAATAAAGCAGGGATTGTAGACTTTCAAATTTTCCATACTGATCATTAATCCCAATTACTGGAGCAAAAGGGTAAATTATTGTTCAATATTCAGACTTGAAGTTTTTTTCGACAACTAATAAAAAAAAGGAACAAAGCAGCAGTAACTCCAGTGAAGTTGTCACTTTTTCGTCCCTCTGGATCTATGAAAAACTCTATGAAATCACTTTCGAATTTCACGTAACAACAAGTTTTTCACTAACAATTTGGCGGGGTGGATAGGAAAAACAAGACTGTGTTGTTTTTGCAGTTGAGCTCGCAATTATTGTTTAGTTATTTCTTACTTACTCACTGGAACTTTTTTGTCTCAAGATCTTTTGGACCCAACTCCAGAAACAACTTTCCTTTTTTCTCCAAAATTTTCTCACTCATGATAATTTCGATAAAAAACGTGCAATTTGAAAGTTTCTTACATTTTCACATATTTAGACTCCAGAAACAACGTAACTTTTCCTTGAAGTTTTTTCCACCCCGTAATAATTCTGGTAGGAAACGTAGAATACAAATTTCTCAGCTTTAATGTGGACATATCCACTCGTTCGGTTTTTTATAAAAATCTAGTGATCCAAAGGGACAGGAAAGTGACTATTTTGATCATTTGTACCCCTGTTGCTATTGGTTGTCGTGGCAAAATAAGTAGAAAATCACTTTATAAGAAAACTTTTTTTCTTCAAGATTGGGTATGGAGCATTTTTGACTGCATTTAGAAATCATAAGAGCAAAACTGGAAAAAATATTTTGTTTTTAGTCTCTACCCATCCGGAATAATATAGAGGAAAACTATAAAATGGAACTTCCGAAATTAAAATCATCGTCCAAAAAGACTACTGAACAACAAGAAGTATCTGCGAAAATAACTTCAGCTGCAATATACTCCATAGGAATAAAAAACTTGGGAAAAGTAATCATTTCAGATAGGTTATTAACTCCGATTTGTATCAAAACTGCAAACAGTTTTAATGATATTTTGTTTTATTTTTCATTTTAATGTTTTTCCATCCAATGTATATCATTCTGAAAGTAAAAAAGGCTTTTTTCCAATTTTTTTGTGAGCTTGTTTGGAATTGTGAAAATATTTTATCAGATTATCATAAAAAAGAAGAAAAATTCACCCTAAATGATCTAAGAATGTGTCATAATAATGGAATTGAAGAAGAGATGAAACTGAAACTCAACAAGACAACATCAGTTTAAAAATAATCACAATGAGAAGTACATTCATCATAACAAAATCACGTGGAATCAAAATGAAAAACGAAGGAATTTTGAATCTACAGCATTTCATGAAAACACAACAGACTGGAGGACATGAAATACTATCATCTCTACTGATATCAAGATTTCCTACCTTTCATCTATCACTTCACAATTACTTCACTTGAACATTAAACACCCAATTAGTTTATGAAGTACTTCAATCTTTTAAGTTCCATATCGTCCGATCGAATAAACTTGACTCTGAACTCTTCACAGGTTTTAATCAAGATATGTATGTGTGAACTCCTAAAGAGCAACTGCAGTAATTTTAATTTTCAAAGGAACAGTGGGTTAAAAATCTACCTGCAAAAACCCTTTTCTTCCTTCCGGGTCCCTTGCATTAATTCAGAAGGGTTAGTTCAATTTTAAATATAATAAAAAGTCTAGCGCATACAAAAGAAATTTACCTGTACACATATGGCATATATTCCATATATTATGTCACACTGGAAGGTATACCCCATGTGATTCAGCAATAAGCAATATTTCCGTTATAAGTTCTCTTGTTTGTCATCGGAGTGTGACGAGCGATTCGTTGTTATAAATTTAGTTTTTGAAACATTCAAATAGACACTATTTCATTGATGGGAAATAACCATAGATGAAATTGTTTTAAGAAACTTTCAGAATATTTCAAATATTCATAATTGAAATTGTGTGAAAAATGAGAATTGAAACTACTTACGTTGTTATACCACTTTTATTATTTTTAACTAACGTTACTGCAGTTTCATTCCACAAGGACACTGAAAATGTCCTTATATATATAATTGATGTTAATAACGTCAGATGTAATAATTGTGCTTTAAATTATTTTGAAACAACTTCCAGAACATTATTAAGCAGAATAACTTCACACAAAAGTGATATAAGATTAAACAAAAATTCATGTGCACTGCCTCAACATTATATTCGAAACAGGACACAAAATCAAATTTGATCAAGCAAAAGTTTTATCTTTGGAAAAAAATATGTCTAAAAGGCTTTTTCATGATATGATCCTTATTTCCGTTATAAGTTCTCTTGTTTGTCATCGGAGTGTGACGAGCGATTCGTTGTTATAAATTTAGTTTTTGAAACATTCAAATAGACACTATTTCATTGATGGGAAATAACCATAAATGAAATTGTTTTAAGAAACTTTCAGAATATTTCAAATATTCATAATTGAAATTGTGTGAAAAATGGTAATTGAAACTACTTACGTTGTTATACCACTTTTATTATTTGTAACTAACGTTACTGCAGTTTCATTCCACAAGGACACTGAAAATGTCCTTATATATATAATTGATGTTAATAACGTCAGATGTAATAATTGTGCTTTAAATTATTTTGAAACAACTTCCAGAACATTATTAAGCAGAATAACTTCACACAAAAGTGATATAAGATTAAACAAAAATTCATGTGCACTGCCTCAACATTATATTCAAAACAGGACACAAAATCAAATTTGATCAAGCAAAAGTTTTATCTTTGGAAAAAAATATGTCTAAAAGGCTTTTTCATGATATGATCCTTATTAACAAAAATCCTAATAATATGAACAAAAAAACAAATATTGAAGATCTAAGTATAATTTATAATTAATTATTTACCAGACGTAGATAAATCTCGGTAATATTCTCTATTTGAAATAGTTACATGTTGTATAAAATTCATTCAATGAGCATTTTTGAAATAGAAATCTTTTCAATGATAATGTCACCTCTTGCCATTGCAGTAAGCTTTGAACATGACATTACTAGTATCACATATCTGAAAATTATGACATTATTAACATCAATTCGCCAATTTTGTAATTTTTTTTATCAATATTCAATTTTCAATTGTAAAACTCCGATTACTTGTAAGTATTGCCCTATTTGTGTTGGTTCTTTTCTATTATATTTCATTTTAGTGTCCTGACTTAGTCTCTTTGTTTGTTTTTTGAACATGTTTGACTGAAAGTCCCGAAAATCCCCGACAAAGTATGATGAGCAGTTTTCTCGGGTTCCGCTCCGTGTTGTGTTTTTATCCTCATACATATTATTTTACAACATTTTGGCAAAGTCTCATTTGCCATCTTCTGCCATCTTTTCATATCTAATTCACGAAACCACATTTTTCAAAGACTCATCATCAGTTATTTAGGAGCTCCTGCAAATATTAAGACGTTTCAATGCCTTTTCCGTAGAAGACATCAGATCTAAAAAAAGAAAATGCAGTATCGGGAAATACCAACTTTCTGTTGCGTATTCAATAGGTTTCCATTTTCGGTTTGGTATATTTCTGACCAGAATTGATAAAAATGTCCTCTTTTTTTAAGAAAACGAGCTCGAAATGAGTAGAAATCAGCGAAGCTTCTGATGTTCGCGATTTGCAAAAAATATATGATAAAACTGATGAAATTTTTGAAATAGTTTTGAAAGCTTGAAATGAAATACTGAAAACAATTACATTGATTGTAATTTATTGCTGTAGAATTGTTGATCAATCGAATGCATACGTTTCTGTCCAGTTATCAACTGTTTTCTATCGTCTTCATGAAATGCTTTCGAAATCGTTTAGAAATTCTATTTTTTCATTCTTCATCAATTATTAACATCATCCTCGAGAAACAAAAAATCCCCGATAAAAGCCCCAAAGCCAAGGTAGGAAGAGTTCATCTTCAGAGGCATTAAGGACGGCTTGGGCACGGGGTTGAGAAGTGGAATGGGGTGAGTGTAGCGACCCTCTGTTATCAGTGAGCGGCCAGCCTTTGGAGGTATTACCATACCGAACCGGGAATTGCCGATATTGCGCCCTAATAGCTGTCCGTCGCCTTCTTTATTCGGTAAGATATTTGCAAAGAATAATTCAACAGCATTGCGAGTGTGTAGTTTTCATTAGAACAAAGATTACACACTGTTTTTTTTGAACTCCATATAAAAATGTATTGTTATTTCACGATTATTGTTAGTTCTACGGCAGTCATTGATATAGTCTGTGATTGAACAATACAAGTCACTATGTAGAAGTTGGATAGCTCAAGAATCTTGAAACGGATGAATTTTTGACAAACGAATACTACGAAAAAACGTAGAACAATTGAGAATGTTCCTAATTTTACACCCGAAACTATTATTCAAAACCAGTTATGTAAATAGTATATGATCAAAGATAGACCGGATAGTAGTTTCAGTGAACTCGACTTCATATGACTTTTAACACTATTAATCCGGTCAATCTAGACATTGGAAGGTACATAAATTTACAACAAGTTACACACGCGTACAATTGTTCAAAACATACTAAAAAATAAGATTTCAAAAGTCCGAATGATTGCGATGCCTGAAAAAAAAATTATTCGAGGTCAAAAGTCAAAAATTTTGAAAAAAAATTGGTTTTTCAAGATTATCAGGAAAATGCTAAGTTTTATCATGAAATAACCTCAGAAAAAATTGTAGATCATAATATTCTCTACAAAAAATGTACCAATACTTTTTTTTCTTAGAGCCACCGTTTCTGAGATACGACGAGTCAAAAAGTTGCAAAAGTTGTAATCGTCATTATATGCATCCCACCCTTTATCGTTGTTTGATGACCTCGGGATGCGTAAAACACAGAAGTCTGCCATTCACGATTGTTTCCAACAGGTCAATATTGAAATTAACAATACTAATCAATCAATACTAATCATTATATGCACACGTTTCCACGCCACCTATGAGGTAGTGTACTTAGCGCGTTTTTTTTAAACGTGGTTTCCCCAGTGGACCTATTCCACATGTCTTGACAATGTGTACCTGCCAGAGAATACAGCAGTCCAACTTTTTTACAACCACATTTAGCGCTGCATCCCTTTTTACAGTTGCAAAAAATTGTGTTCAGCGGTTTTTCCGGCGCACGTGGGAGTAAAGTCTGAATAGGTTCTAATGCATTGTCGACCAACTTCCAACCCCAGTCTTTTGGGTCTAGCTGATAACCAAGCCACACTTGAACTTGGTAATATACCCGGAAAAGATGTTGATGGGCAGCAACTGAGGTTGGAGGAAGACAAGCTAATTGCACCTGTTTCTTATTTTTAGTGTTTTTTACGAAACATGCATATCGATACTTATCTAAGCAGGTGGTTTTTCGGAGCTTTGCACATAGAAAGAAGAAACTGAATTCCGTTGGTGATAATTTCTTGTTGAGTCGAATTACTTTTTTTGAAAACTTCAGCACATTGAACTAAATCTTGTTTTTCAAACATTTTAAAGACTGTTGCTTCACCCCTCCTGTAAAATGCAGACGTCGTATCACAGCCAGTTATTGCGTGTAAAAATAGTACATGATTTTGACTCTTTGCAAAAGTAGATAAACTTTTTGACGAATATATTTCGGTTTGACTTTGAGCTTTTTCTGGCTTTAGAAAAAAAATAGTTTTTTCAGGTGGAGTTCGAGCAGTAATAAGTACGAGTAAGTCTACATTATCACCAACAACAATAGTTGTATTTGTCAAATTGAATTGCTCTATAACTGTTTCAATAATCAGTACGTCGGCATCGTTATTAGCCTGTTTAACCAATATATTTTCGCCAAAAAACTTATCCTTCAACATTGAAATGAACCGAGATTTGTTGTGAGTATTTGCAAGAAATGTCTGTTGAGTGATAGGAACTGTCATCAGTTCATCAAATAGAATATCGGAAGATGAATATGTTGCTAAAGTTCGACGACGTTGTTCTGCAGCTTTAATATTTCTCGTGCAATCATCATAGCCATCAAATACGACCGTAATTCTGGCAAAAAAATGTCTACGTACATACTGAACGTATTCATCTACAATAATGCTAAATGTTTCTTCACTATCCCACAAAACACGATGTAGTAAGTATCCACCGTCAATGGATAGTATTGTTAATTTCAATATTGACCTGTTGGAAACAATCGTGAATGGCAGACTTCTGTGTTTTACGCATCCCGAGGTCATCAAACAACGATAAAGGGTGGGGTGCATATAATGACGATTACAACTTTTACAACTTTTTGACTCGTCGTATCTCAGAAACGGTAGCTCTAAGAAAAAAAAGTATTGATAAATTTTTTGTGGAGAATTTTATGGTCTACAATTTTTATCTGTGGTTATTTTATGATAAAACTCACCGTTTTCCTGAAAATCTTGAAAAACCAATTTTTTTCGAGATTTTCGACCTTTGACCTCGAATACATTTTTTTTCCAGGCATCGCAATCATTCAGAATTTTGAAATCTTATTTTCAACTATGTTTTGATCAATTACACGTATTTGCAGCTTGTTGTAAATGTATGTACCTTCACTCTTATTTTGTAGTCTAATTTGACCGGACTATATAATTGGATAACAATTCCAAGTGGAAAATGTTCATTGTTTAATTTTTTTACATTCAACATATAACTCCAGAACTATTGACTTTATGATGAACTTTCAATGGTCCAATCGAAATCTACAATTACTTGAAATTTTTTGATTTTTCAATTTTCAACCAATATTTCCTAAACTAGAACCATTCCAGTGAAATTGTGTTTTGTTCAATTCATTAGGAGTTTCTTTGATATTTTCAGTTTTCAGTCCAACTTGTTTAACAATTTTGAGTCAACTTGTTACACAATTCTCAAACCATTCATTTTAGAAAAAAACTTAAGCAACTCTATGGGACTCGTTGATTCTATGGTTTTTTCTTATTTTCAGCGATATTAGCTGTACTATTGAACTCATGGAAAATTTGTGATGTACTTTTTTGTACACCCATCCGAGAGGAACAGAAAATGTTCGATAAACTTTTTTGTCACTCGAATTTCTTCAAAAAACACTTTTCTATTACTGAAAATCTATAGGTGTTTTTGTTATATAGAGCCCCATAAATAATGAAATTTGTAAATCAGTATCCCATTCATTTCGTAAAATATTCTGTTCTTATTATATACGGATGATAATAAAGAAAAAAGCTTTGTGGTTTTTCACCCTTCCATCTCTACATATAAAATGTGGAAAACTCCCGAAATTGAAATGTCAAGAAGTTTTTTCCAAAAAACGATACTTCTTTTAATTTAGATAATAATGAACTTTACTGATTTCAATGACCCATTAGGTATTCAATAAGTCAAGCAGAAATAAAATATGAATATGACATACTCTCTCATATGCACAAATACACAGAAGTACATAACACTATAGAAACATAACCTGTAATTATGAGAATTCCTTTACTGTTTAAAACTGAGGTAAATGTTCAAATTTTGCGTGCTACATACATTCGATTAGCTTTTTTCTCATTTTTTTATGTAGGTGCACACTTGTCTCGAATATATATTCACAATTTCAGCTATTCAGCATGTTCAGTTTGTTGATGAGGCATAAAAGTTAGAAGTGTTTTGCGTGTCAGGCAATTTTCTGTTATCGAAATGAATGGATCAAAAAATTTGCATCAAATTTTGTTACAAAAATAGAATCAAGTGCACAAAAACACTTGAAGAAAATGTTGAGAAAATGACAAAAATTGTTATAGGGAGTCATCGAATCACTATTAGAGAAGTTGCTGAGGATGTCGGCATATCGGTTGACTCGTGCCATTCAATTTTTTCGGAAATTTTGGGCATGAAGCGTGTGACTGTGAAGTTCGTTCCAAAATTGCTGAATTGTGACCAAAAAAACCCTCGCATGAACATCGCCCATAAATTGTTGAATGACGTCAACGGCGATCCAGATTTGCTTAAAAGGGTCATAACTGGTGACGAATCATGGGTATACGGTTATTACATCGAAATCGAAGTCCAATCGTCCCAATGGATGAGCCCAAGAGAACCAAGACCAAAAAAGCACGCCAAACTCGATCAAATGTCAAGGTTTTGCTCACTGTTCTCTTCGATTACCATGATATAGTGCGTCAGGACTTCTTGTCAATGAGGTCAATAAGAAGTATTATCATGCATTATACGCCGCTTGCAAAAAGCAATACGAAAAAAAACCTGCGGTATCGTGGAAAAACAATTTATGGTTTTTGCATCACAATAATGCACTCGCTTACTCGTCGTTACTTGTTTGTAATGTTTTTGGTAAAAATAACACCATAATCATGCATCGGCCATCGTATTCACCAGATTTGACTCCCTGCGACTGTTTCCTGTTTCCAAGATTGAAAAGGCCTATGAAAAAACGGAGTTCTGCATTAATTGAGGAAACAAAAACCGAATCGCAAGGACATATCAAAAAGTACATATTAGAACTGCTGAGGATTAAAAAAAACGCTGGCACAAGTGTAGTATACCTGAGAGGGACTACTTTGGAGAAAACAAAATAGAAATTGGTGATCAAATGAAAATATTTTGAGAAAAATTCAAATTCACCTCATTTTTTACACGCTTTATATTAGCTTCACCTGTATGTATGTATGTATGTATGTTTGTTTGCATGTAACTCTCAAGCTCGGGATCTGTATTGACAGAATTATCGACATTATTATTGCTTGATCTGTTCGCGGGCAGATGGCGCTGTTCGTAACCTCCTTGATAGGTTGTTCAAGAGAAAATAAAAGATGGATTTTAAGAATTTAAGCAAAATTTTGTACTACAGATGAAATATTTAGATATTTAAATATATTCAATTTCCTGTGATTTAGTACAGAAAAAAGTTTTGAACGAAACGAAAGAAACATTTTAAAATCTAATTCGATTATTTGAAAGCAAACCAGAATATGGATTTCAACAATGAAAACGTTATCGTAAATTGTACACCTAAAAAATTCAGTTACTTAAATATTTAAAAAAATCGAAAAATTAGAATTGAGGTGCTTGACATAGGTACATATCAAATAAAAAGATTGATTTGAAAAATAAAATTATTCACTGATGAAATATTCTAAGTCAATTGATATTTTGAATTTCAAATCAAAACATCAAAACTGAATTGTTTTTTGAATTTATTACTGCAAATTTTTTTTTACTTCAAAACAAATTTTACAACTTTCCGCCCTCTGTTGGAGACTTACTACACTACCTGCATCTCAAGACCTCAAACTTTATTATGTTGTTTGAGAGGAATTTTGCATTCGTGTGCCGTCTGTTGAAGATTTATAATACTAGTCACTACAACTTAAAAAAATTATTTTTGACAATAAATCGGACTAAAAAGTGAAAAATAAATATAGTTTAAAAAACTGAAAAACACGCTTTTATAGCATGTGAAACTAAAAAGTGTAAAATAAATATAGTTTTAAAAAACTAAAAAACACGCTTCTAAAGAATATCGAATTGAAAAGTTAAAAATAATTTTTTTAAATAAATATTTATTAAATAAATAACGAACGAAAAATACTAGTATTATTGTGAAAAAGGCGTGGGTGCTTTATGCCATATTTTTTGTATATCAAGCGCCCGTCGTTTTTTTCACAATAATACTAGTATGTTTCGTTCGTTATTGTTTTAAGCCTATTTAAAAAAAATATTTTTAACTTTTTATTTCAATGTTCTTTAAAAGCGTGTTTTTTAGTTTTTCAAAACTATAATTATTGAACAAAATGTTACTATTGTGTGAAAGCCACTTTCCGGATTTTCTGTCCGTGGTCACAGGTTTTCATTCCTAACGTTTCGTCTACTACTGCGGTAATCAGTATCAATGTGGTCACGGTCGCAGTGCCCTAGTTGGTGTTCGACTTGTTGTTCCCGTTGTTCCGAACGCATTAAATACGATAATATAATTTGACTCTGGTGTTATATTATCATTGGTGGGCGTAACTTGGTTTCTCTTAATTGGATTATCTGACCTTGTTTGTGTACCATTAAAGGCAGGTAGCCAACAGGAACAACTCAATAGATGTTTATTCTCAATTTGTATGTGTACATGCGTATAAATATCAGTATATTTGCTGTTTTGTAAGAAATTTTAACATCATATCTATTTCCAATTCATCTCATTATACTTTTCATATTTTGTCAGATTGTGGAAGATGAAAATACACAAAAAAAAGGTCGACAAAATTGTTTTTTTCGAAAAATCTAAGGTGGTGGTCTATACCACCTTCTGTAAGTGTATATTTGCATCCCACTCCACAGTAGATTTTGTGGAAAAGGCACCACCCACTATTTCCACACTAGAATCCACAATGAGGGAAATTACTTTCCGACAATGTCTAGTCAAGCGAATTTTGAAATAACTCAATATCATCAAGGCATATGGTCCTAATGAAGTGCCCGCCATCGTATTTAAAAAGTGCGCAAATGAACTCGCACCAGTATTTTGCAGACTTTTCAATCTGTCTTAAGAGAAAGGGGTTTTCCTTCTTGTTGGAAGATTGCAAATGACTGCAAATAACTTTCGAATACCTAAAGACCAGTCGCTTTGCTATCAGTGATATCAAAAATCATGGAGAAAGTCGTAAACCACCATATCCTCAAGTATTCGGAAGGCTTCAACATCTTGAGCGATCATCAACATGGCTTTCGGAAACAAAGATCAACAGGCGACCTTTCATCGTACGTCACCTATTCTTGGAATAACGCAATCGAAAAACATGCAGAATTAAGAGCTTTTGCGCTTGATATTTCTAAGTCCTTTGGCCGTGTATGGCATGGAGGTTAGCTGGCCAAACTTTGATGCTTTGGCTTGTATGGCTCTTCAGCTTCCTGAAAGAACGTTCTCTGCAAGTGACCGTCGATGGATATCTCTCTAATACTTTCACCATCAACGCTAATGTCCCCCAGGGAGGCATATTGTCTCCAACACTCTTTTTATTGTATGTCAACGACTTATTGGAAAAAACAAGAATCCAATATATTGCTTTGCTGACGACAGCACACTTGTCTCGTCATTCCATTTGGATTCCAGGACATCGGCTACGGAGGCACATCTTCACCAGCAGCAGGAGGTTGCATATCTTAATGAGGATCTAGAAGTGATTGCGAATTGGAAAGAAAGTAACCAGGTTCAATTCAATGCCACAAAAACCCAGGCATCGGTTTTCTCCAAGAAGATAAATGTCTCCGAACCGGATATAATTGCGAAGGCAGCTTGTCGAAAGCTTGGAACACTGTTCCGAAAACTGTACACACCTCAGCAAATTTGGATGCTATATGAAGCTTAGATGAGACGTTTATGAATGAAGATCTGACCCCAAACATACCTTGAAGTTGCTGAATTTCATCCAGAAAAGAGCCATCCGACTGATTGGAGACACGAACATCACGTGCAACCTTGATAGCCTGGAACATCAAAGAAAGATTGGAGATTTGTCTCTCTTCTACAGATATTTTCACAGAAAGTGTTCAAGTGACTTGGTACATTTGTTTCCATCAAGAGCCGTACATATCAGAAATACGCGACGGGCTGTGGCTGCTCACCGTTTTGAGGTTCAACTCAGTACACCTTGAAATTTACTGTTCAAGAACTCTTTCATCTGGAGAACTGCGTTTATGTGGAATAAACTTCCTGAGAACGTTTTTCCAAATGGATTTAATCTCCAGAAATTCAAATCCAATGTGAATCGCTACTTTCGGACAGGCACGGGATTCTTCTGTAGTGCTTGTGTTTTGCCTTTTGAAAAATATGTCTACGTCTTACACAATATTTGTACCTGTAAGCATCCTACAATTTTCCTAGAGAGATACTAGTTTTCTCATCAATGTACAACACTGAAGGATACATAATTAAGTGATTCACATGAAATTCCCAAAATAAAACTCACGTCAGCAAATATTTTCATCTCCGACAATAATTTCATTTATTCATTGCGTTTTCCATTAAATATCCCGTCGTCGCTATATTTTCATAAGAAGGAAAATGGCTCAAATGTGATGCGAAGACGATAGAGATCGAAGGTTCGGCTTATAGCCGGTTCAATTTTGAATTTATAGCTGTAGACTTTCCATATCAAAAGTAGGGTCGTATATTAGAAGCAATGGACCAACGGTCACAGGACTGACTGCAAGGCTAGCGTTTTATTTACAGTCGCTCGGTTCCTGCTCGGTTTATACGTATATAAATATTCCTTTAGCCCTAATTGAAATTTTCCTAGAGGATTCAGCTCGTGGATTTTTTATCAGCGGGCGATTTTCGTATAAGAAATTTGAAAATTTAAAATGTGAAGTTGACGGTTGAATTGAAATATCACATACCAATATTTGCTGATATTATACAAGGTCACCTTTAGAGATTTTACAGAAAGTAGATAACAATTATTTAGAAAAATCTATTTTATTTTATTTCTCAAAATGTTCACCTCTGAGACAAACGTTCAAACCAATTTTTGTAACATTTCATCTACTCTGAAGTTTGAATGTCAAAAACATGATTTGAAAGACTTTAACAGCTTCTTAAGGTTATCCATATACTCTGAAGGAAAGGTGGCGAAATCCAGAAAGGTACTCAGAAGTACCAATAACTTTTGTGAAATTCGATTCTACTCACACTATCAGGACAGGAAATTTTTGATTAATTTCCAGTTCATACGCATATATCCACGTTTTGTTACTTAAGATATTATATACAGACTTTGCAATTTCCAAATAAATTCCTGATTTTTTTTCTCAGCAAATGTGACAACCCTTGACCGTTAGCTAAATTATGTGGAATCCATCTGAAAATCTTTTTCACACCTGAACGTTCTTACAAAATCGATGTTAGTGGTCACGAGATTGATCACTTATTGGCACACAACAACAACAACATTCTGCAAATCAATTGTAAATAGCCTTTTTGATGATGCTTCGATACTAAAAGTTGAAAAAATCTACATATTCTCTTTCTTGAAATCATGAAAAATCATTCAATAAAAACCTTCACGAAAGACTTCCATTTTTTCACACCTTTACTTTTTTTAACTCTCACTGTTACTGTCAACCAACTTCGACGTCAGTTTCTGAACTGCTGCTTTTTTAAAAATTGAACATTTTATTAAAACAACGATAAAAATAAAATAAAAACAACAATAAAAATTAATTGGCGCTCCGGGGCGACTTCATTGATTCCAGTGGCGCATTTGCTTTTTCAGCTGCAGGAAAACCCGGGAAAACCTGCAGCATCACATCATCTGAAGATCTTGATCTAACAATGTCCTCTCTCTTATAAAACAAAATGTAGGGTGTCTCCAGAGGCTCCAATAAATTAAATGCATCGCCAGAACACTTTGTGACACGACTATCGTCAAACTTAAACCAATCCGTTTCTTCTTTGACCAAGGCGTAATAATGACCAAATTCAACGTCAGAACCACAGTGAACAATAACTGCATGAATATTATGATAGTGGTCTGCTAGGTTGAAATGTTCATCTATTTCGAACCTTCCAAAGAGTTTCTTGCTTCCGTTAGAGGTCGAGTCTTGTTTGAAAATCATCAGTGTTATTATTAGATTGACTGGTGCCTCAACTATACTTGTTTCCTTATAACAGTCAGTTAGTTTGGCGCATGTTTGACAATACAGTCGATCATCACCTGTTAAAAATTCCATTTTCAGATGATTTAACAATAAGCATTGCACGGACTGGTTATTAGTCATATTAGGAAAAGCTGGATGAAGTTCCAGAAATTCACATAAGTTTATTCTACGACAATAAAAAAGAATTCTACGAACATCGAGATGCCAAATTTCAGTGATGCCATCTACTGGTCTTTCGTGAAAACATCTGAGTTCGTCTAAAAAAGGGCACTTTCCCTCTTTATCGTGTTTGCATTTGAATAATTACCTCTTCTATAACTTTTTCGTAACAAATTAATGAATAAATCCAATATTTTTATAACCAACGTTTGCGCTGTTCAGGCCCTATCTTCCGAAGCCCTGATCATTTAGAAGGGCGCGCCAGTATTTTCAACCAATGACTACTCTCCACACCGTGAGGTAAGTGATCATTGGATCCGAGAATCATGTACCCTCAGCAAGCGCGGTGAGCCATAAATGACAGCTTTCTGCATTTATCCTGCTGAGATTTCGTCTTTAGTACGGCAAGCCGGTATGATTTGTTTGAGATTCGTGATGGGTATAGATATTCCTGGCACAAAGTACAGGGTCTGTCGCGGGCTGTCTGAGACTCAGAAGCACTTGCTGTCAGCATATCTAGCATATGCGGCTCGGCCTATATCCATCGACATAATGAGGTCCTAAGAGTGCCTTATTACAACCTACGGCTCTCTTACGGTATTGACGAGACACTGGTGTTGCCCTAAGCTCCGGGGGATATTGAATCCGTTGTGGGGAATGGGATGTGCGTAAGTTTTTGGAACTATTCTTTTTCGACCCTCAGGCCCATACAAGTTAATTAGCCTGATGTAGTGTTTCTCAACCACCAAAGCAAAACGATATTTGTCGTGGAGTTTTCAGCTCCTGGCGAGACAAATATCGTCCAAAAAGAGGAAGAAAAATCATATGAAATTTCAAGATTTTCTCTTCGAACTCTGCAGATTCTATCCAATCTATCAATATGGTTGGTCTAATTATTGGAGTCATTGATGGAATAATTCCTTCTTTACTCTCGAATCTCAAAATCGATTTAGTATTTTTATTATTATTACTATTATCATATCATTAAGTCCTATCAAAAAATTTTTTACTGGTTTCATGATACGGTATCGAACTGTCAATTATTTATATCTGTGAAAATATAACTCAATTCGTTTCCTCCGACAGACGATGCAGCAGAATAACATGAAAAGAGTTCACTTGCAAGTTCTACAATAAGAAAATACTGCTCGCATACCACTCTTCATCATGCGACACGCTTGATGAGGAGAGGTTGCAATATCGTTGGTTGTGTTTTTCCTAGTAAACCATTATGAGGTTGAGGTTACATTTTTGTTTGAGGTATCTTTAGGTAGATAGGTACCTACTTATTCTAAAACTAAAATTGATAGTTATGAACATACTCCTGTCTGATCTAATTTTATATAAGGTCTTGATTATTAGTTGAGAAAATCTGGTAAAATCTGTTTTTCCGTTAACCAGCTGTCGCCCTCTACGAACGACAACTCTCAAAAGTCGAAACTTGTGCGAGCGAAGGACTAACGAGGCCTTACCTTTTAACATGCGATTCCTAATACGGGTTGCACGATAGGAAGTAAAAATTGATAATCCGGCCCTGCGGTCAACTACTGGTTCACACAGCGGTCGATTGAGTCAATAGAACAAACCACCCATGTCATCCCACCAGACTAGCGTCCCACTACAAGCACTCTGGTAGAAAATAATGTATGATCTGCGAAGCCGAAGCGGGTCGCTTGTTATTAGTATAGTATAGTAATATTATTTTGAAAATTATAAGATACATATCAAATGCTTTTATTCTTTAACTTTTTTGGGCCATACGAAGTTGTTGTTATAATTAGGATATTTTTGACTGAGGAAAACATTACAAAATTACCTATCAGCTAGTCGCATTTTGGATATGGCTATGAAAAAATTATTTGAAAAACCAACTACGACTTTAATCTCTATAAAGCCAATGATTGTATTTCAAGAATACAATCTGTATCCTCTTAATTGTCTCAAAGGTTGATAAATGAAAAGACAGTTGTCAAAGTACCATCAACTAATTTTAGAAACCTAAAATAGCTATAATTCAATGGGCTTGTTTCTTGATTTTTGGTTAACAATTCATTTCATAGTAACTTCAAATTGGAACATAATGCACTTTGTTTCAGCTTCCTAAATACCGTTATTTTTTCGTAATTAATTAATAAAAATTGGATTTTCTAGGCCCATGACGTCACGAGTCTAGTCCCGCTGCTTATTCGATTGACCAATAGGAACAATACAAATAATCAACACTATCAAATCGTAAAATTCACGGAGCGTATAAACAGATTCTGATTCATTCGTGAATCAAAGTGAAATCACAGTCACTTTCGACAAATGAATCCAAGAAACAAGTGCAAGAAATGCATTGGAAGGGAGAAATAATTATATATGAGATCCAAATAACACAAAACGCAATAAAAACGTTATTTTTGAAACATCTCCGGCAGTAGTCATTTTCATGTTGACATCACATAAATTTCAATAATGGAAGGATATATGAACCCGTAAACGTTTAAATTAATGAAAAAATTCTCCACATAAAATAAAATGTACACGAAAACCGTGGTTGAAAATAACGTCTATATCTAAAATCAGTACACAAAATCGATAGATCACAAAATATTTACCTAAACTATGGTTGTATACATTACTTGATAATATACAGTTATGAAAATAAAAAAATGAAGCAAACTGGATTAAAGTTTTTATTACAAAAATTTATATTTAGTATATGACTTAATTCATAAGAGAGAAGAATCATTTCAAATTTTATTCCATTTATTCTACAATCCCCGATCTGTCCAACTGCAATTTATTATAAAAAAAAGACTATTTCATATTGGTCAACACAAATGTTGGCTCTGGTAAAACATTTATTATGCATAATGCGCTCGTCTTCACTCACGCACGCAAATAATAAATATAGTTTAGAAAACTAAAAAACACGCTTTTAAAGAACACCGAACTAAAAGCGACGGGGCTTGATATACAAAAAATATGTTCAAAGCGCTCACGCTTTTTTCACAATAATACTAGTATTTTTCGTTCGTTATTGTTTTAAGCTTATTTTAAAAAAAATTCAACTTTTTAGTTCGATGTTCTTTTTAAAAGCGTGTTTTTTAGGTTTTTAAACTATACTTATTTTTATTTTTTTATTTTCGTATGCTATAAAAGCGTGTTTTTTCAGACTTTTTCAACTATATTCATTTTATCTAAACTTTGGGATCAATCAATGGCATACGTAGTATAAGTCGTGCCAAAGTGAGCTCCCTAAAAATTATTAAATATCTAAGTTAAAATAGCCGCTGGAATTTCCAAAATTTGACAGTAGGATAGATAACACAAATTACGTAAGTAACCATAGTTTCCATAATGGTAATAACACGTGAAGTTCGAGAAGAAATTGAAAACGCAGTTTCTCAAGCTGTAAATAAGTGCTTGAAATCGGATACATTCGTAAAAACTATCACAAACAACGTAGCCGCTGCCGTTATAAAAACACTTGAGAGCAAAATGGTTTTGTTGGAAAGTTCAGTGGCGGAGCTGAGAGAAGAATTGAAAGAGACAAACCAGCAACACGAAAATAAAGCCAAAACATTGGAAAAATTATTAAAACAGGAAAAAATTGAAAATACAAAAATGAAGGAGGTGGTTGATAGATTGGATCAAGCAAGTCGCTCTAATTGTTTGAGAATATTCAACATGAGTGAGAAAAATAAAGAAAATACTAGAGATGAAATCATAGAAATGATAAACTCCAAAATGAACATGAACATCACCACGAATGAAATAATTATTTGCTATAGAGTTGGAAGAAAAAATGACAGCAAACACAGAGGAATCTATCTCAAAGTGATTAATGACGAGATAAAGCAACAAATTTATTCGAAAAAGAAACTTCTGAAGGGCTCAGGAATAATAATACGCGAAGACCTAACCAAAACAAGGGTTGAACTTCTCAACGAAGCAGTCTCCAAATTCGGAATGAAGCAAGTATGGACTAATTCCGGAAAAATATATCTGAACGTCAACGATAGGGTCACAATGATTAGATGTAAAATGGACTTAGAAAAAATAGAATAAACTTCGTAATCCAAAATGTTTAATATTAAGCAAATAGTATGTATTCCTTTTTTATCTAATAGATACGCTGTAATTAGAATTTTATCTTTATGTTTTCATGTATATAATTTCTTCAGTTTTGAACATATATTTCATTAGGGGGCCTCACTTGCCTCTCCAATTTGTATTATAGAGTGATGCTCGAATTAATCAAGGAATTGGATAACCAAACCATAGAGACTGAAATATGTGAAAATTTCCAAAATTACTTCGAAAAGAGATTGGATAATGAAACTCACACTTTGGGAGTGATACATTTTAATATACGGGGTCTACGAAAGCATATGGATGAGCTACTTGTATATATACAAATGGCTAAAGAATCACTGGATATAATTGTCTTATCAGAAACAAGAACAATTGAATCGGTAAGTAACTTCACAATTCCAAACTATACTCAATACTATAACGAATCAAATATAAATAAATGCGATGGGGTAATGATATATATCAAAAACCACATATCGGCAGATGTAACAGTAGTGCAAATAAATGACAGTCGTTTCCTAAGAGCTACTTTCACCATAAACCATCTTTCAAAGCAAATCAAAATGGGATTGACAGCATATTACAGACCACCAGCAACAAACAACTCACAATATACTGACGACTTGGAAAACTATCTTTCCACCTTAAACAAACAAAATATTGAAATATATTTAGGTGACATAAACATAAATTTATTAAATATTCACAATAATGATACGAACAACTACTTAAACATTTTAAGTTTGAACGATTTTATTTCTTATATAAACAAACCAACTAGAGTAACTAAAGATACGAACTCCGCTATTGATCATATTTTCATAAGACGAGAAAGTTGTTTTAAAGAAAATATTTCTATTTCACCGATAATATTTTGTACAGATATGACAGACCATTTCACTCCATTTGTATGCTTCACTTTCACAGAAACTAAAAGACATAAAGACGATCATAATAAAATTTATAAAACAATCAACCATAAAAAACTGAACACTTTACTTTCAAAAGAAACATGGGAAAGTGTCTTGTCAGAAACGGACCCTCAAAAAAGCTACGACATATTCATAAGTAAACTTGAAGATCACATAAGAACATCTACATCTGAACAAATAATGAGAAAAAATATATCAGTTATCAAAATCAAACCCTGGATTACTACAGGCCTGGTGAACTCCATAAAGTATCGCGATAATTTGAAAAAAAAATTACTGAAAGAATTTTCAACAGTTTTAGAATCGGAATATAAAAGATACAGAAATAAATTGAACACTCTGTTAAAGAAAACAAAGAACGATTATTACAAATCTCAAATAAATGATGCAGGTACTAACTTTAAAAAAATCTGGAATATAATAAATAATATACGAGGTGAAGACAAAAAGAAAAATATTGAAAACAATGACATCATACTAGAAAACAACATAACCATTAGTAATAATGCAACAAAATCAAACGAATTCAATAAATTCTTTGTCGGTATAGGTAAAAACATGAGCCAAAAAATACCAGAGACAAACTTACCCGAAAACTTTTTATGCGATATGAAAATTAATCAATCAATATTTTTGGAACCTACAACTAACAACGAAATTGTTATGATAATTGCAAATCTAAAAAATAACTCCGCACCAGGACCCGATAAAATAAATTCGAAGACTTTGAAATCAATTCATACCTATATTTTAGTCCCCCTTGTCCATATCATCAATCAAACATTCTCAACGAGCAACATACCTTGGCAATGGAAAATCAGCAATGTGACACCAATTTTCAAAGCAGGAAATAAATCCCAAATTAACAATTATAGACCTATATCTGTCATAAATACACTAGCCAAAATTTTTGAACAATGTGTCAAGAAAAGACTATTAAATTTTCTGGATAAACATCAAATAATAACTGACAGGCAATTTGGATTCGTGAAAAATTCAAACACTGAGAATGCCATAATGGATTTTCTCGAAACCACTGTGAAGGCCATGGACAGGCCAACCAAATGCTTGGCCGTTTTCCTGGACCTGGCCAAGGCCTTCGATACAGTTGATCACGAACTATTATTAAAAAAATTGAATAACTATGGTATTCGAGGCAATGCTTTGGCTTTGATGAAGAACTACCTATCAAATCGAATCCAACGAGTGAAAATTGGAAATAAAATAAGTGACGAACTGATTGTACAAATTGGTATACCACAGGGGACAGTTTTGGGGCCAATACTTTTTCTCATTTACATTAACAGTATAACAAAAATTAACAATTTCGAAGGTGATATAATATGCTATGCCGATGATACTGCTCTAATTTTTACGGGAACATCTTGGAATGAAATAAGGGAGACAGTAGAAACAAATTTACAAAAAATATACATGTGGTTGAATAATTCTAAACTATCACTGAATGTAAATAAGACAAAGTATCTAACCTTCTCCCCTACACGTCGTGATCAACCCAAAAACTACGAAATGAAAATGCATATACCGCTCTGTGATAAGCAAGGTAGTTGTAACTGTCAGACCATAGAACATACTACATCTATAAAATACCTCGGAGTTATACTAGATCAGCACCTAAAATGGACAGAACATATCAACTTTGTTACAAAAAGGCTCAGAGTATTAATGCACACATTTCATGAACTACGTGACATACTATCAAAAAAAAATCTTATAATACTCTATAACTCTCTCGTCGAATCTATAATAAAATATTGTATTCCTGCTTGGGGTGCAACATTCAAAAATGCTATTAGCCCGTTACAAACTGCCCAAAACATTCTATTAAAAATCATCTTTAAAAAAAATAAACTATTTTCAACAAGAGAGTTATATCGAGAAACCAACATGTTAAATATTCATTCGCTATACGCTTATCACTGCCTAATAAGAATGTTCTATAAACGAGCAGATTTTGCGCAGACACATTCAAGAGAAACTCGTTCAAAAATGAACCAGGACGTAAAAATTGAATTCTTCAACAAAACAGTCACCCAAAATTCTTTCTTCTTTCATGGTCCAAAAATATTTAACATCTTACCAAAAAATATAAAAGATATTACATCCTTCAAACGATTCAAAAAAGAAGCAAAAAAGTATGTATATAATCATCCAGAAAAATTTGCAATTTTATAATGTAATAAATACTTACCTTTAATTGTTCCTATATATTGTGTATCTAGGCTCTTCACATACACTACCGGAAACTTACAATAATACCACACCAAGTTTGAGGTTAGGTTTTACCCCAATCGAAATGTTCAAATTGTCCAGTCTCTTTCGAATGCTAATTTTGGAAATTTAAAATGATATGTATATATATGTATAATCATAAATAATGTAAGTCAACTGCATATGCCATCTGAATACAATTACATAAGACATACAATTGTACGAATGACATTCTGATTTAGGCATCACAAAACAGGCTATAATAGCCTAGCGTGAGTCTAATTCAGTGAGTCATTAAAAAAAAAATATTGAACTGACCTATGTTAGTAAACTTGAGAATTCAATGAAAAACTTGAGATCAGTTTTTTTATGGCTAGAAGCTACATGAAAATGATTTTTTGAAATTTTTATCTGATATTCTTCGAAAAATTGTTATAAACAAATGCTTTGTGTGTGTATAGATGTTGAATTCTGCCATTTGTCAGGATAGGTTAGTATGTCTTGTACTGAAAATAAGTTATTATTATTATTATTATTATTATTATTATTATTTTAGAGAACTTTCGAAGTACATAATCTACGTGGCTGGACCAGTTTAACCGATCGTCGATAGAGTTCCGATTCCGATTCCACAAGTGTGGTGTCATCGGCAAATAAAATACATTTTGTTGGTGTAATACTTTGACATAAGTCGTTTATGTACACAATAAATAAAAAATGTCCAAGTAATGAAAAAAAAAAAAAAAAAAAAAATCAGCCGTATATTCTTTAAAAAAATTACCATTGATCTTTTCCGATTCCGGAGAGGGAGCCTGAAAACCATGGAAAGTTTTGATTCAATTTTTATTTAATTAGAAAATTGTAACAAACAAATCAGATTTTAACAGTTGTATTCACACCGAGTTGACAACAATAACAACAAAAATGGATTCTGTCAAATTGGATCACTATATTTTAGTTCTGTGATTGGATATTAAAAACCAAAACACTTGGCAACACCGATGTAGACACGATCAGTTTTATTGGTCAACAGACACGCGCCAAATTTCAACTCTTACTTCTCGAATTGTTCTTTTTTCTGCAAATATAAAGAGATCTTGGGACTGATTGCTTGATAACTCTAATATACCCGTTCAGTCTATAAGTAAACCAGTATCATTTTCAATGGTATGATACAAGCCCATTGAAAAACTACCTTATTTCACCGAAAAAATATAACTGGCTCTGATTAAGAAATCAATTTGGAATTATTTTGTTAAAATTCGTAATCGGCTCAAATCTCAATTGTGCCACCTGTTAAGGGTAACAGTATACAATACTCACTTCCCACTGCATGTAATTGAGAACCTTTATTACGAGATTTTACCCCAAAATACAGATTTTATCCCCTATTGTGATATTTGCTTTTTGTTGGAAAAACACTATTTCGGCAAATTCGACAGGCGGATTGTTTACATTGAATAAGAAAGGGTCTTCGATATTTGGGGTGGAATTTAGGGAAGTAGGTAATAAGTATACAATTGATTTATTTCAAGATCTGTCACCATTTACAAATTGTTTTCGATATAATAATTCCAGTAGATCGAATAATACCTGTACCCTGAATATTTTTGAAATAAAAGCAGTTACGTTTTTGGAAATGAATAAATACTATAATCGCTACTGATGCTCTGTCAACCAACTAGCAGTACTTCAGATAAAATGGAAACTATTGAAAAAATGATGAAGTTGCAAGCTTCACTCATCAGATCCAAATAATATTGATCATAATAATGGGTGCAAATTGTAGAAGATATTAACATAATCTTTCGGTTCCAACACGTTTTTTTGAGAGAATTGTGTAACAAACAATTTTAAAAATAATGAAAGAACGTTTTCTATCAAAATCGAAAAAATATTTTATGAAACACGTTGGGAAACTTAATTTTGTGTAATTCAGAGAAATGACGCTGGTGATATAAAATGAATCGAATCATGTACAGAAATGTACCAAAAACAATTAAGTAAGTAACTTGATCAGCATTGAATGTAAACGCATCTGCTATAATTCAGTGATATCGTTCAAGAACTTTCCTGTGACTTCAGATGAACCGCTGATACCGAATCGACACATGCCTGCAAACACCCCTCAATGAGATCGATAAGTAACCTCAATATTCCAATTATTCAAATAACAGATACAATCATCAAGATGAGTTTTTAAAACCCTTGAATGAAGAGTAGTTATATATTTATCTGATCGAGTTTGCCAACCAAATAAGGACACTTAATCCTTTTTCGGCACACGGGTCCTCGAAACCTTTTTCAGGTAGTTTTTTAAATAGGGTGTGTGCATAATTTTCACTACATTATAATATTCTGCATGCCCTGAAGGGTATTATCATATATTTGGTGCAGATGTTTCGAATGGGGATTCAAACTTGACACCATTAGTTCACTGTAGACTTACGTAACTTGAAACGGAGTACGCAGACCGTTATCGAATATTGCCTGCTTATTTTTTTAGTTTCAACGACCTATTTATGACTCAAAGGTTTTGAAATGAAAAATCTGAAATAATCAATTTATTTTTTCAAATGAATTCCAAAATTGAAAATTAGGTTTTACTAAATCAGACAAGTTATATCATTTGGTTCATTCATTGAAAAAATAATTTAACAAACAAAAAATAGAATTGTATTCCTGGGTAAAATCAGAATGATAAGATTATTGGTAGGATAAGTAAAAGTCTTTATATCACGTCTGTAATCTAGGACAAATTCCCGTTGAAGTATGTGTCTCCCAGTCGTTGCTATTTCTTGAGTTGATAGAATCATGGTTCACCTGTTTTCTTAATGATCCCATTGTAGGCCCTTCCTTCGAGGTGAAAAGGTCGCATCTTTTGCATTATTATTTGACATCACTATGATACCGTCACAATTGTAATTCCATTGCACTCATACTAGAGTTCTGTTGATGCCGAAATGTCCTTCTGATCGATCTCCATGATGTGTGCTATCGGTACGACCAGCTGGTGCACCTCTTGATTACTACACCAAATTTGGGAACTTGCTATCAACAAGTCCGACTCCTTCGTTGATCTGGGTCACTAGTTTCTCCTATATTAGGGTTGTCATGTAATGATGGTCGTTTTTCTTCTTCCAATAGTTTCTCACTTACCAGAATCTTTTTTGAACCTCAATGATGTTAAAACGCATACTTTGTGCTGTCCAGATATCACTTTGCGTGCTTCATGTTCCTTCTTGGGTAGGTGATCATTGTTTCTTAAGGGTTCGCAAACTATATCTTCTCTGGGACGCGTTAGTTTCTTCTTCGCGAATCCTTGGTCGTTCCCAATAGTGCAGCATATATCTGTAGATGGTCTAGTTGTTACGGTTATATTAATACGTCGTTTTCTTGGAAAAGCATGTCCATCAAACAACTCGTACAATTCATGGAGAACAAAGTTATCATTAACTCCATATTAGTTTATTCAATACAGCATCGATCGTAAGATGAGTGTTTATCTAGCATCAGTGCTGTATATTGGTATCCTTTTATCCGGCTGTACTCCAATCTACTCCACACAATCTTTTGACGCTTGAGAATAGGCCAAATTGATTAGTCTTCCGAAATCTGTTACAATCAGTTTTTCCATTAATTAGCTGTAGCCCCCATACGAACGACAACTCTCAGAAGTTGAGAAACTTGTGCGAGCTAAGGACTAACGAGGTCTTACCTTCTAACGTGTGATTCCTAACATGGTTGCGGAATCATCCCAGCTTCAAGCAGATAAATTCTCTCGAGAAAAAAATCTGGTCGAGGCGGGAATCGAACCCACGGCCTTCCGATCGTGAGTCGGGCGCACTATCACCGCGGCCAATTCCACGTGTATCTCATATTGCTGCAAAATTGCAGTTTCTGACTCCTTAGTTAGCTCCAGAATACCTACTTCAGAAATATTTTCTCCAGAACTTCCGCAGTCCTCCAAAAATCGTTTCAGCTGCTCTCCGTGATATTTTGAAATAGTTCCAGTACCTCACCCGACAGTGCCAGCTGTAATTGACCATGAAACATCGAGAATTTCAGTAAGTAATTTTGTGATGTCTTCGATGGTGTTTGTAGGACTGTTATTTTTTCCTAAGGATTGCCAGTTGGCTGATTATACTCAAGCTGGCCTCACCATTCGTTCATTTGTTTGTTCAATTCTATAATCATCTCTTCTGTGACTTTTATCTCTCCCGACTCGACCGCTGTTATTTCTTCTCGACAAAGATTTTGGCACTTGCAAATTTTTCTGAAAATGTTGAGGCTTTTCTTTTTTTCTTTATCTTTGAGAACTATTTTTTCACTCAAGATTTCTGTAGTTTCATAATAGCCGAAAAAGTAATTGATGGCTCTAAACAGTTTATTTCGATCTTACAATCTATTGTATATAATATCTTGATATTAAACAGTTCTAGCGGGGACAAACCTAATCATTGCTATCTTGTTAAAAATATCACTGTTTTACTTCAAAAATGCGATTACCTCTTGCCTTCAAAACCTTTTTTAATTTTTTCATCACTCGTAAAGAAGATGAATTCAAAACTTTCAACCAATCTAAACACCACTTATTCTTTTTTTCTTTGTTTGAGAGATACTCGGAAGCATACCAATATTTTCCACCAATTTGGCCTGTATCCCATATTATTTCCGATATTTCATACTATATCAAGTGGAATAATAAGTTTTGGACGTGATTTAGATGCTGAAAGGTCTGGGGACGATATCGCGAAGTTGAAGCTTTCTATAAATATTTCCATCGATCGTCCATTTTTTTCTGAATCTGTTTATATTTAAAAAAAACGTCTGAGGGAGTGACAAAAAATGTTCAAATGAATTGTATTACGTAGTCTTCTAAAATGATCATTAGCGATTGTATGGTTGAGTAAATATCACAAAAAAATATTGCATTTTTCTACCTGTTTATATCAATAATAATTTCTAGCAGTTACCACCCATACTGTGCCTGTTCTCTGAAGCATTTTGAGTGACACTAGTCTCTGGTCTCTGAAATCGAATATGTATATGCTTTGTGAAGAGTGAAGGGACCACGAAGGCACTGCTACAAAATAGTTACAAGCCACAGACAATTAAAAAAGTTATCAATAAACGAATACGTGCATCACAAGAGGGAAATACTGAGGAAAAAAAATATCCGGACAGAATATCACTTTAAAACCAGGGAATCTGAAGTATTTCATGTGGCGACTGCTGTCAACAAAATACTGGCCAGACCAACAGAAGGATATCTGCTAGGGCCCAGGAGCACAAAAACTATTTGAAAACAAAATGCAAAAATTCAGGAAATTGAAAAAGCCATAAGCGAAGAATGATTGATAAATAGATGAGTACTATTGTGATCATTCTCAATTTGGTTTCAATTTAAGAGCCACTGGTAGACCTGTTGGGCTCAACCTTTTTTGATTTAATGTCATTTCTAGAAACATTTAGGTTCGTTTTCAGATGGCAATCCAGGAGAGCTTCCAAAATTTCTACTAACTTAGTTGTCGGTTTCAAAGATTGATCAAACCACCAACGCTGACAAAAACTGACAAGCTAATTTTGGTGTCATACCAATAGGTGGTTTCACTCTTATCATCAAGTACTCTCCTTGGTACTTCACATTTTGTCATCAATAGAGGACCTCCTGTCCGGTACTGATGATGACCAACAACACCCTGGATCCATATGAAAAATAGTAATCACATGTATAAATACACTCTCCTAGCTCTTTCCAATGTTTTTTTGATCTTACATCTTACCTCACCTCCTCCTTACCCTTTAATTATTATTGAAATAAATTTTTATCTTACCTCAAAGCAATTTTCAGATTATATTATCATCAATTATAACATTTACATGGAACACTGTCATCCTCACTGGTATACATCGATGTTTCGCCTTAAGACACTTGCCCCAAGGCTCTTCAGTACCAAATTGGATAACATTATAGAAAATACACACAATTCCTTCATGAATTATGATTTTTAATGTCACAGAATAAGCTTGATCTGCTTATGTCATCGATGACATTGTAATGACATTCATTCACCTATTTGATTTAATCCCAGCCAAGAAGAATCTTATTTGAATTGAAGGGGTTATATTTTTAGGAGTGATTAATTTTTGGGAATGAAAGTTTTTGGCTTTCTACTACTCCATTTCGATACAAAAAAAGGATGAGGGCATCTTCCAAAGAAAGGAAGGAAGTAATCAATTTGAAAATAAGTAACTCTTATTTAACATCTTTTTTTGTATCAAGATGGAGTAGTGGAAAGCCAAAAACTTTCTTTCCCAAAAATTAATCACTCCTATATCACTAAATTAAATAGGTGAATGAATGTCATTACGATGCCATCGATGACATAAGCAGATCAAGCTTATTCCGTGACATTAAAAATCGTAATTCATGAAGGAATTGTGTGTATTTTCTATAATGTTATCCAATTTGGTACTGAAGAGCCTTGGGGCAAGTGTCTTAAGGCGAAACATCGATGTATACCAGTGAGGATGACATTGTTCCATGTAAGTGCAATTTGTTACCATTCATTTAAAGCAGAACTCATGTGAATGATATCTGATTTTTATTCCACAACGAATGTTTGAAATACAAACTGAGTAGAGAAAAGTATCTTCTGTATAATTCAGTGTTCATATAGAAGTATTTGTTTCGAAAGAATTTTTTTCTTTCATGTAAATCAATGTTTAAATGAAAGTAGCTGTTCCAGGAGGACTCTCTTTCAGTTTGTGTGTGAAAGTTACTTCTTTGCATGATCTACACATCCATGTATAGAGGTACTTATTTTCAAATTGATTACTTCCTTCCTTTCTTTGGAAGATTCCCTCATTTTTTATATATATTAGTAGAAAGCCAAAAACTTTCTTTCCCAAAAACATTTATATCTTGTTGCATTATAATATATAAATCATTCAATAGAATTATTCATTCATCATTTACTGATTCCAATTGTGATATTATTTATTCAAAACCAATTCCAATTTTTTCATCAAACTCTGGAATCTCTTAGCCTGATTTCGATACATACATTTTGTGGATTAATAAATAAATCAGGGCTACTTTCACGAATTCCAAAAAATAGGAAGCTGAATTTACGATTGGAGAAAAAGAGTGTGCAGAATATTTTCAATATCCTTTGATAAAATATGATCAATATGAATCCATCCGGCAAAAGAAAATATATAATATCGGGCGTAGGATTAGGCCTAGCCAATCTGTCGTGAGCTCTGATGCGAACGACTCCTGAGCCTCGCTAATGCAGGGACACAAGTCCTTCGAAAAAAGGAATTTCGATTCTTTTCCTTTTAAAAAGGCTTTGGCAAATCCCTTCACCAATAATATGTAACCATGTATTTTCATTTTATTATTAAAAAAAGTATCTTGAGGTAATTTTACTGGAAGTTGTAGCTGAAATGTAGTATGAAATGTTTAGAAGACATTCCACATCGAATTTGAGCTGATAGTCTGGATCATAAAACCGTGATTTTGAAAATCGTAAAATGTAAACTGCAATGACTAATTTTGTCTACATTATAACTGCTATGGTTCAAAATTACACAATACTCAATTACATTACATTATCATTTTGTAACAGAGATTTGCACAGAGATACTAGCAAAATCGAATAATGCAATCAAAATGCAATGGAATTGAAAGCATTGGCCGAAACTAACCGAAACTTATGGTTGAATATTCCAAAACTACCCGCTTTTGTTACATGAAAAAATGATGACATTAGAAATATGATTTCCAGAAAACCGGTCCAAAAAATCACCAGCAAATATTGTACCATCATAGAAGATATCAGTAGATAAGCAAATGGAGACCTATCATTATGCAATATGAAATATTCTAACTCGGTTTCAGTACAGAAATTGACAACTTCACTGACGAAATTCCTTATTTTGGACCTCGAAACTACCAGTTCTCTACTGATAACATCATTCTATTCTACAAAAATTGATCAGAGTTTAGAATCCCATCTCTGAAACTTTTGGTTGGTTCCGGTTAGCAAATGGTTATTTTCCGACCGAAACTCACCACAATCATATTTTTTCAGAATATCATCCACATTCATGTATATTTTATTACTGAAACATCATTCTCTCTAGTTCTTACTATTTTACAAGAAAACGTCATCCGTGATGGAAATTTCCTACCAGTTTACGGGAGCCTTGTGTATCTTTGATATTCAAGAATGGAGTTCCCTGTCGATCCCGTAGATGGCGTCTCTGTAAGGGAAGATGTCATCATCTCTATTTACTAAGTATTGTCTTTTAAGGACAATCGAGTCCAGCAATGCATTTATGTTCAGTCTAGCATCACTGATGGATATGTATGGTGGGTAAAAACAGCGCTGTCTGGTGTTATGTTTAGGCTCTGGGTCTCAACTACATGTGTACGTATGTATTTCCATAGATTTATCCAGTTTTCCATAACTGCATATTCAAAACGCACTATTACGGTTGGATAAACAAACAGAACGGATCTGCTTCACACTTGCACAATTGCACAGAACTCATGTCCTTCTGCTGAAAGATGGTTTGCAACTACTTCTATGCTATTTTATTCTTTGGCAAATAGTTCTTTCCATTTGGCCAATATGGAGTTTTGGTCAAGAGCCACAAGTCTATCCGATAGTGAGGTTTTGTCTTCATTATTCTCAATAAATTTGACCAAATTATTATTTGTTCTGTGAGCCACCTCCAAGCATTCCTTTTTTAAAAACGAGCGATATTATTGATGAGTTCATCAAAATATAAAAAAGTCCCACCTCCCAAAACTCTCAAAAATTTCAATTCTTTATGATTTCAATTCAACGCCGATAATAGGCCTTTGCGGGCGAATTTGGAGATGAGAACGCGCCATCTAAAGCGAGTACATCACAAAAAAAATGATTTTTTTAACTATTAAATATAAATTTAAAAATTTATAAAAATCAGGGTGTATTCTGAATACCATAAAAATTGATTCTCGTTGGAAAAAAAACTCCAAGTGAATGATTGAAAAAGCTAGGTAATTATTAATCAACGATATTTTACTTGACTTGTGTCTTCATCAAAGACCACAAAAAAGTTTAAATAATTTTTCAAAAAATATTTCGCTCCGTGAATATCTTTTTATCAGTACACTAATATATATACCTTTGGGGAAATGTCGTTCATTGATTCAATCTAAAACCGATGCAATTGTTTATTCGAAAGTAATTTGGATTTTGGATTTATTTTCTTGCAATTTTTTTTCACATTTTCATGTTCGTGACTAATAATTCATTAATATTTCGCTATATTTGTTATCATTTAAAAAATTATAATGAACAAATTAATATTTTTTCAACATTTTTTGTGGTCTTCATTGAAGACGCAAGTCAAATAGAATAAAATTATTCAATAATTACCCAGTCAACAACTCACTTTGAAATGTTTTTTAACAAGAGTAGTATTCAGAATACACCCTAATTTTCATAAATTTTCAAATCAATATTCAATAGTTGAAAAACTTAATTTTCATGACGTGCCATGTGAGATATGATACATTTTTGAAGATATTTTTAAAACTAATCTATTTAAAAGATGTACGCTTTCCAACAGATCGATTATACAATGAATGTGTTTTGGATCTCCGACAGCTATACTATTTTTGTACAAATGTAAAATATCACTTCAGTAAAAATAAAGCGCCAGTCCGAAATCACAAGTATAACACTCGACATCGTGAAAAACTCACCCAGTTATCGTGAAAAAATCAAAATCACAAAGAGCATACTCTTTCACTGCTGCAAAACTTTATAATACAATACCGGAAACGATAAGGAATATATTTCATTCATCATTGTTCAGAAAAGTATCAAAAAAATTCATATTAGAAAATGACATTAATTTCGTAATAAATATTCTAGATTGAAGTTTATTCAACAGGTCCTACACAAATATTTACTCATCTTGGTTTTTATCTATTCATCTTCAATACTTGATCGTGTTATTTCTCCTGCAGTATAATATCATCTAGCATCACCTATACTGTTAATCTTAACTATTGTATTTCAACTTTCTTATTACATTACTATTATATTATTTTAAATATTTTATTTAATTTTGAATCATCGTTTATATTTTTCGTTCTCCTGTGAATACATTTATTATTATATTGTTATTATTACATATAGTTTTTGAAATATTTGCAATATTTTTGTCTTTCATGGTTTTATTTTTTGTATTATTTATAATTAAATTATACTAATTGATTATTTGCGAAACAAGTGCAGTAGTCTAGACACTTCATTCAACTTGGTCCCTTAAAAAAATGTACTCGTTCTCCTGTGAATAAATTTATTATTATATTGTTATTATAACTTATAGTTTTAGAAATATTTGCAAAAATCTAAATACATTTTTTTACATCTCAATTCGTTTATAACTTTTGCCATTTTCATGTCCTAATATTTTTCACCATTTTCAACTAGACCACAATAGCAACTTAAAAATACCATTTCATTTGGAGGTAAGTACCTACATGTTGACTAGACAGAATATAATGAATATATGATGCAATAATGATGAAAAACTAACTATAACTGAAAAACTAAATATCACCTTTATAAGACAATTTTATATTGATTCTTGCTGACTACAACTGAATTAAAGTTTTTCCGTAAACGAACCACCCTTATGAGAGGTAATCTATAGAAAAAACATAAAAGGATATTCAAAGAGGTTTGTGGCAACATAGAGTGTCTGGCATTATTAACCAGAGCCGAATGTTGGATCGTACTAGGGGTTGAAAAAGTATCAAAGGGTTGAACGAAGAGGGACGATTTTAGTTTCACCTAAGCCTCTAACGTGCAGATGTTATGTGTTGCACAAATTATTTGGTGGGACATCAATTAGACCTCTGAAGGTAGATAGTCAGATAGTCGCATTTTGTCGTTGATCATAAAATGTAGTGTGACATTAGGTGTGTTCATAGTATGTTTTCAAGATGTTAGCAAATATGTGAGTATTCCTCAGTTTCAAACTTATTCTCACTTACTAACGTGAGAATAAAATATAGAATGTTTCAAAAACAGATAGAAAAACATTAAATAATGACAGTTGATAAAAATTTTGACTGGCAATGTCAAGTGGGAAAATTCTGAATGATACTCGAATTACTAGATCTTTTATTTTCTTTATCATATTTCAGTAGGTACGTGTAAATTTTACTAAGACTATCAATAACGAAGAACATTCAATGAATAAACGAACTGATATTGATAGTCTTAGTAAAATTTACACGTACCTACTGAAATATGATAAAGAAAATAAAAGATCTAGTAATTCGAGTATCATTCAGAATTTTCCCACTTAACATTGTCAGCCAAAATTTTTATCAAGTGTCATTATTTAATGTTTTCCTATCTGTTTTCGAACCATTTTATATTTTATTCTCACGTTAGTAAGTTCTCCATATTTATATATTTTTTACAAGATATATAAACTTATTATTGTAGTTGTTCTGACGAAGGTGTGAAATATACCGAAAGCTTGACATATATATATATATATATATATATATATATATATATATATATATATATATATATATATATATATATATATAAATATATATATATATATATATATATATATATACATATAAGGATTTTCATCAAGTACCTATCGGCCGATTCTATAACATATGAATGAAAATACCTTCATTTAGGATAGGTATTGATGTTAATTTTTTCTTTCGAAACACCACGGTACAGTTTGAAAAAAAATCATACGCTTCTTTGATAGTACGATAACATTAATGATTTCCAGTCTTCATAAAAAACAGACACAAAACTTAATTAACTTACAATATTCCCATCATTATGGAGTACAATTCCATAATAGTAGGCTCTGAATTTTCAGAAATATTATTGCATTGACACGAAAACATTATTGCCAAGATTGTGATTCTATATATTTTATCATAATTTTTCCTCACCTGGTTGATATAATTTCCGTATGCTACTGCAACATATAGGCAAAAACGTCAGTGATTTCTGAGAATTTGTGCCTACTATTTTGGAATTATAGGCTACGAAAGGTACACTATATTCAAAACATCCATTTCAATATTTTATGTATTCTGTAGCTGCTGCATTAGTTATTGTCTTCCCATCTTATGGTATTTTTAACATTAATTATTCAAATGCTCCAATCTGAATCTATATTTTAATATAAATTTAATAATCATGAATAGTTAATTATGAATTCAGGAATTAATAATTATATTAACAATTTGGCTTTTATTCAACAAATCATATTTTATTTGTCATTCATTAGGTTTCTTGCCCGTTTTTTTTTCTGAGAGATTTTCTGAACAATTCACCGACTTGAGTGGTTGACATCTTAAAGAGTATAAACCACTTTTCAGATACTCAGAACAAACGGATAGAAAACGGATAGAAAACAACGGATAGAAAATCTGACCGCAAGAGCCTCAATAAATTCATGAATTTATATTTTGCTCAAAATAATTAACATATGCGTATGGGTAATTTCAAATACACGGAGCTACATTGGTTTTAGCTGAGTAGATTGAGGAAAAAACATAAGTGTATTTAAATATGATTGCATTAAAACGAAAACAACGTTGTCAAGGTTGTGATTCTATATATTTTATCATCATTTTTGCTCATCTGTATAGTATAATTTCCATACGCCACTGCAAGAGGCAAATTAAGGCAAAAACGTCAGTCATTTCTGAGAATTTAGTGCCTACTATTTTGGAATTATAATAGAGAGGGTGAAACTTCCAGACCTTACATCCTCAAAAGCACGATCTACAAAAAATATTGTGACATGAAATGAAACAGAATTATTGAATAATCGGGTGTCTACGAGTTAAATGTAGCGCATGCCCAAAAGTTGATATTGGGAGAACATTAAGAAATTTCAAAACCGGAATCTCCGAGAACAAAAGGAATTTCGAATGAGAAAGAAACAATTCAACTTATGCTTCATATCTGGCCTCTTCATGATAATTGAGACCATTTATAGGTCACTTGGGCACTTTCAGTTCTTCACAAATGGCATTGCGATTCAAGAACACATAATGGTATCTATACAGTTTAACATAACATTTCTGAAATCTCTATCACATTGATTGATGTGAACAAATCTTCTCACTGTATTTCATATGAAATTCTCTTCAGAAACTTGAGCACAATGGTCTCTGGGTTTCATCACTCCAATAAGTCGATTCTCATCGATCTTATTAAAAGTTCAATTGCATGTTATATCAGAAACGAAGCCCTTAAGGACATTGATTTAAAAGTTATTAAAATGAAAATGTTTTTGTTGCGAAAGCAGAACTGTAAGAACACAATACTGAAAGTAGAAACTAGCAGTGGCAGGATGATTTGGTTAAACATAAAACTACAATCATCATAAGATCACATATTTGTAATGTATTTCGTCATTTTTGCATAATGAGCGATTACAATCATTTTTATATTATGATATCTGTGATCAGCTACAAATATACAATTATTTATCACGTAGTTGAATAAATGCATGAGCAATGCAATGCAAATGCTATATACCTGCAACTTCAAATGTTTCAATTTGTTTATTTCAAGCATTCAAATTTGAAATCAATATTTAAATAAATGTATCTGTAAGATCACCAAAGAATTGTTATATTATGTGATATGCCCCACGATTTGATCCAGAAAATTCTCAAACATGTGCATAAGAATTATATAATCAGCTTAATAATTTTCAAACCAATGACTACTGTTATAAAACCATTCAATTTTGTGGACCATACTTCACTGCTTTTAATGTGAGACGTATATGAGCAGATAGAAATCCCGTTGTTATCCATTTTAAAGGATTTTATAGGCCATACGTGATTCCTGAAGGAAAACAGAATCTGCCAAGGAATATAAATCTGGATCAGGTAACGGTGATAAGGATAACTGGACCAATGGAGTCGGCGAGCCCTAATCCTGCGAAAGGATCTATTCTGTGTACTCTTCGAGGTAACGATCGAGAGGTGATCTCGAGGGTTTTGTTTCTAATAAAACTTTTAGGGCATGCTACCTAGTGTGACTGAAAAAAATGAGACAGTTGTTTATTAGATACTAAAAACGGTATATGTCTTTATTGTGACATTTCGGTTCGCGTGTAGGATACGCGTAAATATATAAATAAATATATTTCAAAAGGACAATCCTCATCTTTATGTCTTTTCAGTTTCAGTATAGAGTGGGCCAAATTGGACACTTCTAAAGGAAAACTCCTGTTGTCAAACTAGATAGATGAAAACTGATGACTGTGTCTGTGGGTCAAATTTTATGACAAACTTGATGGCGAAAACCGCATATCGATATTCATCATCGTTTCTGATTTATAGCATGTTTTTCGAAAATGTTCAGTTTCAAAAAGTTGCTGTAAATTTTTTCCTGTCAAAAATTTCTTATTTCTTTGAAAACATGTTCGAATCACTTTCCTACGTAGAATTCAATGGTGTAAAAAACTTTTTTTTTAATGTTTCAAAAAGTTGCTGTAAATTTTTTCCTGTCAAAAATTTCTTATTTCTTTGAAAACATGTTCGAATCACTTTCCTACGTAGAATTCAATGGTGTAAAAAACTTTTTTTTTAATGAAATATCAATAGTTGATGATGTAAAACTATTTTTTTTCAATGAGCTTGAAATTATCTTTCCAAGTATATAAACACACTTGATATTTCGCTAGAGTTATCTTTGAAATATAGAGCTTTCAGGTTTTTTCATATCGACTTTGAAACGCACACTTTGGACAACGCGGCGATAAAATAAAAAAAATTGTTCAGTAGTAGCTATCAAATGTTGAGAAAGCTTTTCACAGCAGTAATTAAAACGCATGGTTTCAATGAAACTGATAACAGTTTATACTATATTCAGTACTAATAAATGAAACTGCAACAATGATGATAAAGAACAATCAATGAAATAAATTTATTCAGAGAAGGTGTTCCAAATGTCTACCAACTTGTCTTACACACAGGCGACAACTTTTCTGAACGTTTTTTGCCGAATTAATTAGTTCAATAGGAGTGCATCACCGCCGCTTCCAATTCATATCTAAAATTGGTCTACAATATAAAAATGAGATCTTCCAACCTTTCCCGAAAGAAAAAGTCCATAGGCGTTAGGTCCGGGGACCTGGCCGTCCAACGGCTGGGTCCTCGGTTGGCTCTCCACTTATTACCAAAACTTGCAGCCAAAACATTTGTGGCGATTGCAGTGTTGTGAGGCAAAGCACCGTCTTGTTGAAAATATATTTTTCTGAGCTCCATTAGTGGCAATTAATCAATAAGGGGCTCAATATTTTACCTTAAAATTTCTAAATACCTCTGAGATGTGAATTATAAATGAATGGACCAATAATTCTGCTCCTGAAAACACCTGCCCACACACTGAACCAAATCTTCCCTGACTTCTCTGCTTCATAATAGAATGAGGATTCTGTCCAAGTATAAGAATTGTAGCCGTTGAAAATTTCGGCTCTCCTCACATAAGCTTTTTCTGTCCAAATACAATTTGATGAAAAATCCCGCACTTGGTTACAACTTTCCAGGAACCACTGGCAAAAAACCATGGGGCAATCAAAATCTCCTGGTCTGAGTTGATGAACTCTTTTGGTCCTGAATGGATTTGATTCGTAGTTTTTCGAAATCCTCCTAACGTTGGTTCTTGGTAGGCCTGCTGATATTTTCACATTTAGCGTTGACGTTCTGGGATTATTTTCCACAGCTCCTAAAACGACTATTTCAACAACTTATTTCTATTTGATTCATGTAATTTTGGCCTTTTTTTCTCAAATGTATCACCATCAATTAGGTTGTGTCATAATTTTGCGAAACTGTCTCTGAGAGGTTGCCTTCTCTTTGGATACCTTTCGTGATACATATTGCTTGCTCCTTCAACATTTTCCTCGATTTGTATAAAACATATCCCATTTTTCAAAATTCTCATACTTCATTGCGGATGTGTTTGAAAATTGAAAAAAAACCACTAATTGTAAAACGTCTTTACTGCTTGAATCCAAATTTAACAGCTACCAAAGCCTACTCGATCAAAGTGTACGTTTCAAAGCCTACACGAAAAAACCTTAAAGCTCTGCATTTCAAAGATAACTCTAGCAAAACATGAAGTGTTTTACATTTTTGGAAAGGTAATGTGTATCTATTGAAATATGCAGGAGAATACAGGGTGTCTCGTTAAAAAAATAGTTTTCCATCAAAAACAAGTGATATCTCATTTGAAAAATTGAGTTTTACGCCATTGAATTCTATGTTGAAAAGTGCTTTGGAAATTTATTCATAGAAACAAAAAATTTTTGACAAGGAAAAAGTTAGAAAAACATGCCATGATAGAAACGATGATAGATATCAATATGCGGTTTTCACCATTAACCTACAGTGTACGTAGTTTGAGACTGGACTGAACGAATTGTTCTTTTAGATCATTTGATTTACAGCCAGCCTCCAAGTATGCCCACTCAATTTGTAAAGTTTTCTTCCTTATACAAGGAATTAGGCAAATTTCGGATATGTGGTTGGTTACCTCGTTCACAGGCAGATGAGGTGATGACAAACTTGTTGTTTGTCGTTTGCTTCAGCCCAGTTCGAGAAGTGATACTCTGAAGAAATTCAATTTTCGATTATCGGAAATCATCGACTATATGTTGATAATAAACACCACCTTGCACTGACGAGTGGCCAAACAGCCCGAAACTGGTCTGCAGGTGTGTTCCAATAATTGAAAATTGATTGCGGCAATTGGATCGCCAGCAGCATATGCAGGGATAACTTCAGTGAAGAATCATGTACTGACACCTGTCGGATATAATCCAACGTCCTTTGTGGTATTAGCCAGGGGAGTAGTTGTTTTCTGATAGGTGTCAGTCGATTAATCTACAGTGTAGGTAATTTGGGACTGGTCTCCATATTTTCCTACATGAGTTTTTATACATTGAGAATAATGAGTTTTTCGACAAAACAGACAAAACACGATACAAGGAACGTTTCATGTCCACCCCGGCTGTCTCAGAGTTTTCAGCAGTTTTCCCATTAAGAATCGATTTTCTTGAAATTTCTTTTGTAATTTACAAAAAGTTTTCTATATCGTTTTTTTAGATCAAACAAAATATTTTATTGATCAAAACACATTCAAACAACTGAGGAACAAGGCAAGTAACAAAGCAGATTTGCTGAATATAGAATGGGTTGGAATTATAATAAAATAACAACAACAGCGGTTAAGTACTTATTCTTCATTCGCAAAAAACTGTTTACGTCAAGATTGCACAGTTCAAACACAGTTTGCTTTCAGATATTTTTCTGGTCTTGATTTCTGCTGCACAACTATGTCCCTCAGGATAAGGGTAAATAGTTACCACTTCCTTTTTCATTCAGTGATTTATCTGTGGAGTGTTGGTTTTTTCTCTTCTCTTCACAAAATGGGTTTGTCAACATTTTCGTTTTTTTTTCAAGGACAGAACACAAGCACTACAGGAAAATCATCAAATCGCTCTGAGAGCGGTGCCTATGCGAAAATGGTGATTCACTTCAGATTTGAAACGCTGGAGATTGAATCCATTTGGAAAAACGTTCTTAGGAAGTTTATTTCACATAAAAGCAGTTCTTCAAATGGAAGAGTTCTTAAACAGTGAAGTTTGAGGTGTACTGATAAGCAGCCACAATCCGTCGCGTATTTCTGATATATACCGCTCTTGGTGAAATCAAATGTGCCAAGTCACTTGAACACTTCCCATGAAAGTATCTACCTTTCTTCGATGTTCCAGACTATTGAGGTTGCAAGTGATGTTCGTGAATGGCTTTTTCTGGATGGAATCCAGCAGCTTCAGGGTATGTTTTGGGGGCGGAGCTCCATACATGAGAACAATACTCCAAAGAAGGTCTGATCTGAGCTTTATATAGCATCAGAAGTGTGTATAGTTTTCTGGTTCGGAACATTGTTCCAAACTTTTGAGAAGCAGCCTTTGCAATTCCAGCGACATGATTGTGTCAAGACATATTGGTGCCCATTTTCCCCTAACAAACTTATCGAAGCAGAAAGCGGAATTGTCTGTCCTGGCATTATTATATCCGGTTCGGAAACATTTATCTTTTTGGAAAAACCGATGCCTGGGTTTTTGTGTCATTGAATTGAATCTGATTACTTTCACCCCAATTCGAAATCACTTCTAGATCCTCATTAAGATATGCAACCTCCTACTGCCGATGAAGATGTGCATCTACAGCCGATGTCCTGGAATCCATATGGAATTACGAGACAAGTGTGCTGTGGTGTTTTTCGAAACTCTTTTTTGAGGTACTTTGTGATATGGAGGTATTTTTTGGAAGTGTGAGCATCTAACTGAAAATTTCTTTTAAAATTTGATGTCGAACTTTTGTTTCCTTACGATGTGGCCAGGAATGATGATCTCCTTCAGGAATTTCGTGTGAACCATTTTGAAATCATTGTAACTGATTTGTCTTGATGATAATTTATTATCTTTTTAGGAGAGGTGTATTTCAATAAATTTCCGATTGTCTTAATAGATCAATATCCTTCAATATTGACGAATCAATACTCTATTGTACTTCTATTTCCGTCTTTCCCTTTTTTGAAGTTGTTTGCCAACATACTCCCCTTTTTCTATTTGATTTTATCGTTTATTACATAATTGTCTTTCGAAGTAATCACTCTGGATGTCGATCTAGTAGCAGACTACAGAAATTAATTTATCGTCTAGGGTACATGTCAGTGTGGTGGGTGGATTCCAATATTTCTATTTATTATTATCACTCATTCATTTTGTTTAACTAATTCGACTTTTCAATTTTGTAGTTCAATAATGAATACGTTCTCATCCACTTTTCTTGCAAATTTCACTATATTTTATTCACATTAGACTCTCAAAGGACTAACAATACAGGTTCAATACTGTCACACCAAAGGCAAATAGCACAACAAATTGGCTGAATGAACAATGCTTTGAAAACGTTATGAAACAAAAAATGGAAAAATCACAAGTTTCCTTCTCTTTTTTGTGTCGAATATAAATTGAAAAGTATTGAAAATCGATAAAGACTTCATTCAAGATTATATAAGATATATTAGTTACCACGGCTATTTCTCCAAATATGTTCCTCATCCTCCACAACTGAAACATGTTACACGACCCCTTATACATACGTTTATTCATTTTATAAAATAGCCGCTGTTGCGGAAGAGAATAAAAATGGGGTGGAATAATAAGGTCCAGTTGGCCACCCTTTTGGCAGGCGACGAGGGAGTGTTTCGCAAGGATAGCCACTCCCTGGTCCACTACACTGAATCGGAGTCTGTTTCAAATACATAAACTCCCCCACACACACATTTATAACCGGGGATCAAGGACTAGTCAAAAATGGAAATGCCGAATTCTGAATGCAAACACCATATTGGATGTATTCGGAGATTTGGCATGGTAAATTATAGACAATATCCTTCCAAACAAAGCCAATGTGACAATAAATATGGATGCGGTGTTTTACTGCGAGTTTGAATGCTTTCGATATTTTATGTCTACGAACGAAGGATGAACGACTTGCTTCTTCTATTTTTTAAATGAACTATTCATGAAGGTATTTCGTTTTGAATAAATATCGGAGTATAAATGCATAAATTATTCTGATTTTGAAGTATGTTAAATGAATGAATTGGTAAAACTGAGCTTCAAAATTTTGACATTGACAATTGATAGACAAGCATGATGATACCAATTTGTTTAGGAAAAGATATGTGATAATAGTATACCTCATTATTCATCACTATTATTAATTACTTATTATTAATGCTTCATTAGGATACTTCAATAGTATCTAAATCTGAATTGAAGGGTTATATTTTTAGGAGTGATTAATTTTTGGAAAAAAAAGTTTTTGGCTTTCTACTACTCCATCTTGTTACAAAAAAAGAATGAGGGAATCTTCCAAAGAAAGGAAGGAAGTGATCAATTTAAAAATAAGTAACCATATACATGGATGTGTAGATCATGCAAAGAAGTAACTTTCAAACACAAACTGAAAGAAAGTCCTCCTGAAACAGCTACTTTTATATAAACATTGAATTACACGAAAGAAAAAAATTATTTCGAAACAAATACTTCAATATGAACACTGAATTATGCAGAAGATACTTTTCTCTACTCAGGTTGTATTTGAAACATTTGTTGTGGAATAAAAATCAGATATCATTCACATGAGTTCTACTTTAAATGAATGGTAACAAATTGCACTCACATGGAACACTGTCATCCTCACTGGTATACATCGATGTTTCGCCTTAAGACACTTGCCCTAAGGCTCTTCAGTACCAAATTGGATAACATTATAGAAAATACACACAATTCATTCATGAATTACGATTTTTTAATGTCACGGAATGAGCTTGATCTGCTTATGTCATCGATGACATCGTAATCTACACATCCATGTATAGAGTTACTTATTTTCAAATTAATTACTTCCTTTCTTTCTTTGGAAGATACCCTCTTCATTTTTTGTATCAAGATGGAGTAGTAGAAAGCCAAAAACTTTCTTTCCAAAAACCGTAGATAACTATTTGTAAATTACTTATAAAAGTAACCAAGCTGTTAAGAGCTTGATAATTACACTGCTTCCTCTTGTGGGAAGCCTCCAACAATCATCTAACTCCAAACCAAATTTTGGATAACATAGTATTCTTCATTCAAAGATATCAGCATTTTCAGAGGACATGATTTCCAAAGAAAAAAATTGGAATCAGTTCGAAAACGGTATATAGGGAAATATCGAAAAAATTGTCAGGTAATTGTAGATTCCAAAAATAATATCATATACAGGGCATTCTATTTGAAAAATCAAAGTTGCTACTACTTTCTAACGGAAGTGGCAACACCGCATTGTCGAAAGACAATTAAGTTGTGTAGAGATTGCTGTGTATATTTATACACAGCAATCAATTCAAATCAGCAAATCAATTTAAAGGTTACTCATTACAAAAAATACTAACCTAACCTGACAAACGCAGAATTCAACATCTGCAAATATTGATCTTCCATTCAAACAGTAACATCTAACATTGCTTTGTTTGAAAATTTCACAAATACAAAATACGAACACAAATACGAATACAAACACAAAATAATCAATACAAAATATGTCAGAATCGAACTTGAATGAAACGAAAGGAAGGACAGGAAAACGAATAAGTTGTATGGAGAAGGGAAAATAATCTTAATAATTTGAACATCTGAATTTGAAAAGAATCTTATTCTGAAACATCCCGTGAATGCGATTCTATGCATCAGTCGCTCATCGCCAGTGACGCGGCGTTCTCAAATTCTGTTGCCTGGAATTGTTCATATTTACGTAAACAAGATTTACAGGTTTCAGGCGTTTCATGATTGGCAACACAATACTTGTATTATAAAAAGACGTCTAATTACTATGATTGTAATAGACACTTCACCGCGTGAAATAAAATGATTTACGTATTTAAGAAACACTTTTTTGTTAGAGTGAGTGAATATCTCACAACAATAAAATACGTTTATCATGGATTTTCATCAAGAACCAATTAATTCCATCTCATAAAATGATTCGGTATTTTAGTCATAGTCATAGATAAAATGATTCAAAAGGAAAGTTTATATGTAAATAACATGCATAATAATGTAAAGAAACAATGATAATTTTAGAGGTTTCTAATGTGATGTAGTAAATAAACACATTTTTTGTGCTTACAATGCCAACGCTGACTGAACCCTACGAGATGGATAAAAAAATCTACTACAGTATTATACACCTTAAAAAGGTCTACAAAAATGTCTTTCTCTAAGGGATAACCCGCAATAACCATGTTTTATCCTTTGCTTGTTTACGAAGCGATTTCGAGCAATACAGCATTATTCCTTATCCAATTAGGTACCTTGAATACATTGTGCATTTAATGTAGGTCAATATGGCCCTTTACAGCATGTAATTTAAATGGATACTTACGAAGATATCACAGATTCAAAAAGCAGGGAGACAGCGGTTGCAGCGGTACCGGCCAGGGGGGCGGCGGCGCTTGCCTATAAATAGCGCGTCGTAGGTCGCGCTTCACCCTAAAGCACTTTATGATTAGCAGCGATCGCACGCGTTTATATGTAAATTTAATAAGCATTGAGCTAGTTACTTTTATATTTATATTTTCAAGTTAGTTTGATTCTATAGAAGTAGTTTCATGACGGACAATGAGTTTTTGAAGTATTTAGGGAATCATTATTTGCTCGTTATACAAATCATATGAGAGTCGAGATTATAAAACAGAAAAATATGAAGGTGATCGTACGTTTTATTCAATTCCTTTCTTATGAATCTCATTTCATACTTCTATGAAACTATCCCACTTTTCAAGATAATCTTTTAGTTTTCCTAATGTTCATCATTTTTTCAATGTCTGAAAAGAGAATACTCCCTGTTTTTAAGTTCCTCCACTCTGTCCACTACTCTAAACTTCCCGTTTACTGCTATGTCGTGATTCTCGTTTGATAACGACATATAGAATTGAAATATGACATAACAGCGTTCAGATAAGATTCGGAGTGTTTTTAAAAAGACGGCGGGATAGCTACTCGAAATTGTTTCTGGAATATCTCTTTCATTTTGTCGTTTTCTTCAACTTCAGGCATAACCATATTGTGATGAATGTACCAGGAGAAAAACTAACTTGAAAATGTGTTATGTTTGACACATGTTAGTTAAGACTACTCAGATCCTATTTTTGCGTTTAATCTACAGCTACACTAATATTAGTAAGAAAAATTTTTCAAGTGATATACTGAAACTTTCACCAAACAGTTTACAAAACCGCAACATGTTTTTATTTATGCAATAGCTTCCTGAGGCGTTTTCATAGTCAGTTTCAAGTCAGTATGAACACTCCTGAGAAAGCTGCTATTACATAGCTAAACACGTATTGCGGTTTTGTAAACTGGTCACTGAAAATCTCACAATAAAGAGTTTCTTGAATACGTTATGGATTTTCATCAATTACCCGCCAATTCCATCACATATAAAAAATATTGAATTTTTTGTATGTTTATCTGTAATCAGTGAACTCAATAACTTACCAAATTATAAAAAATATTTCACAGAAAGAAAGTTATATTATCAACGAGAGAAATGAACTGAATTTTATTTGAAAAAAGTTCTGTAGGAAAATTGCAATAGCCGTAATATAACCCAATGTATCAAAAATTTCCCTAAAAAAGTTACTATTTGGTCACAATAACAACTATTTGTTGTAATCAGTCAATCACAATACCAAAACACGGTTATAATCGAAAAATGATTACTTTAGTTTATTGATCATATTCAACTAAGTAGATTTTATCAATGTGGAATGTTTCTTGATAAAATTACTACTTTATATTACCCGTCAGCGAAACCATAGCTTACCATAAGCGAATGAAAAAATCCATATTGACGTGAAAAATAGAAAAATGAATAAATAAATGAATGAAAAATAAAATAAAAAAAATCTCCTCGGCGGGGAATCGAACCCCGGTCTCCCGCGTGACAGGCGGGGATACTGACCACTATACTACCGGGGACTTGTTATTTGTTTTATAAATTCACTTATTTCTTTACAAACGATTAAAAATTCCATCATATTTAAGAAAAATCAATTTGGGCTTGCTGCTACACATTGAAGAGTACGTAATAATGTAAGATATTGACGAAGTGTCTTATATCGTATAAGTACGAGGAAAAATGTAAACAATAAGATCCGCTTTTTTAATACCGATGTCTGAGTGTTCTCATTTCAAATAGATAGGTATAGATACATTTCGAGACAATATATTTATCACATATCATTGAAAACCTCGTCCAATAATTCATTTCAAATTAAGACAAGTCTATCCAAAACTATTTCTCACCAAATCCATATTGTATTTTCTGAGTACCTATATGCATGATTAGAATTCACAAAATTTCTATTCAAGTTTTGACGTGTTCTGGTGTACTTAAGTATTGGCACGTAACCAATATAAATCAGGAAGATTAAAATGACTGTCTGTGTAGCTAAATTGTTATATGAATTTAATTTCTTTTCAACTTCACAGTTAATAATACCTATTCAACGCGCAGTTTCATTCTGAAGACATTTCAACTTCCAATAGTACATTGATTTTCATTGCTTTGCTTTAAGGTTTTTCAGATTTTCATTTCATAAGATTTCTGAGGCTATCAATAATTTTTGGAATTTTCATATTAATCATTGTTGATGACTAAATTACCTACTGAATAATGCTGGTATATCATAACTAAAATAGAGATTGTTATTTTTAATTTCTTTTCACTTTACTGAAAGATTGCTAGTTCAATCGACTATTTGTCTTTTATTGTTATAGTAAACGGAATATATCGATTCGTCGAAATTCTTCTGTAAATTTCAATTTGTAGTTCTTCAATATTTCGATTTTTGTTGATTCAGTCTAAATTCCATCCCCTGAGATAACAGTTGAGTACTGAAACTTCAAGTTGTAATAGGTTTTTGTGCAATTTTGTGTTCAGTGACATCAGCCCTCTGACCGATTTGGTATCCTATCTAGTTTTACCATTATAATTTTCTCAGAATTTCTTGGGTCTAGATAATTTCTTCTATTGAACTGAATACTTCCAGGAAAATTTCTTCGTTTTCTATCATCAAAACTTGTTTTACATACGATACAAAATAAACTGCTTTCATTTTATAATGCCGAGACAGACGCACACATCCAAAATTTCAGTTACCATTAGGAATGTTAATGGCCTCTCTGTATTAGCTACAGAACTTTCCCAATTATAAGTTGGTTTGTCTTATAGTGGTTTCCTACACAAAGTTCTTCAGTATTCAAAAGATGTTTGAATGACTCCTTGTCGATAACTGATGTGGAGATTCCTGTATCAACCGTGAAGGTAACTGTGTATCATGTAGATGACCTCAGATTAATAGCTTTCCATCCCTTTTCAGCCCTTCAACTAGTTACCTTGCAGAGAAGGCTGCAGTGAAAAACAGATAACGAATCTTGTCGGCGGTCGATGTCGAAGCTTGTCTTCATAACTGGCCGCCTTGGGAAGCCCCGATTATCTTTGATATTCGAGTATTGGGCTATCTGTCGATCCCGTAGATGGCGTCTCCGTAATGAGAAATGTCGTCGACCCTACGTACTCAGACTTGTGCCATAAGGACAGTTGAGTCCAGCAAACTTAGGATAAATGAAAGTAAAGAACTTCACAATCAGAGAATTAGGGATAAACTGCTTGCCAATCCTAACGAGTCGAAATCCTTCTGGTCGGTAGCTAAAGCTGTTAATCAGAACTCTACAAAATTCACAATTCCACAACCAACACAAGCAAATGGTTCCGTTGCAACAACAGCCATAGAAAAAGTAAATCTACTAGCTAAACAATTTGCGCCCTACTCCACAGTCGATTTTCTGTGAAAGGTACCACCCACTATTCCCACACTAGAATCCACAATGCCGGAAATAACTTTTCGAAAGCGTCTAGTCAGGCTAATTTTGAAACAACACAATATCAACAAAGCATCTGAGGACCTGATGAAGTGCACGTCACCATACTTAAAAAGTACGCTAATGAACTCGCACCAACCTGTAAAGGGGTTTTTCCTCCTTGTTGCTCGCGTTCAGCCTTTTCCCAAAAAAGGCAAGAAAACTCTTCCAAGTAACTACATATCAGTCGCTTTGCTATCAGTGAGATCAAATATCATGGGGAAAGCCGTAAACCAACATATCCTCAAATATTTGGAAGGCCTCAACATCTTGAGCGATCATCAATATGACTTTCGGAAATAAAGATCAAGAGGCAACCTTCTATCGTATGTCACCCATATTTGGAATAACGCAATCGATAAACATGGAGATGTTGAGCTTGATATTTCTAAAGCCTTTGACCGTATGTGGCATGAGGATTTGCTGGCCAAACTCCTATGCTATGGCTTTTCGGATCACTTCTGTGTATGGCTCTTCAGCTTCCTGAAAGAACATTCCCTGCAAGTGACCGTCGATGGTATCTCTCGAATACTTTCACCATCAACTCTGGTGTCTCCCAGGGATCCATATTATCTCCAACCCTTACTGAAAAAAAAAAAACAAGAATCCAAAATATTGCTTCGCTGACGTCATTACATTTGGATTTCAGGATATTGGCTGCGGATGCCACCAGCAGCAGGAGGTTGAATATCCTAATGAGGATCTGGAAGTAGTTTCGACTTAGGGTGAAATTAACCAAACTCAATTCAATGCCACAAAAACCCAGGCATCGATTTTCTCCAAAAAATAAATGTTTCCGAATCGGATATAATAAGGTCAGGTCAGAAAATTCCGCTTTCTGCTTCGATGAGCTTGTCGGGGGTTGAACTGGACACCAATATGTCTTGACACAATCATGTCACTGGAATTGCAAAGGCTACTTCTCAAAAGGTTGGAACACTGTAATGAACTAGAAAACTGTACACACCTCAGCAACTAATGATGCTTTATAAAACTCAGATCAAACCTTCTTTGGAGTATTATTGTCATGTATGGAGCTCCGCCCCAAACATGCCCTGAAACTGCTGGATTGCATTCAGAAAAAAGCCATCCACCTGATTGTAGACGCGAACTTTCAACCTTGATAGTCTGGAACATCGAAGAAAGGTTGGAAATTTGTCTCTCTTCAATAGATACTTTCACGGGAAGTGTTCAAGTGACTTGGTACATTTGATTCCACCAAAAGCTGTACATATCAGAAATACGCGACGGACTGTGGCTGCTCATCGTTTTGAGGTTCAACTCAGTACACCTTGAACTTCACTGTTCAAGAACTTTTTCATTTGGAATAAACTTCCTGAGATATCCTTAGGGATGTTTCTGTAGTAGAATACTACAAAAAACGTAGCCAACTAAGCTAGCGAAACGCTCGTCGAGAGACAGCATTTTTCTTCTGATGAGGCACCGCGGCGCCTTAAGGATTTTCCTGTAATGCTTGCTCTAGTATTTAAAAGGGACAATGAAACACTGTAATTGCACCCCTATATTACACACTATACTGTAATAATACCGAATCCCGTCATGGAATGAAAATCTCTGGTAGTAAAGTAAAACATAAAATATGCATTCCGCCATAATTTTAAAAAATCATAAATTCAACATAGGCGTAGACAAAGAATTTTCAATAGGTAATGAATGGTTTGAATACATTACACTTGTGTTTTGTCCTTAGAAAAAAAACGCATTTGTGGTTCAGCCTGATGAGACATGGCAGTTCGAAACAGCGCTGTCTAGTGTTGAATTATGATAAAGTTGTGGGCTCTGGTTTTGATGGAATTGGAAGAGACATCATTCATAGGAACTCTACACAACATAATATCCATTTACAGATCAATAATGTGAAAAGTTCTTACGTTAAAAGTAATGAAGCTCCTGGTGATCTTCGAAGTTTCGGACAAAGAGAGTTGTCTTCATCCCCTCATCATCACCACTTAACAATACGAAATACTTTATTCTCAGATGAGATCAATGTTATTTTCATTTTTATTATTGATCAACGACAATTAAAAAATCTCAGTTTTACTGATAATAAAATTGAATTACACGTCATAAATTCAAAGTCATATCATAATTTTATAGAGAGAGTAATTGAAATGAAATAAACGAAATAAATAAATGAATGCAACTAAATTCCCAAATTGAAAAAATCGCGATATATATTTTCTTCGAGACCAACAGATTCATTTAAGGGATGCACTCAAATATTACATAAACGAAAACTTTCCATCCCAAAGTTTTCTAATCTTTGGAACAGATTTTGATTGGCCTGAAACGGACGAGATCGTGGGTCAGCAGTGGCGAACATTACGTTTCGACCCTAAGGAAATAAGCCCGTAAAGATGGTGCGGGCGTTCTCCATCCTGACGGCTGATATATGTTCGGGTTGGCCTATTCCCTGATATTTATTGTGTACTTAAGTGGAACGAGATACGTTGGTTGCTCCATCTATCGCTCCATTATCTTCTCAAAAACTGAATCAAACAAATGAAATTTCTATAAATGGAAATCTCGGAATATTATTGTTATTTTTTTACACATATAGATGGATAGGAAAGTTTACCGTATTGTTACATTAATTATGTGTATCAATTCAATAGTGTAACTGATATTTTGCTTATGTATATCGGGTGAAAACCGATCCAGGCTCGACCCAAACTTAGTCACAAGATCTTTTTTTGGAACTTCTGTCCAGAGGTACCGAAAATTATGATCCAGGGCTCATTCGATTCGGAATGACCTCTAGCAACTTTTTGAAAAATTTCAAGAGGGGTTCGGAAAAATTGCAAAAGTTATAAACAATTTAGTGAAAAAAGGGGGTTTGGTTTTTTGCAAATATTTCGGAAAATATTAAAGATATCTGAATTTAAAAAAAAATGTAAAAAGGAAGAAAAGATCCTGAAAAAAGTTTTTTAAGACGATATTCGTCTCACCAGGAGCTGAAAACTCCACGACAAATATTGTCTTGTTCTGGTGGTCGAGAAGAACTGAATCAGGCTCATTAGCTTGTAAAAGCCCGGTGTTGCCCTAGAGCGTAGGGAAACACCGGTGTCTTGTCTATACCGTAAGAGTGCCGTGGGTGGTAATAGCCTCTATACTAATCACGCGACTACGGTAGATTGAGTTGTTGAAGACACCATCCTGACACCCCTCAGTTTCCGACTTCCGCCCACTCGACCTGAGGAAAACTAAGGTCAGGCGCTTTGATAAGCCAAGATCTTCAATGTTGTTGAAGAAGACTCCATGCATTCGCTTATCCTTGTGTTGCCACAGCGTCATTGACGACATCTGTAGGGGGATACATGGTGCAGCTTCTGAAGCAGATACCCGCAAAGCATGCAATGCCTGCTTTTCAGTAGTCGCATCATACTCCACATCCAGTGGTGCAGCGGCAAAATACCATATTGAGAATGTCGCATGGTGTCACAGGGTTGTTGGTGGTGACGGCACATGATACTTCGTATTCCTGGGGGGGGTAGAAGGTTGCTTGGCTACAGTTGTATATGTATGATAATAATGGGATTACCATCACTTCGTAGTGGCCGGGGTAGTGGATGGACGTACCAATAACGTTCGTCCACAAAGAAAGTACGCGGATCCCATGTGTTATCACGGAGCTTCTATATATGTTGTGATTGTCTATGTGAAAGTCATTAATATATAAAAGTTTATGCGAAAGTTTAGTCAAAAATGTTTAGTGAGGGCCCCCTTTATTCACGCCGGTATCCAGGCCGGGGTGGTTCGGAAAACCACGTGAAAGGGGACATGTATGTGAATTCAAAAACCCAAAGGTCTCCCGAAGAGGAGACGACCCAATAGGACTGTTTTCTTACTTGGGAGAAATTAAACTTTTTCGAAGATTTCAACCAACTCAGAATTGTCTTCTCCTGGTTCTTTTCCTTTTATTATTACCTCTCCTTTTCTTTTCTCTAATTTTTATTTTTTAAATTTTTATTAATTTTTCTACTATTATTTTTTTCTATCTTCATGGCCCAAAATTTCCCAACTTTTCCCAACTTTTTCCCAAGTCGAAAAAGCATGTTGGAGACTCCCCCTATTCCCCCATTGCGACGGCCCTGGTCACGAAAAAGATTATTTTGGTACTCTGGTTATGCATACTCCCCAGCTGCGGCTGGATACAGCAATGCTAGAGCACACCTTACGCAGGAGACACCCGTATCCCCCTCTGTAATGAAGGTTTCCATCTCTGCATATATCATTATTTTGTGAGGAAGTCAATAAGTCTTTGCATGCTTTGAATGTTCTTCCAGGTTAATCTGTGCAAATCATCGCATTTGATCCACAAGACATATACGTATTTGAAACATTTTTGAAACTCTTCATGTCATTAAGTACTGATTCTAGTGAGAAAGTATTTGATACCCGTTTTGTGTAGAAATATATCCTAAGAAAACACTTTTCCTATACCTATCTCTTGACACACGTTTTGCTAACCAAGTAAGCATTTTTGTTGATGCAAACTTGATTGACGAAACGTGCATCGAGAGGCAGTGTTTTTGTTCTAGGGCGTGAAAAGTGTTTATTACAGATTCATTTCACTTCAGAGGTTTCAGTTCTACCCATGAGGAAATTTTATGTATATTATTTCAGAATATTTTTCTCGGATAGGGTACGGTTGGTCAGGGCACCTTTCCCTATATCTCTACTATACTAGTTAGTTGAGTGATTTTTTTTATTTTTGTTGATTGGACTATATAGGCTGACGTCGCATATGCTATACATGACGATACAAATACATACGGGTTCCAGCTACTTCGAGCTCCTGGTGTTGAGAACCTCAAAATCCATCATGCGACTACCGTGAAATATTGTGTTAGAGACACCTCGCTGACAGCTTCTAATGACCCCTTCAGTTACTGACTGACGAAAGCAAAGGACAGGTTAGGTCCAGAGTGGGTGTGTCTATTCGACCCTCCACCGCAAGATGCAAGGGTTTATTGTTTATTCACACTCGACCAAATGAACCCAGCTTCTCAACCAAGGCGATTAGCTTGTATGGTGAGTGATCTTTCAGGTCAGATGGTAAGAGTACGGCTCTGCTGTTTGGTATCAAGATTCGAAGGGTGAATAAACGCCTTGGTGTGAGTCAATCCTGGAAGTTCTGACAGAAGTCCATAAATCTTCTAGTCATCCAGGTGTTCTATGTTTGTTTGTCAAAGCCTAAAGTGATGCCAATGACAGGTTCTCGTCCGATGAAGCTGCTTGCAGCACCCTTCCACCCTCCTTTGCAAGGGAATCAGCAGCCTCATTGCCTTCCAGGAATCCAGACCAGAGACAATCTGTTGAGTCTTCCTATTGAGGAGAGTCGTTTTTGGCAATTTGCTACCAATTTAGACGTTGCTCGGTAGGAAAAGGAAAGGTACTTTGATAAGTTGAAGTATTCAATATTGTAGATGTGTTCTTTTTGTAGAACGGGCGGCACCTCGTTCAGTGTCGAAAACTAAACCAAGTTCATCGGCCGCTCGGGTAGCTGCAGGTGTGTACGATATGTTCGTGAACAACTTTCAAACCGAATTTAAACATGTAATCGATCTGTAATCATTTGGAATGAAAAAATCTACGGTCTGCCCCCGACAAATAAATCCAGACTCTCCTGCTCTTTCTCAAGCTATGAATTGAAAACTCTGGACAGATTGTGTTGGCTGCTCGATAGTTTTTTCTACCAATAAGTTTACAGCTCATCTATGAATGGAGTTCCAAAACCTGGTTTCGTCATCAAATTTCATAACTGTTCGTTATGGTAATTTGAACAAATGAACTTTTATGTGACCTGATAATTTTTTCTTTTTTCAAAAAATTATTTTCATTTGATTGTTCATTTTTCCAGCGTGTTTATTTGATTTTCACATCCCTTCAAAGAATTGGTGGAGGAGGGGTGAAATTCAATTGCTATTTCAATCGACTGTCTCTTATTGTTTTTTCAATCAAAAACCAGTTTTCTTTGTCAAATTTCATAACTGTTCATTATGGTGATTTGAACTAATGAAATTTTATGTGACCTGATAATTTTATTTTTTTGAAGAAATGAATATTTTTAGTTGGTTATTTATTTTCTCCAGTATATTTTTTCAATTCTTATATTCCTTCAAAGAAATAGTAGAAGAGGTGAGGAGACCGAATTTAGTATATTAGATGGAAAATGGATCTTTATACAAAAATTGTAGAAAACTTTCAAAAGAAGGAAGAAAGCAATCAATTTTAAAATGAACGATTTACAAAGATGTGTAGATCAGACAAAGAAGTTACGTTCAGATACATAAGGGTAGAGAAAGCTCTCCCAAACAACTACTTTCATATCAACATTGAATTACATAAAATAAAAAATAAGTACTTTCGAAACAACTACTTTCATATGAATATTGAATTAAATAAAAAAAAAAAATTCTGATGTGATTCATAATGATATTTTGGAAAAACTTTTCTCATTGTCACTTTTCAAGCTGTACAAAATGACTTTCACAAATCTTCAATGCAACGTTTCACCTCTAAGAAACCATCACCAATTTCACTTTTTTATAAGAATAGAGAAGAGAATCACCCGTTATAAGTTTGGCGACAACTTTACTGATGTATCGCACATAATCGGAATATCCTAAATTTCAAATCGTCGTTCAAATAGGCTCTAAAATAGGCAACTTTTTGTTAATTTAACCGATTTTGTACCTCATGCGGTTTTCGATTTTGCCATACTTCATAGATCTTGGTTGTCACTACCAGCTTATCCAACTGCCAGTCAAAATCACAACAAAGGTTTTTTTTAAACGTGGAACTAACGTGATTGTTTTACTGTAAAAATAGAATCTGTTGTTTTATTGCATACAAATATCTGATTCACTATAGTTGGTTGAAATATTTGAATTTGAAATTATTTTGATTTTTATAGGTAAATTATTTGAATTTGGAATTATTCAGTTTCATATAGGAATAAGAGAAATTCTTTGACAGAGTTATCTACCAAAATATCGAAAAAAGTTATTGGAAAACGTTTTTTCAAATACAATTTTTTAAACCATACGCAAGTTGCGTAAGATAATTTTGATTCTTTGTCCATTTTTTATGAACTGTGTGATTGTTACCTATGTTTTCTAACACAACATTATCAGTTTTATGTTTATGTTTCTCTGTTTCATTTCAGATTTTCGGAGGTAGATTTTTCTGACGTCCCAGGAATATCCCTGTTCTTCAATCTAGACGTCCCTAGAACAGTCACGATGCTACTTTTCCAGGAACATCTCCGGGATGTACTGATTTCGTCAAATAGGATATCCCAGAAATATTCCTTCGGTACGCCACAGGGATGTCCTATACCAATCTGATAAACCCTAGGAATATCTCTACTAGATAACCTCTGATCATAAATGTCCCTGATATATCCTGATTTTGATAACTGTCATGGCACGACCTAAGTTATCCTCTGAATGTATATTGAAGAGTACCAAATAAGCAGTATCAAATGTATATAAATCAATACATTTAGTAGCTAGAGAAATAACAATATGTTCTCCTTAAAACATAATAACTCAACAAAATTGGACATTAAGATCGGTACTGAAAAATTAATATTAACAGACCAAACAACATAGATACAAAAGATTCAAGACTTCAAAAAACATTAATTGCAATGAAAATATTGTTATCGATTTGATACACCCCAAAAATATATCTACTATATAAACTTTGATCATGAATGTTCCGGTATATCCTAATTTTGTCAACACTTTCCGGGAGACTGCACTTCTTTACTTGCTTGAAAATATATCTAGTATAAAACAAAGTCTCAGAATTGTGTTAGTTTTATCATTTATAACTCATTAATGGAATAAGAGATCAACTTTCACAATACTATTTGAAACACATTTTTGTGAAGAGTCAATGTTTCTCTCTGTTTTTTTAGTTTTCAACTTTTACCAATCTGAAAAATGAATAACGTTGAATTGATAGAGAACCTGATGAAGTGCAGTAGAGTGCGAACCGAAAAGTTCACCCAGAAAAGTTACTGTAGAGTCCAATTAGTCTGTAACTTGTACTCACAAATTTCGCCTACAATTCGAATTGTCAATGGACAAAATGAAATTTCTATATTCGACTTTCTTCATATGGTTGACGTTTTGGAAAATGATCTTTTTTCGTTTTCCAAACCAAAAAAATTGGAAACAGCTATATTCCCTTTGAAATACGTTAGAGAATCAAATGTCTAGATGTCACATTCGATAGCCTACATGAGTACATTTGCAGTTTGTTTTTTAAAAATTCCTATATTCAAAAAAAATTAACTTTAGCATCCTTGCATATATAAAAAGACAGATTCAACTTCGTCCTATCATATGAAGTGTGGAATTCCATCTTGGTAAGTTTTGCTTTAATTTCGAAGAAGCAAGTCCCATTTGTTCCTGAAGTGACTTTAATTTACCACATGACAAAGTGTTATGTCTGAAGTGACTGACATTTATATTACGTAAGAATTGTACAATTTTCGAAAGCATCAGTAAGCGCCTCTTCAACATTAAAATTGTGAGAGTGAGTCTGAAGACATGTCTGTTGGTTTTTTCTGAGATGTTAACGAAGAACATTCTTGATATCACATTCCAACTAATCTTGAATATTGATAATAAGTAATTATTTTTTATGAAAGGAACTCTATACAAAGATGTGTAGATCATTCAAAGAAGCAACTCAAACACAAACTGGAAGAAAAAGCCCCTTTGAAACAATTTTTTCCATGTAAAAATTAAATTACATGGAAGAAATATACTTTCCTATCAAATACTTTTATATGAACGCTGAATTAATCGGAAAACACTTTTCTCTATTCTGTTTGTATTTCAAATATTCTTATGGAATAAAATCAGATATCATTCACAAGATTCCTACACAATATAATTAATGAAGAAGTAAAATTTCACTTACATGGAACATTGTCACCCTCGCTGCCAGACATCCGATGTTTCGCCGTAAGACACTTGCCTTAGGGCTGTTCAGTACCAATCTGGATTATATTATAAGAAAAAACACACCATTCATTCCTAAATTACGATTTTTCATATCAAGGAATAAGTTTGATCTACTTATGTCATCGATGATATTGTAATGACATTCATTCACATATTTGAATAAATCCCAACCAAAAGAAATCTTGTTTTTGAATTGAAAGGGGTATATTTTTAGGAGTGACTAATTTTTTGGGGAAGGAAGTTTTTGGCTTTCTACTACTCCATCCTGATATAAAAAAATGAGGAAATCTTCCAAAGAAAGGAAGAAAGCAATCAATTTCAAAAGAAGTAACTCTATACATAGATGTGTAGATCATGCAGATCATGCAAGAAGTAACTTTCAGACACAAACTGTAAAAAAAGTCCTCCAGAAACAGCCACTTCCATATAAACATTGAACTACACGAAAGAAAAATAATTTCGAAGCGAACCGTGTTAGGAATCACACGTTAAAAGGTAAGACCTCGTTAATCCTTAGCTCGCACAAGTTTCGACTTCTGAGGGTTGTCATTCGTAGGGATGCGACAGCTGGTTAACGAAAAAACAGATTTTAAACAGATTTAAACAGACAGAATACTATTATATGAACACTGAATTATACAAAAAACACTTTTCTCTACTCAGTTTGTATTCCACCATCAAAATCAGATATCATTCACAGGTATTCTACACTTACATGGAACACTGTCATCCTCACTCATACACATCCATTGTTTCGCCGTACGACACTTCCTATATCGGCTCTTCAGTAGCAAACACGGTTAACATTATAAAAAGTAAAACTTAATTCGTGTAGGAATTCTGTGAATGATATCTGATTCGGTCCCATTACGAATGTTTGAAATACAAACGCAACAAGGAAAAGTATTTTTCGTATAATTCAGCGGTCATATGAAAGTATTTGTTTGGAAAGTTTTTTTGTTTAGAGTTACTTTTTTGAAATTGATGGCTTCCTTCCTTTCTTCAGAAGATTCTCAATAGCAACATTCAGTTCACACCCGAAACAGAGATAGAGAAACAGATACATTTCTTAAACCTAGCCATTACACACAATCAGAATAAATATGAGTTCAATGTTTTCAGAAAATCTAGCTATACAGACATCACCGTCCCAAGCGATTTTTCCCATCCAGACAGTCATGAATTAGCAGCCTACAATTCAATGTTGCACAGAGCATTCTCAATACCTTTGTCTGCTAACAATCTAGCTAGGTAAATTGATATAATTACACAGATAAGTCATAATAATGGTTTCAACGCAGATACTATCCAGAAGTTGGTCAGGAAACAAAGCCGGAAATTCACTTACAGATTAATATACCCTCAGGTCAAACAACCAGAAATCAAGAAATGATTAACGCTAACATATTTTGGAAAAAGAACAGAGATAATTGCGGGTTTCTTCAGAAAAAACAATGTGGAAGTGGCATTCAGACCACATACCAGGTTATCTCATTTCCTTTTCAATGACAAAGATGAGGTCGACAAGTTGGAAAAATCTGGAGTTTATAAGCTTAAGTGCCCGGAGTGTAATAGTGTTTGTGTGGGACAATGTGGCCGTAATTTCCAAAAACGGTATGCTGAACATGAAAGGTTCTTCAGACTAAAAAAAAATTATTCGATGTTTTCAAACCATTCCTTGGCATGCAACCACAAGCTTCCGAATCTAAACGATACGGAAATTCTGCACTATGCCAGGAAGGGTTGCAAACTCAATTATTCAGAATCCTTGGAAATCCACAAGCACAAACATTGCGTGTGCAACCTGTTAAATGATCAAATCGATTTAGTTTACTCACCGGTTTTAAAATGGGCACATCCGCATTGTGTACTGTGAATTCAGGTAATCAATCAAGTCAAGTACCTATATTTCTATTAGTTCCTACCTACAGGAGTAGTATACAATGACAAATGTAATGAATCATTGTTAGTTTATTTTATAAGTTTGAAAATGTCCGTATAGGACGAAACTGCAATAACGTTAGTTACAAATAAAAGTAGTAAAAAACATAGAAAGTTTCATTTCTCTCTTCTTCATTATGATTTCCTACCACGTAGTAACGGCTACATCCATCAATTTAATGTATAGAGACTTTTTTCCAAATTCATTGAAACCTTTCCTTCTCACTGACCTCTTGATTTGAAACTCCAAATAGTGTTTTTATATTTTCTTTTTGGTGACTGAATATCTTTGATATTATCTTCACTTTTTGAATTAGAATTATCTGAACTAACTACAGTCCTAACTCCACTACTGGCATCTTAAGTTTCCCCTTGTTGTTGGAAAGGAAGAAACCTGTCACTCAACCAATGAGTTAACATTCGATGAGAATTTTTATCCAAATTCCAAACACACTTAAAATCCAGATATTCTCGATGTATAGGATACCTGAGCCATAATGAATAAGCATAACTGAAAATTGACATCTTCGTTAGTTAATCATTTGTTTTGGCTTAACTATCAAAAGTGGTAGTTTTCAACACCGCCTAGGATGGAATTTCTCTTCCAAAATGTTATGCTTTTTCATCAATTTATGGTATCACATTTATGAATTTCACTAGTTCGTTCACTAGTGTGTGTTAACACACACAGCAAGGAGAAACCAGCAAATCAGGAATAGCAGACCATGTTTGGACCCATCAACACAACATCGAGTGGTCCCAAGCTGAGATCTTGCACAGAGAGGAACATTGGTTTAGGAGAAAATTCAAGGAAGCCGCATACATGTTGTCCAACAACGTATTCAGCCAAGCCAGCGTAGAAATACGCAACATATGGAAACCCATCATCAAGCGAAAAATGGCCAACTCCCGCCAAAACGGTCATCTCCCACGGAACCAGTGAAGCGGAAAATGGAAAGCGAGGATGAGTGAAAGTACTCGAACGACCTATAAATAGTCATCTCTCGGAGGAATCAGTCCAGTCATCACCCGAAGACGATTGTAGATACTAACAATCGAAACGTCGTGAACTAACGTGAATCTCTTCACTTTTTATTTTCATTTTCTTCCTTTTTTCATTTCTTTGTTTTTATTTATTCAATTGTTCTATTTTTTCACTTGTATTTTATTTCACTATTATTTTATTTCAGGTTTATTTTGGTTAATATAATTATTATTTTCAGCTACTCATTTTTAATTCTTCTTTTTTAGTTGTTTCAGGGATTTCAAATCATTTTATATAGTAGACAATGGAAGCCTGAACTAGTGAAATTCATCATGAAACATTGTCAATCACCTTCAAACAAATATCACATTTATATTTCATTGTTCGTCTCCTGAACAGTGAAGGGTGAAGAGCTTGGAAACAAAATCAGTCATATAATCTTGCCAATATCAATTAGGAAATACCTAGGATGTACCAAATGAACCAAGTGAAACATCCCTCAAGAGATGTCCAAGGTACGTTCTATTCAAGGTCTTGTACATATAGAACATAATGGCACATTAATTGGATACTCTTAAGATTGCCCTATTCCCTTCCGATTGAATTCAGCCCAATGTAACGATCATCTAATGACAAGAAAAGTGTTCAGAATTCCTTTTGGACTTCTGAAGCATTCACAAAAATACAAAAACCTTCCCAATGAAACTGCAATTTAACGGTATATATTTTTTAAAGTAGAATAAAAAATGTTTTGAAATCTTCTCAATCGTATACATTTTTATGGGCATCAGAATCGTTCCCACTCAAAATACAAAAAACATCCCCAATCTCTCCAGTGAGTACGGCATGATTCACTTTTGATTGGTGTTATTTTTCATGGAAACGAATGCCTGTGATTTTTAAGGATTTGGCCCGAATATATCGAGTTGAATTAGGTAGTTGTAACCGACAGTGACATATAAAGTTCGACTGGCGACAAAAACCAAATCCCATTCCCCGGAGTCCGCCCTAGTCCGGGCTTATTTAAATCAGGAGGGCCTTGGAGACGACTGATAGCTTCTGACGCCACAATGCGATGCTGCTGTGGCTTAGGCTGTCCTTTACGTAAATATGCACAAATATGACAGGATCGCGATTTGGACAGATTTACTCCCCAAGATGAAATCCGAGTGAGGAGAACAATATACCGTGTTATTTCCAGAAGGGTATATTTCGTTCTAAATCGTTTTTCAATACATTTTGCGAGAATGAAGTACGAATATGTTAATGCGACGTTATTAACATTTGATAATAGTGGGTATGGCAGAGATACTTTTGTAGTAGATTAAATTATAACGTTATCGAATCTATGGCTATCAAGCTTTTCAACCAGAAACGGGCAGCATCCGTTATAAGAAACTTCACTGTTCCATAAGCTAGCTAGAAAACCATTATCAAAATATTAAAATAAATGAATAATAACACAGTTCTGCGATGAAAAAGTTGTAGGATATTTAACTAGTGGTTTTAACAGTATTTTGTGTGCAGATTACGAAAAAAATAGTAAAAACATTCTATCACTTATAGATAAGTCACAAATTTCACCTGAAATTTTCTTATTGAATGGGTTTTAAGGTTAGGTATGGGTTCGATGTTTCTGTATTATATAGCCTATATAAGCGGTAAATTGAGTTTGAATTATGGAGCTTTAATGATGAACAAGTTACTACACAATGTCAGTGTAAATCTAAGATATAATACGGTTTTAATCTATTCATTTCAATAACAAAATGAATCTAAACTGGGAAAATCTAGTTACTGCTGGAACAAGGCATGTATGTGTCAGTCTGTCTGCCCCCTCCCTAAACCTACTGTCTGCTCGGCACCGGGCGTCACCTTAGTTGCAGGCAGATCAATGTGGAGCCAGCCACTGTGGTTTACACATCATACAGTTTTGTGCTACCGTTTTGAGAAAAATGGCTACTAGAAGATATATTAAATCTCCTAACAGTTTATGTTATAATTGTGGTTTTTATACCATCAAGAAGCAACAAAGGAATATTTCTAATTTTGTTCAGAAGGTGTATGTTGCATACTTTGGTATTGAATTAGTTGACCAAGATAAATCTTGGGCTCCCCATATAGTGTGTTCTGTGTGTGTTGAAGAACTTGGACAATGGTTTCAAGATAAGAAAAAAACATTTCGTTTTGGAGTACCCATGGTTTGGAGAGAGCCTAAAAATCACAGTGTATAGTGCAAGGTTTCAATTTAAAAAACAGAAAGGATATTTCATACCCCACCAACATACGTTCAGCTGTTCGTCCTGTTCCTCATGGACCTCACTTACATATTCCTTCACCTCCGTATACCTTGGATAACATTTTACACGATTCAGAATTATTCTTTTTTTTTTTGGTTTTCAGTTCTTTTTTACTCTGGGGTCTGGGGTCATTCATTTTGTATCTTGATTATTTTTTTTGTGCATTTTCACTTCATGTTTTATTGTCTAATATATTTGATATTTCAGCTATTCATGCTAATTTTATTTTTTCTTTTATAGATTTCGAATCATAGAATCATATTAGACAATGAAAGTCCGAACTAATAAAATGCTATGGCTTGTCGAATCATTTTTGTATATGGCACTTTAGCTTCCTGAAAAAACGTTCCTTGCAAGTGATCGTCGATGGATATGTCTCGAATACTTTCACCATCAACGCTGGTGTTCCCCAGGGATTCATAATGTCTCAAACCTTTTTTTTATTGTATATCAACGACGTCAACGACAGCACACTTGTCTCATCATTCCATTTGGATTCCAGGATATCGGGTACGGAAGCACATCTTCATCAGCAGTAGCAGGTTGCATATCTTAATGAGGATCTAGAAGTAATTTCAAATTGGGGTGAAAGTAACCAGGTTCAATTCAATGCCACAAAACCCAGGCATCAGTTTCCTCCAGGAAGATGAATATCTCCGAACCGGATATAATAACGTCAGGTCAGACAATTCCGATTTCTGCTTCGATGGGTTTGTTGGGGGTTAAAATGGACACCAATATCTTCACAATCACGTCACTGGAATTGCAAAGGCTACTTCTCAAAAGTTCGAAACACTGTTCTGAACCAGAAAACTGTTCACACCTCAGCAACTTTTGTGATGCTTTATAAAGCTCAGACCTTCTTTGGAGTATTGTTTTCATGTATGGAGCTCAACACCCAAACATACCCTGAAGTTCCTGGATTCTATCCAGAAAAGAACCATCCGCTTGATTGGAGACGCGAACATCACGTACAACCTTGATAGCCTGGAACATCGAAGAAAGGTTGGAAATTATTCTCTCTTCTATAGATACTTTCACGGGAAGTGTTCAAGTGACCTGACATATTTCATTCCACCACAAGCGGTGCATATCAAAAATATGCGACGGACTGTGTCTGCTTATCGTTTTGAAGTTCACTGTTCAAGAACTCTTTCATTTGGAGAACTGCATTTATGTGAAATAAACTTCTTGAGAACGTTTTCTCAAATGAAATTATTCTCCAGCGATTCAAATCCAATATGAATCTCTACTTTCGCACAAGCACCGTTCTGAGAGCGCCTCAAGGATTTTCCTGTAGTGATTGTGTTTTATCCTTAAAAACCGTAGCTAACTTGGCTAGTGAAACGCGGGTCCAGAGACAGCATTTTTGTTCTGATGAGGGAAAAGTATTTTAAGTAGATACAAAAAGAGAAATTTCTTTTCAGAGTAAGGTTTGAATCCACGGTCTTTGGATTATAAGTCGGGCATACTTGCGTCAATTATATCTTTGATATGTCGTTTCAATGATATGAGACACAAAATAAAATGTTCAACTGATGTATTATAAGGCATACAACAAGTTGAATTTTCGAAAGCAGAAGTTTTGGTGACCTGCAGAAAATATGCTTCTTTCATTCATGTTGAAATTTGGAGCCCAAATAACGCAATTATGATTCAACATCACAACAGTGTTGCTATAGACATCTCGTGGGGAACGTGAGACAGCATCTGGGCCAATTGGTAATTCCGATGAAGTTCACGAGCACAAAGTAGTAGTAAAGCTGAGCTGAATCGAGTGGAATCAAGATGAACAGGCTCAACTGGGTTCAACGCAGTCGTATTCAGAAAGACGTAAACACTGTATACACTTCCGACACAACGTGATGTGAACCTCGACTCGTAATGGCGGCGGGTAGAGGTTTTCTCAGATTGTCTAACTTTCATCAACTTCTACCTCCTCTGCTGCAGTTTCCCCTGGGTTTGGTCGACTGGACTCGAGCGATATCGGTCTGCTGCTGTCTCAGTGGTGAGTCAGCCGGCTGTTCTGCTGAGACTGAATTTTACATCTAATCTTCTCAGATTGTTTAACTCTAATCTACTGGGTTTGGACAATTTCAGTTCTGCTGGACTGTTGCTGTCCCGGTATGGTCAGTCACTCTGATAAGACTGACCTTCAACAGAGAACGTTCATTTGGATCAGTTCGGGCGGCTTCGGCTTCCCTAATCTACTATTGGTTTAGTGTACTGAACATGTCAATCGGCCGAATAAGATATTCATCGCTGACTTGCGGCGGTATATCAAATCAAGCCCTACTCTCCTTATCCAAACGCAGAATTCTGTCGGGGCCACATACTTTATCGCTTATTCTGTTGACCAAACTATGCGAGTATCGGTCGGAAGCCTCATAACTTTTTGCCGGGCTTAGAGGATTCACCGAGCGGGACTAATGAGCGCACTGAATATCAGTCACTTCTCTGTTAAAAAACCGATATTTAACTTAAATAACAGTTTTTTGAAAACACACTGACTGATGAAAAATCGAATGAAGAACAAAACCCGAAACCAATAACTCAATTTCACACCCTACGGAAAAAACAGGAGATCCATACTCACACATTATTAACTTTCTTTCACTCGGTACGTAACTATTATCATAACTAAAAACGGTCAACATATCCCTCAAATGAATGAAAGTTAAGGGAAATTTCTTCTATGTCTCAAAGATTCAGATCTCCTTCTCTTCGAAAACACAAGCCTACATTGTCACGCAGATTCACCTATGAAAATGATCTCGGCTTATCTAAGTGAAATAGCAACATAATTCAAAACAAAAGAAATAGCGAAGAAAAAAAATCAAGACGGTATACAGCAACTGATACTATGGTCCTAATAAATCGTCGCGTGCTTTCTAGTAAATCTATTGGACAATGAACCACATCTGGTTTATGAAAGTCCATGCTGGGCTGTCGGTAACAGCACGCTGAATATGGACTTTTGAGTCGTGACTTCCTCTTCTTGTAAACTTCCTTTTCTCTAGCCTCTATATCGAGATAGTAGGCTACAACTCCAGGTCAAGACTGTGGTAACAGGTACCTAGCGGTGGCCTGGGCTGGTATCTCTACTCACTATTTCTCATCTGCGAGAATAAGGACCTCTCCAAAGTAATACTACCACCTATTCAAGGTTGGTACACATACAAAGTCACATTCTCGGAAATCTGCCACAACGCGAACATAATAAAACTGATAACAGCTGGGGACATATCGCGTATGTCTGAGCTAGACACATCACCAGCACAGCCTATTGGTCATCGGTTAGAAAACAAGATAGAGTTCAGACTCGCCCCTCCATTGCAATACCTCATGACGAGATATGTCTTCAACTGGACTCTTCTAGTCTATGCTCCAGATGTTACGTTGCGAGTAAGCTCCATTCCTACTAGGGTTGCTGTTTGCGGTCCTACAGCACCTCCTGTTGGCCCAAAAACGATACGGGTGGTTGTCTGCTTCTAGAATGTTTTATTTAGACCTGTACTATAACCGATGCCGGCATCGTATTTTGTCAGGCTTGATATCAGAGGGGCGTGTTGTTTGTGAAGCCTACGAGATTGTGATTAGTCTACAATTAAATGGGCGAGGTTCTTTGGGTCTCTATAAAGGGTATCTCCATTTGGACGATCCCGGTGCATAAAATTATGCCTCCGGCGGAGTATCTTCATGCTCACTCCTATATTTGAGGTGTGCCCGTGAATATAACCAAACGTCTCGCTAAATTGCACTGCACTGACTACAATGTCAGTCTGGTGAGAACCTTGCACGAGAAGTATCTGGCTATTATCCAGTCTAGCGGTTCCAACGGTGGTGCTTATCTTGCGTAGACCCAATTCAAGCCACTAGTGTTGGTCTCTAATATACGAGTGGACTGCTTCTGTATTCATCAAAACCTGAACAGTTTCTCCCTGAAAAATAAATGTTAATAACGCATATTATGTTCCAGAACTAGAAGTCAACTTGCTAGCAGTGATTGTGATGCACTGTTTGGAACCTTTGGTGTAGTAATTAATATTACTGGAGTTTTTCCCAACATCAAACCGTTATTTTTAACACCTCGATACGAGTTTTGATCACCAAGATCAAACTGAGCTTCCTATGGAAGATCTTTCTCTTGAAGATCTGATCTTCCTCTGGAAGATGCTATTGAACGTAGTGTTCAATAGCAACGGAGCAAAAATATTCAATAGACAGAGACAACTAATTGCCTCTGTCAGTTTGGAAAACAATTTCGTTTGCATTGTCAGCTAAATATGAGATGAAACTGGCATCAGCAACAGTTTTTGTGAGTTGGGTATCATTTCTAATGCTTTTAACATTTAACTGAGAGAAATAGGCCAGCTACACTGGAGGACTTTGTCACGTATTCAGTTTTCTCTACTGGGTCCGAGCGATCCAAGCTCCTATGATGATGTGTTACTTCGTCAGGATAATCAGTTTTAGGTTGATGCTATGGATCATTGATGGCGCAAATGGATAACAGAACCTTGGAATCAGTTGATTTCCCTGCTCGAAAGCAATCCCTCACATGCAAGTGGTTTTCAGAACAAACAGGGATGTCAGTGATAAAATAATAGGTCATGTAGAGAGACTTGTTGTCAAGAGATTCGCCCAATGGAAGGGAGTGGATTACGAGTAAAGATTTCCGCCAGTTGTCAGGTATAGCTCCATCAGATATCTTATATCGCTAGCTGCAGAGCAAAATCTGGACATTTATCAGATGGATGCAGTATCCGCATTCCTTCAAGAATACCTGGAGGAAGAAATCTACAAGTACCAGCCACCTGGTTTCAGCGATGGAACTTCACAAGTGTGTCGACTTCGAAAGAGCATTTATGGGCTCGAGCAAGCGAACTGAATATGGAATCAAAAATTGGATGCAGTTTTTCAAGGCTTTTGGTTGACTCATTCAAAATTCAAAATTCAATGTTTATTTCAAAATAACAAGAGAATGTATGATAATAGTGGCTGTCTAGGTGGATGACCTGTTTATTTTTTCGAACAATGAAAAATTGAAAAATCAGGTCAAGTTACAACTCACATGATCATTCAAGATGCCAACCTTATTGAGGCCAAATTATTTTTAGGACTTCAATCAACCCGTGATCGATAGTCCAAGAAAATTCGCATTAGTCAGCAAAGTATTTTGATTAGATTCTCAAACGATTTCATATGAATGAAGCAAATTCAGTATTTACTCCAGTGCATAATGGTGAAAAATTCTCAAAAACACATGAGCCATGAACAGAAGGTGAAAGGAACAATATGAAGAAAATCCCCTACCAAGAAGCTATTGACAGCCCAAACCAGGCCTGATATTACATTTGCTGTGAATAGTCTTGAGTAGATATACAAATAATCCAGACATGACACACTTGGCAGGTGTCAAACAGATATTTAGATACCTCCGTGGAACTTCTTCATACAAATTAAAATTTAATGGATTGAATATTATGATGCTGATATAGCTAGTGACCTGGTTGAAATACGGTCAGTAACAGGATATATTTTCATTATGTGTGATGCTCCCATATCCTGGTGCACTAAATGGCAGCATACTGTAGCACTTTCAACAACAGAGGCCAAATATATGGCAATGTCTTCAGCACCACAAGAAGTTTTATGGTTGATAGATCTCTATGAAGAAATTGAGCAAACTTCGAATAGTCCTACTCAGATCTTCTGTGATAATCAGGGAGCAAGAAATCTGGCATTAAATGGTGCTTATCAACCAAGAGCCAAGCACATCGACGTACGACACCGTTTTATGAGAGAAAAGGTGCAAGCAAAGCTTCTCTCCTTCACTCACATACCTACCAAGAAGATAGTCGCTGGCGAATGTATCAAGTGCCAAGGAATCAACAAATAGGGAGTGTGTTTAACTATTTACTTGTGGATCGGTGGCAACACTGTCTCGACCATTATTCATTGTTATTTTCCGGTTTCCATGTCACATCGGATTATACATAGTGTTGTCTTGGGTTCAATAAATATCGAAGTAATCTACCGTGATCTGTAGAATCCTAGAATTTAACAAAAATAATAAAAAAGCGCAAATGTAAAATATTTGTCTTCTTGGCAGTATTCATTCGAAAACATGTGTGTTTCTTATACCATAATCCTTATTGTCTTGATCTTACAATCAACCACAGTAATTACTGATGTATCCGAGAATGAAAATAATTAATAAAAATAAAAATCTCTTGAAAATTGTCAATTTATCAATGAAATCCTATGATAAATTTGAATACTTGTAAAAAATTTATATGTATATACATGTGTATGTTATACATATACTAGCGATCCACCACGGTTCTGCACGGGTGCAATGCTGATTCTAAATATAAACGCTTGCGATCGCTGCTAATCATAAATGCTATAGGGCGAAGCTTGGCCTTCGACGCGCTATCTATAGGACTGCGCCGCTGGTCCCCCAACCGGTACCGCCGCAACCGTTATGTCTGTGCATTTTTAATCTGTATTATCTTCGATAATATTCATTTAAATTACATGCTATAAAGGGCCATATTCATTTATATTAAATGGACAATGTATTGATGAAAATCACCGGGTCTCGCCTTTAGAAATACGAATTCTTCAAGATACTTTCTCTATTTTCACCTTTGGTGGATTGACTTTTGCAGGTAGGTAGTACCAGATTTCATTTAATTTCAGTTTATTATTGGTAGAATACTTGGATTTTAATTGTTTTTGACTTAATTTTCAAATATTTGTGGAGCATGAAATCAGCGTGCCTTCCCTCTTGAGGCTTGGTAAGGAATTCTCTTGTTGACAAGAAAAATTGAATAACATCTCATTTTCTTCAAATTTCGAAGTTTCATATTTCCAAAATTAGTTAACTTACAATTTTGATACATACTTCTGAAATTGGCTACATTTCTCTTTTATATGTTTACAAATTTTATATAACTTCACTTATGCCTAAACACCATAATTTCACCAAAGCATCATTCAATGTTCGTAACTCAGGAAGCTGTTTACAACTATTATTTTCAAACATTTCATTATTTCTAATCAATTATAATGATTTTATTATGTTTTTTCCAATTTTCTACGACATATACAATATTATTTCTGATTGATAGTATTGTACAAATCATGTCTGTTGTATTTATTCTGAAATAATTAATTTTATACTCAATTTTTGAATTTCTGACAGTTCCTTCTCTTTGTCACGTGATTTTCAATTAGAGAACTGCACTTCTGTTGATGTAAAGGGTGATCAAACTTTGTTCCTTCTAGGAATTTTCCTGAGATGTTGAAAACATTTTCGTTTCATTGATTTCTCTGAGTCTATTATATACATACACATGGAGCTAAAGAAGTTTTACTTTAGTTCTGTTGTCTAAAGCATACTCACGTTTTTTAAATCACATGATTGCAGCTATTTATTATCTAGATATTTGATATTATTTACTGAATTTACAAGAAAACAAGGCTGAACGTTTCATCCTGACGGAAATCTATATTTCTTTGCTTTTCAAAGAAAACAGGTCGTTTCGCATATCGAGTATTAAATATTATCATACCAGTTGAAGATCCCCTTCCTATTCACGATTCCCAACATTTCATTCCGAATTATCCCATCAGAAAAACGTCATGGATATTCCCGGAATAATATCCATAAAACGCATCGATGTCTTGCGTCGACGACCGCGTCCGGCAGCATGAGGAACACATGTCAAGTTCCGGTATCCGTTTCGAAGAAAGAAGGGGGTAGAATCGATGTGCCACCCCCTACGAACCCCGGATTCTGCCTGCTCATGAGTATCCCTAGGCTAATGGCCACGTTTCTACCCACGAAATGATCGCTCCGTGGTATGAATGACAAACGGCCACGGGTGCTCTTAATGGTCCGACTTTCTTGTACCCAGTTTGCAGGGTCAACGTTTTACACGTTCTCTTACAGAAATCGTCACGAGAAAATATAAATGGAATGTGAGTGTTCTGCAAACTTTATTGGCCGATAAAACAAAAGACATCTCGTAGTCGTAACCTGTGAGATATCATTGAAAACTTGAAGTATCTTGAATTGCAAGAATCAACAAGATAATATCTTGTGTTTCTTATACAGGGTAATTCAAATTCGACCCCCACCATTGGAATCTCCTAAACTACAGGAGATACGTCAAAGCTTAGATTGAGGCAAAGTTGTGTTTTTGTGCTTAACCAAATACTCATTGGAACTTGGAAAATTCTGTGTATTTCCGAAAATATCCAGAAAAAACTGAAAATCGAAATTTTCGTTTTCTAGCGTTATTTGACAACATAGCTCAAACCTAAAAACAAATTTTATTGATACTTATTTTTAGCTACACATTTTCATGTTAAGATGTACTATCCGACGTTTCATCTTCTGACAATCATCATCAACTTTTTTTTTTCTATTATGGGTGATACATTGTTTTCATACATAAAAATAGTGCTTCTCATTCTGATTTATTGATGTATAATTTGTCATGATTTACTCTTCTGAAACCACAGGTATCAAAAAAACAACTTCATCTGAGATGGTCATGACTCCATCGAAAAAGTGTGTTTAATGAACGCTAGTTGTCAGAACTCATCAAACTTCGTGAGTTTCCACAAATAGTTCGAAATGTCCTCATTCTCAAATGAAGAAAAACAAGAAATGTTGAAACGTTATTATAAATTTGATAGGAATATTACGAAAACATCACACATTTATTTTGAATTATTTCCGGAAAGACAACAGCCGGATAGAACATTATTCAAAATTTTGGACAAATACTTGTTTGAGTACAGTGCGATTCAAAGACGAAGTATGAAAGCAGAATTGAACTCAATACTAGAAATAACTTATTATCAGAAGTAAAATAATTGTTTTTTCCATATTCGAAGAAGTATAATTATTTTCAGTACTTTTTTAGATAGATGCAGATCCTTCGAAATCAACACATGTGCCACAGACGAGCGTTTGGAGGGAATTAAAAAAAAAGTGGCTTGAAATATTATAAGATCCCTATTTCACAAAAATTATATCCAGGTGATCCTGAGAGAAGGATTGAATTTTGTAGCCGACTCGAAAAATATCTGGTCGAGGCAGGAATCGAACCCACGGTCTTCCGATCTTGAGTCGGGCGCACTACTACGGGCGCCAATTCCACAACTAATATACTTACAGTCTTGAGTTGAAAAAAAATGCAGACAGCTAGAGACCCAACTAAGTTTGGTAGATATTCAAAGCAATTCGAATGATAGCTCCCGAGCAGTCCCACTTTTGATACCTAAGCCACTCCTCCAAACCCCTTCCACCTAGTACTTCTACTTCACCCGATTCAAGGACTAAATTCTGAGTCTGGCAATACTGTGATACTTCTATCTCGCAGATTATACAGATAGCTATATATTATTGTTTTCACAATCATTCTATGTGTTTCATACCCCTTCAATAATTTTCGATGTGATTAGAATAAAACAAGATGTATTATTGATATATTTTATTTCATAATCCATATTATTGTCGATATTAACAGTTGAAGTGTATAATATTTATGTTATATGTTGTTTATTGAACTTCCCCATTCATAACCAAAGTGACATGGAGTAAACAAGATTGCTAACGCTGCAGAATCAACACCCGCAATACGCATTTCTTCAAAGACGACGCGGAGACTCTTCATTCTCTTTGTTTTGATTTCAGCTTATGTAAACTATTATTTCACTATAAATATTCTCCTGCGTGTCGAAATGAGTTAGTTACAAGTTTGTTACTTTTGTATTCACATTGCTTTATATTATTGTGCATTCTGTAACTCAAGGGAACACAGTACTGTTTCCTTTTTTCAACTTATATTTCCAAAGTGAGATATAACAAATTGGCGCAGTCCACACTTGATGAAACAAGGAGCAGCCTAATCGATAGTGGTGAAACTAGATCTAACAAGGAGCAGCCTAACCGATAATGGTTTCCAATCCATCAAAGGAAGAACCAACAACCCCAGGCCACAGGACCACAGAAGGACGGTCTCTTCAACATCGGAAGAACATGCGCACGCTTCTCCCGAAGCAACGCTTGTGAAGTAGGATGCCATCCTCTATGGACAACCTTTGGTGTGAAGAAGAATCATCACGACTTTTTCATATTTTTGAAACTGAATATTTATTTATAACTAACCCTCTACCCGAACTTGAGCCTTACACACTCACTGAAATTGTTCCGATCATATTAAACAAATTATGAGGAAAAGCAGCAGAACTCATCAGTTCTAGAAACCCTCAAACATGGGATGAAATTAAATTACTGTTAATTCAATATTTCGGTGAAATACGTGATTTAGCCTCTTTGAGGCTAGAAGGCAAAGAATTCAGCGAATGAGTCCCCTGTTATTTTCATAAACAGACTTCAAACTCACGATGCAAAAATGCACGTGGCAATTTGAAAGTAACCGCTTACTCGAGAAGAGAAGCAGACACAACAAAATGTAATACAAACCAGGTAATACTCCTTTGTCAGGTTTAGAACCAAGTATAAGAAAAATAGTAGGAGCCTGAAACACATCTTCTATGCTCGAAGCTATTCAAAGAGTAGAACGAGAACTACAACTCTCTAATTTCCAACAACAGAAATTAAACAAAAATGCAAATACCAACCAGCATAAAAAATCACACACTCCATTCAACAAAAATTTTACAATCTCTGTAAGAGATAGGGAAAACAGAAATGGCAAGAAGTTGTTGACTAGTCGAATGAACTGACTGTAGACGACAAATACCTTCTCCCAATGATATCAGACCTTCTCGATCAACTTGGCTAAAGTCAATACATCACTACCCTTGAACTTGCTTCTGGTTTCCATCAAATCGAAATAGATGACAAGGAAATTCCAAAAAATGGCTTCCACGATAGAAAACGGCCATTTTGGATGTCTCAGAGTGAGCTTTGGCCTTAAGAATGCCCCATCAAAATTCCAAAAAATTATGGATAACATTCTTCTCGGAATCCAAAATGAGCTATGTCTCGTTTATATGGACATCATCATTTACTCCTCTGTCATTCACGATCACATATCCAGACTAAAAGAAGTATTTACAAGACTTCGTTAAGCTAACTTCAAAATCTAACGAGATGAGTGTGAGTTTCTTAGAAAAGAAGTAGTATATCTTGGCCATTTAATAAAAAAATGGAGTGAAACCAAACCCTTACAATGTTGATTTTATTATAAACTTCCCAGCACCTAAAAACCAAAAAGAAATCAAATCCTTTCTTGGCTTAGCAGGATACTACTGAAGATTCATTTCAAATTTCGTAAAAATATCAAAATCCCTTACAAAATTTCTTCAAAAGACACCCCCTTCATTTTTGCAAATGATTGTAAGATACAGGATACTACAGAAGATTCATTCAAAATTTCGTAAAAATATCAAAACCCCTTAAAAAATTACTTCAAAAAGACACCCCATTCATTTTCGGAAATGATTGTAAGAAATAATTCGAAGTATTAAAAGAAACTCTAGTATTACCCCCAGTATTAATATACCCAAATTTCGAAGACACTTTTCTATTGACAACAGATACTAGCGCCTATGCTATTGGAGCTCTAGAATCTCCAGGCCCCACTGGATAAGATTTGCCTATCGCATATGTTTCACGAACCCACTGTTCAGCAGAATCTGAGTATTCTACAATTGAACGAGAATTACTAGCCATAGTATGGGCAGTCTAATATTTCCGACCCTAACTCTTAGGAAGAAAATTCAAATTAATAACAGACCACAGACCATCCGCTTGGTTATTTTCAATAAAAGACCCTGGCAGCAGACTTGCTAGGTGGTGCCTAAAACTCGAGGAATATGATTACGAAATCATATACATACCCAGAAAAATAAACAGGAATGCTGACGCACTTTCAAGAATCTACATTGATCCCACGAAAGCATGCCTCATCTCCAATTTAAAATCAATCACACAAGGTACTTTCATCTCACCTACAAACGAGGATTCAGACTCTGAAATGATTCAAGACCCAAAAGGAGGAACTTCTAAAGACAACCCTGAAACTTTTGAAAACTTCGATAACACTGAGAATAATGAACCAGATTATTCAGCCGAACACTATACATTGTATCACTTACGACCCAGAATCGGTTATCGATCATCTATTTCTCACCCTGTATAGAAGTCAAAATGGTTTGAAACCGCTCAAAAACGAATTGCATAGAAACCAATCCATTGTCACATTCGGCAAAGACCATATTTCAATAATATAGACCAAAACCTTAACGAAACGAGTAATATACACCGCGGAATTGTTGAAACGCTTCGAAGAATATGTGAAAAATATATTTGGCAAGGACTAAATAAAGACTTAGAAAAATTTATAAAAACCTGCGACGTTTGTCAAAAAAACAACATTTGTAGAAATAATCTAAACAATCTTTTGGTTATAACTGACACCCCAAAAACCGCAAGAACAATATTAGGCACTCTTCTTTTATACTTCCAAGACTATGGTACTTCGTTACGAATTCATTGCGACTACGGACGAGAATTCAATAATGCCCTACTTAGAGACCTTCTTAACCTATTCAACATAAAATTGACATACTCTAGCGTAAATCATCCTCAATCAAACGGATCAGTGGAGAGATTTCACGCGGCCCTTCTTGTAATGATTAGAGCCCATTTGGCAGAGTACAAAAATGACCAACTTCACAATGTATTACCATATGCTATAATATGTCATAACAATCCTTTAAATAAGTAAATCTCATGGATTTATCCCCCACGAACTAGGCTTTTGTCATACAGCTAGTAGACCTCCCGAAACCTTGTATAACCAAGAAAATCTCATTACCAAATATGTAAGAGATATCAATAATAAGATTTCTCTCTATTATGAATTTGCACGCAAAAAAATAAAGAGAAAAAAGTAGAAAGCAAAAATTTGTTTCGACCGAAACATTTCTCGCAAACCACCGAATTATAAAGTGGGCGATGAAGTCTATGTGAAAGAATCACATATAAAAGACAAATTGCAAAACAAATTCAATGGTCCGTTCATAATAGAAGAAATTTTCGAAAGCTACACTCCTAAATTCATAAACAATTCATTTTCAGGTTTCTCCTAGTGGTCGGATCAGTAGTCACTCCGTCAATAGACAATTACAAAATCGAACTAATCGACAACACCGTAGATGTATATTAGCACGAAACTGGTAACATTGTCCTTACAAATGACAAGTGGACATTATTAGTAAACAAAAACATCCCTCAATTCATAGAAGCTTTCAAAAGCAATTTCAAAATTCTTCATTTATCAATCGATACAACTCAAATCATCATAGTACGAGTGAATTCAGATCTGAAGTAAATGCACACATCAGTCTTCTCACTCAAATTGCAAAATCAATACAACTGAAACTTCAAGAAATTACGTTTGATAAAAAATACAAAAGAGGTCTCATTGATGGCATAGGTAGCATTTTTAAATCAATCATTGGCAACCTTGACGCCTCTGATAGTGAATTTCACACCAATTCTATGAACAGGCTAAATAACGATGAACATCAATTAGAACACCTATTGAAAAACCAAATATCGGTAACTATTTCTGTTATTCAAAATTACAAGTTGACGAACAAACCTTCAACGAAGACATAAAAGTAATTGAAAAGTCAATTATAGAATTAAATGACGGAATGAGTCAACTAGAAGCAAAACTAAAATTCATAGAAATTTGTGAAAAACTCATGTAAATTTTTCTATATCTACAAGAAAATGTGAATGACGTTTTAGATTCTACCACATTTGCATGATTGAACATTATTCATTCTTCAATCATAACACCGAAACACTTGATGAATGCATTGTTAGAAATATCCCAAAATTTAAGTAGGAATAACCTATCCCTTTCTCCAGAACTGGAGAAAGTTGCTCAAAACCTTGAAATAATAGAGCTTGGAGCATTTCAAACTAAATCCAACTTGGTTTTTGTACTCAAAAACCCAGTAATAGAACCTGAAATGTATTCTCTGTACCATTTATATCCTATTTCGATATTTGACAACAGAACAGTATTGATTACTATTCTGTCAATCACGTAACAATATATCGCGAAAGATAATGCTTTTTTGATGTTCGTACCAATTACAGACATGAGTGCTTGTGAACCGTTAATAACCGACCTGATTTGTGCTACGATATGTTCGCGTATCCAATTGATCAAAATTCAATTTGTGAAGCCCAAATCTTCAGAAGAAATATTCTAATGAACTGTCAAAGTTCTCTTTTCTTCAGTCAAAGTTATAAGGTGCACACAATTGAAACAAAACTTATGGCTTTTAATACTTTTCGAACCATTACAAGCGACTTTGAATTGTCTCAAAAAGAACCCGAAACCGGAAATAAAACAAATATTCCATAGTGACTTTCGAAACCGATTGTAGAGCCTTTATCGAAATCACCAAAATTCAAGCGGATTCCAGATTTTCAAAATTGTCAAATGTTTCTTATGGATCACATCCAGTCCTAATTCCATACCATTGCTGTAACGAGATCTCGGACAAATCAGTCTCTCGAAGCTGAAACCGCTGAAACTAAAGCGACTTGAATGTCGACGATTTGGATATCGCCAAGTATAAATTGAATTTTTATTCAAAAACTCTTATGTAACCAAACACATATCATGGTTTACTTATTTGACTATCACACTCATTAGTGTTCTAATAATTTTGTACATTATCTGTAAGTGCAGAAAAAGGCGCAGAAAAAACCTAGCTATCGAAGATTCAAGTTATCCTCCGTCGCCACCACCTAGACGCGTAGACCTTTCAAGTCGCTGAGAACCCTAGCCAAATTTTCCTAAAACGATGTGAATACATCCCGTAATACTAGTTTTCATTCCCAGACATAAAAAGTTGCCGCATCGCACCAACTTTTTGAATATGAAGGGAGTTGTTATATGTTGTTCTTTACCTCCTTCATGGATAACCAAAGTGACATGAAGTAAACAAGATCAAATGTCAACGCTTATGCTGCAGAATCAACACCTGCTAATACGCACTTCTTCAAAGACGACATAAAGACTCTATATTCTCTTTGTTTTAATTTCAGATTATGTAAACAATCATTTCACTATAAATACCGCCCTGCGTGATGAAATAAGTTAGTTACAAGTTTGTTACTTTTGTATTTACATTACTTTATATTATTTATTTTCATTTTCAAAATAAATATTTTTTTTAAACTTACATTTCCAAAGTGAGATATAACATTTATATATTTTCTCATTTTAGAGTTTCAATCCGAATATAGATTTATCACATCGAACTACCTAATCATTTGATTGTTCCTTCAATGATTTTATGAGTTGATCCAATTTATCATCCGAATCCACCTCATGATTAGGCACAGTTCTAAAGGCAGTAAGGAATGTTAAATTTACCTCAGCGCTGGTTTGTTAGGACTCAATATCCTCATGCCCCCTTGGTAATATGTTTGTGGTATTGGGAATGATTAATTGCTTATTATCCTTATATAATAAAGCAACTTTATAACACATGACACATCATGTAACTCACTTCAAAAAGAGTTCATCTTACGCAATAATGCACCACACTATTCGACTATTTTCCGCTAATCATCAAGTGACATTTGATTTCGTATTACTGATTTTTTTCATTTATTTTGCCTTCTTCAATTCATCACTAACGGATTTGACATGATGATCTTTTTTGCCGGTACCGTAAAGATTATTAATTGGATCATAAGTAAATTTGTCTTGCGACTTTCCCAATATTGGTTCAGTAATTGGCATAGCAAACTGATTTCCAAGTTTGTAATTGGATGTATTGAACTTTTCCACATTCTTCTTTATGGAATCATAAAAATTATCCGTGAAAATTCCAAAAACGAGGCAGAGAGTCGGTATCAGTGTAGAGGAGAGAAGCATTTGGCTCATAATGGTTTTTGATGAATTTATAAAAAACTCTTATTCAACAGTTTTGGATAAATCAAGAATACTGAATACAAGAAAAGGGTTTCGAAATTAGGTAAAGCAATAAGAGAATTTGCACCTATCGAAAAAAGGCTGGGACATATTGTAACCACAGAAGTAGCGTCTAAGTAAATAATGAATGATGACGCTTAATTTTCATCGTACTATGGCAGAAAACGATTATTGGCAATATGATTTCTCTCAGAACATTGGTTAATAAATACATCCTACTATGCTCTTTTGAGCAATTCCAGCTGTATACTGGTATATCTGAGCATGGCATCCCAAGAATGACCAAGATAGGTGAAATAGTAGGCTGGATCGAATTAATAATAATAATAGTAATAATAATAAAATGCTGGCGCGCCCTCCCGAATGTATCGGGGCTTCGGGGGATAGGGCCTGACCAGCGCACACTACGGTGTGCTTCCGAACCTGGCGGTTCGGAAGATTGAACGGCGTCTACACAAGATGGAGGCTAAGATCACGTCGGCGAGACAACACGCGTCACGCATCCAATGTGTGATGGACTATAGGGCGGCCAATAGGTCTATCACGCCCGCAGTGTGGCCAATAGCCGCCAATTCACGACGTATCCATCAAACTTTAAGCCAAGGCGTGCTGCTGACCACCAAACAGCACTGCCTTGATAGGATACGAATGCTAGTGGCTGCTAAGAAGTCACTAGTGAGGCGAGCGAGAAGTATCGCGGAAAACCTTAGGTTCCGCGAGAAACCTTCTCGCTTATTCCAAGAGCCTCCACGTGTTGTGGATAATCCGCCGACCGCAGATCAGGTGGAATCCTTCTGGAAGGATATTTATGAACACCCGCAGCCACTCAACTTAGACACTCCAGCTCTAGCGCAGTTCGAAGCTTTCAACAAAGAGTTTCGACAGCCTGAGCTCAATGAACTGCGCAACCCGATAACCCCGGATGACGTTCGGAGGGCCCTTGTTGGTTCTAAAAACTTTGCTGCTCCAGGCCCAGATGGGCTGAACACTTATTGGTGGAAAAACTACCAAGTACCCACCGCCATCTGGCCAGCAAAAACCTCAGATAAAAACCGCAGAGATCACCTTACTTCTGCGGAGACACAAGGATAAGCCACTGCATTGGGGTCTTCTTCAATAACATTGGAGACCTTGGCTTATCAAAGTGCCTGACGTTTGTTTTTCTCAGGTCGAGTGGGCTGAAGTCGGAAACAGAGGGGTTCATCATGGCTTGCCAGGATGGTGTCTTCAACACCTTAGTCTACCGCAGTCGCGTGATGGGTGTAGAATTTCCTGACACAAGGTGCAGGGCCTGCCGCGAGGCGCCTGATACCCTAATGCACTTGATATCATCATGTCCAGCATATGCGGTCTTGGCCTATATCCATCGACATAACGCGGCCCTAAGAGTGCTACATTACCATCTACGGCACTCTTACGGTATTGACGAGACACCGGTGTTGCCCTACGTTCCGGGGGATATTGAATCCGTTGTGGGGATCGAGAAGTGCCGAATTTATTGGAACTATTCGTTCCCCACCCTCAGGCTCATACAAGCTAATAAACCTGATGTAGTTCTTCTCGTTCACCAGAGCAAAACGATATTTGTCGTGGAGTTTTCAGCTCCTGGCGAGACGAATATCGTCGGAAAAGAGGAGGAAAAACAGATAAAATATCGAGATTTTCTCTTCGAACTCTGCAGACTCTATCCAGATCACTCTGTCAAGATGGTTGTTCTGATTATTGGAGTACTTGGTGGAATGATGTCCTCTCCACTCTCGAATCTTAATAGCATACTGGCTTGCCGCACTAAGGCAGAAATCTTAGCCGCACAGATGCAGAAGGCTGTTATTATTGGCTAACTGCGTTTGCTCAGGGCACATGATTCTCGGACCCAATGATCACTCACCCCACGGTGTGGGGAGTGGTCATTGGTTGATAAAGCTGGCGCGCCCTCCCGAATGTATCGGGGCTTCGGGGGATAGGGCCTGACCAGCGCACACTACGGTGAAAAAAGAAAAATAATATTCATAATAATAGGTCTTTATTCCCAGAATGGTACAATAAATAAATGTGAACATTTACTGAAACGGGAAAGGCTGAAGATCAGTTGGTTGCATCGAAAGATGCAACCTCTGTTTTTCATCTTAGGCCAAAATTTATAGTTATCCACATGTATATTACGGAAATTTTCTAATATTCCATATAAAATCAATACAATCGATTTCAAATACAAATATGAATAGTCTCCTGATGTTTTGCAATTGAACAAGGACCATACACATTTTGCCCTCTCATAATTATCACCAACTATATGCCTCTTATTCAATTGATAGATTTTGTACAATCTTGCCTGGTCAAATCATCAACAAAACTGTAGAGGAAAACCCTTTTGTTCCTCATCGAAAGAAACTTTCCATTTTTCGAAAAACACTTTCGTGTTCATAACATTAATCATCTGACAATCTCTCCCTTACTGCTGCAGTGACGACGACATGAATCTAAAGCTATCGATGAATCTCAGATTTTGGAATTATTTCTTGAATTTAAGAAAATTCATCTTTCGTGATATCCATGAATAGATGCTTAGTGAAAGAAATGTAATTTTCTTTGTTTGACCTATGATATCCATCTTGTTCTTATTGGTGCATAACTCTTTTATGACCAAGTGGCTAAACAACGTGTCGACAAGTGGCCTAAATACCTCACCTCGTTTGAGGTATGTACCTCCTAAATAACTCCATATTCACTTCCAAGGCTTTATGAACTTGCACCATTCGGTCAATTGAAGTTACAACTTTCTGCCTCACTTCATTGAAACATGATTGATAATCTGAATGCGGATTATTTCTTTCGACCCTGTAGCTAACGATCCTATATTTAAATGCGCTATTGATGATTTTCACACCATCTTCAAATTCGAAATAGGAATTTGTTCTGTGGTCCAATGTTTTGAGGTAAGAATTCATCCTATTCGCAGCCACTATTCTATTACAATAGTGGCACAATTCCTGAACTTTATTTGTCAAAATTCGCTATGATTCGTTTTGCTGGGGAAACTGCATCATCATCCGGCCTACAGGACTGCATCTGATACCGACGCATGTTATCTTTACGGCTGAAACTTTTACCGCACCTATTACAGTGGAACATATTCCTAGGCATATTCAGCACACGCAATATCTAACTCCTGTAAGAGAAAGATCCGTCTTTTTTATACGTATTTTCAAAGGGTCGGGGAAGAAAGGAGATTGCTTATGCGCTCTCAAATCCACTTCAGCAAAGGCATTTAATATTGTAGAAGGTCACTCAAAGTCAAACAAAAAACGAACTCCAAAAGCTTCTTCATCAATGTCTTCGAAATAGCCGCATGACTTATTCAAGGTCAGAGTCACCTTGTCAGAAATATGAAGCTAGAAGCTACCTTTTGCTGAAAACATGGGTCATCTGAGATCAAACCTGAAACACTACCTCAAAGTCACCTCATCTGCATCATGTGACGTAGGTTCAAGGTCAAACTCAAAACACTCCCTCTAAGTCACCTTGAATACGTCGTGCGACGTATGTAAAGGTCATTTCAAGGTGAAACGTGATGGAGAGAGGTTCTGTGATCGGCTTGAATCAACCACTTCCAGAACTGAAAACTCTCTCTCTGATGGTCCGGAGCAGAAAATTCTTTTTCTCTCTCTCTCTGATGATCCAGAAGAACCACATCTCTCTCCATATATATATATATCTCTCTGTTGGTTGAGAAGAACTGCATCGGTTATGAGCCTGAGGTTCGGGAATCGGTAGTAATCGGCACTTCACAATGGATTCAATATCCTCTGGAGCATACGGCAACACCGGTGTCACGTCAATACCGTGAAAATGCTGTAAGTAATGCCATAATGAAGCTCTCTTAGGACCACGTAATGTCGATGGATATAGGTTCAAACCTCATATAATGGATATGCTGACAGCAAGGGCATTAGGGTCTCAGATGCCTCTCATAGTGTGACATAGTTCGAAGATCTGCTCTCTCATGGTCGCAGACCATGCAGAGAAGGGGATCTGAATAATTATTATCATCATTATCTTAAATATTATTTTTATTATCATTGTTACGGAAATGAAAATGGCTATTAGCTCACAGTATATTTTCGGAGGCTGAAATTTTTTATGTAACATAAAACAAAATTATATTTTCATCACTGTTTATCCATGCCCATGAATTTCCGGTGGGTGAATTTATATTTAGTATCAGCATTGCACACGTGCGGAGCTGGAGCGGATATCAACCTTACTTTAAAATAGAGTTGCCGCTTCTCTCTCATCTCAACTTGTTACACTCTGAAACTGGTTGTGGTTATATACATGATTGAACTTCAATTTGATTGATGTTAATAACCATTTCAACTCAACTCTATTGAACTATTTCCTAAAAAGTATTATTTGGAGAAAATATAAGCACTGCCACTGAAGATTCAAATCAAGGAGAATATCCGTCTCCAAGACTGTAAAGTCAAGCAATCTCAAAAATGGCTCATGTGATTTGGTACAATATAAATCATTTTTAATCTTTTTAAATATCAAATAATTTGGCTAATACTCACAAGCAAGACGTCTCCACCCAATCCCATTAATCTTTATATGTGTCTGTAGACAGTATCGTCAATAATTTGAAAAGAGCATTTCTGCGGCCGCCCTATCCCCACAGGATAAAGAAGGAACATATGAAAACTGATGATTGTATTCTGTAGTCGAACAAAAAACGAAATAGGTATTGCATAATTCATGTTAGTGGCGTCTTTCGTATCTGGTGGAAGGTCAGCAAAATGGGCCGAGGGTTGTATCGCGAGAAATCAAAGAAAGAAACACCCTTATTCGTATGCTAACGGCACGCCCAATGATGTGGCATCAAGTTTTATGACTTGATCAGAATATAACGTTATATTGGAATGTGTGAGGCGTGAGTTTGAATATTCTCTTCTTTCTCTGTTATTTGGAATATTGTAAAACTGTTGTACAGATTTTTTTACTTTTCTGGACATATGTATCTTTTTTAAATATGAACTTCCGAATAATACCAGTACAAAAAAGAATAATATGCAGCGTGCAATAAACATATGTGTTACTTTTTCAACAATAATAATAATAATACAATTCAGAAACACGAAGAGAAAGTTAGGCGTATCATTTGATGGCACAAACAGCTCAAGATAGTAATTTCCATGATGTAATTGCTACAACAGAGGACTCTGATTTGTTAGTAGTATTGACGGCTTCACCACCTGATGATGAATAAATGTTTCTCTGAACCATTTAAAAATAATACCTTACAACAAATTCATTCGACGAAAACATATTGATGAAATATCAAAATATCACAAAAAGAAAATATATCTTGAATATTACTGGAGTTTTCCTTACACCAAACCGTTATTTTAACACCATGACACGTGTTTCGATCACCAAGTGATCATCTTCAAGAGGAAGATTAAACTAATCATACTTAGAAATTTATCCTTATTTATACCATACATACCTCTTCTAGGTACCTGCGTCTTAAGTGCCTTAAATTAATTATCCTAAAGGAAGTCCTAAGGGAAGTCCGAAAGACAAAGTCGAGAATTCGGAAAGGTCTGGAATTTACGGAAGTAAATGTAAGGAATGTGATGCGAAATATTATGGACAGACAAAAAGATCTATTTAAATGAGATATAAGGAACACTTAGCACACTTAAAATATGAAAGACCTGAAAAATCAGCAGTCGCCCATCGTATTTTGCAACAAAACCATTCCATAGACATCAGTTCATTAAGATTAGTTAGACACCAGGCATCTAAATGCCTATGAGAGTGTAGAAATAAGTAAACATAATAATATTATGAATAACGATGATGGACCAATACCTAATAGTATACTTTATAGCTTGTTAAAATAAGTGGCTTATTTTAGGCATATTCATATGATTTGAATTTTTGTCATGAAATCCTGGGAAACCTTTGGTATTGAGGAAGTTGCTTGCTTTTGTGCCACTTCTCACCTCAAAGTAGCAACTGTGAATATTCAACAATGAAAATGTATCAGCTCCACAAAATGAAGATACAGAATCGTATTTGAAATAGCCATTGTGACGATTCTAGAACTGTCAACAGTTGTCGCTCGGATGAGTCAAGAAAATTTATGGCAGAGTTTACAATTATATAACTATGTTGAACCTTTCTAGAATCATCCCGATAGCGAACTCAAATACGTCCAGTAAGGAAACCGGCAGAATTCAATTTCCGTTTAATCATAACCAGCTTCTAGACCATCCTGAAACTTTTCACTTCATCACCACGTTTTGTTTCATCTCTAGTTCAATTCAATCCTTATATACTTTTTCCGACTAGCGGGCTTCTTCAAGAGTCAAGAAACTTCCAAGTCTACACGTAAGACTTCTGTTGAAATTGCTTCAATCGAGAATGAAGAAGTGAAGAAAGCGAGATAAAACGATTGGAAGATGAAGGAAGGACGAAAAAATAAACCAAAAAAAAATGGTAAAGAATAAAATTGAGGAAGACAGTGAAAAACATATTGTCAAAACGAAGAGGAATATTTCCAAAAAATTGTTTCATTATTTCAGCAACTCGAAATGGAGATACAACTTCAAAGTGAATGTAAAAGAAGAAGTTAACATTACTTGTATGGAGCTTGGGAAAAGCACATTCTGGTATTGCTATGAACTGAAGAAGCAAGTGTAACATTCCATTTTTCCACTTTTCATTTTAAATTGTTTGCGACACAATCTGAACACAAAGAAACCCTTTTGGCAACTTTAACTTGTGTTTCGATCACCAAGTGATCATCTTCAAAAGGAAGGTACCTGCGTCTTGAGTGTCTTGAATTAATTTCACAATATTGCCTTATCTACTAATCTTAAATTAATTTTACAATGTGTTCTTGCGTAATAGTCAGCTAAATCTAACTATTAGATTTGTATGTTACAGTTAGTTAAATCTAATAATTAAAATATTATGAACTATATGATGGGCGAATAATAATAATAATAATTATTATTATTATTATTATAATTATTATATATTATTATTATATATATTATATATAATAATAATAATTATCCAACAGTTTCCCATTTACAGGACAATATTAAAGAATAACAAAACATAAAATGGTGTGTATGAGTAAATTAATAATAATATTTAGTAGATTGAACAATAATTAAAATAACATATCAAAAATTAACGAAATATCGATATAACAATGCTGTTTAATTTTTCATCACCGAGATGGAAAACAAATGAATGTCAATTCGATTGCTAATTTTATTGAATTCACTACACATTATATAAAGTGGAGATTTCAATTGCATATTCGTTCTTATTCTTGGAAGTTTGAAAGTTGCATGATTTCGAGAAAAATATGAAGGAACATTGATATTAATCAGGCTGAGCAGACTGGGAGAGTCAATAAAGCCATTCAAGATTTTATACAAAAATATAACAAATGCACAATTTCTTCTGCACTCTAAGCTGTCAATATTGACCCTCATGCATAATTCCTCATTGTTTGTTCCCCTTTCAGGATATGTACCATCTATTTTGAAGATGAGAAATTTCAAAAATCTTTTTTGAACGCCCTCAATGGCTGCTTTATGACACTCGTAAAAAGGGGACCAGACAATACTAGCATATTCAAGTTTTGATTGTACATTAGAAAAATACAGTAGTTTCAATGCTTTGATGTTGGTGAAATTTCTACAATTTATCATTATGAAACCGTATGTCTTCAGTGCTTGAGAGACTTTTAAGGTTGTGTTTTCTATGAAATTCAACTCTTTGTCAAAAATAACACCTAAATTCTTGATTTTGGTACATCGTTCCAGTTGAGTATTCTCAACCTTGTAAGAATAGTGTATTGATGTAATTTTTCTAGTATAACTCAGAACTTTGCATTTTCTAACGTTAAGACATAACTTGTTAATATTGCACCAATTTTGAATATAATCCAGTTGTTTCTGCAGATTTAAGCAGTCATTCGTATCATTCACAATAGAAAAAATCTTCAAATCATCAGCAAAGCACAACCTTTCACATATTAAATTGTTACATAGATCATTCACAAATATTAAAAATAGAAGTGGTCCCAAATTTGATCCTTGAGGAACGCCAGATGATGCTAGGTAAATGTCGGAATTGAATCCGTTATATGAAACATACTGCTTTCTGTTTGATAAATAAGATTCTATAAAATCTCTTGCATTTTCAGTAAAGCCAATTGCACTCAATTTATTTAATAGAATGGTGTGATCCACTCTGTCGAATGCTTTTGCAAAATCTGTATAGATGACATCTACTTGACTATGGTCATCTAGCGCCTCTGCGATATATTGAGTGATAACTATCAGATTTGACACTGTTGAGCGATTATTGACAAATCCATGCTGATTTTGAGATATCATATTTCGGATACAGGAATATATACGATTATACAAAATGATTTCAAAAACTTTTGCAAAGTTACAGAGCAATGAAATACCTCTGTAGTTTTCGATTTTATCTTTATCGACATTCTTGAATATCGGGCAAACTCTAGCCTCTTTCCACCTTTCAGGAAATGTTCTCGTTTTTAAACATAAATTAAAGATCTTAGTTAAAACAACAGTGAGACAACCAGAACAGTCCCTGATGAAGAAAGAAGGTATGTTATCTGGACCAGATGTCATTTTGTCCTTCATTTTCTTCAGAGCACTTACAACCTCACCTTCTTCAATTGGATAGAAATTAATACAAACGTGATTCTGGTCATTATATTTGGCAATTGTATTCCGTTCTGGAGGTTGAAAAACGCTACTAAAGAATGTTCCAAAAGCGTTGACAATATCTTGCGGATTTTCTACAGTATTATTGTTAAGATATAATTTGCCCGGTATTCTGGTTGTATTATTCTTGGAGTGAATGTATGACCAGAGTTTATTGGGGTCCTTTGACAAAGAAGATTGTAAATTCTCCGTGTACTCACTATAGGACATTTTTATTTGATATTTAATAGTACGTCTGAGTCTCACAAATTCAAGGAATTCTGCTTGTGAACCAGATTTTCTATATTTTTTTCTATGAGAAGATTTTAGTTTAATATTTTTGATGATGGACGAATTGAACCAGGGAGGATATTTATGGGCATAATTTCTATAAACTGGAACATGTTCATCAAAAATGGTGAATATTTTTTTATATAATAGTTCTACAGCCATATTAGCATCTGTTACATTGGAAAAATCCCAGTTCATCTCATACAGTGTTCTATATAGAGCTGGAAAGTTTGCTCTTCGGAAATTATACGATTTTTGTTGTAAATTACTTCTAAAATTCGGTTGTTTATTCATGATACTAGTAAAATTTATCATCAGAGCTGGGTGATGCCCATCTTCATACACTAATGGATTATAGTCCCTGGTCACCTCACAATCCAAATTGGAAATAACTAAATCTAGTAATCTGACATGGATTGTCAACTCACCTCCAATTATCGGATGAGATGACGAAATTGGAAATTGGTGATAAAAATCAAAAGAAATCATGTTCAGTACTATATTATCAGCGACAACAAATGTGGCTATTACTCGCGAGAATGATGTCTGTCAACGTGAGTCGAAATGAAAATAATTTGTTAAGGATACTCCGAACGAGAGTGATAACATTAAATTCCTCAACAGATAGCACCCTGAAAAATCATTCACAAATACTTCCCATTATTGTTATTTTATTAAATTTTGAAAGGTTTGAAATTTGTATGTAGATTCAAACGCAGAATTATAGTACACAAGTTCCGTGTTCTACCAACTACACTCATTCTTTATTGAGTGAATACCTTTTACAAAATATCAATTTTTTGCCACATTCAAATTTCTGAAAAGATGCAGATGTTTGACTTTTCGGGTCCACGTTTAAATTCATGTTTTTTTACGGTAACGGGCTATTTTGAAACGAACTATCAGTTCTAAAAGATTGACTGTTTAGAATATATTATGAAGAGAGAAAGTGGTTACGAATGAGTTTCATAGATATTTCGAATATCTTTTGGAAATGTTCAGAGTACATTCAAGACCCATTTGAGTTATTTCAACCAACCAATCAACTAAGTATTTGACACATTCAGTTCGCAAACAAACAATGTCGCTGGAATTGCAAAGGCTGCTTCCCAAAAGCTTAGAACTCATTTCCGAACTAGAAAACTATGCACACCTCAGCAACTTTTAATGCTTTATGAAGCTCAGATCGGACTTTCTTTGAAGTTCTGTTCTCACGTATGGAGCATACCCTGAAGCTGCTGGATTCCATCATGAAAGGAGCCATCCATCTGATTAGAGACAAAAACATCACTTGCAACCTTGATAGTCTGAAATATCGAATAAAAGTTATAGATTTATCTCTCTTTTATAGATACTTTCATGGGAGGTGTTCAAGTAACTTGGCATATTCGATTCCACTAAGTGCGGACTAAGTGCGTGACGGACTGTGGCTGCTCATTGTTTTGAGGTTCAACTCAGTACACCTCCAACTTCACAGTGTAAACTTTTCCATTTGAAGAACTGTGTTTATGTGGAATAAACTTACTGAGAATGATTTTCCAAATGAATCAAGCGATTCAAATCCAACGTGAATCGATACTTTCGGTCAGGCAGCGCTCTTAGAGCGCCTTAAGGATTTTCCTGTAGTGCTTGTGTTTCATCCTTGAAAAAAAAATTACATGGAAATAAGATCATAATATTAGGATACCTCAGTTGAATAGTACAATATGGGAAAAGTTGGAAAAATAGTGCCCAGAAGTGAACGGAAAAACAGTAATGAAGAAAGAATAATACTGCCTGGAAAATAAATTGATAATTATAATAACATATTTGTTTCATCAAGAAAGAAATTCACGAAAGAGCCGAAGACAAAGGTTATAACATCTCTTCTCACAAAGACTTTATCTGTATGATCGACAAAAAACTACGAATATTAATGATGAACGAGGCTTCTGAAGGCGATCTGACGCAAAGCCAACCTTTGATATTGAGGGATTTTAGATTCTGGTGTCATCTAGTTGTCTGCTTGCAGTGAAAGCTGTAGAGAAAGACAAAAAACTAAAATTCAATCACTTCCCATATGTATCCTTCGAGATACCATATTTGAAATTTTCATTACGATTTGTACGTAAGTACCTACTGATCAACACTGATCGTGACTCCATGCTGTTTTTCATTTTCAACATAGATTTTTTTCTGCTCATTATAAGCCGCCGACTTGGTCATTCCTTCCAAGTTTTGATCCCATGAGTTTATTGCGTTTTTCACATATATTTTTCATGACAACAATTTCAAAAATCTTGTTCCTTGAACTATGTGATCTACTTGAACGATTTTAGCAACGATAAACGAGAAAAATCTACCAGACTAATATCTGTGTGGTATCTTGCATAAATGTCTATCGGATATAATTCAATATCCAGCGTGGTATTAGCCGAGGAAGTAGTTGTTTTCTGACAGACGTTTCCCAGAACCTACTGTTTAGGTAGTCAGGAGAGATTAATATTCCGAAATTTTATATCGAAATATATTTTTTTTATACGTATCTCTCCTCGATTGTTTTCAGTTTTGATTTCCGCTCATTCAATAGAGGCCTCAGATTATTTTGATTGCGCATTGCAAGACTGCATACACTTCAGCCTGAAAGAATGATGTGTAATAACCGAGTGGGTAATTGAAATGAAGATTTCTCGCTGCACAGTAAAGTCCCATTCCCGTCCCATGTTCGATTCTAGACCTGTCTGTCTACCGAGTGTTTCTGCCGAAGATGTTCTCAAGATGACTGTTCATTCTCCATACTTCGCGTTTCAAGACTTCAACCGAGAAGTTTGTGCCGAACACGTATTTTGGTGGCATTTGGTCCGAGAACATGTCTGCTGTTCGTTCCTCCACATATTTCGAAATTACTGTTTTGCCCGATTCCATGTAATTCAGTGAATTTTCCAGTCTGAATTAGCCCACCTTTACACCTACATTATTTCGAGATGTAAAAGAGAAAGATTCACGAGAGTCTCTTTCCCAGTTATTCTCATATATGTGGGGGTCTGCTCCCAGCTTAGTCTGTTACTAACGATCGTTCATTTAAGGTGGGTGATCAGAAAAGTTTCCTCTACATGACGATGGCAGCACTCGTAAATAAAAGCTGGCGAATTTCATTATTTTGGATGTGCAGTTGTTATGTAACAGTCGTTTCAGTGAGTTGTTTTGAGTGTTTTGGTGAAAATGGACAAAATCGAGTATCGAGCAATGAAACGCAATACGCCTACGCAAATCAAAGATGAGTTGGATTCTGTGTATGGGAATTCTGCACCATCATTTGCCACAGTGGAATTTCAGGCAGCTGAATTTGAATGTGGCCGTAAGAGCTTGGGAGATGATGAACGTTCGGGATGTCCAAAAACTGCAACTCCAAAAAAACTGCAACATTGCCAAAGTTCACCAAATAGTGCTGAACGACCGCCGAATTGAAATGAGAAAGATATCAGAGGTTATGAACATGTCAAAGGAAAGTGTTTGTCACATTTAAATCACCAAAATCACCAAAAACGTGTTCAAATGAACATACAAATAACATGGTTCTGCAAGAAGGTGAGATTTTGGTTTCTTTTGATGTTAGTTCCTTATTTCCTAGCGTCCTAATTCCACAGACCTTGCAATACCTCACGGAATGACTAGAGAAAAATAATTTCAATAATAACGAAATCGATGAATTTGTTTCTCTTACTAATTTGTGTATGAAACAAAATCGGTTCCAGGTTATGAACAACAGGAAGGAACGGCCATGGGAAACAACTTGTTCCTTTACCTGGCAGACTTGTTGATGATCAGATTCGAAATGGAAACCAAAGAAAAGTCGAAGTATTTACCTAGGATTTGGCTGATATTTTCGCGATATTCGATACCAAAAAATCGAATATTGAGGACTTTGTTTCCATTTTAAATAATAGATGTCCATCAATAAAATTCACGTATGAGTTAGAAAATAAGGGACAACTACCATCTCTTGACGTTTTGGTAATGAGGAGCCAATATGGAGGGTTAGAATACGATATATTTAGAAAAGAAACAAGCACGTACAGGTATATTCCTGACAGTTCACATCACTGCGGACAGCACAAACGTGCTGGGTTGAATTTTTTAATGCATCGTCTTTTGACTTTCCCTCTAACACATGATAGGTTCACAAAAAAAAAGACGTACAATACAGGAAATAGCAGCCACTAACGGTTTCTCGAGGGGTATTATAGATGACATAATAAGGAAGAAGTTTAGGTTAAGAATGAACGAAATCTCGACTTTCAGAAAGGACAAAAACCAAGATGAATGCATCTCAGTTCCATACCACCAATATACGAAGAACTTTGGAAAGATTTTCAAGGAACTAGCTATGAAGGTGGTTTTTAAAACAAGTCATACACAAGCCTTTTGGGAAGTCCAAAAGACAAAGTCGAGAATTCGGAAAAGTCTGAAATTTACGAAATTGAATGTAAGGACTGCGATACAAAATATTATGGACAGACAAAAAGATCTATTAAAGTAAGATATAAGAAACACATAGCACACTTAAAATATGGAAGACCTGAAAAATCAGCAGTCGCTCAGGATATTTTGCAACAAAACCATTCCATAGACTTCAGTTCATTAAGATTAGTTAGACAAGTTAACAACAACAGGCAACTAGATGCCTATGAGAGTGTAGAAATAAGTAAACACAATAATATTATGAATAACGATGACGGACATATACCAAAGAGCATACTATATAGCTTGTTAAAATAATATTATTGGGTTTACTGATTTCTACATAAGGACACATTGCAAAAATAAATTTAGATAGGCAATATTGTGAAATCAATTTTTATATAGCTGAAAATTGTTTTATATACAGCTATAACAGTTAAACATATATTGTAAAATAATAGATAAGGCAAAATTGTAAAATTAATTTAGGTTGATAAGAGTATGCGCCTGATTAAACATATGAAAGTAGTGTTCATTTCGGTCTGCAACTATTTCGCCCATTTAGTGTGGAAAACACCAATTGTTTTACCTTTTTTTCTTGTGAGTGATTCGTGGCATGGTCAATAACCCTATGCTGAATAAATCACATATCAAGGCGAGCTTATTGTTATTAGTCGCATATCTTAAAATAAATTGCAAATAACAGTGCTGGCTGATAAAAACCTGAATACCGATATTGGCGGTGTGCCAGGGCCGGATCTTGTTTCTTGGGCGCTGCGCGGGTCGCAAGAGATTTGATTGGATATGGCCACCAACACACACCTTAAATAATGCCCAAAGTTACTCCTCAGTGGTCACTAAACCCCAATTTCCATCTAAAGATCAAACCATCGTCTTCAGCGCTTCAGAGAACAAACGTCTTCAAAATTACATTATACCACTGGGAAGTTTAATTCATCCGAAAAACATTATTTTCGCATCTTGATTGTCTAATAATCGAATATGCTTCTACTTATCGAGCAGGCAAGTTGTCGAAGATTTCATGAATAATTTCGGAGAGATACTAGTGCAAAATGAAATAGTTAAAGCACGAAGACTTATAACGCCCGCTGAGAGACTTGTACTTTCAAATGTGTGTCCAACTATACTACACGCACTTTTTCTGACAGAATTAACGAAATTGGGTATAAATCCTGTCTCACCAGTGACCTCACTCTTCCCGAATATAGCCATATCTTAAGTTTTAGAAGGCATGTATATATTAGCCCACATTCATTTTCGACACCAGAATTGTTCACTGTTGATTTTTAAGAAACCAGTTACAGAATTTTTTTGTCACAAGATAGTATCGCTTGCTATAACTGCAAAAAATCTGGTCATATTGCCTCTCAATGCCCTGACCCAATGAAAAATACTCAAACCACAATCACTCAAGCTACAATCACCCAAGCCACAATAACTCAAGCCAAAACCACTCAAGCCAGCACCTCTCGGGATACATCATCTCCAAATGACGAACCGTCACCACTTTTGTTATCAGAAACGGCCTCCGCTAATTCCATGGAACCCGCAGCTGAAAAAAACCACTAACAAGTCGAAGCGCAGCATTGCGGAAATCCTTTCGCCAGAAATAGAACCAGGCAGTGGAAATGTCGCCAAATTTGTGACACCTACGTTGAATTTGAAGAAAAAGAAGAAGCCCAAATCTAATAACGCATCTTTTAACAACTGATAACTCACATCCTCTCGAACCCGCGAAAGAGTTTATAGAAACTCACTCCCCTCCTTTTGCTCTCAACTATGAACAACTCAGTCTCCTTTTAAGTAACATTAATAATTCAGCAGATCCTATCGCTGTGGCAAACGATTTCACTACTGATCTCCTGGAGTCACACACATGCTCACGAAAATTCACCCTCACTTAAAGGACAAAGCAATGAAGAGAAGAATTACTATTCTGAAAAAGAAGATTTTTGCTCATCTTGGAAACGATATATCAGAATATGACACAGATTCCTCACAGATAAGCCAGTAATATTTTGTTGACTGTCACACTTCTTTCTTTTCCTAAAATTCACTTCTCTCATCCAGTGGAATATAGATGGATTTTACATCGTCTAGCTATGTTACAAATCTTAATAGCAACCCATTCACCTGACATTATATGCCTTCAAGAAACAAATCTGAACCAACAAAAGAATAATTCTTCAAGCCAAATCAATTGTTTTCGACGGGACAGGATCACTAATAATAATCATTCTTCTGGTGGTGTAGCGACCCTAGTAAAAAAATCAATAAATGCAAATGTTTTCCAAGTCAACAGTAACTTAGAAGTCATAGTAATCAAAATCGATTCACCAAGTAAACACTACGTTTGTAATATCTACTTACCATCTAGCTGTCCTATAAACTATAATGATTTGTCAGATATGTTGACTCAAATACAAACTCCACGCCTGATTGTAAGAGATTTCAATGGACACAATATGATTTGGGGTTCTCTGCATACAGACAGCAGAGGTAGACTAATTGAAAGAATAATAACAGACTTACAACTAAATTTTCTGAATGACGGCTCTTCAACCAGGTTCAAGTACAGGAGAGGGCTCGGCAATTGATTTAGGTATATGCGATCCAAGGCTGTCTACACGTTTGACATGGGAAGTCCTCGACTTCACATATGATAGTGATCATTATCCCATAATAATTAAAAACCTCTTGGCTTATAACACTGATATGTTTATCCAAAAATGGAAAATTGATTCTGCCAACTGGCAACAGTTAGAAAACTACATCGACGTTGCAATGTCACATTACCAATTGACTGAAGACATAGACGAATCCATAGCTAATTTTAACAATATTATACTACGAGGTGCCGAGCTTGCTATAGGAAAAACTAGAAAATCGAATAAGCATAATCCAGTCCCTTGATGGAACAGTGATTGCGCAAGAGCAATCCAGTCTAGTAAATCGTTATTTAATAAATATAAAAGACATAAAACAACAGAAAATAAAATCGAATTCAAGAAAGCGAAAGCTAAAGCACAACTGCTAGTAAATCAAAAAACGATTTGGTGTTGGGAAAAAACTCCAGTAATATTTATTTCTCAACTGCAGATGAGACTTGGATACATCATTATACAGTCCAAACAGTGGACTGCAAAAGGAGAAACGGCTCCAAAAAAAAAGCTAAAACGTTTTCTCGGCTGAGAAAGTGATGGCGAATTTCTTTGGGACAGTCATGGAGTTATATCAATCGAAAAACCATCAAGGATCATACTACACATCATTACCTGACAAGCTGAAGGTAGAAGTTGCGGAAAAACGGCCACATTTGCAGATAAAAAAAATCCTGTTTCACCAAGACAACGCACCGGTTCACACCTCAGTTGCCATGGTAAAAATTCACCAATTACGGTTTGAACTGCTTGACCACCCGACTTACTGACCTGATCTAGTCCCGAGCACATTTTTTTGTTCCTTCATCTGAAAATTGCGCTCGGGTGACAGCGATTTTCATCAAATGAAGGGTCAATCACTTTCGTGAACAATTATTTTGCACAGAAAAACGCCGAGTACTATTTGGAAGGGTAACATATATGGTAGCATCGTATGTAGAGTTGAAAGAAGACTATGTTGAAAAATAAAAAAAAAATCAGAAAAAATGTCGGAAACTTTTCAGACCACCCTGGTATCTGAGGCCACCAGACCATAGATGCCTATGTTATCATGGGAACCACCATTGCGTAGAGCCAATGCATCATGTCTGGTTCAAGTCCCTATGTCTTTCTGTTGGTGGGTTTGGTTAGCATCAGTACTACCTACGCATTTCTTTTAACTTTTTTTATAAAGAGATTATTCTCGATTTGCAAATCAAACATTCATCATCCAAACTGCTGATGACAGTTTGAAACTAAATACGATCCTTGTAAATCTAATTTACTTTGAATCTCCTTTCATTCATTACTCTTCTGGGAGATGAAATTCTACTGAACTTGAAAATACACACTTTCATACTACTAAACCAAAATAGTGGTTTTTGTTTATATCATTTTCCGCAACACTGAACATTTGATATTATCATCACTTCGGTCATCCAGTGTCTGGAAAGTGTGTCTAAAGTTATAAAAATTCATTTTTATTTCTTGAAACGGGACTATATTTCCACGTATGTTTCAAGAATATGCTTCCAAACAACCATCCTGTTTATTCGTGAAACGTGGCGACTTCAACAAATATTCGTACGATGTCAAGGGACGGTAGTTTTGTCTAGCCGAGAGAGAATTGGTCTCGGTCTCCTTCTTTCGAGTTTGATCCGGTCTCTGGGGCCGAGGTTGGTCGCGAGGGTCAAAGACGAGCTGTAATGAGTTTTCGATTCCGCCGGGACGAACCCGTGTCCATATTGTGCCAGGCTTCTTTTCTTTATTTGTATCTCTTCTCCGTTATTCGTTTCCACCGATAATTCTATTTATCGACGTGGAAGTTTTCATTTTGTTGTTGGGTTGCCAAATGTGGGGAAATATGAACCAGTGTATTTGATATTCCAATACTGTTTTTTATATCAAAAGTACTGATTGATTTTTCACGAAAGAGTTTTTTATTATATAATTTCCGCTATCTAACAGCACCCATTCAAAATTTTGAAAAATGATAATAATAATAAATTCGTGTTATAACTTGTTTACAAGCATCTTATACACGCGAATACTCACCGCAGTTGACCGAGTATTCGAACGGATATATGAGCAGAAAGCAGAGAGGATCGAAGGCAGGAGTCGCTGCATGTAAAGAGAACCTGCTCATCGATAGATGTGTAACGCAGGACTCGATATGGTATAAACATAACCTCTCTATGACCTGGATCGATTACCGCAAGGCAAGATGTTGGTACAACATCGCATCATCTTGCACTTGCACACATGCCTTGCGGTACCCGACAAAATAGTGAGATGCCTTGAACAACCGATACCACTCTGGCGGACTCACTTCACCATAACATCTGGTCAAGCGAGAGTCCAAAGAGAGTGGGGTGTATTTCAGGGTAATTCTTTCAGTTCCCTTCTCTTCTGCATCTCAATATTGCCATTATCCATTGCGCTCAGAAATACTCGAGGATATAACTGTGGAACCACTGGAAACCGGAGGCAAAATGTCACCCATTTGTTTTATATGGATGATCTCAAACTTTAATACCTCTGAAAAGAAGGATATCCATCAGTACTTGAGGGTGGTAGAAGAGTACACGCATGCTATCTGTATGAAATTTGGAATAGACAAATGTGCAACGGTCCATATAAAAAAAGACGATGCGGGGACTACGGAGAGGATGTGCAGCTCGTAGATGGAAAAATCCTACACCATCTGGATGCCGGAGAGACGAAAAATTAACTCGAACTGAAACAACGCCACTCAAAAGAGGTAACAGCAGTGAAGAACTCTCTCTGCGGCCAGTATCAGCACAAACTTCGACAGATCTGATCATCGGAACTGTCGAGGAAGAACAAAGTTGCTGCAACAAATATGCTTGCCGTTCCAATCCTACTCTACTCGTTTGGAGTAGTGAAGTGAACTCGGGAGGAGGTGTATCAACTCGAAGTAAAGACCCGATGCATCTCTGATGAGTTTGCATCCCAAATCGTCCGTTCCACTGGTATACTTCCCCCGGCAACAGAGAGGCCGTGGACTTTTGAGTTTGGAGTGTCTACATGACAGAATTGTACTGGATGTAGCCTGTAAAGTCGTCAAGAGTTCGGATCCCTTTCTCGCATGGTCCGCGATCATGAGAGAGTAGGAATTGGAGCATTTTTCTTTAGAACAGCTGCCCGAGCAGCTGCTAAACTCGGTTTACTTTTCGACACTGAACGAGGTGATCACAACTCTGTCACCAAGTTGGAACCCGTTCAGTAAAGGCAACACAAGCGGGTGAGCCAATGCATTCGGTCTTCTTCAACAACATTGAAAACATTGGCTTATCAAAAGTGTCTGACTTTCGCTTTCCTCAGGTCGAATGGGCTGAAGCCAGAAACCGAGAGCTTTATCATGGCCTGCCAGGATGAAGATTTCAACATCTTAATCTACCACAGTCGCGTGATGGATATAGAGTTTTCTGACACAAGGTGCTGGGCATGTCGCAAGGCTTATGAGACCCTAAAACACTTGCTGTCAGCATGTCCAGCATATGCGGTCTCTGCCTATATCCATCAACATAACGCGTCCTGAAGAGTGCTTTATTACCACAAACGACATTCTCAAGGTGTTGACGAGACATTGGTGTTGCCCTACGCTCCGGGGAATATTGAATTTTCCCCCGTTGTGGGAAATGAGAATTGCTAAGTTTATTAGAACTATTCGTTCCCCATCCTAAGGTTCACACAAGTTAATAGGCCTGATGTAGTCCTTCTCGACCACCAGAGCAAGACGATAATTGTCGTGTAGTTTTCGGCTGCTGGTGAGACGAATATTGTCCGAAAAGAGGAGGAAAAACGAATAAAATATTGAGATGTGCTCTTCGAACTCCGCAGACTCTATTCAATTTTAGTCAAGATGGTTGTTCTGATTATTAGAATCCTTGGTGGAATGATGCCATCTCTAGTTTCGAAACTCAAAATCATGCCGTCTTGCCGCACTAAGGCCGGACAGATACAGAAGGCTGTCATTCTTGGCTCACTGCTATTGCTCAAGGTATATGATTCTCGGCACCAAGGATCACTCACCCCGCGGTGTAGTCGGTCGTTGATTGATAGTACTGGCGCGCCCTCCAAATGTATCACGGCTTCGTGGAATGGGAATTGGCCAGCGGAAATTAAGGTTAAAAAAATGTATCTTTGTTCTGGTCAATCTAGGATACACATAGATTTTTTACATTTGGAAAACTATTCCTAATCCTCTCGTCAGTGGTATCTGTTGAAAAATATTTTAAAATATGTTTTTCTGTTAGCCAGCTGCACCCCCCATACGAACGACAACTCTCGAGAATCGAAACTTGTGCGAGCTATGAACTAACGAGGTCTCACCTCTGAACGTGTGATTCCTAATAAGGGTTGGATATTTGTTTTCTTATACGCATGTATCTCTTCTCGATATAGTCTTCAGACATGTTTTGATATCTGTTTAGAGTATTGATACACGGGATGTTTCTTCCCTGCTTGGAGGAAGGAAGCTGCTGTAACCTCAGCTCCAATTCCATCCACATCATATTCAACACCAGAACTGCCTGCTATTTTGGAGACACACACCGTCAGATCAATCGCAACTTCGTCCAATATTGACTTTGCTAATACTGTCTCCATTGTCATTGTCAGATTGTATCAAATGATAAACTCTACCGCTTTAGCTTATCTGATTTTTTTTCACAGTTTATTCCTCCTGCGGCATATCCTGCAGATACAATAGTCTCCATTAGTATTTTCGACACGATATTTATATATTTGCCACAGTTTATACAATAATCTGCATCTTACAAATTGTTGCATATATTACTTCCAATGTTACGTTCGAAATCTCGTGTGCAAATCAGAATCTAGTAACGTTTATGATATTTTCGATGTTTTCATTCGAAAATGAAAAAGCTGGGACAATAACAAACAATATTGAGTAGTTTTATGTCCCGAACTTTTGTGAAATTGCCAATACAAAGCATTTGCCGCAACGGAACTTGGACTGGTCCAACTTCTCCCGTTCAAAGACTTTTTCGCCCTCACACAACTCAACTTCGAAAAGTTTCTTGCATTTGTTATGTCAGTGGACCTTACACAGCTGCTGATTTATCTTTTGAATATATTCTATTCGATAAAACTTTCAGGGTTCGATACGCCGACTTGGCAATGCATGTTATTTAACTTTACCTTATTTGATAGCATTCATTACAATTAGTAATGTGTCATAAATATCATATAGTCAAATTATTTGTGATATAAATGGAAAATAGTTCTCTTTTAATTTTGTGACAATCAATTTTTTTATTATATTTTTCTGTCATTTGACTTGATAATGTCTTCACCAAGGTTATCCATGATATCTGACACATTTATATTCCAAACCTGAAGGAAAAACTATTTCATCAAAGCCCTGTTGAATATATATGGTGTTTTTAAATTCGACGGAAGAACCCATATGACATATTCCTCCGGTAAAAGGATGGAAGTGAGGTGGGCTAGGTGTGTGTCAGGAAATAAATTGTTTTGGATATAATGTGCCTTCTTTGAAATCCACAGATGGACCACGTAACACTGAAGTAAACTTTTGACATAAACTCCAGCGTTACGTACTCAGCAGAAACACCTGGTATATAGACGAGGTGAAAATCGAACTTAGGACGGGAGATGGAATATACTGTGCGAGTATAAATTCTATTACAGCTACCCAAGTGTATGCCAATATGCAATATACAGACACTCTGCATTTTGGCCATTGATGACATCAAGAGTAACAGACTGGTTTGGGAATTCAATGAAGAACTGAGAAAATGGTAGATACGAATGGAATAACTATAGTCCCAGTATCAGGACACTCTTGAATCGCTAAGAGACAGAAACAAAATTATGAGTTTGTTAAGCATTGATCATTAACTCGAAATATGGACCTGAACTTCTGTAGGGGTACCAAAATCTGTTATACAGAAAGAGGTCAGTGAATCGGCCTATGAGAATCAGAAGATCACCTGAGAAATGTACTAAAAAACTGGTTGTATCGAGTCGAAACAGGCTCAGAAATATTGCAGAGTAATTCACTGGACACTGTCCATTTAGAAGACACCTGAACAAAAAAGGGTTGTATAACAGAGACCTAAGCTGCAGACAATACAACATGTTTTATAAGAATGTAAGTCGGTGAAGTCTTTCAAAGAGATTTGCGAGAAATGGAAAGTCATACGGCTTCCAAACACCGCTTTAAAACAACATACCCACTTTACAAATTATCTGGCATATTCTCCCTGATTTTATTTCATAACCCCCTATGAAATAAATCATTTGATTATTCTATAAAATCTATTTCATATATCTTCAATCGTTCTAGATTTTTCGGAAAATTTCTGGAACGGAATGATGTGTGCAAGAGGTCAGTCAGGCAGATTCGAATCATCATAAGCCACAACTAGAAATTTGTAACATGAATTCAATCATCAAGTTCTCTACTAAGCATTCCTAGGTAGCTTTTAAGGTTCTGCTGAGTAAATGATCCTAAACGATAGTCGTTGGGGAATTGTTTTAAATTACTTTTTTAGAATATTTCAGTTCTATATTATTTTATCTTGCAAATATTATATTTTTCTTTCATTTTTACATTTGAAATTCTCATTTTTCTGTACTGGTCGAAGGTTAGGGTTAGGAAGATCAAACAGTTCGATCTTCCTCTTGAAGATGATCACTTGGTGATCAAAACACGTGTCGAAGTGTTAAAATAACGGTTTGGTGTTGGGAAAAAACTCCAGTGATATTAACTACTACACCAAAGTTTCTAAACAGTGCATCACAAAAACAATAACACAAATGTTGATGAAATAAATGCTTGCAGAGGTCACCTCCACATTCGATTTACAATAACTATGTAAATTTATTCGAAATCAAAAGATTTTTGGTACGACTTTGGACTTTGGGTGAGTTATATGGCATTCTTTAATCGAGTATGCCATGTGAATTACGCATATACCAATCCTTATTTATGCTAAAATTTAAATTTTCAGCGATAAAATCCACTTGATTGCAGAAAATTTCAAGTTTGAGATATTTTCACGACGAGAGAACTCGGAAAAGACAGAATGCTTTTAAACAATATTCAAGTTATGTTTACGTCATAAGAGACCTCGAAATTAGTAGGCAACTAACAATTTATCACGTGAGAGACATCTGTGAAATTCAATATAAATAAGAAAAGCTTATGTGTGGTCCTTTTGTTCATTCAACTCTGCTTTTTGGGATGTGAGGTACGGATTTGTTGAAGTTGGATGGATCTTTGGATTTGTGATTTGGGATAATCGTTTTGTAGAAGGGCCAATTTCGTCTAGTTCCTTAGATCTATTGTGGCTGTCAGTGAGTCTGACAAACCTGACAGACAGAACGGAATTTAATTGGGCAGGATGATGGAACTATCATTGACGTAGCAATTATTATGGGTTGATTTTCGATAAACAGTGTGTGAAAAGGAATCATTAGATTTTGTGATAAGAACATCCAGGAATTGAAGTGAGTTGTTATTTTCGACTTCCATCGTGCATTTTAGATCGGAATGTATAGAGTTGATGTGGTTTAGTAATGTATGGAGACTTTAAAATCCATGAGGCCATATAACAAAGACGTCATCCCCGTATCGAAGCCACTCGTAGGTCTGAGGTCAAACATGTCAATGGTTCTGGTTTCAAAGTCTTCCATGTGAAGGTTTGCAAGGACTGGACAAAGTGGAAAACTCATGGGGGCGCTTTTCACTTGTTTGTGAAATTTGCCCTGGAAAAAGAAATTGATGTTTGACATGCAGTGGCTGATGGATTTGAGAGTATCTTGGGGACGGATGAGTTTTTGTATAGTGGGATATTTGTGGAAAGGAATACTTCATCAAAGCAGACAAGGATGTTTGTTTTTGAATATTGAAGGATTTCAGGGTTTCTATGATGTGTTAGGGATTTTTGACTTATGATGAGAACTATTCGGCTAGTGGTTGAAGAGGTGTTTGGCAAGGGCGTGTGTAGGGAATCCGAGGGCACTAAAACGCTTTTGATGAGAAACTCCCAGAAAACTTTAATAGAATTAATTGAAAAGGAATAGCTAAGAAAGAATACCTTCTTGACGTAATAAAACGATGGTGGCAATATATCTCAACTGGAACAATCCCTGGATGAATTAAAGACCCGCTGAGCTGAAGGTGGAACAGACTTGTCTATAAAGTATTTTAGTGGGGTACCTTTATACTTGTGATGCACTGTTTGTTACATTTGGTGTAGTAATGAATATTACTGGAGTTTTTTCCCAACACCAAACCGTTATTTTAACACCTCGACACGTGTTTCGATCACCAAGTGTTGGGAAAAAACTCCAGTAATATTTGGGTACCTTTATAAATAATAATTCAAAAAACTTTCAAATGTCTCAAACAAATTCACTATACAGGGTCCTGCAACAGTGGCGCGGTGTTCCATATCTCTATATAGGAAGCAGATAGGAATCTAATTTTCTATAATATCACCTTATTGCTCGAGCTCGACAAAATAAAAATATTGGCGGTCACACAGGGTGTTCGATTTTTTCTGGGCGGATCCCAACTGTGTCTTTTTAAATGGCAACCTATATTTTTTATCGCTTTTTCGGTTTCTTCATAGAAAATAAAATAAACTTTATATCTGCACTTCGAAAATATTGACGGTTTTCGAGATATCTAGCATGACAGGTTTTTTTTTCCAATATTCGTCACTCAGAATATTTGAAATTATAAAGTGGTGCCAAGTCCAGTTGAAATTTTTTTTGGTCGAATATTCTACATTGGTAACTCTCTCAAACGATATATCTGAAATCGACCTGTGATATACAGGGTATGAAAAACCGCTTGCCAAATATTGTAAATGAAAATTTGCAAAATCTTCCTTAGATTAAATGGAACACCCTGTATATTATTAATCCATAAGAAGCGCCAACGAAACCTCTACAAATTTCATTAAGTATTCCCTATGGCTAAGTTCAATAGTTTTTCTTAAATGAGCATTTCTTTCGAAAAATGGTCATTTTTTCAAAGCGAAATCCATTTGACGACTGATAAAAATATACGAAAGATATCTTGTTTCAATTTTGTACATTAGAAGGTGTCCAAACAAATATTTTTTAACGAAATAAATGTATGTACTTATCACTTTTTGCTAAATGGAAAATTATTTTTTCATTGGATGCAGAATTTCACTCATAAATCGTGCAATATCAAACCAAACAAGTTAAAAAAAAGAAACATTATAAATAACTATTTTTTTCATGTTATTATATTCATTCAGAGCTTGAGTTCTAGATAATCAAATTTGTCAACTGGCAAATTACAAAACTACAAAAGGGAGAGTTTAATTAAGGTTGATAATGAAACTTTTATAAAATATGTTCAACATGTCTTCCATTTTCTTGAATGCAGAGCTGAAGTCTATGTTTGAAAGACTGTTCTACCCTGCGCAAGACAGCTGGTGTAATGCTGCGAAAAGCATTCGTTATTCTAAGTCGCATATTTTCGGGAGAAGTTGGTGGCTCAACGTAAACCATATTTTTTATGTATCCCCATAAGAAAAAATCTAGTTTCGTCAAATCTGGTGATCTAGCGGGCCACCGTACAGGCCCATTCCGTCCTATCCATTTATTGGGAAATACTTCATTTAGATGATCTCTCACTTCTGCCGAATAGTGAGCAGGTGCACCATCATGTTGTAACCACATTCTATTGCGGAGGTCAAGAGGAATATCATCTAACAAACCTGGTAAATCATTTCGTAAAAAATTGAGATACATTGCACCATTCATATGTCCCTCAAAAAAGTATGGACCAATTACATATTCTCCAATGATGCCTCCCCAGACATTTATCGACCACCTATGTTGATAATCCACCTGTCTCAATAAGTGAGGATTTTCTGTCGCATAATAATGGTAATTATGTCGATTTACAAATCCATTTTTATGGAATGTCGATTCATCCGACCATAAAATATTATTGAAAAAATATTCGTTTCGACGAATTTTGTTCATGGCCCAATTGCAAAATCTCACTCTTTTCTCGAAATCAGCATACAGTAGTTCTTGATGTAACTGAACGTGGTATGGATGCAAGCGATGTTTCTTCAATACTCGTTGCACTGATCTCTCACTTATATCCACTATTTCCCCAATTTGTCGTTGACTCCTACTAGGATCTTCTTCAACAGCAAGAAGAACTTGCAATTCATTATCTTCATTAGTAGCTGGCTTGATGCGCTCATGTTTGGAATAATTAATAGATCCAGTTTCAACGAATCGTCCCAAGACCTTTCGGAAAGATCTTTCATCTGGATGCCTTCTATCTGGATACCGTTGAGAATAAATTCTACTTGCCAATAAACAATTCCTGTCTGATTCACCTAATATGAAAATCATATCAATCAAATCACTTTTTGATAACAACATTCTGATGAAATTATACCGACAGTTCAACTTCACGATTGACTAAAAATTTCAATATTCATTTGCAGCCAAATATTTTGTTCTGTCATTTGCCAGACTACTTGATTTCCAATAAATATTTCATTCGCTGAAAGGTTGTTTTAGACCGAAAGAATATGGCACAAATTCCGAGATTTTTGAAATTATTGTAACTATTCAAGAACGTCCATTTTGTGGTGTAATTCGCAACTTGTTTATCTAGCAACAGGTAATTTTAGGAATGGGCGATATTTTAAGGAAAGGGTATTTTTTGTATATTCTTATTAGTCGTCAAATGGATTTCGCTTTGAAAAAATGACCATTTTTCGAAAGAAATGCTCATTTAAGAAAAACTATTGAACTTAGCCATAGGGAATACTTAATGAAATTTGTAGAGGTTTCGTTGGCGCTTCTTATGGATCAATAATATACAGGGTGTTCCATTTAATATAAGGAAGATTTTGCAAATTTTCATTTACAATATTTGGCAAGCGGTTTTTCATACCCTGTATATCACAGGTCGATTTCAGATATATCGTTTGAGAGAGTTACCAATGTAGAATATTCGACCAAAAAAAAATTTCAACTGGACTTGGCACCACTTTATAATTTCAAATATTCTGAGTGACGAATATTGGAAAAAAAAACCTGTCATGCTAGATATCTCGAAAACCATCAATATTTTCGAAGTGCAGATATACATAAAGTTTATTTTATTTTCTATGAAGAAACCGAAAAAGCGATAAAAAATATAGGTTGCCATTTAAAAAGACACAGTTGGGATCCGCCCAGAAAAAATCGAACACCCTGTGTGACCGCCAATATTTTTATTTTGTCGAGTTCGAGCAATAAGGTAATATTATAGAAAATTAGATTCCTATCTGCTTCCTATATAGAGATATGGAACACCGCGCCACTGTTGCAGGACCCTGTATATTATCATAATGTAGTGGGGGTGCGTACAAAGATTTTAGAATTGATGCATTCCGTTCATGGTTGTGATGACGATATAATCATTCACGTTTAAACTTGGTTGAATTCTGACTTTTCGAATGCAGAACTTGGTTGGAATAATCATGCTATTTTTCGCTTTGATAGAAATGCTGAATCTAGCTATAAAAGTTTGGGCGGTGGAGTATTAATTGATGTAAAATCTTCCCTCATTTCCAAACATGTTGTAGTACCTTTTCATAGTGTGGAACAACTCTTTATTATGATTATTCTTATACCGTCATCCTTCTTGATTGGCGCAATGTACCTATACCTCCTGCTTCAAGCATGGAACATTGTAACGATTATACCCAGGCAGTTGAGTACATTATCACTTCGTTTTCAAACTCATCACTCTTTCTTTTGGTGATTACAACTTTCCACTTGCCAAATGGAACTTTGATGGAGATTCAGAAAATTTCAGAACACTACTTCGTTGCCCAGATGTCAACCCTGCTAGAATCATTTCAAATTCATTTGCATTTCTTGACCTCAAACAGTCAAATTCTATTCCGAATGGAAATAATATTCATTTAGATATGATTCTTACAGAACATTGGGAATCTATAGTTACCACTGAAGCAGACGACCTACTGTTAGAGATCAAACATCACCATATCGCAATCACGTGTACTATTGAACTACCAAACTCTACACAGTCTCTCACCTATGAGGAATCTTATTTAGACTTCAAAAACGCTGACTATTCAATTGATTGATTGATTGGATAACATTATTCGAATTTCATGAGCTGGACCAAGCAATCAGCTTATTTTACCAAATTATCCAAAATGCAATAAGTTGTTTTGTTCCAATCAAGAAGGTTACGCTTCCCACAGTGGTTTCCATCAGAACTCATGAACCTAATCATTAATAAGAAGAAAGCTCACGCTGAATACAAACTAGAATACAGAATAGAAACCCTATCACTAATAAGAAGAAAGCTCACGCTAAATACAAACTAGAATACCGACTAGAAACCCTATTGATTATGCAAATTTTTCTGACTTGAGACAACATTGCTACAACAAGCATTGCTACACTCTATACTTGATTCATGTAGAGAATGCCATTTATGATAACCCCAGCTACTTCTGGAATTTCTTGAGGGCAAAGAGAATGATACCACTCTTCCCAACTCTATGTTCTTGGCAGACAGAACCGGTGAGTCAGGGAATCTATTGCTAATCTCTTTGCCGACAATTTTTCCAACACATATTATATTACACACAATTAGATCTTGGGAACCATTGACACCCATTGGTGATAAAATGAATATTTCCCCAATAACCTACTCTATTGGTCAAGTTTTCGAAGGAATCTCTGAACTCAAAGACAAGCTGAGCCATGGCCCTAACGGTATTCCATGATACTTTTTGAAGAGATGTATATTTACTTTAAGCTTACCAAATATCAACTTTTATTCAACTTGTCGTTGAGAACTGGCGCAAAAGAAAACATTAAAAATGTATAGACCTATTAGTATGCTCTCAGTGATTTCCAAACTTTTTGAATTGTTACTAGCACCCATACTTACTTGGCATTGTGAGGATCTAGTCATTGAGCAGCAATATGGTTTCACAGCTGGGAGATCTACACTTACCAACCTCCTAGTATATCAAAATGAAATAATAAAAAAAATTTGAATCAGGCCTACGAATTGATGCAATCTATTCTGATTTCAGTAAAGCGTTTGATCGTGTCAATCATAATCTATTGGTACAGAAGTGGGTTTCGTTAGATTTTCCAAATTTTATTACTTACTGGATAGGTTATTACTTCAAGAATAGGTCACAAGTAGTCAAAATCGAAAACTTTGAATCAGAACTAATCTTGGTACCTTTTGGAGTGCCACAGGCCTCTCATTCAGGACCTCCGCTGTTCACCCTGATGTTGGCAATTCAATTCATTACTGTAAATTATTGCTGTTTGCTGATGACCTAAAGCTATATTTGCCTATGATTATCATAAGATACGAAATGCTATCAATTCTCTATATGTTCGGTCTGAAAACAATGGGATGTCGTTAAATCAAGGGAAATGCTTCTGTATAACATTTGCTAGAATAAACAACAAAATCATCTTCAATTGTGTTCTTGACAACGTCAATCTAAGAGGGCTCAATGGAATAAGAGATTTGGGTATGATTTTTGACGTGAACCTTTCATTCATCACTCACATCAACACAACCATCAATAGTGATCTGAAACTTCTAGGTTTTGTTTTCCGGAATTGCAAGGATCTAACAGTAGATGCCACCAGAATTCTTTACCTAGCCTATATAAGAGCTATTTTGGAGTATGCGTCACCAGCCTGGTCTCCTTATTATACTGTACATAAATAATATCGAAGCAGTGGAAAATAGATTCCTTAGACTTGTTGGCTTCAAACCTGGCCTCTCAGTTGGAGAATATGATTATTCGGATATACTTGACTTTGCGAATCTTCATACCTTTTCTTTTTGTAGATCAAATAACGATACCATTACCTTATTTAAAATTATATCAGGTGACATTAATTGCAATGACCTATTACATGAAGTCTCATTCCGTGTGCCTGTTTATTCAACTAGGAACAATGATCTTTTTGCTGTTCCTAATCACCATACTAACTATGGATACTTCTCACCCATGTGAAGCCAACCATCTTAATTGTGACATTATAGGAATTTCACTGAATACATTCAAAAAACAATGTAGCAACAGAAATACTGTATTTGTATTATTCATTTTTTACCATGGAGATTACCCGTATAAAAATAAATGAATAAATAAATAGCTACTTCTAGAATTATTTTATTTGTTCCTGGTATTATATTCATAATGAATAATAACAATGAATATTACATTTTTATATATTTGAAATAAATAGTGTTGAAAAAATTAATATTATAAAATTTATAAAACACACATTTCTTCAATTATTGAAGAAGTAAAGTTTCCTTGGAAAAAATGCGATTCGGGATGAGCAATGAACTTCCACTAATGGTCTTGTAATTTATTGACTGCTCGCTGTAACCAACAAATAAACAGAAACATTAGTTAACCTCAAAACAAACGAACAAGACAGCACAACGTTAAAATAATGTTGACTCGATTTCCAAAGTTGATAACAAATGGTACATGCATAATAAAATTTTCTGTGTTTTTTGCTCATGCAATCATGCAAAATATTTTATTTTCTGATATGATTATGTCTCAATTTGACTGATCACAAGAAACTAGTGTGAAAGACAAGCATTATTATTAGCTAGAACATACTCATACTCTACCTGTACTTTCAATGATAATACTTTCATGAGGATTCAACAGGAGGTGATTATCAACTTCATCTCTGAAATATGATAAAACAATTGTCAAAAAATTATGTCAAAAATTTGAAGATGTCATTATTCGAATTAAAAAAACGTGATAATAAATTTCAATATCTGAATTTCAGTATTCACTCATGAAACCAAATTTTTCAACAAAAAAAATGATACTATATTATCATTTATTGCATCATTTGTTACTATATCTTCATTTGTTACAATACTATCGTATATACTGGCTTATTGGCGATTTCTACATTAGAGGCGTTTTCTATCATCATATAACTAGATATGACTTTTTTGATATTTTGGAAACATGTATAGGTTGAAAGCTAAAATAAATTTCATTCAAAGAATGCATGTAACAATAACAAAGTTCTAGTTAATTGATTGTTTCAAAGGGATTCCTCCTTTTGAGATAACCATATCTTAAAGGTCATAAAAAGGAAACTAAACTCATCATTAATTTTTTGCTCAAGATTTTTTTCTCAAGACGTCTATATAAATCAAAAACTTTTCAAATAAATTTTTCTTCGAAAAAACTGAAATAAATGTTTTCAAAAGATTATTCATTAAAACCTTACGTTTAACACTCATATTATAAATAGTTATTGAAGTTATCTGTCTTTTATAGGAAATTCGAACATACTGGGAAATAGAACGTCGGTAAAATTAAAATGAAGTTTCTTTTTTGTAATATATTTTAATAAAGAAGATATTCGAGAGAAACCGGAAAATGTCAATATTTCATTACATTTTTTTCATTGGCAGGAATATTGAAAATCTAATTGGCTATCAGAATATTTCCATATATTTTTTATACAGAGTGTCATTTGTCTTATTTCTCTGTATTATTTGAGTAATTACAACACGAAGTACCTGAAATGTACTGATGTCAACCTTCCATTTTTGAGAGGTTTCCGTATGTTGTAAAACCTCCAGAAGTATAGGAAATATTTTAACTTTTGCGTAACTTCCCTATTTTGGCTCTACCGGAATTCAGTGAAAGTTATAGTTATGATTCTTTCTGTGTCGACAAGTAAAAAAACCATTGAACTTTCTAAAAATGTTAGAATATAAATATAAACCTACGAGTACGAGTAGATACCTTTTTCTTCCGTAGGCACCTTGGAAACCGAAGTTTTTTCAATTCTTGTTTCCGGAAACTTTTCTCCTCAAAACCTCAAATAAGAAGAAACGTTTTCTTATTTTATATTACCAGAAAAATGGGGGTTGACAGTTTTAGTTTTTTCTCTTGGCGGTTGTACTACGTTCTAAAAACCTCACTGCGATACTTTCAGGTACTCGATATTTCACTTATTCAAACAAAAATGAACTATCGAATATTTTTTTACATCAACTGTAATACATAAACAGTTGAGTAATAAAATGTTTTATTGACCTCTTCTTGGACTATCCACACTCTACAATCTGAAGGTTAATAGGTCAATGAAAACTCTGATTCCACTACAAAAAATTATAGTATAAAGAGTTTCCTTCCAAGCCATTATCGGGACCGTAATGAAAAATAATTTATCGGATGATTAGCAAATTAGCAAAACTCCCAATAATATAGTGTAGAACCAAAATTCTTGACATCATATGATATTTGTATAATCAGATTTCCAATACCTCTAGCTAGACAAAATTTCGAAAATTTTCAATTATCTTGTAAATCTCCGATAATTAACGATATTCAAAATAGGCAACTTAAGGTTAACCGACCCTCTATCACCTAATTTTTACAGAATCTTCTGCAAAGATTCAATTGAATCTTCTTCAATGATGAACATTGAAGAAGATTCAATCTCCGATAGTAAACGATATTCAAAATAGGCAACTTAAGGTTAACCGACCCTCTATCACCTAATTTTTACGGAATCTTCTGCAAAGATTCAATTGAATCTTCTTCAATGATGAACATTATTATTACAAATATTACCCCGTATAAGACGTTCAGAAATTTCATAACAAACGGTTTTGTCACATTGAACTTCCATTAGAAGTTTGAGATGGAGGAGTGAAGTTACCAAAAAGTGTTTCTTATAATGAATTGTGATTTTTTAAATCATTCTTCAATATACAGGGTACCGAATAGAAATGTTGCGGATCAAAGTTTTTTATTTTTTTCAATGAAATGACAAATATTGCTTTCCATATTCAAATTGTCGAAATAGAACATCCTATGTTTCATTTACATTTGATTTCACCGTGAAAAACTCTTTCTGAATATATATATATATATATATATATATATATATATATATATATATATATATATATATATATATATATATTATCTCTAATATCACATACACGGATCAAATACCCGGAAAAACCAGTTCAGCATATTCCTATCCGTGAACACTTCAGATTTCATATATATATATATATATATATATATATATATATATATATATATATATATATATATATATATATATATGTGTATATTTAGCACTTCAAGTGAACAAATTTTAATGACAGAATTATTCTTTTCAGGTTTCAAACGATCGAGTTTTTTATTTTTGATAAAGGTATTTGAAATTTTGAGGCAAAATATTGTACTCCTTGTTAATAACTTGTCATTGGTGAAGCTTAGAAAAATTTCAACAAAGCGGGGCTTCGCCTCCCAACACTGCAATTTTCACCAATTTTTTGATTGCAAGTTTTAGTAATAATTGGAGAGCCAACCAAGAACCCAACCGATGGCGGGCCAGGTCACCGGACCTAACGCCTATGGACTTTTACTGCTAGGGAAGGTTGAAAGATTTTATTTTTGCATTGCCGACCGATTCTAGAAACGAATTGGAAGCGACTATGATGCAGTTTTGCTTCTCTCACTCCTATTGAACTAATTAATTCAGCAAAAACGTTCACAGAAGGTGTCGCCTGTGTGTAGGAGAAGCTGGTAGACATTTCGAACACCTTCTTTAAAGAAATATATTTCATTGTTTCTACTCCATAAATATTATTATTATTGTTAAAGTTTCGTTTATTAATAGTAAATATAGTATAAATTGTTAAATCATCTTAAAGAACAATTCGTTCAGGCCAGTCTCATATGTGAGAAGTATAAACTGTTATTAGTTTTATAATACTCACCCTGATACATAAGTACTGTTGACACTGGCTACAACTACTCTGTAAGTTAATTTCGACTTGTAGAAATCGAAAACCTCTTGCGAATACCCTACATTGAACAGTAATATATATTCTTCTTCGTTTCTCTTCCTTATAACTTGTAAGACATTGCTGGATAACTCAACAACTGTCAAAGAATCGAAATAAGCTGGTCTACTGAATCTTCCTCTGAATTTTAATAATTCCTTATAAATATTGTAATGAGAAGATATCCCGAGAACATTTTGAGATGCTAAATTCACATATTTTGCTTTTTCAGATACGGGTAACCAGGTATGATTGGCAGTACTGAATCCTGCATTCAAAGTACCATCCCACTGATATGGAGTCCGCTCGAAATCCCTGCTTATTTCGTTGAATGTGGTACAATTTTTAATAGCTTGAGGATCGAACCCTTCTTCGCATGTCACATCTCCATCCTCCATTCCTATTTCCTCCCCATTGTAGGTGACCATAACTCCAGGTAGAAGAGCAACAAGCATATTGAATCCGTCAACGTTTTCTCTGCCAAGGCGAGTGGCTACTCTAGAATTGTCATGGTTTCCCAACTGTAGAAACAATTTGAAAGTTACGATATATATCAGGCAATTATTGTGTAATTTTAAAAAATATCACAATCTACTGCTAATAGAGAAAGTTAGAATGATTCGAAATGCCATTAGAAATGTATTTTGTAATGTTGTGTAGACATGATGAATTGGAGTTGAGAAGAAAGCTAGTGGTGTGTGGGGGTAGATCTAATTGTTCAGAGATATTATAAATTAGTGGAATTGGTCTGAAGTTTTCTATTTTCAAAGGAGGTCACTTGCGTTGACACGGTTGCGGCTTCCCATCTAGCCAAATGTTCGAAGTCTGCCGGAACTGCAGTATTGTCTGGCGAAAAATTAAAACAAAAAAATACCAAAATCTTGGTAACAACTATCGATTCTATTCAGTAGCAGTTGAAACTTTTGGTGTTTATGGTCCGGAGTCTCTGTTATTCGTTCATGAACTCAGAAGGAGAATAGGCCGAGCAACGAAAAATCACCATTCCACTTCTTTTTTGATAGAAAGAATTAGTATTGCTATTCTACGTAGTAATGCTGCTTCGGTTCTTGGAACTATCTCTACTTCACATTATTTTGATGAGATCATGCATTACCCTCATTTCAGTATGGAACAAAAATCTCTTCGAAACAAACCGATATATGTATATATTCATCCTTTTTCTTTTTCAGTGCGGTTAATTGACTTAGGTCATTCTTGCCTCCCAAATATGAGCTGCAGTCCTCGTGGTTCTAGTTACCTTTCAGTGGAACAGCTTCATGAAGCAAGAGCCGAATCTATCCCTCTACGAAATCCTTCATCACTTGGAAGGATCGATTGCAGCTTGACAAATGGTTCTGATACAGATTATATGAAACATGTTCTTCCTTACGAATCAGTAGACAGTTATCCTGAAAATCTTGAGAAGAAAATTGGGTTACATCATTTGGTAAACTTGCTACATGTATAGCATTTTGCTAAATAGCATTTCACTAGTATTGTTCATGACGGAGAATTTCAAGAACGAGGTTTTCACGATGAACAAGAACGAGAATGTTTCCCACTTATTCACCAAACTCAAACAATTGTTCATGCAGTTGCAGTTTCGAAAGAATGTATCATCTTTCCCACCAACCAATTTTCTGGAGTCTTTGAAGTCCACTAGATACTCGTTAGGACAACAAGAGGATCACTCCGAATTCTTGGGGTTCTTGTTGAATACTCTTCGTGAACAAACAAATAGCAGAATCAATACTCCTGACCGCTCTGGGTTGAATGGTTACGTACAATCTATCTCGTTTTTTGTTTGTAGATCTTTTGCTGAGAAAATCCTCACTTGTTTACTTTGTAGTAAATGTTCAAGAAGTAGCAAAACGTATGTGATTTTCTAGAACTTCAACTAGCGTTTCCTACTATGACTGATAACCATTCCGTGCAAAGCTCATTGTCAAATCATCTGAAAATGGAACTTTTAACGGGTGATGATCAACAGTAATGCCAAACATGCGGCAAACTAACTGACTGTTATAAGAAAACAAGTTTATCTGAGGCAACAGGCAATCTAATAATGACCCTGATGATCTTCAAACATGACTCAACCTCTGACAGAAGCACCAAACTGTTATGAAAGTTCTAAATATATGAACACTTCAATCTAACAGACAACTATTATAATCTTTATGCAGTCATGGTTCACTGTGGTTCTGGCGTTAAATCTAGTCATTATTACGCATTGGTCAAAGACGAAACGGACTTGTTTAAGTTTGACGATAGTCGTGTCACGAAGTATTCTGGCGATGTTATGAATTTATTGGAACCTCTGGAGATACCCTACATTTTGTTTTATGAAAAAGAAGACATTTGCAGATCAAGATCTTCAGATGATGTGGTGCTGCAGGTTTTTCCGGGTTTTCCTGCAGCTGAAAAAGCAAATGCGCCACCGGAATCAATGAAATCGCCCCGGAGCGCCAATTAATTTTTGTTGTCTCATAATTTGATGATTTGTATCACTTTCTTCCACTTGGATATAAAAACACTAACATAGAGTAAAAATTAGTCATAACGATCTTCTGAGGACGCTAACTTGGTTAGCGGTCTGGTGTTGGTATAGTATTTTCAATAGATTCATCATTAGTGGTGTTTTGCCCAAAAACTGATTGAGCTGTTTCATGTTCAGTGCGGAAAATGATTTGGTCTCTTTCTCCCTTTTTTCAGTTTGTTAGAAACTGTCTATAATCTAGATACGTTAAAAGAATTTTCAGTTATATCTTTTTTCTGTAGGTTCCCCATTTCTTATTTATCAATGGTGGAGTAGAAAACCAAAATGATTTCCTGGATATTTCAATAATAATTTGAACTTGTTGAGTAATACAGCTATTTTAATTGTACGAGTGTATGGAAAATATTGATTTCACTACAAAGCTGAAAGATTTGGCTCTAAATATGTTCATCAATTCACAGCTGAGTGTTTAGAACTGAAATACAGGAACAACTAGGTATTTGTTATCAATGGCTATTTCGAACCTTCTACACAAATAATAGGTATTGTTGAGAATACTTCCAATGGAAATACATACCACCCAATTACTGGTTGATCCCTTCGGAATATAAACTAACCATTTATGGATTGCCTTAGCAATGTTTGTGACGGTGATGTTCGTATTCTTCAAATCGGTGATGAAGTTGAAATTAAAGGTGAAATGAGCTCCTTTTCTCGCACCATCCTCAGATTCATAGAATAACATCAATTTTTCCATTGGACTGTAAGCTTCCGTCATCAGCACCCTGTAACATCATATATTATCATTAAGAAAATGTCTGAAGCCCATTCTAATCAACAACTGAATAATCGTGGATTAGTAATACTGTATTATGTGTGTGATGCCAATCCTATATTTATTATATTTATTTAATAATAATCACCTTAAAAGTACATTCGCGAAATAAATAAAAATAGATCTGTTACAAGTGAAATGAATTTCTGAAAATAGCTATTTTTGGTTATTTTTTACCATGTATTTGCCTAAAATCGAAAATGAGCTCAAAAAATACATATATGTATAGCGGCTATATGTGTATATACTATTATTCATACCTAATTTTGCATTGGCAGAGAGAAAACAAAATAATTCTAAAAAAATTATATCAGTACCTCTTTTTGGTCTGTATGATGATCATCGGTGAATAAATGTGTTATTTAGTAGTTCATTGAAATTCAGTTCTGAAAAAATACTTACTTAGTTTCGGTGTTGTGATCTTTGGAGTATTGATCCACGACTTCGCGGAATTGATAAATCATATCGAAGGTTTTCTCTTGATCTTTAGTGTAAATGTGATCAAGGCAATTCTTATTATTCACATCGTACGAGTTGTGACCGTAGGCAAGTGGTTCATCCCGAAAATGAGGATCTTCAAAGAGATAAGGAACGGCGTCAACCCTGAACCCATCAACACCTTGGTCTAACCAGTATCTCAGAATATCCTATAATTTAAATGGGTTAAACTTCATGGGGAGATTAATTTTTGGAGGAGAAACTTTTTGATTTTTTAGATATCCATCTCTATATGGAAAATGTGGGAAACTTCAAAAGAAAGAAAGAAAGCAATCAATTGGAGTTCAAATTGAATAGAAAAAAGTGTTTTTCGTATAATTCAATGTTCATGTAAAAGAAGTTCCTTGGAAAGTACTTTTTCTTTCGACTAATTTGAAGTTTATATGAAAGTAGTTATTCCTGTCATTGGAAGTTTCCCACATTTTATGTATAACGACGGAGAGGTAGAAAGCCAGAACTTTCCCATTCTGAAATTGTTTTTCGATCAACAGGAATTCTTGAAAAATTTCAGTGAAAGTACAATACACAGACTGAGACATGACCAGTGGTGAATCGCCACGCTGAACATCAATATGGCTTTCGGAAACAAAGATCAACACTCGACCCTCTATCGTATGTCACCTTTATTTGAAATAACGCAATTGAGAAACATGGAGTATTAGGAGCTGTTGCGCTTGATATTTCTAAGGCCTTTGACCGTGTATGGCATGAGGGTTTGCTAGTCAAACTTCGTTGCTATGGCTTGTCAGATTATTTTTTTATATGGCTCTTCAGCTTCCTGAAGGAACGTACTCTGCATGTGGCCGTCAATGGATATCTCTTGAATACTTTCACCATCAATGCTGGTGTTGCCCAGGAATCCATATTGTCTCCAACCCTCTTTCTATTATATATTGTTGTAAATCATGCCCTAAAGAAAATATGCCGTTCGCCACTAGTAGCCATAAACTGATGTGACATAGCTGAGAGCGCGCGAATGTACGATGTTCGCTGTCGCTGTAGATGTAGCGAGAATAATGCTACCGTCTACAATGGAATTCCGAGGAATATTCCAGGGCCTTCAATTGCCGAATGTAAGCGCCCATCGGGACAGTCATGTGGAAGTTACAGTGCGGTATGCAAATCGATCTAGTAAGATGACAGACATTCGAATAATAGTTGAAGTTTCAGTTGAAGTGTTTGGTTGTACTCAAAGTGAAATAGAATTGAGTTTTATTATTGTTCAGTGTACTCAATTATTGGTTAACCCACGGGGAAAAACGTAACGTTTTATGTTGAAAATAAGTAAGTAAGTGTCGATTACGGCAAGATTGAAAAGCTTAAGAAAATGTTTGAGACTTTGCAAGAGGGCCTGGCAGAAAATGAAAATCGCAGAAGAGAGGAAGATGAACGCAGAAGAGTAGAAGAACAATTCCGCCGGAATGAAGATCGTGAATTACTACTAGATATTCAAAACAAAAGAGGAAAAAGACAGAGGCTTGTTGGTAAATATTCAGGAAAAATAGAAAAAGCAGGAAAAAGACAATCAGGTGTACCTTCATTAATGGAAAATTTGATATCTTCCCAAGTGAGTGAAGGGGAGGTACAGGGATTTATTTTTGATATTTTATTGAAACAACGATAAAAATAAAATAAAAACAACAATAAAAATTAATTGTCGCTTCGGGGCGACTTCATTGATTCCAGTGGCGCATTTGCTTTTTCAGCTGCAGGAAAACCCGGAAAAACCTGCAGCACCACATCATCTGAAGATCTTGATCTAACAATGCCCTCTCTCTTATAAAACAAAATGTAGGGTGTCTCCAGAGGCTCCAATAAATTCAATGCATCGCCAGAACACTTCGTGACACGACTATCGTCAAACTTAAACCAGTCCATTTCTTCTTTGACCAAGGCGTAATAGTGACCAAATTCAACGCCAGAACCACAGTGAACAATGACTGCATGAATATTATAATAGTGGTCTGCTAGGTTGAAATGTTCATCGAACCTTCTAAATTTTATTTATTATTTATTATTCAGGAAGAATTTGGAAAAGTATTTCAGGAAACAAAGGAGGGATTGGAAAAAGTAGTCGATGAGAAGCTTGAGGGGTTTCAAAGGAAATTTGGAGAGGATTTTGAAAGATTCGAAAGGAAACTTGGAGTTGTCGACAAAAAGTTTGAAGAGGTTTTCCGGGAACTTCGGACCCAAAAAGTATTACTGTGGAAAAATGCAAATCGGGAACGAAATCTTCCCTTTCTAGCAATAGTTTTATTAAAACTTCAATTTTCGATGGCGAATCTTCATGGTCAATTCATCGAAGACAATTTAAGGCCGCTGCGGAAAATAATGGGTGGAGAATTGAGGAGAAAGCAACAGCTCTCATACTGGCACTACGAGGAAAGGCCTCCGAAATTCTGCAAAATATTTCAGTGAATATACAAAAGGATTGTGAAGCAGTCGTATCAGCTTTGGAGGTCTGATATGGTAGTGAACACCATCAACAAGTCAACTGAAGGTGAGAACTCAAGGTCCATCAGAAAGCTTGCAAGAGTTTGGAGCTGAAGTCGAAAGATTGGTAAGACTCACCTACCCAGAAGCACCTGATAACATCATCCACTGGATTAGCATCCATAGTTTCATCGACGGGGTTCGTGATACGGAGCTGCAGCAGTCGCTGAGGCAAGAGGACGGACTTAATATTATAACTGCGGCTGAGAAGCGCACGAAAGGCGGGACTGTTGATCTCGTTCAACATCCAACAAAAGAAGAGACTAGCGTACGAGATCACCCGAACTTGAGCATCGGGATTTGAAAAAACTGAATTCAACCCAACCTAACATAACCAGGGTTAAGAGAGGTACATTAGCTGCTGCATCACAAACCCCTAGGTATTCGATTTCCATAATAGGACGCAACAGTAACAGTTTAGTTGTCGATGGATTTCTGAATAATCACCAGTACCTTTTCACCATCGATACTCGAGCAACGAGGTCAGTAATAAAAGCCGACATTTTCAACAGAAGCAGTTTGAAGAAATTACCAGTAGTACCTGTTCTGGAAACAGCCACTGAAGATATATTCACAGTTTACAGAGAAGCTAAAGTGAGACTTAGGCTTGAAAACTGCGGAATAGAAACTGAGGTATGAGTGTCCAACATCATCGACGAAGTTATTCTGGAAGATTCCAGAATCTCTCCCAACACCGAGAAAATCATTCAAGCTGGAATTGCTGGACCTGGCGGCTTGAATACAGCTTTGATAGAGCCATCCAGTGACTCTGAAGGAGGACTTATCGTGACCAGATACCTTGTGAATGGTAACAATCATACCATTCCAGTAAGAATAATCAACCCTAACAGGGTGACTCTCAAGGAAGATAAGTGATAGAAACCTGCGAACCGATCGTGAAAATCGCCAGAATCGAAGAAGAAGTCCCTCTACAGCGTACTCAAAAATCCGCGAAGGAACTCATAGACTCTTTCAAGAAGACGTGAAACCATCTGTCTGAAGAAGAACTATGCAATGACAGCCGATTCGTATATGAAGATATGTTTGTGAAGGGCAAAAACATTGATCGAAAGGATTTAGTTCAAAATCGCATCGATACACAATTTTGGACTCAGTTCATCTCCTACAATTCTGGGCATTGAATAATAGGTAGTAAGTATAATATAGACAATATTTTTATGTAAATAATTTTAATTCACCTTATTTAACCAAGTAATTAGACTGAAATAGCCTGTTTGGTTAATAAATAAATAAATACTGGCGATGCCACGCCCATACGTCAACCATCGAGACAACTTCCCTTCGCAAAGCAAGGGCATGTTGAAGGAAGGAGTAATAGAGGAATCAAACAGCTCATGGTCGTCACCTGTTGTGTTGGTGACTAAAAAAGATGGATCGTCGAGATTCTGCGTAGACTACAGGAGGCTTAATGAGCTCACCAGAAAAGACAGTTACCTTCTCCTCAGAATAGATGACACCTTGAAGATCTTGACTGAATGCAGATGGTTCTACATATCGGTACTGAAAAACAGATATTGGCAGATGGCCGTTTGCCCTGAGGATAAAGAGAAGACTGCCTTTTCCACCGCCAATTCAAGTTTATGCCGTTCGGATTATGCAATGCACCCGCAACATTTGAATGCTTGTTGGAATCGGTGTTAAGAGAACTCACCTGGAAAAAACAAGCCTGGTCTATCTTGATGACTTTATAGTCACCGGAAAACGTTTTAACTGTCAAACTTCAGGAGTGTTTTCACGAGGCTACGGAATGCTGCCTCTTTTAGGAAAAGATGATTTTTTGGGACACGTTGTGTCCTCAAAATGAGTTTAAATAGATCCAGAGGAAATCAAACCAGTGCAAAAATGTAAGAAGATTCCTTGGACTCTGTAGCTATTATCGGCGTTTCGTGAACGACTTTGGGAAAACTGTCAGACCGCTGCTTAGCTTAACTGAAAAGAGAACACCCTTCGTTTTGTCCACAGATTGCCAGCAAGCATTTGGTACCCTGAAGAGACATTTGACCAGCGCACCGATCCTGGTATACCCAAAGGCTTGTTTATACTGGATACAGATTCATCCTAACATGGAATAGGAGCAGTACTTTCTCAAGTACAAGAGGAAGATATCATCATCAGCTATTTTAGTAAGTCCCTGGAAATGTCCGAAAGAAGTTACTGCGTTACTAGAAAAGAACTCCTCGCAGTGGTCAAAGTGGTGGATCACTACCACTCCTTTTTATATGACCGTGCATTTTTAATCAGGTGAGACCACTCAGCACTTTGGTAGCTGTTCAACTTCAAAACCCCAGGAGGGCAAATAGCCAGGTGGATTTTGAAATTCAGCATAGAAAATTATTACATAAGGGGGGAGGGAGAATATCTGGTGATATTCACCATTAACGAAATTATATCGGTTTTCTAATCAGGGGTTTGTTCTTACCTGAAAGTTATAATAAGAAAAATATTTAACGTGCTCTAGTGACTCCCCTTATCAACTATAATCCTGAAAACTAAAACACAAACTTTGCCTAGCTTGGGGGTAGGTTCTCTGTATAGCGGGTTCTGATATCATAAATAATTCCCAGTGAATCAAACGAACCTGACTCATGAATTCGCCTTATTTATTATTGATTTTAGATCAATGAACATTTGAGATAGTACTCAAGGGAGATCTCACTTGCGTCTCACATTAGAATAATCAACGACATAAGCATATACAATTTCTTCTAACTCTTTCGTAGCACAACCCCATACAAATTATAATGATATTCTATTATAATACAATTAAAATAAATAAATAAATAAGGAATTCAAAATAATTGTCTTATTGGCTAGACTTATCTGTTTCTGTCCAATATGAAGGTAGTGGATCTAATGTTTCTATTCAGGGTGGTGAGTCGGGATAAAAAGTCAGATCTCCTGGACTGGAACCGATCTATTCAGGGATGATCGTCTGGAGCGCAGGATAACACCTACCCATCAGGACTCTTTCCGGGTAACAAAGATGACTTGAGTCAAGGGTAGTAGGCCCCAAACACTCTAGGGGTGGAAGAACAAGCCGTGGAAGAAGGGTGGCTTGAAACGTAGCTGTCCTACGCAAGGACAGAAGACAAAGTGCCGGTAAACACAAAAAAATATCCGACTAAGTCGATAGCTAGAGGAGTAAAAAAAACCAACTCAACGGAATGATTCCAACAGGAACTGTAAATCCATTCACCAATTACTTCCTCAGCACAAATTTTACGTCTTGAGAATTTATTCTCAAATTAGAGAAGAGCAAAACAAAGTTAAACTCGAGACGACATCGGCACAAGTGATATTTACACCTAATGTGTTTTTTTTCATTTTTTTGTTTTCTTTCCTTTTAGTTCAGTATATTTATAAAGAAATAGTCCCTTAGAATAGATAACCCATATGGTTTAATGTGTTTAATAAGTGGTATTGATTTTTCTGAAGTATCTCTTTACATAAAGCAATGATGGAACCAAAACAATTGTATTTGAATTATGAAACTTTGGAACACGTAACAAAATGAAAGAGTCATGGAAACGCAGATAGCCTCTCAAGAAGACCATGCCTGACATCCGGATGCGAATTTTGCCCACTCCAGGAAGACAAGGATACCCAGCTACTAGAAGAAGAACTTTCCACCAGACGTCATAAGGTAGCGGGCAGAGACTCCTTTATGGACAGCTCTGATACGAAGATAAGCTCCCAAAGCTTACTCCCGCCGCTTCGGGTTCCCTCTGACCCGGAGAGTAGCAACCTGTCCAGGGATACGAACAGGAAACCTGAGGAATCACCTGACAATGGTGTGATACAGTCATTAACAACCTCCTAGGGTGAGACTACCTTCATGACATCGGCTGCATATGCACATCTTCACCGGCAGCAGAAGGTGGCATATCCTAATGAGGATCTAGAGCTTGGAAAACTGTTTCGAACCAGAGAAGTGTAAATACTTCACCAACTTTTGATGCTTTATGAAGTTCAGATCAGATCTTCTTTGTAATATTGTTCTCATGTATGGAGCTCCGCCCCCAAGCATACCCTGAAACTGCTGGATTGCATCCAGAAAAAAGCCATCCGCCTTATTGGACACTCGAACATCACTTGCAACCTGGATAGTCTGGAACATCGAAGAAAGGTTGGAGATTTGTCTCTCTTCTATAGATACTTTCACGGAAGATGTTCAAGTGACTTGGCACATTTAATTCCACCCAGAGCAGTACATATCAGAAATACGCGATGGACTGTGGCTGCTCTTCGTTTTGAGGTTCAACTCAGTAAAGCTCAAACTTCACTATTTGAATTTTTCCATTTGGAGAACTGCGTGTATGTGGAATGAACTTCCTGAGAAAGTTTTTCCAAATGAATTTAATCTTCAGCGATTCAAATCCAACGTGAATCGCTACTTTCGTACAGGCACCGCTCTTAGAGCGCCTTAAGGATTTTCCTGTAGTGTTTGTGTTCTGTCGAATAAAAACAAGGGAATGTTTCCGTAAAAAAAGCAAACATGTAATTGAATGCAATCAAGAGTTCTATTTTGTACGTAATCAGTTAGCGGTGCTTATGACCGACTAAGATTCATTCTGTGTACTGTTCCTTCAAAAGGGACTTTTTCTAACTGCCCCTCTTTATGAGTCTAGAACGATTGAATTGAGAAGAGGTTGCGCTAAACCCAGGATTTGAGCTCGAGTAGGGGTTGAGTCATGATTTTCAAAGATTCAGTTGAAGTTAGGTTTCAATAAGGTTATGTTTTCATTAGCAAATGGACGAGTTTGCAATAAATATTGACTTTTTGTAGCACTTGCAGAAATTTCCTGAATTCATAACTGGAATCATTGAGAAGCTAAATAACTAGATTGTGTAACCCTAATCAATTCACGTCTCCCAATGTTCCTGTATAGAAGGGGCTAGCGAATACCTGTCGCAAAACAGTCACTTGTCACTTCCCCAGCAAGTACTGGGAAAATATGAAATTCAAATTCAGACCTCTCGTTTGGCATTGAAATATATCGGACAGACATTTGACAAAGTTTTCCCACAGGGGGAACTCTTGTAGATGCTTTTCGTTTGTCCAGTAGAATAACCTCACTGAAATCAATCGACTGGTCACAAACAGACCCCTCGTCAGTACAGGATAGATCCAACAAAGAAAGTAGTGTTTCCAGTACTCTCGGATAATTCCATCCTGATTCGAACGCATATATGAAACTTCCGTCTGAGACAAGTACTCTTAACTAGTAATAGCTCCATCTCATAAACAAAGTTTCGAACGGGAAAGAAGCATCCCATGTATTAATACTCTAACAGGAATGCGGCAACTTGCACAAATATCTGTCGAATTTAATTCAATGTCCATCGTGGTATTAGCGGGGAAAGTGGTAGTTTCTCAGTAGGCACTGGTCAAATCCAAGTACTTACGTTATTTTTCTCGAAACAGTCGTTAGATTAATTTTAATTTCTTCAGTATAATATTTTTCAATTTCTTCCAGGTAGTTGCACTGTGAGAAATAACATTATCATCAGCAAAAGTAAGTAGATATTTTTGCTCTTGTTGAGAATTTGAATAATTCATTCAGGTGAACATTGAAGCGTAAATTATTTATTGTATTATCAATTTTAATATATTTCCTTCTTTAGGAATGTAACTTTCTATTAACTTATGAGTGGTTCCAAATTCTAGTTCTAATTATCTAATTACCTACATCCATTCACAACCGATTGAAGGCTTTGAAAAACTCTAAAAATACCAGAAGACTGATGATGGCTTGATCAAAATCATTTGCAGGAAATGAAATTTAATCGATTACGGTTTTTTTACTATGATTCACTTGATATCAAAATCATCAGTGTCGAGGACTGAAGTTTTCAAATTCGAGTTCATTATCATATTCATTCATAAATTGGGTCAATTATAATACTTTTTAATAAACTGGAATGTTTTCCAAAACAAAAATATCAATTGGATATGATATGGGTTCCGAAATCAAATCGTTCAGTGGTTGCATAATTTGGGTCATGACTCCACTTCAACATGGCGATTTTTATCATGTATTCCCACAATACAAGTAATAATAACCTCAATAGATTCTGTATCTATAATATGTAATGAGATAACATTGAGATTTATCAAGTGATCAATATAAAATTCATGATATTTACAGTTGATAACGATATTTTCGACACTATCCAGTATTCAGAATTGATTTGATGAAAAAAGTCTATGTATCTTCGCCTTTTTGAACCCAATAAACTTTCATAAAACTAATGAAGTGTACTTTCAATCAAAAGCATTTGAAGAATTAAGTGAAATACTGATTACATTTAATGAAGAAACCACCCCATAAAATTTAAAATAGAATTATTTAATGGGAAAGAACTATTTTGGCTTTCCATAGGGTCTTCTAATAGGGACTCCCGAACTCTGACAGTTGATGACGGCCATCTTGTTGAAGCTACATCTGTCAAATTAGTGGTCATTTATTTAGTCTGTTCTACCAAATCACCATTTTTGCCAGCATTCACAACACTTGCAAATAATAAATTGTTTTATCAAATGGGTGTTCTATTCAGGCAAAGTACTGCGCACTTCGCCCATTTTAAGGTCGCTGTAATCGTCCTACCGAGAGAACTATTAGAAATGTGGTGGATACATTTGGGTCCACTGGTTCAGTAAACGATAGACCAACACCCGTACGTCGACTAAAAGCAAGATCTGCCGAAAAAATCGCCGCTGTCTGTGAGAGTGTGCAGGAGAATCCGAGGCAGTAGATTTAGTGTCGCTCACAAGAACTCACACACAACTTTCCGAATTTTACGTCTTAACTTGGGCCTGCACCAGTTCAAAATTCAGCTGACCCAGGAACTGAAGGTAAACGACCATAGACAACGACGTGTGTTCATTGAACAGGATAGGAAGCGCCTAAAGAAACACCCTCTACGTCTTCATCTTTATACGTACTGTCACCAATGACATGGGTAGATTAAACTCATTCGTGACATAATGTCGTAGTTTTATGAATGAATTGAGTGTTTCTCATAATGTTATCCAAATTTGGTGCTGAAGAGGCAATAAGACAGATATCTCAGACCGAAGCATCGGATGTCCACCAGTGAGGATGATAGTGTTCCATGTAAGTGAAAGATCAATTCTTTCATTTACTTTATTGTAGCAATCCTATGAATAATATCTGATTCAATTCCATAACGAATGTTTGAATACAAACTGAATAGAGGAAAGTGTTGTATTTGTTCCATGAGAATCTTTCTTTCGTGTAATTCAATGTTTATATGAAAGTAGCTGTTTCGAAAGAACTTCTCTTCCAGTTTCTGCCTGAATGTTACTTCTTTGCATGAGTCAAAATCTATTCACATATACTTACCTTCATTTCTTCTACTACTTTCGGATTAGAATAATTTAAATCTGGCTGTTGTATGGCAAATTGATGGTAATAATATTGCTGTCGCTTTTCGCTCCATTGCCACGCAGAACCTCCAAATTCTGAAACCTGAAAGTAAATGTTTTATAATACCACTATATAGTATCTAAATTACTATTTCTAAAGTAATAATTGAATAGGTCAACTAAAATATGCATTAGTCAAAGAAACTACTTTCGATAAGAGTTATAACTGTGTGGTGGAGATTTAATTTCTAAACTTATTGTACAGAGTGAGCCAAATTGGACACTTTTAAAGGGAACTCCTCTTTTTAAACTAGATAGATGAAAACTGATGGCTGTGTCTGATGGTCAAATTTTATGATAAATTTTATGGTGAAAACCGCATATCGATATCTATCATCGTTTTTGAGTTTCAACATGTTTTTCGAAAATGTGCATTTTCGAAAAGTTATTATAACTTTTTTTCCGTCAAAAATGTCTTGTTTCTATGGAAACGTTTCATGTAGAATTCAATGGTGTAAAAAACGTATTGTTTCAAATGAGATATCAATAGCTATTGATGGAAAACTATTTTATGAGACATCCTGTGTATTACTGCATATTTCAGTAGAGCTTAAAATTACCTTTCAAAAAATGTAGCACACTTGATGTTTTGGTAGAGTCATCTTTAGGTATTTTCATGTAGACTTTGAAACGCGCACCTTGACCGGTAGGCTTTGAACAATGCGGCGATGAAACACAATACAAATCTTTACCAGTAGCTATCAAATTTTGATTTGAGCAGTGAAGACGCATTTTTGTTTTCTGTTCAATTTTCGAACACATTCGCAATGAACTGGGGAAAATGCAGAAGAAGCAAGCAATTTGTATCAAGAGAGGTATCCAGAGAGAAAACAGCCTTTCAGAGACATGTTTGCAGGATTGCGACACAACCTAATCGATTCGATCGAATCAATTTGAAAAGAAAAGATTAAAATTGTATGAATCAAATAGGAATAAGGAATTGGAAGAAATAGTCGTTTCAGGAGCTGTTGAAAATAATCCCAAAACGTTCACGCGAAATTTGAAAATATCAACCAAGAACTAACATTGGGAGGATTTTGAAAAAAAACGCAAAATCAAACCACACAGGACCAGAAGAGTTCATCAACTCAGACCAGGAGAGTCTATGTAAGCAGTGCCTGCTCAGTGCCCGCAACAATTCTTGTACTTGGACAAAACAAAATCTTCATTCTATTGTGGAGCAGAGAAATCAAGAAAAATGTGGATCTAGTGTGTGGGCAGATGTTTTCAGGGGTAAAATTATGGTCTTGTTGATTTATAATGGCATTATCACATCTCAGAGGTATTTAGAAATTTTAAGGCAAAATATTGAACCCCTTGATGAATTGTCACTAATGAAGCTCAGAAAAATATATTTTCAACAAAACGGGGATTCACCTCACAACACTACAATTGTCACCAATTCTTTGGCTACAAAGGCTGGAAAGATTTTTTTTTGATTGTCGACCAATTCTAGATACGAATTGGATGCGGCAGTGGTGCAAAGTTTTGCTTCTCTCACTACTATTGAACCAATTAATTCGGGCTACTGTGCCTGCTGTTTCTGCGAGTGCATTGGCTTGGGATATGGAGGAGGTGCATGTCGATTTTACGACTCCAACTGACCTCCGTGTAACTTCAGATCAAGAGCGAGAGCTTTTCAACTCTCCTGCTGATCCAGGACCGAAACCTATAAATAGGTTTGGACCAACTTCCGAAGTCCTCACATCTGTGTTGCTTACTTGCCTGACGGAGGTAGTCACAGAAATTAGAAAGACAAAACGGGAGTCTTGGAGGAAGTTCTGTGAGAGTATCTCTGATTTACCTCGCAGCACAAGGAATCACAAGATTCCACTTTCCTGGAAGTCAGACTCTTTGTTTGGAAAATAATGAAACAGTAGAGCATATACTTTGTGAGTGCCCCTCTGCGGACCGAATCAGCTTTTCAGAGTTTGGTAGAACCACACTTCTACCATCTGATCTGAAAGATCACTCTCCGTATAAACTAATCGGCTTCGTCAAGAAGCTAAGTTTATTTGGCCTAGTTTAAATAGGTGTTCCACAGTAAACCCTTGCGGGTTGCGGAGAAGAATCGAATTAACCTACTCACTTTTGACCTACCGTAACCTAACCTATCAGTTTTATTTAATCTATGCGTTTTAATTAATGCTGTGAAAAACTTTTTCAACATTTGATAGTTACTAAGTCTACATGAAAAAACCAGATAGCTCTGTACTTCAAAGATGAAACACCAAATCGTTATTTTTAACACCTCGACACGTGTTTCTATCACCAAGTGATCATCTTCGAAGAGGAAGATTAAACAGGAAACTAACATCAACAGCTCAACATTATTTTCACAATAACTTCATAAGAGTGATTGATAATATTTTTTAAAGTGAACTCGGTATTCAATGGTTTTCTAAAATTATAGATAAAGATTAACATTAATTTCATCTGACTCTATGCCTTTATTTTAGTTTTGAAACCTTTTTCCGTTCTCAATTCTTTCACACATAAAGATAGTGAATTATATAGTTTAGGGCCAATGAAGAAAACAAATCTTTTTAAGTGACTATTGTTGAAAATCGGCAAGTCAATAGATTTGTTTTCTATGAATCGGGTAACATAAGCGGATTAACAATGGGCTTTGTTTTATGGTAGGTATCTATTAGACAATAATATGCAAATAACTTTTTGAAATGTAGTTGCTTGGACTCCTTATACAGCCTTTTTGTATTATATAATCTGTCCTTTTTGAAGAGTATTCTTAGCAAACAATTCTGAGTAGTTTGCAATTATTTTGAGCGTTGTAGTAGAGACCTCCCATTTTACTATGCAATATCTTAAAATTGACTCAGCTAATGAGTTATAAATTATGAAAAGGTTTTTCCTACTGAGAATATCACATAGGAAATGAAACGTATGAATTAGTTGTCGTAATTTCTTTGTTACATATAATGCATGTTCATCCCACCTCAGGTGTTGATCCACTATCGCACCAAGATACTTCAGTTTATACATTGTTTTCAATCTTTGGACAACCTCTGATGCAATTTTTGTCACAAGAATAACTATGTACTGAAATATATCTTTCTGTGGGTTGGTCTTCACTAGTTAGAGAGAAGATGATACAATTACTGTTCTGAAAATTTACTAGTAATAGGATGTGATTCAACCAACTGTGAGTGTGAGAGAAGCTTAATTTAGTACATTCATATACCTTTTTCTATGTATCATTTATGAAAACAATAGCAGTATCATCTGCATATGATACCATGTAGCCATGAAAGTTATTTAGATCAGCAATGTCGTTAATATATACGAGAAACAATATTGGACACAGCACTGAACCCTTTAGAACACCGATTGTGATTTTCAATTTTTACTCGCTGTGTTGTGTTATGTGAATAATTTTTCAATAGATTCAGTGCTGTGCCACGTATGCAAACTTTATTAAGATGTTCAAGTGAAATATTGTGCGACACAGTGTCGAAAGCTTTGGCCAAGTCAAAAAATACCGCAAGACATTTTCTTGGCCTATTCAAGCCTCCGACAATATTTTTTGTTAGATAAATAATTGCATCTTCTGTACCCACTCATATTTTTCTAAAAATTCATACTGTTTCTCTGTGATACACTTATGAAATGGGTCTATAATTGATAAAAGTTTTGTAATCACCAGATTTATGAATGGGTGTTATAATTGCATTTTTCCACTGGGAAGGTATTATACCTCTTTCGAAAGAAAAATTTATTAAATGTTTCAAAGAGACAATAATACTAGTGTACTGATTTTATTAATGTCGTGGATATTTTCTCTTCTCTAGCGACACACTTATTTTTCAATGTTGAGATAGTTCGTTTTCTGACACTGGGTCTTGAAATATCGATTCATTCACTGTTTTATCCGAAGTCATAAAATTTCTATGTGGATCTTTTCTATTTTTTGTCTAATCTTTTCTGCTGAGTTATGTCCTATATTTGTGAAGTATGTGTTGAGGATATTTAAATTTTCTGTGTTATCTGTAATCTTCTTTCCATTTGTTCCTATAGTATGTTCACGAAATTAAATTGGTTGCACAATTGATCACTTCCCAAACTCTTCTATAGTTGGTTTTCATAGAAATTATTTGTTGTTTGTCTTATTAGATTATTTAACATACTTCGAAAGTTTTTGAAATCTATTTTAAGTTGTTCTGAGAAATCTTTCTTCAGTTTATTTTTCAAATAATCCCTGTTTTTATTGATTGCATTAGACCTACTGAAATCCAGGGTTTTATTTTCTTTTGACTATTTTCGACATTCAACTGTTTAGTACATGTAGTTAAGTGTTCTTTTAATTTCATCATGAAGTTACTATAGCTTTCTTGTACACTATTTACATCTAATATCCCTTTTCAGGTTTCCTGTTTGAGCAATGATTCAAATTTCTTGTAATCAATTTTTTTTTTAATTCAGTTATCTTTATGTTTGGCTTTTCATTTGTGATATGTGTGGCTAGTATTAAAGTAGCATGATGGTAGGTTAAATGTGTCTCTATCGCTATGGTTATAAAGTTTATGGATTTGGTAATAGTGTTTTTTTTTCACGAATAAATGTATGATCTAAATTACTTTGAGTTTCCTCAGTAACTCTCGTGGATCCGTTTATATAAGGAAAAAAACCATTTTCATTGAACATGTTCAGGTAGTTAATTCAGTTTCAGAATATTGTGAATTGATTTAGTTATGTGGACGAGTATATGTACGTATGATATGAATATAAGTATACATGTGAATTTATTTTATGTTTGAAGGCTATTTTGATATTGTATTTGTACTTTTATATATTTTTATAACTTTTCATCTAACGACTATTATATCACTTTTGTGACCTATGGTTAATAAATGAATTAATTTGGTTCGAGTTCTATGTTTGAAATATTCAATGAATAATTAAATATGTTACAAATTTGTTCTCTTGCCAATTTGTGATTTACTTATATTCAAATCGAAAGGGTTATATTTTTAGGAGTGATTAATTTTTTTGAGAAACAAGGTTTTTGACTTTTTACTACTACATCTTGATACAAAAAAAAATTTGAGAATACTCCAAAGGCAGGAAGGAAACATTTATAATAGAAATATTTATAATTCTAACACAGAATTGGGAAAAAGAAAATTATTTCAATTCTAGAATTGAGTTCGATCTATTTGTTCAAATATTTTCACTTGATCTCATAGCGGAAGTATTAAATACTCATTTTCAAAATTAACTCCGAAACTAAGACAAAGTACGAAGTATTTTCCTAAAAATGTTCAATTCGTGGCAAGTTTCATCTAAATTTCTAAAGATGAATGAGAATGAACCAAAGAAGTGATTACTTCACAAAGTATTCAATATTTCTGTTTAGTATCCGTTAAAATAATAATGAAATCTATAGGTATCCATTTTTCATATCTTTTACATCAATCTTCGTCTTTTATCATCACATACGAATATTTTGGAATTCTAATGGTTCACTTAATTCATTTCAGTCTGATTAGTTCTCTTTTTTCAGGCTTGATATTTGCTAAATTCATCGACATGCTAGCTGCTAAGAGATATTTCATCATTATGGCTTATCGCCAGGAAAATCTTACTCTACGGATTTTGGAATGTTTTTGTGTGTTCAGTGTCTAAAAGTTGTATTTCCCTATTTAATTTTCGTTTCTGAAAAAAACTTACCCAGTTGTTGGGCACACTTGGTATAGGGAAACCGTTGGGGATACCATCATGCCACACATAAAAGTCTTCAAACCCTTCGATCTTGTCTTCAGATTTCATAAACCATTCATGCATATCACTGGTATGGTTAGGAACAAAGTCCAAAATTATTTTTAGGCCTATACCTTTGGCCAGCACTAGGAGTTCTTTGAAGTCTTCTGTGGTACCAAAAAGAGGGTCGATGTTACGATAGTCACTTATGTCGTATCCTTGATCAATTTGAGGGGATTTAAAGATGGGAGAGAGCCATGTAGCTGTTATTCCAGCATCTTTCAGGTGATCCAGCTTGCTGATTATACCTTTGACATAAAAATATTCATTTGGAAAAACTTTTTTGCAGTTGAATGGAAAAGGAGATATTTTTGGAAAGATTAGTTTCTGGAAATTTACCACAAAGAGGGAAACTTGTGAAAAAAGGAGAAAGTAATTGAATGCATCAATATCAATTCATCACGAAGATCTATAGTAGCTCAAAAGTTTATTTCCGATACAACATTGTTTTCTCGAAAAAAAAATTAATATTAAGTTGAATGAAAGGTTTATCTGGAATCTCCGGCCTAAAATAACTCCAAACAAGTACTGTTTCCATTCACTAGAAGTGCACTACCCTTCTCGACATGCCAACCAAGTTATTAGTGTGAAGTTACCCATAACTTTTCATTCACAGTTTATGACGAGGGACGAGGGACGAGGGACGAGGGACGAGGGACGAGGGACGAGGGACGAGGGACGAGGGACAATCGAATTATTACCGAAAAAAATGTAAAATAAAAGTATAATATTATTCAGGAAAAATTTTGTACCGAAACAGGTAGCGTATGGGATCTGGAAAATTGGTTTCTCGGTAAAAATTTTATGACTTGTAAAAAGTATGTCATTTGAAATATCCTGCATAGAACAATACCGAATGCCCAGGAAAGACTCATCCACAAAATATCAAATTTCCCACTTATCAAAAAAAGGTTGTTAATGAAAACTTCAGAATATATTTTTCGACAGTATATCTATTAACGTATTTGAACAGATTTGCGTACCATATTCGGAACTGAATTAATCAAAAAAGTCAAATTTCTCACTTATCAAAAATAGTTTTTGATGAAAATTTCAGAATATATTCTTGAAAGGTATATCTATCAACGTGCTCAAACAGATTTGCGTACCATGCGTTCCTTTGGTGCCAAAAAAAATAGTTCCTTATATTCGGGACTGAATTACTCAAAAAAGTCAAATTTCTCACTGATCAAAAATAGTTTGTCGATGAAAATTTCAGAATATATTCTTAGAAAGTATATCTATCGACGTGCTCAAACAGATTTGCGTACCATACGTTCCTTCGATGCGAAACAAATAGTTCCTTATATTCGGAACTGAATTACTCAAAAAAGTCAAATTTCTCACTCATCAAAAATAGTTTGTCGATCAAAATTTCAGGATATATTCTTCCAAAGTATATCTATCGACGTGCTCAAACAAATTTGTGTACCATACGTTCCTTCGGTGCAAAAAAAAAACCTTATATTCGGAACTGAATTACTCAAAAAAGTCATATTTCTCACTTATCAAAAATAGTTTGTTGATGAAAATAATATATATTTCGAAATTATATCTATCGACGTGTTTGAACAGATTTGCGTACCATACGTTCTTTCGGTGCGAATAAAATAGTTCCTTATATTCGAAACTGGAGTGAATAATATATTCTATTTTTCACAAAAACTGAAAAAAATCGTTCTGAACAAAGCAGAAAAATACTTAGCAATAGCTTTGAATTTAAATAATGATAAGTATTTTCAAACGAATTTAAATTCAGTTTGAGTAATTCAGTTCCGAATATAAGGAACTATTTTTTTTCGCACCGAAGGAACGTATGGTTCGCAAATCTGTTTCGTCACGTCGATAGAGATTCTTTCGGAGAATACATTCTGAAATTTTCATCAACAAACTGTTTTTGATAAGTGAGAAATTTGACTTTTTTGAGTAATTCAGTTCCGAATATAAGGAACTATTTTTTTTCGCACCGAAGGAACGTTTGGAACGCAAATCTGTTTGATCACGTCGATAGAGATTCTTTCCGAGAAAATATTCTGAAATTTTCATCAACAAACTGTTTTTAATAAGTAAGAAATTTGACTTACTTGAATAATTCAGTTTCGAATATACGGCACTTCTTTTTTTGCCCCGAAGGAACGTATGGTACGCAAATCTGTCCAAACGTCGATAGATATACTTTCAGAGAATATATTCTGGAATTTTCATCAACAAACTATTTTTGATAAGTGATAAATTTGACTTTTTTTAGTAATTCAATTCCGAATATATGTTACTATTTTTTTCGCACCCAAGGAACGTAATGTACTTTTTTTGATAAGTGACAAATTTGACTTTTTTGTGTAATTCAGTTCTGAATATATGAAACTATTTTTTTTCGCACTGAAGGAACGTATGATACGCAAATCTGTTCAAACACGTCGATAGATATACTTCCTAAGAATATATTCTGAAATTTTCATCAACAAACTATTTTTGATAAGTGAGAAATTTGACTTTTTTGAGTAATTCAGTTCCAAATATAAGGAACAATTTTTTTTTGGTACCGAAAGAACGTATGGTACGCAAATAATTTGTTCCAACATGTCGATAGATATACTTCCAAAGAATATATTCTGAAATTTTCATCAACAAACTATTTTTGATAAGTGAGAAGTTTGACTTTTTTGAGTAATTCAGTTCCGAATATAAAGAACTATTTTTTTTTCGTAGCGAAAGAACGTATGGTACGCAAATCTGTTCGAACATGTCGATAGATATACTTCCGAAGAATATATTCTGAAATTTTCATCAACAAACTATTTTTGATAAGTGAGAAATTTAACTTTTTTGAGTAATTCAGTTCCGAATATAAGGAACTATTTTTTTTCGCACCGAAAGAACGTATGGTACGCAAATTGTTTGAACACGTCGATAGATATACTTCCAAAGAATTTATTCTGAAATTTTCATCAACAAACTATTTTTGATGAGTGAGAAATTTGACTTTTATGAGTAATTCAGTTCCGAATATAAGGAACTATTTGTTTCGCATCGAAGGAACGTATGGTACGCAAATCTGTTTGAGCACGTCGATAGATATACTTCCGAAGAATTCATTCTGAAATTTTCATCAACAAACTATTTTTGATGAGTGAGAAATTTGACTTTTTTGAGTAATTCAGTTCCGAATATAAGGAACTATTTGTTTCGCATCGAAGGAACGTATGGTACGCAAATCTGTTTGAGCACGTCGATAGATATACTTTCGAAGAATATATTCTGAAATTTTCATCAACAAAATTTTTTTGATAAGTGAGAAATTCGACTTTTTTTAATAATTCAGTTTTGAATATACGGAACTATTTTTTTGCACGTAAGGAACGAATGGTACGCAAATCTGTTCAAACACGTCGACAGATATACTTTCGTAGAATATATTCTGAAGTTTTCATTAACAAACTATTTTTGATAAGTGAGAAATTTGATATTTTGTGGATGAGTCATTCCTGGGCATTCGGTATTGTTCAACGCAGGATATTTCAAATGACATACTTTTTACGAGTCATAAAATTTTTACCGAGTAATCAATTTTCCAGATCTCATACGCTACCTGTTTCGGTACAAATGAATTTTTCCTGAATAATATTATACTCTAATTTTACATTTTTTGGTATTAATGCTTTTATAGGGACAGTTGGCTGATATAATGAGTTTATGTCGAATGCTGTTTCATTTATTCGACATGTTTCAATAATATATCGTGTTTTTAAAATGATAAAATTGAAATACAGGTAAAATTCTCAATATTTGCAATCTGGCAACACTGTTAGCAAATTTCATTCTAAACCCTGTTCGATCGTCACTCGTCATAAACTGTGAATGAAAAGTTGTGGGTAACTTCACACTAATAACCAAGTTGACGTCTTCAGTAGATGAAGAACTAATGTTGAAGTCGAGAGTAGACTGAACTGAATGATTTTTACAAATACAAAATGTTAATAAGTCTAATTCAGTACTCGACCATCAGAGAAAGAGAATTCTGATTATTGGAATCCTTGGTGAAATAATGAATTTAATTACGTAAATACCACATTATCGTAGTAAACTAATAATTGACCATCAATTAAGAAACCATCAACCCTCATTGCTACTTGCTACTTTCTACTGAAAACCTCTATTCCAAGCTTTTTTTCATTGAAATTGTATATTGTCTCACAAACATAAAAAAAAATTAAAAAAAAAGGTAGTAGTTGTAGACAACTTCTACGTGTATAAAAACGCAGACCCTAAACTAATCTCCTCTGAAAATCATTTCTTTTCAACAGCAAATTAGCAATATGTCAACATAACCAAAAAAATTATTCATAAATATGTTACCTTATATCGAAATTCATTATCTGTTACAGAAGGTATGTAGTTAGTAATCATAGTCATTATAAACATTTTGTGTGAAAAAATTACATTTAACATAATGAAAGGAAGAAATGGAACCTTTGGCGTTGAATAAATCCAAAAAACGTTGACGTTCAGACACACATCATTAATTTCGGGTAGAAATAACATTACAATTTTCAGAAATATATTGTCATGTACCGATTTCAACAATTTCAGAGAGTTTTCCTTTATTCTATGGCCGTTATCCAACATGTGTTGAGCGGCAATGGACTTTTCCGGATATGTTCAACGTGTTCCTTGAATCGAGTTTTAATAACTCACGTATTCAAAAACACACTTTATTGTGAGATTTTCACTAAACAATTTTATAAAAATGCAACACGTGTTTCGCCATACAATGGCTTCTTCGGGCGTGGAGAAAAGACATGCCCGAAGAAGCCATTGTATAAGCCATATATTTTAATGACTCGTTTGATATGTCAGTTTCTCTGTCACCGGCCTCACAGCTCATTTCATATATCTATGACTGTTCATTTTTCAATATGTTGTTTGTTCAAGGAGGAAACACAAACACCAAACGAAAATTCTTAAGGCTCTCTCAGAGCGGTGCTTATACGAACGTAGTGATTCACGTTAGATTTGAATCGCTGAGAATTAAATCCATTTGAAAAAATATTCTCAGGAAGTTTATTCCACATAAACGCAGTTCTCTAGATGAGAGAGTTCTCAATCATTGACGTTCGAAGTGTACTGCCTACTCCAACCCTCCTTTCATGTTCTAGGCTATCAATGTCGGACGTGATATTCGTGTCTCCAATCAGGCGGATAGCTCTTTTCTGATTTTCTGATTCGGAACAGTGTTTCAAGCTTTTGAGAAGCAGCCTTTACAATTGCAGCGACATGATTGTACAAAGACATATTTGTGTCCATTTTAACCCCCAACAAACTTATTGAAGCAGAAAGCTAAATTGTCTGACCTGACATTATTATATCCGGTTCGGAGACATTTATCTGCTTGGAGAAAACCGATGCCTGGGTTTTTGTGGCATTGAATTGAACCTGGTTACTTTCGTCCCAATTCGAAATCACTTCTAGATCCTCATTAAGATTTGCAACCTCCTGCTGCCGGTGAAGATGTGCCGCCGTAGCAGATGTTCTGGAATCCAAATGGAATGACCAGACAAGTGTGCTGTCATCAGCAAAGCAATATATTGGATTCTAGGTATTCATCAATGAGTCGTTGATATACAATAAGAAGAGGGTTTGAGACAATATAGATCCCAGCGTTGATGGTAAAAGTATTTGAGAGATATCCATCAACGGCCACTTGCAGGGAACGTTCTTTCAGGAAGCTGAAGAGCCTCACACTGAAATGATCCGACAAGCCAATGTGGCTAACCTAACATTTTTTGAATTAACAAGAAGTTATGAAGGCTACTTTCACGTTAAACGCCGGAAAGACATTTAACATCACTCAAAAAAGACAAGTGTCATCATAATCGGAATATTTTCACATTACATTTTATGCAACAAACTCGTTCAGTTCATCGTGAATGAAGAAAGAGATTTTGTTTTGGATTATTTTTCACATTCACGAAATACCCTTGAGCAAATTAAGTTACGATATTGGGAAAAATATTGTCAAGAACTCAATAGCCGTTCAAAAATGAAAAATTATTTTTCACATAATTATCATAGTTCATTTAAAAAACTCATTAGTGATAATAATATTTCATTCCATCAGATATTCAAATCATTACCACACTATCTTGACCGTTTGTCCTTCAATAGTTAAATACTATGATAGTCTTACACTTTATCTGCATGAGTTTTTTCCTATCATTTTTATATTTATCGCCCAACAACAACTTGAACTAACTGACTTGTACTAACCTAAGAAGTGAAACTTTTAGTTTCATATTGTATATATTTATAAAAAAAAATCAGAAACATTTCAACACCCTTTGAGTGACGGTTGCAAATAATAAACTAATTTTCGAATTAAAGTTAGACGCTTGTGATGAAATAAATCAATAGATTTCTTCTTGTATAATCAAAAAATATATTACATTGGAATTAATTGCAAAAATCATAATTTGAAAAAATAGTGTCATCTGATTGAGGCAATTCGCTATTATAGCACTCCAGAAGTCTAATAGGTAGTAACATTTACTTCCAAATAATATAAGAAACAATAAAATCATATATTTCAGAGTAGCTGATGACTTATCAAAATCCTAATCTACAATAAAATTGTTTTCAAATATATACGACCTGATCGCAAGTGGTATTATTCTCAATGTCAGTTTACTTCAACGGTAATGTTCACAAATCTTCATAAGAATAAGTTTAATGTCATGTGATCTGGTGATCGTCCTGGAGTTTTAACTGTTGCAACAAATTTTGACAAGCACATTTTTTTTGAGTCATTATTCATTTTTGTATCTAGAAAGTCGTTTCACCGAATTAGCACTAAGAGAAAATTATCTGAACCAATTTCTCAGCTTAGTCTAGTGCTATTTAACAGAGTGAATTTATACTTTACGTCTAAGACAATGCCACACTTTGTTACTCCCATATTTTTCAAATCATTCAACAAAAATAATGGTATAATGTACCGGTCCTAACAATTTCAATTTTATTCATTCACCATTTTGCAACACTGAGCACATATGCTCAGTGTAGCACAAACAACATAAAAAAATACAGAGCATTACAAAAACAATAGACATGAGTCACATGAACTTGTGATGCACTGTTTGGAACCTTGGTGTACTAATGAATATTACCAAAGTTTTTTCCCAATACCAAACCGTTATTTTAACACCTCGACGAAGAAGATTCAAAAGTTTTATCTTCCTCTTGAATTCCTCAGATAGAATTGAATAACTCCCCGTTACTAAATATTTTTTCAAATGTGGAAACTGGGACATAAACTCAGGTAATTTAATTCATTACGAACTGAGATAAAAACCAGCTACTTGAAATATAGGTACTTCAAATTGTAGAATAAGGTATATTTAGCATTGAATATGTAGAATTATTTAGTAAAGACACGCCCGAAGAAACCATTGTATGGCGAAACATGTGTTGCGTTTTTGTAAAATCGTTTAGTAAAAATCTCACAATAAAGTGTTTCTTGAATACGTTTGTTATGGATTTTTATCAAGTATCGACCAATTCCATCATATATGTTATGCAAAAGTTCCTCAGGATTATAGTAACCCTTCTACAATAGTATATTTTGTACCACCCTACGGATTTTTTTTTCTGTTCTTGAATACCGATATTAAATGTAATTCAGTTTTCACTCTTCTACCAGTAGGACATTTACCAATTAGGACCAGGCAAAAACGGCCTTCGTCAACTTCATCGAATCCCGAGTACACAATTTTAATGCTGATGGAAATAATTGACTTGTATTACGCCAGCAAACATGCATTGATCCAAAAAGCGCTTCTGTTGTAGTGTCCACTTCGCGACAAAGGTCTGTATTTTAAGAAAATAGCATTCTAATCAAATTCGAAAGTTTTTTGTAGTCAAGCGAGAGAAGTGATTGCTAATGAAATTTTTTTTCATGCAACGAGAAGCAGATAATGGCATAAGCATGGACCTGAAAAAAGATCAAGAACGTTGTGCAAATGCGGCGGTTGTATGTTTGGGTAGCATATCTCGTGAAATGAAAGCAACTGAAAATGGTGAGTCATCCTCTTTTTCAACGCCTTATAAAAAAGACATAGACATCAAATTCTGATGATTTGGACAAAGGCCTTCTTTGTCCATATATAATCAATTACTATATTGCTGGAAAAAAATTCCACCTTACGCCGCATATATCAAAAATTCGTTGACAAAAATGGTTCAAAGAGATCTTGTGAATCTCTGAGGAAAGTGATGAAAGAAATAGGGTTCAGATGGAGGAAAACGAAAAAAAAATCGGCGATTCAGCAGTTGCGAATAAATTTTCTATTTTCTCAGACACATGAAGAAATTCCGTAAAGGAAGTCGAACATTAATTTATAGGGATGAAACATTTATCCATGCTTCACATGCACATGAGAGGAGTTGGAATGATGCTTTGAATGAAGGGTTGCTTGAACCAATTTCAAAATGGTGATTGCTGGAGGGAGAATGGATAGATTTGTGAAAAATTCTCATCTAAAATTCAATTCCAACACAAAATCGGGCGACTATCATAGCGAAATGAATTGGGAAAATTACAAAAATTGGTTGCAAGAAATGTTGATTCCCAATCTTCCAGAAAAAATCTTTTGGTTATAGACAATGCCCCATACTACAATGTTCAGTATGGAAATTGCCCAAACATATCCTCGAGGGAAGATGAGATGAGAGAGTGGTTAAGATGACGGAACATTCATTTCACGGATGATATGCTGAAAATTTATTTTTTTTTTTCATTATTAGAATCCATAAATCACGATTCAAGTTATTTGAAATTGATTGGATAATGGAAAGTCATGGACATACTGTACTCAGAGTGCCTCCTCATCATCCAGATTTCAACCCATTAGAATTAGTATGGGCATCACTGAAACAATATATGGCTGATGACAATGTGGAGTTCAATTTCAAATCCGTTGAAAGGTTATGTGACGAATTCTTCATTTCGTTTTCTCAAGAGCAGTGGAATAAAATTTGCGAACACGAACTTGCTCTTGATTTCGCAATAGATAATATTATTATAAATATTCAAGGTGACAACGATAGTACCAGTGAGGATAGTAATAACTCTACAAGCGATTCCAATCTGTCTGGAGTTGAACCTTCGTAATTTTTCGATCATAACTTCCATTATATTTTTGTTTGGATTCATTCATCTTAATAAATATAATTTTTCCCAAACACTTTTCATTTTGAAATTCAATCTTCAACCCAAATAAATTACATTCTCAGAATAAGTCTTTCTACCTTTCCTTAATAAACTCGAAATTGAATACAATACAGACTATTCAAAAACAAACTCGTTTAAATTTAATTACGTAAATACCACATTATCGTACTAAATTAATAATTGACCATCAATTAAAAAACCATCAACCCTTATTGCTACTTGCTACTTTCTACTGAATACCTCTATTCCAAGCTTTTTTTCATTGAAATTGTATATTGTCCCACAAACATAAAAAAATAAAAAAAAGGTAGTAGTTGTAGACAACTTCTACGTGTATAAAAACGTAGACCCTAAACTAATCTCCTCTGAAAATAATTTCTTTTCAACAGCAAATTAGCAATATGTCAACATAACCAAAAACATTATTCATAAATATGTTACCTTGGAATTCCTGAAATAATTTTTTCAAATTACTCTTCATCGAATGAATTATTGGAAAAATATAAAATCTACTCGTACGCCTAATGAATCTACCTGAAAAGGTCAGGTATGAATTCATTAACTATATATCATTTTTCGAATGTACCGTAAATATACCTAACTATTTTTACCTGGAACGGATTCTATAATAGCGAATTATTCAATTCAGTTTTGTCGTTCATAAGAAATTGAGTTTTTGAATTTGATTATTTCCATACTCTCCAACAAGTTGAGTTTCAAACTCTTCTTCTGGAAATGGAGGGGTTTGTATTCATGGTTGAACTCATGTCCTTCTGTGATCAAATGAGTGGCATATGTGGAATCTATATTTGTGATCCTTTATGCGGGCTTTGAGCGTTCTTCCAGTTTGACCTATATAAAACATCGGATATGACCCACATGATAATTTATACACTCCCAAATTTTTAGAAACTGTTATTCTTAATATGTTATTCTTAATATGTATGCCTAAGTTGTTGGTTTTGAAAACAATATTTACACTTTTGCTGTGCAGAAAATCTGAAATATTTGTAGTGGGTTAGGTTAAGGTTCTATAACTTTTATCCTTTTCTCTTCGAACTGGGTAAACTTCTTTCAAAGTTTGACTGTATAACTTTTTTGATAATAAAGAATGTATTAGACTACTATCGTAATCATTGTTGACGGCTATTTGTTTCATTATGTTCAGTTCTTTATCGAAATTCGCCTCTGACAAGGACTCAATCATCAGTTTGTGGATCATACTGTTGAAAGCTGCTACTTTGTGCTGATACGGTGGGTGGACGAATCATGAATGATAATATCTGTATATGTCGGTTTACGATAAATTGAAAAATCATGTTTGTTGTTAACTTTTGTTATTGTCAAGCCAAAAAAAATATAGAGTCGTCCTTTTTCATCTACATTGTGAATGTGATAGAAGGATGAATATAATCCACATATTCATATCAATACATGAAACTTCTTACCAGTGGGTTACAGTGTATTTTTCTCTCCAAATTGTCCATGAAATTCTCTGCCAGAATTGCTTACGGTGTGTTTGTCACAGAATTATTTCCAATTCAATGAAACTTTTTACTCATCCTGCATAGGTGTCATAAACTTTTTACTCATCCTGCAAAGGTGTCATAATGGGAAACCCACCTAGTCCTGGGTCATGTCCGATGTTTTATATAGGTCAAACTGGAAGAACGTTCAAAGCCCGCATGAAGGAACACATGAATACAAGCCCCTCCGTTTCCAGAAGGAAGGTTTGAAACTTAACTTGTTGGAGAGTATGGAAATGAACAAATTCAAAAACTCTCAATATCTCATGAACGATCAAACTGAATTGAATAATTCGCCATTATTGAATCTGTTTATTTCCAGGTAAAAATACTTAGGCATATTTACGGTATTTACGGTACGGTAAAATTTATGATATAGGTAATGAATTCATACCTGACCTTTTCAGGTGTATTTATTAGGCATACGAGTAGGTAAAAGGTTAGAGTATAAAATGATTGTAATTTAGAAGTAACTTTTAGTTTTAATTTATGTTTGAGAAAGCTATTGTATAGCGAAGCACGTGCCGCGGTTTTTGTAAAATCCTTTAAGTGAAAATCATGCAATAAACTGTTTTAAATTGGTGATATCATGATCGTCAACTATGAACCATAAGCCTTAGCTTATGCGACAACGGGTTATTTATTGAAACTCCTCATTACAAAAATGTGTTTTTCTGTATTAAATCAAATGAGTGAATGAATGAATCTTCGAAAACTATCCACCTCCATTTTGAATCAGGTGGTAAGAAGATAAAAAATACTCTATTTCATTATTATCCCCTTGAATATCTCCTATTCCATCACCATTACTATCCATGAATGATCTTGGATAAATCTGATAAAAAACCGCATTTTGCCACCAATCCAAACTATTATCATCATTATATATCATATTCTTTGAAACATGAACATTGTTGATAACAATCACGTAAACTACAGAAAGTACTGAATAGAAATACATTTTGAAGCTATGTTGAACGAAGTTCTCCATATTATAATAAACCCGAAATTTAATGCAATACAGACTGTTCAAAAACAAACTCATTTAAATTCAATTACGCATTATCATACTAAACTAATAATTGACCATCAATTAAAAACCCATCAACCCTCATTGCTACTTGCTTGTTTTTACTGAATACCTCTATTCCAAAAATATTAACATTTGCATTCATAGGTAGTGTCACGGCAAGCTTCATCGAAACAGATACTGTCCCGCAAACATCGAAAAAAATAAAAAGAAAGGTAGTAGTTGTAGACAACTTCTACGTGTGTAAAAACGCAGACCCTAAAATAATCTCCTCTGAAAATGATTTATTTTTGACAGCAAATTAGCTATCTGTCAACTTAATCAAAACAATTATTCATAAATATGTTACCTTATCACGAAATTCATTATCTGTTACAGAAGGGATGTAGTTAGTAATCATAGTTAGTTATTATACACATTTTGTGTGGAAAAATTGGAAGGTTAAGTGATTTAATATCCACAGAAGGTGCGTTAATTTACTTCTTTTTTCAGTAGTTAACTCCTGGCAATGGATTTTTATAACATCATCTTCTATTTTTTGACAGTATCGTTGATGGCAAATATTCATATATATATATATATATATATATATATATATATATATATATATATATATATATATATATATATATATATATATATGTATATATATATATATACATATTTATATATGTATATATATATATATACATATATATACATATATATATATATATATATATATATATATATATATATATATATATATATATATATATATATATATATATATACATATATATATATATATTTTACATATATATGTATTTTACGTTTTTAAGGTTAATGGCATAGTTAGTAGGACTGATGCTGCCGTATTGTTGCTGCAAACACTCCTACTTGAACTAAATAAAGAAATAAATTTCCTCCTACTTTCATTAAATTATTAATTTCGTTCAAATTCATTTTGGGTTTTTCTAATCACTCACGTCAAACTAACAATCCAAATCTACGAATGTGAAATAGTAATCTGAAATGTCACTAGTAACTAACCTAGAAGAAATAGAAGAATGTCACCAGAAGAAGCATTCGTTTTTAAATTAAGTTTTTTATAAGAAAAATGTTGATTGTTGAATTGAACAGTGTCAATTAAGGAGAAATAAGGTGTAAAGATGACCTAGTGAATAAATGCTTGTGTTTTTAAATAATTTATCTTGTGGAAAAGAAGGCTGAAAAGTTGCCCTTTTCTGAACTTTGAAGGGCCGTAACTTTGTAAATAAGGGAGAGCTCCACTTTTTTCTTTCGGATTGGTAATCTACACATCAAAATACGTAAGTACATTTAAACTTTTTTTTCAAAATCGACGGGTGCCCTCAAAATGAATATTTACCAAAAATTTTGAGTCACTACAGATATATATTAAGAAAATTATTCTCCATCGAATGAATTATTCGAAAAATATAAAATCTATACAATCAGGCAAATATTGTATAGAATTTCATGAAACAAGCCACACATACATACAGTTACAGAAACATATTTGTCAATTCCAATGCAAAAGTATGCTATACATACCAGAAATACACACACGTGTGTATTTCATTGATAAGTTCAAATCTAATTCGAAAATTTCAATATTCATGTAATATATTATGGTGATTATGGCTTATGTCATATTTGTTTTTTAAGCTGGTAATATTATTATTGTCAACTATGAAAGAGATGCCTTAACTTATGCGACAACGGGTTAATTATTGTAACTCCTCATTACCAAAATCTGGTTTTCTGGAGTAAATCAGATGAATGAATGAATGAATCTTCGAAAACTATCCACCTCCATTTTTGAATCAGGTGGAAAGAAGATTAAAAAATACTCTATTTCATTATAATCACCTTGAATATCTCCTATTCCATCACCATTACTATCCATAAATGATCTTGGATAAATCTGATAAAAAACCGCATTTTGCCACCAATCCAAACTATCACCATCATTATATATCACATTCTTTGAAGCATGAACATTGTTGACAACAATCGCGTAAACTACAGAAAGTACTGAATAGAAATACATTTTGAAGCTATGTTGAACCACGTTTCCAATATTTATAGTCGAACGAATACTTGCATAATTGTCTAATAGATATAAAACTGTTATCTTCCCAATTATAGAGTGGTTTATTTATATTTGACAAGTGTGTGAAAAAATCACTGACGCGAGTCAACATCAGTTCATATAATGCGCGATTAGAAAAAAAAAACACTAATGAGTATCAACTCATTAAATACGACAATATTTGATAGTAATCATAATTATTTCCAGGGCTATTTTTGTATCAGTTTTCAAATATTTCAACAATGGAACTATAACAATAAGTAACGTTGATAATTTCGGACATCAAATCCTTTATACTCGCCTTGAAACCATGAAACCTTATTCTTTGAAAGACATATCCTTCAATCTTCTCGAGTTTCCCATCTTCCACAATCTAGTAATATAAATCAACAGGGAATCCTACAAATGAACTCAACAAATTAAAACGATATCGACGATTCAATGAAAAATGAAGGTGTAACAATATATATTAAATCTAATTGATTTTTCAATTCCAAACAGATGAAGTTATTTTGAATTTGAGTTTTCAAGGGCAAAAATCTGTTTATCTTACTTTCCGGCAAAACTACAAATCCTATGAAAAAAAAAAGTTGAGTGACAAACTTTTGTATTCACACTTTCTTCACATAACCTCAAAATTTATGTGAAAAATTCAAATAACCAAGTTTTTGATATTTTATTTTTATCTTTCACATTTTTTTTACGAAATTTCGTTAAGACTTTCCTTTTCGTGAACCAAACACACCGTAATTTTTAGGATTTGAAATATTTATTTTCTCACTAAATTTTGATTTAATATCGAAATAGCACTGTAATTTTCAATCGAAAATTATGAAAAAGCAGATAAGAAAACCACCAGCTGCTGACCGCCATACAGTAACGATAGTCTTTTTTCGAGGGTTTTCGCCTTTGTGAAGTGCCTGGGTGGCTCATCAGTATCCAACCACTGTCCTTAATGTATTCTCTTGTCATAGAAAATCCACTTTTCATCACACGTGACGATCCGTTTCAAAAAGGATCGTTTTATTGAAACAAAAGCAAAGAAGAACAGACTTCGAAACGTTCAATCGTTCAAATTATGGGGCATTAACTATTCGAGCTTTTTGACCCTCCAATACGTTTCAAAACTAGGAATGTAGGCTTTAACGGCTGGCGTCAGTGTTTTGATTGGTTTCCGAGTTTTGCCGTGGTCTTCTTTGGTTATAATCTCCAAAAGTTTCAACTGCAACTGCGGCAGGGCAATGAAATCCTCGTCCTGGATTACTGTAAGTGCACCACTTCAGGACTCAACATCGAAGCTAAAGTCTCCAGAACGAAATTTTGTAACCAACGTCAAACATTGCGTTCAGTAGCAGTAGTATCATTGCCAAATGGACCAAAAGTCGCTCAGTGACATCATATAGTAATAATCTGAAAGGAGGCAAAACAATAATATTTTGAAATAAATGCACAGCATCAATATACTTGTATAGAGTACAAAATTCTCTATTGATCAATATATACCACGACACAGTAGAATAAATATGTATTGAGATATGAAGCTACAAAAACACATGATACTAAAACGACCAAAACTTTTGAAAAAACCTAATACCATCCTTTCTTCTTCAATTGTTGAAGAATGGAATAGAATAGAATTGAATGGTTGATTGGAATTCGAATTTTTTTTACTGTAATGTATTCTATTGTAACTGTATGCCATTGTGAATGATTGTGTATCATTGTATTCTATTTTATATCATGTATTTTTTATTTTCGCGCCCAGTTCAATGTCGGTCTTGGCGCGCTATCGCTGTCGAAAAAGGGGTAAGAGGGCGGAGGGCAGTAGTTCTTGCATCGCTCGTTTCGGACAACAGTATATGTTTGCATATTATAGCGGAATAACGTGTTTCATTTTTTTTCATTGTATCAAGCTGAACAAAATGGCTTCGAGAAGTTGTAAACGAGACGCTGGCTCCTTTTGTTATATTTGCGGCAAATTTATTAAAGTAAGAGAGAAAAAATTTGATATAAGTACCAATTTAAAGATTTGCGAGGCATATCAAGCTTACTTCTATCTTGATTTTGTCTTGATTTTGTCTTGATTTTTTACAGGTAGAACCTGTAAAAAATCAAGACAAAAAATGGACTCCACATGTATCATGTAACTCTTGCAGATACATTCTGGACGGTGAGTTCAATAATTAGGTTATTTACCATACAACCTACAATATACAGGGTGTCGATTAAGTATGTACCAAAAATTCAACAGACGATTCTTTAGGTAATTTTAAGACGAAATGTTCATATAAACATGGGTCCGTAAATCCTTTGTTCTCAAGATAGAGGGTGTTAAAATAAGAATAAAAAAAATTATATAAATATCTTCAATATTCTTTACCTAATTCTGTTGTAATTTGGCAATGGTATTTACAACATTAAGGAGCTACTTTAGCTCGAACGTGATTCAATTTATTAGGTCCAGTGGTGTCTCGAGCGGGATTTGAACGAATATTTTTGACTTAAAAATGTACGCCACTGACCTTTGTGCAATTTCTATTATTTCTTTGAATTGAGCAATTGAAAATACAACTTTTTTGTCTCCTGAATTTTTTTCGTATCTTTTTTTCATTTTTAAGAAAAATGTCAACATAATTGCATATCCTTGAACCTCACAAGGAATTAAATGTTTCTTTTGTAAATAATCATTTTTACAATTTTTCACTACTAATTATGGAACAATAACAACAAATATTAAATAACATTTACATCTAGACTAACGAATTGCACTAAATTAATTGTTGGAAATGGCCTCCTTCTGCTTCAATACCGTATACACACAACCACACTTTAGTGTAGTGGCACGGCAATTTTTGGATGAAAATTACTATAATCGCTGGACTGGGAGAACAGGCCAACACCCAAGGCCACCTCGCTCGCCCGAAATGAATCTCTTAGATTATTTCCTCTGGAGACACCTTAAAGCGTTGGTATACAAAACTGCTATTCAAAGTGAAGATGATTTACGGAATAAAATTATTAATTCATGTGACATAATAAAAAATACGCCAGGTATTTTCAGAAGAGTGCGAAATTCAATGATGCGGCGGCTAGACGGTTGAATTGAAGTCGAAGGAGGTATTTCCAAGACTTAATTTAGTGCAATTCGTTAGTCTAGATGTTGATGTTATTAAATATTTGTTGTTATTGTTACATAATTAGTAATGAAAAATTGTAAAAATGATAATTTCCAAAAGAAACATTTAATTCCCCATATTATTCCTGTGAGGTCTAGGGATATGCAATTAGGTCGACTTTTTTTTCTTAAAAACTAAGCAAGATACGAAAAAAATTCAAGAGACAAAAAAGTTGTATTTCTAATTATTGCTTTTATGTGTGTGACAGTTGAGGTAACGATAAGATTTGTCCCCCTTGGATTTAAAATTTACGTGTTTCTGCATTATGTTCACAACACATGTGTTTTGAAGAATTCGTTTTCGGTGTCGGGTTAAATCGAACCATAATTACAAATTTCGTCCGCCATTTTGGAGCCACCATCTTGATTTTTTGCATTGAAAACAATTCATAATTTTCGACCCTGAAAACCACCACTTATCAATTTTGAATCAAATCGGACCATAATTGCAAATCTTGTCCACCATTGTAAAGCCGCCATCTTGTTTTTTCCCCTAGAAAAACTCCATAAGGCATTGTCACCGAATTTATGTCAAATTAGCTTGCTAATGAAGTATCATAATTTGGAATACGGAACATTTTTTTTCCTCAAGAAGGCGCCAAAATCGAAAGTTAGGTAGCTAAAATTGGCATGGCTGAACTACTTAAGAAATTACCTTTTTAGCGATGTGTCACACTTACTACTTTCCCTATTCAAATTTTTTGGGTGATAATCACCGAGGGGTGGGGGAAGAGGTATGACAGTTGAGGTTATGATAGGAAGGTGTCGCTCTTGGATTACAAATCGATGTGTTTTTGCATCTTTTTCAGAACACATGTGTTTTGAAGATATTCGATATGTTTCGTGTATTTGTATAATTATATAATTCAAATCATGTTACGTTCATACAACTCTGAGAATTGGGACGTATCGCGGCTAAGGTTTACCGGGAGTTAGTTGTCAAACTACAACTGTCTACTGTTGTGAGACATTATTGTGAAACAAAATTACCCAATCCGTTTTTAAATTCATTATATTCTTCAACGATTCGAATCCAATGTAAATTCCAACTATTCTACAACGATTCAAATCCAATGTAAATCCCAACTTACTTTCAAACATTTTTCTCAGAACCTTTCAAGAATTTTCCTTCGTCAACCAGGATCCAATGTGTTCGATTCAACTACCGGCTCGAAAACAGTATACATAATATGTACCTACTTTGCAATTTCTCAGAATTTCGATTCATTTCTGAGTTCTTCGAAATCATGATTTTTGGTAAATCATGTTGGGAAAACCGAGTTTAACAAATTTTTTATTCAGCATGTGTCAGAAAATAATTCAGACTTTCCTAGAATACTCATCAGCACGATCAAGTCAGCTTACCGTACTGGCGCACGTATTTCACATTAATAAATTTAACGTTTCAATACCTAGAAATAATTATAACATTATCTAAAGCAAAAATCATATCGTCATGGATCCCTTTTCATGATTAAAGAGTTTTCTATTCATTCACATTTTTAATAGATATTATTGTCAGGTTTATATTCCCTCTACATTCGTTTTGATCTATTTTAATTTTTGTCTCAACATTCGTTTTAATGAGTTTCTTTAATTCTTTCTAAATTGTAGTTTATACCAATATAAATATGGAAGTTTGTGAGGATGGATGTATGTATGTATGTTTGTGGCTCTTTCACGCCTAAACGACTGAACGGAGTTGGATGAAACTTCACATAGATAGATAGATAGATAATATATTACCTTTTTGTGCCATTTGTACAATGTATAGGTTCGTCACATAGAATAAGAAATATTGTACAGTAAATAAAAATTGTATCACGCAAATATCACAAGAGACAACATACATTGTTACATCATATTAAAAGATTAGACTCATCAATTTTCATGTATGGTTCATATACTCATTCAGATCATAAAAACATCTATTCGAAAGAAATTTCTTCAATTCCACCTTGAACTTTTTTGGTGAAAGTTGCATTAGGTGATTTGGCAATAAATTATAGAGGTGAACACCCGCCCATTCTGGGGATTTTTTGTAGTAAGTGTGATTGAGTTTTGATTGATATAAGTGATGATTGTTTCGTGTTCTATACTGATGTATTTGAGCATTCGATGTAAACTTTGTTTTGTTATTATGTACGAATATAAGTATTTTAAATAGGTAAATGCAAGTGGTAGTCAGAATTTTATTTCTTTTAAAAGTTCCTCTACAAGACTCACCAAAATCTAAGTCGAATATTAATCTTATTATTCTCTTTTGTTGCCTGAAAGCACGCACCCATTCGTTGGCTTGACCCCAAGAGATAATATTGTAGCTAAGTGTAGAATACGTCATGCCAAAGTAAACACTCATGAGTGAATGTCTGTCAAGAGTGTCTTTCAAGGCATGGATAGCATAAAATGATTTATTGAGCTTGCCACAGACTGTGTTAATTTGTTCATTCCATTGAATGTTTGAATCTAAAACAGTTCCTAAAAATAGAGTTTGTTGGCTACATTTAACAGTATAACCATCAAATTCCATCACATCCATTGTGTCAACTCGTCTTTTTGTGAACTCCATTATTTTTGTTTTTGAAATGTTCACCAATAGGTGATTAGCCAAACACCATCGGGAGAACTGTTCAATGACATTTCTGATTTTCGAAATTATTTCCTCAGGAGTGTGTCCGCTGACCACAATCGTTGTGTCATCTGCATACATGAATAGCCTTCCCTCCTTTATATAGTTGGGAAGGTCATTCACATATAGCAGAAACAACAGGGGTCCAAGAACACTCCCCTGAGGAGTTCCAAGTTCTATTTCATATTTTTCAGAGGTATAGTCATCAATTTTCACTACCATTTGTCTTTCCCTTGTGAATGACATGAGCCAGTCGTTAATATGACCACGTATTCCAAGAGAATTTAACTTGATTTTTAAAATTTCATAGTTTAGGGTGTCAAAGGCTCGGGATAAGTCAAAGAAAATTCCATATACTAACTTATTGGCATCCATTTGGTCATAAATATATTGTACGAGTTCAGTAGTGGCTGTTTCCGTACTGAGGTCTTCGCGGAAGGCATATTGGCATATTGTCAATGATTTGAATTTAGCCAAGAAGTCATTTATTCGGATACACATGCCCTTTTCAAATATTTTTGAAATTGGATTCAAGATAGAGATACCCCTGTAGTTTTCAATACTTTCTGGATCACCCCTCTTGAATATAGGAATGGTTTTGGAAATTTTTAGGACTGATGGAAATTTTCCACATTCTACAGAGAGGTTCAACAAATCAGCAATATAGGACGCTAGGAATTCATGGCAGTTTTTTAACAAAGACATTTGAACTTCATCTATGCTAGTGGATTTTTTATTTTTCATTTCCAAGATTATGTTTTTTATTTCTTTCTCATCAAAAGGCTGGAAAAAGAGAGAGAAAGGATTGAAGGAAGAAGTTGTGCAAATATTTTCCTCATCTGACATGTTAACAGTTCTGCCCACTAAGTTTTTTGTGAAGTATTCCGCAAATAGATTAGATATTTTGCTTTCATCAGAGATTTTTTTATCATCAATAGTCAAAGATATACTTTTTGTTGTAATATTATTTTGATGAGTTTTGATTTTTACTAATTCCCAAATTTTTTTGGTTTTATTGTCCGAATCGTTTATAATATTCCGATAGAACTCTCCTTTCTCTTTTTTTATCCTTTTATTAAGTTCATTACGAATAGATTTATACCTGATTTCTACATTCTCGTCGTGCGATAATTTTCTCATCCAGTTCAATTGCCTCAATGAATCCATATATTTTTGAGACCGTTCACTGAGATTGAATTTCATTCGGTTCTGAATTGTACCCTTACAGGCGGGGTACTTTTTTGGGGGGTGAGATACCTCAAAGCACCAATAAAAATGATTCCAGAAACTACCGAAAACCACATCTATGTCATTTGATACGGGAAGTTGTAAGGGCTCTGCATTGAAAAAGTAGCTGAACTCCGATACCGTGTCAGAGTTCGAAATTCTTTTTTTTCTGAAAGGTGTAGTACTTACATAATCCCTATGATCTGACCATTTCATGTACTGTGCTTATACATGTACAGCTTATACATCTGAATAACATATAGGCTACAATTTATAAAGGTTTCGTGTAATCTTAGTCATACTATAACGATAAGTATCAAGTAAGTCGAAAAAAGTCTTGTTCCCTGAAAGCTATCTTGGGGTGCGCTGCCGATACCTTTTATATTAAACAGTTCTAAATTAAAGTCCGCGATGGCTACCTCTTATGTGGTAGCCACTATATGCAAAATACTAAGCCATAAATACAATTAAATTGGATATTTTTTTTACAATATACATTCTATACTAAGTATATTTGGACGAATTGTTTGAAAGTTATCACGATAAGATTAACTTGACGCAACGCATTAAGCCATTACGCGTCGCATCTACTGTAAAACGACGTTCTCGGCGCCATCGCCGAGAACGGGACCTGAATGCGGCCAGACGCGTGAGAGCAGACGTCGTTGACGGTTGAATTAATTTTGCGAATTTCTCTATAAGTAGATAACATAACTCGTTTCTCGAAGCTATTCATTACTTAGTGCAGTTGGCATATTTTTCAGTTACTGTATTTTTAAACTGAAAATATAAATTACTAGCTATTGACCGCTCTTATATTAACATACAGCCGAATCTACTGAACCTAGAACCTCGAAATATGCAGTAGGTCCAAAGGAGAAAACTAGGGCTTCAAAGATTATATTGAATTTTGTCAATTTTGAAGTTGGAAACCTGAAGTTCTGTAACTATTTGTTTAAAATAGTCTGTCACGAAACTCAATGTGACTGGACAGGAAGCAGCCGATTCCGGATTGGTTTTTTCGAAGGTCGGACCGTTCTTACCCCAGAGAATTGTGTTATGAATTCGTGTTATGAGTTATTTAAAAGCATCTTATACACACGAACACTGACCCCAAATGCCCAAATATTCGAACGGATATATGAGCAGAGATGATTGAAGGGAGAATTCACTGGATGATCCCTGCTCATCGATGGAGTGTACAAGCGGAACCTTCCTATGGCCGCAAGGAATTTCATGAAACATGGCATGTTTGTACTTCAAAATGTAACGATTGTAATAATAATAATAGCAATAATAGTCTTCATTGGGTGAAATAGGATATAATAGCCAAGTTTAAAAATGCAGTGTAGAACACTACAGGTTTGTTCTACCACTGGTTATCTTTTACTTCTTTATATTTCAGGTATCTAAATAACGAAATATAGCTGGACGAAGTAATTATAAGTTTGAAAGGCTCATCCGTAATCTCGTGGACTACTCAGGTCACGTGAGCTATAATCGGACGATGTCTGTTGCAAATTGCGCAGAATGCAGTTTAAGAATATGATTAGGCACATCGTACACTTTGTGCCATCATCCCTTGACAACAAATGGATGAGGAAAAGCGAAAAGAGTTTGATCGGAATAATCAGGTCATACTTCTCAGATAGAGAGGTAACCTTTCAGGCAGAAGCTACCAAAATAACTAAAAAGACCAACAGGGCAGTACCGCAAGGGTTGGTTCTGGGCTCAACATTAAGACAGGCTCCTTGAACTAGAGCAAGGGGCGGGATCTACGCACTGATAGGTTTTGTAGATGATATAGCTTCAGTAGTGGTTGCCAAAGACAAAGAGGGTATTAATAATATAGCAAGAGGGTATTAATAATATAGCAAACACTGGAGTTCAGCGTATTTCTAACTAGTTAGAAGGGAAAACTCAATTTATTTTGATATCTAAGGTGTAACAATCACGTATAAAAAGCATTACATACCTAATATTTTGGCTTGATACAAAGATCAGCCATAAGTGACATGTGAATAAAATATTTCTACAAGTTGAAAAAACGGAAGCGTTGCTCTCTCGGCTTTTGCCAAATATCGGAGGGCCTCATTCTTCAAAAAACTAATACTCCTTAGTGTAGCCAACTCCAAAAAATTGTATGCAGCACCCATTTTGTGCTCGTTTATTCAAAACCAAAAACTGTCGTCAACACTTATGCGCATACCAAATTGTCCCAACCGAAGGAGCGAGGTTGACCTCCGGAGTTCTCTTCACTAAATTCTCGATTCAGAGAAAGCACAAAAAATACACGAGTATACCAAAAACGGTAACCAAATTGAATCATAGGAAATTTGAAAAATTGTCAAATCAATTTATCCCGAATATTCACGAGTAGATCGAGAGCAATCTCCAAGCACGAATGTGTCAGGAAATTCCTCTGCGATAGACGAATTATAGAATCTAAAATTTGCCCACAATGCGACCAACGAAACGATTCAAAATATACTCTATTCTACTGTCCTAGATGGGAAGGTACAAGAATATGAGGAGGTAACTTTCGAGGGTGTAGATATCACGAAGAATCTCTTTTCAAACGAGAAGAAAAGAAAACTCAACTGTAAGCCGATTCGAACTATAATCGAGAATGAAGAAAGTGAATACCGATCATCATAGATGGAAAAAATTAATAAAGAACTGAAAACCAACACCTTTCATTGAAGTAGAGCGCTGGCAGTTTCAAAAGGTGGAGCGAATTGAGGAGGGTTTTCGGATGGTAAAAATTCACCACTACGGAACGAACGTAGTCTTTTGAAGATTTCCTCTCCTCTGAGAAAAATTAGATAGATAGATGATAAATATGATGAATGACGAACAGGCGCAGTTTACTTTATTTGAATGAGCAAGTATCAAGAAATGATAACATGTTTTTGTCGGATGGTTGTCTTTTCGCCAAAACACAAAAGATTAACGCCAAACCCTACTATCAATATAAGTAACATCCGTACATATTACGTGATTACGGTTGAAATATCCATAACCTATTGTTGTCAAGGTAAAGCTTACTGAGGATCAATGGAAGGTTCTATTACGTTGATATCATCGTTATTTATAAATGTGTACAGAACCAAAAAAAACTTGATACATAAATTCTGAATCATTCACCTTGAAAACTTGAGAGGTTCACTATACCTTTTCGTTATCGGGTCAGTCAAATCGTAGCTAGATAATGCGACACACTGTTATGTTATTTTCTGCAATTCAGATCAATTACCTGCTTTTTTATTTCTTTCGTAATACATTCATTATTTTCCCATTAATGTTAATCAAACTGTATATACAAATTATTTATATTACGGTCGTTATTTCGGGACTTTTTAGGAGAATTTCACATTGTAGGACAGTATAAATCATTGAAAATTAAGAAAAGGATTCAAAATATACCTAGGAGACATCCATATGTGAAACTATAGAGCAACGGTCGGCAATAAGTGGACCGCGATCCGTTTGCGGACCGCGAAAGGTCGAACCTTGGCCGCCAAATATTGTAATGTGTTATACACCAAGTATAAATTAATACGTAGATGAGGTATACAATACCTTTATTAATTAAAGTAATATTTTTAAGACACATAGAATTCAACTAAGAATGTACTTATTTTACAAGCACACTGATATTTTTATTAGTTTCCTATCTACCCTGAGTGTGTGTGTTTGTGCGTGCTTACGTCACGAGCAGACTGTCAGTCGCAGCGCAAACCGCGGAGCACCATTCATTTGTTTTGTGATTTTCTGCGTTTTCATAATATTTTCTTACCTAAGCTAATATGGATCCTAAAAAGCGTAAAGAGGACAGTGAAAATACGAGGTTTCAGGCAGAATGGACTGAACAATATTGTTTTATGCTGCTTGATAGGCCTCAAGCGGTTCCAGTGTGCCTTATATGCAATAAAACTGTCGCTATTGTTAAGTGTGGCAATTTGAAGCAATAATACGAAACAACTCATCAACAATTTCACAAAAACTTTTCTCTTGGCAATATGGCTCGTAAACAAAAATTTCATGCATATCTCAGTTCTTACAAAAAAGCACAAAATTACTGGTTTGTTGCATGAGCGTTTAAAAAAAATCCACAAAAGCATTGTTACGTGTGTACTGGACGCCTAATAAACACCAGAAACCGTTTTAAGATTCTGAAATGGTGAAGGAATGTTTGTTGGAAGTCGTCACGGCACTTTTTGGAGAAAAAAAAAGATGTCGCTGCATTTCGAAGTATTCCATTGTCATCGAGAAGTAATACACGAAAAACGGAAATTTTAGCTGCTGATATCAAAAACACTATTCTTGAACGTCTGCAAAACTCACCTTGCTACGCCATAGCACTTGATGAATCATGTGACATTGTTGATGATGTACAAATGTCTATTTTCGTAAGATTTCTTGATATTGAGCGTCAGAATTTTAGGAAAAAGTTGCCAGCAATATTGCCGTTGAAAGGTAACACTCGAGGAGATTTATTCAAGGTCATTGATGAGTTTATTACTAAATATAACATTAGTTATGATAAAATGGTGTCGCTTTCAACTGACGAGGCCCCAGCAAAGAAAAAGGTGTAGTAAAGATAATCAGGGATACAAACTCGGGTCTAATATCCTATCGGTGCATAATTCGCCAGACAGCTCTTTCTAGAAAACTTAGTACTACACTGAAAGAAGTGATGGGCAACTTGGTCAAGTTGATTAATTTCATGAGATCTCATTCTGCTCTTCAGCATCGACATTTCAAGGAGTTTCTTTCTGAATGTGATTCAGTGTATTCTGACTTACTGCAACACAACAATGTTCGTTGGCTGAGCAAACGTCAAGTTATTAAACGTTTCTCGCTAATAAAAGAATAAGTAACTTCAGTAGATGAACAAGGCGGGTTCTGGCGCAATTCGAGGTCGTGCATCGCTGGTAATTGTTTCAGAGAGAAACTTTAGTGAGTGGAAGATAGAAACGTGTGACGTCATCGACGTAGGATGGAATGAGTATCGAGCGATTTGAGCGTGGAACTCGGCCCCCTTAGTATTCCGCATCACCGATCGGCCCCTCTTGCGACTTCCCCTTGTCACGTTCCAGTCACGTGACTCTAATTAAAAAAAGTTTACAGTTATGAGAATCGAACCCGAGTCGTCCGCGTGATAAACATTGTCCTTAGCCTCTACACTCTACACCAACGTAAGATATTGAAAGTAAGTGCGAATGATGGGTATTTGCAGCGTAAGTTTTGTCGGGACCGGAATTGATTCATTTTATACACTTGACCACATTTTTTTGATTTCCGTAGAATGTTGGAGAAGTTGTAATCGTCATTATCATATTGAATATAGAAAAATATACTTAGATTTGGGAAAGAATTATTATTTCATATAAAGATGTGTATGTCTGTGTAAGAGCGAGAGACGTATGTGACGTAATCGAGGCAAAGAGAGATGGAGATGGTATCGAGGTTTTACGTTCCTAGCGCAGCAGGTGTTGTCGATTGTAAAATACATCGTTGTTTATGGGGCAATGTAGCGTTGCCGGTTTCAAAATTAAGCATGAGGGGTTAGGAATACGACTCGATGAAAATACAAGATGCGTCAAAATACATATTTTAAGAAAAAACGTGTCGATTTAACAGAAGTCTAGCGTTCCAACATGTCAGAAGGACACTAAGTCTCATATCTTTGTTAACCAAGTTAGCATCATCAGGAGGAAAGAGGAGATGACACCCAAAAGTGTCGAGGGGTTACGCGTTGTGGACTCAACGTGAGGGCAGTGGGGGAGCGAAGTATTCTACAATGAAATTTCAAAATACGTTGTTTTGCATAAGTTACGACCGTTTTTCGTGCGTTTCCAATAGTTTTTCGTGCGTTTTCGATCGTTTTTCGTGCGTTTTCAACCGTTTTGCATACGTTTTCTATTTTTGTTGAAGGTATATTATCATAAGCCGGTGAAGTTAGATAAAAAAGAAGGAATGATTTTGAATGGAAATTTATTACACATTTTTATTTTGGTAACATATCACAAAGCCATTTGTATAAAATATGTACGTTTCGGAGACTGCAATTGTAGTTGGTTCGGTTGCGAATGTGATGCATACAGGGTGAGACACCTTCGTTGTTGTCGAATGTGGGAACCATCCATGTTGTGTTGTCATAATGCTCCAAATTAACAATGCGTGTAGGTATATTCAACTCGTGGAAATTTCCAGTTAGAAAGTCATGTTTTTGATGTCCTGGCACATAAATGACATCGATACCTTATAGATTTTCCATGAGGATGGTTTCCAACTGATTATATTCCACAAAGCCAGAGAAATATCTCAATCCATGAATGTTTCGCTCAGAGTAACGGGCGGTACGGCGATCTTCTTTACTCAAACAGGAAAATGGTGTGTTTGGCAGCAGTAAAAAGTTACTAGACTGAATTCCAATCCTAATGGCTATTTCTTTAGGATGGAACTTTCGCTTGACGGTGAAGCCTTGAATATCTACAACAGCTATTCTCATGTTGACTTTTCGATTGATACTAAAGCAAAATCACATGTTCAGTTCCATTCTTTAATAATTTCGCTGAGTAGGAAGTTTTCTATGACAGTGTCGTGCATAATGATGCAATATGCTCTATTATTTTGAGAAAATCTCTCATATGATTCGATTTCAAGTTTTTCGTCAACACTGGAACTTTTGATGCTCTCATTCCTTCTGAAACAATCGATGAAAAAGAGAGCTTTGGCCGTAAAGACGGTATAAGTGAGAAGAGGATTATGTTGATTAGTCATTTTGTAGCTGAGACCAAATTGTGAGTAGTTAAAATAAGCTTGCGAAAAATTCCCCTTTGCAAAAATCAAATGCATATTTTCCTTGGGGTAATTCTCACCGTTTAGAGTGAGCGTTATATTGGTGATATTCAAATAATTGAATATTGTTGGATCATTGTTGACTTCAGTGTAATCACGATTTTTTTGGAAACATACAATCACATAGCGAGGGCTTTCGAGGAACGAGGAAGTCTTGACGGCCCATATTTCACTTTTTGCACCTTGTGTGAGAGAAGGCAGCATATTGAGTTCCTATTTTCTGAACGGTATGAGAATAGGAGTGTCTGCTTGGATAGCTTTCAAAAGTTGCAATTTAATTTGATCATGCGGAAAGATTCGTTTAACTTTCAGTTCTATATTTTCAATTTCCAATTGAACTTCCGTTTTCGGTGTTAGTGCAGCAGGAGTCTCTTTTATTTTGAAACAGTTGCTATCATCTCCAGCTCGTACTAATCGAATGGTATGTTTACCGTAGGAAACACACTGATGATCGTTGAAAATATTCAAAAATTGCTTGATGGGTATAAGTATGTTGAATGTTAGATGATTAGTATTGATGACGCCTGTATTGTTAGGAAAAGTCCAATGGCCAAGAAAGCCTCTAACAGTACTAACAATTCCAAGTTCACGAACTGCTTCAAATGCCTTACCACTCTGCTCATAACTAGCAGATTGAAACATGAAAGCGCCAGCATTGTTTACGAATGACACCTTACCGTCCCTTTTGGTCTTCTCAACTTTTCCACTAATGAACAGCAGACTATCGTACAAAGCATCGTAGGCATCAGATTGATTGATATTGATTTCAATAACATCGTTGTTGCGAAAAGACTTGACATAAGGATAGTAGGTATGCCACTCTACCTTTTGTATGGACTCATCGATTTGCGGTTTTCGTAAAATGTTGAACACTTGATTGGACAACATGATAACCAAGAGATTCCAGAAAAAAATCATTTTTTGTTGTCAATAGTTGTCGACTAGAGAAGGTCTTGGTGAAGACTGACTTGGGGTATGGAGGTGAATTATTTTTATAGATAGTCAGCTCTATACTTTCGCTTCAATTCCAAACGAATTATTATTTCTTCGTTTCGGAAAGCAATGAGTCTAGAATGTTGGTCGAGCACTCGCAGCGTAATATTATTTATTTCGTCTCTATGTGCAATAGGTAGGTAAATGTGGTGATTAGGTGTTTCGTCAATTGCATACCTCGGATCAATATCAACAGCAAATTTGTATATCGTATGAGTCGGTGTATCGTTGTAGAAGGCTCCAAACGTGATGTTGCTATCTATGTGTATGGTGCGTACTTCAATGATATCCACAGGTAGATCGGATTCGTAATGTACGTTTGGTTTGAGACCCAGTATGTGAGCAAAGCCATTTACAGATCGGAAATCAATCGAATATATCAGACAGAATATTTCTTTTTTCAGCGTATTATTATTCGGTTTTAGATAGAAAAAATCCTCAGGGTTTTCCTTGAACGTTTTAGGCGAGATGTTTATTAATTCTTCAATGTCACCAATTTCGTAAGATCCAACAGGGATATCGATGCTTTTTTGTTTAGTTTTGTCAGCGTTTTCATAGTAGTAGAATTTCGTACCTTCTTCAATGTTGGGTATACTTTTGGACGAATGGAAATTGAGCAAAGCCAAAGTATTTTCAGAATCAGAATCTAATCGAATAGGTGGATTGCAATCGATAGAGAGCATAGAAGAACTACTCGTTAGCGTTAATATCATAGACATGACTGATATTATGTCAGTATGACATATCCTTAAATAATGATTGGAACAACAACAACATTTTGAATGAAAATCATTCATTTCTACAATAATAACATTCCATTTGTGAGCTCACAGGACCATAATACATTGCTTTTTGTAGCGATGACGCAGCTGATGTAGGTGGCGATACCTCATGTCGGTAATGGATGGAACATGGTAAACGAATATGCAAAGCAAATCGATGTTGGTAGTCCTTTGGTAATCTATGCCAGACATCCAATAATTCCCAAGGTTCAGCTTTCTCAATCAAATAGTCGATCGATAAAGTTTTCAATTCAGCTTCGTTTAAATCTCGCAAAGATCTATCTCCCACCATTTTTGCAGACATTATGGAGCAGAAAGTATAGGCACAAATGTCCGCAATTACTCTGGTCAAAATTTTGATACTGATCATTGTTATATGTAATCGTTATACCCCTTCCAAAATATCTTAAAAATTCCATTGGAGGTTGGAGATTACCGAAACATCAAAATTGTGTACAGCATTGCCGTTTTTAATATAAGCTACCCAATAAGTGCCTGCATTCAATTGAGAATCCAAGTTCAATACAGCACATTCTCGCAGCCAAGGACCATGAGTTGGCAACGTGTCACGCATGAAGACTCCACGAAAATGTTGAATTCACAGTTGACCAGCACATTTTTTAATTTCCGAATCATATAATGTTCTATGGGGTAGCTTCAGTAGGAGTTTTTTTTTACTTTCTCAAGTAAAGAACTCACCCTTTGCGTTGCTGTTGTTTCTTTAGAAACAAACCAAATCCTGGAGGTGTTTTGCGTAGGTAGAAACTGGAACCTAAATGTTCCATAGCTTTATTGTGACGTTGATCTTCTTCAAGTTTCTTTTTGACATTTTTAGCATCTATTACGGTTTTTGCGATAGCGCCTGCTCCACCTGCCAACGAACCCAAAGCTGAAAGGGCAGCGAATATAGGTATGAGTGATAGGATTCCTCCGGATTCTGCTTCGAATGGGATTATCCTAGATATCCGTATGTTTTAACGTCCTCCAGCTTGTCTCAATGCCATTTTAGCAGCTCGCAAAGCCGAAGCACTAGATTTCTTAATATTGGTAGGATGTGGCTTTCAATTTTTAGTAATTTTTTTAAGCATATTACGTTGAAAGGGCAACCTCATGCCGAGCTTACGTTTCACTTTCATTGTTGTAGTTACGAGCCAAGCTGCAGCTTTTTCACCAAATCTAGCGACTTTCGATTTAACGCGTTCCAAGCTCTATTTTCCAACACTTGATCTGCTTCATGACGGTCTTCTAAGGATTCGCTTTGAGAGTACGCAATATCGTGATCTTTACAATATTCGTCCAAAGGATTTACACCGGTGTCACCGCGTTCCAATCTCTTTTTCAATTTGGTGCCTGGTTCGCAAAACTAATAACCAGGTAGATGTAATTCAAACGGGAGCTTATTGATGAGCGAATTGACGACACCTGCACCGGACTAAGTCAACATTGAGAATGATTGGGTGATGACTGTGATTTTTTTTTCATAACCATAGCACACTCATTGTCCAACATCACATCATGGCAGTCGTTCAACAAGACAAGACATTACCTATTGAAAATTTAGACTTTTTGAATGAAGCCAACGATAGTAGTGTGATTGGAAAGCACGGTATATTATTTCCCAATTCTTTTCGTGCAATAATTTGTGGGCCGAGTGGTTGTGGAAAAACAAACGCTATCTCAACATTACTTTTCCATCCGAATGACGCCAAATTTGAAAATATCTACGGATATTCAAAATCATTGTATCAACCTAAATATCAAGTGGTTCAAGAAATTTTCAGTTCCCAAGGGGTAGGGATATTATCCATTCAGGGAAAATGAGGATATCATAAGCCCTCACGAAGCCAAATCAAATTCCATTTTTATTTTCGATGATGGCCAACAGAAGTTTTAGAAAAATATATCGATCAATATCCGATAATGTCTCAACCGTACATGAAAAAACATTGGAGAAATGACAAGGAAATCGACAAAGTATATGGTCCCATATGTGATGGGGTATCTTCAAAATGGTTTCTAGGCCAAAAGGAAATCGATTTTGACAAGCGTAGCGGATACATAAAATTGACTAGGTATCACTGGAAAGGAACACACGGTATATATGAACTGTTATTTCTCGACATGCCTGAAAATTATAATGCTAAGTATTTGAATGTATACAAAAAGATTCTGGATTTATCGAGCGCTCACAAGAATTCCGCTGAGCATCTAAAAGGCACTCAGAGATACAAGTACACCAACATAATCAAACCGTTGTTTCCTACATCAGGAAATCGTCGAAAAACTGGTACTGAGTTTTTTCAACCTACTACTACTACTACTACTGCGATGACATCATGTCTACCCAAAACGTCACCTCTTGCAATGACATTCAATACGAAACCCATTGAATACATTTATTGGGACGATCCCAACGAGCTGTGCGAACGTCTCAAATTATTGCTAACCTCTCGAGATGCAGGAAATACTTCACACAACAATGAAATCATTGCCATTTTGAATGAACTCAAAGAGGCAAAAATAATTCTATAAGATACACTACGTTCCCCAGTACATTATCATTTTCAAAATGGTTATCGATAAGTTTGGTCGTAGCGACAGCAACAGAAAGCGAAAATTGCCAACGCCCTCTGGAGGATGTTTGTTGTATTATACCTCAGATGATAATATTCATTGTGGTGATGTGAAATTGTGTCATGTGAAGAGCCCCACCACTGATTATGATGTTGCTAATAAAAAATATGTGGATGGAACCACAGCTTCTATGGCTGAAAGTACCATTAGTCTGAATGGCACCTACAAATGTTTGAATGTCTTGCCTGAAATCACAAAATCCTACAATGATACGCGACACTCGAAGACGGGTATACAACTTTCAAAAATCACCAAAACCAACGAAAAGCAAATTCTCAAATCAACATACACCCATCTGAAAATAACTGGACCGGGAAAATTCAAAATCGGTGATGTTGTACGAATCAGTAAGGCGAAACACGTTTTCGAAAAAGGCTATACGCCCAATTGGACTACGGAATTATTCAAAATTATCAAAGTCAACATTACCAACCCCGCCACCTTCATGCTAGAAGATATGCAGGGTGCACCTCTTAGGGGTGCTTTCTATGGGAAAGAATTACAAAAAACTGCAAATCCTAATATGTATCTCGTGGAAAAAGTATTGAGGAAGAAAGATAAAAAAATATACATTAAATGGCTGGGTTTGGATAACAAACACAACAGTTGGATCGAAAATGTCGATTTTGTATAGAATCTTATGGAAAACAAGCACACTGACAATGTATAGGGAGGGCCTTTTGTGAAGAAATATTTGTATATTTAACAAACACACAATATCTGATATGGACCACGTGATCTGAAGCTATAAGAGCGCATGCAAACACAGATGGATATTCAGTTTGAGAACGAAAATGTCTCTCGATAGTGGTTACGGTAGTGAAGTTTAAGTAATGTTCGACAGTGATGGTGAAGATTATAATGGAACTCTGAGTGCAATAGAGAGAGCGTTGGAGCAATACGAAATGGCCGCTAGAAACGAACATGAATTGCTGTTGATGGCATTCCCCATGTCATCTTATAAAATTCGATGTGGCCTAAGTCCAATCAGAGATTTCAGCCTATTCATAATTTTGAAGCAGCAGTTCTCCATTCGTTCCATCAATTCAACAAGTTATAAATGGGCGACCCTCATTGACATCCTGCAACAAATAAAGGAAAATTTATTTGAATCACAAATCGATGAATACGTAGACGAATATGATCCAATTACAACACGTTGCGTGGATTACATTTACGTCACACAGTACATCGAAAGAAATACCAAACAAGTTTCAATTTCCAAGGACACCACGAACATGGAGCTGTTTTGACGAGATGTAAACAAAATCCTGAATAGTCACCTTGGTGTGCTATCTGACCGTATCGCTATGCTGGATGCTTTGAACTTTTGTGATCATTATCGAGGTGTTTTCAATATAATACAATCATAGTTACGTGAAAATAAAACTAATTTAACTTTGGGAGAAATCATAGAAGATTTATGTCAAGCCTCAGCTTTAGATAGTCTGTATGCTATGCTTTACGTGAACATTTATTTTATTATTAACCTAGGAATTTTTTTATTCACAAGTGGAATTTGAAACTAATTATCGGGCGAATAATCGGAAGTATCAAATTTAAATAGGTTCTTTTTAATGAGTTCTGGATAGACATCTTCACACGTCATTTCGTAGATGAAGCTATCTGTATCTGTATACATTCACTTGCAATTTTCTATACCTAGAGTGGGCACCATGAAATTGTAATGGAAATCAAACATGCATGTTTTTGAAATATCTAATATTGCCATTTCGATGTACAGAGGTTTATTGAAAACAAGTTCAGTCTTTCTCAATTCAATAGCCACCAAGTCTGTATCGAAAACGGTTCGACTCTGAAATCGGGGGCTGGCAATTTAATTTTTGGCACCATAACGACCGTTCCGGGAATTTACAATTTTGACCACCCTGTGTAGCCAAATGTTTTCCATTGTTTTTCCCAAAAATAGCATTTACCATTAGTTTATATAAATTTTTGCCAAACAAACTGGTGGCTGCAGCCCGTAGACGAGTATTCAACTCAATGTAGGGACGCAGCCGTGCAGATTGTTTCAATTTCAACAACCCGATAATTTTGGTTAGAATCAAACAGTTTTTCAATGCTTGTTTCAAGTTACGATAATGCAAAATATATTTATCTTTATTATACAGGGTACCCATTAACTTTTTTGTTTGGGATTTGGTGGTGTTTGATGCTCTGGACAGAACGGAAAATCTTTATGTGAATCATGTAATCTTAAAACTTACGATATGTAGCCTTCTGAAGCATTGTCAGGAATTTCAGTTACATCTTTATCGAAATTGGGGGTGATAATCCTCCGTCACTCGGTGTGTTGAAAAATTGTGTTGTTGTTAATTGGTTTCCTCTCCACGACTGAACTCGAATTTTTGGAAATCCACCTGCGAGAAACCAAAATAAAAAAAGTTAATGTTTCAAATTATACGAACACTCTCTCAACAAACGACAACATGAATAATAGTTATTCGTACCTCACTAAGCGTTTTATTCAACTAGAAAGCTGGTCATAAAATGAGCTTCTGTTTACAACATTATAAATGTGTATATAGATAAAATAGATAAAATATGAGAAAAACTCTTATTCAGCATGAATGATTCTCGAGTGAAATTCATAATCACTCCCGGTTATGAGGCTGCCATCTAATAAAACATCAAAACAAATTGTACCATACAATAATTACTGTAAGAGATAGTATTCCAGAAAAATGGATGTCAGTAATTACCGGTTCTTATCTTTTAGTAATTATTAAAGATTGAGAAATATCAGCAATTGTCTCTTCTTATCTTCTGCTGTATGTAGTATAAAAAAAGTAGTTCAGGGTTGGCTTGAGGAATACGTAATTACCTCTAAACGGTTTTGTAATACAAAATAATTGAAAAAAAACGACCACCTCCAAAAAGTATGTATAAAAAACACTCAAGTAAATTAATCTGAGAAAAATTTTGGAAAATTGATAATTATTCAACAATAACTCTTTGAAGTAAATTGAATTTGAGTAAATTCATTTGAAAAAAAGTCAAAAACGTATAAAACATCTTGCAATGAAAATTCATAAAGTGGGCATGGAAAACACTTACTTTCAGATAAAATCGTTGCACTTGTCACTGGTATCACTTTCAACTGATACAACTAACTCATCATTTCGCCTCGCAGGAGGTATTTATGGGAAAATAAGTGATGACATATTTCAAAATCAAACAAAGAGCCTTTGTTTCGTTGTTTTGAGAACTGCATATCTCTGGATGCTGATAATTGACAATGATCAATGTCACCTTGGGTAAGAACAGGAAAATAGGTGATGACATATTATGAAATCAAACAAAGAGCCTTTGTTTCGTCACTTTGAGAACTATGTATCTCTGGATGCTGATTCAGCATTGACAGTGATCAATGTCATCCTGGGAGTGAATAGAAAAATAGGTGATTCTGAAACGAACAAAGAAAATCAAAGAGTCTTTGTTTAGTCGTTTTGAGGAGTATTGCCGGATGCCTATTCAGCATTGGCATTGATCCATGTCATCTTGGATATGAATATAGAAGGTCTCAATAAATATGTGAACCGTTGCTGTCTAGCTTACCTCATCTCAATACCAAATTATTATAAAGCCACGTGTCTGGCTTTATCGATAAATGATAGCGATAATTCAGCATACCTATATTATATATTTTCACCAACTTGAAATAAAACAAAAAAATTACCGTTTCAATCAAAATATCCATTTTCTTTCAATTAAATTTCACAATTGTTGTACAACTCTAATCAAAATACTAAACACTAAAGTTTCTCTCTGAAAGATTTACCAGCGACGCACGACCTTGAATTGCGCCAGATGAACAAGGTGGGTGCCTTATTCATCCACTAACTTCCTTCTTGCAAAACCTAAATGTGGATGGAGCCAGAAAGTACTTTGAGTTCATAACAAACGACATAAAGGACAGCCCTTCAAGGTTCTCTTCAGTCACAAGGAGCCATATCTGGCAAATATGGAGACTCGAGCATCATTGCAGTATTGTTTTCAACCAAAAATTCACGAGCGAGCAATGAAGCGTGAGCAGGTGCATCACCGTAGTGCAAAATCAATGAATTGTTGTTGAACTTGTAGAAAATACTCTTTAATAACCAATAAAATCGATGAACACAATGAACATAAATCTTTGAAGGGTCCAAATTTTGTCTGTAAAAGAACTTGATTGAACAAATACAATTTTAGTACTTCCTTTTTTCAGGACGGCTGACGCCTCTTTTGGAAATGTATGTATTTCATTTGGAAAATGTCAAAATTTCAATAGAGGTGTATTCGAAAGTAATTTTGCAGGTTTTAAAAACGGAAAGTCGTTTCGGAAATGCTATTTATTAAAAATTTAATTTTTTCAATCATTAAATTTATTTTGAGGTAAAATTTGAAAATTCGTCAATGAATGATTGAAATGACTCTTCAAAGGTTTATGTCATGCAGTAACTGTTCATGTTGAACTTTTCAGTTTATGACACTTGAACAGATTCTCTGTTGATATATATTTATTTATTTTCCAGATCGTGTAACGTCGAAAAACATCAAAAAACCCTGGAATATTTTTGGTATATATTTTTGAATCAAGAATACTGCTTTTGAACATTCAGTCTCTCAGACATAAAGCAAACGAATCATTTTCCTTCTTGCTACAAGTATACTCTCCTGATATCGTCCTTCTAACTGAACACTGGCTCAGAGCTAATGAATTGTTTTATATACCGAATTATGAAAATCATTCGAGACAATCGATAAATTTGATAAACAAATATCTGAAAAGTGTTTTGAATTGTCGATGGTGTTTTCCAAAAGACTAAATCTATACTTTCTGTGTCTTTATCATTCGCTTTTATTTTGTGTGACAGAATTCTTAAATAGGCTCGAAACAATTTTATGTGATTAACGTAATCGGTCAAAAAGTATTCTAATAGAAGACTTCAATATCAATTTTAGTGAAAATAATAATATTTCACAATAAGACTGAAAAATCTTATTGATTCCTTCAATATTTGTGTACATATGCATGTCCACAGGGATCAGTTTTGGGACCAGTAGGTACTTTTTTGTTATACTTGAATGATCTGGCCCTCCTCAATGTTCAAGGCAAGTTCACCCTTTTTGATGATGATACTACCATCTTAGGCACCAAAAAGAATCTTCAACTTGTAGGAAATAATCCAGGCTGACCAAGTGAAGATAAAGGAATGGTGCGACTGTAATTCACTCGCCTTGAATATCAATAAGACCAAATACTCACGTTCAAGTATGACATGACAGGTATAACTTCTTCATGACCCATTAGAACGTGAACACCTTACAAAATTTCTTGGGTTAATTAACAACGAGCTGAAATTTGATGATCACATTTTGGTTTTTAGTAAAAAACTGGCCTCGAGGTGTTATGTCGTGAAAATGGCTACAAACGAGATTGGTTCAGAAACAGCTGAAACGGTGTATCTCACCTCAGATACGGTATTGCTTTCTGGGGCACGTGCAGCCAATAGAGGTTCAATAGCATTTTAATCTTACACAAGAGAGCATTACGATATATATGTAAGGTATCTCCCAAACATTCATGCAGGCTGCTTTTCGTCTCTCAGAGATTACTCACTCTAACCTTATTTACTAGTACTAGAAAGCCAGTGCTTAGTGTTCGAAAATCGCGAAAACTTAAATAATCCCCAGTTATATCACAGAACACGTAGGACATATAACCTCAATCTACCTCTACCTATACCTTCCTCGAACCTAACCTGAAAATCAATTATATACGAAGGTATATAAAAATATATAACCACCTACTTTTACGCCTGAAGACTATTAAATCTTTCAAAAAATTTGGAAAGTCTGTTAAAGAACCGCTCCGCTGACGGAGCTTACTATAATTCGGAGGAGTACTATTTTGAGACGTGGTAGAGTATGTCTGTACTACTTTATTTCGTTTATTTATATGACTCGAGTTCATAGATTGAGTCAAACTTGTTTATTTTACACTTATTTTTGTTTGACTTATATGTTTTTATAGTCTGACAATTTTCAATTGAAGGTAACTCCAATACAAATTGAACCGAGAACTAACGGCAACAATGTTAAATGTTAGAACTAAATTCTTACCGGGGTCATTTTTATTGTCTATGCATCGCCATTGTAAATAATTGAAAAGTAAGATGATTCCATAAAATTTGCCCCCCGTAACAAGATAGCTTCTGCATATCGATAGGATGTACGAGCGAATGGATGAACCAGTTCGTTAAATACTTTGAAACTCGGTAAACTGATCAACACTTCGCAGGTCTATTATATTTGCGTCGTTAATATGCCATAACTAGTCATTCGGTTTCTTCATTATCAAGCGTCCTTATCTGCATAGGCGTAGTGTGTTCTGTTTCTTGGGAAGGTGACTTTGTTTTGTATTTATTAAATATATTTTATTATATTTATTAAATAGACTGTTATATTTATTAACTCCAAAATATAATATAGAGTTGGCCCATACTTGTTTTTCAAAATACATTATCATAGATTTTCATCACATTCACACTTTATTGTGAGATAATTAGTTGACCTAGTCATTAAACTCAGGTATAAATGTTCGTTAAACTCAGGTATAACTGTCATTAATTAGTTTCTAGAATATTATTAGTTTCTAGATAGATAGTAATATTTCAAAAGTTTTATATAAATCACAATGTATGTCAAATTCAGTTTGTTAGTGAACACGCTTGTTCTAGTGAAAATCTCACAATAAAATGTTTTTCAAAATACATCAACTTTAAAATAGTTTTTGAGGTAAGTGAACAACTGACAAATAGCTGAATAATGTCATTGAATTTTATTATTTTTATAGTATTAAGATGGATGTCGTAGCAGGTCCAAGTAATGTACAAAGAAAGCGGAAGTTTATGTCGTTAGAAGAAAAACAGATTGTCTGTAGAGTGTACGAAAATTAAAAAAATACACTCCGTACAAGGGAAGCTGTAGCCCAGTGTTAATTTTCAACGGGAATATCCGTGTTGACAATTGAACGCATTGTACGTGAAAAAAAGGTGATTGGGATTGTGCAAGCTCCAAAAGTACATTGTCGTGGTAGAAAAAAACTGAATTGGACGAGTACCAGAAAAATTTTGTACGCTATACCATTCATTCTTTCTTTTTTGAGAATAAAGCGCCAACCCTCGAATCCATTAGGACAAAGGTAATGGATAATGATCTCATTCCAAAAATGAGCAAACAGAAGTTAAGGAAAATAATAAAAAAAGATTTGAAATTTACATATACCAAACGATCCCGTAAATCTGTCTTAACAGAAAGAGAAGATATAGTCTCATGGCGACGGAGATATCTTCGCTCTATTAGAGAAATGCGTTCTGCTCACAAAAAGATTTATTATCTGGACGAAACATGGGTGAATGCTGGTCACACAGTATCTAAGATCTGGCAAGATACTACTGTAACTAGTTATCGTCAAGCATTTGTGAACGGTTTATCAACAGGGTTGCGTGAACCAACGAGTGAAGGGCAAAGACTAATTGTCGCCCATATAGGTAGCGAGAGTGGCTTTTTAGACGATAGTGCACTAATTTTTTCATCAAAAAAAACGGGGGATTATCGCGAAAACATGGACGCCCAACGCTTTGAAGGATGGTTTGATTCCCTCCTTTCACGAGTCGAGCCAAATTCGATAATAGTAATGGATAACGCTTCTTATCACAGCCGATCAGTAGAACAGCTGCCAACTATGACCACCAGAAAAGCAGACATGCAGAGTTGGTTACGACAAAAAGGAATTCCATTTCCCGAGGTATTGATAACAAGGAGAATGCGGTTGCTGTATTTCTTTATATTGGCTTCTTTATATTTATCTGGCTAGAAAGGGTATAGAATCGACCATAACTGGCTGGATCTATGCCATGCTAGTAAACAGAACTGCAACTACGACTCTTCAAGGGGGTTCAATCAGGTTCAGGGTCATCAGGGGCTGCCCTCAAGGTGGGTTACTATCTCCCCTTATGTGGTCGCTCCTGGTGGATAGTCTGCTTGATGCCCTCGACAGAAGAAAAGTTGATCTGCAAGCTTATGCAAATGACCTTGACATCCTGGCAAGGTCCACGTCGAGAAGGGTAGTTTGTAATATCCTCCAACGCGTGTTGGACGTTATTCACAGTTGGTGCCTGAGGAAGCAGATGCCTGTCAAGAGAAGAAAATTGGACGATCTAACGCCACTTTTCCTCAGTGGTGTGGTCATTCCATTTGGAACGGAGGTGAAATATCTTGGCATTGTCCTTGATAAAAGACTCACCTGGAACGCTCACTTGGAAAAAGTTTTACTCAAAGCCAGACTGTCTCTATGGACATGTCGAAGTATTTGTGGTAAAACTTGGGGTTTAGGTCCCAAACAAATCCATTGGATTTATATGATGATTGTCAAACCAATGAATACTTATGGTGAAATTGCTTGGTGGCCGAAGGCTTTACAGAAAACGTTCCAAGCGAAGCTCTCTGGCTTACAGAGACAGGCTCGTCTGGCTGTCAGTGGTGCCATCAGTACCACACCGTCAGCGGCCATGAAAATCCTTCTAGATCTACCTCCTCTCCACATTTTTCTGGAAAGAGAGGCTAGATGGACTGCATACAGACTTGTGCACATTGCCAATCGCACAAATCAATTCAATGCAGAGTGTAACAGACTGTTGTTTGACATTGGAAGTAACATCATTCTGGAAATGACTTCTGACTTCATGCCTTCAACTGTTTCAACTGTCAACTACGAACTGCCTTATAAAGTACTATTCCCGAGTAGAGAGGACTGGATCCTCCGTGAGAAGGAAATATTAAGAGCAGATAGTTGTTGGTTCACAGATGGATCAAAAACGCCTTCCGATTCTGGTGCAGGTGTTTTCAGTCGCAGACCCAGGACAGAGTTATCTACCTGCCTAGGAACTTATGCGACTGTATTTCAAGCGGAAATTTACGCTATTGAATTGTGTGCGGAGAGATTGGATAAACCCAACCTCACTCACAAGTCAATAAAAATATTCTCGGACAGTCAAGCGGCGTTGGAAGCTCTTGGCTCCTACCGAGCCACGTCTAAATTGGTAGCAAACTGCCAAAAACGACTCTCTCCGATAGGAAGACTTAACAGATTGTCTCTGGTCTGGATTCCTGGCCAGAGTGGCCTGGAAGGCAATAAAGCTGTTGACTCTCTTGCAAAGGAAGGTGCTGCAAGCGGTTTCATTGGACCATAACCTGTCATTGGCATCGCTTTGGGCTTTGCCAAACAAACACTGAACACCTGGATGGCAAGAAGATTTATGGACTTCTGGCAGAATCTTCCAGGATTGGCTCACTCCAAGGCATTTATTCACCCTTCGAATATGATTCCAAACAGTTGTTGGACTACAGTAGGGATGAACTACGATGTCTAACAGGCCTTCTTACAGGTCACTGTCAATTGAATCATCACATGCAGAGACTTGGACTGTCGGAAGACAATGTGTGTCGCCTCTGTCTGGAAAATGATGAAACAGCAGAGCATATACTTTGTGCCTGCCCCGCTGGGGACCGAATCAGGTTTTTTGAGTTCGGCAGATCCGTTCCCTCACCATCTGACCTGAAAGACCACTCACCATACAAACTAATCGGCTTCGTTAAGGAGCTGGGTTTATTTGGCCGAGTGTGAATATGTGTGAGCCACAATAAAACCTTATGGGTTGCGGTGGAGAGTCGAATAGACCCACTCACTTTAGACCTACCTACCTTACCATTGCGTGTTAAACGCGATAGAATTAATCTGGGCTCAAATTAAGGGTTACTTAGCTTGTAAAAACGGGACATATAAAATTTCTGATGTCCAACGTTTATTAGAACTCGCAATGGAACGGATACGGAAAGAAGAATGTGCTAAGGCTGTAGCCCATGTGATCAAGGAAGAAGAGAAAATGTGTGACTGGGGATTCCTCTTCGGACGAGTCAATGAATTTTGTAACTTCATAGGCATAACATAGGTAATTATTTCTTTGCTTTGTAGTTCTCTTTCTATGTAAAAGGAACATAATAATTATTTTGTAAATGTTTCTGTTTTTTTGAATTAGGCATAATAAAAAAAAGTAATCAGTTTTACAATTGACACCAGGTAGCGCCACTTACTATAACAATGTTCACGTAATTACCTATGTGTTTAAATAAATGAGAATATTATTTTGGTACGCCTCTGCAGAGTTGGTGAGAGGATTATCCGTTGGTCACTTCAAGTACGACGTTGCTAATGAATCACCTTCAATTGAAAATTGTTATAGTATATGTATATATAAACATACGGGAAGAAGAGGTCAATCAAGAAGAAGAACTCAGGTAAAAATCGACAACAATATTTATATTTGTGTTATCACCCGTTTCGTGTTATCACCCGAAGACGATTGTGGATACTAACAATAGAAACGTTGTGAAGTAACTTGGTTTGGAATCTTTCAATTTTATATTTTTAATTTTCATTTCTTGTTAATAATTTTTCAATTTTTCAGCTTGGGTTAATAGTTCAATTTTTTTGGTTGTTTTATTTTTTTACAGATTCTTTCAGGGATTTCAAATCAGTTCATATCATACTAGCTTTTACCCGTGGCTTCGCTCACATTTATGCCATTAAATATGTGTCAGTACAATAGAAATGAATCATTATGCGAACTATATTTTAATGCTTGGCTGGGATTATCAATTTTTAAAAATTATTACATACACATAAAAAATATTTTTTTCATAAAAAGTATTCTATGAACATCTAATACCTTCAAGAACATGTGTACAAAATTTCATGATGATCGATTGAGTAGTTTTCGCGTGAAACCGTAACAACCAGCTTACGTTCGCATTTATAAAATTAGAAGGTATTAGACAATGGGAGTCCGAACTGATGAAATGCACCACGAAATATTGTCAAGCACTTCCAAACAAAAATAAACAAACCCAATCTGCATTTTTTTTGTCAGTATAATTGACGCCCAGACTTCTGAATCATCAAGGTGACAATACCTACTTATGTTATCCGTAGAACCATAGTGAAAAAAAAATTAAAATTCTGTTTGTTTTTTTAAGTTCACGTCAAAAAGTTCCGAACACATATTATTAACATCTTTACTAACAGAATTCTTGAAAATTAATCATGTGTGAAATTGGTTGATTTTAAGGACTAAAAATTATTAGGTAGATTTATCCGAAAGTGACGTTCATTGTCAATCTGTCATTCATTATTCATCCTTGGAGGAATAAATTCTGTTCGCCTATAATATGAAGTATTGTGAGAACTCTTCAACGACGGAAATGAGGTTACTTTCCTACGTGTGCAGGCATAAGTTATAAGGGCAGTTTGTTTAGTGAAGAAAAGAAAATAACTCACGACTAAAAGGATCAAATTACTCCTGTCTGAATTTTCAATAGCGTATTGTCCCAAATACAAATACCGGTGGCATTTGACATCAATGACATAGTCCTTATCCAACCCTTCTCAAGATATTCGAATTGTTTCTTCCTAGCCGGTTAGGTGCAATGATTAAAGATATTAGATACGACTTTAAAGTACTTTTCGATATATGCTAGACAACTACGTGCCAACATAACTGCTTTCTGCTTAATAAATTAAATGCAATTGAAACTTTGGGCGTGAATGAATCTAATTAAAACACTTTTTCCCCTCGTCATAACTAGAACTGATTACCTCGGCGCACAAGAAATGACAAAACCTAAACATTTCCCTACAATGCTGAAATTGAGAGTCAAGAGAAAGTGATTTGATTCTAGTGTATGGAAGAAGTGTTTTCAATAGCTTATTAGCATCTTCTTTTTCAGGTATAAGATAATATTAGAAAAAACATTTCTCGTGAATTTATTTTTGATCTCTATATCTTCTTCAACTTGAAATTGTGAAGTGAAACTCTGAAATGATTTTCAAAACCAATTGTTACCCATCTTCACACTTAGCTACGGAATACTGATGACGGTTTGTTGGGAATATCATCCGCTTTCTAACTCCAAATATACATATTATTTAGAAATATATTTCTAATTTCACTTTTGTAGTTTTCTATTGATAATTCATCAAAATCATTGAATTGTTATTTTTGTATCTTAACAACTATAAACTTTTCTCGTAAAATAAAGAGAAAACAAAAAAAAAGTATTCGAATTGATTGATTCCAGTGACGCATTTGCTTTTTCAATTAACCTTTTTCCTGAAGACCGAAAAATCACTCACTAGCACCACTAGTAGCTCGGTAGGGACAAACACTGCCTGATAATCATATAAACATATGGTAAAGTACAATTAAAAAAGAATGTTTTCAGAAGAAAATGTTCCTGGAGCAAAACTAAAATTTGCAACTGTGAAGGATAACAATGTTGTAACATTAAAACGTTGGCTTGCATGCCGTTATTTGAAAGTAACTGGAAAAAAAAGTGGATTGATAGACAGACTAGTAGGTGTACAGACTCTAGTAAAAGAGTAGCGGTAGATTCAACCTGTAATGAAAGAAATTTGAAATAATTATGAATTTAAGATTTATTTCCCAGTGAAATATGAATCAAATATAGATAGTAATGAAATAAATTTAATTAAATATAATAAATGAATATAATTCATTAAACGATTGAGGTTATATCTCATTCTAATCAATGGTAATTAACTATGAAAAATTTACTATTCATTTCATGTTTAGAGGCATACATATGAATGTTTATTAATTTTCTGCACTGTTAAATCCACTCTCCTCGAAGTATCCATTTCTTACATCTAACCTCATTAATATGAGGTTTCATAAATGGTATAATAAACACGTTTTCTTCCGGATATCGATTATCTGACGTACAATTCGCAAAACAGCAATGGTTTGTTGGCATTATACTAGCACAAAATAATGTGAATGTGAATAGTTTATGTTTGTCCCTACTACTAGTGCTGCCTCTCGTGACACGTTCGCTGTACTATTCTTAGGAAAAAGGCTCATTGTAGGAAAACCCGGAAAAACCTGCAGCACCACATCATCTGAAGATCTTGATCTGCCAATGTCTTCTCTTTCATAGAATAAAATGTAGGAGGTCTCCAGAGGCTCCAATAAATTCAAGATATCACCAGAATATTTAGTGACCAGTCCGTTTCGTCTTTGACCAATGCGTAATAATGACCAGATTCAACGCCAGAACCACAGTGAATAATGACTGCATGAAGATTATAATAGTGGTCTGCTAGATTGAAGTGTTCATCTATTTCGAATCTTCATGAAAGTTTGGTGCTTCCGTCAGAGATTGAGTCACGTTTGAAGATCATTTAACCGTATGCTTTGCAACGCTAGTTGAAGTTTCAGAAAATCATATAGGTACGTTTTTGCTACCTCTTGAACAAAGTGAACAAGTGAGGATTTTGTGTAGGAAACATTCTCGTTCTCGTTCATCGTTAAAACCTGGTTCTTGAAATTCTTCGTCATGAACAATACTAGTGAAATGCTATTCAGCAAGTCTTTCCTAAATCATCTTATCCAATTTTCTTCGCAAAATTCTCAGGACAACTGTCTACTGATTCGTAAGGAAGAACATGTTCCACATAATCTGCATCAGAACCATTTCTCAAGCTACAATCGATCCTTCCAAGTGATGAATGGTTTCGAAAAAGGATCGATTCGGCTCTTGCTCCATGAAGCTCTTCCACTGAAATGGAACCAGAATCACGAGGACTGCAGCTCATATTTGGAGGACAAGAATACTGTGTGTTCAGTCTGAAAATAATTTGAACATCAAGCAAAGCTTGAACACGTTTATTCAGCCAGAAACACTTTAAATCATTTTTAAATTACAAGTTCAAAATGAACTTATGATCCAACAGCGCTGTTTCGACCCGCCAAGTCTCATGAGTAGTGCCAGGTCAAATCACTCAACTATCCTAAAAAAGTAGTGATGACATTTCCCCCTACCAAGATGGTTTCTTCTACGATTTCTTGGATATATCTGATGTTTTTTTGTGTCAAGGGCATCGACTACTTTAGTCAATAGCCTCATATTCTGGGTAAGGAATGTTAAATACTACTTGAGCCACCTAGGGAACATCATATCTATTCGCAGTCTGTCAGACATGTAACGTTGCAGAATCATCCCAACTTCAACCAAATTAATTCTCTCGCGAAAAATGCCTGGTCGAGGTGAGGTTCGAACTCATGACATCTCGATCGTTGTATAAGATGTCTTGGAAGAAGTTTCTTCACAAAATCTGCCTGTTGTTTTTATATTGAACTGTTGATAAAACAGTCAAATTTTAGTTCAATTTTGTTTTGTATTCCTAGCCAATTCGATTCAATAATTCAAATCGAATATAAGGCATTTTCGACTTTATGAAGTATTCGCCCGTGTAGAATCTGGTAGTTGTGCTACTAATTAGTACTATGTTACTGTATCGCTGCTGTTCCAATGTTTTGACAGAATCAAAATCAACGAACTCAGGCGTGCGCAGCGTTATAGAACAGTGCTTGCAGCGCTGTAGCGCCACTAGATGGCGCTACAGCGCCACAGAAAAATTGATAGCCTAAAAACCTTCTCTATGAAAAATTACTTATACATATCAAGTTTCATCACGATCGGTTGAGCGATGTAGAAGTTTATCACTTACCAACCAACCAACAAACATCCATTTTTATATATATTAGATTACCGATGTATTTCAAAAAAAAAGAGCCGTCGACGGTATCTCAGTAATTGAACTACCCCGACAGGGTTATACCGTATATTGTCGCGGCCCACATGGCTCGGGATTTGGGGGTTAACTCAGATGAAGTTTATTAAAATAAAGGTAGAACATAGCCCTCAACAATGTTGCGCTGTTTCATAAATATGGTTCAACAAGCCAATAATATAAATCAAAAGATACACTTACCGAAAGTAAATTTTCGGGGGTGATGGATGTGTTATCTTCAGAAGGTGGCCACCGAATGATTCATGACCACACATTCTTGTTCCCGATTTTAGGTCGAAGTATAATATTGCCAAACAGCATTATTTCATTGTCGCTAATGGGGAATGTTCCTCCTGACGAAAATCAAGTAGTTTTCATTAAAGTATTATATAACAACGCATTTTAAACTTATCATTTCAACCTTTTTCTTTAAAAAATTATTCAAATACTCAAAAAAGAGAAATGAAATAATGCATTCAACATTTAAAGCGATTCGTTTCTATTTCATCATTTAGCAACGTTATAGCTGATAATAGACAATGAATCTGTTACCTGTATGAGACAAACAAAGATGACATATTTCATAGGCGTGCTGTTCTGTTTACTTATCTTCCGAGTTCCGAGATATTCTGTGACATATGACATTTTGTGCATCTTCCTATCTTCCTCTATGTAAATGAATAACAAAACAAATGTTGTTTGTGATTGGCGTGAAGTTATCCACAGATTTCTGGCCACACATGCTGACGTAGAGGAAAATAAAAATCTGTGGTTGGGATACGTAATTATTAGCACCCGTACTAATATCTGTGGCTGGAAATACCTATTCACTATAGATTGAACGTGGAATCATTAAGATTATTAGGTGTTTAACTTTTTTATAGAATCTTGAGTAGATTGACGCGTTGATAATCGTTTTGTCATCAACAATACAGATTTAGGGTAAAATAAAATTTTAAATATTAGACTTACTTTCCAATACCTTATATAAAAATGATATCCGATGATGTGCGTCCATCAAAATCACACAACTTCCATAGTTTCTTGAGTAGATTAACTTGGTGATGACAGTTTTCTTGTCATCTAAACAGATTTCGAAAAAGAAATTGTTGAAACAATCAGACTCATTTTTTGAGATTCCTTGTATTCATGAAAATCACACAACTCTTATAGAATCTTGGGTAGATCAATATAGTAAAAAATGTTTTCTTGTCACCCATACAGATTTGCGATAAAAATATTGCTGCAAAAATCAGACTCATTTTTTGAGATTCCTTGTAGAATTGGAACCAGAAGATGTGCGTTCATGAACATCACACAACTCTTATAGAATCTTGGGTAGATCGATATACTAAAAACTGTTCACTTATCACCTCTACAGATTTCGATAAAAAATTGTTGCAACAATCAGACTCATTTTTTGAGATTCCTTGTAGAATTGGAACTAGACGATGTGCGTTCATGAAAATCACACAACTCTTATAGAATCTAGTGTAGATTGATAAAATGAAAATCGTTTTCTTGTCACCCATACAGATTTCGAGAAAAAAATTGTTGCAACAATCAGATTCACTTTTTAAAACACCTTGTAGAATTGGAAACAGAAGATGTGCGTTGATGAAAATCATATAACTGTTATAGAATCTTGTGTAGATCGATATAGTGAAAACTGTTTTCTTGTCACCCATACAGATTTCGATACAAAAATTGTTGCAACAATCAGACTGACTTTTTGAAACACCTTGTAGAATTGGAACCATATGATGTGCGTTCATGAAAATCACACAACTTTCAGAGAATCTTGGGTAGATCGATATAGTGGAAACCGTTTTCTTGTCACCCATACAGATTTCGAGATTAAAATTGTTGCAACAATCAGACTCACTTTTTAAAACACCTTGTAGAATTGAAACCATATGATGTGCGTTCATGAAAATCACACAACTCCTAAAGAATCTTGGGTAGATCGATATAGTGGAAACTGTTTTCTTGTCACCCATACAGACTTCTATAAAAAAATTGTTGCAACAATCAGACTGACTTTTTAAAACACCTTGTAGAATTGGAACCAGAAGATGTGCGTTCATGAAAATCACACAACTGTTATAGAATCTTGGGTAGATCGATATAGTGAAAACCATTTTCTTGTCACCCATACAGATTTCGAGAAAAAAATTGTTGCAACAATCAGACTCACTTGTTAAACACCTTGTAGAATTGAAACCATATGATGTGCGTTCATGAAAATTACACAACTCCTATAGAATATTGGGTTGATCGATATAGTGAAAACCATTTTCTTGTCACCCATACAGATTTCGATAAAAAAATTGTTGCAAAAATCAGACTCATTTTATGAGATTTCTTGTAGAATTGGAACCAGAAGATGTGCGTTAATGAAAATCACACAACTCTAAGAGAATCTTGGGTAGATCGACATAGTGGAAACTGTTTCCTTGTCACCCATACAGATTTCGATAAAAAAATTGTTGCAACAATCAGACTCATTTTTTGAGATTCTTTGTAGAATTGAAACCAGAAGACGTGCGTTCATGAAAATTACACAGCTGTTATAGAATATTGGGTAGATCGATGAAGTGAAAACTGTTTTTTTGTCACCCATACAGATTTGCGACAAAAAAATTGTTGCAACAATCAGACTCATTTTTAGAGATTCCTTGTAGAATTGGAACCAGAAGATGTGCGTTCATGAAAATTATACAACTCTTATACAATCTTGGGTAGATCGATATAGTGAAAACCGTTTTCTTGTCGAGCTACCGGTAGCTCGCGGAGGCAATTCTGGTAGCTCTCACAACGATTTTAATTTAAAAAATACAAACTGCAAAAATCAGAGAAGCTTCCGAAAATTCCACAAAAAAATCTAATTGTCATAATATTAAACATAAACAGCGGCAACATTGCGGTGAGCGATCTGCCAGTGACGCCATCAAGCTAGAATCGGCTAGAACCGACCAGCCGAACCAGCGCGTTAGTGTTCGAGAACGATCTGGATTGCTTTGAACAGGATAAATACGCACGACGCGGCGACATTGCGTTTATTTTAAAACCAACGTCCAGCGGTTGGGTTAGTAGAGAACAACAAAAATAATATTATGGCAAGCAGTTGTAAGAAGGTAAAGACATACCGCTTTCATTTGGAATGGGAAGAACACTTTTTTTACAAAAGTTAAAGATAAAAATGTGTGTTTGTTATGTAATTCTTCGGTCTCCGTTGCTAAAAAAGGAAATATTGAGAGACGTCATAAAACTGTACATTCTAATTTTGAAAAATCATTCCCACTACATTCTGCCGCCAGAAAAGAGAAACAAACAGTTAAAAAAGCAGTTAATTGGACAACAATCAATATTTTTAAGAACAGTCGACAAAAATAAGGCTGCAACTCAAGCATCGTACCGTGTGTCCCAGATAATTGCACAAAAAAAAACTTATGAAGACGGGAAAATGATAAAACAGGCGTTTTTAGAAGCTGCTGATTCGTTATTTGTCAACTTTAGAAATGAAGACGACATAGTTTCAGCTATAAAATCTATGCAACTTTCTGCTAATACAGTGATGAGACGTGTAGAAGTAATGAGCAATGATATTTTTTTACAGTTAAGAACTGACTTAAATAGCTGTGTTTATTTTTCACTTTAACTGGATGAATCAACAGATGTTGACACTGCCCAGATGGCTGTGTTCGTCAGGATGGTTTTTAGTGATTTTACGATTAAAGAAGATTTTTTGAAGTTCATTCCACTGAAAGGACACACTTCTGGACATGAGTTGTTTTCTCCAATATCGAAAATGGTAGGCTTGACAACCGATGGCGCTCCAGCTATGGTGGGTTGTTATAAGGGTCTGGTGGCGTTATGTCGTAAAAATGAAACTTTTCCGCAATTTCTCTGTTACCACTGCATTATCCATCAGCAAGCATTATGTGGAAATTTCCTGAAACTAAACAACGTTATGAAACTGGTGGTAAAAATTGTGAACAAGATTAGAGCTCAAGCGTTACAAAGAAGATTATTCAGAACCTTGGTTAATGAAGTTGACTGTCAATACGGAGACCTACTCCTTCACTCTGAAGTCCGATGGTTAAGTAGAGGACGGGTGCTGAAACGTTTTAATGATGTCCTATCTGGCATAGTTCAATTTTTCAAACAACGCGATGAACCGATTCCGGAACTAGAAAATTCAATCTGGCTTAGAGATTTTGGTTTTCTCGTGGACATTACAGAGAAATTAAACGAACTTAATTTGCAGCTTTAGGGGAGAGACAAAGAACTAGCGGAAATGATTTCTGATATAAAAGCATTTATTAAAAAGCTGGAGTTTTGGTAACAAAACCTAATTAACAGCGATGCCAAGCATTTTCCTATTCTTTCAGAAAAAATATCTCGAAATCCATTAGAACCCTACAAATATCATGTAGAAATAATTTCTACCCTGAAGAATAACTTCAAAAATCGTTTTAAGGATTTCAATGAAATGGCTTTAGTAGCGCAGTTTGTTGTTTCACCCTTTATGGAAATTGATATCCAACAGTTTGCAACTTGTGTTATGCAGAACTTTGGCGAAGACATCGCTGCAACAGAAATGGAAGTCATTGAGTTTCAAAATGATTTAGCCTTAAAATCGTTAGTCTCAAGTACTGAATGTATCTGACTTATTGTAAGTAAAGACAAATATTTAGTTCTATGCCGTGTTGCCTTGAAAGTGAAAGCATTATTCAGTTCAACCTATTTGTATGAATATCCTTTTTCCAATATGAAGTTTATTAAGAACAAATATCGCAATCGACTTTCAGATGAACATTTGAATAATTGTATTCGAATGGCTGCATCAAATTATACTGCAAACGTTAAAAAAATTATCGATGAGTCTGAGTGTCAGCCTTCTCATTGAACGTGCTTTTTTTTCAATGTTTATGTTCATGATAGTGCGTTACTTTTTTATTGTTATCATTAACTATTTTTGAATCATACATGACATGCCGTTGTGGCTGGATAAAAGTTTGTGTTTATTTTTCAAATACCTTCGTTTGATATGTAGGAATGTAGCTATGAAGAAGTACGTACTAGTAATATTAGTTATTTTGTTATTAGTTTATTATCAGTACCTATGTATTATGTATTACCAGTTAAATAGTAAAATAACTACATATAATGATAAATTAATCATTTCATTTACGTTGCGTTACGTGGCTTCCGTGTGGGTAGCTCGCTGTTTATTCCAAAATTAACAAAGTAGCTCAACACATTGAAGAGGTTGGCGACCACTGCTCTAAGTGATTAGCAGAAGCCTATAGTGCGCTTTTTATCACTACAGGTTTCTGAAATATTCAATTTGTCCCTTCCAATATATCTTCCTTTCATGCCACTTCTCCCCTATTTTATTAAGAAATATATTTTTTTCTTGTACACACTAACCCGTCACTTGTTGAAAACCGATAACACTAGTCACGATAATGGTTTCGAATTTCCACAATACATCATATAAATTGTGTAATGTAATAACTTGATGGGTTGATCTAATAAAAGATTTATTTTTTGAGAACGATTGACCACCACATCACATACCTGCACAGCTTACCTGATTGAATCAGGTATACCTGAGATATTTTCCATTTTGCTGGAAGAGAGGATGACGTCATGGTTCTATCCATTCTGATAATGCACCAATTAGGTTCTCTATTACATGAGGGATATGATTTAATGATGAGTCCTTGCGTCCTAATCAGTGATGTTATGAGTAAATTATAATTAGTGCAGGAATTCAAATGGCTACTTCAGTTTTTTCTCTGGTGAAAACGAATGAGCAAATGTGCTTTTTCTGTCAACGAAAATTTCATCATTACTAATGTTTGTGACGCTCTCATACGCTCTCATACGAACACAGATGTTCGCAAATGACGGGAGTTTCAAAATCTTCGATATATAAATTGAAGAATGAGAGAAAAATGAATCAGGGAAATCATCAAAAGTATCTTAAGGAAAAAACTATGGAACGCCGTTTTACTTTTTATTGTCACAAATATTCATTCCTCAATTTATTCAACTAACAATTTATTTGTTTGAATTTAATTGACTCATGCATTTGTTCGACACATTAAAAACGATTGTTCGCAAAATTTGTTCTATTTTAAATGACACTTGATTTAAAATGTTACATGAATAAAATTGTTATTTGAATAAAAAAGAGTAATGAAATAACTTGAAGCTTTTATTGATTCCGAAGAAAAATATTGTTTCAGAGTATTGGAAAATGGAACGCCAATTTATTATATATTATGCTGAAAAATAATCTATATACATATAGTTCAACTCAGCAATAAACCAACATTTTAATTCAACAATCAATGGAATGTATTATTCGAGTAAATTCAACAAACGTTTCAATTCCGCATATAATTTTGACCTTTCAATAAAATGTTAGTTATTTATATGACTGTTGAATTACAATGAAACTTTAAATTCACTGTCTAAAAGTAAGTTTGGGAATAAAATTTCAATGAATATATTTGAATGACTGTCAAAGTTTTTCCATGAAACATTGTTGGTAATAAAAATAGACTTTCGTTTGTCTGAAAATATAGCAATTTAACTTTCCATACTAAATATTTTTCTATGAATAATAAAGATTGTTATATTTCAATTTTATTAAAAGTGTTCAATATTTGCAACATTCACTTTATTGCATTCAATTTAAAATTTGGTTACAACTTTTGTGCAAAACATTCTCAAGCAAGTATCATTTTATTTCATCTGTCTTTTTAAAAAGCTAATATCTGACAAAAAATTAAATTTTTTGATGATTTAAAAAGTCTGTTGTATTTGAAAGATACATTTAAAACGATTGTTGATAATTTTAATTCGGCGCTGGTATCGAGCGGATTTATCAAGAACTTCAATTGTTACATATGGCAACATGCTAGTTCATTTATAGTACAACAACACGCCGTTCAACCGTGGCGCCGAATAAAAATTATCAACAATCAATTTAATTGATGTATCACTGAAATTCAACAAACAAAATAATTCAGATCATTTCAAAGGAATATTAATAAAAAGTAAAACGGCGTGGCACGCCCGTTTACTTTCTATTGGTATTTTGTGAAAAATGAATTGTTTTGACTGTTGCATTTAGGTGATACATGAATTAAATTGATTATTGATAATTTTTATTCGTCGCTGCGGTCTAACGGATTATTACCGTACTATGACCAACGCCATACATATATACAGTTGAGTATTTCCATAAAAATACGCCCGACGACAGCGCCGAATAAAAATTATCAACAATCAATTTAATTCATGTATCACTGAAATTCGACAAACAAAATAATTCAGCTCATTTCAAATGAATAATAATAAAAAGCAAAACGGCGTACCACGCCGTTTTACTTTATATTATTATTCCTTTGGAAAGAATTGAATTAATTTGTTTGTTGCATTTCAGTGATACATGAATTAAATTGTTTGTTGTTAATTTTTATTCGGCGCTGCGGTCGAACGGATTTTGGTCACACTAGTTCCTCTTACAGTTTTCTTGGTTGGTGTCTGTAAAATGTCATCAAGTTTTCGTTAATGTTACTATTCTGTAGTTAGTATATCTTGTTTGATTGTATAGATGGCAAATGTTATGCGACTTTTGAGAAACACATTGTAGACTGTGTCTAACGTAAGATGTCCAGACGTCATAGTTAACGTAAGCACAGCTTATAGTTATAGTCTAATACGCCTAATACTGACACTGACACCAAGAAATAGGTTACCCAACTGAACAGAAATTGATGGTTCGGGTTGTTCATAGTGAAAACATTACAATATTATATTTATCATGAGTGGTTTTAATGTGAAGCGTAGGATTCGTCAAACTATGCTAGAGGCAAATAGGTTTTTGGAAGAAGGAAACATATACAATGCAATACAATGCGCTGACGTCGGGCGTATTTTTGCGGAACTACATAACTGCATATAATATGTATGTCATTGGTCATAGTACGGTAATAATCCGTTCGACTGCAGCGCCGAATAAAAATTATCAACAAACAATTTAATTCATGTATCACTGAAATTCAACAAACAAAATGATTCAGATCATTTCAAAGGAATATTAAAAAAAGTAAAACGGCGTGACACGCCGTTTTACTTTCTATCGGTATTTTGTAAAAATGAATTGTTTTGATTGTTGCTTTTAGGTGATTCATGAATTAAATTGATTGTTGATAATTTTTATTCGGCGCTGCGGTCGGACGGAATATTGTGTTACTATCACTAAACTATCATGTTGCCAGATTTAAAAATTCAGCTTCTGCAAGAATTCGTTCGACGCTAGCGCCGAATTAAAATTATCAACAATCGTTTTAATTCATGTAACTACAATTATCAGCAAACCATTTTATTCATGTTTCACAAAAATTGTAGTAAATTATTCGATAGTTACAAAAAAAGTATATATGACAAACATTTACTTTCAAAAATTTCAAACAATGAATCTATATTATAACTGTTCGCAACTTTTCATCAAACCAATTATTTCATGTAAAATTTTAAATCAAGTGTCATTTAAAATAGAACAAATTTTGGGAACAATCGTTTTTAATGTGTCGAACAAATGCATGAATCAATTAAATTCAAACAAATACATTGTTAGTTGAATAAAATGAGGAATGAATATTTGTGGCAATAAAAAGTAAAACTGCGTTCCATAAAAAACAGTGCTTGTTGATTAAAACAACAAACTTGCAATTAGAAGAACAATATATTTATCCTACTTTAAGAAAGCAATACTGATCACCAACAAAATAATGAGGACCTTGAAAAAAGACCAACGTGAATCTTCAATGATAGGCAGAAAGAAGTTGTGGAAAACTTTGAAGGAATTGCGTTTCATCTGGGAAAGACAAAACAAAAAATTGTTCTTAATGGAATATCATGGAAATATTTGCTAAAGGAGACATTACCTAAAACACCATTTGATGATAGTATGATTGAAGAAAAATTATTGTGTATAGTATGTTCAAATAAAGCTCGTTTCACGGTGAATATCCTCCGCGTTGATTGGTATTGCAAGCGAATTCCATGAAAGCAATTCCACATTTCTACAATTCATACTTATCAAAATTGTGATTACCAAATGAAATAATTGTTGAAAGGAAAAAACAGTTATTGACTACCTGTAAACAAGATTGATAGATAAGAGGGTATGCTGTTATATACATTTGTTATCTGGTAACTCTAACAACGCATGAATGTTTAGGTGACCATGACCATGTCATTGACAATTCTACTATCATTTCTCGATGTGAACATAACATTTCACTTACTCAGATCAATCTTGAGACACTGCTTAGTTGCAACCTGTACAAATGTTTTTCAAATCACTAATAATAAGAGAACATGCATCAGTTACCGTAACTGGTGAAAAGCTATGATATAACTGTGGATCATTTGCATAATGATGAGCCCAATAATTCTTGAGACAAGTTAAAAGATCTGAAGTATATATTGTAAACAATAAAGGTCCAAATATGGATCTCTGGGAATCTCCAGACTTCAAGGTGAAGTCAAGATGAGAATGACTGTCATTGATTTTCACTTTCTATTGCCTTCTAGAGAGGTATGAGCTCTGAAGTTATAGTGTTTCATTTGATAACCCTAAATAATGAAGAAAAACTAACATCAAATTATGGTTTATTGTTTCAGATATAATATACTTCTGCCAGCGTTTTTTCCAATCCTCGAAGAAGTTCTAATATGCAGCGATTCGGTTTTTATCTCCTCAATCGTCACGAAACGCCGTCCTCTTATAAGTGTCTTCAATCTCTTACGATGATGTTTTTTTTGGCCAAATGACAATTGCACATGATGCGAAAGATATGATGGTTTTTCCACAATAACGGACGTTTTCTACGTATTGGTTCTCGCAAGCGGCACATAACTACAGGATAATACTCCTTATTGACCATACGACCATGTGGCAAGAACTCCTGATGCTCTACGCTTTAGTATTCGAGGAAAACAGTAAGCATATCCTTGATATTCGATCGAAATTGGCGTCTTTTTTGGTCGTGGCTCTCCTGAGCTGTTCTATTGGGACGATTGGACTTTGGTTTCGATGTCATAACTATATACCCATGATTCGTCACCAATTATGACCCTCATGCGACGGTTTTATTGGTTGAAATTCATCAAGTTTGGAACAAACTTCGCTGGCATACGCTTCGTGTCCAAAATTTTCGAAAATATTGCATGGTATTTGCCATCTTCAGCAACTTCTCTAATAGTAATTCGGCGGTTCTCCATGACAATTCTCTTCACTTTCTCAACATTTTCATCGGTTGTTGTAGTGCTGGGGCGTTCAGGGCGAGCGTCGTCATTCACATCTTCTCGACCTTCTGTGAAAAGCTTGTACCACTTGTAAACATTTTTTTGACTCAGAGTACAATCGCCGTATGCCACTGTCAACATTTCAAGTATTTTTGAGCACTCAATTCTGTTTTTACACAAAACTTGATGCAAACTATGTAATTCATTTTTTTCGAAAGCAGAAAATCACCTAACTCGCAAAACACTTCTAACTTTTATGCCTCTCACCAACAAACTTAAAATGCTAAACTGCTGAAATTGTGAACATATGTTCGAGATTAGTGAACCAACATGAAAAAAAAACTCCCAACAGAAGTGATAACTAACTGATGTGATATATATATATATATATATATATATATATATATATATATATATATATATGCGTTATGTATGCGTTATATATATATATATGATATATGGCTATATGCGTTTGCATATAGCCATATATCAAATAATATTGTAACATGGAGACTGGCTACTGAATGTAAAAGAGTTTTCACTTCTCAAAAAGTTATAATTAGACTATTATTCAATTTGGAATACAAAGAGTCATATAGGACTGTCTTCAAACAACACTCTATTCTGCCCTTCCATTCTATTCACATTTTAAAATGTGTAACTTTTTTGAAAAGCAACATTTCTGACTTCAACGTGCCCATCAAGAAGTTCTATATTGGAAATACCAAAACATAAAACTGCAACATTTAAAAAATCTATATTTTTTAATTGCATATTTCTTTATAACAACTTGCCAAAATATATAAAGGATATCAATATCAATAACAGCTTCAAAAATGCAACAAAACAATACCTTCTGGCATTGCAATCCAAACACAGATTGTTCACCGTGTAAGTTTTTTAATATGTAAATACGTATAATATAGTTTTATTTTTTATACCTATATTCTTATTTTTTTTTTTAATTTTTATCTATATAACGTGAAATTTTTATATTTTCAAGAGACAGATTAAGGCAAAAACGTCAGTCCTTTCTAAGAATTCAGTGCCTATACTATTTTGGAATTTCAGTATAGAATTCCAAATATAACCGCTGAGGCGGTTAAATGCTTGTTATTAATAAATCGTATTATATTATTACACTAACCTTTCGTTAGGAGATTCTGTAATGTTCCGAGGTTAATCTTCTGGTTGTTTCATCAAATTTCTCATAATCACTTTCAAAGGCGGTGGTAGTTTTACGTTATGTGCTCATTGTCAACAGTATATGTCGATCGCACACTGAATACTAAGTCATGCGAAGAGAGGCTAGATAATCATTTGTCCGATATACGGCCAGAGCTTTGAGTTAGAGTGAAGAGAAAGGAAAGCCAGACAAACTGACCTTACCAAGCGGTTTACCCTCCAATAAAAAGTTATCACTGAAAAAATTAAAAAATCCCTAATCAGCAGCAGAGTTTGATGAGCCTAATAATGATATTGTCACACCCCAGTGCATTTGTTTCAACTTTAGAGATACCTTCATATACAAATAAGTCAATCACTTCTGTGAATACACTTTTCCTTGGATATAATTACTAAGGTGAGAGTTCCCTAATTTATCTTGTGGATCAGAGTTTTGTATTTAATTCATTAAAAAAACATTGATTTCATCAGCTCTTTGAAGTACTACACGTAGTTCATCGGACTTTTATTTTTTTAGTTTTTTCCACATTTTCTTTTTATCAAGGTCTGAAAGGCAGAATATGCCTTCTTCTCCCTATTCACATATTTGTTAAAGAATTGCGCATATAAAACTTCAAATGTGTATCCTAATTAGTTAATTTAGATTTTCTGAGTGTTTTACAGTACGAGCAAGATGTCGTCGTCTTGGTAATAATTTGTATGAAAATGTTTTTGGTGGGATTTGTATTTTTAAAATCTATTTTTATACACAAAATGTGTTAATCCTATTTTGACTTTCTACCTTAATGATTAACTCCTTCAAAATTTGGTATTGAGAAGGGGTTTCGAGTTGTACCTTGTTTGGAAAGTTTTGAATTCTGACTTCGATATATAACCTGCCTCCTGGCATTCAATGCTATACCACCAATAATGTCTGCCGCAGTAGCAGACGAAACGATTCCATTGGAACACGGCCTATTAGCCCGAATTTTGTTCTCCTCAATCGTCACTCAGGCCATGATAGTATATGTTCTATCTCAATACAACCACCATTTTTATATTCCTGTTTTTTATTCGAAATGAATTCTGAAAATGTTTACTGTCAGTCAAAAACCTATTTTAAATTGAATAATAAGATATTATATCTTTCAACTCTTGTATATTTCCAGACTTCATTCGGTTGACCCTTTTCTTGGGAAAACCTTATAAGAAACAATGTCATATGATTGACTTTTGAAATGCGGTGAAGCTCCATCCTGTTGAAAACATAAAAAAGAATATGGTATGTTTAGATTAACTGGATGAGGAAAAACATTTGTTTGTATAGGGATAAGCTCAGTTTGTGTACATTTCAAATATCTAAATATGCATTAGGTTTAGGATCTTCACAAAGAAAGAATTCCTTCTAGATAAAAATTTCAAATAGCCTAACTGTAATTGTTCTTCGATTTTGCTTGTGGAATCAACGCAATTCAAGATACTTTTCAAGTACAAAATTATCTAACTAGCATTAAGATGGTTATACGATGAGTTTGTTTTAAAATAGGCATTCAAAAAATTGCTACTTCAGTTATGAACTATCACCATGAGTTATGTCCAATAATTTTCATTCAGTATTACTCGTGAGAATGCAAAAAATCAACAGCTACGAATAGGTTTCTTCTTTTTTAATTTTGAAATGAAGAAAGAGAATAAATATAAAAGAGAGAAAATAAATATTGAAAAAGTAGGTTAATCTACTCCACCAGTAATGCAATGTAACAATACAAAACAGTCCACAGAAATTATCAACAATTTAAATAAACATTCCAGTGAGTTTTGGAGGAGCAGTAACTTAACTGTTAAAATCTAAAAGGTTTGAAAATTTTCAACCTATCGAAGATAGGTTAGGTGACATCTGAAAGAAACGTTCAGTGAAGATTCCTTTTTTTAGGTATCTCTAGTACATTATGAATTCTGGAATTATTCATTACAAATTATCACTACAATTCGCAGTAGTAAGAATTATTTATTTTTCAATTTCTGAACTAGCCTGTCACTTTCTACGCTGTCTCAAAGTTAAACGGATATATAGGTGCTGAATATTTATGAGAGCAGTTCGACGTTAGGCAAAATTAAGTTGTTGCTACCCACAATCTGGTGATAAGGGTCATGTGACAGTCCTATGCAAATCTGTCAATTCGCATTAATTCTGAAACAGTTGATGTTGGCTAAAGCGATACATTTTTTTTAATATAATGGTGAATAGACCAAATCGTTTTACAAAAATTCAGCGAATGAGAGTAGTGGCTTATTGGTGTTTAATGTTGGATATATTTTGGGTGGCTTTAGAGTAAAATTTTGCTGTTACCCCAGAATCAAGAAACCATTTATAAGATTCTTTGACGATTCGTTACAACTGAGACCAACAACAGTTGTATCTGTCAAATTCTTTTCTATCTTTTTCGACTCTGGATATTCATATCCATATCTGGATATTCATATCTGTGTCTGAATTCAGGGAACTCATGTCTTCAGTTTCATCCACTGGAAGTATTTTTATAAATTTAGACGTCTCAGTTTTAGGCCACCAATAACGTTATATTTGAAAGATAAAACTAGTTTCTCTGGCGTATAATAAATCCAAAACAAGCACTACTTACGAACACCAAAACTGCAACACTCTTCTCAACGTGCGAATTATATTTCTCGTTCACACAAAAGGGTTTTTAAAAACTTTTTATTTGAACAGAGTAACAACTAATAACTATAAAATATAAGTACTGGCTATTACAAATCAATTGAACCTATTTATACATAAATTATTGCCGACTTTGCAGATATCAGCAAAATAATTGATGTCGTCTTCGGGTCATCGAACAATATCCTGCTGATGTAAGAGGTTATCGAACTGTAACTTCTCCATCCCCTGGGGAAGTCTTGTAAGGGACGAACAAGACTGAAGATGATACTTCGTGTTCGGGAACTGGTGGATCATCATTGGATGGTTCTTTCTTCGTTTGCCTTTTCAATCTGCAAATTACGTATAGAATGAAGATGGTGATTGAAATGTAAATGGGAGTCATCCAGAAATGGCTATTATCAGATTGTCTGGTTTCTTCTGGGATGAGTTGTAACCTCTCTTCTTCTAGGGTCAGATGTTGTAGTTTATCCAGGGGAATCTTATCTAATTTCAATGGTTTGAATTTCAGCGAGGAATTGATGTGAGCTGTCTTGATATTTGGTAAAGTGAGGGGTTCGTCTAATATGACACTTTTGGAGTTTATGAAGGCTTCGTTGTTGGTTTTGAATTCACAACCTGGTGGAAGTTTTATCAGATGCACTCCTTCCAGAACCATAACTTTCGTACTGGAACAATGTGTAGATATCTTCGTGGCCTGTGGAAATATTCCTATGTAATGGGCTTCTGAAATTTCCAGAATCAGTGTTGCATTCATCGAAACTGGAATGTGTTCACATCTTGCTTCTTCATCTGTTATTTCCAACATCTGGGTAACACAGTCAGGGGATCTGCCAGTATCTTGGAGGAAATTTTCTTCGCAAAGGTAATCCAGGCCAATTCGTTCACAAGGTGAATTTAGGTACTGGTAGAGGTAGGGACTGACTGTTAGGTAAGGAGTTGGTGGAATGATTATTGTCGAATTTTGTGTAGGAATGGGAAATAAGTGGAAGTAGGTGAATGTATCAGGGAATATTAAGGGAACATGAAGAATGAATACGATTTTATGATCCGTGTAGTAGGCGTCTATTTTGGTGACGTCGTAGTATTTATGAATGTCGTCTTCCTGGTTATAGAGTAACTGGTTTTCTGAGTGGTAGGTGAGCAGTGTCCTTACGATCCAACTCAAATCTTCGCTTTTGAGGACGCTGTTATGGACTGTATTGATCCTTGCCAGGGATACTGCCATTTCTAAGTCATTCAGTGTTTGTAAAATAACTTGAAGTATCAGGTTGATTTGATCCAATACGTTTCTGGTTTCCAGATAGTGATTGAAGTCAAAAACGAGTCTATTGAGATCGGTTTCAATTCTCTTGACTTCTTTTGAGATGGTATCTTGATTATGTGTTAATAGAGAGATGGTTTCATTGTAGCTTTCCATTATTCTTGTGTTTAAACTGATGTGTTGGTTCACATGACTTATTATGTTCCTTTGGTTGTTTTCTAGGGAAGCAATAGCATTCTCATATTTCCTTGCATCTTCTTGGTCCAAGTTTCCAGAAATTGCTTTGATCACACTTCCTAAGCCATCTATGAGTCCTCTTTTGGGTCTACTGAGAGGATAAAGAGTCTGTAGCTTTTCCTTGGCAGTTTTCAGTTGGTACTTCAGTCCTTGATCGAAATTTTGCAAGTTGAAGAAATAAGGGTCACTTAGTCCGTTACGAATTGCTGTGGAGACGGCATCATATTGGGATTCTATAGCGAATATCTCTTCGTGGATGGGTTGAAGATCGTAGTAGTGGATGAAGTCGTGGGTACTAGTCTTGATCTTTGCTTGTCCCATCTTGAGGGGAAGTAGTCCTGGATTTGTCTTGAGGTTCTGGATTTCGATCTCCTGTCCTCTCGTCAAATGAAGACTGTAAAGGGACGAAGAATTTAGTTATCTTATTAGGCAAATGTCTTATATTTTTCTTATGGACGTTTGCATTTTCTGTCTCGACAGTTACTGTTTGGTCTTTTTGGATGGATTTTGGGAGGAAGGGTGGTAGCAGTTTGTTTCTTTTCACTGTTTTTCTTGTGTACACCTTGGTGCAGGGTTTGTAGGTAATAGGAGTTTCTCTTTTCTTGTTTCTCTTCTCTATGATATTTGTTTTCTGTTTCTGTAAATCTTCGTTGATTTTCCTATATATTTCCTTCGTTTTTTCCCTGTGTTGTTGGACGTAGTTGTTAATCAAGGCTCGTCTTATGTCGATATCGAATGGGTCTTGACTATTGAGATGTCCGTTCAGAATATCCATAGGTTTTTGTCTTGTTGCTGAATGGATAGAGTTGTTGTATCCTAGGATGGCATAGAGCATCTGTTCTTTGATGTCTCTTTTCTTATGCGTATCTCTCAATATTCTCATGTGCTCGATCAATGTGGAATGGAATCTTTCGACTATCCCGTTTGACTGAGGGTTTTCTGGAGTGGCCTAGTGAATGTTGACTTTATGTGTGTCAACAAATTCTTGGATCAGTCCATTTTTGAATTCCGTTCCATTATCAGTGACGATCATATGTGGTATTCCATGATGGTTGATGAATACTAAGAGAGCATTGAGAGTGTTGATAGCATTACATCCCTCTATTGGATACGCCTGGCCATATTTTGAAAATGCATCCACAATCGTCAGGAATTTTTGTCCACTAGCCTGAAAGGTATCCATGTGTATTATTTCAAGAGGCTTCGTTGGGGTAGGTGTCAGCATGAACTTTGGCTTCTCTGGTCTTCGATCATACTTGTTGATTTGACAAGTTTCGCATAAGTTGATAGCTTCTTCGATATCCTTTTTTATATTGGGCCAATAATACAATCTTTTGATCCGAGTTTCCGTTTCGGTGATTCCTCTATGGTTTGTTTTTCCTTCATGATGCTGCTTGATTATTTCTTTTTGTCTAGCTGAGCAACTGGCATCTTCCAAAAGGCGGTTGCATTTTATGAGATCGAAAGAGGAATTCTTGAATGTCTCTCTCAAGATTCTGCACATGCTAGGGTAGAGTTCTTCATCTTCGAACATCAAAGCGTATTTCTTTCCCGGGCTGATATATTCTTTGAAAAAGTTAAAAACATTTTCGTCCATATTGTCGTTTCCCAACTGAGCATGGTATCTTCTTTTATTCGGGAATATTTCTTCTATCACCGTTCTTGCTGGGTTATAGCTTACTCGTTTGAAGATGACTTGGTTATTGAAGACATTGAGAGGTTTCTCTGATATTGGTATTTCTAATATTGGACTTTCTCTGGCTGTATGGTTGGTGATGCCACTAGTATCTTCGTCTGGGGTAACTTCCGGGTTCAAGTTCACGCATTCCTTGTCTCCTTCGGTTGGGGGTTCATTCTGAATTTCTTGTTCTTGCGGTATGGGGTCCATATCTTCAGGAAAATGTTGATGAAAGCAATCTTTAAACAGATCGTTGATGATGTCATCTGCAGACTCAGGAACTTCTGATGGAGGATGGTTGAATAGAGATGCCTTGTCGTCGTCGTAGTTTGCTTCATGGAGCTCCTTTGTATGTATCTCTATTCTGGAGAGCGCATCGGCGTTGGTATTGCTTGTGCCTTTTTTGTAGACCACTTCGTAGTCATACTCTTCTAGCTTCAGCCGCCATCGGACCAGTTTTGAGTTTGGATCCTTCAAGGAGAAGAGCCACTGGAGGGGACGGTGATCTGACAGAATTTTGAATTTTCTGCCGAAAAGATACGGTCGGAAATATTTGGTGGCCCAAACTATTGCTAGCATTTCCTTTTCGATGGTAGAGTACTTCATTTCAGTTTCGTTCAGGGTCCTGGATGCATAAGCTATTGGCTTGTCTCTTCCTATGGGTCCTTGGGATAGAACGGCTCCTATGGCGAAATTGCTGGCATCTGTGGTCAGATTGAAGGGCTTTGTGAAGTCCGGATACTGTAGTAGTGGTTCATTGGTAAGCAGGTTTTTACAAGTTTGAACACATTTTAGGAATTCTGGCGTATGCTCTATATGGGCATCTTTCTTGAGACAGGAGGTTAACGGTTTGGTAGTCTTGGCGAAGTCCTTGATGAACTTCCTGTAGTACCCTAGAAGTCCTAGGAATCCTCTGATTTCTTTGACAGTTCGAGGTACAGGATAATCCATGATTGCTTTGACTTTTGCTGGGTTTGGTTTTATCCCATTTGGAGTGACAATGTGTCCTAGAAAGCTGACTTCTTTTTTCAGGAATTCGCACTTGTCTACTTGTATTTTGAAACCAGTTTCTCGTAGACGTTGGAAAACTTTTGTGAGGTTGACTATATGCTCCTGCAGAGATGTAGAGAAGATGATTATGTCATCCATATAAACCAAGCAGATAGTCCCTTGTAGACCCTTTAGGACATTGTCCATAACCCTTTGAAAGGTCGCTGGAGCATTTTTCAGTCCAAACGGCATACGCAGGTACTCGTAGTGTCCGTTTTCGACGTTGAATGCGGTCTTAGGGATGTCCTCCTCTGCCATCTCTATTTGGTGAAATCCGCTTGCCAAATCCAGGGTAGTGAAATATTGACACCTTCCCAGTTTGTCGAGGATGTCAGAAATGTTCGGAATAGGGTAGCGGTCGTCGATTGTCTTCTCGTTGACTTTGCGGAAATCCACAACGATACGCCATTTTGCTTTTCCAGAGGCGTCCAGTTTTTTTGGAACGACCCAAATTGGTGAGGACCAGGGAGATTGGCTAGGTCTGATGATTCCTTGGTCCAATAACGAAGTTATTTGCTTCTTGACTTCTTCCTTGTGTACATACGGATATCGGTATGATTTTGTGTAGACTGGGATTTCGTCTCTGGTTTTTATATGGTGTTTGACCTGATTGGTGAATGTGAGTGAGGAATCTGGATGGTGAAAAATATCAGCATATCTTCTGCATAATTTTCTGATATGCATCTCCTCTTCTGGATTCAGGTGGTCTGTTCTGATTAGATCATCCATGTTGTTGATTGGGTCTCTGTTTCCTGATGGGATTATGTCAGCAGAATAAATATGATGCTCTTGAAGATTTATTGGGCTGCTGCGTACTGGTTCGGCTAGAACGATTTGGAGTTTATCTGGACTGAAGTTGACAATTTCCGTCCAGGCTAGATGATCACGGGCATCAGTGAGAGCTTCACGGATGTAAGCGCCTTGAAGTTTCTGTCTTGGTATCATGATAGTTCCATTCTTCTCCTTCACCGGTAGTCGTACTTGGGTCACGCTGTCTGGCTCCAATTGAATAGAGTAGAACTGGGTCTTATTGGTTTCGTAGTACTGGATTGGGAGAGAGGAGTATTCGGTTAAAAGGGAGGATTCAGGAAAATTCAGTTCAGCTTTGAGAAATTTCAGGTTGTCGAGTCCAATGAGGCCATCAAAAGTTTTGTGGAATTTGAAGAGGTAGAATTTCAGAATGCCGTTTGAGTTAAACTCAGGAAATATGGGAATTTCTGCACTGTAATCTTGAGAATAGTTTTGGAAAATGGAAGTGACAACGAAGGGATCTTTTTTGATGCAATCCTTGTAATATTGGAAAGCTAATTCAGGATTGAGAAAGGATTTTGTTGATCCGGTGTCAATGAGGAGTTTCAGGGGAGGATTTGCAATGGTTATATAAGGAAGCTCTCTCTTATCGTCGAATGTATGCAGTTCCACTATGTTTCTTGGTTTTGTCCTGGATCCAATGGAAAATTTACATCTGGTTCCTGTTGGTCTTCTTGAACCTGGAATTCTTCAGTTGGTTCTTGATCGGGATAAGAGCAGGTTTCTTCAATGTAATAGGGGTTCGCTTCATATGCAAAGTCTTCGTCATGTTGCTCAATGTTGAACATGGGAGCTGGATTGAAATTTGGCCTTGCCTGAGGTTGTGTTCTCATGCTCCTCGTTGGTGCTCCATAAGTATTTCTGGTACTGATGCTCATTGGTGTTGGTTCTTGTCCGTTCTGCCTGTTTGGTTGATTCTGTCCAAAACGTGGTGGTTGGACTGAAGGCCACATCTGTTTCTGTTGAGTATTTGGTTGCCAATGTGGTCTGAAGGTCGGTTGTTGAAATTGTGGTTGGAGTCCCATTGCCTGATGAGGTTGTTGTTGTCCGGGTCGTTGAAAGTGTTGCATGGGTTGGTACATCCGCTGTGGTATTGATTGTTGGGCATATTGGTGATTTGCAGTTTTTTGCTGGGTCTGGAGTGGTTTCTTAGGGACTTGTGGGGGTCCAAACGTCCTTTGTAGATAACGGATATTGTTTTCTTCTTGGATGTACTGCATTGCTGTAGCCAAGTCTATTGGTTTCATTGCTCTTATGGTGGATCCCATGGGCTCTCGTAGTCCGGCTAGGAATGTTGTTAGAGCTTGTTGTTGGAAAAAGCTTTTCTTGCTGATCTTTATCGTATCATCTGCGGTGTGTAATTCGATATAGTTTGATATTGTGTTTAAAAGTCCCATGACTTTTTCGTAGAAACGTTGTGGTGTTTCGTTCTGGTCTTGTCGCAGGTTTACCAAATCTCTTGTTAAGGAATTTTCATTCCGTTGGTCGGCGAAGTTTTGGATTAGAGTTCCTTTGATGCTGTTCCAGTCACTACATCCATAAACTGAGATGACGTCTTTGGCTCTGCCTCGTAGCTTGTTGAGTAGTCCTTGTATCAATATATGGTTCTGAAAACAACCGGGGTCTTCAGTATTCCAATATTCGTTCAGAATCATTGTTGATACGTTGATGAACTGGTATAATTCATTTGGGCTTCCATCGTATTCGGGTACAATCCAAAAATTCTTCAGGTCGAATTGTTTTGCCATGTTGATGGGATTTAAAGGTTGGTCAATTGTTTGAGGAATAATGGATGGGCGAGAATTGATACTTGAAGGTGAATTTGGTAAAACTAAGGTAGGGGGGCGTAAAATAGTATTTGCAATTGATGAAGTTGAGTTCATTTATGCTTACAGGATGACGATGATGGCTCGTTGCATATTCTGTCACCAAAAACTTATTTCTATGTAGATATTCCTTGACGGACGATAGTGAAGAGGTATTCTTGTCTACGGCCGGAATTCTTCCTGGAGTACTTGCTTCTCGGTGGAACTTGGTTCGGGAGAATAGTGGATAAACGTTTGAGAACGACGAGGATCTTCTAAGGACTCTTCCACTATCCTAGCGACTGCGCCAATTATATTTCTCGTTCACACAAAAGGGTTTTTAAAAACTTTTTATTTGAACAGAGTAACAACTAATAACTATAAAATATAAGTACTGGCTATTACAAATCAATTGAACCTATTTATACATAAATTATTGCCGACTTTGCAGATATCAGCAAAATAATTGATGTCGTCTTCGGGTCATCGAACAATATCCTGCTGATGTAAGAGGTTATCGAACTGTAACTTGCGTTACACTAAACAAATCGACGTCACCGGGAAATGAAATGAACTGGTCAGAATCTTCACAGGGAAAATTACAAGTAATACATTTCTGAATGTCCTGGGACCTCATTTATTCAGATTTGTAATATCTGGAGATATCTCGAAGTGTGATAAATCAAGGACACTGGAAAAGAAATGAAATCAGAACAACAGTGATTTAAATGATTCAAATCACGGTTGATAAAGCTATTGTGTTAGCGAAACATGTCGTGATATATTTTTCAAATAAAGTTTGTGATCAAATCGTGAGGTTTAGTTTTCAAACTTCCAAAAGCATATGTACATGTTACAAGTACATGTTAAAGTTATTACACCTCGAACCTCTTGAAATTGTTTGGTTCATGTAACTTAATTGTGAATTTCTATGCTGTGCATGGCTTTTAAATTTAGTGAAGGTGACCTTCTTTAAACCTGTCAGTATTAAGCCCCCAATAACGTTATATTTAAATGTTTCTCCAAAAACTCGGAGTTGAATGGTAGAACTAGTTCCTCTGGCGTATAATAAATCCGAAACAAATACTATTTCTGAACGCCAAAACTGTAACACTTTTCTCAACAACCAAATCGTTGTCTCCAGAAGAAGAAATTAAGTATTCAAAATATTTACTTAGGGAAATTACAATCGATACTGTGAAAACTAATGACATAACGCCTTACTTCTGTAACCAGTCATAAAAAGTTTTCAATAATGAATTACGAAAGCTAGACAACAAATCTCATGACATGGTTAATTTCACTTTATGTAAGTGATAGCATAAAAATCTATTAAGTTGTTTTGCAATTTCTGCACAAAAATTCTGACATACGGTGCATGTAGCTAATCTAAAAAGTAAAATATCAATAGGTATAGGAAGAGATAAAATAAATTATCGGGAAAAACATTTTCATTTCACTTTAATGATTTTAAACAAAAAATATTATTTTAGTCATTTACTTATGTATTGAAGATGAAATATATTCTTTTCAATATTGAAACAGGTCTAAGACCAGTAGCGTGAATTTCTGTGAGAGTATCTCTGATTTACTTTGCAGCACAAGAATTCACAGGATTCTCTCTAGAGAGCCTACTGCTGAAAATGGGTCGCTTAAACGACTTGATTTAACATTCGCGACCTCCATTGATGAAACGTTAGAGCTTTTCATAAAAAAACACTTTCCTGAAAATCTGACTCTTGCTAACAACCGATTTCCCATCTTCGAGGGTGCTAAACGCCCAAAAAAGAAAAATTGATAGGTCGTCAAGAAGGTTATCACAGCACCGGCAGTTGAATGTGCTGTCAAGTCGTTTCAGCCGTTCAAATATCCTGGAGAGGAAGGTATGTGTCCAGCTCTTCTTCAAAACGGACTGGAGTAATTTTACCTAATTTCATAAAATTGTATAAAGCTAGTCTGGTGTGGAAGTATTTACCACCCAGTTGGTTGGCAGCAAGGGTGGTATATATACCTAAAATGGTTCGAAAAGACCCACACCCTGAATCAGTACAACCAATCAATTTTAAATCCTTCCTTTCGAAATGACTTGAAAGAATACTGGACGAACACATCAGAAGGGTGGCATTATATGCATCCCCCTGAATAATCCCCAGTATGCACATCAAACCGGCAAATCGACAGACTCAGCATGAAACAAACTAGTATATGAAATTTTCCAATTCGTTGACAACAAGGAGATTGCGGTTTCTCGATCTTGAAGGAGCATTTGACAATGCACTACCTAAATCTATAGGTAGGTTTCTCAATCTTGAAGGAGCATTTGACAATGCACTACCTAAATCTATAGGATCATCCCTGGATGGGAAAGGCATAGAATCAACCATAACTGGCTGGATCTGTGCCATATTAGTAAAAAAAACTGCAACTACGACTCTTACAGGCGAAGCCATTAGGTTAAGGGTCACCAGAGGCTGCCTTCAAGGAGGTGTAGTATCTCTCCTTCTGTGGTCGCTCCTGATGGATAGTCTGCTTGTGTCCTAGATAAAAGAAAAGTAGATCTGCAAGCTTATGCATATGACCTTGTCATCTTGGCGAGGTCCACGTGCTCTAAAGCACGATGGACATTGTTCACAGCTGGTGCCTGAGGGAGCAGATGTCTATCAAACCCAGCAAAACTGCGACGATTTCTCTCACCAGGAGGAGAAAATTGGACGACCCAACGCCACTTTGCCTCAATGGTGCCACAAAGCCAGACTTTCGAAGGATTTGTGGTGAAAATTGGGATTTAAGTCCTAAACAAATATATTTAATTTATGTGATGATTGTCAAACCAATGATCACTTATGGAGCAATTGCCTGGTGGCAGAAGGCTTTACAGAAAACGCTTCAGGTAAAGCTCTCTGGCTTACAGAGACAGGCTTGTTTGGCCATCAGTGATGCTATCAGTACCATAACATCAGCGGTCATAGAGATCCTTCTAGATCTACTTCCTCTCCATATTTTTCTGGAGAAAGAGAGGTTAGATGGACTACATATAGACTGTGCACATTGCCAATTGTTCAAATCAATTTAATACAGAGTGCAACAGACTGCTGGTTGACAGTGAAAGTTACAGCATTCTGGAAATGACCTCTGACCATACAAACTAATCAGCTTCGTTAAGAAGCTGGGTTTATTTGGTCGAGAGTGAATAAGCGTAAGCCACAATAAACCCTTGCGAGTTGAGGTGGATGGTCAAATAGACCCACTCACTTTTTACCTAACCTAACCTATGTATTCAACAATAGTTTGAGTAAACAAATAATCCAAAGCGTTATTCACATTAACATACTGATACGAGTTAGTCTAACCTAAATTCAAAATTATTGAATTAATAATGGCATAGATGAAAAACTTCACAACATTGTGACATCTCTTTCGAAATTATTAAGGAAGCTCTTCATTTTAGTTCTTTATGGGTAAATGATATTGAGAAGTTACAATTTCTCAAAGGCGGTTTAGGACATGAAATCTAGTTCACAATATCAAAATTTGAGTTTTGCCCGCACAAAAAATTATAATTGAAGTATCTTTCGCTCATAATTCTACTCAGACTGATTTACGGTTTGAGTTAAGCTGCTCAAGCAAATAGTATCAAAGTTCTTTTTCAATGTGATTTTTATTGTAATATCACTGGAATCCGTATAGGACCTGAAAAAATGTTATGGAACAAATATTACAGCCAAAATGATGTTTTAACCCATTATAATAACTATTGATGAATAACCGATAATTGATCAGCACGCAGTTACACATGTTTTATCTCTCTGGTTTGATAACATTATTACTCAAATTATTATCCAGAACTCACAACAAAATACATAAAGATAAAGTTGATTGATTCGATTTCGTTGAGAGAATACCACTCGAATGATATGTTAGTTCTGAAATATTGCAGCATGTTTTAGATTATATGCTTGATAATATTTTCAAGTGTGATTCAATAATGATAAGGTAAACATCTTTTACATGCAATCAATGACCTTGTTAACTGAAATTAAAATCTAACTAGTTGTTTGTTAGTGTACACATTGTGTGTAGTAATATGAATCAGTTAACTACACTGACTTCGCAATATGATCTGAAAATGATAGAATAACGGCCAATTTAAATTAACCCTTCAAATAACGTTCGTTGTATTCAGTATGGGTTTCTGTATATAAAAAGTAATGCCGTGACTTTTTCAATCCATGGAGTTAGTAGCTATATGATGTGACAAAAGTGGCGGCTTGTGTACCTATTACTTTTTGTCTAATACGTCTGGACTGTGAAATGAAAATTGGAGAGTACTCTTTAGATATTCTTCAGATAACGTAGCGAATATAAGATTTATTAAAGTTTGAAACAGATTATTTTACCTTGGTTTTCCCCTTTGAATCCACTTAGAGTCACTAATAAACCAGGGGCCCTCTCGAACCGGGGCTCTGCCATGATGGACCCCCATTCCTTAGCTACTCATGGGACCCTATATGGACCACGAAGTAACCGAAGAATCGGATCTTGAGGTACAAAGGAAATGGGCGTCGACTAAATGTCCCTAAATGTCCTTCCTGTAACATCGAATCAGTAACAAGAGCTAATCAGTTCTCTAGCTCTCGCTATAAGATGATGCAGCCAGAAAGCTGTAATTCAGCAAATATGGTCAAATGATGATTCACCCATACTAGTGGCGGAAAAGCCCTGTGTGGCTTAATATAATGTATCTTCATGTACAAGAGCTGTCTTAGAGATGCCCTCATATGAAAAGGTTCTATCTGTATCTGTAGAGTAGGGAGGGTGAGTGTAAGCCCACGCACTTAGGCCACATATGACCCATTGTACATCCTCCCGAGGAGTTGTCCTCCTAGGTCATCGTCCATCCTATCCTTTCCAGGAAGGTGGCCAGGTCGCTGGGAGACATCTCTTTTATATCGGCAGGTGTAGTCCAAGACTCGCCGAACACACACTCTCTTATTGACGATAACTCCGGGCACTCGCACAGGACATGCCTGACAGTCTCATCTTCCTGTTCACACATCCTGCATAGAGGTCTGTCTACTAGCCCCATATTATGGAGAGGTTTCCTTAGTTGAAAGTGGCCAGTCAGAAATCCTACTGTAAGGCGTAGATTTTTCCTGGTCATCACCAGATATTTCTTCGGCGCCAGCTTCCCAAGGTCGCCCAAGGTGAAACTGGCAAGATTACATCCTTTGATTTCATCCCATCTCTTTAAGGATTGAGCATGGGTGTGACGTTTGGCTAGTTCCGTAATTGTCGAAGTCATCAGGCCGTGGGTGCCACTGGGTCCTAAAATTCTTAGTCCAGCCGCTTCCTTGGCTAAAGAGTCGGCAATGCGATTACCGTTACTCTTGTCGTGCCCTTTAACCCACCTCAGGATAATGTTATTATCTACCGAGGCTTTGGCTAAATCTTGGTAGCACTCTAGTGCTAGCCCTGAGGTAACACGCTGTCTGTTCAAGGCTAATGGTGCTTGTCTGCTATTAGTGCAGATTGTTATGTTTTTGCCAGAAATTCATTTCTTGGTTATTTCTTTTATGGCGATTGAGATACCAGCCAGTTCTGTTTGGACTACGCTGGTCCAAACAGAACTTAATCCTTAGGCTTAGTGACCTGGAGTACACTCCACATCCTGAGCCTCCTTTGGTTTTTGAGCCGTCTGTATAAATCCGTATTGCATTTGTAGCATCTGACTCTGTGTTCTGCTTAATTTGTATTTTGTAGAGTTTATTAAACACAAACTTGGTTTCAATTACATCACTTGTTGCCTGCAGCAGAGGTTGCGCAGTGAGCGCTTCCCGCCATAGGCCCAGCCTCAATTGACCCATTTCTACTTCGAGGTTTACACCAGCCGTGGGCAATCGTACCATGGCCATTAACGCAACCTCCTTAACGTACAGATCCAGAGGGGCAGACCCGTGATTAATTCCATTGCCGTGGTTGGTGTTGTTCTCATAGCTCCTGTGATGTTTAAACAAGCCAGTCGCTGTATTTTATATAAATTTTAGATGGCCGTTGCTTGTAGAACTTTCGGTCCCCATGCAATGGCTCCATACGTTAACATAGGTCTTATTATTGCAGTGTAGATCCAGGTGACCACACGGGGTGAAAGATCCCATACGCGTCCCACTGTCCTTCGACATTGCTCATAAGCCACGTATGCTTTTTTTGCTCTACTCTGTAGATGAGAGTTCCATGTTAGCTTCTTGTTGAGGATAGTATCAAGGTATTTCACCTCTTCAGAGAAGTTTAGTTTGCTTTTGAAGATTTTGGGCCCGTTAAACTTCTTTTCCTGGTGAAAAAGACCATCTCAGTCTTCTTGGGATTGATCGACAGTGAGTGTTCCTTGCACCATGTTTCTATTAATTTGAGCCCATCCTACGCTCTATCGCACAGTGTGTTTACAAATTTGCCGGTCTGCAAGATAACTATGTCATCTGCGTATGCAATTGTGTAGAATCCATTTTTGTTAAGGTGATTAATTAGGGTATCCAGAACTATGTTCCAGAGAAGGGGTGATAAGACCCCTCCCTGTGGGCATCCCCTCATGACCATTCCTTTCACTGTGATGTCTTCTACATTAATACTTATTGCTCTGCTAGAGAGCATCTGGAGTATCCATTCTCCTACTACCAGGGTACATTCCTGGAGTGTACTTGCTGAGTAATTGTTGGAAAGGTTGTTTTACCAAACGCTCCCTTGATATCTATGAATATACCCAGGGTGGGTATATTCATGGTGGATTCTTTGTTGTCCAACCACATGGTGAAGGGCCGAATCAGTAGACCTTCCCGGGATATATGCATGCTGATTTGGATAAAATGGGTTGTTAACAAGTACTTCATCACCTCTCACATAGCCTCTCCATGGTTTTTAAGAAAAACGATGTGAGACTAATTGGTCGGAATGCTTTTGGTAGGTTGTAGTCCCTCCTACCTGGTTTGGGTATAAATACTACTCTTACTTCTCTCCACTTACTGGGAATATACCTCAGAGCTAGAGAGGCTCTGATCATTCCAACCAGGTGCAATATAAGAGTGTCCAGTCCCCACTGAAGTAGGGCTGGTCTTATACCGTCAGGTCCTGGTGACTTGAAGGGGGAAAAGCCCGATGTAGCCCATCTTATTTTGTCCTCATCAATTACTGCACTACCATATTGCCAGTCGTAATGTGAGGATGTTGTTGATACATCCATCCAGTTCGTCGTTCGAGGAAAGACAGAACCTGGGAAGTGAGTTTCCATAAGAATCTCAGCACTCTCCTGGAGGTTGACGTCTTTGTCGCCATTTTCCCTCGTCAGGATGCCCTCGTCAGGTGGTCATTTGAGAGTGCCTTCTGTAGCCTAGAAGCTAGTGGGAAGTCTTTGACTGCCTCAACATAGCCTCTCCAGGCTTCTCTTTGCTTTCGTCTGCAGACTTTTTCGAACTCTCTGAGGTTGGCTTGATATATACCCCAGTCCTCTTCGAGTCTTGTACGTTTTGCCTTGTTAACGGTCGTTCTCGCTGTCTTTCTGAGGTGTTCCAATTCAGGGCACCACCATGTGTTGGTTATGCCATGTGTTTGAACCATCCTCATCGTTCAGGATTCCTTATAGGCAATGTCTATTTTGTTGTGGATAGATACCGAATACCTTTCCAGTTCTTCATTGTTGCCAGGAGTCAAGACCTCTGTTTTCCGCAGAGCTCCTCTTAAGAGTCGATTGTAGAGAGCTACATCCGTCCTCTTCGGGTCACGGGATTTTACAGTGGTCCTGAAATCCTGGTTTACCGTATAGGTCAGCCACCGGAAGTCTGAAATATGGTCCGAGACTTGCCAGTCTTGGATTTTGTTTGATATTTTGGCTGTCGTAAGCGTGATATCTATTAATGTTTGGCTACGAGCGTTAATAAATGTTGGCTCCGTGCCTTCACGGAGTTCAAGATTGAGAGTTTGACTCGCAACCCAATATGAGCTCCACTCTCTGGTTGAGGGAGTGATCCACTAGTACCTCCATTTCTCTGGTCGGTGAAAGGGTGGCTGCATCTGAAGGGAGGTACACCGATGCGATAATCAACGCCATATATTTGCCTTTTCCAACTGGACATTCAACTTTAACCTGAGGTGCTGAATTGTGCTATCGGAAACGCTCTGTATTTCCTAGGAACTTAGACAGCCGTCCCAGGTTGCTTGGTAAGCTGGAAATTTGACCAGTTAGGCTACTGAAACCAGTAATTTTGGTCTTTGTTATCCAGGGCTCCTGGATCAAATCTATTGCCTCCTCCAATACATCAAGGAGGCGACATAGTGTTGCCGTTGCCGCCTTTTTGTGTTGGAGGTTGCATTGCATTATTTTTACTTTTTTTCCAACATCCTTGCCCATGAGACAGTTGTTGGATTCAAAGTTACCTTTATAGGTCCATCTTCTCCCCCGCTAGGGGGAAGGTGGCCTAGCTGTTTTTGGGTGCCTCCTCCGTCAGGTCATCGACTGTCACCTGGTCAGATGTTTCAAAAAGAAATTCAAACATTGGTAGCAAAGCACATACACCTTGCCTGCCATGCCGCAAACTGGATCAGTTTTTCACAGTTTCTGACTCTTACTAGCTTTCCTGAAAGATCTGTCACCAAATTCATCTCCACCAACCCTCACAGGTTGTAGTGGAATATCGACCTACTGGATTCAAATCTGCAAGAAGTGAGCTCCAGATTTTTCAGATATATCATTTCATCCAAGGACACTATGAGACATATAGGCCCCTTCTATATCTTCGAACCGCAAGATAATTTTTGAGAGGTTGTGAAGGGCTCCATTAGTAGTATTCCGAAAAATACTTGATTATCTGTCTTTGGAAGTGGTGTCCAAGGACAAAACTTATCGAAGGTCGTAGCTTGTAGAAACGAAGCATGCTGCCATTAAGTCGTTGACTTCATTTATATCTTCGAATGACAGTTTTTTGTTGTTATACATTTGAGTCCATCTTTCTGTGTCCACCTTTTTGAGTTGACATTCTCTAATAATTAAGGGCGTTATACTTTCAATTTCAATCAACTAATTGACTAGATGTCCAATCATCCACAAGATGTCTAGCGTAGTTCAGCATACCTTGGAGAACAGCCACAGTGCAGCAGGTGTAAGGCGTTATACGGAAAATATACTAATCGGAATACATCAAAAAGACCTTTATTTCCTTTCATTGATCGTCTTTTACGGGTTTTTTGCATAGACAACTTGCTGGTAATAGTGATCATCAAAAAATGGATACAAACGATGAGGTGACTTTAAAATTTGTCGAATAAACCCTGGAAGCAGTACAAGGGTAATAGCTGCTCTATTAGATATTGGTCACATGATGGATTGGAGAAAATTGAAGGAACAGCAGCCCTAATCCCTATCATTTAACATCCGTTTAAGAATTACTAGATGAAGATTATCTCGAAAAAATTGAATTTTGCGACTGGCTCTTAACGGAAAACAATCCAAATATCAATCTCATCAGTCATATTTTATCTGCCGATGAAGCTATCTTTAATTTTTATAATGCAAAGTACTTACAGTCCTTACGAAATAATATATCAGAATACTTGGAAGAGGTGAATTCAGAAATAAGGCAAAATATGTGGAATGAAGTTAGGAAATATCTTTTTGGTCTGTACCCAGGACATTAAATTGAAGATACCCTAATTCACGTGTTTCTTGGCCATCCAGAAGTCCAAATCTTATTCCTATTGACTTTTGCTTCAGGAGTTTTATGAAAGAGAACGCTTATTCTATTGAAATAATCGGCGTACATATAGGTCATTTTGAACATTTTGTAGTGCAGACAGTCGAACGGGTCGGACGTCTTTTCGAGGTACCTACACTACCTTCTGAAAAAGTTTATGGCGTCATTTACCGATGCCAGATCTGGTGAAATGTTGAATGCATAGATGAAAAGTAATTAAATGGCTGTGTGCAAATAAACCAAGTGGTTTTTCAGTTGGATAGAGTGCGCAAAAATTGTAAAAGTTTTTGAAATGCTCAGTTTGTGTATTATCTGTGTCCAAGCAAAAACAATTGGTGAAGATCAAAGGGTTATCTAATACGACTTTTTCATAATGGTTAATTGTGGTACGTGTCGCTCAGCGATCAGCAGAACGAGACCCAGCGTTTCTTTTGAAGGCTGTAAAAACTTGTTTCACGTTATCTGCATCACAAAAAACGACAACCTGATAGAAATTTTGCAGAATTTACCGGGGCTATCCTGGAAATGCTTGAGTTGCATAATCTGTTTAAAAAAAAATCTGTTTAAAATCTGTTTTTCCGTTAACCAGCTGTCGCACCCCTACGAACGACAAACCTCAGAAGTCGAAACTTGTGCGAGCTAAGGATTAACGAGGTCTTACCTTTTAACGTGTGATTCCTAACACGGGTTGGACGGTAGCAAGTGAAGATAGATCGTTCAGACTAGGGCTTGAACCACCGACCAACACGGCAGTCAATTCGAGTGAGTGAACAAAGCACCCACGCCGAACCGCTTGGCTACCGACTGGCTCATGTATTGTAATAAATGAAGATCGTTTGCATAAAGTTATCGAAGCCATACTAGATACTGTTGTTTCTTCAATGAAAAGTCATGTTACTTCTGTGAAATCTGAAGTTGTGAAAGCTTCCACAAACGTGTCTACTTCTCAGCCACGCAGGTACTCAGAGATACTGAAAAATAAATCAAACCCAGCTATAATTTTTCGCCCTAAAACTAATCAGGAAGTATCAAAAACAAAGACCGACATTTTGCGTCATATCGACCCAACATCCGAGAATTTTCAACTGGCAAAGGTTAAGACGATTAAAGATGGAGGAATCTTCATTGGTTGCTGTAATCCTTCTGATAATGTAAAAATTAGAAAAGTGGTTGAACAGAAAATGGCTGACTCTTATGATGTTAAAGAAGTCACTGGCATGCATCCTCGACTGTGAGTGGTAGGTATGGCGAAAAATTATCCAGAACATGAGCTTAAGAAACTTCTGGTAAATGGTAACTCCGACATTTTCTAACATGATTCAGAATGTGAAATACTGAAAATATTTCACACGAAAAAAAACTCTATCTGGTAGTTAATTAATCAGGTGAATAAGGTAGCCTATGTCCGGGCATTCAACTCTGGAAATGTGTTCATTAGTTATAAGTGTGCCGTTTATGACGGCATTGATGTGTACCGCTATTACAAGTATAACGACTTCAATTACTCCTCTCGCAACTGCCATGTCCGGTTTGTGGGGATGCCCATGAATTAAATCAGTGTCAATCGTCCATTAAAAAATGCTCTAACTGTATGACACTAACTAACATATTGATCATGCAGTCTGGGAAAAAATTAAATGCGTCTCGTACGCAGAAACCTTAAAAAGATTTGAAGACAAAAACTGGTCAGATACTGAATTCTTTATTTCAAATCGACTATCGCGTTTTTTCTTTAACCAAAACCTGACTTTATTTGTTCAGAAATTAATCTATCGGATTCTAACTTTCCCACGCTCAAACTGATTGATATAGTTGTTGTTAAAATAACCTATTCACACAAAAATATGTTTCTGCTAAACGTTTACATACCTCCTCAGACTCCCCTAGCTGAGATTGAACAACTCTTTGAAGCTCTGGAATTACTACACATATTACATAATAGTGCAATTCTCATTGTAGGAGATTTTAATATTAGCGATTATACTAGCTATCTTAATCATGGTACAACTAATAGACAAATTACTATTATATCAATAACTTTTTACAAATCTTTGATCTATCTCAAAAGAACTTTGTATATAATAAACTCAATATACTTCTTGACCTGGTATTTTTTAATGGAGAGTGTCATGTGGAGAAATCAATGGATCCTTTCGTAGTTGAAGATCAGCATCATCCTGCCTTGGATATTACTTGTGTACTTGAGACGAAGGCTAACAACAAAAATAAACTGCATTCCTGTTTCCAGAATACAAGCGCAAATACAAGCGTGAGTGTAATTTGTAGGCCCTTGAAGATTTCAAACACCTTCGGGCAAAAATAAAGCATGATGGTGATGTGGCATACAAAATATTCTCAGGTGAAACTGAGGAAGAAATACATAACAATATCAACAGATTTTGGTCATTTATAAATAATAAACGGGGTAGCTCCAAAATATCACAAGTAGGTACTGAAGGTCAATTACTGGAGGGGCCTTCTAATATCGTAAACGGTTTTGCCAATCTTTTCGAACAATCACATACCGTTTCTTCCCCTTTTCAACCAAACTCTGATATTGATAATATTAACTTTCTTGATATATCAAGCTTCAGTGAAAACGAAGTATACGAGGTACTAAGGTCGCTCAAGCCTAAAAAGACCACTGGTCCAGATGACATTCCAACTTTCATTATAAAAGATTGTGCACCTGTGCTTGCTCATCCTCTATCTATACTAATTAATATCTGCTTAAGATCGGCTACAATACAAGCATCTGAAAATCATCAAAAGTCAGTACCATTTTCAAGAAAGGAGAAAGACGAGATATTTCAAATTATCGGCCTATCTCTATTATCTGCAACTTTGCAAAGGTTTTTGAGATTCTTCTGGAGTGAGTTATATATCAACATGTGAGTTGCAATATAAGTATACACCAACACGGTTTCATGAAAAATCGTTCAACGGTCACCAACCTTCTGACTGTAATCCAACATATTGCTGAATCTATTGACAATAGGGCCCAAACTGATGTTATTTACACAGACTTTTCTAAGATCTTCGACAGGCTTGACCATGGCATTCTAATAAACAAACTAGTAGCCTTTCGATTATCTCCTTCCTCAATTCCACTTTTTCAGTCCTATCAACGGGTTCGAAAACAATATGTTCAACTCAATGATTTCAAATCTACCGAATATAGTGCTTCTTCCGGTGTCCCACAAGGGTCAAATCTGGGACCGCTGCTCTTCAATATCTTCATCAACGATATTGCAGATGTTATAGATGAATATTTCCTTTTGTATGCTGATGATCTTAAACTATGCTGCCTCGTTGAGAACATAAATGATTGTGTGAACCTCTCAGCAAACTTAGGACGGGTTGTAAAATGGTGTTATCGAAATAACTTGTCGCTAAATCTGAATAAATGTAAAGTCATGTCCTACAGTTTAAAAACGAACATCTTGATCTTTGAATATTCAATACAAAACCTTTTCCTTGTGAGACCAGAAACATTTACTGATCTTGGCGCCACATTTGACACTGCACTATCATTTAATAAGCATATCGATAATGTTGTAACCTCCTCCTGTCGTTTGTACGGATTAATTGCACGTAACAGTAGTGATTTCAAAGAAACTTCGACCTTAATAACTCTATTCTATGCTTTCATTAGATCAAAGTTAGAATACGTGTCAGTTGTGTGGATCCCCTTTTATCAATATCATATAGATAGAATAGAAGCAATTCAACGACGATTTTTAAAACTGCTAAGCCTAAAAACTGATGGCATTTATCCTCCAATAGGAACAACCCACTCTGAATTGCTACAAAAGCATAACTGTTTCAGTCTCGAAAAAAGGCGTGAATATTATAGTGTTGTACTAACCTATAAAATTATCAAAAGCATAGTTTACTGCCCAACATTACTGGAAAAGTTCAATATTTGCATTCCTAGAATCTGTTCCAGACACCCGAGTACTTTCTATATAAAAACATCTCGCACAAATGTTATGTTCACATGTGTGAAGTGACAAACTCTGTTAGCAATAATTTAGATATATTTAGTCGCAAACTGTCAGATATAAAATCCCACTTCCTAAAATAATTATTTTGTCACCTATTATAAATATAAAATGTGTAGTCTTTATAGTCACCTGTTTGTGATGTATTTATTATACCCTGTTATTTCCTGCTCTGTAATTGGGCTATGTCCTGTAGAGTATTGTATTACAAATAAATAAATGAATTTATTTCTGGAAATATCACATATTTGGCTTCTCGAAAAAGTGCTACTAAGTGAAAAAAATTTGAAACCGGTGTATTAAACCAAAGGTGTTGCAAATGACAGTATGTAGGTAATTGTTAAAGCAATTATTTGTTATCTGCAGCAACTACACGCGTTGAAAAGCCATCTGAAGAATTACCAAAAGGATAATGAAAAAGGTTCCGCATCTCGAAGAAACTTGGCTCTTCACAACAGTGCTACAAGGTGAAAAAAAATTAAAAATAATTCATTGAACCAATTGTATCACAAATGACAGTATTTAATTGTTAAAACAACTGTTTGTTATTTACATTCAGGAACTACAAGCGTTGAACAGCCAACTGAAGTATTTTTGAAGGATAATAAAAATGATCTCGCTTTTTAAAAAAGCGCTAGATAGCAAAAACATTTCCAAAATGATGTATCAAACCAATAGTGTCTTGATACTGGCCTTGTGGAAATAAAATCGTGAGGTGTAGTTTATGAAATTACTATGGATCTTTATCAAGTAACAGCCAAATCATTCAGAAAAAAAAATAAACTGATTTAATTTTAACGCATAGGAAAGTTTGGGGGGTTTTAGGGGTTTAATGTGAAAATTTTGCTCGATGAGCAAAGCTATGGATCCATTTTCATGACAAATCTGTCTATACTTATAAATGCGAAAGTCAGTCACTCATTCATATCTATTTCTCTGTACTGGTAAGTCCTAGAGAGCTAAACTGTAGTATATAGGTGCTCTTCAGGTCTTAGATGCCACACTAAGGAAGGATTTTCAAATATTACAAGTGAGGCGCGACTTAACATATGAAAATGATTTCATTAGTTAGGACTTCCATCGTCTGATATGATATAAGATGATTTGAAAATCCTGAAAAAATCGATGAAATTATAGAAAAGATTAGCTAAAAAATAACAATTATCAAGCAAAAAAAAAACTGAGATTACAATGAAATAAAATACAAGCAACAATTGAAAATTGAACTATTAACCAAAAATCAATCTTGTTAATAGTTCATTTTTCAATGGTTGCTTGAATTTTATCTCATTGTGATTTCAATTTTTTTTGCTTGATATAATTGTTATTTTTTAATTTTATCGATTCTTTCAGGGATTTCAAACCATTTTATTTTTATAATGAAAGTCTGAACTAATGAAATGCACATTGAAACATTGTCAATCACCTTCAAACAAAAATATGAAAATTACCTTTTCATTACTGTTTCTTCCTACCACTATATTTTTGGAGGCTGGAATTTTGTATGTAGGTTCTTTTCATGTCGTATATGTGCAATAAAGAAGGATTTTGAAATATTCCTCTGGGGAGCACCCTGGGGATAAAAGGGGCGCGTTTATGAAAATTACCTTTACATTGCTGTGTATCCTTACTGCTATATTTTCAGAGGCTGGAATATTCTATGTAGATTCTTTTTATATTGTATATATGCAATAAGGAAGGATTCAAAAATATCTCAATTCCTTACCGTTATATTTTCAGAGGCTGGAATTCTGTATGTAGATTCGTTTTATATTGTATATGTGCAATAAGGAAGGATTCCAAAATATTCCAACTCCTTACCCCTATATTTTCAGAGGCTTGAATTTTGTATGTAGATTCGTTTTATATTGTATATGCGCTGACTGGGAATGAAAGGGGTGCGTTTACATATAAAAATTACTTTTTTATCACTGTTTCTCCTTACCGCTATATTTTCGGAGCCTGGAATTTTGTTTGTAGGTTCGTTTTATGTTATAGATGTGCAATAAGGAAGGATTTCAAAATATGTCAACTGTTTCTCCATACCACTATATTTTTTGACGCTGAAATTTTGTTTATAGGTGGGTTTTATGTTGTAGATGTGCAATAAGAAAGGATTTTTTGAATATTCCGGGTAAAACACCAGTCGCAGGGTAAAAGGGGCGTTTATAAAATTTCCTCCAATATATCCTCCTTGGAGTATGTAATTTGAATAAATATTTTTGAAGATATTACAGATTTAAAATGCAGGGACACAGCGGTTGCGCCGGTACTGGGCCAATTATATGTCGCTCTTTCAAAAGTAACCTTTAAAGAAAACATGTTTGTATTGTCTGCTGATAAAAAAGCGCTGTGAACGTTGTATATGAATACATTCTGTAGTAAATTTAGTATCAGAATTGCACCCGTGCGGACCCGTGTCAAAATACAGAATTCAAGTTCTGGTCTTGTCATTTCAGAAACGCAATCAGAATTTGCTCTTCCATTCAACCATATGGGTTCAATTAATGACGTGCCTTTTTGTTACACCGTGTTAGACCCAACTTGAATATAAAATTCAATCTTTATCATAACCTGATCATTGGCCAAGAGCGCGTCAAGACCTATTTTTGTTCTGGTGTGACAAAAATGTTTACTTCTGAAACATTTCCATTTTAGAAAAATTGGCCTCTATACATGCTGTTTTTTTTTCATATAACAGCACAAAGGCCAAAGAAAATTGACAGGGACTTAAGCTCTTCTCGAGTTTTATCTCATAAAAAATAGAAAAATGTTTTATTGTATTCTAAATGTAGAATAAATCATTGATTATCCGTTTCGTGTCAACACGGCCACTATCAATTTTTTTTTCAAATACTTGTCTCTTTTATTGCGAATATTGATAAAGCGATAAAATCACAATTCAGTGGTATATCACACTTGATATTTTTTTATATAGCATTTCATTTTAAATCATTAACGTAATCAATGACAATAATCCAACAGAAAAATTATTTAATTTCAAAATTGATTTTTGAATTAAAAATTGAACCAATGCAGAAAATGAATTCTACAAGTACATAAGGAACTATGTTGAATGCTCGAATTGACGACCTCTTTATTGAGTGCATAAACATACAATTTCTGTGGCAATTTAATAGCATGATGGGTGGAATGCTGTCACATGCATCTATCATTTTTCATTTGAGGTGATCGACATCTGTACTAGGTGTCGAAAAAACGGCATCCTTTATGTCTACCCAGAGAAAAAAATTTAAAGGATCAAGATCTGGGGATCGAGCTGGCCAAAGAATTGGTCCATTGCTTTCAATCCATTATTTGGCTAGGTGAAAACAGGTACTTGAAATTTACGTAGTTCAAATGGAAAATCAGATATATAAAGCATGGAATATGTAGTATTCTAAAACTACTAAAATAAATGTAACAAAAATATTCACACAGATAGGATAAAAATCATTGTAAACCCTGAAGACGCATAAGCCTATAACAGGGTCCCAGCAAATCACATAATAATTGTAAAATACTAACCCCAAATATGAATAAACATGATACAGTACACAATACGTTTGAATGCGTAATAGATTTTCATCAAGTATCTATCGGCCAATTCGATCATATATCAATCCATTTTGTTGAGAATATTGCAACTGAACGTTTCCTTGCTATTGCTGTATTATGAGGGGGCGCAAGTCAACTAGTGTTGGTGGATTTAGATTCGTCGGTTCATATTATTTATTTTGTAATTATTTCCAACCCCCCTATTTCTACGGCTTAACCACTTCACAAATAGTTCTTTCCTTTCGCAATCCCTTTCATTTAAATGATGAACTTCGCTTATCCTGTGACATTTGTTTCTTTGATATATCTGGTAGACTCTACAGAAATCCATATTTCTTGGTCAATTTCTCATAAAAAACAAACGATGTTGATTAGAAACATTTTTGTAACTTACCAATTCTAAATTGAACTGAACTGAAAAGTGTCGAAGAAGATGAAATGAAATGTGGAGGTGATGTGGTGAATGAGTACTTGTGATGATTATATAGTTTATATTGTGCAAAAAGAAAGCTGGAAAGTTTCGGAACTTTGAAAGGTTGTAACTCTAAAAAGAAGGAGAGCACCGACTTTTCTTTCGGATTCGTAATCTACATCTCAAAATACGTAGGTAGGTACACAAAAATTCCGAGGTTTAATCTTACGTTCATCATGAACCATCGAATTTATACAGCATGGCAAAATAAATGACCATTTTTTATATAAAAATCAAATTCTCGAATGCCGTACAGACATTCATCATCACCTTCGCACTCATTTTCTACATTTTTAGGAGGTAACGTTTGGTCTCCATAAAAATTGATCAAGGTTTTGCAGTCAATTACTCTAGTACCGGGACATCTGGAGCTGGAACGGTCGCAAATGTTAATAATATCAATTAATATGTCTTAAATGTTTCCTCTGAAACTTCAAAATTTATAGAAGATGAGCAAATTCAATATGAATTGAAATCCAACAGTCAGGCAACAAAAAATACTAACACGGGGCGACAGTACTACTCCCTGTCGAAAAATTAACTGAGTTAATGTGATTCTCAAGGCTAAAACTCTCAAAATATGGACTAAAACTATGAAGTTAATCCAAAAAAGGTCAGACTCGTTTGTGATAAAACCAGGTACCTACCAGTTAATAATATATATATATATATATATATATATATATATATATATATATATATATATATACACATCGGAAAAGTTTAGGGATATTTTTAAAAATGGCAATAATTTTTTTTAGATCGCTTTAGGGAAAAAAAGTTGACGGGTGATTATTAAACGAATATAACTTACAACAAAATTTATTAAATGGTCAAAAATACTGAGTGCGCATATAAGCAAAACTAAAAAAATATGGCTCTTCTTTGGCACCCCGAAAAAAAATCATAATACAAAAAAAATTGGAATCAGTACAAAGTATGGCCTCCACGATGGTTTATTACGGCCCTACATCTATCGTGCATCGACAAAATGAGATTGTCAATGTCTTGTTGAGGTACATTTGCCCATTCAGCGATTAAAAGCTCTCTCAATTGAAACGTTGTGTGAATGTTCCCCATATGCGGAGTAATTCTTCGTTGAAGCATGTCCCACACATGCTCGATGGGACTCAGGTCCGGTGATTGTGCTGGCCATGGCTATACATCAACTCATTCGTTGGTGAGCCTGTCAGTCACTAGACGCGCGACATGTGGACGAGCATTATCGTGCATTAGGTGGAAGTTTTCACCAACAGCACCAGCAAACGGGCGGACGATAGGTAGAAGAATGGTGTCGAGGTACTGTCGAGCTGTGAGGGAGCGATTTGGAAAAACGAGATCGGTTCTGCCGCCGATCATGATTCCGCCCCATAGCATTACTGTACCACCTCTGTATGTGTGGACTTCCTGGACGTGTCTCAAACGATCATTATTTCCAGGTCGTCTCCACAGTCTTACTCGACGAGAATCTGGATGAAATCCAAATCTGGATTCGTCTGTAAACAAAACTGTGGCCCAATCATTTGCATCCCAGTTTTGATGTTCTTGACACCACTCTAATCTTCTACCGCGATTGCCTCTCGACAAAGGTGGACATCTAAGTGGCCTTCTGTTGTGGAGATCTGCTTCATGCAGTCGATTTCTGACAGTATCACGACCAATGGTTACCTGGTGCGTCTGCTGCAACACGTTAACCAACGTGCTGTGATTGTCGGTTGTCTTCTTGCGGTTAAGACCAAAAATCGGTCTTGAACTGCAGTTGTAGCGCGTCCTCGCCATGGATGTTGTTCGGCTGGACTGCCAGTTTCACGGAAACGCCGCCACAATCGACTGATAACACTTTGGAAGACCCCCAAACGAAGAGCTACATCATTTTGTCGCATGCCACCTTGAAGAAGCCCTACAGCTCTATTCATCTCAGCCAATGGTAAGTGATGGCGGTCCATGTTAAAGCACAATATTTCCAGTTTAATTGCTGAGCAAGAACTTCATAGAATGTACAAACTCGATACTTTCAGATTATTCATTTTAGCCGAAAACCTACAGTTTGTGAAAAACTTGATAAAAGATTAGTTACCGTTTTTGCAGGCTTTGTTCAACCCATAGAAATCTACAGGGTGGTCGAGTGTACCAATTTAATCGAAATTAAACGACCTCATGCATTTATTTTTATGATATTTAGTATGTTATAAAAATATCCCTAGACTTTTCCGATGTATATATATATATATATATATATATATATATATATATAATGGATGATGCACGACCAGCTGTCGAAAGCGCTCGCAGATAAATAAACAGAAGTTATAGAACTTCAAATCCTTTAATAGTAATATATATATATATATATATATATATATATATATATATATATATATATATATATTGGATGATGAAACTGATTTTCCTTTGTTTGAAGGTGATTGACAATGTTTCGTGATGAATTTCACTAGTTCGGACTTCCATTGTCTATTATATAAAATGATTTGAAATCCCTGAAACAAGTAAAAAAGAATAATTAAAAAAGAATAGTTGAAAATAACAATTATATTAAGCAACAATAAACCTGAAATGAAATGATAGTAAAATAACCTACAAGTAAAAATATAATAGTTGAATAAATAAAAATTAAAGGAATGCAAAAAGAAAATAATAAAAATAAAAAAGTGTAGAGATTCCAAGTCACGTTAGTTCACGACGTTTCGATTGTTGGTATCTACAATCGTCTTCGGGTGATGACTGGACTGATTCCTCCGAGAGATGACTATTTTATAGGTCGTTGAAATACTTTCACTTTCTCTACTTTCCATTTTCCGCTTCACTGATTCCGTGAGAGATGACCGATTTGGCGGGAGTTGGTCATTTCTCGTTTGATGATGGGTTTCCATATGTTTCCTATATCTACGCTGGCCTGGCTGAATACGTTGTTGGACAACATATATGCGGCTTCCTTAAATTTTCTCCTGAACCAATGTTCCTCTCTGTGCAAGATCTCAGCTTGGGACCACTCGATGTTGTGTTGATGGGTCCAAACATGGTCTGCTATTCCTGATTTGCTGGTTTCTCCTCGCTGTGTGTGCTTCTTGTGCTCGGCAATGCGAATATTCAATGGCCTCTTAGTTTCACCAATATAGGATTTTCCGCACTCACAGGGTATCCGGTAAATGCAATTCTTGGAATCGCAGTCTGCGTTTGGGGGCCTGGTTTTTGTGAGGCTGCTACGGATAGTGTTACCGGATCTAAAACAGGTTCTAATGTTGTACTTGGAACCAATTCTTCTTATCCTCTCCGATAATCCTCTGATGTAGGGAAGTGCAAGCACTGGTTGTGACAGCTTCTCTTCCTTGCGGGGCTCCTGCTGTCTTTTGGCCAAAGTCTTTTCTACCATCGCTTTGGAGTATCCATTCCGCTGAAGATCACTTTTGATGATGTCTAGTTCCTTCTCGAGACCTTCCTTTGTATTACAAAGCCCAAAAGCACGGTCTAATAGAGTCTTGATGATTCCTCTTTTTGTCGATTGATGGTGGTTGGATTCGTGGTTCAGATACTGTCCCGTATGAGTGGGTTTTCGGTATACAGATGTTTCCCACTTAGTGTCGGTCCTCTTCACCAAAACGTCTAAGAATGGCAATTCATTGTGGATTTCCTTCTCCATTGTGAAAGTGATGGAAGGTCTCACGCTGTTGATGTGTTTCAGAAAGGCGTCTAGTTCAGTATTCCCATGGTTCCATATTATGAAGGTGTCGTCAACATATCTCAACCAGACTCGAGGTTTCTTGTGGGCTTCTTCAATGGCCAGAGTTTCAAACCACTCCATATATATGTTGGCTATGACTGGTGAAAGTGGCGATCCCATTGGCAGTCCCTCATCTTGTGTAAAGAATTCGTCCTTCAGTTGGAAATAACAGTTTCGTACACAGCATCCTAGTAATTCCATAATTACTTCTATAGGTAGATTCGTTCTCTCTTTCAGGTTCCCGTCTTCGGATAGCTTTCTCTGTATGATTTGGAGTGCTTCTTCGACCGGAACGTTGGTGTAAAGGCTTTCCACGTCGAAACTAATTAGTTGATCTTCCTGTGTGACTTCAATTGACCCTAGTAGTTCGACAAAATGTCTTGAATTCTTCACAAAAGACGATGTTTTCCCTTGTAATGGTTGTATTAAGGGAAGTAAAAATCTAGACAAGTTTTGAGTAGCCGAATCTCTGGAGCTGATGATCGGTCTAAGCGGAACGTCCTTCTTGTGGATTTTGGGTAGACCATACAAGTGAGGGGGCTTACTGTGGTGCGGTGTTAGGCATGATCTTTCCTTGTCCGAAAAATAGACTTGGTGTTTTTTCAAAATCTGGTACAACTTCCTTTCGATTGATGCAGTTGGGTCCCGTACGATCTTTGTGTATCGTCCCTTCTGCAGAACCTCTTCGATCTTCTGTTCGTAGAGAACGGTATCCATTACCACAGTAGCGTTTCCTTTATCTGCAGGTAGGATCTTAATGGTGTTGTCTCTACGTAGGCCGTTCAGAGCTCTACGTTCTTCCTTGCTGATGTTAGATGTTGGAACTGGTTCTCGATCCAACTGTTCTCTAATTTTCCATCTGAACTCTTCTGCCTCGGTCTGGTCAATGAGGGAACTGGTGGATTCCACTGCAGTAATTATCTCCAAAGTGGGAACAGATGTTGGCGTAATGGCAAAATTCAGGCCTTTCCTCAACAAGGATTCCTCTATTCCCAAATCAATTATCACCGTTGGAAGAGGTCAACTTTGCTGCAGGATGCAGCAGGAAATAAGAAGAGAGACATTGGAAGATGATCATGGACCAATCTTTGCCAAGATTGAAAGGACGTGCTTGAAGATCCGCCAAGACATGGAGAATACCCACAACAGAAAGTGGGGGAAGTTAGTGAAGAAACAATGCCCAAATACAGACCGAAAACAGGACAACTATGAAGCCACCAACGTCATCAACATGAGTTCCCGCCCGCTCACGGGAATAGAGGAATCCTTGTTGAGGAAAGGCCTGAATTTTGCCATTACGCCAACATCTGTTCCCATTTTGGAGATAATTACTGCAGTGGAATCCACCAGTTCCCTCATTGACCAGACCGAGGCAGAAGAGTTCAGATGGAAAATTAGAGAACAGTTGGATCGAGAACCAGTTCCAACATCTAACATCAGCAAGGAAGAACGTAGAGCTCTGAACGGCCTACGTAGAGACAACACCATTAAGATCCTACCTGCAGATAAAGGAAACGCTACTGTGGTAATGGATACCGTTCTCTACGAACAGAAGATCGAAGAGGTTCTGCAGAAGGGACGATACACAAAGATCGTACGGGACCCAACTGCATCAATCGAAAGGAAGTTGTACCAGATTTTGAAAAAACACCAAGTCTATTTTTCGGACAAGGAAAGATCATGCCTAACACCGCACCACAGTAAGCCCCCTCACTTGTATGGTCTACCCAAAATCCACAAGAAGGACGTTCCGCTTAGACCGATCATCAGCTCCAGAGATTCGGCTACTCAAAACTTGTCTAGATTTTTACTTCCCTTAATACAACCATTACAAGGGAAAACATCGTCTTTTGTGAAGAATTCAAGACATTTTGTCGAACTACTAGGGTCAATTGAAGTCACACAGGAAGATCAACTAATTAGTTTCGACGTGGAAAGCCTTTACACCAACGTTCCGGTCGAAGAAGCACTCCAAATCATACAGAGAAAGCTATCCGAAGACGGGAACCTGAAAGAGAGAACGAATCTACCTATAGAAGTAATTATGGAATTACTAGGATGCTGTGTACGAAACTGTTATTTCCAACTGAAGGACGAATTCTTTACACAAGATGAGGGACTGCCAATGGGATCGCCACTTTCACCAGTCATAGCCAACATATATATGGAGTGGTTTGAAACTCTGGCCATTGAAGAAGCCCACAAGAAACCTCGAGTCTGGTTGAGATATGTTGACGACACCTTCATAATATGGAACCATGGGAATACTGAACTAGACGCCTTTCTGAAACACATCAACAGCGTGAGACCTTCCATCACTTTCACAATGGAGAAGGAAATCCACAATGAATTGCCATTCTTAGACGTTTTGGTGAAGAGGACCGACACTAAGTGGGAAACATCTGTATACCGAAAACCCACTCATACGGGACAGTATCTGAACCACGAATCCAACCACCATCAATCGACAAAAAGAGGAATCATCAAGACTCTATTAGACCGTGCTTTTGGGCTTTGTAATACAAAGGAAGGTCTCGAGAAGGAACTAGACATCATCAAAAGTGATCTTCAGCGGAATGGATACTCCAAAGCGATGGTAGAAAAGACTTTGGCCAAAAGACAGCAGGAGCCCCGCAAGGAAGAGAAGCTGTCACAACCAGTGCTTGCACTTCCCTACATCAGAGGATTATCGGAGAGGATAAGAAGAATTGGTTCCAAGTACAACATTAGAACCTGTTTTAGATCCGGTAACACTATCCGTAGCAGCCTCACAAAAACCAGGCCCCCAAACGCAGACTGCGATTCCAAGAATTGCATTTACCGGATACCCTGTGAGTGCGGAAAATCCTATATTGGTGAAACTAAGAGGCCATTGAATATTCGCATTGCCGAGCACAAGAAGCACACACAGCGAGGAGAAACCAGCAAATCAGGAATAGCAGACCATGTTTGGACCCATCAACACAACATCGAGTGGTCTCAAGCTGAGATCTTGCACAGAGAGGAACATTGGTTCAGGAGAAAATTTAAGGAAGCCGCATATATGTTGTCCAACAACGTATTCAGCCAGGCCAGCGTAGATATAGGAAACATATGGAAACCCATCATCAAACGAGAAATGACCAACTCCCGCCAAATCGGTCATCTCTCACGGAATCAGTGAAGCGGAAAATGGAAAGTAGAGAAAGTGAAAGTATTTCAACGACCTATAAAATAGTCATCTCTCGGAGGAATCAGTCCAGTCATCACCCGAAGACGATTGTAGATACCAACAATCGAAACGTCGTGAACTAACGTGACTTGGAATCTCTACACTTTTTTATTTTTATTATTTTCTTTTTGCATTCCTTTAATTTTTTATTTATTCAACTATTATATTTTTACTTGTAGGTTATTTTACTATCATTTCATTTCAGGTTTATTGTTGCTTAATATAATTGTTATTTTCAACTATTCTTTTTTAATTATTCTTTTTTACTTGTTTCAGGGATTTCAAATCATTTTATATAATAGACAATGGAAGTCCGAACTAGTGAAATTCATGATTTTCCTTTATTTTCAGTAGAGGATGACAGCACGACCAGCTGTCGAAAGCGCTCGCAGATAACGCAGATAATCAAACAGAAGTTATAGAACTTTAAATCCTTTCTTTAACTAACATTAATAGTAATATATATATATATATATATATATATATATATATATATATATATATATATATAGATATATATATATATATATATATATATATATATATATATATATATATATTGGATGATGAAACTGATTTTCCTTTATTTTCAGTAGAGGATGACAGCACGACCAGCTGTCGAAAGCGCTCGCAGATAACGCAGATAATCAAACAGAAGTTATAGAACTTTAAATCCTTTCTTTAACTTACGTTAATAGTAATATATATATATATATATATATATATATATATATATATATATATATATATATATATATATATATATATATTGGATGATGAAACTGATTTTCCTTTATTTTCAGTAGAGGATGACAGCACGACCAGATGCAGATAATCAAATAGAAGTTATAGAACTTTAAATCCTTTCTTTAACTTACATTAACAGTAATATATATATATATATATTACTGTTATATATATATATATATATATATATATATATATATATATATATATATACAGCATATATATATATACAGCAAAATGGATTAACGGGGTCTTCCAGTCAAAAATTCAGAAATCAAAACTCTGCTCGGAAATGATTATTGAATAACCAAATTAGTTAGCTCCCTAACTATATTCTTCAAGGGAAATTGTTGGAAGGTAGGTTTACTATATCGTTCACTTGAACTATACCCAAATTGGTTTATTAAATTGGTAAAAGAAATCATCGTATGAGAAAAAAGCTTTCGACAGAAAGCAATTCAGTTAAAAATTAGCTTTTTACTGAAATTTTTCCCAACACCAAACCGTTAACACCTCGACACGTGTTTCGATAACTAAGTGATCATCTTCAAGAGAAAGATAAAACTGTTTGATTTTAATTTTTTAAATAAAGATGAAAAAATAGAAAGCCAGAAAGCTTTTTTCAATAAAATAATGTCTTCAAAAAATATACTCCTTTCAACGTAAATGCGAGTTTCATTTTTATATTCTTTAATTGCAATATTCAATATGATTTCTCGATTATTCCGTATCAGTTGCCAAACTTCATCCTGAGGGAAAGAGTGGCTGGGAGTAGTTATTATAACCGCTGGGAGCAATAATGAAAACCACTTGACATTCAGACCTCTGAACCTTCACATCTCTATTTGAATGAAGATGAAAACCAGAGCAGATCAAAGGTGAACAGTAACAAAAAACTACCACCGGTATCAAGTGGTAGAGCTGGTCCAGTAGGATGAGGGTTGTTAGAATTGATTATGTGACAGGTTTTCTTTATATTTTAAAAAACCTGTTCACGTTTACACTGAGTTCTAGTCCTGAATATAGATTTCAGTGTATGCCTTATCTATGATTTTAGAAATTAAAGGATTTTTATTATAATATAAACAGTATTATTCAAAATTGAGGGTTGAAATAAAGCAGCATTAATAATATTTTCAGAATTTTATTTTAGAGAAAGTCTACCCGTGCTTTTGTACAATGTCACTATCAAATCAGCAAAATATGCCATTTTTCATACACAGATTCATATTGTTGCTATCTATCTACGGATTGAAATCTAAAGAAGGGAAGATGAATAAGTAGAGATCAAATTGAACTCCAATGTATGTTTTTACTCTTTACTCTAAATTATACTGATAACAATATAGGTACAAAGTTGACTTTTTGAGGTGCAACTCAAAATTACGACTTTTCAAAAAATAATAAAGGCAGAACCATAATGTACATTATATTCCTCTCAATATTTTTCATTACTATCTGCGATATGGGTCAGTTCATTTTGGCCTGAAAAGACACTTTTCGACTTTGATATCCTGTATTTTTGAAAATCACGCATAGGATTTTTTGTGCTCGTGGTGAATAATTCTGACGACCAGGGTGAGCTCAAGTTTATGATTATGTTTAGTGTCTTACCGAAAGTTCAGTTTCGGTTTCGGTCGTGTTTCGGCAAAAAAACGGGTTTCGGTTTAGTTTCGGTTTCGGCGGCAAACCTGCCGAAACTACGACCGAAACCGAAGATGCACCTCACCTATTTTAAGTATTTTCAAGCTGCAATTAATATTTTTTCTTAAATGAGGGGTTGTTATATTGAAAATTTTTTGCCAAAAAAATTATCCTATCAAATTTGTCTATTTCTAGTCATGTGTGTCGAAATAACCAATGAAACCATCATTACACTGATAACTACCCATGGATAGTTTTCACAGGTAGTTATCACTTATGTCATGACATTGCTAAGCAACCAACACAATAAAGTTGTTTGACATTTCAGTAATTCAATTTATTTCGAAAATGTCACTTCCTCGCTTTGGTGTTCAAAACGATGCGGCAATTGACAAAATCATTGAAGAAAATACACCAAAAAATACTGTCAATAGTAAAAAATACACTTGGAAAATATTTATGGAGTTATATCATTATACGAATTGTTCTTTTAATAACTGTGTGTTCAATAATTTTGTTCGAATTGCAAAAAATTTTCTCACCGAATATCCCTCGAACATTGATAAATAACTCATAATTTTATCACAACTTCCTCAAGCACGTTATTTTAGGTAACATCCCTCCGCCTTCGGCGTCGGGATGCGAAAACTGTGATAAAATTATTTCGTTAGTTATCAATGTCCTTGGGATATTATAGCTGATTATCAATAAATAAACATGTCGAAGACTGCATAACGTTGTAATTTAAAGGAAAAAAATGAAGACTGCCTGATTAGAATAACGTTTTCTTTATTTTTCCCTCGAACATAATCCTTGTAAGAAAGTTTCGGTCGTAAAAACCAATTTCGGTCGGACACTATATATATTATCAAGTATTATTCCATACAAACTTCTTCATAAATACCTTATGTTGGATTCGCCAAGTACTTCCGAAGTGTATATTTGGTTTCGGACGAGAATATGCTTTGTGAAAATTCTCATGATTCTGATTTAGATATATTAAACGTCTTCGATTGACGACTTGTTTATTTTGTTATTTTGTGGAAATTCCTGTTCACTGAGGATACACTACAAAAACACACTTTTATCTATTTTCCACTATATTTCTTTATTGTTCACCGGTTTCGGCTATTATACCATTTCAAAGTTTTGAAAATGGTATAATAGCCGAAACCGGTCAACAATAAAGAAATATAGTGGAAAATAGACAAAAGTGTGTTTTTGTAGTGTATCCTCAGTGACCATATATTAAACGTCCCTGCCTTTCCTAAAATTGATATTATTACTGCTTCAAAAAAATTAAGAAATAAACTCACCGCAGGCGTTGACAATGTTCCTAGTATTGTGATAAAGGAATGTACCGACGTTCTCTCTATACCTCTAATAGGCATCTTCAACTTTATGTTATCAACTTGTGCCTTCCCTGAGCAGTGGAAAACGGCTCGAATTTGTCCGATATTAAAAAAGGGCGACTGTATCGATATTACAAACTACAGGGCAATTTCAATTTTATGTAACTTTTTATGTAAATTCTTCGAGATATGTGTGCAAAATTTTATGTACTCCTATATTCAAAAAGGTATTTCTCCTACTAAGCATGCCATGTATGACAAATCTTGCATGTTCAAATCAATATCTCTGTACGTACCTGTACAAGCAAAAACACGTCGATGTTGTTTATTTAAACTTTCAAAAAGCCTTCGATGAAATAGACCAGGGGTCTCCAAACTTTGAAGCGTTCGGGCCATAATGATTTTTTCAGTTTGTTCCAAGGGCCAATTTCTGCCCTTAACTATATTTCCAGACTAGGATAGTCGCAAAGTGCGTGACCTAAGCAAACTTACGCTTTTTTTGCCTTTCAATTATTATTGTGTATTGTGACACTTAACGAGTAATTATCATTCTGTTTTCTTCTTCAACTTAGCAATAGTAACAACAATTAGGTAATCATTGGATGTCGCGGGCCAGATTGATGACAGTAAATCTTTGACTGTCGCGGGCCGGATTAATGACACTGGCGGGCCGGATTTGGCCCGCGGGCCGTAGTTTGGATGTAGTTTGCTTCTCAGCAAATTGACGAAATTGGGACTCTCTAACCAACTGCTTACTCTAATTGAATCATATTCAGTTAACAGAAAACAATTCATCGAATATGAATCTGTCAAATCGGCTCAGTACGTAGTTACATCTGGGGTACCACAAGGTTCTAATCTTGGACCTCTTTAATTTTTAATTTTCAATAATGACTTGGCAACCTCTTTGAATATTTTTAGGCTCCTATTTGCAGACGATTTGATACTATATTATAAAATCGACGACATTACTGACTGCCAACGTGTACAACATGAATTAGATGAAATCTAACTTTGGTGTAATAATATTTGTCTACAACTGAACGTATCCAAATGTAAAATAATATCATTTACAACAAAAAAGCAAACTTAAATGTACGATTATTCAATCAACAAAACTACAATCAACCGCGTACATGAGATAAAAGATCATGGTATAACATACGACAGTGAATTAACATTTATAACACATATAAGGAATATGACTGCTCATGCAAATAGGATGCTTGGATTCATTTAGTGAAATGGCAAAAACATCAAAAGTATTGCCACCTTGAAATTGCTATATTTTGCGAATGCCAGATCTAAGTTGGAGTATGGCTCTGTGTTATGGAATCCAGTTTACGACTATCAAAAAAATCAATTGAGAGCGTGCAAAGGAAGTTCCTAAAAGTTGATGGTCAATACCCCATGAGGGGCATCGATCATAACATATTGTTGACACGATTTGATATGATTTCTTTGAAAAATAGGAGAGTTGTACTTGGTATAAAATTCATGCACAAATTACTAAACAACAATATTGACAGTACGGTTCTTTCACCCGAGATCAATTTCTTAGTACCAAGAAGTGAAGGTCGACACAATCTGAAATCATATTCCGAAGCGGTCCGGCCCTGATATTGAGTACTTCAGTACGTGCCTTTATCAGTCTGCCAGAAAATAGCTAATTAACTGTTTTTGAGTTCATCAAATTGTGCGACACCATCATTAAAACATCACCTAACCAGCACCAAAAGTGTAAGTCTATTTGAGTTAGATATTTTACATTGATTAGTAAAATCGGTATCGAAATACTTCATCCGAAGGCTGACCGACAGCGCCTTATCAGCGCTCCGAGGTCACATATGGTACTGTCTAACAGGACCGTATTCTACAATCTAATCTAACCTACCCATTGTAAACATGGACTCAAACCTTCAACAGGGAAACTCTGACTACAGGGTTTCTCAAAATGAACAAACCTACAAACGACAACAACCCACCAAAACATATTCATCAGTACTCAACCAGACAACATCAATTTTTCCTTCCAAGAAACAAGCAATTATTTTCACCGCACTAGAAAATGTTAAACTGGAAGATTATCTTGTGGCACTCGGCGCAGTCGTACAACCAAATAACATCATTTTCTCATCCAGAATATCTAACAACAGAATTTGTATATATCTAGCGAGCGAACAAATTCTAGAAAACTTCATGAACATCAACCATGGAACGATTAAAATAGACCATCAGATTATCCAGGCTCGAAGACTGATTACTCCAAACGAGAGACTGATTTTATCAAACGTGAGTCCTTCCATCCCTCACGATATCTTAGAAACAGAACTCAAGAATTTGGGAATCAAACTAGTGTCACCAATTACTTTCCTACGAATCGGTACTACCAATCCTGACTTTAAGCACATCCTCAGTTTCCGCAGACAAACATATATTTCCCCCCCAGACCAAGCAAGAGTCCCAGAATCCATCCTAGTCACTCATGAGTTAACTTCCTATCGTATTTTCTTATCGTTGGATCAACAGACATGTTTCACATGCAAACAGATAGGACACCAAGCACAAAATTGTCCGACGAACCAAAATCCAAATGAGGATGCAGAAAACCACATTAACGAAACTCCCCAAACAACCATCCATGAAAATTTTTTGAGAGACAAGATTGAAGACATATATATTCCATCAATCCAACCGAACGAAATCTTTACCAAGTCAACAATTGTTTCACCAATAGTCACTCCTTCAATTGAGACACCCCCAACTAGCAGTCAACCGGAAACATCTATATCCATGACATTAACTACACCAACACCGACACCTTCAAAACGCACTTTATCAGAAATCTCCACTCCATCACCACAACCAATTTTCAATAAACCCAATTTCGAACAGAAGAAACAGAAAAAAGTCAAAACAAATCCACCCATTGCACAATCCCCTACAATAGAAGAACTCATGAAACCCACCAAAGCAGTCAGCCATTTTCTAGAGAATGTTTATGGTTCTTCAGATCCCCTGAGTGTAGCAAAGACATACACATCCAACGTTAGCGAACTCTTAGATATACTGACAAAAATTTATCCCTTCTTCACTGATAGAAAGATCAAAGCCAGATGTTCCAAAATTCAGAACAGAATAAAAAAACAGCTTTTGTTTGAAGGTGATTGACAATGTTTCGTGGTGAATTTCACTAGTTCGGACTTCCATTGTCTACTATATAAAATGATTTGAAATCCCTGAAACAAGTAAAAAAGAATAATTAAAAAAGAATAGTTGAAAATAACAATTATATTAAGCAACAATAAACCTGAAATGAAATGATAGTGAAATAACCTACAAGTAAAAATATAATAATTGAATAAATGAAAATTGAAGGAATGAAAAAAGAAGAAAATGATAAAAAAATAAAAAGTGTAGAGATTCCAAGTCACGTTAGTTCACGACGTTTCGATTGTTGGTATCTACAATCGTCTTCGGGTGATGACTGGACTGATTCCTCCGAGAGATGACTATTTTATAGGTCGTTGAAATACTTTCACTTTCTCTACTTTCCATTTTCCGCTTCACTGATTCTGTGAGAGATGACCGTTTTGGCGGGAGTTGGTCATTTTTCGTTTGATGATGGGTTTCCATATGTTTCGTATATCTACGCTGGCCTGGCTGAATACGTTGTTGGACAACATGTATGCAGCTTCCTTGAATTTTCTCCTGAACCAATGTTCCTCTCTGTGCAAGATCTCAGCTTGGGACCACTCGATGTTGTGTTGATGGGTCCAAACATGGTCTGCTATTCCTGATTTGCTGGTTTCTCCTCGCTGTGTGTGCTTCTTGTGCTCGGCAATGCGAACATTCAATGGCCTCTTAGTTTCACCAATATAGGATTTTCCGCACTCACAGGGTATTCGGTAAATGCAATTCTTGGAATCGCAGTCCGCGTTTGGGGGCCTGGTTTTCGTGAGGCTGCTACGGATAGTGTTACCGGATCTGAAACAGGTTCATTTTATATAGTAGACAATGGAAGTCCGAACTAGTGAAAAAAACAGCTTCTTCTAGAAACCCTTTCAGATACCGACGCATCTCAAGAAACCGACGCATCCCAAGTAACCTACTAGACCACCATTATTTTCGGATCGATTATGCAGTGGAATCTGAATGGGTATTACACCCATTTTGAAATGCTGAAATTACTCATATCAGAACACTCTCCCTCCATAATCTGCCTCCAGGAAACTCATTTCCGAGACCCTAGAGTACATCAACTTCCCAAATACACTAGTTATTTTAAAAACCGAATAAATCAACAACGCGCAAGTACAGAACAATGCACTAAGGATAGCTTTGGGAGCTTTTTGTACCAGCCCGATAACCAGTCTACAGTGCTTAGCTGGAGAACCATCTTTAACTTCCAGAAGACAGTACCTTACACTTCAATATGCCTTCTCAGTAGCCTCGAATCCAACAAATCCTGTTCACTTCAACACTATAGCCAACCGTTTCAAAAACACTTTCCAGAGAAACCCCAGAACAAATTTACCCCTCTACGAAAGAGTGAACAGATATCTATCCGATAGTGGTATATCTATTCCAGCGAATACGAACCTAATAAACCCCCTTCTCCTCCCTGGCTCATTTCTCCTCCAGAGTGTGACACTAGCTTAACTTTCCTGAAAAAATCTGAGACAAACACCCAAACAATATCGAAAACTTTTCATCACCATCTCTTGACATATGCTGGATACACCTGCATTTATACAGATGCTTCGAAAACAGAAGAAGGGACAGGAGCTGCTTTTACCACAGACAACCATCAAGTTATATTCAAACTTCCAGAAACAGCCACAGTCTTTACGGGAGAACTCTATGCGGTATGGAGAGCCATGCAGTTTGCAAATGAAGAAAATATTGAACGATGTCTTATTATCACGGATTCCCTCAGCTCTTTATCCGCTCTTTCTGAACTCTATCCCAGCCATCCGATCCTCATATCGATAAAACATGAACTGCGAAGAATCTCTAATAACGGAATCAACTTGAGACTTTTATGGGTCCCTTCACATTGTGGAATTATAGGTAATGAGAGAGCTGATTTGTTAGCTAAGAGAGCGATTACTGAAGGCGAAATCACAGCTCTTCCAGCTATAATACCGTCAGACATGAAGGTCTTCTTAAAACACCTTCAAAACAAATCAAGGCAATTTGAATGGGACACCTCCAACTCCAAACTACATGAAGTGAAGAAGAGTATTTGCCCTTACAAATCCATCCCGAACAACAGAAAACATCAAGTTGTGCTTACACGACTGAGATTAGGCCATACTAGAATCACTCACGACTATCTCATCACTCGCTCCACCGAACCTGTGTGCTATCTATGTGGTACGACTCTAACCGTGAAACACATATTGTGTGAGTGCCCACTGTACCATCAAGAAAGGGTGAATCATCAGTTTTCAGAGACAATAAAAGATATTTTGGGTGAAAATTGCAACTTTAGGAAACTGTTTTCATTTATGAACAATATTAATCTATTGCAACGTATTTAAAACAATATTTTTGTACCAAATATTACCAACATTTTTCAATATGTACTGATCCGTCGCTAATAACCCTAGCGGTTGATGCGAATTGATGAATAAAAAAATATTCCGAAGCATCACGCATAAATATTATGCTACGATCACCATTGAATTTTATGTGCAGTAGCTTCAATAAAATCTGTGAACACTGGTATATTCATTTCGACTCTCTGAACTCCTTGGTATCTTGTATCCACAATCACTTTTGATAATACTATAAATAACTTGTGTGTCAGTGCTGTTGAATTGCATGATTTGTAACTTTTTGTATTATATACTCAATTTTTCATTCCTCTTTTGAAATTCTACTTATACGAATATTTTATATATACTTTGTTTCAGCATTTACTTTTATACATTTCTATATTCCATTATTTTCAATATTTTATTCCATTATTCCATATATACTCTGTAATAATAGCATTTCCTGTAACTGGGTACTCCTGTTGGAAATAAATTGTTTTTTTTATGGCGACATGTTACAATAGCACGTGCGGACTTTCCCTCAACACATATTCTAGGCACATTATTTATCTCCCTGCATTTTAGTTCAAAATATCAGATACGAATGTTTATACTATGAAACTCGCCCATCGAACTTTGTACCACCTTAGAATTAATAAATGTAAAGGAGATGATATCTCTCTCTACAAAGACGCCATATATGAGACTAACAGAAGACTTGATCCTCAAATATCCAACATAAACGAGGCTCTCTAAGACTGTCAGTTGCAAATCGAAACTTTGACATCGACCGCCGAATAAGATTCATCATCTGTCTTTCATAACACTTTCACTGCTAGTCAGCTAGATGAACTTGTAATCCAACACCAGACAGCGCACTTTCGAGCCGCCAGGTCTCATAGTGCTGCTAGGCTGAACCACTGAACTGTCCTAAAATAAAAGTAATAAAAACTCACCCCACGAAAACGCCATCTATGGGATGGACACAAGTCCTCGAATATCAAAGTTAAACGAGGCTCCCTGAAGCGGTCAGTTGTGAAGCCAAGCTTCGGCATCGACAGCCGAACGAGATTTGTCTCCTGTCTTTCACTGCAGCTTTTACTCCAAGGCAGCTAGATGAACTTGTGATCCAACATCAGACAGCGCTGTTTTGACTCTTCAGATCTCATCAGTGGTGCTAGACTGTGTTAAGTTATTAACACAATCTAGCACTAACGCAGTCTAAGTTAGACTGCGTTGAGTTATTTTATTATTGCAATTTCATTCAATAATAATCATTATACAAAGGTAAGTGCGTCATCAGTTGATTTTTAACGCATGAGTAGAAACTCCTAAAGTAGAAGCAGACAATTCAAACTCAATCAGTTTCTTGGACTTGATAGTTAGTAGACTGAACACAAACATGATTTTTCAATTTATCACAAACCTTTCCATACCGAAATTACTATTCATTCACATTCAGAAAATACCATCTTATAATAGCATGATCCATAGATTAGTCAAAAGTCCTCTTTCGATAGATAATTTCAATAAAGAACTCAATATCGCTAAGCAAATTGCAGTAAATAACGGATTTGAAACTGAATTAATAGACAAAAAAGCTTTCCAAAAAAGTCTACGCAAAAACAATTTGAGAGGTTTTTCCTACTGATAATCAAAATAATAAAGCTTTAACATATTTTTTCTACACCCGTACTCTAACAATACACTTATATGACCATAATCCGTTTCATAATGATATCCATTATGATACAGATTTTTCATAACGATACAGATTATCAACCAATAGAAACCCATAATGTTTCAATCAAGAATCCTGTTCCTTTGTTTGTCCTAGATTCTAACCTAAGTAACTAATTGCTTTATTTGTCAAAATCAGTTTTCATATTACCTACCTATATTATCAAAATGTCTGGAAACAGCGATATAGAAGGAATACCATCGACTCCAATATTTTTAAAAGATCAGATTAATTACAGTTGTTATATTTAATATAAATATAATTAGAATCTTTATAGTTTTCATATATCCATGATAATACCATTAAGTTTGTGTTTAAAAAAAAATGAGTTAATTACTGTAAATGTGTTCAATACAAATATAATATTTATAGTTTTTCATTATTTATCGGGTTTAGAAAAAATAGCGTATGCAACTCTCATGTAATGTTTATTAATACACTCGCATATACCATACAAAACTCGCCTTCGGCTCGTTTCGTATCCCGGTTAATGCTCGTGTCTTAATAACCATCATTACATGATCGTTGCATAATATACTATTAGACAAAGAGCAAGAAATTCAGAAATCTTCAAAGTACCCTTTTGTCGCACCAGCTATGGCCGGAATGAATCTGTAGGAAGAATTTTGAGACTTGCAAATACATACAATGTAGATTTAGAATTTTATTAATTCTTCTTTGAAAAATTTTAAAAGGACTGTGAAAAATTATTTTTAGGATTTTTTTTCATTTCATTTTATATATTTTTACCTTAAACCTAGCTTAGATTACTGTTAAATACATATGTGTGAACTTGTTAATTATTTTGTAAAAAATAGGCACTGCCATAAAAAAATAAATTAATAAATGAAAATTAAAGTATATAATAGAAGTAACTTTTAGTACGTCATTCACTATGAAAAATCTGCGAAACATGTGATATATTTTCAAAAATGAAGTTTGTGTTGATCAATTCGTAAGGTGTAGTTTATGAAAAAACTTAAATAGTAGCTCGAAAGCCAAATCAGAAGAACTACTGCTTCTATTATGTCACTCCAATTATTTATACACGCACAATCACAAATGTCATAAGCTAAATTGTCTCCACACCTACCATGACAACTACCATAACCTTACAAACCGAACGTCCTCAATTTATTCAATCTCCAGGACCAGATCTCAGTAAAATTTCAAACATGTTTTCTCAGATATAAAAATAACCTGTCACATAATGAATTCCAACAACCCTCATCCCACTGGACCAGCTGTACCACCTGATACGTGGTCATGTTTTTTGTTGAAAGCCACCTTTGATCTTTGATACCTATGGTCTGCTCTGGTTTTCATCTCACATTCAAACAGGTTCAGAGATTTGAAGGTTCAGGGGTCATGTGTACAAGTGCTTCCACTTCTGTCCTTAATGGTTTATTAGAACTATTCACGTTCCAGCTTTAGGGTGATTATTGACAACTTATATGATAAACTTCTTTTTATGGATTGAATAATTGAATACTGCAATTAAAATTTATAACAATATTTTCTTTCGAATATATTATCCTTATTCAGTGCAGGTATAAAAGGTCTCACCCCTTCCTCCTAACTTTTGATCGAAACTAGATATCTAGGTCGGACAAAATTCACATAAATAAATGATAGTTTGTTATACCTTTGGATATAAAAGAGAATAGTTGTTCAGTTATCTATACTACACTGTTGAATTTTTTGAAATTAATTTTATATTGCTTTTCAAAAATTTGCGAACAAACGATGAAAAATGTATTCAAAACTCATTCCACATTTCCCAATAAATTTCATAATGACTGTCATGTTATTCAAAACACTTTTGTATTGTGAGATTTTCACTAAACAATTTAACAAAAACACAACACGCTATACAATGATTATTAAGCTATTGTATAGCGAAACACGTGTTGCCTTTTTTCAAACCTGTTTAGTGAAAATCTCACTAAACAGTTTTACAAAAACACAACACGTGTTTCGCTATACAATGATGAAGAACCTATTGTATAGCGAAACACGTGTTGCCTTTTTGTAAAACTGTTTAGTGTGAATCTCACAATAAAGAGTTCCTTGAATGCATGAAAGTAGTTGTTCGAAGGATTATTTATCTTTGGGTTTGTATCACAAAAAACATCCAGGTATGTTCTACATATCTTTGAAGAGTTTTCCTTGTAGTTATTTTCAATCTTCCTTTCTTTGAAAGCTTTCTGCATTTTTTGGGTAATGATGTAAAGGAAAGAAGCTTAAAAGCTTTTTCCAGTACCAAAAAACAATTTTAAATAAATTTGGATCGTTTATTCGTGCACTGACGTATTATCCCCCATTATGATAGGCTGGTTCGAGAGTGACTGAATGATAATCGTCAAAAACGGTGGATAGTCAGACATGATTCCTTTGAAAGGCCCGCTAGATCACCTGACATGACGCCATTCAATTTATAAGAAGATTCGTGCAAACTTAAACGTGTGTCACACCACCGTAGTCTATTTCAGATCTCATGAATGATATTAGAGGTGTTTGCATCGGAATTACCCTAGAAATATTACATATTATTAAATGAATTTCAAAACAGACTTCATTATTGTCATTAAGAGAAGTCTGAACTATTGAATAATTATTAGAGTGAATTGAAGAAAACTTTGAATACAATTTTGTTAAGATATTTATCATTCGTTTGCAGATTTTTTACAATAATTTATTGCTGCTAATGACTCAGAAATGACCAGTCAGATTAACGGATCAAAACAGTATTGTACAGAGAACACAAAGATCGACAAAATTGAAAGTTGAAGATGAGTGACGCCACACTAGTGTCTCCTTCATCAAAAAAGAGAGAAAGGTTAATGCAGTGAAGCTACTGAAAAATAATTCCATGAAAATCAAAAAACAAATTGATAAGTATTATTCTGATCATTCCCATATTGATTTCAATTTAAGATTCACCGGTAGACAGATGTTTCAGCCTATTGGGCATCGTCAGTACCGGACAGGCGGTCCTTGATTGAAGACAAAATGTGATTAACAAAAAAAAGTACCTAATAAAATAACTGCGTAAACGCAAGCGAAACATAAGTGGAACCACCTATTGGTGTGACACCCAATTCAACTTGCCAAGTTTTTATGTCAGTGTTGGTGGTTTGACCAATCAACCGACAACTGCGGTGGCAGAAATTCGGGAAGCTAACCTGAAATGCCATTGGAAAACGAATCCACATGTTTCTAGAAATGATATGAAATCTAGAAAGGTTAATGCAGTCAAGCTGCTGGAAAATAATTCCATGAAAATCAAAAAATGAATAAATAAGTACTCTTTGATCATTCCCATATTGATTTCAATTAAAGAGCCACCGGCAGACAGCTGTTTCAGCCTATTTTTTGATTTTCATGGAATTATTTTCCAGCAGCTTGACTGCATTAACCTTTTTAGATTTCATATCATTTCTAGAAACATGTGGATTCATTTTTCGATGACATTCCAGGTTAGCTTCCCAAATTTTTGCTACCGCAGTTGTAAGTTGATTGGTCAAATCACCAACACTGACATACAAAACTTGGCAAGTTGACTTGGTTGTCACACCAATAGGTGATATAAGAAAGATTATTTAACTTTACATTATAAAATCGTTATTTCATTTAAAATTATAAAATACTGGCAAAAGCCATGTGATTGCAGACCACAGAGACAAACAAAAACCGTTGCCATTGACAGCTGTCACGTCATTCAGTTTGAAAATGGTTTGTTTGTATGTCTATGCTGAAACTATGGAACAGAAGAGAACAGCTATGGTGCAAGTGTGATCAGAGTCATCTGCTGTTTGGTGATATTATCAATGAGAAAACCCAAACACTTCTACATGTATTTAACCTGCCAAGAAAGTGTTGTACATAAATCTCCTATTCATTAAAAATCCCACAAAGTCTGTGAATGAAAGGACTATAATTTGTATAGAACGGGACGGAATACTGAATGATGAATTTGTGTGAAGTGTTGGGTGTGAACTGCATCAAAATATTTCGAACTCATAAGGAATACTAATAAGATTGAAGAGAAATACGTTTTTTCGATTACGATTATATTAACGTCCATATATGGAAAATCCGAATGGGTTTAACAATGAAACGAAAAAACCAGATGAACTTTGCAACGACAAAGTCGAATTTCTAGAGGTGTATTTATTCATTCTTCTGGTAACAGGCCAATGCGGGTATTTTCTGATATGACATTGAAGTCTCGAATTCATCAAAATTATGAACCATGTTTCGTTCGAACCAATAAAGCAATAGATTTGAAAAAAAAATTATAAAATTATAAAAAAGTCAATATGACGACAGTAGAGTGTCCAAATTTCGAGCAAGGTTATAAAACTGGAAACTGAACTACTTTGTTCTTTGGTATTTTTCGATCTTTCCAAAAAAAATGATTTTCGAAAGAAAATGTCAAATTTGGCAGGTTTAGAGTAGTACATATCATAATGAAAGAGGCTTTTTTTTGCTCATTTATCCATCACAAACTAACTGTGAAGTCAAATTTTCATTATATCTATTAATTAAAAAAGCTTCCATTTGTCGCGAACTTTATGCATGACACTGTATGTGTGTGAACGTGGCTTTAGTGCTATTACAATGCTTCTAACTAAAAAGAGAATTCGTTTGAAAGTTACCGAACGCGGTGACTTACGGCTGTTTTTGAGTGAATTTGAGCCTGATATGAACAAACTTGTAAAAAATCATCAGATTCATCCTTCACATTAGATTAGTTTTAAAACAAATGTTAATTATTGGTTAAATTAGAATAAGAAAAAGATACTCTCAATATTATAAAGTTGTATTATTATTGATCAATTTTTAATGAAATATATTTTTTATAATTTAAAGTTGCATTATTATCGGTAAGAAAAGTCTCATTTAGATTATAGGTTTAATTAAACTCCAAACGAGACTAATATGTTATTGAGGTTTTGAGGGTGAAAAAAATGGAGGGCGCTTCAAAATAACTGATTTTCAAAGTGGGTGTTAGACGAAATAAGTTTGAGAACCTCTGCTCTAACTGAATCATATTGTTATCTAACTTTGCCATCGTCCATTTACAAAAATACATTCTCCTATAAAATCTCCTTCCTTGAACTATTCAGTTCGTATTTTTAATATGTAACTAATCGATGAATGGCTATATTTGAGCTATATTTCAACTTATTGCATTGCATGCCTCACATATAAAGGGTACAAAGATGAGTACAAACATCGAATCAAGATATTCCACTTTGGCCACTGTTGAGTGAAAAACCCTGAAAAAAGGTTTTCGCTAAAAAAATGCAAATAAAATACAAATCGATGTCTCCAAACGTTTTTTTAATACGCATCCATGTATTTGTTAACGAATCTATTCCATTCGGCTGATACAATTAATCGTTTGAAGGATTTTTTCAAAATTAATTTTAAATACTGGTTTCAATTACATCAAATATCGATAATATCCTTCAGCCATTTTGAGTCTGTGTGTAATAAATGCCGGGTGGATATCAAAGTGTCCGAAGGGCAACAAGAAAGGGGATGGGAAGGGTTCTGACGGGCTTACACGTATTCCACATCTGCGGTATGCATTATTCATGTCCAGTCTGCCCGCTGTCCTAAGTTCTGGCCCTTCGGCTGTCCCTTCTCGGGGCTCGAACAAGAAATCCAACCCTTGTAAATGGCCACTGACAACCCAACTGTTCTCCTGAGCCTTTGACCTGGAGGAAATGAACGTGTTTCAGTGATAGACGAAATTGACGGAGGTTGATTCATTGCATTTCAAAGATAATTTGGACGGATAAACGTGTTAATTATTCAGAATATTTGTTGTAGGTTTAGGTCTACTATCATAATTTTCTATTAGGATTGTGCTGTTTTTAAATCAATAACTTTGAGGACTAGTAGCTATACAGTGGGAAAAACCTTTTTGGATTTCACTTCTCCACATTTATAAAAAAACTGGGAAACTTCCAGAGAAATAAACTCTTCACAAAGATATGTATATCATGCATAGAATTAACTTTCAGATACAAACTATCACTATCAACCTTAATGGAATCAGTTTTTTGTGTGTTTCGATGTTTATGGGAAAGTAGTTGTTTCGAGATTCCATTTTGAACTTGATTGCCTTCTTCCTTACTTTGGAAGTTTTTCACAATCTTTTTTGAAAGAAAAAAAGCTTTTTCCCTCAAAAAGTGATCTCTTCTAAAAATATACGGCCTCTTTCAATTTAAACAAGATTCCTATGGCTGAGATTGAATCAAATTAGCGAATGAATGTCTTTACGTACTGTAATCGTGACATGAGTGAATTTGTCTCGTCTGTCACGTAAAGTCGTAATATCATGAGTGAAATGAGTGCTTGATCTTGCAATATTACTCAGAATGGCGCTGATGAGGTAATAGGACAACAGTCTTATTCTAAAACGTTGAATCCCACTATTGAGAATGATAGTGGGCTTCGACTTTCAAATATATTATATTGTGCAGCATTCCTATGAATGATATCTGAATCAATTTCATAAGAAATGTTTGGAGTACAAATTGAATAGGAATAAGTTATTTTGGCATAATTCAATGTTTACATAAAAGTAGTAGTTTCGAAAGTATTTTTTCTTTAATGTGATTCAATATTCATGGGGAAGAAGTTGTTTCGGAAAGGCTTTTTTTCATTTTGTATATGAAAGTAGGTTAGGTTAGGTCCAAAGTGAGTGATTCTATTCGACCCTCCACCGCAACCCGCAAGGGTTTATTGTAACTCACACTCGACCAAATGAGCCCAGCTTCTTAACGAAGTCGATTGGTTTGTATAGTGAGTGGTCATTCAGGTCAGATGGTAAGAGTACGGCTCTGCCGAACTCTAAAAACCTGATTTGGTCCCCAGCCGGTCCCGGCCATCGGATGCCTGCTTCCACGTAGCCCCACTGGATACAGGCATGACAGAATCACTTGTGGTTCTGTTATTCCCTAAATGAATGGCATCCCAACGATGGCTTAATCCTAAGGTGTTTGTATCCGTGCCGAGAGGATGAATGACACTGAGCCTATCAGCTGTCTCTACGGAACCTTCGAGATACCGGGCGCCTTCTCGTCGTAGCATCGCCTTGTCACGGTAATGCGGGGCTCTGCCGTGATTGACCTTCTTTCCCTAGCTACTCGTGGGACCTTTATGAACAGAGTAAACTTAAAAAATTCTTTCTGACGCTAAGTCTATAGAGGAAATGGATGTCGAGCTTACGACTCCAACTGACCTCCCTGTAAATTTAGTTCAGGAGCGAGTCTACATAGGAGATGATGTCGAGTTTACGACTCCAACTGACCTCCCTATAAATTTAATTCAGGAGCAAGTCTCCAGAGGAGATGGATGTCGAGTTTACGACTCCAACGGACCTCCCTGTAAATTTAATTCAGGAGCGAGTCTACATAGGAGATGGATGTCGAGTTTACGACTTCAACGGGCCTCCCTGTACATTTAGTTCAGGAGCGAGTATACACGGTAGATGGATGTCGAGTTTACGACTCCAACTGACCTCCCTGTAAATTTAATCCAGGACCGAGTTTACAGAGGACATGCATGTCGAGTTTACGACTCCAAATAACCTCCCTGTAAATTTAGTTCAGGAGCGAGTCTTCAGAGGAGATGGTTGTCGAATTCACGACTCCAACTGACCTCCCTGTAAATTAAATTCAGGAGCAAGTCTCCAGAGGAGATAGATGTCGAGTTTACGACTCCAACGGGCCTCCCTGTAAATTTAATCCAGGACCGAGTTTACACAGGACATGCATGTCGAGTTTACGACTCCAAATAACCTCCCTGTAAATTTAGTTCAGGAGCGAGTCTTCAGAGGTCATGGTTGTCGAGTTCACGACTCCAACTGACCTCCCTGTAAATTAAATTCAGGAGCAAGACTCCAGAGGAGATGGATGTCGAGTTTACGACTCTAACGGACCTCCCTGTAAATTTAATTCAGGAGCGAGTCTACATAGGAGATGGATGTCGAGTTTACGACTCCAACGGGCCTCCCTGTACATTTAGTTCAGGAGCGAGTATACAGAGTAGATGGATGTCGAGTTTACGACTCCAACTGACCTCCCTGTAAATTTAATCCAGGACCGAGTTTACAGAGGACATGCATGTCGAGTTTACGACTCCAAATAACCTCCCTGTAAATTTAGTTCAGGAGCGAGTCTTCAGAGGAGATGGTTGTCGAGTTCACGACTCCAACTGACCTCCCTGTAAATTAAATTCAGGAGCAAGTCTCCAGAGGAGATAGATGTCGAGTTTACGACTCCAACGGGCCTCCCTGTAAATTTAGTCCAGGAGCTAGTCTACAGAGGAGATGAATGTATAACAATTATATTGACCAAAATAAACCTGAAATGAAATAAAATACAAGTAAAAATAGAACATTTGAACAATTGATATTTATTTGATTTTTCACACTTCCAGTAACCACAAGATTTTTTGTTTTCTATCTGTCAAATGCACAATAGCTTTTTCGCCTGCGAAAACCCTAACCATTTTGTCAAGTGCATATTTCAAAATATCATTCAATTCAATTTTATTATCATTTTGTACATAAAAATACCCAAACACCAATATTATTTTCATTAAAGTGGTGAAATGCCATTCACGTTCCGAATATGTTAGAGGCGAGAAAAGGAAGGTGTGTGTTTGAGAATGGGGCTGTCAAGGAGGCCGTACGACTCTCAAGGGACTAGCCGAGGTCCTTCTCCACGCGCGCCACCACAAAGGGACTAAAAACCCGTCCTTACATTTCTTACTGGCATGAGCGGAAGCCACACCTGATACCAAACATTTATATAAATAATTTGAAAACTTTAACACTTCGTCTCTCCTAGATCCTGTTCCCTGTTCCATTAATTTGAGATAGTACGTCACTTCTGGATTTATTCATTCAGGAATTGATTTTATTCGAATGAATAGGTAACTAACGTACACTTGAGGTTTGAATATTATCTGAATGTTATTCGGGGAGGCCAGCGAGTTATTCTTATCATTTATGAGTTTTCACTACCCCAGGTTCGATTTTGTTCAAATTAATAAAATAAAAATTGCCCAGAAATATCTCTGCGTTTGAATGGAAATTAAGGTAAAGATTCATTCAACATGTGTAACACTTCTTACCGTTAATGTTGTCTATAAACTTTGAAAAAAAAATTGTTTGTATGGATTTCGAATAAAAATTCACATTACGTTTTTGGAAACCACTTCTGCTCGTTTTCTCAATAATCTGTATAAAACATTTGAAAATTGTAAATAATCGTATACAGCAACTTCAAGATCGTTCGAAATTGAATGACAGTTTTCATATACACAGTACTGTACACTGGATGTTGATCCAGATCAGCTATCTCTCTCAGGAGAGGAAACCGTGTTTAATCAAAATTCATATTTATTTCATTATTTACAGACTTGCCATTATACAATGAACATATGAATAGTGTGATTGAAAAATAAACAATTAAATAATAATATAGAATATGAAAAAACAAATATCAATTAAATTATTAATGAATATTACTGGAGTTTTTTCCCAACACCAAATCGTGTTGAACACCTCAACACGTGTTTCGATCACCAAGTGATCATCTTCAAAAGGAAGATAAAAACTATTAATAATAATAATAATCAGCAGTTTCATCGTAGGTCAATACGTGTAACCTGATTTTTAAAAGAGTACAGGAAAGAGCCAAACAAATCAATATAGCTGCTATTCTTATTTGCTATCCTAAGCATTCTAGTGATGGTTTCATTCAAGCCATAGCTGGTAGAATGGTAAGGAACTTTAAACAACTCTGACACTCCGGTTCTTCTTGAATTTACAATGAAGTTAATCATTTGTGTTACAAATGAACAGTTCATATCACCATTTATAACTTTATGAAGAAGTGCTCCAAAGTAGATAAATTCAGAAGAAGCAGAATGTCTGAGTACTCATAGTTGGACCTCAGATATCCGAGCTTTAATGCACATGATCTCAGAAATTCGTTTTGTACTTTCTCAATCATATATATATTTATCTGATATAGAGGACTCCATATCACGCAATTATTTTCCAAGACCGAGCGTACCAAAGATGGGTACAATATTTAAAAGATATTTATAGAAAATTCATCTGTCGATCGTTGAACAAATCCCAATAATTTGAGTGATTTAGATATAATGTGATCAATATAACCTTTAAAGGTTAATTTGCTATCAAACAACACTTCCAAGTTCGGAACGTTGTTAGTCAACGTTAGATTATTGTTTTTGATTTTATATGGATATACAATATGTTTCACAGCTCTTGAAAATGATATTTGATTACATTTATTTATATTTAAATGAAGCATGTTTTCATCACACCAACGAGATAACTTTTACATATATCTGTAACAGTTCTACATCATAAAAGTTATCTACAACCCTGTAAAATTTGAGATCATCTGCAAACATTGAATAATAACTGTGGTATATGACATCCGACACATCGTTTACAAAAAGAATGAAGAGTATTGGACCTATGTGCGATCCTTGAGGGACGCCAGACGTTACAGGAATTTGTGATGATATGGAACCAGCATATTCAACATACTGAATTCTATTATCCAAATAACTCTTTATCCACTTTGACATATTACCATTGATGCCTAATGCTAGAAGCTTAGCCATGAGAAGATCATGATTTACCCTGTCAAAGGCTTTAGAGAAATCAGTATAAATAGAGTCAATTTGGTGTTTTTCCTCTAGGTTATTCAAAAGAAAATGTTGATAAAGCAAAACATTCGGTAGATCTACCAGATATAAAGCTATGTTGGTGTTCATTTATTATGTTTTTTGTATCGAATGTCAGTTTTTTAGTTATCAAACAACCCAGCAACTTGGGAATTTCAGATTGTTTGCTCACTGGACGGTAGTTTTTAATATTTTCTCTATCACCAGATTTGTGGATTGGAGTTAGAAAACTTTGCTTCCAGAATTCAGGGAAGATTCCCATAGATAAAGAAAGATTAAATAATGTTCGTAAGGGTTTTGCTAGAGTAAATATGCATTTTTTTTAAATTGCAAAGGAATTCCATCGGGACCACCTGAGAGTTTTCCTGGGGTTATCATGAGTTGATTGATTATTTCTGCCGTTTCAAAATAGTAGTTGGAAACCTGAAAACTCTCTGTGCATTTGTTTTGCCGAATTTGAAAAACCTTTTCGTCAGAATAGATGCGAAAAGATTAACAATACCATTGTTACTATTGCAAGTGATATCCTCCAAATTCATGGTTGATGGTAAGTTATGTGATTTTCTTTTATTGTTTATATATTTCCAAAAGCTTCGATAATCATTTGGAATAGCATTTTCGATTTTTTTAATGTAAGATTCATAGCAATGCTTCTGAAGTTCTTTACATCTAGTTCGGAGGTCAGCAAATTGATGGTAGTGTTCAATGCACCCTGTACTTTTATATCTTTTATGAGATTTTTTCTTTTCTATTAATTGTTTTCTCAGTTCAAAATTATACCAGACGCGAAAGTTAGAGTTTTCAAATCTTTTAAATGGTACATACAAGTCAACAACGGTGAAAATCACTCCGTATAGATTCTGAACAGCTTGATCGATATTAGGTGTACTTTCAAAAATGCTATTCCAATCAATACTAGCGAAAAAATTATTTATTCCATAATAATCACCATTTTAGAAATCATAATAGTACTCTTCGTATCTAAGTTGCGGTTTTGTATCAAATTTCAGGTTGCAGGTAACTGCGAAGTGATGCACACTGTTAGGAAACAGCAAATCCAACGATTCATAAATATAAAGATCTTTTAATGATGAAAAAACTAAATCGAGTGTAATATTTCTACTATTAGCAATGGTGTTCAAAAGAGTGTTGTAACACAATAGCGGGAGAGTTATCTGGACAATTGACATTCAGACCCAAATCATCGTTGAACTAAACCGCATTTGGTATATTATAATTCCCAAACAGAATAATTTCACAATCTCTAAAGTTTTCAAAAATATAGTCAATATCATGCGTGTGTTGTTCTGTTCTATTATTTGATGATGATGGTGGTATATAAATTCCCCCAATTATTACTTTACGATTTTTAATATTGAGAAAAAGAAATAGTTGTTCTAATACATTATGTGGTAAATTAATTGTTTTCGCATTCAATTCAGATTTATCAGGAATCAAAATACCACCACCACGCTTCTTATTACTATCTATATTACCTCTATCTAGCCTAAATATATCATAACCTTTCAAACCTAATTCCTCATTACAAAAATTTTTATTTAGCCAGGATTTTACAAGAATTACAATATTATAATCAGACCCTAGTATCGAATGCTGTTTTAAGTTTTTTGTCACTCGAGGAATACCTCCAACATATCGAATAAAAACATTTTCTCCTTTACCCCTTCTATCTATCTTCTATCTCCTTCTGAACTTTCCTCAAGTGCTCAGCTTGACGCAAGGTTAAATCAGCCTTGATAAACGCTTTTCCTTCCTTTTTTATATTTTTCTTATATCTGAGAACTTTAAGAGCATCCTCAGAGTTAGAAAAAATTATTTTTAAGACTCTTTCACCATTTTTATCCTTTTTCCAACTCTTCTTGTGGCAACAATTTTCAGTTCTTCCTTTGTTATTTCATCAACAAGATAGTTTGCTTCTATTAAGTCACCATCTGGTGAATTTTCATTTTCTGGAAGATTGAAAACCATAACATTGTTCTTCTTTCTCTGCCTCTCATTAATTTCGTCTATTATATCATCTTCAGATATTGTTATTTGAGATGAGTTCATTTTTATTTTCAAATCATTTATTTCGGCTTGAAAATTATCAATAGATGCAAGAAGTTTGGGTATCGGTTTAACTCCTAATTTGCAGTCCTCGCAATAAAATCTCAAGCTGCGTGGACCTTTCAAGTCCATAACTTTGAGCTCTGAAGCATTGAGACCAGAGCACCTGAATTCCCTGTGAACTAATCTATCACAGCTATCGCAAGATATTGTAGGATTACCCTTTCAATCTGCTTTACAATGTTCACAACTCATTGCTTGAGCATGAAGCTTTGCTCTCATATCCATTCAGATTTATGCATGTGGTTTTTTTTAATTTCTTTCTTGTTTCGTTGGGCTTTGTCTTTAGAATTTTGTTGTTGCTCCATCCTGTGTGAATATCATTTACTTTCATACTATGCTGTGTTAATTTCAATTTACTTATATCTCGTTTTTTATTGTGGTGTTCAGACTTTTTCAAAGCTCTTGAGTTTTGAGAACAAGTTTTGTCCGTTTTTAAGAATCCACTTCAAACTGTGATATATCAGTGAATACATATTCAGTTTATTGAAAATAAGCGCCATTTGGATCAGTGCACTTTTACTAAAGTAACGGAAGTTGATTAATTCCGTCAGCCTGAAAATTGGGTATTCGTAATTCGATGAAGTCGGTTATAGCCGTCAGCTGCTGCTGACTCAATTTTTGGTAAATTTCGATTTCCTTACAATAGGAATCTGCTGTGATGGTTCGGTGAAGTTGCTGAGAGTTATAGTGAATAACATCAGTCACTGAGCACCATACAGTAGTTATGTTTTTTTTTGTGTGTTTTCGTCTTTGGGCTCATCGGTGTCCAGCCACTGCCCTAGACGTATCCGGTTGTCGTTGAGGTACCACTTTTCCACCACGTTTTAAACCTTCAAAAACCGCATGGGAGCTGATGCCCAGTTTTTTCGCCACCTCACGCACCGTTTGTGATGGGTCAGTCTCCATCAGGGTCTTCACATCCTCCTCCTGTATTACTGAAGGTCGACCACTTGGCTCACCTTCGCTTCTAAAATCTGCGGCACGATATTTCGCAATCCAACGTCGAGCAGTACGGTAATTTCCACTATCATTGCCAAATGTCTGGTTGATTTTTCAGCAGCGCTTTGGTTGAATTCGAGTTCGTAGAAAACCACATCTTATAGTAATGAGCTGAAAATAGGTAAAAAATTATAGTTTGGAAAAAATTAGCAGCATCAATGTGTAGAGTACAAAATTCTCTATCGATCGATAGAATGAATATTTATTGAGATATATGGAGCTACAAAAACACATGACCTTAAACGGATAAAACTTTTGAAACTACCTACTACTACGTGTTAGGAATCACACGTTAAAAGGTAAGACCTCGTTAATCCTTAGCTCGCACAAGTTTCGACTTCTGAGGGTTGTCGTTCATAGGGGTGTGACAGCTGGTTAACGGAAAAACATATTTTAAAACATATATTTTTTAAATTGTGAATAATTGTGAAGAATTCATTCTGGCATAGGCTATGTAGGAACGTCATTCATCGAAAACTTATTGAGACTGTTCCAGATACTTGAATATTTTTCCATAACAAAGAGACGAACTAGAATTCTTTCATGAGTATATTTCATTTCATAATGGTTTTTATGTATTCGAAAATTGATATGTATCCATACGAAGTCTTTGTTTTTTTTATCACTGAGTCTAGTGTCTATTTGCATCTCCCAAAGGGCTTTCCAGTATATCACTAATTATATAAGTTTAAAGTATTTCGACTGTGAAGGTAACCGTTGATTGCTGAACGGTGAATATTATAAATTACTATAACAAATTAAAGAACGTACTGTCTTAAACAAATTTATTTCTAACATTATTCCACTATCGCAAACTAATTTATATTCAACACTCTGCAACTAACGCTTAATTTATCTTCACTATTTGAATTCCTTCTTTAACCGCTCGATTCGCTTTCTGAACTCAGACTGCCATCTCTGGACGAGAAGCCGGCCTTTTATATCGGTAACGATAGCTCTAGATGTATCTAGTGGTTACGGTACTCACCTAGACTTTTCGCGGCGGTTCGTGGTGAGTCATGTGTTTATTTGCTGTCTGAGATATCAGTCAGGGCCGGCTTCAGATTCGTTACATTACGAAAATAATTCAATTTTTGTAGGGAAAATCAGAGTTTTTATTAGAGTTTTTTTCATTCATTCTGGGGATTTTCGCCTACCACAATCTGAAGAATATAAAAATTGTAATGGGGAACTGTATAAAGGTGTAGATGTAAAAATGGTAAAACACAATAATTTACTGCACAAATTGAAAGTACTTTTTACAAAGAGAAATGTTTTTCAACTCAGTGAAATTACTCATTTTTTCTAGTACAGTATAACTAGTCATTATTTTTCATTTTTGGTAATATCGTTGTAAATGGTGATTTGATAAGAGTAATGACCTTCTCTTATCAAAAATTTTGATTCCGTTGATAGTATGGGTTTGAAAACATTTAGATTTCAACTTTTTTGTAAACTTCCCGTAAATCATTTTCAAGTGTCAAATCGCTCTAAACGTTGAAGGAAACCACTGTTTTTTTTTATTTTTCGAGATGGGGACCTAAAAATATATTTTTTGAGAAAGTAGGTACCCATAATAAATGATTAAATGTATGTATTAGATCTTAATATCGTGAAAGGGCAGGAAAATCAGTAAATTTAAATTAATTATTCATGTCTTTCAAAACAAGAGCTAAGAAATTGTAAATAGGTCTACTTGTTTCAATGTTTCGGAGGCCTTAATCTGCTTCATTTTCTCTCTTATCGAGAGAAGATCTTGTCTTATTCAATATATTGTTGTAAATCATGCCTTAAGAAAATAACGTCGGCCGCCACTGATAATCTTAGACCAATTGTGACGTAGCTTAAGGCGCGCGAATGTACGATGTTTGCTGCCGCTCTAGATGTAGCAACCGATTTCGATGGAATTTCGGCGAAATTTTTCTATTATAATCGATTACGACATATAAACGCTAGCCACGAGCATATCGACACAGTCAAGTGGAAGTTACAGTGCGGTACGCGAAGCGATCTATTAAGACGATAGACATTCGAATAATATTTGAAATTTGTTGAAGTGTTTGTTGTACTTGAAGTGAAATAAAGTTAAATTTGATTATTCAGTGTAGTCAATTATTGGTCAACCCACGGGGAAAAACATAACAATATCGTCTCGTCAATACATTTTAAGGGAAAAATCTCCACTTGACTCGTTCAAGACAAAAGAAGACGAGAGAAAAGATAAGAGTATTTTGTGTTGGTGACAACACTTGTATTGAGATGAATGAGTTCGAATAATTTTCCATTTTCTGCATGTATATAATTATTTGTTTACTTAGTAAAAAGCATTACTAACTTTCCTCAATTTTTTCAAAGTCATAGTGAAGTCAGATATCTCCACATTATTTGCAAACAATTGTGAACAGCAATCGCCCTAGCCCCTCTCGATATGTGTAACTTTCAAAATTTGGACGTTTCTGTACAAGTATTTTATAGAAAAAAAGCTATAACATACAGCATTTGTATCTTGATTTTGTCCATATTTACATTTTTCAATGAGACAGTGATTTCGAATAACTCATATAATATTTAGAAAATATCAAAATAAATCACTGCATAGATGAGATCCTTTTTGAACAAATATGTATTTCAATTTAAGATTGGAATATCCAATGAAGATTCTCCATGGATGCTGTTCTATTTGTCATTCATTATTCTGAAGGTAGTCTGTGAATGACAAAACAAACAATAAATAATAACGAACCTAAACGATCCGAACTCTGAACTTTTCATACCTGTTATATTGTTGGTTGCAAGACGAAAAGCAGAGCAGATCAAAGGTCAGTTGTCACAAAAGACACAACCGGTAGTATCAAGTGGTACAGCTGGTCCAGACGGATGAGGGATTATTGAATTAAGTGTATGACAGGCTTTCTTTATAGTTTAGAAAACCTGTTTATGTGGGTTCAGATTTGTTATTATTATTGTGAAGGTTTTTCTGTATGGCTCCGTAGAAGCAATGTGTACTATCCAGGCCATTCCTTTTATCATGTGGTACAATCGGTATATTCTATAAATAAACAGATATAGTAATGATAATAATATGTTTATTCACCATATTGATCTCATTTATGTAACAGAGATTTGGTAAACAAACGCAAGCATTACAGAAGCGACGTTTCAGAAAAATTGTTCCTTGTGCGTGATATTGCCAAAATTTTAACTATAACTAAACTAAAAAATAAGAGTATTTCATACAATGAATAGATATAAACTGGTACTATAAATTAGCAAAATGAATTAGAATAATAGAAAAATAAACTATATATCAGAATTTTTGAGCCAGTTTTTCAGTTCTTTCTTAAATTAAAATTCATTTTGTTTATTAATTAGTTGTATTTTTTCGATAACTATAGGTAACAATAGGAAACTATTGTGGGGAACAGTACAATGGTCATAAAAAATTCACAGGGATTTTCGCCCTCCACGAGTTATACGGGAAAAACTAAAAATGTTTATTTCAGAAAAACTAAAAAATGGAAAAAGAGTTTTATTGTTTTCGAAAAGAACTACAACGATGTAACAATAAATATTTGAATGAACTTTCGTGTCTGTATGTATGAACCTATTGTTCAACCCATTTATCAATCATGATTTTAGATCACAATGATTTGTTTTCTTCAAAAATTAGATTCATTTTATAGTGTACTCGTTGTTTATTAATTTTTCCTCGGCATTATTTCTATTTGAATAAAATTATCCGAATATTTCAGTCCAGTTATTTTTATTGTTTTCAATGTCAACATTTCATTCAATTTCATTTTATTTATTTTTCAAATATTTTCACAGAAACATTGTAAAACACTCCCAAACAAATATAAGTTTGTTCTTGCTCTAAACACTATATCTTGCTTTGTATCTCTCATTCATCATTTTCTGAATTATTTCCTATCCAAATGTTTTCATTTTTTTTTCGCTATTCTTTCTAGGTCTCGTCTCATTTTTTTGTTTTTACTGGTATTGTTACTTCGTCAGTAAATTCTATGAATTGGTTGTCGTTTTTATACAGATTATTTCTGCCATCTTCATCTGGTTTCTTCGCTAATTTGTCTCTGGAACCAAATTGCTGATATTGACTGGTTCCAGCTTATTTCGTTTTCCGTTTCCTTCAACGTCATTTTCAATGAGATTGTCACCTTATTGGGTATTTTAGGCCTTCACATGCACCCACAAAAAGTGTATACGGGGCGCACTTTTATTCAGTTAGGGAAAATATCTGGTCCACCGACGAAGACCAGTTTGGTCTAAATCCTCTGGTTTTAATTTTCATACACTCGGATAATCTGCTCAGTAAATATTGTGCCAATATACCATGTATCTAACAATGCAATATGTCAAGCATTGTCACAAACTTGCCTATTTCCTCTTTATTAAAGATATACAGCAAACGCCAAACGTGATGGCGAGCGATCGCGCAGGTATAGACTCTCCCAAATAAATCACTATTAGATTACGATAAGCCCCTTGCCGGCCAGTGTAATACCTATGAATAGTTTCAATTAGGGTAGCAAATGGAACATGAATGGGCTCATTTAACAAATTTTTTTTATTTCATAATTTGAAAGTTTATGTTTCAAATAGTACATCTGCAAAAAATCTGGCGTTCACCGAAACGGGGCATGGTCAAGCTTGACGTCACATCAGTCGACTCGGCGACAAGGGAGTGCTGGCGGATTAGCGAAATACGTGTGCTAAAGCCGTAGATAGCAAGTTGTGTGTTGTTTACTGCAGTATGTTAACTGCGTGAATATGAATAATGATAAAAAAATAACGTTACAAGTATTGCATTTTTCCTAAATGCAAGAATCCTTCGGTATCTGCACCAAACAAAATTTTTATTTCACTATTATGAAAGTTATGGCAGCGCGCTATGCGGAGGGCCGACTTTGTATCTGCCAAGAGGACGCATTTTTGTTGCGAATATCATTTTAATGTAAGTATGAATGATAATGATTAATAAAAAAGTTATAGTTTACTCTGAGCACTACTTTAAATTTGAGGTTGAAACAGGCTTAGAAAATTACATGTACCTATATCAAAACTATGAAAGTGTGAAAAATTATATTGAAACCAGGCGTAATTCCGCAAATATTTGATTGCCAGATTGATAGACCGACGGCCCATATATCTGAAGCTCCACTATTTGTTCAAAAACAGGAAAAACAAATTTTGTTGAATACTTGTAACGAAGATATCGATGAAAATCAAATCATGTGTGATGAAACAGGGACACAAGAAAAGACCTTTGATGTTGGAATTTAAGTTAATAAACAGGTTTTTCGAAGATCAACAGCTAAACAGACCGTAAATATTATATACCACCGAAAAGAAATCATTCTAAAGGAATAGAAAATACAGAAAGTATTGGAAAAAATTACTACTAAGTTCCCCCGACGACAGTGAGAGTTTGAGTACAACAGACATGACTTCTGTTGATACATCATCAGATTCTACTTTGTCTCGAATATTAGTTGAAAACTGGAACTCGAAAAACAATATTGAGCGAAGATCTATTTACGTCATAGAGAAAAATTCGAAATTATGTCTTGGAATCCCAAGGTAATCTTTATTTATTATAGAACTTTTGTCTCAAAAATGCCAGTTACCCAGAATTGATATATACATTAAGGGCCGTCGCCATGGGGGGAGCCTCCCTCCCTGCTTTTTCGACTTGAGGAAAAGTTGGAAAAAAATTGGGAAATTTTGGGCCGTGAAGATAGAAAAAAATAATAGTAAAAAAATTAATGAAAATTAAAAAAATAAGAATGAGAGAAAAGAAAGGGAGAGGTAATAAGAAAAGGGAAAGAACCGGGAGAAGGTTGGGATTTCCCAACATGCATAACTTGGAGATCCCATACTTTGAAATTCTGAGTTGTTTGAAAACTTCAAAAAAGTTTAATTTCTCCCAAGTTAGAGAACATTCCTGAACAGTCCACAAATTTTGAAGTGACAATTTTACAAAATTCCCAACTTCCCGCTGTTTTTTCAACTTAAAAAAGTTGGGAAATTTCGGGCCGTGAAGATAGAAAAAATAATAGTAGAAAACAATAAGCACAATATTATTTAAGTGTTGTTTCCTTTCATTTGTATTGAATATTCCTATACATGGTGGATATGGTGGAAGACCAAGGGCTACGACCCTGTATACATTACTTTGTAGAAAATTAAATTGAATTGACATAGCAGCGATACATAATATCCAACTACAGGCCCGGTTGCCACCGCTCGAAACTCGTTTGCCTGGTGTGACGTCAAGATGTACCGCGAGCGATCTCACATTTTCAATTGCTCTTGCTCAGTTGTTAATTGACATATAAACCGGAAAATTTTGTGGGATACTTGGGAGATGATTTACTTTCATAATATATAATTTTCAATAAGAAACTAAATTAGCCTGAAAGAGCCCATTACATCGTACCACCTTAAGGGAGCATCGCAGACGCCATTTTATGCTGATGTTGCTGAATCGACCCAAAGACTCAACTCCATTTATATATCGGTCAGTTGCTAGATTTCATTCAGTTAACATCTCTGTAATTTCGAATTTTCACAGTTTGTACTTAATTTTTTTTTCAAGTGACTGGGTGTATAGTTCAAGTAAAAGATATAGTGCCCCCTACCTTCCAGCAGTTCCCCTTCAATAACACACACAACGGCGGTACTGATCGCTACATTCTGTTGGTCGAAATATATTTCATTGCTTCTTTGTAATTTTGTTTCATATTTTATTATAGATAGTAGTACAGTTCATTAAAATGTTATATGATGATACATTTATTCAAAAATAAACTTTTGTTAGGCGATAACATTTTTTTTGAAAACAACACATATTATTCAGACAATGCCAAACGCAAACAGCATTGGAGGACAAGTAATGATACGCCTCTCTACAGAGCATTTGTATGTCTTACAAGACCTGTAGTGGGGGTTACATTGAAAATGAGTTTGTGCGCATGGTGGCAGGCTCGCCATCACGTTTGGCGCTTGTTGTATAGTGTTGCAATTTTGCAGTCTTCCGAATGATTTAATCTTATAGCGAAGAGATGCAAGTGCTTTCAGAATAGATGATTTCGCAAGCCGCCCAAAAAGACTTCCTATACACATCAACAGATCTGCTGGAACTAGCTTATTTCAAAAGTTCTGTCCTATTTCATGATTCTTCTTTAAACTGTGATATCTCAGTGGATACTTATTCAATTAAATATGCGCCATTTGAATCAGTGAATTTCTGACAACGTAACTGTTTAGTCTTCCTCTTGAAGATGCTCACTTGGTGATTGAAACGCGCGTCGAGGTGTTAAAAATAACGGTTTGGTGTTGGGATTAAACTCCAGTAATATTCAACGTAACACAAGTCGAATAATTCTATCAGCATAACATTGTGTGCTCGAGATGCGATGAAGTCGACGAATGCCGTTTTTGCCTGGTCCTGATTGGTGAAAGTTTTACCAACGAGAAAGTTATCGAAGTACTTGAAAAGATGGCAATCGGTTGGTGAGGGGTCTGGAGAGTATCTCAGTTCTTTTAATTTTTGGACGGTGATTTATGATGGGCGTTGTCGTGAAGCAGGGTCGAATCTCTTTTATTGACCAGTGCCGGGTGCTGCTGACATAATTTTCGATACATTTCTTTGATTTCCTCACAATGGGAGTCTGCTGTGATGGTTTGGCCCCGTTACAGAAAGTTTCAGAGAATCACACCAACCGCTGACCACCATAGAGTAACTATGGTATTTTTTGGTGGTTTTTCGCCTTTGGGAAGTGCATGGGTGGCACATCGATCTCCAACCACTGTCCTGAACGTCTCCCACTTTTCGTAGATCATGAAGATCCGATCCAAAAAAGTATCGTTTTTCGTTGCGCAATTGCAAAGAAGAAAAGACCTCGAAATGTGAAAATTTCTGTCGTTCGTTCAAATCGTGGCACATCCACCTTTCAAACTATCTTACCTTTCCAATACGTTTCAAATCATCAAAAACCGCATGGGAGCTGACATCCAGTTTTTCCGCCAACTCACGCACCATTTGTGATGGGTCACTCTCCACCAGGGTCCTCAAATCCTCGTCCTGGATTACTATAAGTCGAACACTTCGGGGGGCTCATCTTCGAAGCTAAAATCTCCGGAACGAAATTTCGCAAACCAACGTCGAACAATGCGTTCATCAACACTAGCATTGCCAAATGCCTGATTAATTTTTTGGATTGTTTTGGCAGCGCTTTGGTTCAATTTGAATTCGTAGAGAAAAATTGGCCAAAAATTAATTACATCATATAATATGAACAACATAAATGTATAGAGTACAAACATCTGTATCGATCAGTATGGAGATATGGAGCTACAAAAACACATGACATTAAAAAGGAAAAAACTTTCGAAATAACCTAATTGAATTACTCATATGTTCTCAAATCTGCCTGTTCTGAAAATCCTGGAGGCAGTTCTTCAATAAATGTTGAATAACTGACAAATTTTATTTTATTTACACAATAAATGAAATGAATAATGATGAAAATACCGAATAAGGTCGACCTCTGAACTGGCCAACCTGTAAACACGTTCAGCATTTGAGATGAAAACTGGGGCAGATCAAAGGTCAACTGTTATATAAAACCTACCCCTATTGTGCAGCTGGTCCAGGTGAATGAGGATGCTTGACTTGAATGTCTAACAGGTTGTTCCTTGTTTGAATTTATTTACATTTTGGCCAAACTTTAGTCAAATTATTTTTAATATGGAGAATTTCACCCAAACATTGAATAAAAATAGAATGGGTAATTGTAAATTGAAGTTATCTCCGACCGTGAAAGTTTACATTCTTTGACCAATTGTTTAGATTATTAGCAATAACTTGTGAGAGTATCGGGTGTTCACAATAATAATGTCAGTTTTCAATTCTGATAAATCAAGTGCAACTAAATTGTAAAAATATATTCAATGCCAGACATTCTGAAGAAAGAATCTCGTAGAGATTTTGGATCTCTAATTAATTCCAATGTAAATAATTTTCTGTTTTCCATATTTTGAGTATTTTCGTATTTCCGTACAATTTTACGAATGATTCTCTTTGTTGTGTCTTTGAATTCCTATATGTTTAATGTTTGTTAAGGATTAACTCAAAATCGGATCAAAATCAAGAATTCTTCACAATACGGACAATTACTACCGCCATCGAAGCGATGATTTAACAATATTGAATAGGGACATCCTTATGACGTTTGCAATCGTTAAGGCTGTTCGACATAACAAAGAACTGAGGCAACGCCGGCATATATCTTGTCGACAGTCTGCGGAGAGTAATAGGGTTGTAATTTCGTCAAAAATGTAACGCCCGGGACAAGAGATTTTCCAACGAATGAATGAGATAAATACATTGCATAGAAGAAAAATAAATAATGACGAGTTTCTCAATAGAACTCAACACGTAAAGATATTTAAACTGTACATCAACTGAGAAAAAAGATCAAGATCTCGCTAGAGTTCTATTTACTCCTAAATGCCTTCCAGTGCGACCATTGTGGAGCTGTTCAAGGATACTCAGGATACTTTGGAAGTATTATCTGGAATTTGTGGGTTCTTCCATGGCTTTTCCATTTCCGAGTAAGTAAGTCATTTCAAATGCTCATGGAGTCCCATTGAAGCCAGTAGCCCTTTTCCTACTGGCCGTGCTTGCCATTCCTGCCTCACTCCTTTCGCAATCCATTCTCGTACAGGTTTCATGATCAGATCCTCCTTCTGGTAGTATCACCCTCAGAGGTCGTTAAAGACCGTACCACACCATGGTCAGGTAATTTCTCAAATTATCTCTCTATATCCCTAGACAAGGGACCCTTACAGGTTGCTACCCTCCGTGTCAGAGGGAACCCGAAGCGGCGGGAGGTAGGGGAGCTTATCCCCCTATCAGAGCTGTCCATAAAGGAGTCTCTGTCCGCTACCTTATCACGTCTGGTGGAAAGTTCTTCTTCTGGTAGTTGGTTATCCTTGTCCTCTAGGCGTTGCTAAAATTTGCATCCGGATGTCCGTGACTCTTACCTTTCCGATGTTGAATTTCAAAATCATAAGTTTGTAAGTTTTCAATATATATGACTATTTGTCCTTCTGGTGTTCTGAAGTTGAAGAGCCACCGAAGTGCTGAGTGGTCTGACCTGATCAAATATTTACGGCCATATAAAAAGAAGTGGTAGTGATCCACCGCTTTGAGCAATGAGAGGAGTTCTTTTCTAGTGACGCAATAATTTCTTTCTGATGTTCCCAGGGACTCACTAAAATATCTAATGACGACTTGTTCTTCTTCCTGCACCCGAGAAACTACTGCTCCTATTCCATGTTGGGATTCATCCGTGTCCAGTATGAACAAGCACTTCTCCTTTCGACTTCGGCCCCAAACTCCTGCATACTCTCTAATGGACCTTTAGTTGAGCTTGGCAGTCTTGTTGAAGGTACTCACTACCATACCTGATCTCCAAAGCTGATACGACTGTTTAATGATCCTTCTGCTTATTCATTGGAATATTTTGCAGAATTTCGGAGGCCTTTTCTCGCTTTATCATAAATATTCACCATCGAAGGTCAGAGTTTAAATAAAACTACTGCTAGAAGGGGATGATATCGTTTTCGATTTGGACTTTTCCACAGCAACCCTCTTCGGCTCCGGTAATTCTTTCCGAAATTCCTGGAAAACCTCCTTCAACTTCTTGTCGACTCCTTCAGACTTTCTTTTAAATTTCCTTGCGACTCCCACAAGTTTCTCATCGACTACTTTTTCCAATCCCTCCTTTGTTTCCTGAAATGCTCTTCCAAATTATTCCTGAATAAATTCCTTCACCTCTACTTTACTCACTTGGGAAGATTTTAAATCTTCCAATAAATGAAGGTACATCTGATTGTCTTTTTCCTGTTTCTTCTAAATATTTACCAATAATTTACGATATTTCTCTCTGTTTATTTCTTATTTTTTCAGAATACCTAGCAGTAATTGTTTTTTCTTCCTCCTTCGTTCATCTTCTGCGATTTTCATCCTCCGCCAAGCCCGCTTGCAAAGCCTCGAACATTTTCTTAAGCTCTTCCATCTCGTCATGATCGACACTCCTTGTTTTCACCATAAAACAGTACATTTTTAGTCAATCATCCCACTTTTGATACCAAATGTTACATTTTTCCCGTGGGTTTACCAATAATTGACTACACTGAACAATAATCAAACTCAACTTCATTCCACTTCAAATACAACAAACACTTCAACTAAAACTATTATTCGATAGTTTATCGCCTTACTAGATCGCGTCGCATGCCGCACTGTAACGTCCACTTGACTATGTCCATATGCTCGTGGCTAGCGTTTATATATCGTAATCGAAGGCGGTAAAAAATCCACCAGAATTCCATCGAAGTCGGTAGCATTATTCTCACTACATTTTGCCTATATTTTCTTTCGGAGGCTATTGAATATGATTTATATGTATCAGTTCTGAACGTTTCAAACAAAATTTTGAATATTGAATATTGGATTAGATGAGTTTTTAAGGATTTCTTCAAAAGCTGTTTCTGTGAAGTTTGACACATTCTATCTTTCTCATTTTCAACGTCCTCTGTTCGTCACTGGTAATAAACAAGTTGTAAAAACTATCGCAGAGTTCATAATCAATATTCACTTGCAAAAATTTTGAACTCCTCAGTTATTGATCAGCTGAAATTCCACTGTAAGGAGAGATTATTCAAAATTCAACACAGATTTTCACCAATATAGTTCTGCATAACCAACCAATTCATATAGTCTAGTTCACATGTACTTTTTTTTGTAACATTTTTCAGCCCTGTCCAAAAATTACGACCAAGGTGTCATTCGATTCGTATTTTTGCCTAGAAAGTTTAAGGAAAGGTCCGAAAACGCGCCGATAAAAATTACGAAAGCTGTAAACAATTTAGTGAAAAAAAATGGGGCTTTAGTTTTTTCTTAATATCTCGGAAAATTTTCAAAATTTTGGAAATTTGAAAAAAGATTTGAAAAGATCAATGAATTTGCGTAAAAAAAGTCCCGACTCCCGAAACTGTATCTCGATTATTTATAATTTTTACATAGCCCTGAAAATAGAGCCAAAAGTGGGTAGTCTGGCTTCCGCGCGCCTTTCGTCACTCTGACATAAAAACAAAAAAAAATATTTAAACATATTAAATGTAAATATTAAGGAATGAAAAAATTCATGTAATGTTGGGATACATCAAAAAACAATAATCCGCAGTCAAAAAATTTTTATCCCAATTTTAACGTTAATTATAAATTTGTTAATTACTAACTTTTCCTGAATTGAAAGTTAATATAGAAATCCCTATAATCATTAAACTAAAACCCTGACATTTTTTTTCTTTGGTGAAGTTATCCTTAATAGGCAAAAAAATAGATTACCGTTGCCAAAATGAAAAAATTGTTATTTTCTATTTTTTTATTGACAATTGAAAATTATAATATTATGAAAAATACATTGAAACATTTGTTTTTCTAATTTTTTATTGTTTCAATGTCTCATGGCTAAAAACTAATCAAGAATAATTTTTTTTAATTTTTTACAGCTATTGTTAATAAATTTATTATAAACTAACACATTGTTTATAAGCAATTCGAAAATTTTTTTACATTATGTTAATTGAAAAAAATCATGATTTTTAGAAAAAAAATGATTTCTTAAAAAAAATTCTTTTGTTTGTAAAAAATGCGTTTGTTAATTAACAATCGTTTTTTGCAACTAAATATTAAAATTAAGGAACCGGTTTTTTTTTAATCATAAATTCTATTGTTCTTTAAGATTTTGAAAAAACTCTTTTTTATTCTATTTTTTAATTGTTTATTAAAAAAAATTGTTATAAACATATTTTTTAATTTTTTTTTCAATACTTTGTTCTATAATAAAAGTAACCATGTGTTTTTCTTTATTTATTCTATTCTATTTTTTATAAAACTTTTAATATTGTGATATCTTGATACTTGTCTTTTTCATTCGCTCCTTCGCTTTTATAATTATAATAACTTTCAAACTATTGCAGTTATGATAAATATGCTTCAAGTCTTTTTTGTTCATTATGAATTTACTAACAATTTAAGCCTTTTACTAAAGTTGTAGTCCTATTATTCATTTGATTATTGATCGTTATTTATTAAAAAAAAATGAGTCTTTTCAACATAAACTTCGTGTCATGTAACAATAAATCATAAGGATTTTATTATTTGCACTTTTAGTAGTTGTAGGATCATTAAAATTCACTTATTGTCATATTTATATGGAGTTTAAGAAAATTAAATGAAGCAATCAGTCATTCTGTTAATTTAATTTTAATGAGTTTACTCATTAACCTTCTTTAAATTTCCGATGCTCACAAATGTTTAAATTACTTTAAAATTCCGGTTTATACCTGTATGCGATATTCTTTTGTTACGTGGAAGTAACATCTGCTTTTTTTCAAAAGCAGTTTTTTCAAAATCTTAAAGAACAATAGAATTTATGATTTTAAAAAAACGGTTCCTTAATTTCGATATTTAGTTGCAAAAAACAATTGCTAATTAACAAACGCATTTTCAGCAATAAAGAAATTTTTTTAAGAAACCATTTTTTTCTAAAAATCATGATTTTTTTCAATTAACATAATTAAAAAAAAAATTTCGAATTGCTTATAAACAATGTATTTGTTTATAATAAATTTATTAACAATAGCTGTAAAAAAATTTAAAAAAATATTATTATTCAGTTTTTAGCTATGAGATATTGAAACAATAAAAAATTAGAAAAAAAAAATTTTGTTATGTATTTTTTATAAAATTATAATTTTCAATTGTTAATAAAAATATAGAAAATAACAATTTTTTTATTTTGGCAACGGTAATCTATTTTTTTGCCTATTAAGGATAACTTCACCAAAGGAAAAAATGCCAGAGTTTTAGTTTAATAATTATAGAGATTTTTATATTAACTTTCAATTCAGAAAAAGTTGTTAATTAACAAATTTATAATTAACGTTAAAATTGGGATAAAAATTTTTTGACTGCGGATTATTGTTTATTGATGTATCCCAACATTACATGAATTTTTTCATTCCTTAATATTTACATTTAATATGTTTAAATAATTTTTTTTGTTTTTATGTCAGAGTGACGAAAGGCGCGCGGAAGCCAGACTACTCGCTTTTGGCTCTATTTTCAGGGCTATGTAAAAATTATAAATAATCGAGATACAGTTTCGGGAGTCGGGACTTTTTTTACGCAAATTCATTGATCTTTTCAAATCTTTTTCCAAATTTCCAAAATTTTGAAAACTTTCCGAGATATTAAGAAAAAACTAAAGCCCCATTTTTTTCACTTAATTGTTTATAACTTTTGTAATTTTTATCGGCGCGTTTTCGGACCTTTCCTTAAACTTTCTAGGCAAAAATACGAATCGAATGACACCTTGGTCGTAATTTTTGGACAGGGCTGAAAAATGTCACCAAAAAGAGCTAAATCGAGTAGGTACATGTGAACCAGACTAATATGCTACACAAAGTAATGAATATTTTGAATACATAACCAACCTATTCATATGATAAACAAAATAATGAATGTTTTGGAAAGACAAATGGAGTTATTTGTACACTGTTTCGTGAAAATTGATACTATTTGGTTTTTCTGGCATGTATTGTTGTAAATTAAAGAAAATAACGCCGTCCGCCGCTGGTCGTCACAAATCAATTGTGATGTCATCATGACCGTGCTCAACTCGAATGGGCACTCGCGACCGTCGCATCGCTAATGTGATTGTTTCAATACTATGGAAAATGATACTGGTTTGCTTATAGATTAATCGAGTTAGGGATATATTATACTTATCAAGCCTATTCGGTTCCAAGATCTCTTTATATTTGCAGAAAAAAGAACAATTCGAAAAGTAAGAATTCAAATTATCTGTGTGTCTGTTGCCCAATAAAATTGATCGTGTCTAGAGTGGAGTTGCCAATCCAATCACAGATCTGATGATCCAATTTGACAGGCGCCATTTTTGTTGTTATTGTTGTCAACTCGGTGTGAAAACAACTTTTACAATAATTATCTAATTAAAGAACGTTTTTTTTGTGAAAGGTGGGTCTCGGCAGCACCCTATTTTACTGCATATTCCGTGTCATTAGTTTACATTCCGAAAAAATTTTTTTCAGGTTATTTTTGGATTGAATTTTACTATTACTACCTTGGCCGAGCTAAAATAAAAATTAAATATAATACAAAGTCTGAAATGAATGTCATATAAATAAAAAGGACCTACCGTTTCAATTTTTCATTCTTCATTTCGGTACCAAAGTATTGCAAAATTTTCAAATAAAATTCATCGATCTCTTCAAAATCGATTCTTGGTAAGTTATCGGAGTCAGCTTTAACAAAACTAGGCTCAATATTCATTTTGAAATTATTTAAAATTAGACATTAGAAAAATCACATTTTAGCTTACACTACAGAGGGCGCTGGCTGACTGAAGTGGACGTTACAGTGCGGCACGCGACGCGATCTAGTAAGGCGATAGACTATCGAATAATAGTTGAAGTTTTAGTTGAAGTGTTTGTTGTATTTAAAGTGGAATGAAGTTGAGTTTGATTATTGTACAGTGTAGTCAGTTATTTTTAAACCCACAAGGAAAACGTAACAGAATAATGGTTCAGAAGTATTTTAGGTGACCAAACCCAACAACAACAAAGCGCAACATCGGACATATAATCCAAGTGTCTCGTGGGCATCTAGGTTACCAATATGCAGTAAAGTTATTTGATATTTTCATTAACGGTATTGTCAAATATTTCAAAAATCATATTTTTTTATGTTCGCAAACGATCGTATACTGTTCAAGCCACTTAGGTCATATAATAATTGTCTTCTGTAGATACATCATTGTAATGGAAGATATCATCGTTTTTTCTTACTCAGACTGATCCCATAAGAGCATAATGGCCTAGCACCATTGGTGCTAGGACAAAAGTGCTTAGCGGTTCGAAACAGCATTACCTATGTTGGATCACAAGTGATTTGTTGTTGGACTCCGTTTCCAACATGATTCTATACTTTGTGCAAGATGATTTGAATCCTTTATCGTTGTGGTGCACCGAAAATCACATATAACTGAATATAGTTTTATAGTGAAAGTGTGTATATTCAGTGAGATTTTACATGAAACATAAAAAATGTGATACCTATTCTTTATTCCATTAATTATCGTGAACTGAAATATGTTTCCTCTCAAAGAATCTGGGTGTGTTTTTGATGATCAGCTTCAATTTTCAGAGTATTTGAATAAACCATATTACAGTGAAAGATGTAAAATGTATTGGTTTAGTTGTAGATTATTGCTCGATAACAAGATCCTCATTTTGATAATGATATTGTTACTCTATGAATAAACACCCTAAACATTATATGGTCAGAAAATGAATATTCCTATCATCAATCGGGATAAGATACACCAGCATTTTAGAAATACTCATATTGAACCACTGAAGAAAGCAAGGAAAATTCTGACCCTATTCCATAGTTTAGTTGTTTCTCTAGTAACCCTACAAAATACCTATTTGAATCTTCAAACAAAATTCTAAAGTTCTCTAGGGCTATTTCACATCAGTATGCATTCTACGAAGTATGTTTGCATAAACCTATTGACCTTATACTTAGAATTATGAACGAAAGAAATTGAGATGTAACTGGTACTGAAAACTATTTTTGAATTTGTTTGGAGGTACAAACAAATTCAAAAATACTTTTGAGTACAATAATTGACTAAATTGAAAGGGTTATATTCTTTGCCATAAAAAAGTTTTGGCTTTCTACTTCTCCATCTTTATACAAAAAATGTGGAAATATGCCAAAAAAGGGAAGAAAGCAATTACTTTCAAAATAAACCGTATACAAAGATGTGTAGTTCATGCAAATAAGTAACTTTCAGGCACAAACTGGAAGAAAAATCTAGAAACAACTACTTCAATATAAACATTGAATTGCACGAAAGGAAAATACTTTCGAAACAACTTATTTTATATGAACATTGAATTATACAAAATTCCTATTCACTTTGTATTCAAGACATTCGTTATGATATTGACTCAGATATCATTCACAGGATTGCTACACAATATAGTATATGAAAGAGGTAAAAAATTTCACTTATATAAAACACTGTCATCCTCAGTGGCAGACATCGATGTTTCAGCACCATTCTGAATAACAATACAGGATAAGGCACTCAATTCATGAAATTACGACATTATGTTATGAATGACTTAAATATATTCATGTCATCGATGTCATTCATTGGCTTATTCATTGTTGAATTTTAAAATCTAATACATTGAAAGTTTTCATTTGCTTGTGGTTAATACACAACAATCATTACGTAATCATTTAATGTACCTACCTCTGAGGTGTGCTATTATATTAATTTATTTTTGTTAGCTATTGTGAATGACAGTTGTTATGTATTTCCACTTTTAACGCTTCTGTTATTCCATAATAATGATTACGTCAAAGTTAAGTAAATGAGAATAATAAAAAAAAGGTTATGTAGGTAGATACTTACGTGAATCCCGGTCGAAAATCAGACAACAGATAAGTTATTCTAATTTACGCTTTTGTATAACACAACAGGTATTGCATATTCAAGAAAAAGTTCATTGTGAGATTAAATAGTTTTACAAAAACGCAATACGTATTTTGCTATACAATACCTTCTTCAAGCGTGTTTAACAGTTAGTATAGACACGCCTGAAGAAGCTATTGTATAGCAAAACACGTGTTGTGTTTTTGTGAAACTGTTTAGTGAAAATCTCACCATAAAGTGTTTCTTGAATACGTTATGGATTTTCATCAAATATCGGCCGATTCCATCACATAACAGATATTGAAGTAGGTACAGATTGGATCCACTAGAAAACAAATATACTAAATAGGTCAATTTTGTTTACATCCTTATTATATCCCTTTTCATAAGAAATACCTACGTTTTTTTTACTCGAATATTTCATGATGTGAAAGTAAATTTCATACTCATTTCTACAGGAACATTTCTGCGCCATCTCTTGAAGAGAATCTGAACAGTAAAGTAAGATTTCTCGATGCAAGGAATACATCCACCAAAAAGTAGGCACCTAATGGCACAAGCACAACAATTGTCTAAGGATTTAAACAATGGCACAACCCTAACCAGTGATGTCATTGTCTAAAGATTGTCCAAAATAATTCTCCAAAATAATCTCCAGAAAATCAATGAGTTTGTTCCAAAATAACTTTTTCATTTTGATGTTTTGTGATTTCATATTATTGAATATTGAGTTCTTGTTACAATGCTCTATAATTTTCGGTGTTGACAAAAAATAGAAATAACTTTGCACCAAAACCTTTGAAAATTATTTCACTCTTCAAAAAAATTGACCGTAGTTAACACCATAGTTGTGTAATCCTAAATATTACCTGCTTTCAAAATAAACCGTCGTATACAGGATGCTGTCTATTTATCGTTTTGTCAAATTTTTTCTTCGTAGTCCCCATTGAAAAAAAAAATAGTAAAAAAATAAAACTTTACTCAGATGGCCACGACTTCAAAACTAGATGTATTTCTCAATGCTGAACAACTTTTTCAAATAACATTTCCCGAAATTTTTCAAAATAAGAGTACTTTACTCTTGTTTCAAAATCAAATATTTGAAAGCTCCTGGTATATTACGTGTGTTTTACTGTATTTTGTTAGTGCATGTTTAGTTTTAGTGGATGCACAAACTTTTATCAAGAAAAACTTTTTGTCGAAAAACCGTTAATAAACCGTTTCTCATATGGTGCATACTTTGGGGATGGCACTGTATATAGTGTCATCCTCTGTATAGCTTGATTTCGAATTATTGTCGCTTTAACTAAGTTGGTGGAGGCACCTTTTCTTTAGTTAAAGATCATCTCAGTTCTAATTTCTTCAAGGTTGACGAATTGAATCGTTTAATTGTGGGAAGAGAGTTTGATTTCTCAATTATAAGATGCATCGAATTAAATCTTTTCATAATTTGTGTATACAGACCCTCCTACATCTAATGTGATAATTTTTTTGAAGAGATTGGAGGTTCTTCTAGATCAGCTTTCCTTAGATGCCTCCTTACTTCTCACAGGTGATCTTAATATAAACTTTTGCGATATAACATCCACAAATAATAACCTATTGCTCAACCTATTGACATTTGTCTACTGCATATGCAAGTAGACACTCCTACAGGAATCTCTAATTATTCTTCCACGATCATTGATTTATGTACAAATATTAATGCAGTTGAATGAATGGTTATAAATTCTAGTTTATCAGACCATGAAGCCATTTTGTGTAATTTAGAAAGAAACAAAAAGTGCATGTGACGAGGTAGACTTTTCAGTAAACACAACTTTAATAAGTTTGCCCAACTTTGTGAAGAGTCTGACTGGAACAACGTCCTACATTCAAAGGAACTCCTGAGTGAATTCCATAAGTAAATTACTTTCTGTAAATTTCAATTGTGCATTTCCCACTCGAATTTTAAAAAACAAAACTAAAAACCTTGGATTACAAAAGGTATAAAAGTATCCAGGGGCGCCGGGTTTTCAAAATTCCCGTGGGTGCTACAGCTTTTTCAATGACATACCTATAGTAAAACCAATAATGATTGAGAGTAAAGCGCGTTGTCATATCCAAATTTTACGTTACCAGTTTATAGCAGAATCAAAATATAATAAGCAGTAGAGTTGTAGGTTGTGGCAAATTATAGATAATACACAATACTAGTACGATTAAAAGGTATTATTTATGACAAAAATCAGTAATGAGCTTGTAATGAGTAATACTTATACATTTCCTGATTATGATCAGTTAAAATTCATAATTTTCCGTATAGTGTTAGATATTTATTACAACTAGTGGCAACGCTGTACGCAACGATATTTCTGTCTTTGTCACTTTACAGTAACTTCCATCTCATCGTTGCAGTCCTCACTAATATATTTGCAGCCATGAGCGTATCATTGGTTTGTGAATTATACAGCGTGAATTGTACGTTTTACAGTTAAGTTAGTCAGTAATCGACGTGTTGTGATAACAATTGGTGAAAATAATAGTGCTAATAAGTGTTTAAGCGTTGCATAATTATATTTCTACACCGTTCTCAAACTACCCAAAAAATGGGAGACATGGTCGGGCCTTCCAAGGTAAAACGGTCGGAGTCTCGGTCAGTAAGAGAAAAACAAATTGTACTGCGAGTATTTCACTGTCTTGAAAGAGATCATCAGCCACCAAAAGATGACTTTGTGCATATGTGCTGTAATTCTACGTGTGTACCTCCGAATAACCAACCGGACATTTCTACATCATTAAGTTCCACAATTACAAAAGATAAATTAGTTGATATGTGCTCTGATTATACCGGTGTACCAAAATCATCGATTTACAAAATACTAAGAGAAACAGAAATTCATGAGGACGTACAAACGCCAAAAACTAGTAGCGGACGAAAAAAAATCACAGTTGATGAAGAAGCCAAAACCAGTATACGCAGAACTATTCACAGTTTCTTTTCCAGAAATGAGCTGCCCACACTACAAACAGTTCTGGAGGCACTTAGCGATCATGAATTGGTCCCAAAAATGGGTAAAGAAACTTTTAGGAAACTAAAATACACGAAATGAAATTTACGTACGGAAAAGTTGACAGGAAAAGCATTCTCATTGAACGTCAAGAAATAATAGCATGGAGAAGAAACTATCTAAGAAAAATTGACGAATTTCAGAAGCTCAAAAAAAAATTGTACTTCATGGACGAGACATGGGTTAACCAAGGACATACGGTCAAAAAAGTAAGGCAGGATGGTAATATAACAAGTGCACGACAAGCCTTTATTGAAGGTTTGTCAGTTGGGTTAAAACAGCCATCTGGAAAAGGTAGTCGTCTGATAGTTACGCATATAGGAAGCGACAGTGGATTTTTACCAAATGGTGAATTAATATTTAAATCTAAGAAAACAGGCGACTATCATGAAGAGATGAATGCGGAGGTGTTTGAAAAATGGTTTGAAGGCATCATTCAACTTATGGAACCTGGGTCTGTCATCGTCATGGACAATGCCCCATACCATAGTCGACATTTAGAACCATTACCGAAACAATCATGGAAAAAAGCAGCAATTCAAGAATGGTTAATTAATAAGAACATCCAATATAACAAAGATAGTTTAAAGGCAGAACTACTTCAGCTAACAAAATTACACACAGACAAATATAAAAAATTCGCAGTGGATGAAATGGCGTTAAGTCGTGGAATTACAGTTTTAAGGTTACCACCATACCACTGCGAATTAAACCCAATAGAATTAATCTGGGCGCAAGTAAAAGGATATGTGGCACGAGAAAACAGAACATTTAAATTAGTGGACGTGCAACATCACCTACAAGAAGCTATTCGAACTGTTTCTGCAGAAGACTGGAAGAAATGCATGCGGCATGTTTTAAAAGAGGAGCAAAAAATGTGGGACGTAGACAACCGTATTGAACACAATATTGAACCAATGATAATTCACTTTGATGATAGCGGTAGCAACAGTGACGAATCTGAGGTTGAAGATTAGACGAAAATTTGTACATTTACATTTATATTATATTCTATTATCAAAAATGTGTAATTTGTATTTTCTAGTATCCCTGACGATGAGTTTAAGTTACTCGAAAGCTTGAGAATAGTTATAAAGAGTTCACTTATCAATTGCTGCAACCCAATAGTGAAAAAAAGTTATTGTGTTTTTTATTAATATTGTTAATTTATTTGTACCTACTATAATTATATAGTACCTACTATAATTACCACGATTATTACTCCGTTTTCATAAGGCCCACCTAATGACTACAACGATTAGGTAAATTACGATATTGCAAAGTTTTATTGAAATAAATAAAAAATATATATGAATATTTTAACTAATTGTACTAAGAATTTTTCTTTCATTCTTAACCCTCTCAAAAATTATTAAGCACGCCCCCGATTTGCTGTCAACTGGGCTTACTTCTACTCTCAATCATTATTGGTTTTAGTATAGCTACTTATATTTTTGTTATTTATATCAGTACTAGCTGACCTGGGGAACTTCGTACCGCCGCCGCCGCGCCGATATACTAAATGCTGCACCGTGCACACCCACTTTTGTTTTAAAACATTCGATTGAAAATAAATAAAATTGCACGTCATTTATCTCATTCTTTGACTTTAATAAATTATAATTAACGGTAACGAATAAAATCTATGAATCATAGACATAGGTAACAAAAAAAAACAAAAGTGAAATTCGGCAGTTCTGCGCTTCGCAAAGACACCTGCATCTATCAAAAGACAAATCAAAAATTCAAACATTGGAGTTGCGGTCGATATTTTGGATCGTTTTTTGTATGTCGTTGTAATAGTTCACTCGCTTGTATAAAGATACCGCCACGGCCACTGAGTCACACATATATTCAGACAGCAGGAAGCGACTTCATTTCATACAATGTAGTGATATTTATTAGCCTTAAAATTTAGAGGACCTTTATAAAATGGATGAAATTTGGCACAGATATTGGTTACGTAATAGGATAATTATTATCTCGAAAAAATGATAATAGAAACCAAATTAATTATTTTAGATATTCACAGTCGTGGGTGCTCTGCACTCACTATTTACCTCTCGTGGGTGCTGGAGCACCCACGGCGCCCCTGAAAGTACAGTACTCTCTCGCTAATCCGCCACCATAAAATCCGGACCATCGGCGGATTATAGTGTCTAGCAACAAAAAAATAAAAAACATATGTAGATATTTACTCATATGCAGATATATTTTGTATTAGTATGTAGGTTTACAAAAATGAATTGAAATTAGAAAATAAACTGACACGTAACTGATTACTCAGGTTTTGAAAAATACTGGTCTATTTTGGCCTGTTTTTTGCCATAATAAATCTTCGTAATTACTTGATCACGCATTTTACGTAAATTTCTAACCATATCGTATGTCATTCCATTTTCCTGAGCCCATTTAATGCAAGTGTCAACACTTTCCAAAGCGTCCTCTGATTTGACAGTGCAATCTACATGTACCGACATTTCGTCTGATGAGCTATCAAAGGATGAGTCAAATGATTCATTTACAAGCTCATCTTCGGTTAAATGTGTCTCATATATTTCTGGGTTTTCTTCAAACCAATTTTCAACATCTTCACGTGTTAAACCTGCATTAGGATTTGTTGCAAACTGTATCAATTCCTGTAATGGAATTAGATCCTCTTCTTCCCAAGTGTCATCATCTTCACAAATTCTAGGCCACAATTTTTTCCATGATGATTTGATTGCTCTTTCTCCAACTTCGTCCCAGGCATCAGAAACTGTAAAAACTGCATCTTTGATATTCAACATTTTCAGAGTTTCAGAAATGTTTGCCTCTCGACTTATGGCGTTAAGTAAAATCTTCTTTTTGTAATTGTTTGTATCACATTTTGATCCATTGGTTGGAGCAGAGGCGTACAATTAGCAGGAAGGAAAAGTGTTTTTATACAGCCGTCACTAGATGATAATTCGTCATTTGGGCCGTGTCCAGAAGCATTATCAAGCACAAGAAGAGCTTTCTGTGGTAGATTTAGCGACTTTAAAAATTTTTTCACCTCAGGCACGAAAACATGATGAAACCAGTCGTAAAACAAATCTTTGGTTACCCAGGCTTTATTTTGACTCATATAAACAACCAGGAGATTTATGTTCTTGAATGGCCTAGGGTTTTTAGATTTTCCAATAACTAAGAGTTTCAACTTATGACTGCCACTTGCATTTCAACAAGGCATAACGGTTATCCGCTTCTTGGATACTTTTCTGCCTGGAGCAGACGTTTCACTTGTGTGAACATACGTTTTATATGGTAAAAGTCGCCCAAAATAAGCCAGTTTCATCGGCATTGTAAACTTGATCCGCCGTCAAATTAAGCTCTTCAATTTTTTTCATAAAAACTTCAAGAAATGGTGATACAGCAGCCTCATTGCTGGTGAAGAAGCCATTTTTTTGCTAATTAACAACAAGAAAGAAAGACGCGCGACCGTTCGTTTTTGTTCCTAGTGGCGGACTAACGAGTACATAGTTGTCTAAGACTAAACGGCGATGTATAGAACATTCCAGAAAAAAAAGAGAGGGAGGTGATTGCGGCGGCGGATTACCGAACCAAACTCGTTCAATAACGGCGGATTACAGAGAGTCTATAGATTGGATCAACTTGCGAAAAAACGGCGGATTATAGTAGTTGTCGGATTATGGAGCGGCGGATTAGCGAGAGAGTACTGTATCTGCAAAAAATATACGAGCATCGCATCACATTCGAAAACATGTAAATATCGATAATACTTATTTCAAGAACTACTTTAATAAGAATAGGAATATAAATCATTGTAAAAAAACGACCCAATATCATACTTCCAGTACCTCCTACTTTCTTCTTCACACCTACGAATATCTATGAAATAAAAGAAAATTTTGGTGAAATCAAAGATAAAAATTCGGTGGGGTGGGATATGCTATTTCCTTAACAGTTCAGATAACTCTTTTCGACATGGCTATGAGTGCGTTGGCAGAGGCAATAAATTTCTCATTCTCCAAAGGTATGTTCCCATCGTGTCTGAAAATTGCCACAATCATTCCTCTACATCAATGAGGCGATCTTGACAACTCGGCTAATTTCAGGCCAATTACCTTGCTACCCGACTAGTAAGCAAACGAGTAATATCCTTCTTCGAGAAATACAGCATAATAAATTTATTCCAGTTTGGCTTTCAGTCTTCAAAAGGTACGAAAGACGCTATATTTTCACTCTTGGAAAACCTGTACACCAATCTTAATGAAAGAGAATCTGCGTCAGCCATGTTTTGTGACCTATCCAAAGCCTTCGATTATGTAGACCACATGCTACTTCTTCGCAAGCTGGAAGTTTACGGATTTAGAGGATCTGTATTACTTTCGTTTGAGACGTACCTCTCTCATCGGCGGCAGAATGTTCTAATAGATGGAATTTCATCAGAGGAACATTTGATTGGCTGTGGGGTCCCACAAAGTTCCATTTTGTGGCCGGTGTTGTTTCTCATTCATGTCAATGACTCAGTCCATGTTGACATAAGTGGCATCGTCGACATAAGAAGGGTGAAAGAGTGGTGCGATTCCAAGCTTTCATCATTCAACTTTGACAAAACAAATGTGGTCACGTTTATATGTAACATTGGGGAAGTACACTTTTGGAACATGTAAAAATTTGAAAGTTTTAGAAAAACAAATTTTTTGGGCTCTACATTGATGAAAATCTAAATTTTGATTCCCATGTCGACTACTTATGTAAAAGACTAGCAGCAGGATGCCATGCAGTGAGAGTTGTTGCAAAAAAGTCAGATACTACTATTACAAGTTCAGTTTATTTTACTTGTGATGCACTGTTTGGAACCTTTGGTGTAGTAATGAATATTACTGGAGTTTTTTCCCATCACTAAACCGTTATTATAAAACCTAGACACGTGTTTCGATCACCAAGTGATCATCTTCAAGAGGAAGATCAGTTTGATCGTGTCAAGGTGTTAAAATAATGGTTTGGTGTTTAGAAAAAAACTCCAGTAATATTCAGTTTATTTTACACAAATTGCTCTTGTCTCTTGCTTGTATTTGTCAGTAAAGGCTAATTGTCCTTCCAATTGATAATTGACAGCATCCAATATGTAGATCGAAATCAACAATCTTTATTTAAATAGGGATGTTGGTCCTTCAGAAATACCCGTTGAAAGAAGTCACAAAAAAATAATTGTTTTTTTGACAATTTAGACGCCACAGAGGATTTTCGAAAGAAATCTGTAACGACAATGGCACAAATATAAAAGGAGTCTAGAAGGGGTGGAAAAATATTCTCGCAAACTCAGATCAATTAAAAATTATTGTTTTAGGAGTATGAAAAATATAAAGCGGCAGTTCAACGCGTCATTGGCGCGAGATATAGATGGTGTTTGGAACACTCCTTATAGAATGTAAGAAATTAATAGATTCTAGACCCCTCAGTCATATTTCAATTTTTTTGATAAGCCCCAAATACAAACTATTAGCGATGGATGTAACTTAAAAGGAAGGTTTGCATTCGATATCAAGGTGGTGAGCATCTCAATATCTCACAGGTTTATTTTGAAAATTTTTTACCAACTCTAATACTCAAAACAAAATGGTTTAGAAAAAGGAAAGTAGGAGACATGATTATTGTGATGGAAACCACCGGCCACAAAAATGCATTTATTGATTTTGCTGTTAATTCGCAAATGTAAGGTGGAAATATTGATACTGTTATTCTAATTTCAATTAGTTGTTCAGGCTATTCTACTGGTATTACAATAGAACAACTGTTGAAAATGTTCCCAGACATTGAAAATAATATCTAGTGTTATTTGTTGGTAGGTATTAATTAGTGAATTTTTTATTTCAGCTGTAAAAAAAATCAACGAGAGATAAATCGGGTTATTTCACAGGCCTTTCGATAGCACTCCTCCTCTCAATGTATCTACCAGAAAAGCCTTTATGGTAAAATATCGGATTTTCTTCATTGTAGCGTTTGTCATTTTCCATAATTTCGATTAGCGCAGCGTTGACAGCATTCTAAGAATCTTCATTTGAATTTTCTGATTAGAAAAATAGTCCAATCATGTGATCTCCAAAAATATCATTTAATTTTTGAGAATGTAAAGTATGAACCTCATAGTGAATCTTTGGATTTGTATTGGTCTAGAAGCAACTATAACTGTGATTTTCACTATGGAAGGTTTACAAATTTTGCGACATGTGATTCACTATACAATTGATTGAAAGGGTTATATTTTTAGATTACTTTTTGAGAAAAAAGTTTTGGAGGTTTGGCTTTCACTTCTCCATCTTTATCCCAATTTTTGTATATTCTTATTGAACTTCAATTTCAACAATTACAACTGAATTGCCTCTTACATAAGAAACAACTACTGAATTAACCATTACATAGAATAAAACAAAATCGCTACAAGATAGATCAAATTAATGTACTACAGTACCTATTGTACACCTTAAAAAGGTCTACAAAAAAGACCGTCATGGTATATGTCTATCTCTTAGGGATAACCCACAATAACCATTATTTTATCCTTTACGTTTTTACAAAGCGATTTCAAGCAATACAGCATTAATCCTTATCCAATAATATGGACCTTTACGGCATGTCATTTAAATGAATATTTTCGAAGATATTACACATTTAAATTGCAGGGATATAGCGGTTGCGGCGGTACCGGTCGGAGAGCCACCCGCGCTTCGAAGACCACGCTTCTCCCTATAGCACTTCATGATTAGCAACAATCGTACTTGTTTATATGTATATTTAGTAGCAGCATTGCACCCGTGCGGAGCCGGGGCGGCTCGCTAATTAAAAATATATATCAAGTCATGGAAGAACCATAACAGTTTCAGCTTTTTATTTTTTCCAGTCCTAGACATTTTATTGATAGATAGATATTTATTTAATCTCTTATGGTTGCTTTACAACATGAGAAAAAATTCTCATTGGATATAAACATTAAGAAAAAACATCACAAACATCCTAGTCGTTACAAATTAATTAAGAATAATAAGAATAAAATAAAATATGAAATATTTAAATATAAACACATGTTAAAATACATTGAAACGTAACTGTCTAGTCGCAAGTTTTTTATACTCGTCTAATGAATAAAAAGCATGGCGGATGAGAAACTTGTTCAAAGATAGTTTGAAATGTTTCATATTGGTAATGACTTTCAAGTTTTCAGGCAAAAGATTGAACAAATGTGCAGCATATAGAGGGCTCTTTATATGTTGCTTTCTTTGCAAGTGGTGCAAATGGAAGTCATTCTTCTGTCTGGTATCATATTCATGGTAGTCACTGTTTCTATTCATATTTTTAGCATTCTGATGGGTATATATTAATAATTTGTAGAGATAGATAAATGTTAGTGTTAGGATATTGTTTTCAATGAACATGTTTCTGCACGTTTCTCTATAGTCCAAATCATATATTAACCTTATGAATTTTTTTTGTGATATGAAAATTCTGCATGTGTCTGTAGCTCTTTCCCAAACAATGATGTTACTACTAATGATACTGTATATTAAAGAATAATATAGGTTTACTAGGTGGTGCCTATGAAAACTCGATTTCAGAGTAATAAATGCAAAGAACAGCTTGTTGAGTTTTTTAAACAGAGCATCAACTTGTCTATTGAAAGAAAGTTTTTGGTCTAGTTCGAGGCCTAGGAATCTCGTTGATTCTGAGTTGTGAACTTCTGTGTTACCAACATTTATTAATAATTTATTACTACGCTTTAAGGTACTAGTGAATTCAATGGAGATCATTTTCTTTGCATTATTGATGTGGTGATTCACTTCACACCAATATGTAAATTCTTTTATTACAGTATCTATTTTAGCCTGTACCTGATTGATAGTTTCAGCTGTAACAACGATTGTTGTGTCGTCTGCGTATACGAAAGTACGTCCTTGACTGATGTGGTCATGAAGGTCGTTGACATACAGCAGAAATAGCAGTTGCCCAAGAACCCCACCTTGGGGTGTGCCAATCTTTATATCAAAATTTTCGGAGAACTGCTTCTCAACCTGCACCTGAATAGATCTACCGGACATTTTTTGATCCATTTCTGAATTGGACCTCGGATGCCTAGAGCTTCCAGTTTCATTTTTAGATACCTAAGGTTGATTGTGTCAAATGCACGAGACAGATCAAAGAATAGTCCAACCACACGCTTATTTTCGTTGATGCTATCATGTATATATTGTACAAGATCTGCTAAGGCTGTTTCGACAGAATAGCCAGGTCGAAATCTGAACTGTCGTTCAGATTTGATTATAGACTGCCATTTCCATACTTTTGGAAAAACAGCTCAGCTGTAGTTTTCCAAGCACTGGATATCCCCAGTCTTGAAGACCGGAACTGCTTTTAATATTCTCAATTTATTTGGGAACACTCCACTAATGACAAGAGTGATTTATAATAATGGCTAATGTACTTGAGATATTGTCAATGGACTCTTTCAGTAGAATTGCTGGTATTTCATCTATGCCAGTGGAAAATTTCTTTTTCAAGCCTAACACAATAGATTTGACGTCATGTTCAGTCACAGGAGCAAAGAACATAGAATTAGGAATTGTGACGGGTGATTTTGTGCACAGATCAACGAGGAGGTTAGGAGATTCAAGCTTCTCTCTGACAGAATTTGCAAAGTATTTTCCAAAAATATTTGCTACCTTATATTATATAAATTTAATAAACAGAATGTTAAAATAACGTTTATTGATCTTAAAAAAATAAATAAAAAAAGGTATAAAAATATAGATATAAAATGGTTGGGTTGATGATGTTAGTCCTCTGTTGTGATGGTTACAGGTACAATATGAAGAATAACTTTTTTTTTGGCATCATACACAAAGTTGTTACTTTCGAATATCCTGCTGTGATAAAATGGTTTCAAATCATGAATGTCTATTTGTCTGGCCTAGAATTAAAAAAAAATACATGAATGAAGAAATCATTGTGCATTAAATAGCAAGAGTGTGTTTATTTTGAGTATTGTAATGGAAATCAGGATATTTAGAAAACTACATACGTATATACATTTACTGATTTGACCATTGATTGTAGATTTTCTCCTCGTCATTTAGTTAGCTTTTCCCCTGTATTTTTACATATTTTGTCATTTTCAAAAAAATATCAAAAATTTATAAATTAGTGAGTATTCAAATAGATTAAATAGTTTTTTTTAATTTGCATTATCCTTACACAATGATTATTCATCTCACGTTTCTTACTAGAGAAAATTCAGATTCACTAAAATCTAAGTCATTTCTGATACTCAACGAGTAATCTCACAATGAACATTTTAGAGAATGCAGAACAATGGATACTTTACCTTGTCGATGAGATCATTTTCATCTATCTCAATAGTCAGTGTTTCCATTTCTGTCACACTCCTTTGGAATGTCAGTTGATCTTGAACCAATTGTCTCAAAATGTAGAAAAGCAGTTCACTGTGATCTTTTTTGAAAAGAAGGTACCTTCGGAATACCTTCAAACAAAATTATAAGCGTTATTTTTATTGATCAAAAACTGTATTTTGTAAAAGGCTACCTGTCTCATAGACTTCATAACGCTGTACTTCTGAGTTTCTACAAAACTTTCCAACACCATTCTGACAGCCATATTTACATCATCTTCTTGGACATATTCTCTGAGATGCATTTTGGCATGTGCTTCACTCATTCTTATCATACTTTCAATGTGACGTACTGTTATAGGAAGACTACCAGTAGCCTACAAATAAACATTAGTTCACACACCTAAATGTACATAGTAGACATTACAATAATTAGAATTTTGTAATGCTTGGAAATATATCACTAAAAGCATGCAAAAATAAACAAATCAATTGAAGAATTATTACCAAAGATTCCTGCCTCAGTTGACTGTAGATATTTGCAACTTTATCCTGATCCATGTTCTGCAATTTCGGATGAATGTTTTCTCTTGCATAAACTAAATATTTTTTCAACATTTCCTGTGGTATTTGTAATTCATTTTCAGGTTCTTCAATTTTATCTGAGTTTTTTTTAGAAGGATGGTGACGGATGTGGGAATCAACCACAAATCTGAAAACAAGAAACTGTAGTGAATGATTTTCCACAGAACATCTCAGCAAATGTTTCGAAGAATATTATTATAGCATTGAAAACATATATTTCATGATTTTTATTAATGATACGTCAACTATTCGTTTGGTATTCGACGTTTCGGTGCCGGATTTATTCGGTTGAAGTATTTCTATTTTCTTGGCTACACGACACGGTATACAACTAAAGGGCAAATCTTTTATGAAAGATTTATGTTATATTGTAAGTCAAAGAAATCCTATGGAAAATGTGTTGAATAAAGCTGATAAAAGTAAGTAATCAAACTTCAAATCACCATTTACTTTCTAACCTCAAATCAAAACAATATTCATTTGTAAACTTTAATTAAATCAACATTATTTTTAACACATATTTTTAAAAACATATCAACATTTATTTTTAAATTTCAAATCAATATTCAAACCGAATAATTCGGCCGAATATCCGGTTCGGTAAAGGTTTATTAAAAAATAGGTACATCAAAAACTTTACAATATGTAAATATTAATAAGTATTAACATCAATATTCTTTTTTGTATACTAATTCGATACTCTACATCAGAGTTACTAAAATTGTCATTATTGAATGAAAAAATCCATAAATTCAGTAAATCACAAATGATATGTCGATCATATGTGACTGATGATTCTACTGAACGTCTTAACTTAGGTGAGAATGGAGCCTGGCGCCCTTATCTTTTCAAAGTGTGTTCGTCAGGAGGACAAACGAGACACATCTGACTGTAGATTAATGACGGTATGAAGGTCTTCAGATATCCGCATCGCCCTTCACAGGGTACCTCTACCTGGCTGGGGTGATTGGGTGAGAAAATTGTTCATCCATTAACAGATGATATGAGGGCCTCATTCGACTGAGTGTTGGAGCCTTCAATATCAGGAGAGGTCGTCTATAGCATAATCTACATATAGATTCCCTAACTAATGGATTATCATGAGTTTCCGAGCTATCGAGAACTTTCTGATTCCTCAACTGAATGGACAGCTGAATGGAAGGCAGCTGCAAATCTCTGCTGGTGACGTCTATTCGCATGAACCATGGAGCATTCATTAAACATCGTGTTATAGATCGTGATTTAGTTCTTAAGGCTCATTCTCGATCTTTGCCTTCTCGCATTCCAAGTGTGGGGTCCAAGTGAGTCTATGATCTATTAGAAGACCGAGGTACTTAACCAGCGTTTGCCACTTACACAGACTCTCACTTTCAGGGCCGGAGAAGATATCGTTCTTCCCATGGTTATAGCCTGAGTCTTGTTCGGTTTCACTCAGATCTTGCATTTGAGGTACCAGCACTCGAGGTCGTCCAATGCACGTTGCATATGGACGTTCCCGAGATCACGATCCATGAAAGAGGCGAGGAGAACCGTATTTTCAGCGAATAGAGATACCCTCACAAGGACCTTGGAAGGTCGCTTGTGTGTAAGGAAGACGATTGCGGGTCCTAAAAATAGAATCGTCGTGAAGTAACTTGGCTTGAAATCTTTGGCTGTTATTTCATTTTTAATTGTTCAATTTCCAATATTTGATCAATTTTCATTTTATTGAAATTTCATTTCAGGATTTCGGAGTCTTAAATGTCAGTTTCCCATGAAATATATTTTCGTTGGGTGGGGGTCAGATCTAAAATCATTGGAGACGATTATCTGATAGGATTATTTTTAAAAGGCGAGCCTTAGAGGAGATTAGAGTTGAGCACTTCGTCTATTCCACATACTATAATATATTTATGGCAAGTCACAAATACATAAATCCTTGTTCGGAGTTACAAAGATAAAATCATCTACTGAAAAAAAATTAAAGTAAAGATTAGAGGTCAATTAAAAGTGTAATTATAAAATTAAGAAACTAAGGATTTAATGAGATCTTTCACAAGTTAAATACCCTGTCACGTCAATATATTCCTCAATGTCATAAAAACAGTATTGGAGAAAAAACTTTTCAATAGTAGATTTACATTTTGCAAAGCCTAGTGACTTCAGAGACGAGTGAAAGTGATTATACAAATGTAACTTTAGTGAATGTTTCTTCCTAATTGTGAATTTATGTCAGGGCAGGTTCAATAAACTCTATAGATATATAATGTTGGAAGTGGCATAATGCCAAATTGAATAAAAAAAAGATGACAGTGCTTTTTGTAACCTGCTTTGGCTATTATTCTTGTGGCCTTTTTCTGGCACCTAAAAACACCAATACCATATGACATAACTGAGTGAAATAATCCATAGTAGGCTCTTTTGAGCATCATGAAGCTGACCACAAACAAAACAGTAGAAATTTGCTAGTCACAGCTTTGATATAATCAGACCAGCTCAATCTATTATCAATAACAAATGCTAAAAAATGTATACTTTTAGTTGGATGAATCTTTGGATTGGAAGATACAATTATATTTTGAGTTTTATTTTCATTCAGAGTCAGCTTATTAGCAGCAAACCAATTATATGGTAATGTTTCTCTATCTTGCATCATTAGTTGTAAGCTGGTTAAGTCTTTGCTAGAACATGAAGTCGTATCATCTACAAACAAGGAACATCTTGCTGGTTTTATGAAAATGCATAGATCATGGATATAGATCAAGAACAATAGTGGACCTAAAATGGAGCCCTGTGGAAAGCCATGCTTCCTTTCTTTGAAGTCTGACTTTATGTTGTTCACTTCAACATATTGGCAGCTATTTGGTACCATCATTACTGGGGCAGTCGAGACGAATGGCTTCAAATTCACCAACCTGTACCTCCAATATATCTAAGACCTTTTGGTATTGTTGTTTGTCAAATGAGATTCTTTGTAAGTGATCTTGGAACTGGCATTCCTGGATATCAAAATACAATATGAAGTTTTGTTCAGTTTGCTCTATCTAGAACCTCCATATGTAACTTTTCTATTTCTATTTGCACCAGACTTCTAGATTCCATATGTTCTCTTCTATGCATTCATGGGATACCAGTATCCCTACCATTTTTAGTATTGTCTACTTTAAAGTAATGAATTTACCATTGAAATTTGCTCTAACTTCTGTAGTTGATAATCCAGCACAGCTTTTATACTGATCACAGGGATAACCAAAGGTCTTAGTTCTACTGTCCTGCAATACACAATCAGCACTACACTTGAAGCATTCACCAACCATTGTTAGATTGATTGGCACGCTACTGGCAATATAAAATGACAAAATTTAAAAGAAGCAAGTTATAAAAAAATTATTATCTTCCTCACCTAGCTAAGTGTTGATCTTGAACTGGATCATATTCATCTCTCACAACACACAATATATCAAAACGTGATAATATTGGATCTGACAAAGCAACATTTTCTGCAAAGGTCATACTAGCGTCATATCGACCACCGATAGGGTTAGATGCTGCAATTACTGAGCATCGAGCTTGTAAACTGGTCACAATACCGGCTTTGGAAATAGAGATAGATTGCTGTTCCATTGCCTCGTGAATTGAAGTACGATCTTGATCATTCATCTGTAAAAAATTAACAATTGTAAACTCATGTATATATTTAATAATACAGTGTCACACATAAAGTTTGCGACATATAGAAGTTTCTTTTATTAATATATATAATGAAAATTTGACTTTGCAGTTAGTTTTTGCTTGAAAAATGAGTAAATAACAGCCTCTTTTCTTTCGTCATGTGCTAGTCTAAACCTGTCAAATTTGAGATTTTTTTCAAAAATCCTCAAAATATCTGTTTCTCTGTCAACCCCTGTATCTCCACTAATACTCCTAATATTAGTTTTTCCATTTTCAACAACGCTCAAACAAACATTGAGTTGTTCTTCTTCATCATACTTTATTGGATTATTTGGTTTCTTGAAACGACTGTCCACAGAGCCAGTTTCCCACAGTACTAAAGTGGATATTTCTTCCTGGATGCCGGTGATTCAAAATACAAGCAACATCTCGATATGGCACATTCTCACCACATAAAAGAACGATTTCCACTTTGTCTTGTGTGGATAACATTGTACATAAAACTTATTTGTGAATTATAAATGTATGAAAATCTGTACACAAATCAACTTGATTCATTAAACGGAATAATTTTGATTTGATTAGATTTTTTGACAAAAAATGTCAAATTTGACAGGTTCGGAGTAGCACATGACAAAAGAAGAGAGGCTGTTTTTTACTAATTTTTCAAGCAGAAACTAACTGCGAAGTCAAATTTTCATAAATTTTTCAATTTTTTTTCTATCTACTGTTCAAGAATCGTTTAAAATTCTCCAAAACAAACACTACCCCTACATTTCAGAACAGAAACACTTTTCTCGACGCGTATTTCAACAACCAAATTGGCGTCATCACGAGATGAATTATACTATTTCCTAACTGTAACTTCTCATATGATAATTCTTGTGATCTGATACAGGATTATCTCGTTTTATATATAGCTGCAGTGGTTCAGAGGTCTTTGGTATAGAACTAGATTGGGAAGGAGTCTATAAGAAACTAAAAGTACTGGGAACACACACAGGGAAACCCCTAGAGGAAACTGTCTCAGAAGAGAAGTGAAGAATTACTTCACAATGGAGGGATCGCACTCAGAACAATTACAGCGCTACTCGATGGACATTATTCGTTCAGAGGGCACTCAAACAAAATAAGGGTACAATGGAGACTTCAATTGCAGGCAATGGCAACAATGGGACAGATACAGCTCGTCATATTTTATGTGAATGTCTGGGACTGGATCACGAGAGGAAAACAATTTATGTACAACCCAAATTATGTCCAGAAGAATATGACATACATCCAGCAAGGCAAAATATAAGTGAAACACTCTCAGCCTACACTGTCTTCTTGAACTCCCTCATCTCCAACTTCTAATGGAAGGTCAATGTAACACACACTGTATAGAAAGTGAAAATCTTTGAAATCGCCAATTATTGTGATATGGAGAATTTGGTTTCTAAATACTTTTGTCTTCTACTCAAGAATGTATTATACCTGGCAATTTTCTTAAAGCCTGTATGAAACTTTGTGAATCTCAAATTATACCATTTTTGGAATAATGTTCAGGCTCTGCCCCAAGCATACTCCTATGTTGCTAGATTCTATCCAAAAAAGCAACCTTGATAGTAACATCAAAGGATATTTGAGGACTTGTCTATCTTCTGCGGATATTCTCACAAGTAGAATGAGATTGATTCCTCCAAAAGTGGAATCGCAGTAGAACATGTCAAACTACACCTGCCCATCGCTTCAAGTTTTCCTCAATTCCCCTCTAACTATATTTTCAAAAAATATTTCATTTGGAAAAAACATCTTTGGAAGTAAACTCCACGAGACTGTTTTTTCCAGATGATTATAATCATTTGGCAGTGTATATGCAATTCTATGAAGAATATTTTGAAATGTATTAAATATAAGAACTATATATCAAATGAAAATCAATCTATGAATATTACTTTAACCCGAAATTATTTCATTTGTCATATCATGACTAATCTTTTCCCACAGTAATACCTCTTTGGAAAGGTGAACACATCGAAAACATTTAAAATTATATCACAAAAAAAACCTCAAATCTGAAAATCCTATAAATTGTTTTGAATAGATTGAACTTCGAAAAATACTATAATTATATTAACACAAAAGATTACCTATGTATATTTTGCAAATTTTATGAAATTATTAATGAGGAATTAATTTAGAATTGATTACCTTGTCGAATTCGTCTATCAAGCAAACCCCTTGATCTGCCAAAACTAAAGCTCCAGCTTCCAATGTCCATTCTCTACTGGCTGGGTTTCTCCTCACATAAGCTGTCAGACCCACTGCACTTGCACCTTGCCCTGTAGTAAAAACTGCTCGGGGTGCGATTTTTTCAACAAACTTCAAAAACTGTGACTTAGCTGTGCCAGGGTCGCCACAAATGAGAACATTTATATCTCCTCTAACTTTGTGTTTATCTCCTAGAAATGAAGTACACCAATTTGTTAATGAGTAAATATCACAGAAGTCTGAAGAACTTCGTGTGTATGACTAACGATTTCATGTGTGTTGATTGAAAGATGTTAATACAAAACTCACATATAGTGAACTTCCATAAAATAATTGGATATTTTGAAAACAAGCATTCAACTAAACATTTGAAAGAGTGAATTGTTAAACATTCTGTAATCTCTACAGAGATTATTATACTGTATCAACCCTTCTTGAAGTAAAGAATTTATGGAACTTAGTGAACAGCAAAACAAACCGCACGAAACAAAAACAAAAAAATAACCTTAAATCACAACCACAAAAACATAACAGAAAATAAAAAATAGACTCGCTCAATCTCGCTCAATCAAAGATTGAAATGATGAGGTCAAATTTCATGTTTTTTGTCCCTGCTACTGAAAACGACATCAAGCATATAATTCTTAATCATAAGAAAAAATTCTTTGCCGGCACTGATGAAATTTTCGCCACAATTTTAAAAGAATATTTTTATATTAAACCAAGTACTTTAACGTTAAAAGTAAAGCATTCTGTAATAAGTGAAGAATTTCGATAAGTTTTCTTGTCGAAGTCAATGAATTTCAGTCATGAAGTTTCAATAAGACACAGCATAAAACAAAAAAAAAGAATTCTTGAAAAAATTAATAAAATTATAAAAAATATCATACCTGGATTTTTTGGTTCACCACCAAATAAGGATAAAGCCAATGCTCTCTTTATGTAATCATGCCCATAAATAGATGGGGCTATTGATGTTATAATTCTCTCTGCAATTCTATGATCCTTACTCATTTTAATGATGGAGTTTATATCATCGTCTGTGATTGATTGTACAATTTGCTTGCAATCTTTCACTATCAAGTGATTGGCAAAAATGACTGTTGAAAATACTGGAAAACCATAATCAGTATTAAGAGCTCCATCAAATGTATTTGTATATATTCCAGTGATATCAACCTCATCTCCTGGTTTGCAACGGTCGCATAAGTCAGCCAGAAGGATACAATCCTTAGATCGGGGTACCCTGCCCGCAGGTATACGTCCAGGTGATTCTTGTAATGTAATTTTTTGATAATTACGATACAATGTTTTCTCCATATTAATCTGTAAATAAAAAATATTAATAGTGAATATTGGATCAAGAAAGATATTTACGTAATTATACTTTTAATCAAAATCATTTTAATAAAGATTCGAAGTCACTTTTAAAAATGTAGGAGGAATCATTCAATCAAAAACCTGTTACCACAATTGAAAGCATCTATTCTGAGTTAAGCAAAACATGCATAGAAATTACAATAACTTTTATTTTGAAAAATTCTTAGTTTTAGTACATTAAACTATGGTGGACTATGTACAGGGTCTTTCATTAAATGCTTTCTATATTAAAATTTGAATAAAACAAAGTGTGTGTGAGATATTGATTGATTGGTAATATGTTTATTGTTTAAAAATAAAATTCATGTTACAAATACAATGTCATAAATAAATATTAATATAAACATGAAGTATAAGATGTGAAGTATAAGTGTATAAAATATAAACGATTAAAATAAAATATTGACTATATATACATACATATGCAGAGGTTACATGACAAGAACTAGGACAACGAATAAAAATATATGTTTCACACACAGTACAATCGCAGTTTCATCACATTTTAAATTACAGGGCATCGTTAAAAAATTCTTGTAGGTCATAATATGCTTTATCACTTAATAGTTTTGTACATTTCTTTCTAGATATGATGAAAGGAGTCTCTTTGATTTCATTGAGAAGTTTATTGTATATCCTAATTCCATTATATATCAACGAGTTTTGAACCAAACATGTTTTTGGAATTGGTAGACTCAGTTCATTTGACCGCCTTGTGTGGTATGTGGCTGTTGTAGCTGTAGATTCATAGTTCTCCTTATTTTTATGTATAATTGACACGGTTTCCAATATAAATATTGAAATAACCATAAGGATTCTATGTTCTCGAAAAAGGGGTTTACATGAATCCCGCCATTTCACTTTACATAAGGACCTGATAGCCCTTTTCAGCAAGCAGTTGTTTACTGTAAACACACCAAAAGGGTATACCATACCTTAGATGAGAGTCTATTAAGGCCTAGTACACTAATTTCGCTGCAGCAAACCCCAGTTCCTTTGTTTGTTTCTCAGTGCGAAACATCCTGATGCCAATTTTTTGTTGATGTGTGCAATATGCTGAGAGAATTTTAAATTTTCATCTGAATAAATTCCCAAAAATTTCAAAGTGGAGTTATTTTTTATTGTGTTATTGTCTAGGGGTATATCAGGTATATTACACTTGAATGCTAATATATTTGTTTTATTAGTATTCAATGATAGAAGATTCTAGTCAAACCAATTTTTTCATGTCTTGGCACATTTTGTTATACAATCTGTTTTTGTCCTTGTCATGCCACACTAATGTGGGGTCGTCACCAAATAAGGTAAAGCTTCCTGTAATCAATATGTTGGTCAAATCATTAATGTATAACAGAAAGAGTATAGGACCTAACACATAGCCTTGAGGTACTCCACAACTCATCTCTCCCACTTCCGAGTAAGATGACGTTCTTACAAATTGTTTTCTGTCAGAAAGGTAAGAACTAATCCAAATATGACTGTTGTCCCTAAAACCATATCTTATGAGTTTCCGAAGCAATAAGCTGTGATTGACACAGTCAAAAGCTTTGTATAAGTCACAAAGCACTGCTGCAGTAGCTTCCCCGCTATTGATTTCATTATACACCAATTGCAATACTGTTGATATAGCTTCACTTGTACTCTTAAAATTCTAAAAGCCATACTGATGTTTACTCAATATCCCATTACTGCTCAAAAATTCCATTAATCTTTTTTTACCAGTTTTTCAATTATTTTTGTTAAGGTTGGGATGAGCGATATGGGCCTAAAGTTTGCTGGATCTTCATTGTTGCCACTTTTATGGAGAGGAATGACAAGCGAGGTTTTGAGAATTGAAGGAAATGTTCCTTACTCGAAGGAATTGTTAATCAGTTCAACAAGTATATTGAGCGCAGTCTCAGGAAGACTTTCGAGAATTTTAATAGAAATTCCATCAAAGCCAGATGCTTTCTTATTTTTTATGTTTTCTATCACTTCTTTCAATTCATTTATACTGATGTGGTGAAATGAAAAGGTACTGTCTACATAGATATCACTGAGATATTCTAGGGGATCGTGAGTAGGTACAATGTTTTAACCGGGTTTTATTGTTACGGAGCAGAAATGGCTGTTTAAAAGGTCCGTATTTAAGGATGTATCTGTTGTGTTTGTATACATATTTTTTTCTCTGAGTTCGTTGATTATTAACCAGCTTTCTTAAGCTTCGTTGTCAGCTTCCGTGATTCTGTTACTATAGTACAAATTTTTCGCAGCCCTGATTACCTTTCTATAGACTTTCCTATAATTATTGAAGTAACAGTCAAAAAATAAACTATTAGTAAACTTTCTGATTTGATGAAGAGATCTTATATTTTTTCTCTTACTGATCCAATGTTTCCTTTTCTTTTTGTTAATTTTTTGTTTGGGAAACACGGTCTCCAAATGTTCAACAAGTATTCTATAGAATACCTCGAACAGTGTCTCTTCTAGCAAGACACTATTCCAATCAGACCTGTTGATGTCAAATGTCCAAGGCTTCTCTAGGTGGAGCGCATCTGAAATGTCCAATCTTCCATGACACAGGTGCATAAATCAGGCTGAATCTGACCAATGGCATGGGTTATGTTGGCTTTGAGGACCGCTGTGGTTTGCGACTTATTCGCATATACCTGCGAATTGAGAAGATCTCACAAGAAAAAGTCTAACGGGATCAAATCACACAGGTTTCAAATTTGAACACAAAATTGTCCTCTGGATGTTATGCAGTAAGAATGACATTGAATGAATTTGGTCTTTCTTCCGCCAAGGATGTATACATTCCTTAGTAGAATTCCATTTGATATATATGGAATCTCATTATGGGGAATGTGTAATATGAATCTCATGGACTCTGTTATTGCACTACAAAAACGTTCAGTAAAATACATGTACAAAGCAAAAATTCAAGATTCCTGCAAACCTCTTTTTGTTAAACACAAAATGTATTCAAAATGTATTCAAATGTAAACAGTTTTCACAATTTTTGTTATGGAAACGGCATATCTAAATAAAAAACATATTCACAAACTTGACACTACTTACACACATCCCCTCACCTGTCAAGTTGGCAACTTCCAACTCCCGATCCCATCACTGACACTAATTGAAGATTCAGTAATTTATGGAGACGGTAAGATGTTCAATCACTTACCAAAACACATTAAAGAAATAAGTTCCGTAGAACATTTCAGAAAGGGAGTAAAAGCTCTCCTATTGGATAAACCCTATTATAGTCATTTCATAATGACGTATCTCATGTGCTAGATTTTATATATTGTTGTAGGTATGCGTATTTTACTTTACCTTGATTTAAGATAGTTTTAGGCCTTCAATTTGTCAACAAGATTTTGTATCTTGCAACAATAAAAGCATATTCTCGCTTTCTCTCTCTCTCAGTTCACATCACCTCCACATATATGATTTCTAAATATTTGTCATCTGTTTAAATAATTTGTGATTGCATTACATCTGAATTCAATCATCACAACTCTTTGAAATTTTATATTGATCATTTCGAGGTTCACCATGAAGTATAATCTAAGGCTGCGTGATTCTTAAAAACACCCATCAGACTAATTGAACATTTGAACATCATGAGCAAACTTAATAGTCTGAATTATTAGGTTAACTGGTACCTCCTTCTGTAGTTGCTTCGATGGAAAGCGTTCGATTGACTTATTCTACTTGATTTCTCCAAAAGTATGACAGAAGCAAACTAAGACTACCTATCCCTTCAAGGTTCAACTCACCACCTTTCATAGGCCATTTCAAAAACGAATAGATTTTATAGTGGTTTGAACCCAAATAATGATAACTTTAGCACATATTTTTTCTATAAAAAAAATAAAAGTATGTTATGGCAAATAGACTGAACATTTAAATTGTCACAGCTTACCATGAATGGTCCTCTACTTTGACATTCAGGACAGACACCTGGCTGAACTTCAGAATCCTGTGACTGTGTGAAAGGTCCCAAGATAAATCCACACTTGTTACAATCAAACTTGACAATGGAAAGTTGTGGGAGAACTCCTGTAGTTGCAGTGACAACACCTAAAGTTCGCACAAGTTGGTTTACATGAAGTTTTCTGAAACAAGATACGTATAGCACTGTTGTATTTTCAATTGATTTTTTCATCAAATGCATAGTGTATGAATCTGATTTTTTTTATCTGTTATTGAATTTTTTCATACTTTCAAGTACCAATATTCCATTTAGTTACTAAAATTCATAAAACCATTCTTGTATAGAGACCAATCACTTCATCAATAAATTCACCAAACACTGGAATGATTAAATTGATATCAGATATTCTAACAAATTTGTATAATACTGATAATTATGTTAGCGATTCTTCAAAATTCAGCAGTCTCATAAATAATTTTTAATAAATTACCAAAAAAATGTGTTATTGAAAGTTTAGATGTAGAATATCTCATTAGAAATCCTTCATTGAATTTGGTAAAAACAAACATTGAAAGTAAATGAAGTAATTGTCTCATGAAAAAACATTCATGAACACTATAGATTTTTTGGGAAAAAAAGTTTTTGGCTTTCTACTTTCTTTCCCAAAAAATTAATCACTCCTAAAAATATAACCCCTTCAATTCACTATAGATTTCATTTTTGATATGGTATTTGAAGGAAAATTTACAAACAAATATTTGGGTTCAAGTATATCATCTATTTTATCAAGTTACATACTAATTGATCTTCTAGACTAGACGATTGAGTTAATCCAGTTGACTTCAACTTTCCATTTATAAAGAAGATCGAATGAGTGGACATAAAAGTGAATGTAGAAGGAATATATAATATTGTGCTTTAGCAGAATACGTAATAGATGAAGATCATCGAGTGGATTTTTAAAATGCTTATATTTTAGACTTTGAAATGAATTTGAAGAGTTCTATTTTTACATATATTCTCCTCCAAAACAATGCAGTTTATTGGATGAAAATAACAATTTTGCTCAATTATCTATTGATTGAGGTTCTTCTTGCTCATAAAATGTGATTATTAGGTATTAAAAGATTGAAATAGGACGTATGTCCTAAACGCCTTAACTTTTGAGATACAGGGTGGCAAAGTTTTCAAAAATAATCAGTTTTTTAATAATAACTGAGATAATTTTGTAGACATCTTTGGCATATTTGTTACACATGTTCCATGCCTCAAGGCGCATTTTCTGATGTACACAAATTTGTATTTTTTCAAACAGTGGCATCCCTACGGGTTTCGCATTGAATATTTTTGGGGAAAAAGTACTACGCCAATGCTTTCTTTTCAAAATAAAATCATTTTTAAAATCCTCATTTATTTTTGAGAAAATTTGATCTCCTGGTATTTCTTTGTCCGACGCATGATTATCACTCAAAAAAATAAAAATCGACAGAAAGCAAATTAAGAAATTAGATCAATTCTAAAATGAATGAGAATCTGAAAATTGCTTCATAACGCAGTACCAATTCCCTAATAATATTTGAAAACATAATCTGCAAAAAAATAAATTTTTCACAAAAACGAGTTTTATTTTATTTTGTGACAGTAAGTCTAAACGAATAGCACAAATTTGTTAATTAGTAATAATACCAAAACTGTTGGAAGTGGCCACCTGCACTTAGTATGCATGCTTCCGCCCTTCTACGCATGGAAATCTAAACTGTTGAGATCGGGGGATCTTGCTGGCCATTGCTGAGGTCCTCCGCGACCTATCCAACGATTAGGATAAACTGTATTTGAATGGTTTCGGACAATTACACTGAAATGAGCAGGGGCGCCATCGTGCATGTACCATATTCGATTCCTTAACGCAAGTGGCACATCTTCCAATAACCCAGGTAAGTCTTCTTCGAGAAAGTGTAAATAAGAACGACCATCAAGGCGTACTGGTAGAAAAAATGGGCCTATTAGATGATCACCTATAATTCCTGCCCATACATTAACCGAAAATTGGTGTTGGAAATGGGTTTCGGTTATTGCATGGGGATTTTCTTCAGCCCACACATGATTGTTATGGAAATTTTGAATGGCATTCCGAGAATACTTTGTAGATTCCACTGACTGAAGTTCACACGCTGTGGAAAATCTCTGGGGAGTAATGCCTGCACTCTTGAAATATGGTATGGGTATAACAAAAAATCAACCAGAATACGCCAAACAATTTGATGACAAATATCCAGAGTTCTAGCGATCTTCCTCGTACTCGTCTCAGGATGTTCCTCAATTTCTTGCAGCACCGCTTCCTCAATTTCAGGAGTTCTTAGTACACGAGGTCTACCTTCCGGAGTCCCTTTCTTGAAACTACCAGTTTCCCCAAGTCGACGATGAATATTTGAAAAGGTTCGGCTATCTGGTAAGGCACGATTAGGATATCTTTCCTGATAAATGCGCCTGGCTTCTGTTGCATTACCATCGGCAAGGCCATATACGTAATGCATTTGCGCCATTTCCGCATTCGTATAATTTACCATATTTACTGATATTCAGAAAAACAGCGGACTACCAAAATAACTTCAATAACACTTCAAAATTAATCAAAGCGCGCTGTGACAGTTTTTAACACCAACACCTTACTTTAAACCAACATCAATATTAGCTACTGACGTTTGTACATACAGAGAATTCGTTTTTTATTGCTATGGTGTGTACGCTGTTTTTTCTGCTTTTAATCTTTAAAAGAAATCACATATCGACAAACTCCATATTTCCAAGAGGTGCAGTAAATAAATTCTGCTACACGTCATTTATTCCAGGATAACTAAATTTATGTTTTCAAAAATTATTAAGCGGTGCTGCTTATGACGTAATTTTAATTAAGAACAGTGCATCTGACAACAAACAAATACCTTTTAGATCCTCAATTATTTTGCAACAAATCTGATCTCTTAGTTTGCTTTCAGTCGATGTACGATACCGCATCAGATTTTTAAGGAATTTATCCTTAAGTAAAGCGATTTTTAATTTTTTGAGCGAAAACCATGCGTCGGACAAAGAAAACCCAGCAAATCAAATGTGCTCAAAAATGTATGGAGATTTTAAAAATAATTTTTAATTCAAGATAAAGCAGTGGCGTAGTATTTTTTTCGCCAAAAATATACATTTCAAAACTTGTACGTACGCCACTGGCAGAGAAAATTAAGAAAATTGTACATCAGAAAATGCGCCTTGAGGCATGGAACATATGTACCAAATATGCCAAAGATGTCTACAAAATTATCTCAGTTAATATTAAAAAACTGATTATTTTTGGAAACTTTGCCACCCTGTATCTCAAAAGTTAAGGCGTTTAGGACATACGTCCATAGGACGTTTTTTCCTTAAAATGGGTCTAAGAATTACCTCCTCAAATATTAGCATGTGTTTAAGGAACACCCTGTATAAATGTCATACATTGTACCACCCTTAAAGTATATGAAATTTATTCAACTGGATTTAATGTAATGAATATATTTTGGGTAAGATATTTTCTACTATGGAAGCAAAAATGTTAATGTGAAAACAGAGAAAATATAGTGTCATAGGAAGAGATTATCCCCAAATGAAAATTTCTGTAAATATTAAGCTATTCATTGAAATCAGTTACAATTTGTTACTGAAATGTTACAAGTTTCTACGGATTTCTTTCTTCAGGGAGTTGCTTTCTTCAAAATAAGTGTATTTCTTAAACTTGTGGAATTAAGGTAAGTTTATTCATAACATTGCATAATACGTACAAAGGATAATAAATTCAAATGCACACTAAGCAGTATCTGGAAATTCAAGGAAATATTTTAGTATCTACAAAACACGATTTGTCCATTTTTAAAATTATTTCCTCACCTAAATGTCCGTAGTTCTTCAATTAGTGGAAGATCGGATATTCTCACATGAATTTCATTCGTAACTCTATCATAACTGGGATACATTGAAAGCACAATATCCTTTGCAACTTCATCAAAGATTTCCAGCATTGGAAATGGTGCCTCTGGGAGAAAATAGGCAAGTACATGTTCTTTGTTAGCAAGGTTTGGAAATTCCACACTAAAACTGGACTGCAAAAAAAAATTAAATAAAGTAAAATCGATATTTAGAAAATCAAAGGTTCATTGAAGTTTGCAATTTTTTTTAAACATTACTGGTTAACTGTGTAAGTTAATTTGTGAAGACTATATATTTACTGGTTATTAGTTTATTAGAAATATACTCTTGATTAAAATTAGATTCAATAACAAATAAAATCTTTCATTCTAGGATTTATAGTTGATGAATTTGGTTTTGTTGCTATTAACTAAAATGCGAGAATAGAATAAGCTCCTCATCATCATCTAAACTACTAGAATTTCTCACAAACTGAGCTATTTATCTAATAATTCAACTTATTTTACTGGTATTCAAAATTGCCAATTGTTAACTGTATTAAATATTGTCAAGCTGAAAGAGCCCAAAAACAAAGCATTCATGATTCAACACCAGACAGTGTAGACAATGAGGCAATGACACCTTCCTTAACGTGACATTCTGTATAGAAATTACACTGAAGATTCATGGTGCAATGTATAAACAGATTCCCCATATCTTTGCAAAAAATACATACCAAGATTTTTTGTTTCTCCCTGATATCTCCGGATCCGAAAAAGCTAAAATCGATTTTTGTATGTTATTCAATAGTACCCAAATCATAATTGAACCCACTCTCTATTTAGTTTTCATTATCAAATAATATGTCATGCTCTGACTCATGCCCTGATGGCAGTGAATCAGTGTAAAAAATGTCTGTTTGCTTGAGTTCATCATGAGTCAAACTTCCTATAAACCAGAGTGGTACTAAAAAAAGGGGCAATCTAAAAAGAATGACTTTCACGCAGAATATAACGGGATTATTTTCACTTACTTATATTATGTATTCTCACACTTGTTTTTGAGAATGTTTCAAAAATACACAATTTAAATGGAACTAACAGGCTTTTTTTGATAGAAAAGTTTTTGACTTTCTACTTCTCCATGTTTATACAAAAAATGTGAAAAACTTCCAGAAAGAAGAAAGTAATTAAGTTTGAAATAAACTATTCACAAAGATGTGTAGATTATGCATTACAAATTACTTTCAGATTCAAACTAGAAGAAGAAGCTCTTCCGAAACAACTACTTTGACATGAACATTGAATTACGCAAAATAAAGAGTACTTTCAAACAACTTCTTTTATATGATCATTGAATTATATGAAAATCATATTTTTCTATTCAATTTGTACTCCAAACATTCGTTATGAAATTGAGGAACACTACACAATGGCTTTGTCAAACAAAAATTGAACACCTGGGTGGCAAGAAGATTTATAGACTTTTGGAAGAATCTTCCAGGATTGGCTCACTCCAAGGCGTTTATTCACCCTTCGAAGCTAGATACCAAACAGTTGTTCAGTTGTTGGACTACAGTAGGGATGAACTACGATGTCTAACAGGCCCTCTTACAGGTCACTGTCATCTGAATCATCAGATGAAGAGACTCAGACTGTCGGAAGACAGTGTGTGTCGCCTCGGTTTGGAAAATGATGAAACAGCAGAGCACATACTTTGTGCCTGCCCCGCTGGGGAGCGAATCAGGTTTTTAGAGTTCGGCAGAGCCGTACTCTTACCATCTGACCTGAAAGACCACTCACCATACAAACTAATTGGCTTCGTTAAGAAGCTGGGTTTATTTGGTCGAGTGTGAATAGTTGTGACCCACAACTCTTGCAGGTTGCGCTGGAGAGTCGAATACAGCCACTCACTTTGGACCTAACCTAACCTAACCCTAACCCAAATCATAAATAGAAGTTACTTTCAGATACATTTTTTATATAAATATGGAGAAGTAAAAAGTCAAAAACCAATCTCTCCTAAAAATATCTCCTTTCAATTTCAACAGACTTTTGTTTACTATTACCTCTAAATTATTTCTATTGCACTGTTATCCTCAGAGAAGGCTTTGATCACCCAAATTAGAAACAATGTGTTATATGTCTATAGAGCTAGCAACAATAGATTGTTTGAATTATGCGCTTTAGCTACGTAGTGCAAAGTAACTTGAGAAAGCAGTCTTTGTTTTGAACCACTGAATTACAAAAAATTAAAAGGATGGAATTAACTAGCTGTCCTATGACTAGTTATACTATATTAATGAGTGATTTTCACACTTACATTTGAAATTGACTAGTCCAACAACTTTGTAAGTTCCACAGGATTAAATAAATGATTGATTATTCATTGACTGGTACTCTCTCATATCCATGATACATTTCAACTCAACATTTAATATTAAAAATAATTACCTGATTGTTTTCACACATCCTTCTTATCTTCTCCTTGTATACATACTGCCCTTTATTGTTCACATATGTCCTCAGGAAGTTCTTGAATCTGTTAGCTATTTCAGTCCTAGGACCCATCATAATAACCCACTCCTTTATTGAGTATCCCTTTGTATCTTCCAAATTTTCTATTGATTCAATCATTTCAGAATCATCTACTTCTCCTGTAGCGGCTTTCTCTGCTTCCTTACGCCTTCTTTGTCTTGGATCTTCTTCATCATCGCTTTGATCATAGAAGAGTTCTCTGTCATCTCTTCTGTATACACCCATTTCCCTATCTCTTCTGCGGAGTTCTTCTTCTGCTGCCAACCGCTCTCCAACTGACATCTGATCATATTCTTCAGAATCCAAAATACGGTCATCATAACGATCCAAGTGAGGCATGGGACGATAATCACTAAAATCATATATCTCACTGAAATTTATTAATTCCGAGAGAAATATTCACAGTCAATTTTTGTATGTTTCCTCGAACAGGATTTCTATAGTATTCCTTTTTTTATTAGGCCACATCAACTGCTAGGTCATTAGCTACTTACAGGATTACTATTATAAATTTCTAGTGAGTAATTCGAAGGCATGTGGGTCATGTAAGGCATAAAAACTTTTGCAAATATCCAAAAATATGTCAAGTCTATGAGAAAGACAAGTTTTCACCCAAAAACCATTGCAAAACCACCATCCTCAACCATTATCTGCTTAAGAAATCAGAAACCTTTTTCAATTGGGTGATCAAAAGCTCTTTTCAGTCACAACCTATCCCTCTTACAAACAAATGTCATGTCTTTGGATTTTTGCATAAAGATCTTTCCCTGGCAGTTTTTTCTTGTTGAATTTTTTCAATGGCCTGTGACTGTATATCTCCCAAATGAGGGTTATACATATACGTCTCTTCAAAAAACAGAAAAGAGCATCTAATGATGGTGAACGTAATTACGTAATTTATTTATAAGCAAAACATATTAAGTTATTTCTTTCTAATTTTGTGAAAACTTGTCATATGTGATATTGATACATCCGATGTTGAATAATTTTAACGTCTGTTTGAAGGTGGTTGTCTAATATGATATAAATTGATTTTAAATCCCTGAAAAAATCTATAAAAATTCAAAAGATTAGCTGAAAAATAACAATTATATCAAGCAAACAACTGAAATTACAATGAAATAAAATACAAGCAACAATCTAATAAATCAAAAAATTTAACTAGTAACATAAGATGAAAATTGAAAATTATTAACAAGAAAAAATTAAAGATTCCAAGCCAAGTTACTTCACGACGTTTTGATTGTTAGTATCCAGGATGAGTTATCATCTGATTGTGGATACTAACAATCGAAACGTCATGAAGTAACTTGGCTTGGAATCTTTTATTTTTCTTGTCTTGTTGATAATTTTTAATTTTCATCTCGCGTTAATAGTTCAGTTTTTTGTTTTACTGTTGCTTGTATTTTATTTCATTGTAATTTCAGTTTTTTAGCTTAATATAATTGTTATTTTCTCAGCTAATCTTTTTAATTTTTATAGATTCTTTCAGGGATCTCAAAATCAATTTATATCATATTAGACAATGGAAGTCCGAACTATGTAATTAAATAATTTTCCAAAACTAGAATTGCTTACAAACGCCATAACTCAACATTATTCTCAACACATGTTTTAAAAATTAAGTCGGCGTCTTCAAGAGATAAAGTTGGCTAATTCCTAACTCTAAACTTGGTTATTTTAATTATCGGTATGAAGTTACGATATATAACAGGATCCTTCTGAGTCTCTAATTATTCCAATATACTTTTTATCCACATACGTTCACATGCTTCAGTAAATAAGGCTACATACTCGAGCCTTTGTTGAAGAAAGAGCTACCATAGATTGCTTTCTGGAGCAACATGATACTGGACAATCATAAACTTTGAATAAAAGTTCAATTGTTGATTTTCTTCCATTTATATCATCACCCCCATTTGAATCATCGTATAGTTGTAGTTTAATTTTATACCTAAAGTTCGTTTTATATACCTAAAAATTCTTTTCAGGCATTTCCAAGCTTATTCATTTGGTTAATTTTGGAATCGGCTCAAGTAACTCAAAGAATAGCTCAAGTCTGGTCTGAATCCAAGTATTGCAAACATAAGTGATCCTAATAGTTGCCTGTACGGTTTATCGAAATTTTGATGATTATCTTCATTCGCTTCATTCCTTGGGCTTTGTTTTAGTCCATAAAAACTTCGGTTTAGTTGGCACACAAAACTTTTTTCACAAATCCTTTAGTCTGTTTCATGTAGACTTTTTCAGAAAGTTACCCATTTAGAAAAGCTGTTTTGACGTCCATTTGGTGAATATATAATCTTTGTTGATTTGCCATTTCCAACAGAATTCTAAATATAGTGAATCTATATTTTCGTCACTTCATTCCTTTATTTAGTAAACTTATTTACAGTCGATCGATTTCATGTAATCTTATAGAGGAACTAAATTTCAAGTTTCATTTTTGGCCAACGACTCCATTTCTTTTACCATGGATTCTTGCCATTTTTCCTTAATTCCTTAGTGCATTGCTTCTTCATAAACTGTTGCATCACCATTCAATATTTTCAAAGTTAGACAAGTCATGTCGTAATCTTCGAACCTTCTTGGATTTTGATGAAATCTTTGAAATTTCTCTTGGGAGTCATCTTCACTAGTTGGCATATTTTTCTCGATTTCATATGTTACATCTATTCCAGAGTTCAATGAGCATCAAGGTAGTACTTAATTGCTCTGAGTTTTTCAAGACATATTTTGATCAATTCATCTGCAATAAATGTAAAAGGTCTAAATAATATTAAAAATAACCCTATTGGTTTACATTTTGTTATCTATTTACTAAAACAAGTTTTTCACATCTGTAACAGAAATATTGAAATGAAAATGTGTCTTAAAGTATTAAAATATCTCGATACTGCTGATCATTTCCAAGGCCCTATTTGTGGCAGAAGCATTTGCTACCCATTCAGTTACACAAAATTGCCTTCAATCATGTAAAATCGGTTCTTCTCTCTAAACAATTATTGAAACCCTCCAAAATTGTGTTCAATAGAAAAAGAGACTGCAAGAACTTCCTATCAAACTGATGCTCATGTTTGCCAGGTTTACGCCTAAATGCAATAGTGCAATATTGGCAAATAAAAAATAGCTGATTACAGTTGCTTATAATTTTTCTTTATTAAATCAGTAGTTTGAGAAACCCCATTTATCCACCAACTAAAACTTGTGGAAAAAACAAAAAAGTTTTAAAGCTTGCCAAATTTTGATAACAAGAACATTATATCAGTTTGCAATGCTTCCTTGAGGCAGAACAGATAGGATACATAGATCTGCATTACAATAGACAAAATAAACGAAAATCAACTTTTTTGGTGAGAATACTGATATATATTTTGAAAAATTTGAAATTTCTATAAAAAATTATTAGGAAGACTATGCCAGGTCTTTTGTTAACTTGCACCAAAAGTCGAATATCAATCTTAATTTTGATTTTGCTGAATGAAGTGAAATAAATGATAAAGGTGGTTGAGTGGAAGAACAAGTCTCTTCTGCCTACTAGACTTGAACTCTGCCTTTTGACTGACATTTTTTTCTCTATATTTTCTATATATTTTGTAATGTCATATTATTATGCATTTATATAATTTGTATTTCAGTCAATAAAAACGATTATTATTATTAATATACTACTTAAAAAGGTGTCAGATCTATAAATGTGTCAGTTACTTTTCCATATTATCCCCAAATAGTTCTTCTCCATCTTCCTCTTCCATGTCTGCATCAATGTCTCCAAGAAGAGCACCTTCATCTTCAAAAGGTTCGAAATCAGGTCCTGGAGAAGATACATTGGAGCGCGGAGTCCCCACAGGAGAGTCTTCCTCTGGCTAAAATAAATACAACTTAAAATAGAGATAAATTTCATAATCATATTTATTACACGTTGGGACATATTTCGATTATTTTTCACTTAAAAATACTTCACAACAACACGGCCCAAAACAAATTAAAATTTAACAATATGAAGGTTAACGGTGAGATCTGGCGGGAAACCGGGAAATCATAAAAAATTGAAGTAACCTATAAATTCTTCTTCTTAGAAGATTCAAATGTTTTTAGAGAGATACCGGAACAACAGTCAGCCTTTCTGCAGGAAAAGGACAAGTGATAGGGAATATCAGCCAACATGGTTACATCTTACGGCGGGATAACACAAAGTTTTGCGATATGGTTTTGAGATGTCAAAAAGACATTTCATCGGTTTCCTTTTTTTGTCTTACATACTTATTAATATATGGTGAAAATATCAGATTGCAATATCAGTAAAACGTTACACCATGATGGCAAATATCTATCTATAATATTTTCACAACATCCCAATTGTAACATCACGTCAACCTCCTAGATCAGGGGTCTCCAAACTAGGACCCGCGGGCCAAATCCGGCCCGCCAGTGTCATCAATCCGGCCCGCGACAGCCAATGATTTACTGTCATCAATCTGGCCCGCGACAGCCAATGATTACCTAATTGTTGTTACTATTGTTGATGTGATAAGTTGAAAAAGAAAACACAGAATGATAATTATTCGGTTTTATTCACTTGCAAGGTAAAACTTAACGACAGAAATGATGACAAAGAAAACTTAAGTATCTAAGTTTAAGCATGTTAATAACTAACAAATAATTGAAATGAATCACAGTAAAACAAAAACACTAATGAGATTTATGTGATTGTGATTTTACACCGACAATACTTTGTAGTTGTGGATCAATTTTACTTGTATCAATTATCAAAAGAGATTTAAGATGCTCATCGGTTAATTGAGATCTGTAAACATTCTTTGTGTACTTCATCTTGGAAAACGTTTTCTCACACAAGTAAGTAGTACCAAAAACAGAAAACAACCCACGAGCAATTTTATACAAATTATCAAATTGTTCTTAAGCATATCACTGCACCGTAAATCAATAATTTCCATTTGGACTTCCGGAACCAGGGTTTCAATGTCAGAATCAAAAGGATTTTGAAAAAGCTTAATTTCATTCGCAATGACATCAAAATCTGAAAAACGAGTATCAAAATTTATCTTCAAAGCACTCGAAGTTTCGATTACAAAATTGACGGGAAATTCAGTCTCTGTAGTGTGGCTGAATATTTCACATGTTTCAAAATGTGTGAAACATTTTTTACGTAATTGCGATTGAAATAGTATTATTTTCTGCCTGAAGGATTTGATATTGGTGTATAAATCAGGGAGAAGCTGATTTTCTCTTTGCAATCTCAAATTCAGTTCATTCATATGATTTGTCAAATCGACATAGAAGGCTAACTTCCACATCCATTCACTATTTTCTAAATCGGCAAAAGAGCGCTGCTTCTCATTTAAAAAAATTTCGATCTCTGCTCGAAGTTCAAAAAAGCGCTTAAGGACTTTTCCGCAACCAAGCCAGAGTACGGCAGTATGATATGGTAAATCATTTTCTCCAATCTGTTGAATAAACTCGCGGAATTGTCGGTGATTCAGCCCAGTGGATCTGATGAAGTTAACAACTGATATGACTGGTTTTAGAACTTCAAACATATCCAAACATTTTCCGCACAAGGATTGTTGATGAATGATATAATGTAAGACTAATGGTTTTGATCCACCATCATTTTCTACAGCCTTTGACACAAGTGCAACCACTCATTTATTTTTACCATACATATTTTTGCCTCCATCAGTTGTTATAGATTTCAAATTTCTCCATCGAAGGTTCTCTTTATTAATGGCATTTTCAACCCCCTTAAAAATATCTGCCCCAGTTGTCGTGCCGTGAATACTATCAATATCAAGAAGTTCTTCATACACTTCATAGCTTTTATCTACTCCGCGAATAAAAATCAACACCTGAGCAGTATCTGACACATCCGTTGACTCATCCAATGCTAGAGAAAACCACTCATGATGTCCATTTTTGTCAGACATTTTTGATACATTTTCTGCGATGTCTTGCACCCTCCGAGCCACGATGTTTGCTGACAAACTGACACTTTTAAATAAATTTACCTTTTCTTGGCATATTTCTTCGGCTACTGCAATCAAGCATTCTTTATCATTTCTCCATCGGTGAATGGTTTGCCACGTTTTCCGATTTCAAGAGCCACACGAAAGCTGGCGCGAGTTGCAGACTCTTGTTCAGTATTCGCTTTGGTAAACAAAGATTGCTGCAATTTGAGTCCGCGTTTCAAAGCTTCAAATTTTTCCTTCCGCAAACTTCCTGTATACTTGGAATAACTTTGAAGATGTTTCGATTCAAAGTGTCGTTTAATGTTATAGTCTTTGAGAACAGCTATGGTTTCATTACAAATTAAACATAGTGCCTTATTACTGAACTCAATCACAAAATACTGAAAGTTCCATTTTTCTTGGAACGTTCTGTATTCACTGTCGATTTTTCGCTTCTTTTCCTTACTAACAAATCACACATAAAAACAATAAGTCAAATCAAAATACTTTTATTGACGGCTTTCCTACGCAGACTAACTCGCAGTTGCGCCGCTAGCCTTTTTATATGCAATTATTACTGCCATCTCGAGGTGATCGGAATACACTAGCTAAAACCAGAACTTTCTCGAACCAACGCGGTAATTCTAAATATTTAATTACGCCTAATGCCACCTAGCGGGTAGCTGAAAAAGATAGTACATAGTACCACTACTCGCCACTAGATGTCGTTAAGTGTCACAATACACAATTATGATTGAAATGCAAAAAAAGCGTAAGTTTGCTTAGGTTATGCACTTTGCGACTATCCTAGTCTAGAAATATAGTTAAGGGCAGAAATTGGTCCTTGGAACAAACTGAAAAAATAATTATGGCCCGAAGGCTTCAAAGTTTGGACACCTCTGTCCTAGATGAATATATTGTCGTCTTTCCTTATCTCTGTTGAATTCTATATTATAGAGCGGACTGAAACAACTTTTTACTAGGTGTTTCTTTTTACTAGTATGGAACTTAATACACATGTAAATATCATTCCATGATTTTTAGCCGTGAATATATTCCTATGACATTTTCTCAATCTATAAATCAAGTCTCACTCAAAAAATTATGAAACTAAAATAAGTTGAGTTTTCTTCTAGACAACTCACTTTCGTTTCAGCCCCACGTCAGTCACTGTTAATGAAGTCTTTCAAAATGCTTGGCTTCCCAAAATGCGCACCTCTGACTTCATTTATAAAGTCTTTATTGCTCTCTGGTAAAAACTCATTTTAAATACGTATCATACGTATGGAACCTATCATATGCAAGAGACACCCACATAGCACGGGACGTCCAACGGACGTCCATTTTATATCCAAAACAGATTCAAACATCCATGGATTCAAAATGGATATCCAATGGACGTACTTTTGTGGACTTTGATTTAAATATCCAAAAATGTTCATCCAGAAGTGGACTTTACTTGGAAATGTACACTATCGAACGTACATTTATGGATGGGAGTAACATATATATATATATATATATATATATATATATATATATATATATATATATATATATATATATATATAAACAATTCCTTGGAGTTATTTGGGATAGCAGCGAAGCGCAAGTGTACTCTTATAACATTATATTTCCAATATTTCGACAATGGTTATTGTCATCATCAGGGAGCTAAGATGATAGATTTTGAATTAATACAGAACTAAGTTAACAGACGGATACTTACAATGTTAGTGAGATTGGTCGCATGTGAGTTGAGTTAAAATTAAAATATGAAAGTTGTGATCATGATAAAAACACATAACAACTGTAAAATTACAAGACATATGAAGTAAGTGAAAGCTACAAATATAAAAGTTAAATGAGGAATATTCATAAAATGTTTTTTTTTAATTTGAGAAAGAACGTGGTGATCTTAGGTTAGAAACACATCACTTGTCAATTTATTAAATTTTGAAGAAGAAGTAGACTTGGCATTTGCCGCTGGTGCAATTAATCAAAGAGTTACAGTTGCCTCCAGAAGAAAGAGTTTTGTTGTATAATTTTTGTTAATAAGTTGATAAATGAATTTAAGTAATGTCAAATGAGTTGTCTTTGAAGGAATTCCAATTTTTGTCTATAAAAAGTAAATAGGAATATATTTCACCTAAATGTTGTAAGTCTGTTTTTTTATTCAGACAATTTTGTGATTGCGAAATGTAAGTCATTTCAAGGAATAATCTTTTAGAAACATTCCTCTCTTTGGTCAAAATTTTTACTGAGTTAAAGTCCATTACATGTCCATTATTGTAAACATGTTCACTAAGGGCACACCTTTCTGGATGAAGTCTACAGTCACTTTTGTGTGCAGAAATTCTGTCTTTTAATAATCTGGCAGTCTGACCAATGTATTCAGCACTGCAACTTGTACAAGGGATACTATAAACCACTTGAGATTGAAATTTTTTTGGGATTTTATCTTTTAAGTTTGAAAAAAGGGAATTAATTGTTAAAATAGGTTTGTGTGCAATTTGTATGTTATCAATATTTTTGAGTTTTGGTGTAATTTCACTGGTATATGGTAAGGAAGTAAAAAGATAATTATTTATCTGAATTTCATTATTATTATTATTGATATCATTGTCCTGACTTGAAGAGATTGAAAGACGAACGTTATGATCTATTTCATTTGGGGACGTGTTAAACAATATCTTGTTTAATAAGGTTTTTGGATATGAATATATATATATATATATATATATATATATATATATATATATATATATATATATATATATATATATATATATGTAAACGGTCATTTGTCAGCCCGTAGAATATACGATGTGAACTCTGGTCAGCCCTCGGAAACGTCGGTCGTCCCGGTTTCGGGCTCACCAACGTTTCCCACTGTATATAGTGTTTTTTGGACATGTTATCATGTGAAATGACGTTTAGCAAATTTTAGGTTGGGCCGACCATTACACCATATACACATAGCTGATACACCACCTACTTTCACAAAACTTCGCCAGGAGGCGTGGCTGTGTAATTGTATACACCTGATGTGAATAGTGTCTTTGTGAGCCCAGGTTTATACGAATACTTTCAATGGATAGCATGTTGGTCAGCCCACAATCGGGCAACGCTGCACTTGCATTTCATGATTCTAACTAGATTGTCGTGGTGCAGAAATTCGATAATAGAAATGGAAAATTTTTTGAGAGATGTAGAATTTTATGAAAAAGTTCCTGTTTTGTATGTTTTTTGTACAAGCGTTCGTGTGCGTGCATCACCCTATATCTATACAAGCAATTTAGATCAGGAATTGTTTCGCATATAAAAGTTTTATCAGAGCTTCGTAAAATATTCACTTGTAGAAAAATGCTTGATCTGAACTCATACTTTCCCACATTCGACTACTTACCCGAAATCAGCTTTTTCGGATAACGGTGTCGAGTACGGAAATGTACTGTTTCCGTTCTAGTTAGGATAATAATAATATAATTACTAACAGTGCGTATTCCATTTAGCTTGTCGAAGCAATTTTAACCTCTGCACTATCTTAGATACAAAAATTTGAATATGTTATAAGTTGAAAATATCAATATAGTGTTCGGAATCACACGTTAAAATGTAAGACCTCGTTAATCTATAGCTAGTACAAGTTCTGAGGGTTGTCGTTCGTAGGGGTGCGACAAACATATTTTAAACCGTTTCCTGTTTGTATTTTCAAATGTAGATTTTCAAATTCTAATTATTTGGCATGGACGCCTCAACAGAAATCGCGTTGTGTAAATCAATTTTAGACATTAAGCAGGAAACTTCGGATTTGACTTTGAAATTGTAGATTTGAAAACTTGACTGCACAAAAATAATCGAAGTGTGACTGAGTAGAAATGAGTAGATGAAAAATGACATTTTTTTCACAAACGAAAAATCTAAAATGTGATGAATGATCTGGTAATGAATTTATTGAGAAATGAATAGTGAATATCCAGAATGTCTACAGTTTCAATAAATTCTATATAAAAATCCGCAGCAGCACTACGGATTTCCGATATATAATTTAGTTCAAAAATTAGGTAAAAATCGCACTAAGTATGTTTTCTATGACGAAACGAAATTCTGAGTGACTAGCATAAAGTAAGATATAATTTGTGAAACAGATATTAGTGATAAGTTTCAATTCTCTTTTTCTTAACAATAGTTTTTTCGAAAACTCCCTTTCAGTTTTTGGAGGTATGATGTTGTTCAGGTTGAACATAATGAAGTGGAGATTAAACCAATGTTTTTTTATTATGTTGACTGTTCATGACGTTGAATACGTCATATCATCATCGATTATAACCTGCAGCAGACATTTCAATCAAAATAAAAAAGACTTGGAATATTTCAGCACAGAAAAAATTTGATCAGGTTGAATAAACATTTATTTGAATGGAGTATTATTCTTCAATTTGAGAACTGCTGACAAAAATTGTTCGGTAAACTAATAAACACGTAGTATGAAAAAATAACATAATTTCTGATGAAATGAAACTACAACATGGGTAAAAAAATATCAAATGAAAATTATTAATATTATTTCTTCTTTCTATAACAACAGTAAACGTATTCTTTGATTGCAGCCCAGTTTCTATTTTTTAATAATGATGAATATTTCTTTTCCTCATATTTTAGATACAAACAAGAACTAATTCAATTCTAGCACTTCTTTTTTTTTCGGAGCGAAAAACTTTTTGACTATATTTCGTTTTGCTCCTTAGACCAAGTTTGTTTTTGAGAAGGTTTTATTGTTTTCAAAACGGGTTGAAAATGGATCCAAAAATGAACGATAAAAATAAAAAATGGAAGGACGATACTGAAAAGTGATTTGACTCATTTCCAACCTATACTCACAGATACGGATGATTCCAAAACAGCTCAAAATATAAATAATTGATTGCATATAGGGATTTTTTTTCAAAAGGAGCGACGTTCAATATCTCCATAAATAAGACAGTAATGTAAATTTCCCGAAACACCTAATTTTTGTGAAATAATATAAGGTATCGTTAAGATGCGTATACACACTCCTCTTCAAAATATCAAACAAAATAACCCCATATATGCCATCTATTGGATAAGTGATTTTATCAGGAATTCAACAATGATTTTTCAGGGTTGATTTCTAATTTACTGTGAAGAAGGACCTTGAAGTATAAGTGAACAACTTTTTAGATTAATTGATACAATCTCTCACAAAAATGTATACAACAATTATTTCTATTGTTAAGTTCCTAACAGAAAACAACTTTTGTCGCGTTGAATTATATCTGTCGGATTTTTGGCAAAGTTTCTCACACAAAACACTTCAAAATACTTTCTAAAACTCACAGCCAAAAATGTTCCACTAAACAGTTTTATAAAAACGCGACACGTGTTTCGCCATGCAATGGCTTCTTCGGGCGTATCTTTATCTACTATATTTTACAAATTTAATGCTTGGTATCCCTAATTTTAAAATTTAAAGTACCTACATTTCAAGTACTTAAGTTTGTAATGAATTAAATGACCTGAGCTTATGTCCCAGTCCCCACATTCGAAAAATATTCAGTAACGGTTATTCAATTCTAATTGATCATTTAGTTAGTTACCCGAATTCTTGAATCTATTGATTGCTTGACATTTTAGAAGATTGAATTTCAAACTCTTCTTTTCTAAATATAACATGTCATATTCATGACTGAACTCATGTACTTCTGCTAAAAGGTGGTTTGCAAATGTGAAATTGGTCTTTCTATTCACAAAATTACATCTAAGCTTTTAATTCTTTGGAAAATAATCTCCCTGTTTGGCCATTATACAGTTTTGGGCAAGAGCCACAACTCAGCTGATATACTCCTGATCTATCCGATACCGAAGTTTTGTCTTTATTGTTTTTAATAAATGTACTTACACTATTATCCGGACTATTACTATTTCTGTGAGCTAAGTTTACGCAGTCTTTCTTAAAAAAATATTATTAGTTGGTTCAGCCAAAAATGACAATGTCTCATAACTGACGTTATCGCATCTTGAATTTGGGTAGATATGGTCCATGGCTTGGTTTTGTAGTTTTTGTTTGATTAAACTCAGCTCTCTCTGGAAATTATTCAATAGTCTATGAAGAATATTATTGAATGCAGCAACTTTATGCTGGTAAGAGTGCGTAGAGGAATTATGTATGATAATGTCCGTGTAAGATGGTTTGTGGAAAATTGCAAATTCATGTTCATTGTTATTTTTTGTAATGGTTGAGTCAAGGTAATTTAATGAATTATTTACCTTCCTCTCAGTGGTAAATTTTATTGACGGGTGGATGGAATTGACATATTCAACGAACTTGCCCACTTGCTTTTCTGTAATGATTTCATTATTCACTAGTGATAAATGGATATCGTAATGCTTGAAGAAATACATGCATAATGAATATTTAATACAACAGTCCTGAACAAACTGTAACGTCTATTTGATAAAAAAAAAATGATGAGCTTCCGTGAAGTATCATATTTATTCTAATACTTGCTACTTTCTACACACATTCACATCAAATCGATATACCTAATTTGGAACTAAAATGGAAACACAGGAAAATAATATTTCATTTGAGTTAGGAATTGGAAAACAGTGAATTACTTAAAATTAAGTAGATTCTATGATATTTATTTGTAATCGTCATATACCTATATATTCTATAATTATTCTCTAAGTATACCAAAATATTGGCAAGCCAATTAACAAAATAGCATTAGGACCATTGCAAAGATCTTAACGGTTCTCAAACAGTTTCGCGCCAAAATAGTTAACGCGTGTCAAACAATTGCAGATTTCGTAGGAATACTGAAACTTTAATGAAATGAATAAAAACACTTTTGTCTAATTACCTATATTTGATTTTATTTATGTGACCGTTTTCGGGTTTGACCCCAATACCAAGTATTACCTTACCTATAAATTTCGTCGCCGCTGATATATACCTTTATTTTTTGAAGAGAAATTTTAATGATCATAATAAACTCCATTTCATAAATTTATTATCGGATGAAAAGTGCAATTTTCTATACTTCACTGAATTTGACTTCGATACTAAATTTTCCCATTTTCATGATGTTTTTCTTCAAGCTTTTGATATATCCTTTCCTAAACAGTTTCAAAAAATTGAACAAAATCAAAATTCAAGTAGACACAAACCATGGATTACTAAGGATATCGTTGAAGAAGGTATATTACTCAGAGATAGGTATTTATAATTTGAACAAGAGCCAAACCAATGTACATTTATTGGGTCAATATAAGCAACTCTTAAAAAATCATAGACAAAAAATTGTGCTCTCAAAAAGTCAATACTTTAATAATCAATTCCCCAAAGCTCAACATAATCTGAAGCTGCCTGGTCTATCATCAGGAAAAATACTATTATAAACGATTCATCTAAGACATTGGCGATGGTGTACTTGTTGACGATGGTCCCGGTATATCTCAAGCATTTAGTAGTTATTTTGTCGATTCAGTGGAGTCATTAGTAAAAAATACTGCACCTGGTGGCATTGAAAATCGTTGTGTAAAAACTGAGAGTCTTTTCCTCTATCCAATAGATGAAACTGAACTCGTGGAAATAATTAAATTCGCATGTTCGAAAAATTCCAGTGGGGTTGATGAATTGCCAGGCAATGTTTTAATGAAGGCTGCTTTGAAAATAATGGAACCTCTGATTTATCTAATCAATTTATCTTTCTCTGAAGGTATTTTTCCTTCCCGACTCAAGCAAGCAATGGTCGTCCCAGTCTATAAAAAAAGCGATAAGCATGTAATGTCGAACTACAGAGGTATTGCTTTACTATCTCCATTTTCGAAAATATTTGAAGAATCATATCAAAACTTGTGTCCTTTTTAAATAAATACAATATCGTATCTGACAACCAATATGGGTTTCAAGTGGGCTTGTCAACCCAGGATGCCATCCTTTCTCTACATAATCATGTATTATCAAACTTCGACAACGATGAAAAATCACTTAGTGTTCTTTTCGACTTGACACGAGCGTTTGATATCAGTCATCATGGTCTTCTTCTTGATGAACTGTTTGGCATGGGCGTTCGTGGTCCAAGTCTGAAATGGATTGAAACCTATTCAACTGGTCGTACACAGGTTGTTAAAGTTAGGCTTCAGACTGGGTCATTTTTCTCTGAATTTCGAAACGTTGTTACAGGTGTGCCCCAAGGTAGTGTTTTGGGGCCTACACTATTTATTTTATTTGTTAATGACCTTTCAAAAATTAATCATCCAATTTGCTGATGACACATCTTTTACTGTCAGTGGTTCGAAATGTGAAACATTGTCAGTAAGAGCAAATGATGCTGTATTCAAAAAGCAAAATTATTGTTCTAAGAATGGCTTGATTCTAAATAATCTTAAAACCAACACCATTTTTTTTACAATTCAGGAAACTGATTGTAGTGTATTGGTTAGGTCTGAGATTAAAAATATTGAACAGGTAAACTATAAAAAATTCTTAGGAGTTTTTATTGATTCCCAACTCAATTGGAATCATCATGTTGATTTCATACTGAAGAAATTAGCGACACATTGTTTCGTTATATGGAATCTGCGTAATTTTGTGTCTATTGAAATTCTTAAAAGTTACTATTATGCATATATTTACTCTGCCCTCAATTACTGTATTATTTGTTTTGGCAACTGCAATAGAATCAGTGTCTTATTAATTTTCCAGAAAAAAATAGAACAATTTGTTTTAAAAAAAACTCGATTCCTGTAAACCACTATTTGCAAAGTTGAATATATTAACTGTTACTTGCATGTATATTTTTAATTGCGTAATCTACGTTAAATCAAATTGCTCCAAGTTTTAGAACAGAGATGATACATGTCTTCTTTCGGGCTTCATCCTGAGAAAAAACTATAACATTTTAATTCCTAGTCATAAGTTAGCCAAGGTGACTAATGGACCTCATATCATGTCAAAAAAACTGTACAACAAGCTCCCAATATCCATTAAAAAATAACTAATGTAAAGCTCTCTAAACAAAAAGTTCGGAAAGTATTATGTGAAAAGGTATTTTATTTGCTTGATGAATTTTTTCAGTCTGATTTGGAATTTTAAATTTTAATTTTTGTACCCCTTTTATGGTCTGAATGTTATGTAATATATCATATAATTATGTTGTTTTATGATTGTGACCTCATTGTAATTGTACTGAGTTATGTGACTTTTTCCATGCCGTCCCTAGGTCTACGGAAATAAAGATTTTTGATTTGATTTGAAGTATTGAAAAAATACTTAATAATGCGGGGTCAAACCCGAAACTGGTCGTATACATAAAATCAACTAGTGGTACTTAGACAAAAGTGTTTTTATTCATTTCAATAAAGTGATCATGAATTACCACAAAATAAACAAGTAATCAATCATACATAATACAGAAACTATATGAAACATAAATAATCAATAGTAACGGCATCTTTTTCTTTTCCTAATATATTTTTTCCGGTAAACTAACACATAGTTTACCTCTGAAAAACTGGATTTGCCAGGATTTTAAAAACACTTGATACCCTCACGATGAAATCCAATGATACACTGAAATGGATCGCGTTCCTGGTCAGCCCTTCGATGTGGCAGCATTGTAGGGCTGACCAAGATGCTCTTCATATAGCGATTTGTATAACTATGGGCTGACCAACAGCATGGGGCTGACAAAGGTTTAAAGGATATGTAAAATTTTTATTTTCAGAAAAAATCTACCCCTCTGATGGGCCTATTAATAAAATCATACCACTGAAGAGTATTCCGAAAAGTATATACCTAAATATATTCGGGAAGTGCTGGGTGGACCAACGCCCCGTTCATATACCGGGCTCACCAATATGCAATGAACAAATATATATATATATATATATATATATATATATATATATATATATATATATATATATATATATATATATATATGTGCTTCCCGTGCAATCCCGTATAAAGTGGTGCTTTCTATCAATATGCTTAGTCCTTTTGTGATAAACAGAATTTCTGGATAATTTTTGTGCTCCTTGTCGTTGAATAAAATAATCGTTTCTTTTCTTCCCGTTATCTCTGAATGAAGATTTCTGAGATGTGTGGCCTCTTTAGCAGCTTCAGTAAACCCCATACACTCTGCTTCAGAGCTGGAAACTGCTACAGTCCTCTGTTTCCTTGATTCCCATGATATGGCTGCTCTACCATATTCAAACATGTATCCTGTGTATGATCTGCGATCCGATTCGTCGTTTACCCATTCAAAATCAACGAATCCTGTTACTCCTTCTCCAGTTTTTGAGAAAACTGAACATTTGTATATGCTGGTACCTTTGTACTCTTTTTGCTGCTTTCCAATGTTCCTCAGTGTAAAAATTGTTAAACTGACTCAGAACAATGACCATGTGTGCAATATCTGGTCTTGTGGATGCTGCTAGGTACATTAATGATCCATACACCGATAAGGAAATCGTTTCAATTCCTCCTGATCAACTTCTTCTGGACGTATCAATTTTTGATTGTAGTCAGGGCCGTAGCGAAAAGAAATACCAAGGGGAGAGGGAATCCAAATTTTCCCAACCCCACCAGCAAAATTTACCAACTTTCGAAAAAATGAAAACCGAGGGATCAGTTACTACTCTAATATAATAATTTTCTTATTTAGCTATCCAAAGATTGGCTGAATGCTTATGCCCGTTAGGGTATGCACAAACAAAAATAAATTTTGGTAATTATAAAAATAATAATGGAAATTATTCTACTTTGGACCAAGGTCCTTGGTATCTTTCACCATATCCACCATGTATAGGAATATTCAATACAACTGAAAGGAAACAATACTTAAATAATATTGTGCTTGTTTTCTACTATTATTTTTTTTATTTTCACGGCCCGAAATTTCCCAACTTTTCCAAGTCGAAAAAACAGCGAAAAGTTGGGAATTTTGTGAAATTGTCACTTCAAAATTTGTGGACTGTTCAGGACTGTTCTCTTACTTGGGAGAAATTAAACTTTTTTGTAGTTTTCAAACAACTCAGAATTTCAAAGTATGGGATCTCCAAGTTATGCATGTTGGGAAATCCCAACCTTCTCCCGGCCGGGGGGAGGCTCCCCCCATCCCCCCATGGCGACGGCCCTGATTGTGGTCCATAGGAGTTTTTACTGGTTTACAGTCGACCATAGCAATTTTTTAGGATATCTCTGATATAATGTTCTTTTATTTTCTCGCTCCCAAACAGAACTTGGCTTCTCCCAAATCTTTGCATTATTTCTTTCAATCATTGCTTTTTCTGTTTGTCATTTGAGAAAATGATACAATCGTCAACAAAAACTGCTATAATTATGATACTCTTGCCAATAATTCTGTAGTACTTATATGGTTCCAAAAAAGATCTTTTGTATCCAAATCGTGTGAAAACCTCATCAGGTTTTCTATTCTAAGCTCTTGAGGCTTGTTTCAAGCCAAACACACTTCATTTTCTTCGCCTTGTTTAACATCCCTCGGGCTGCTCTTTATAGATTGTGAAAACAAAACTGATCTGCTTCATACTTGCTCATACATAATTCATTCGAGGCACCAAAGTTATTAACACTTCCTAGAGAAGTTTTCAACAAAGCACTTTGTAGGCCAATCCTCTAATCTTTAACAAATATCACATAAGTTAACTTTGACTATCAATGTAGTCGTTTCAAAATCAAAACGTATTTTCAAAATCTAAATCTTAAGATTTACGTGGAATAGGAGTATCCATTTATGTACATTTTATTTGGTTAAACGTTGCATATAATTCAACTGATTCGTTTTCATACATTGGGGGAAATAATCAGCATGAAGTTCAGATTATTTTCATAGAACTTGCTGGGTATCTACAATGTTTCTGAGTGGTTCGGTTATGCTTGTAGCGATAGTGAACTGAATTCATGAAATGTGACGAGGAAATTCACTAATGATTTTGTTGATTTTTGGTTCTTATTTGAAATATTTTTTGTAGTAAGCCAAAAGTTGAATGCCAAAAGAGTTTTTCCCGAAACAATAGTCTCTCCAAAAATACTTCTTTGAATGAAGCCAGTAATATGAGATGCAGTAATAATAGGAATTCGGTAATTGCCCTAGAACACATCAGAAAACATCTACTGCACTGGCTAATACCACTAAGGGTTGGATTATATTCGACAGGTGTCAGTGCAAGATTCTTCACTGAAGTTATTCCTGCATATGCTGTTGGCGATACAACTGCCGCAATATATTTTCAATTATTGGAACATACTTGCAGATTTGAAATTATATCTTTCATTCATTCAGAGAAAATGTTAATACAAAAATACCATAAATTTTTTCAACAAATACAGTTACTATGACTATAACTATGAACCCATAAACAGTAGGTTGAATCAATTGAAAAAAATAAACATAATAATAATAATTTTTTCTCTTGATAAAGTAAATAAAAGTGAAATTATAAATAGTAAATTCTTAAAAGAAACTTTCGATGTGTCTGGGCATATAATATTAAACTTTATAAATACTTCCTTGTACACGGGATTGTTTCCAAACCAGTACAAAGTTAGTACAGTGACTTCAATTCCAAAAATAAATAATACAAGTGATGCAAGTAATTTTCGTCCAATAAACAGTCTTCCAACGCTTGAAAAAGTACTGGAACTGGCAGTATATGAACAACTAGTTACATACTTTAATGAAATAAATTATTCATCGAAAATCAGTCAGGTTTTCATAAAAATCACTCATGCGAAACAGCGTTACAACTAACAGTCACAGAGTGGAAAAAAAGTATTGATAAGAAACAATATATTGTTGCTATATATTCCTAGATTTCAAGCGTGCCTTTGAAACAATTAATAGGAAAACTTTAATCAATAAACTGAAGTATTATGGTGTAAATGGAAAAGCTTTAAACTGGTTAGATAGTTATCTTGAGCAAAGAAGTCAAAGGACTAAAATTTGTAATGTAATGTCAGATCAAATTATGAATGACATAGGTGTACCACAAGGCAGTGTTTTGCGATCACTGCTATTCATTATTTATATAAATGATATCAAGTATGTACCTGGTTCACACCATATTAATTTATTTGCTGATGATACCCTTGCATATACGGAAAACTGTGATTTAAAAGAAGCTGTACAAAATATCAATATATCTTTAAAGAACATTGAATTATATCTACAAGTGAATAAACTCAAATTGAATATCAATAAATCTAAGGCAATGATTGCTACAACAAATTTGAATCAAAGAAAGATTGATACTAATGACGTTAATATCAGCATATTCAATAATCAACTCACAATTTTAAATGAAATTAAGTACCTAGGATTCATTATAGACCATCAATTGAATTTGAATAAGCATGCCGAATATACCATTAGAAAGATATGTAAGAAAATGTATTTTTTCTCTAGAATTTCAAAATCTTTATCAACCTTTGCAAGACTAACATGCTACAACTGCATAATAAGGCCACACTTTGACTACTGTGCCACACTGTGCCAACCAAAATCAAATAGGACAGTTGCAGAAACTACTAAATCGAGGTATGAGAATCATTTTGAGATGCAACCAGTATACCCCTATTGAATCTATGTTGAATACTCTACAGTGGCAGCCGGTACATAAAATACTGTATTATTTCAGCATGATTTTTATTTTCAAAATTACGAGTGGGAGACAACCAGCCTATCTTAGCAGATATTTAGTTCGAAATAGTGACATTTATTCATATAACACAAGAACATTTAATACATTTTATATATCCCAAACAAACTATGAGAGTGGAATGAATTCATTGTTCTTTAAAGGTCTAGATAGTTTCAATAAGTTACCTGATGAAATAAAACATGTAAATTCCTTGAAAGTATTCAAAAAGTTATTATTAGAATATATCAAATTATAATACATGACATATGATTGACAAAAATTTTTTTTTTAGATCTCATGCAATCTTACAATCTATGTACAAATAATACCCAGCCAACAAGGGTATTCAAAAACATTAACAGAAAGACAATAAGCACAAAAATTGACTACTTTTTCACTAATTTGCCCAGTGAAAACTATGACGAAAGTAATCATGATCTGAATTTGGCCGATCACTATGGCCTTAATTTGAATATAAAAATGAAATTATGCATAAGGCAAAGCCACCAATCAATTTTCCGGGACGTGGGAGAAGATAACATATAAAACTTACGAAATCATTTAACAGAGGACTACTTTCCCTTTTTGAATACCCTTGTTGACATTAATGAAATGTATAGAAGCTTTCTCGAAATGTTTACCTATGCGCTCAATCTCTATATTGCCCACTTGTAAAAAGAAATGAAAATGGAAGAACTAACAATAAAAAATATTGGATAACTAAGGAAACGATAGAAATGGGGGAAACTCTGAAAAATTTGCACTGGGTCAAAAATAATTTCACAGATGAACACTTAGAATTAGAATATAGAGATTTATCGAAAACATATTGAATTTAAAATCGGTAGTGAAATTATTTATGATGAAAAAATGGTTGCTGATAGTTTTTCCGAACATTTTTCAAAAACTGCCAAACTTGCAATAGACAATCGTTTTGGAATTGATCATATTGAACCATGTACCAAGTGCAATTTGAATTTTAATAATTCCTTTTACTTTAACCCGGTTTGTAATCAAGAAACTGTACAAATTATAAAAAATTTGAAGAATTCAAATTCAGTAGGAGTTGACTGCATCTCAACAAAATTGGTGAAGAGCATAGCTTTGCAAATTGCTGAACCGCTCACAAATATAATAAATTCATCTATTGAATCGGGGGTATTTCCTGAAGAACTTAAACTTAGCATGGTAACTCCAATTTATAAAATGGACGATCCTCTCTCAATGTATAACTATAGGCAAATATCTGTACCCAGCATTATAAGCAAAATAATCGAGAGAGCTATGTACAATAGACCGATACCTTACCTTGACAAACATAAAATAATTAAGGACTCACAAAACGGGTTCTATCCTGGGAGATCTACTGAGACAGCTATTTGTACATTTGTTGAGTACATCTATAAATATCTCGATAGAAAAAAACTTGTAGGTGCTCTTTTATTCGATCTCACTAAAGCTTTTGATTGCCTAGACCTAGATCATACTGAAACCAAACTGTACTCAGTAGGAATTCGTGGAAATATATTGAAGTGGTTCATGTCATTTTTGAGTCCCAGAAAATTATTGTGAAACTCAATGGAGCACGATCTGAATTGCATAACATCAATCTAGGAGTACCACAAGGATCTATACTGGGTCCATTGATTTTCCTTATGTTCATCAATGATCTGCCAGAGTATATGAATGCCGATTGCTTAGTATTATATGCCGATGATGTATCTGTTGCATTTCACAGCGAAAATGAATGTGAATTTGATGAGAAAGTTAACGAACTTCATAACAAATTTAGTAACTGGTGTGTCTCTAATCGATTAATACTTAACCACAACAAAACCATTCTTATGCAATACTCTATAAAAAACAATAATATGGTCCCGGAAATAAGTATATGTAACTTAACGGGACATTGATTACGTCAGAATTTACGAAGTTTTTAGGCTCGTTCTTAGACTCCAATCTATCCTTCAGAAATTGTATCGATCATATCAGCAAGAAAGTAAATAGTGGGTATTATGTCATTCTGCAAATGAAGAACATCTTCAATAAGTTTCAACTTATCAATATTTACTATGCTCTCATATATCCCGATATATCCTATAATATAGTTACTAGGGTAATACAGTATCATCTCCAAGATTGCTGATATCACAAAATAGAATAATACGCCTCATTTTCGGAATTAAACGTACCGATTCTTGCAAACCCTACTTTATAGAAAACAATATCCTCACTGTGCCATGTATATACATCATGAAAGCATTATTGTCAATTAAATTACAACTCTCTAACCTCCCGACAAGTGGTGATAATCACAATTATACTACAAGATACGGTACTCGCTTGCAGATACCACAAAATAGAACAACCCTGTTCGAAAATGCCCCTTCCTTTACAGGGGTTCAACTATACAATAAGCTGCCTGAGGATATTGCGAGTGAGAGGAATTACAGAATATTCAAAAGCAAATTGAGAAAGCTTCTAATCAGTAAATGTTACTATAAAGTAGATGAGTTTTTTATTGAGTGACTAATTCCTAAAATAAAGTCTACTACTACTACTACATTCATACGAAGTTCAGACAGTGATGAAAAATATTGCCAAAAAAAACTAATCAATACAGTTTATTGTATGATTTTCACTATAACTTATAGTTATAGTGTATGATAGTTTATTGTATGAATGTCACTATAACTATAGTGAATATAATTATAGTGAAAATCATACAATAAACTGTATTGATTAGTTTTTTCAATATGGATTTTCATCAAGTATCGGCCAGTTCTATTCAAAAATATTGTCGTTTATAGGTGATGATACCTACAAATATTATGAATTTGAAGGGTAAAGGATGGGTAACCACAAAATTTGAATCTTTTATTGTAATCATTCAGAATTCATTTGATAATAAATAAATAAATAAATAATAAATTCGTTTGACAACCAGCAACTCCTCTTTCTGGCCCTCTCCTTCTTGATTTTTGTTCAAACACTTTGGGATATTCTGAGCAGTCAACAAAGATCTGGTGAGCAATTTATCTGTTCAGGTGTAAGTTTGCCAAATGAAACTCCTAACTAATTCCATCTAGAGATTTTTTATGAATCTCAGAATTAGTTAGAGTACAGCCAATACTGTCAATACGATTTTTCACAGCATCTTGTAATCTTCTATAGATATCTAAAGTCTCTAATGGGGTTCTGCCAAACTCATCTCTCAGGTTGAGTTCTCTTTCATTTTTGTTCTTAAAATCTACTTCCAAATTTTCAACCTGCTTTTTCAATACATTGAAACGAGCAACCAAGGAGAGATTGTCAAAATTATCGAGAGTGAGAACTTTCTGTTTTTCCTTTTCACTAAGCAGCTGTGAATTTTTGACAGATTTTGGTAAGATTCCATAAAGAACACAACGGTCAATATCCACATGACTGAAAAACGTTTTCGAGTTTATTTCTGCTGTAGGTTCCTCACGAAAACTGTTGCTCATTTTGACAACCTAAAAAATATTGAAAAGTTATTTATTTATAAACATAATATCTCAAATACATTTCTTCAGAATATTTTTATCTTTTGCATTATAAATCCCTGAGAAGTCTTACTAACTACAGAAACAGAAATCAATGAAAAGCAATTTTTGAACATAGCATGAATATTAGAAATTCAAATGTATTTGTATAAAGCGTTGGATGAAATCAGTATGTGAGAAACTTGATTGAAATTTCATTGATAATTTAAATGATATCAATGAAACAAAAATATTTAAGGAAATTTTCCTCATGACCTCATCAATATTTGGTATGTGAAACTATGTAGATGAATAGTTTTTTGTATCATCTTGAAGCTCAGAAATAGAAAAGGAATTTACTACTAAGTTCTAAAATATCAAAAATGTCTTCGATGAAACTTCTAAAATCATTATATACGACATTATATTCTCAATATGAATAAATTTTGTTACTGTTTGTTATTATCTATCCATTTCTGCTTGATAATGAAATATAAAAGTGTTTTCATTTTGGTCAATCCTATTATAATGATTGTTATTACTATAATTAAATACATTCCTCCGAAAATATTCATATGAATTCGTTTGTCATGATTTTTTCTAAAATTTGTGACATAAAAATAAGTGTGTCATAGTATCAAAATATTAAAATCTTATTCGAAAAATATTTGGTTAGACTGTTAATGTTAGTCAAATGATACAAACGACGCAACGAAAACTTCATTTTAGTCATTTGTAAAAAAAAATTCCATAGTAAGTTGAGCAGAAACCGAACAGAGATTTTGATGTAGGATGTCTTCTCAGTATTTTGTTCAACAGAAGACTGATCATTGTTTTTTTGCTAATGATCAAATGGTTGTAAACAACTCATATGTGGAAATGTAGAAAAATATGGTTCGAAAAACCATATTATGAAAGAAAGCAGGCCTCCGCTATAGATCACAACAAGTTGATAATGACCCGAAGACATGTCTAGAAGAAATATGAATCAACAGTGGGATTTCAAGAATCTCCTGTAGTAGGATATTGAACAAGAACAAATTTCATCATAAAGTGAAACTAGTCCACAAATTGGAACCAGAGGACTTTAAAATACAGTTAGATTTGTCGGAATATTTGGATATAGATTTTCCTTATAAGTGAATCTGAAAACATGATATTGAGATAAAAGCGGTTTACAGTTGATTTTGATATTGAAAATTCCAATGACTATTAATTCAGTCGCGAATTCATTGGCAAACACAACGTTTCATCAAATGGGAATGACCATGACAAAAATATTTTCTTTGTTATTTGCTATTTACTTTCAAAATGTATAAAGGTCAAAATATAAGCAATATTAATTTGATGAAAAAGTGACATTAGTGTACAAAAAGTAATATAGTGTACCAAAATTTAAACTCCTGGTACTCATTTTCACTAGATGTTCGAAGTAGGTTTTTTTGTACTAGTTAATCCATTTATACGGTAGGTGATAAAATTTACCGTGCGCGCGCCACACACACGCGCACGCACGCACACATCACTCCAAGGTCATTTTTATGTTGAATTCCAAGAAATACATATTCCAACTTTGCTTCAAGTACATGTATTTTATCTTTCTGTAGATTAATGAGAGTTTCCTTAATAATTGTATTTTTAATAAATTGAATTATGTATCCATTACTATATACGTGGTAGGAGATCATCATGAAAAATGAAACTTTCAATGTTTTTACCACTTTTATTTGTAACTATCGTTATTGTGGTTTCGTCCTATAAAACTAATAAATGAAACTGCAGTAACGACAGTTACAAATAAAAGAGGTAAAAACATGGAAAATTGTATTTTTATCGACAATAATTTATTTCAGAAATTCGTTTTTTTTTGTTTCAAAAATTTGTTGGGCTGAGTGGGCTCAAGTTGTTTTAGGTTAGTAATAGCTACATCACAGCAAGGTTTTACTCTTGCTGCCCAGTTATTATGGCACACTGACCCACATACACTACTTTTAAACAGGTAGGTATTTGTATATTTTGTTACCGATCTGAATGTTGTGTTTCACTGTCGAGAATTTCACCTGCTCATTACATTGCTTGCTCGTGATTTTTTGTCTGAAAACAATAGTGTAACAATCCCCCAGCCTCCATATTTGCCAGACATGACTCTGTGACTTTTTCAATCCCAAAAATAAAGAGAACCTTAAAAGGCCGTTGTTTTACAAGCAAAGATGACATTTAAAGTGCATTGGCGAAAGAGCTAAAGGCTATCCCAAATATCAAGTTTAAGAAGTATTCCGAGAATTGAAAGAAGCGCCTACATAATTGCATAATATCTAATGGGGACTATTTTGAAGTTGACACGTTATTGTAGACGAATAAATATTTTTTCAAATAATGAAACATACCGTTATTTTTTTAACATACCTCGTATACATCCGGAAAATTTACTAGGTTTGACTTGTACTCAACAGAGTATTGTTTACGATGAATAAAAAACTGACACATTTGTATTTTGAAACATATGAAAGCTAATTATGCTGTAATTGTATTCAAATGCAGATCTTAAGTATAGGAAAAAGATGATGTGTTATGTATGGCTCGAGCACACTGTTCCATAAGTACTGGTTGATTCGAGTCAGATATAAGCAAAGAAAAAATGTCTGCATTAATGATATCGGTTTTGTAAATGAATATAAAAAATTGGTCTCAAAATGGCACCCTGTTTGAAATTATTTTTGGTACCATTCAAGTCAACATTTCTAATACCATACTGTTCGAGTATATCTAAACGAATAAGCAATTACCCTCCACAAATAATAACCTTCACTCTATATTGTACCTAGTAAAATAAGAGTATTGGGTGAATTTACCTGTCGTTCAAGCGAGTCATATTCATGAGCTGCTCTATATTTGGAATCACTTTCTTCAATAATTTCGGGAGTAACCTGTACTTGCATTGGTCTCAGTGCCAAATCCTTCAGTTTTTTATATTTTTCTTCCAACTTTTTCACAGGTGAATGATTATACCAATTTTGTTCGATTTTATACAAATCAGGTGACTCATTTTGCACTTTTGTATTTTCTTCAGGATCTTGGTCAATTGAAATCGTTTCATCTAGATTCTCATTATTAATTTCTTCATGATTTTCACGAATATCAATCGGTTCTGTTTTCATACAAGTATCATCTTTTGTTCTACTGACAATATCTTCACCACTCAACGAACCATTCTCCAATTTTTCTAAGAGTGTATTGTAGTCCCAATCTAAATTGAAAATTATTTTTTTCTTTTCCTTTGGTAAATTTACTTTCCTGGGAGGAACTTTTACTTGCTTCAAAGATAGTACCTTGGTATTTCCGAGAATATACTCAAGATGAATTGGTCCTCTATTATCGAAGGCATCGATTTGTTGAGATACATCCTTTTCATAGTTGAAAAATAAATTAGTTCCAATGGCATGGTCAAACACCCCTGAAAAAAATAAATTTACTTTCCTGAATGATACATACCTATACAGGGTCTTTCACGACGAGCCACCATAGGAATATATGGAGTACGATTCAAAATAAAAACTTGAAATTTTGTGGTAGTGGGTTTTGCAAAATGGCCTTCTCAACTAAAATATTTTTAACTTCCGGTCTCTTTCCGTTATACCGGAAGTTGAGGGCAACTTCCATATTTCAAATGGAACACCCTGTATTTTATTACATTTTTGAATTTCTCAGCACATTTTAGGCCCACTTTGTATAACAATGACTATACCCAAATTTGTTAGTTTTCGAGATATTATTTTTTTTCTGAAAAATTTTACAGTTACAGCACCACTCCAAAAAATCATAACTCATATACAGTAACCGTTGAAAATGTGAAATTTCACAGAATCATCAAGCATCAAGTCATGAACAGGTCCATCGAATTTTCGAAAAGAATTTACAGGGTGGTCGAAATTTCCACCTAAAACATCGAGAAAACTGATGAAACACATTTTTTCAAATGGAAACCATAAACTATTCTATTATTTTTGGATACTACGAAAAAAAAAGATATCAAATTCATGAAGAATGTTCTATACCTAAAATACACCCCTGGCAAGATATATCCGATTTTGGTAAATATTTGAAATGTAAATCATTCGAAGCAATTCCAAACGAAGAAAGCTTTGAAAACAAATAAACTAATATCATCATTCTTGATTCAACTAATATTGACAATTCCCCCTGCACAAAATTCTTGGGTCTTCATATTGACAGTAACCTGAGATTCGATGAACATGTTAAAAAACTGTCTAAAAAACTATCCTCTGGGTGCTATGCCATTAGAGTCATCAATAATGAGGTAGGATTTGCAGCAGCAAAATCTGCCTACCATGCATTAATTGAATCGCATATAGGTTATGCAATTGCTTTTTGGGGTGCATGCAATAAAAATTTATTACAGATGATCCAAGTTGTACAAAAAAGAGCCATTAGAGCCCTCTTCAAGATTAAGAGTCGCAAATCGTGCAAAGAATACTTTAAAAATCACCAAATCCTCACAGTGATCTCTATTTTTATATTGGAAACATCTTGTTTGATTCATAAGCACCGTGATCTATGTAAAGGAGCGTCATCGTCTTACAATACTCGATCTTCCCAAAACTCGACTCTTATGTTGCCTATACCCAAAAGTCGCCTCGTAAAGGACTCTATTATATATAACGGCTTGAAAATATACAACTACCTTCCAGCAAGAATTAGGGAAATCAAGAATTATGATAGATTCAGAGGTAGTGTGAAGGTTTTACTCTTTGATCATCCCTTCTATAGCTTGGATGAATTTTTTATAGCCAAATTATCTGAATGAACTCATTATCCATATCTGTCATTGCTGAGGCTCAATTATGTGAATATGTATGTATGGATGGGTGTATATATATGTACCATTATTTACTCTAATTTGATCAGATCCTGTGTTCATTTGTGTTTATACATCTGTAAGTGTTATTTTAACAATATTTTAACATACATCCATGTACGACAACTGACTTTGTCAACAAGAATTGTATTCTTTCGACAATAAAGCATATTAACTCTGTCGTTGGTAAAAGGTAATTCAAATAATATTGTGGTTCATTCATTTGATGTTCAAAGACATTGCTGGTTTGTTCTAAACAAGAATATATTCTTTTTTGCATACCACTATTTGTAGCTTTCTGTATGGAGTCAGGAATCAAATTATTGAAAGCTCTCAGAACCCTTCGTTTCATGTTTTCTTTATCACTCACAGGATCCGCATAAACATTTTCTTTGATATATTCATATTTTGAATCTGGTGATATTTAAAGGGGCGCCACTTATTGATTAAAATACGGTTTATTCACGAACATGAAATTCTAAGTGACTTTTCTGCGTCTTTCAACGAATTTTCTGGATAGGCTGAAGTAGGCCAAAACTACAATTTCGATGTCCTCATTGTTTACGAGTGTTTTTTTTTTGTTGGTGACAGACGAAAAAGATCCGAAATCACGGCAGTTTCTTAGAAGTCTTCTCCGAATATTTATTCGGTCTGTGTAGAATTGGAAATCTTTCTGCAAAAACACGACAAATTCTGTCCATTATCTTATTGCATTCACCATAAATGATTATTAAATTCAGGAAATCTTCATTAGAATACCCCAAACAAGACATTTTGCACACAAATAGAAAACTACGAAATATACACGTCAATTATATCGCATCAAATTTTGACATATTGGTTGTAACTTCATTTGTTTTCAAAGCTTTTTTGGTTTGGTATTGCTTCGAATGATTTACATTTCAAATATTTCCCAAAATCGGATGTATCTTGCCAGGGGTGTATTTTAAGTATTGGACATTCTTCATGAATTTGATATCTTTTTTTCGTAGTATCCCAAAATACTAGAATAGTGTATGGTTTCCATTTGAAAAAATTGTGTTTCATCAGTTTTCTCGATGTTATGTTTTAGGTGGAAATTTCGACCACCCTGTAGAGTATTTTCGAAAATTCGATGGACCTTTTCATGACTTGATGCTTAAGGTGTGATTCTGTGAAATTTCACATTTGCAACTGTTACTGTCTATGAGTTATGAGAAATTCAAAAATGTAATAAAATACAGGGTGTTATATTTGAAATAAAGAAGTTGCCCTCAACTTCCGGTATAACGGAAAGATACTGGAAGTTGAAAATATTTTAGTTGAGAAGACAATTTTGTAAAACCCACTATCACAAAATTTCAAGTTTTTATTTTGAATCGTACTCCATATATTCATAACGAACGATCGTCGTGAAAGACCCTGTATGTGGAACACAAGAAAGATTCAGGCAAAATTAGTACACAATTAGTATAATTTGAGAAATCCAATTCTTGAAATATGTGAGGGTATTTGATGAAAATTCATGATAATGAAAATTCATGATAATGAATTTAAGTAAAACTTCATAGTGAGATTTTCACTGAACATTTCATAAAACTGTAACACGTATTTCACTATACAATAGCTTCGTCAGTATAGCTTACTTCTAGAAAAAAAATCACAATAAAGGCTTACCCTATATAAATACAATTCGTTTAAAAACGAAACCTAACAATAATAGTGTAATATATAGTTGAATGTTACAAATTCGGATTTCCATTGTCTAAAAAAGGTGTTGACAGATTTGAAATCTATCAAAGAACAATTAGAATGAATTCGAATGAAATATTAAAATTATTGAAAATACCTAAAATTACTGTACTGAAATAATTATTTATTTATTTATTTCATACACTATTGTACATGATGAACCCAATTACAGAATAGGGAGTAACAGTGGAATTTACAAATATGTACTTACATAATATAATTTGTGAATCTATATAAAAAAAATAAAAACAGAAGTGTCAGTTAGCTAAGAACATGACTAACAGAATTAGAAATATCGCACATTGTATAAATTGGAGATGTTTTCATTATATTTGTACGCGGAGTGTTGAGATAAAATGTGACACTATTCCTAGATGACCTTCTAGGAACCCTAAAATTCTCAACTGTTACATACGTAACAGTTGAGAGCAGGTAATGATAGTGTTTATGACCTTGAATAAAAAAAGAAATGAATAATATTTACGCCATACCTCGAGACTACAACAATTGTGAATTACAAGCAATTCATAATAGGGTATTCCTACAGTAGCAGATTACGTGCCTTGAAGTTTAAAAGACATATATTTTAGGAAGCGCCTCTATTTGATTTATATGAACCTGATAGTAGGGATTCAACACGACAGATGCATATTCCAGCCTAGATCGAACAAAAGTGAAATAAAGTAATTTCAATGAAGCTTTTTCGGAGACTTTTGTATTTCTAACTGAGAATCCATACATGCGATAAGCTGCTGTTAGAGTAGTGTCAATATGGTTATTGAAAGAGAGGGATGAATCAAAAGTAACACCTAGATCAGTGACTTAATTAAAACAGTTAATTAAGACAGAAAAAATTGAGCAAACATAAATGAGCATTGAGCATGAAGATTAAAAAAGTAAGAACGCTAATTTGTGAAGCAAACAAATTATTGTGACCTGAAATGAAAAAAAATTTGAATAATTATGAAATGTCAAATATACGAGGCCTGGTCGCGGGCTACGTATATTGGATTAGCTATTTTTAATTTTGTAATGTTGGAACACTCGTCTCGAACATATGTTTAGTTTGTTGGTGAGAGACAAAAGTGTAAAAATTGGAATTAAGTACTCAAAAACACTTGAAGTGGTGACAGTGGCATGGTGATTGTACCCTGAGCCAGAAAAATGTTTACAAGTACTACCTATAAGAGCTTTTCACAGAAGGTCGAGATGTGAATGACGATGCTCGCCCTGGTCGCCCCAGCACATCAACAGCCGATGAAAATATTGAAAAAGTGAAGAAAATTGTTATGGAGAGTCGTCGAATCACTATTCGAGAAGTTGCTGAGGATGTAAGCATATCGGTTGACTCATGTCATGCATGAGCATCGCCCAGGAAATGTTGAATGACGTCAACGGCGATCTAGATTTGCTTAAAAGGGTCATAACTGGTGACGAATCATGGGTATGGTTATGACATCGAAACCAAAGTCCAATCGTCCCAATGGAAGAGCTCAGGAGAGCCAAGACAAAAAAAAGCACGCTAAGTTCGATCAAATGCCAAGGGTTTGCTCGCTTTTTTTCTTCGATTACCATAGCGTAGTGTATCAGGATTTCTTGCCACGTGGTCGTATGGTCAATAAGGAGTATTATCTTGAAATTATGCGCCACTTGCGAGAAGCAATACAAATAAAACATCCGGTATTGTAGAAAAACAATTCATCACTTTTGCATCACGATAACGCACCTGCTCACTCGTCATTGCTTGTTCGTACTTTTTTGGACAAAAACAAGACTGTAATCATGCCTCTGCCACCTAATTCACCAGATTTGTCCCCCTTGATAAATGATGTTATGTTGTGAGATTATCACAAATAAAGGTGTGAGTTGTGATGACGTTCGTTGAAATATATTAGGATTGTGTTAAATTCGAAAGATTGTACATTTTTAGGTAATTAATAGACTTTTTTTATGGTTCTGTTCTGTGCTATTTGAATATGTAGGCAATAACATTTTCTATAAAATCGTTTATGATCACTTTTGATGTATTTGCAATAGAAACCGAGATATTTGCAATAATCAATTAATACTTATAGTTCAGACAGGCTGCAGTAGAGCGGCTATATCTCTCCAACACTACGAAATAGATCAAGTGTTGTCGGTGTTTCCCAGGTGCACATATGAATGAATGCGAATTATATTAATTTTCATTCCCGAAAGTGTTTGCATCCATTTCATTAGAGTGTTTTTTTTGCATTTTATTGAAGAACCTGTGAAAAGTGAAAATGGAACGTGAATTGTACTCAATTTGTGAATTGCCTCTTGAAAGTGATAGTGACACAATTGCAACTGTGAAAAAAATCATTTGAAGACATTGATAGACAAAAGTTAAGTGAAAAATGACCTGAAATATAAAATGTGGGAAGGCAAGGGGAGTCATGTCGATTTCATGATGATTTGTATATACTGTATATTATTTTATGTTTTACTTTACGATGACAGAAAACAGTAAAATGTTTTTATTGCAAGAAATGATTTATAAGAATATAATGAATTATTCATCTTATTCATTCATTGAATAATTTATTATACAAATGTGTCACAAAAATATTATCGAAAATAAATTTGTATTCTTTAATATTATGTGAAATATATACAGTGTGTAAAAGCCAAATGAAATACATTCATTACTATGCTTACAGTACATATTAAAAAAAACCGGAAGACGTCAAATGTAAATTATCATTTGACATTCTTCTACTTGAAAATGTCACCCCTACCTTCAGCCCCCTTCGAATGACTGGTATAACCTCCAATTTTTTGATGTTATCGCTTTTAAATACACTCAAAAACTAAATGTAATGCAAAACGTAATTGAATGTAGAATATGAAACAGATTATCGATGTTAACGAAGTTAACCGCAAACGGAAATATCCTAATCTCAAATAAAATTGTCTTCTAACATTATTCAACATATCAGGCATGGCCGACCTAATCGCAAGCGTTATTCGTTCTATTGAGTCATTAAAATCTGAAGGTATAGTTTTGTACACATTGCCCTTCACATATCACCATAAAAAAATCTAATGATGAAAGATCAGGTGATCGTGCTGGCCATTCAATCGATCCTCGCCTCCATGCTCCATCCTGCTAAAACCATATCGTATTCACTGGAACTAAAGGGTTTCCTGGATCAGGATATAAATTGGCTAAACTTGGAATTACATTATTTTGAGTTTCAAATGATTATAATGATTTTTCATCCAGTGATGATTTTCCGTTGATCAGTAGCGGCAATTTTGCTGATTAGCATGACCGTTAAGAGAAAAGTACACTCATCAGACAACATAACGTCTTAACTAGAGAAGATGAAGAGCTTACTAAAAAAGCTTCTAAATACGAATTAGCGCCATTTTCACTATCATTATTCGATTCTGCAGGCTTCATGAGGAAGACCCAAAAGTCAGATTTTTTTATTGTTTTCAAAACCAGTCTTGAAAGTGATAAATTGTTATCATCTTTTTCATTCGTCGTTGATGGGGGTTTTTACTCCACCAAGTCACCTGGCCTCATGGTAAAACATACTTGGAATTATTTCAATCTTATCGTCAATACATTGTTACTCATTTTACTAGTAATGCAGTGGTTGTATGGATACAGCAGTGATCAATTTGGTGTCAAGTCTTATGAAAGATATCGAAGACAAGAGAAAAATGTTGCTGCAGATGTAGATTTTGACAAAAATATGGTTGTTACATTTACACAAACGAAATTTTTATCAGATATTTGTAACAAACACAATTTTATTCTGAATTTTATTCTGTTCATAATATGGAACAATGGGAATACTGACCTAGACGCCTTCCTAAAACACATCAACAGCGTGAGACCTTCCATCACTTTCACAATGGAGAAGAAAATCCACAACGAATACTATTCTTAGACGTTTTGGTGAAGAGGACCGACACCAAGTGGGAAACATCTGTATACCGAAAACCCACTCACACGGGACAGTATCTGAGGAATCATCAAGACACTATTAGACCGTGCTTTCGGGCTATGTAATACGAACGAAGGTCTCGAGAAGGAAATAGACATCATCAAAAATGATCTTCAACGAAATGGCACTTCCCTACATCAGAGGATTATCGGAGAGGATAAGAAGAATTGGTTCCAAGTACAACATCAGAACCTGCTTCAGATCCGGTAACACTATCCGTAGCAGCCTCACGAAAACCAGGTCACCAAACGCGGACTGCGATTCCAAGAATTGCATTTACCGGATACCCTGTGAGTGCGGAAAATCCTATATTGGTGAAACTAAGAGACCATTGAATGTTCGCAATGCCGAGCACAAGAAACACACACAGCGAGGGGAAACCAGCAAATCAGGAATAGCAGACCATGTTTGAACCCATCAACAAACATCGAGTGATCCCAAGTTGAGATCATACACAGAGAGGAACATTGGTTTAGGAGAAAATTCAAGAAAGCCGCATACATGTTGTCCAACAACGTATTCAGCCAAGCTAGCGTAGAGATACGCAACATATGGAAACCCATCATCAAGCGAAAAATGGCCAACTTCCGCCAAACGGTTATCTCCCACTGAACTAGTGAAGCGGAAAAAATGGAAAACGGGGATAAATGAAAGTACTCGAACGACCCATAAATAGTCATCTCTCCGAAGAATCAGTCCAGTCATCACCCGATTATAGATACTAACAATCGAAACGTCGTGAACTAACTTGGGTTGGAATCTCTTAACTTTTTATTTTCATTTTCATTTATTTATTTTTATTTTTTAATTTTTTGTTCAATTGTTCTATTTTCACTTGTATTTTATTTCACTATTATTCCATTTCAGTTTTTTTGCTTAATATAATTGTTATTTTCAGCTATTCATTTTTAATTCTTCTTTTTTTTCAGTTGTTTCAGGGATTTCAAATCATTTTATATATTAGAACTAGTGAAATTCAAAAACCATGTGTCACAAAAAGTAACAAATTGTGGTTTTTGTTTTTTTCTTGGTAGCATTTAAAAAATATAAATTGTAGAAATTAATTTATTCAAAACAAATTGTTTATTAAATAAATATGAATTAAAAACATAGTTTTTATTCAGGATATCAAAAAAATAGAAATTATGATTAAAAAAAATCATTCCTCAATATTCATATTTAGTAGCAAACAAAATTGTGAATCAACAAATGTGTTTTTAAGCAATAATTTTTTTTGAGAAATGATTTTGTTTTTAAAAATCATAATATTCATTACTGATAAAAATCCCCTCAAAAAAAATTTCAAATATATCATAAACAATACATTTGTTTTTAACAATTTTTCAAACAAATAGAGCTGAAAGTTGCGTAAAACCATTTTTATGAAACTCTCAATAATAAGAATATAAATAAATCCGAATATAAAGAAAAATTTTTCATTGCTTCAATTGAATTTTGCACTTTTTACTGTCTTTAATTATATTAATAAAGTGAAAAATCAAAATTTTTATATTTTTTTAACGGGAATCTTTTTTAAAAGCTTCCAAGAGGAGTTTCAAGAAGTAAAAAAATTGAGGTTTTTGGTTTAAAAATTATCAAGGTTTTTATGTAAATTCAAAACTTTTAAAATTTAGTTAATTAACCAAAGTATATCTAATAAATTAATCACGAGAAAAATTTTTTTTCATTGATTTTCGTTCATTCAAGTGTCTAGAAGGTATGTGAAGTTGTTTTTCTTAATGATGATATTTAATGGGTTGAAATAATTATTATTGTACAAAGGTCCATATCGATCAGCGCGTACGAGACGCGCATTGCCTGCTTTTAGAGCTATTTTCGCTTCTTAATTGAAATTATAAATGTTGGTGATAGAGTTTGGGAAGGTTGTTTTTTTAGTAACTTTTTTCCACTCCAAAAGTCTTTTTTCTAATTTCGAATATCTAATATTTTCAGAGATATTTGCAAAAAACCAAACCCCGCTTTTTTTTATTTTTACTTTTGTAATTTTTTGAGCCTCTCTCGAAATTTTTCAACAAGTTGCTAGGGGTCATTCTGAATCGAATGAGCATTGGATCATAATTTTCGGTGCCCTTGGACAGAAGTTCCAAAAAAAGATCTTGTAACCCAAACCCACCAAATAGCTGGACTGCCCCGCGAAAATCGGGAAGTGTGAAGTGTGGTCACTCTCCCAAACACCCAACTACAATGATTTATTTCACAATCTATAACGCTTGCTCGGTGAATGTCTTATCGCTCTACTGTCTTAGCCGTTCTACTGCAGCCCGTCTGAACTATAAGTATTAACTGATTATTGCAAATATCTCGGTTTCTATTGCAGATACGTCAAAAGTGATCAGAAACGATTTAATAGAAAATTTTATTGCCTACATTTTTTATTTCAACTTTTTATTCATATATTTTTATGCTTTCGAGATATATTCAAAAAATGGATTTTTGGGGTAGTTTTTATTCATTTTCTATCTCCTAAGTGAAATTCAACATTTTTTAACTATAAATCCATTGGATGTATGCTAAAATCAACTTATATTGAGAAATGTAGGCTTGCCTTTTGCATGGTAATTTAAATCCTCATTTTATTGGACTAAAAGACGCATTTAGCCAAGCTAGCGCAACAACAGTCAACTCCCGCTAAACGGCCATCTCCCGCCAAACAGTCATCTCCCACTAAACTGGTGAAGCGGAGAGGAAGAAGAGGGGATAGATGAAAGCACTCGAATGACCTATAAATATTTATCTCTCGAAGGATAGTCCAGTCATTACAAGAAGAAGATTGTGGATACTAACAATGGAAACGTCGTGAAGTAATTCAGATTGAAATCTTTCAATTTTTATTTCATTTTTGATTGTTCAATTTTTGCTCAACTTTTATTTAATTTCATTTCAGGGTTTTTTGCGTAATATAATTTTTATTTTCAGCTATTCATTTCAATTTTATTTGTTCTTTCAGGGATTTCAGATCATATACCATATTAAACATTGTCAATCACCTTCAAACAAACGTTGAGACTTTATTTGATAATAAAATTATATTGATACCATATTTAAAATATTGATATGCATATGCAGCGACCTAGATGTAGACGAGGATGAAGACATCGATTTAGAAGACAAGTTTCAGTATTTGGTGCAGGCAATGGAATAAGGATCACTAGTATTCATCTATCTGGTGCAACCTACCAAAGAGCACTTGACCAGTTGAAAGTATGGTTCGCTAGGGACAAATTTCTGATTGAGGTTCATGTGAGAGAGTTGCTGAACCTAGTTCTTTACTAGGTAAACAGAAATAAATCAGACATGTCATTACCATCTTTATATGATACATTAGTGATGGAAATGCAATGAGAGCAGTGCAAAAGTGTAGTTACAATTACAACTCAATTACGAACGTTGCAATGTTTTTCCCATCAGTTAAATCCGCACTTCCAAGTAAGTTACTCAAGATTTGGAAAAGACATCGTATTTCGAAGGTGAAAAAGATACTTATGCTTCTGATAACTATCTTACAATGTTGTTAGATTTCCTGAGAACCGAGGTGGAATCAGAAGAATCGATTTGGGAAAAAACGAGTTTTGGAATTGAAAAGAAGCAGCCAAAACATAATAGTAAGGGAAAATGTTTATTTCAAGGTGAGCCTGAACTCTACAACATGTACGCCATGTATCGCAAATGGTGAATAAATATTATTATTATTCAGATGTAGCGTTGTATAATGTTAATCCAAAAAAATCCTCCAAAAGTAAGAAACCAAACAGTACCTATATTTTGTAAAATAGCAAGTCAAGATTTTTTCGCTGCACAAAATCTTTTTTTGGAAGAAAGGAAAGAGAAAGATGTGGAAAAAAGAGGTTGCTTTTCTTGTTTGAGAACCAATCATATAAGCAAACATTGCAAAGCTTTTGTAAGATGTTTAATGTGCGCACGGAAACATTTTCCAATAATAAATTGATTGATGCAGTCGTTTCTACATGGTAGATCATTATGAAAAATGATAAATGAAACTTTCTATATTTTTTACCACTTTTATTTGTAACTATCGCTTCTGCAGTTTCGTCCTATACGGACATTTTCGAACCAATATATCAAAAAGTTTTACTGTATTGGTTTTTGCTGTACTTTTTACTGTATAGACGTTAGAAAACATATTAAAAATAACAAAAAAACCTTATTACCTTTATATACACTATCATTAACTTGAACGAATGCATTATTTTTATGTAGATTGGCAAATCGAATGAAAACTTCTTTTTCAAAGACATCAACTGGCAGTTTACCGTTGAAATCTAAATATATGTAAGTATCTTTCACATCTTCACTAACACTTGTTGTGTCCATGCCGTCACAGTTAAAAAGTTACTCGGTAAATATAAAGACAACGATCCAAAGCAAAAACAATATTGAATATTGATAATAAATAAAAATTAAATAACCTGTTTCTTCTTCTTTTTTTTGGCTTCTAGGTGATTACGCAGTTTCGACAAAATAGCCTGTATTTTGTCCTTATTCTTAAGTAGATTGTTTACCCTTCAGTCTCTTCCACTTAGTATAAGGATTGAATTATCAGAAAGGAAGGTAAACGATAATTCTCCATATTCAGAAAATGAAAGAATAGGGTATATATTTTTTTTTTTATCAATTTTATTTCACCTTATTCAGTTTATTATGTTTTGTTTAATTTCTTTTAAACCAAGTCGTTTTAATTTTTGTAATTCTGTGTAACATTCATGAGTAACGACAAAGTAACGGCCGAGGTTTTCAGTGTCACTATTTTTCGGGTTCGTAGGCCGTAGATTTTTGGAATTTCTTCCTGACGTTTCGCTAGACTCGCTATCAGCAGCGGGCGTCTATTGCATACCGTGCACTTGTGGAAAGGAATATATCGGAACCACCAAAAGATCTATTGGAACAAGGCTGAAGGAGCATGAAAAAACTGCAGACTGGGTCAAACGGACTAGTCGGCTGTGATAGAACACTCAGTGAAGGAAACCACAGGATTCTGTTTGAAAACACAGAACTCATTGCCCCCAATCAGGGATACCATAGCCGACTGGTATGGAAGACAATTCAGATCCACAAACACATGGATAATTTCAACAGAATAAAGCTATTATTATTATAACAGAAAAGAAGAAGCGGTGAACCTCAATCGAATATGGAATTCCATTCTGAGAAGTTCAAGGATAGCAAACAGCATAGCAGCTTTTAGAAAACAGCAATGAATGTTACCGACAAATTACGTAATCCAGGTACAGATACGCATTACGAAACATTAATATTCAGTCATCGGATATCAATCCAGGATGTATTAACCGCTGAAGAAGGTAGCGACTCACGCCAGTGAAACGTCAGGAAGGAATTTCAAAAAATCCATGGCCTTCGAGCCCGAAAAATAGTGACACTGATTCTTGAGTAATATTTGTTCACTAGTGGTTTGAATTCATTCATTGTTATCTGAGGTGTGGTAGTATCAATCAAATATGGATTCCCTGACAGAAATTTATCTATTGAATTGATGGATTTTTACATTGAAATTAGTATCGAAATTAATGAAACTGGTCCAAAATCATGTTTGCCTTCAATAAGTTCCAAGTATGGTTAAGTTGGAATTCATCGGACATTCAATTGAAATGTGTGATAGATTTTCTATTTCGCCACATGTACACATCGGGTCTTTTTTTTATTCCTATCTCATATGAGTGTGCTGGAGATAAAAAAGGCCCCGTACGCATTTTTATTATGGTTGAAATATATTTTTTATTTTCGAATGGAGAACTTGCAAACCAAGAAGATTTTGGAAAGCTATCTTAAACTATGCTATAAAAAAAATAAGAAATGAATAAAGATAATATTTTAAAAGAACAAATCATGAAATTATAAAACAACAACAAAAATAATTGGCGCTCCAGAGCGACTTCATTGATTCCATATCAATGAAGTCGCATATCATATATCAATATAAAATATTTTACTATATCGAATGTCTTTCACCCATTGAAGTTCGAAATGTGAAACGATTTTTCCCAATTGGCAAGGAATCATTTTTATTGCAGTGCACCGAATGAGGTATATTTAGATTTTTACATGCATAAACCAAGTATTTGTTTCCAATAATTGTTTAAACAATGAAAATAAAATTAGAAAAATATTGGAATAGTTTCTATAATTAGTAAAACAAAACAATCGTCCTGCCAATAATGTTAGAATCACAGAGTATTTTTAAACATATTGAGAAATACATAACATACCTGTTTTATATATTACTTCATAAAATCAGTGAGCATACTTGGAGATTGGCTGTAAATCAAATTATATGAAAGAACAATTAGTTTAGGCCAGTCTCAAATTACCTAAACTATAGGTTAAAGGGCTGACACTTATCAGAAAAGAACTACTCTCCTGGCTGATACCACGAAGGGCGTTGGATTATATCCGACAGGTGTCAGTGCAGGATTCTTCACTGAAGTTATTCCTGCATATGCTGTAGGCGATACAACTGCCGCAATAGATTTTCAACTATTGGAACACACTCGCAGATTGAGGAATTATACTCTGAAAGGAATTCGATTTTCAATGATCGGAAATCATCGACTTCGTGTTGATAATAGATACTACCTTGCCCTGACGAGTGGCCAAACAAACCAAAACCGATCTGCGAGTGTGTTCCAATAATTGAAAATCGATTCCGGCAGTTGTATCTCCAACAGCATATGCAAGAATAACTTCAATGAAAAATCCTGCACTGACATCTGTCGAATACAATTCAACGCCCTTCGTGGTATTAGCCAGGGAAGTACTTGTTTTCTGATAGGTGTCAGTTCATTAACCTACACTGTAGGTAATTTGAGACTGGCCTAAATGAATTTTTCTTTTAGATAATTTATATATCCCTACTTTGAAATCAAGAGTTTTCCATTTTTTTCACATTTTAAAATTGTTATGTTTCACACCTACGTTTTATGCATTCATGGAGTTTTTTTTTATTTTTCTGATTTAATTATCAGGAATCAAAAAGCATTCATTTTGATTTTTGAAAAATATCAAAAATAAGATTTTACGAAAAGAATTACCATGTGAGGGTTTTGTGAGGAATTTCAAATGAATTGGTTAAAATGTGAGGCTATTTTTTTGTTCTGGGGATTTTAATGATCCCGTATTCGCAACACTGGCATAACTGGTGACTAGTGACACGAATCAGCGCCATTGATTGTAGCAATACACGTATTTTACGATTCTAACGTCTGAATTTCTTAAAGTTAATTCTTTCATTGATCATTTAGTTTGTGTTATTTCGATTTTTAATAAAAAATGAGAAGAGACCAGGATGATAAGGTGCGTATTTTTTTTTATTGAAGATGGGTGTTTTTATATGAAGCTTGAAGATGGACGCTTGTATATGAAGCTTGAAAATGACGCGTCACTTCCCTATCGACCTGATCATGCCATACCTCATTTTGCTATTACTTTATTTTTCACTTCATTATTACAAATCCTGGTATTTGCCAAGTAATGTTATACCATGCCACTAGTTAAGCTGACACCACTTACCATTAATATAATTGTATCGGCCTATACTTGAAAATCCATAACGTATTCAAGAAACGCTTTATTGTGAGATGTTCACCAAACAGTCTCAGAATAAGTGTTTCTTGAATACACTTACCGTTGATGGTAAAACAAAAACAATATATGTGTGTGTGTATAGAGGATAAAAGAATATTCATGGTAAGGGTCATATTACTTAAGATTTCAACTGATTCAAATTATCAAACATCCCGCAAGGTGGTGAGCGGTTTTAAGTTTCGAGGTAAATTGGCGTATTTCTTCAAGTACGTAACTATACCAAAGTTATGGTGTTGATATGACAAATCAAAACAGCCTCTGTATTAGATGAATATTGTAGTACTTCTTATCTAATGAAAAAGTTTCATGTTTCGCTAACCACATTAGCATTATCAGGTTTTTGTCATCTCATAATGCTGAAGATAGGTATTTTGCCCCTGCTCAGTTACTATTATTCTAGATCTTTGATTTGTTTCCTCAATATGAGCAATTGATGCACTACCATTGTCTCATCTAGTATCTCCTACTTACTATACAGTAGTCCATTGCGTTAACCTAGGGAATCTCACAGCCCAGTAATCCTTGACAATTGAATTATAATTCACTACCGATTTCATCTATTCCTCCGTCCATAGGTCAGCTTGTTGCAATGCAACTTTTCTTGAATAGTGACTTCCTTGTTTTCCAGTCTTTGATAGTACTTTCATTACTGTTTTGAACATGGTTTCCTGAATAATGTTTCTGTGACTGTGAGTGCTTGAAGGATTTCACTATTTTTCTGGAAGCTTCTTTCTTGTAACGTAGTAATTCCATTCAACAGAACGAGTATTGTTTTCTATTATTATTTATCCATTGGTCTGAGCCAGTTCTTTACAAACTAGATCTAGAATAAGTTGGATTTTATTAGGGCTTCTGAAATTACATGACCAAGCAAATGTATCTGATTTGTACAATGTAGCTTCAACTGGGCATTTCTCACCCATGTGAGTACTTCTCCAAGTGAATATCAAAATAGGAAATGAAAAAAAACATCTTGAAATTGCTACTAAGTTTCATGATTGATGATGGAGCACTTACACTCAATAGTCATGCTGATTAGTATTTAAAAAAAATTAAAAATAATTTTTTTTCAAAAGTGGCCCCACATTTTGAATTATGTGCTACATTAATGTATCGTAAATCATTCCACTTCTGACACCAAATGTTATGCTTTCCTCATGGGTTTACCAATAATTGACCACACTGAATGATAATCAAAATTAACTTTATTTCACTGATTCATAAACTGCGTCATAAACGTCCTGAGAACGTTTTTCCAAATGGATTTAATATCCAGCGATTCAAATCCAACGTTAATTGCTACTTTCACGCTCTAAGAGCGCCTTGAGGATTTTCCTGTTGTGCTTATGTTTTGTCCTTGAAAAAAATACAACCAAACACTTTGCTACCCACGAGCATATCAATATAGTCAAGTCAAATAGTGAAGTTTTGCGGACAGTGCACAACAGAGCGATTTAACAATGCGATAGACATTTAAATAACAGTTGAAGAAAGTTTGTTTGTATTAACAGTGAAATAAAGTTGATTTTGATTATTGTAGAGTGTAGTCAATTATTGGTAAACCCACAGGGAAAGCATAACATTTGGTGTCAGAAGATACAACAATGACAAATTCGAATAACATGTGTGATTGATGACTTGTCCATTTTGTGGAAATTCATGATCACTTTAATGAAATGAATAAGAAGACTTTTGTCTAATTTCTACTAGTTATTTTATTTTTATGATCTGTTTCGGGTTTTTCCCCATTATCAAGTATAAAACTAACTTGTGAAATCTGAAAACAAGGTTATTTAGGGAGTTTTTAGGTAAGCTAGAAGGCGAGGTAGTTGAATGAACAACGGTGCCAACTATAAAATTCAAGAGTGGAAATCTTCATATATTGAGTTGCTTGTTTAGCGGTATATATTTTGGGTTTTGAATTGATTTGTTAATTTTCATGGCTTGTTGGAAGCAACTCTATTTATGTAGGTCTCCACTCTTGAATTCATAAGTTTGACAACCCCTAAAATCTTCAGTGTTGAATTTTATAGTTGGCACCCTTGTTCATTTAACTACCTCGCCTTCTAGCATACCCAAAAGCTCCCTATATAACCTAGTTTTCAGATTTCATATGTCAGTTTTATATTTGATAATGGGGTAAAACCCGAAACCGGTCGTAAAAATAAAATAACTAGTGAAAATTACACAAAAGTGTTTTTATTCATTTCGTTAAAGTCAAATAACATGGCTATAGTCGACACACTACAATATACTAGGTTGTGAGTGAGAACATTTTTCAGATGACAGTTTTTATTTGAATGAAGATAGTCTTCAAAATTTCTAATAATTGAAAAAATATCTTTAAAATGGCTGTTTTAATTTGACTTTAGGTAATATATATTTTTAGGGCGATAAACTGGAACCTGAGCAATTCCGTAAACTTTTCATTGGCGGCTTAGATTTCCGTACTACTGATGACTCTCTGAAAAAACATTTTGAACAATGGGGCGAAATAGTCGATGTAGTAGTGATGAAAGATCCTACCACCAAACGATCCAGAGGATTCGGATTTATAACCTATTCGGAAGCTCATATGGTAGATGATGCACAGGCCGCCCGGCCTCATAGAGTTGATGGTAGAGTAGTGGAACCTAAAAGGGCTGTACCCCGACAAGAAATTGGACGACCTGAGTCTGGTGCAACAGTTAAAAAATTATTTGTTGGAGGAATGAAGGAAGATGTCGAAGAAGAAGATTTAAAAGCACACTTTGAAAAATATGGAAATATTTTATCTTGTACTATCGTTACTGACAAAGAAACAGGAAGGAAGAGAGGATTCGCTTTTATTGAGTTTGAAGACTATGATTCAGTTGATAAAATTGTTTGTGAGTATATTTTTTATTTCAATCCTTAATGAATTTCAATATGACTCACATGATATTGGCTTATGATTGATGGAATAAAATAAAATATATTTTTTGAACACTAAAACATACATTCGTTTCAAAGGGACACTAAGAAATAGTGTAGTTCATTTCACATTCATTAAAAAAAATAAACTGATTTTTTATGATTGAAATAGGACACTCATAGTTCACATTAAATTTGCATAACTCACGGGGTTGGTGAAGGCTTCATCATTCAGATGTGCTCATGCATGCAGATGCATTTAATGTATCTGCAACCATGCATTTAATATGCAGAAATGTATGTTTTTCATGTCACAGTCATTTTTGAAAATGGTTTATAGTTATGGATGTAATATATATATATATATATATATATATATATATATATATATATATATATATATATATATATATATATATCTTTTATTACGATGTGACATTGAAAATCATAAGTAAATTAAAACTTATTCTATTTGATTTTATTGCAATAGACTGAAAATTGCGTCAGCTCATTGTTTATTTACATTAGCGCTTCTGCTGACACAAAATTTAATGTTGCATGAAGAAATTGCTTGAGCGTAAATCAATCTTTAGCAACTTGCACAAAAAGCCTATAGCAAACTATAAGGAATTCAACATTGAATTATTATCAATGATAACCATATTGAGTAAGATATAATTTATTTTAACTAGAATTTCGTCTCTATTTTGAGCAAAATTTATTTTATTCATTTTAGTACACCAGCTTGTTTTTCATAATAGTTTGTTTTGAAATATTTTTGTGCTATTACATATTTTATTTTAAGCTTTTCAGTTTGTAAATCTTGAACTATCCATTTCAGCCAGTGTATTATTATTAAGAAATCTTTTTCCAGTAAATTATGAGCTCTTCAGATCTCCATTAAACTCTTTCATTTAATACCCATAATAGGGTTTATTGTGGAAATGATTAATTGGAAATAGCAACATTTAATTGATTTTGCATTGTTTTGAGAACCAAACTTGCATGTAAAATTTCAGCTAAAACGTTTGAGGTTAACTAGTTCAAAATTTATTTTCAAGATATCCTCCGCACTAACTACTAGGTTAAGTTTAATAAAAGATTGTAATAATAACAATCACAACGCAGAAGTTGAAGAGGTTGATAATCTCGAAATGGTGATTTTTTACATGTAAATACCAAATAGTAGTGGTTACAATTTCATCTTATTTCAAAAGTATACTACTACTGAGAGTAGACCAGATAGTAGTTTCAATGCAATTTCATATAAAATAATATTGTCAAACTACTCTTGGGTAATGTGAATATTAGGACCACATTCAAAAGGTGTTTTTTTTTCTGAATTCTAGCAATTAGTAAAAAACAGTAGTGAAATGTTTTGATTGTTATTGTGGCCAAGAAAAAATATTCTATTAGTTTTTACTGAACTATTAGTATAGTTACATAAAAAGTGTGAAATTTCAAAACTATACCATTCCCAAAAATTGTACATACGACAACGGGCCGACACTACAAAATTTTTATTTTTCGATGCTGATCATTTTCTTCAAAGTAACCAAGAGGTCTACCTTTTCAAATAAAAAAGTTGATGTCTCCTCTTACGACCTTAGTATTCCATTCCTAAATGTCTTAGTATAGTAAAAATTGCTACACATTATTCTTTTTTTTGCAGTGCAACGTAATCATAACATCAAAGGCAAGCATGTTGATGTCAAGAAGGCTTTGAGTAAGGCAGAAATGGATCGTTCTGGTGGGGGTGGTGGGCCTGGAGGACCAAGAGGAGGCGGACGTGGAGGTGGTCAAATGGGAGGTAGAGGGGGTAATTTTAACCAGGGTGGCAATTGGAACAGTCGGGGCGGACAAGGCGATTGGAATACACAGGGCAATATGGGATATGGCGGTGGCGGCCCAAGCGGAAATAGCGGCGGTGGCCCGTGGAGCCAACAGGGACCTTGGGATAATCAAAGCGGTGGAGGCTGGGGACAGCAAGGAGGAGGTATATTTTTTATATTGATTATTGATGGGAAACCCATTTTACAAATTTCAATTTACATTTTTGTAGAAAGGTGAACTGAAACTAAATAATATTTATACAATCAAAAAGATCAAAATCTGGGCTAATAGACCTTAGTTGAAAGGAAATTGTAGTATCAAACGTTTCATCTGCTAATGTCGTCAGTTATTGCTGAGATTTTGAGATACTAGCTTCGTCCTCACATACACCATCGAAGATACCTACCGCATTAGCAGACAAACATTTGTTATTAAAAGTTCCTTTTGTTTCACAACTCACCAGGCCGGATTTTGATCCCTCTAATCAATCGTGACTTCGGCAGTGAAATTCAATGTTTATTTATTTATTTACAGCAATGCATATTTTTTACAAGATAATTAACAAGTTCACACATATGTATTCAACAGTAATGTAAGCTAGGTTTAAGGAAAAAATATATAAAATGAAAAAATCGTAAAAATAATGAAATGTTTTCAAAGAAGAATTAAAAAATTCTAAATCTACATTGTATGTATTTGCAATTCTCAAAATTCTACTTACAGATTCATTCCGACCATAGTTGGTGCGACAAAAGGGTATTTTGAAGGTATCCGAATTTCTTGTTCTCCTTGGATTCACATTTAAAGTTTTAAGTTCGACAAGTTCCGTGGAATTGATGCTACCATTGATTATTTTCTGAATTAGTGTAAGGTCTGCTTCTAATCTTCTATGAGCCAGAGTATTCAAGTTGAGAATGTCCAATATAATTTTATAGTCATATTCACCAATATGATATCCCAGTTTATATGCAGAGTACCTTAAAAACTTATTCTGAACACTTTCAAGCATATCAATATCCACATGATATGAAGGCCACCAAATTATGGAATTACATTTAATTATTGATCTAACAATTGAACAATATATGATTTTTATTGAAGTGAGAGATAATTCATTTGCAGATCTAAGAATGAAACCTAACATTTTTAAAGCTTCAGAAGTAATATTTGCAATATGGGGTTTAAATGACATTTTTGGGTTGAGGGTGATTCCTAAATCTCTGATTGTGTTTGTTGTTTTCAGTTCTGATTGATTGATTTTGTATGGCCAGTTAATGGGATTTTTGTTTCGGAAAAAAGTAAATCAACTACATGCATATCACAACATCTAGTATTATCATTGATTATGTTTGCACCAATATTTTTGAATGTAATGTAATTCCTTCAGGACTCCCTGATCATGTAGCCATTGGAAATGAATATTTTTTCAAAATTGAAAAAAAAATCGTCATTGGAAGGATGTATCACAAGAAAAACTTAACAAGTTATATTTCTCTTGCTTTTTATTAAAGTTGAAAGAGATATTTTAAATCAGAATGAACCTTCGCAGTTGTCTCTTGATTATCTACAATAATTTATTTCCAGTGAGGAAAATGAAGGAAGAAAAAGAAGGGCTCACAACAACAATAAAATATCTTCTGAAAATTTATGATGTCTTCATTGTCCAAAAAAATTCAAATCAAGTATACCAATAAAAAATATATATAAAAAAAATGGAGACAAACAAGATTAAAGAAACTTTTTAAGTAATTACCAAGAGGAAAACTTCAACCCTCCCATGACTCACTAATTCTCTCAATTTTGATAAATTGCAAAAAACCTCAGTAATGACCTTAACAATCTATTGAATACACTTTTTCCTCGCTAGAACAAAAATGCTGTCTCTCGGCGCGCATTTCTTTAACCAAGTTAGCATTATCAGGAGATGATAGTCTTCTTCTTATCTTAGTTTCATTTCAACCTCATAAGTCGTCGTGACCTTATGGCCTTTATCCAGTAATGCTGCAAAAAGGACTAGAACTTCCACTTGGACAATTGTGTGTAATCCTTTGGACAAGAGCCACTTTCATTCCAAAACCTGGGAAAATTGAACAGGACTCTGCAAAGGCCTTACGATCAATCAGTCTCATGTCTTTTGCATTCAAGTCATTGGAAAAACTACTTGTTAGACATATTAGGGACATAACACTGACTACCAGAAGTATTTTTACTTGCTTTCTTGTATATCGGGATTTCCCAGAAAATCAACAGCACAAGCTACAGGTGGATAGACTGCATGCTGCTTAGAAGAAGATTTGTATACATAACAATTACAGGAGAGACGGTGTGACATGAGGAAGCAAGGGGTAGTCCTCAGGGGAGGATTGGTCCCCACACTGTGGAACTTTACAGTGAAAGAGTTACTCTTGAAGATAAAATATTGAGCATTGTAGACGATTTAGTCTTCCTAGTCCATGGCAATTCTAATAATATAGAAAGAGATGCATGCAGCGTATCCTGAGTATTATAACTAGATTCACCAATGAAAGGCTGAACAAAAACCAAATGAAATCGATCATAGTGACATTCACCAAGAGGACCAAAACAAAGGGCCTAGGATCTCTAATTTCGAGGTGCAGAGATACATCTGTCAGAGATCAAATATTTGGGAGTGATACTAGTTCCCAAACTGACCTGGAACCAATATCTAGAAAGAGTGAAAAGAAAAGCAGAGATATCACTGATGCTAGCCAGACGCACCTACGGAAAGACATGAGGGCTGAAACCAGACATGGTGGTTAAATCCATGATAATAGATGCATCTGTGATATAATTGATGAAACATATGTATGTTTTTAACAAATTAAGCAAGGTGCAGACTTGCGTGTTTGTGAATAAAGGAAACTAACAGCTGAATTGGAGAAACTCTTGAATCTTTATCCTTTACATCTTGTAATAATGGAGGAAGCAAGTATGGATCGGGTATAGCAAAAATTTCTGAATATGAATAAAAGAATATCGAAACATGTTCTTGTATCACATGATACTGAAATACATGTTCAACACAAACTTCTTGTAACACACTCGGTCAGTGCACAGCTGTCTTTTCTTATTTTAACCTTTTTTTTAATTTCATTATCATACCATCGGTTATTTTCAATGGACCTATCAATCAACCACTTTTCCAATATTTTGTCATTTATCTAATACTCTTCAATATAAATTTATTTGATTAAAATCATTGCTATTGAAGTCTCTTATACTATCTATATGTTTGATTTGATTAAATATTCCTTAGAATGTGTATAGTCAATCATGGTGATCAGTGATTTTGAGGATTTCATTGACATTATTTGTCATCACTGATTATATAACCGATTAATGGTTGATGTATACCTCTGTAATGATTTGAAGCTATGCCTCCTAATTTTCCCCTTCTTCCATTCCAGTTATTGGAGAAACCGGACAGTATTGTCAAGACAAGAAATTATATTTTCAAATATTGCAAATCATATAATCTTTTGAAACCTAAATAATGGTTTGATTGTTGTCATGTACTTGCCAGTAAGATGTTTTTTTATCAAATCAAAAACAAATCTTGAGTAGTATCTTCAATGACTTTGTTCTCTTTAAAGGTTACAGTGCTCCTGGGCCATGGAATCAAAGCGGAGGCGGAAGTGCAGGGCAAGATTCCTTTGGTAACAATTATCAACAGAGTTATGGAGGGGGTGGCCCTATGAGAAACAATTATCAACAACAGAGACCTGCTCCATATAGTAAGTATTAGTTAATTTTTTAATTTACTTGCTTTCTAATGTTTGTGTTATGTATGTTAAGAATCGTTAAAGCGAGTAGGTAGCAACCCACATTGAAGGTGAGTAGCACAAGTAGATAGTTTGATTATATAATTATGAATGAAAATTCAGGGGGCCTTTGTGATGAAATTTATTCTCTTGGGAAGTTTCATATCAAAGGAAGTAGAAAATGAATCACACTTTGAAATGCTTACCACTATTCAAAGATAAAGATAAAATTTTACTTTTTGTGAATCACTTATATTGAATAATATTGAAAATTAGTGCAATATAAATAATAATTTTTTATATGTAACTGTTGATGTAGATAGCTAGGTATATTTTAAACTTATAATCTCTAAGAAAAATATAGTTTCAGACCGGTTTAAAATAAATACCGTTTTCATCAAATTGATATTAGCAGTTTTGGAAAAAAACATATTTATCAAATATATTCCAATTATGTCTTTATACTTCGGGAGAGTCATTGAAACAGTTGCTAAAATTTAAGTGAGAAAAATAAGACTATCATATAATAACTGCTCCTGTTTTTTTTTTAATCATCTAGTTGTGTGTTTGCAGTAAAATCGATAGAGAGATCATGAAAGCGATTTATCGTTTGACAGTTGATGGCAAAGCTTGTTTCTGTAAGCACATCCTGACTAGCATCTGTCTGTGAACGTGTGAATCTGTGATATTTGTATTATGAATTTTCTGTGAATCACTGTCATAACCTGCTTCTTACCGAATAAGTTCAAATTTTGCATTTATGATCTTTTTTGAAGAATATCAAATGATTCAGAGTCATATTATTAGTCACTTTGTATAGTTCCACAGTTGGAGTATCTCATGGTTTATTAAATATTACCTTTATAGCTTCATTCATCAAACGATAAATTATATTTTTTGCCTTTTAGTGCAGTGACCAAATTGTAATTGCTATATCTAATTCAAGAGAGAATATAAGCATTATAAATTATTTATGAGTATCTTAAAAATGTACTGATTGCTCCTACCAGTGGTACAATCGATTCTATAATTTTATTTATATAACTTTTAGAATTCGAATCTTTATAAATTATTTTACCTAAATATTTGATTTTCAACTTGATTGATTAATAATTTGTTCTTAATTTTAAGATTCAGTTTCATATTTTTCTGCTTGAAAAACATGAAAACTGTCTTTCCTAAGTTGATTGTTAAATTGAGGTCATTTAACCATTTCTCAATCTTTTCCAATGAATTCACTTTTTTTTTTCTGAATAAAACAGTGCAAGATCATCTGAAAATGAAAAGTCATCATTCATCAAACCTATAATTTTAATATTATCAACATAGAGGAAATAAAAAATTTGGGCCAAAACCGAACCTTGTGGGACACCAAAAGTTGAAAGTGTTTCAAAACTTTTACAATTATTCATCACTACATATTGATTTCGATTTTGAAAATATTTTTGAAATAAATTTTAACAAATTCAATAGAGCAATTACAGAAGTCTTCTCTTTAGAAAAGAATGAATTCAACTCTTGCATTCATGACTCTGCCTAGTTCCACTGATAATGTATATTTTATCAGCGGAACTCGTTTTAAAAAATGAAAAATCTGTCAATTGCTGATATATATACTGTGCTATAGATAGTCTTAAAAATACTATGAGACAAATTGAAGCATGTTTTGAATGCATTTAAAACGAAAGCCACGGTAACAAGAAAACATATACTTTATGAAAAGTGTAACATAATTTGAATGATAGAAAACTACTTTGAAATTTGGATCAGAAATAAAATTCCAAATTATAGGGAGCATTACATAGTTTGGTTCATTGTCATATTTGAAGTAAAACATTTCATGGTGCATATGAGTCAACTGCAAATGTGAGATTAGGAACACATCTTACAGAATACATTTTCAACTTGTTTTGGCAATAAAAATATTTTTCAAACCAGTTAAATATACAGGGCTTTTTTGGCAAAATCGACTATTTCCTGGTACCATTGAACAATACCAAAAAATTGACTTCTAACTTTTTTTGTTTGTAAGATATGTAAAATTAAAATTCTTTTTTTGTCTGAAGAAATAGTGAACATTTCTTTGAACTTTGTAGCAGGAACTTTCATTTAGCTATCAGAATATGTTCATAGAATTTTTTTACGGGCCACCTTCATCTTCAAAATTTTTAATATGGATCTTTATTTTTATAGCAATTTTACCCAATGCATGCCTCTGGCTCATTTTTGCACAATACTGATTTGTAATCTCACTGGAAATAGAGGATTCAAATTGAAAACATATATATTTGGTACCTCTTTTATACATATAATAAGTGTCCATGATTTTGTTCACTCAATGAATTCTATTGAATAAGTAAACAGTTGTTTCCATTCATTTGATTACCAGGGTGGTAATTAAAGAATGATGAATCTTTTGAACTTCCAAAATATCGAAAAATTTTAAGAATATTGAAAATGATTTTATTTGAAGATATTATGTGTGCATTGTTGGACAAAAAAATGCTAAAAAGATGGATGATCTATATTTGACTTTTCAAAGTTGAGATTGGCTCAAGGCGGACGGCATCCTGTATAAATATTCTACAAACTAGAATTTAAAAAAAAAGTAATGATTGACGGAAAAACAGATTTTAAACAAATTTTTTTTAACAGAATTATTAGTTTATTTCTTTTAGCAATCTTAGTATTTGTTATATATGTATATTTTACCCAATAGTGTATAAACTGAAGGATTTCCATTACTAAATAAATGAATGAACATATTCCAAAAATAATCAACTTTCCCACAATTTAACCTACTCTATATCTTACCTTTTACTAGAATTTGAATAGCCCTATACAATAATATATTATACCGTAGGTCAGAAAAATAGTGATTGTTCTCATGAATGTTTGAAACCAAAAGAGGCCCTCTTGGTACAAGTATGACACAAATAAAAACACTGACTAGGTAATTTCACAGCTCCTTTAAAAAGCTAATGAAAGCTGTTGGAGAATACGGGAAAGCCTTGAAAACTATAAATTTTACATTTACAGTTGATTCAGGGATAGTATTAGTGATAATATTTTTAGGGAAGTTTACATTGGAGTTGTCATAAATTTTTATTTATGATTGGCCCATTTGTCTATATAATGCAGTGAGTTAAGTTATATTATATTTTGTTATAGATACTGGAGGTTATGGAGGTGGATTTTCGAATGGTGGCAATCCAGGTGGCCCCAGGAGGTTTTAAAACGTAAGTGCACTGATACACTGCTAATGAAAACATTATTTTAAGGCAGTGCCAAGTGTACAGGTATTTATTTGTACTGCTGCTCTGAGAGCATGAAAATACACAATTATAAAATTTTGAGTAAATAATAAAAGTTTTAGAACTGAATGATTATTAAAAAAAAATTCGTAATTGTGGAATTGATAAATACTGCACCTTAACAAATGGAAATGAACAACCATATTTCTAAAATTAATTTGATTCTGCTCATAACATTATAATTTTCGATTGGTAGTCAAATAATTAAGGCAAGTATGCCTATATATAAGGAATTTGGTGTTTGTGTAACAGTACATTTAGGATATTTCTTTAGAGTTAATGAACTTTTATTTCTCAACTTCATGGTAGTTTTAGGTTATTATGTAAAATGTAATGAGAATATTAAAGGTTTGATTATTCTATTCATTGTTTTTTGTCGATAGGATAGAATTAGGTTATTTTCAAATGAGGATAACAAATGCAGGTAGGGTATTTCTTTCTTAACTTCGGATTCTTTACATTGTAGTCAGAAAATTGAACATTGTGAAAGTAACTGATTGAATAAGAACAGTTACAAGTGGAGGTTGGTCTCACTTCAACCATTCCTGATTTTTTATTATTGAACTTCCATTGGTTGCTTAAGTAACAGAACCTGATCACTTTTATTATCTCAGAGTCATAGTTGGTATTTATTTTCGTTATTAGTCAATATCTTGCCACCGATCAATTTAAAATTATTTGATTAGGATTAAAATCTGGTTAAAAATTATACTGAAATATATTGATATTGCTGAAAAGACTGCTCTATCTTGTGAACTGTTATCTTTCAAACCGAGAATTGAACCAAATTTTTGGCATCTCTGAAGTTTAAATCAACAAAATGGTTGAGGCTTTTGTGGCCGAGATTTTCAGTGTCACTATTTTTGTTCGGGTTTGAATGCTGTTGATTTTTGGAAATTCTTACTGACGTTTCGCTGGAGCGAGTAGCTAGCTTCTTCAGAGGTTCATACATCTTGAGCTTATCTTCGATAACTTGGTATTCCGACTGCGTAAAGCATATTCATCAGCCGAAGACGATTGTGGATACTAACAGTCGAAACGTCGTGAAGTAACTTGGCTTGAAATCTCTTAATTCTTATTTCATTTTAATTGTTGAATCTTTTGCCTAATTTTTAATTTTCATTTATTTCAAATCATATCATATTAGACAATTGAAGTCCAAACTAACGAAATTCACCATGAAACATTGTCAACCACCTTCAAACAAGCATATTTATGTTGATTCAGGTAGTTTGGTGCCCTAATTCCTGTACCTGGATTGGGTATATAGTCAATAACATTGGTTGACCCCTTTTCTCCTTGCCGTCATGATGTTTGTTATTCTTGGTATCCCTGGTTGGGGCAATGAGTTTCATGTTTTCAAACAGATTTCTGTGGTTTCTTTCGCTGAATGCGTGTTCAGACATGAAAACACAAAGACCATGGCTTTCGTACCTACTGACACATTGTTCCAATTAAAACTGAGACCCTAATATAGTATTATGCAGTAGCGATTCTGCAATAGTTTCACCTCTTGGTTTGGGAAGTCCACTAGCATCTCACACCAGAACTATCTTTTCGTGCAAGTTTGTTTTGACTTGATTGGTGGAAACTAGCTCCAAGAAAAGTATTACAATTTTGTTTTTTGTAGGAGCAGTATTTATGTTTAATTCATTTTTTTTTAATTCACTAAGCCTGATAAGAAACTAAAAACAGTTGAATAGTATCGGTTTTTAATTGTGCACTTCCAAAAATGTTTATATCTGGGAATCGTTACAGGCCTCAGTAGAAATGTAGAATAAAAGCTAGATTAAAGCCAACTCTGTCTTGAATAACAATAATCAGGGATGGGGCATTTTACAAATTTCACATGTGAAAATAGTTTTTGACTACTTTTTCAACAATAAGAATACAAATAATGTTTAAGAATATGTTTTGAATTCTAAGGCCATTATTTCACTTGGAGACTCCTCACTTCAAGGTTCAAGTTGAAATTTTCTGGAATAGATTTTTCAGAATTGACAGATTCATATGATCAGTTAATCCTAATAAAGAAAAGCAGTAACATTTTCTGAAATTGTCATTAATAATGATTGGGAATTCTCAATTTTTTAAATTGACAAACACCAGAAAACCAAGTTTTACATATCATAAAATATATAAAATGAGGATTATTCAAGACAAATAACTCTTATTTGGTATAATAGCAGATTTTTATCACATTTCCTGTTATCTATACATAAACTTCTATTATATAAATTGGTTAAGGCTTTAGCGGCCGAGATTTTCAGTGTTACTATCTCCATTCGGGTTTGAAGGCCGCCGTAGTTTGGAACTGCAACCTAACGTTTCGCCAGCACGAGTGGCTGGCTTTTTCAGGGGTTTATTCATCTTGATGATTGAATGAATCGAAGAGGTTTTTTGTATCGATGACTGGAGATTTCTAGTTCATAGGTTGTATTTAGGTTGACTTAAGGTAGTCCGTCTCTCTTGTTGATACGTTGCTATTGGCCAAAGTGTTATTACCTGTTAATGACGTAACATTGCATTGCGCTGTTGCCACTTTATCATTTTTTAGTATGGGATTCCAAATCCCATTAACAGGTAATAACACTTCGGCCAATAGCAATGCATCAACAAAAGAGGAGGGCTACCTGAGTCAACATACATTCAACCTACAAACTAGAAATCACCAGTCATTGGTGAATCATCAAGACGAATAAACCTCTGAAGAAGCCAGCCACTTGTGCTGGCGAAACGTTGGGACGCAGTCTGAAACTACGACGGCCTTCAAACCCGAATGAAGATAGCTCCTATTATGTTGGTGAATTTTTGAAACTTGTCTATCAAAGGTAAACTTCCCAAAAATGCCTCTTCACTAACATATATTTTTTTATTTTATATTTTATTGTATGTGAATAACAATCAGTTGCATGGCATTCAATAGGCCAAAATAAATATGATACCATCAATATGGTGTTGCTGCTAACTCAAAATTAGTTTGAATTACTTTTTACTACAAAAAAACAGGAACTTTTTAATCTGACTGAAGAAATAAGTATCCAAAATTGGTGATTTTTATGTTGCAGAAGCAAATCAATAGTTATACTGTAACTTACATAGATTCTAGTTTATAAAAAAGGAGAGGTAGGTAGGTAGGTTTTGAAGACAATTAGGAACAGAGATTCACAACTGCTAAACGATGTTTCAATGCATATTTCATTCTCTACATCAATGAAGATTTAGTAATGCTACCCAGAAGCACTATTATTCATGTCTGAATATAGGATATTGTTAGGAAGAGCAGAAGTGTTAGTGTAGACAGAAAGAACATGACAGGGATCATTGATGAGGTTAGGATTTAATAGGTATGTATAGTTTTAGATATTGGTAGGTTATTTATGTTTTTGTACAGTTTATTTGCACTGGGTGTTAGGGATACAATCCACCTAAATTATGCCATGCGAAATATATGAGATTCATTTTATTCATATGTATGGTTAAAATATAATGTTTGGTTCTTTAGTATATATTGTATGCTGTCTTTGGAGATTTGAAGTGGGACAAGTGTGTAGTATGGTTTGCCAAGTTTAACACAGAAAGACCTCGAAAATCAGCTGTTAATACTGGGTTAATATTTACTTTTGCTATGGATATATCCGAATTTCCTTTTTCAATTATACATTTTTTGTCTTAACCTTGAAAATGTTTAGCATTAATATTCAGAAAGACTTTAATTAAGGTATTACTTATGCACTTTCCCTGTCAAAACATTGAGAGTTTGTAATAGACCAGCGAAATGCTTGAATTTAGCTTCACTTTCACCAGGAAATGTGCAGCACTTCCAACGATCATTTTCCGAGTTATCAATTTTTTCAACCTTCAGCATTGTTGTAGCTGACTGATGAATGCACCATGTGACTTTACAACCTTCCACTGAGGTTACTCGTGATTTAGGCGCTCTTTGACGGATGGGTGTATGCCGGCATATAGTTCTTAACTCAACCATTATACTGAATACAATTTTTTTATTTCAAGAGCAACATTTATTACCAACTACTGCACTTGCCCCACTTAACCTTACTTCATTTGACTCTCCATTTCATCATAGACAATGTTATTAGTAGGTGACTATTTTTATTGTTGATTATTTCAATTACCAAGTCTAGTGTCGTTGGTATTCAGACTAATACATTATCAGAATTCTCTAAGATATATGTTTTGAAATTGAACAATAAGTAATGTTTTATATCTGAACCTCTATTACATATCTCCAAAATATTCGTTTTTAGCTTAAGGTTTCAGAATATTTTTTGTAGGCAAGAATTATACTCCTAACACCCTGAATGAACTTATTTTGCAGGACTAATATTAAAATGTAATTTTGAGGTTAATTATTTTGCTTTCATGGGAACATTTGGAATAGTTTTAGTAATCACAGTGCCTTATTTCCTAATATAATTCTATTACAATTTTTAACTGCAAAAAATAGTTGTTACAAATTCGTGACCGATTAAAACTCCTTCACATTTGCTTCAAAGTCGGTAGGTAATCATTTATATTATTTTAACTAGGTAGGCAGTTCACGTGTTGTCATGAAGTATAATTATATATTGGTTCCAGGATTTATAAATAAGTGAACGTCTCCGATTTGGAAACAAGTTGTGAAGTTTTGTTATAGTGCTTAACTATGATGATTCAATTATTTATTCATGCAGATGTTTAGGTTTGAATTTTTTGGTTCTGTAATATCGCGCTCATTTTGTTCATTCTGTATCTTTTAAAATTCTGATTCTCATGTAATACTTGAAGATTCCAATGCAACCTAACCATTATATTGATATTTGTAATTGAAACCTCTGAAGTAAAATGAATCTATTGAAAGCACTTTTTCCAAACCAGAATAAAAATACTATCTCTTGACGCACGTTACGCAGACCTAGTTAGAATCAAGTGTGCTCCTTGTCTGCTCTACGTAATAATTACAGAAAGAAACCAGTTCGATATAATGTACTCACCTAAGTACCTGCATTTGATGGTTCGCCCAGATGCATATAAAAGCTCGAAGTTGTAATATTTAGTTTATGTCATATCCTGATGCTACTAATTTGGTTAGTCAAGAGGCAATATTTTGGTTCTGTTGCTAAGAAACTATGGATTGATTTTATGAACTTTGGTGACTATAAAAATTCATTCTTCCTCTCGCTATATTCCCACGGTCCTCCATCGTAACATTATAGCTTTGTAAAAAATGTTGATATTATTTTAAGTCATTTTTAAATATTATCACATCCAAATTTGTTTCTTGAAAAAAATATTGAGTCCTATTTGAATTCGAGCCTTTATACTCATACTCAAACCTCTTATTGAATTTGACTAGCATTGTTCTTCATCGTAAGCTTGGATCATAAAACCGCCACAGTGTGGTGCTGTCAGGTTGCTACAACAAGCGTGCCATTGCAAAACAAGCCATATCCATTTTGGTCAATATTCTGAATTCCCGCTGCTTCTTTACGAATTTTCATGGCAATTATCAGCATATCTTTCGAGATGTCACTTCGATTATCTACTTCCCTGTGAGTCTGTATTAGGTGTATTAGGTTGATACTAAAGTCTGGATATTGTTAAAGGCTGATTATTTTTTACTCATCTGATACCAATACAATGATCATCAAAGAGAATGTGTACTTTGAAGAACTAATCAAAAACAATTCTCGATAATGAAGTTTTTGGATTTGCCTAACTCTAACACGGTCATCAAGTGGAGTACACGGAGTCCAATATCAACCAGTAAATTCATGTTACAAAACCTTTTCTTGGGATGCTTTAAAAACTCACTTTTGTAGATGTTTTGATATGGACTTTTTGGAACATATTCAGATATTTTTACTGGTTTGAAACCATCTGACTTGTTCATTTCTTCCAAGTTTGTGCAGAATACTGCAGATTCATTGGCTTATTGCACATTTTTTGTGTATCCTGGTATTAGTTTCCTAAAAGTGTATCTTTTACAGTATTTTGTACAATTTAGCAAACCTGGTCGTATTGCCTCCTCCATGAGCCTCATATTTTCACATGCTTTGTTGTTTACTTAGAGACCTATAAAAGATAAACAACGAAATATGATGAAGATATGGGACTTCCCAATTTCAAAGAACTGTACCATCTAACCTAGTGTGTAAATGATCCAATTGTAAACAAGTCTTTATTGAAGATAATGGTAGTGGTATAATAATTGCGAAGGATATGTCCAAAAATTATGCTATTATTGACAACTGTCGCTCTAAAAGTTTGACTAAAGTTCTCAAGTAAGTATGTATTTGGGTAATTCGTCAGGATAGGGAACGTCTTCTCATACTTTCTATCTATATTCTTTAAGAGTTTCTGCTTCTTCATTAATCACTCTTATTCTCTTACATACATTTTAATATTTAATTTTCATTCTTCAAACGATTTGAGAAGTTACAAAAAATATTTATAGATCAAAATGGACCCATCGACAATTCGGCTTAGTCAGCTGATCAAACATTAGAATAAAAATGTTTGTTGAGGATTTTTGAAGAGGCTCGTTTCATTTGATATATTTTAAATCTTGTTGAGAAAGAAAGGTTTTGACTTTCTACTTCTCCGTCTTTATTCAACAAAAATGTGGGAATCTTCCAAAGAAAGGAAGAAAGCAATTAATTTCGAAATAAACTCTTAACAAAGATGTGTAGATCATGCAAAGAAATAACTTTGGCACGAAGCTGAAAGAAAAAGCCCTCTCAAAACAACAACTACATTAAATTACGGAAACGATTTTTTTTTTTTTGAAACAACTACTTTTATATGAACAAAAGAATTTACAAAAATAAAAACATTTTCCTATTCAGTTTGATACTCATTTTACATTCGGAAGGCATTATTTTAACATTGAATCCTACCAACTGAACCTCAATTAGAAACTTACAGTGAGATATGTAAACTTGAGACAGAAACAAAAATTTCTCAAACCCTCTTTTAATCAATAGTTGCAACTGAAAAACTTATCACTTTTAATATATCTTTCAAATGAAGTACATCTTATTTATCATTTTATCTCGACAATTTTAATGGTAGCATATTCAGTTCTAGATACATTTTTAATTCCATATCGAAATCAGATTCATGTTATGTGCTATGATTAAACAAAACTTTATATAAGTGGTCATTTCTTCAAAAGAATGGTTTTTTCATATTTCTCTGCAAATAAAATTACATGTCAACAAACAAATGAATATTCAACAAAAAAGTCCAATATTTTATTATTGTGTTTTATTTACATTTACATCATCTGCCACCTTTACCAAAATTATATTTGATAAGTATTATTAATAATAGATTGATGATAGATAAATAATAGTTGATATCATTGATTGTAGATAAATAATAAATTTTTGATTTACATCTTATATTGTACAGGGTATTCCATAATTTCGTTGACAAATTTTAATTGATATATAATATATATAGTAATCAAAATGTCTCTTGTTTTGACATTGTCGCCTAATTTGCTATCTCTCATTTTTTTAATCAGAATAGTTATTGAATAACACAACAACACCATTTTTTCAAAGGAGGTACTATTCATTTAAATTTTCCTTCATAAGTTTTTTTATTTTGAATTTGTCAACCAACTTATGGTGTACCATGTATGTAACTGATATCAAAAGTGAATTAATTAATTTGTTTTGTTTTCTGATAGATGTGAGAAATTGAGACATGGATTTGTACAGCTTGGTGAGTATTATATGAAATAAGGACAGATATTTTAAAAATACATTTTAATGATTTTAGTTCTCAGACAATAATTTAAACATTTTGAAGTATGAAAGAATTAATTCATAAGAATCAAAAGTATTTGGGCTCGTTAGTGAGATTTCTCTGTAGAATAATGAATAATGATGGGATTCAGATTGCTAACAGATTTGAACTCTACTAGTAGATATATTAGGACATAAATGTTCGGATGAGTTAGTTAATGAAGATTGAAAAAAAAATGTAAACAACAATATTTTCAGTTTTTTTTTGGGTTATTCTTACGTATTCAAATAGGTAGGGAGGTCCAAAGTGAGTGGGTATATTCAACGCTCCAGAGTTGTAAGATACCTACGAAACCGATAAGTTCATTTGGTGAATGACTTATCAGGTCCGATGGTGAAGAAAAATTAATTCAAATACTAAAAATCTAATTGATTTCATTGCAGGCAGGCATAAAGTATAACCTCTGCTGTTTCAACGTCTTCCAAACAGAATGCCCAAGTCTCTTCATATGAATATGTAGACAATAACTAAGTCACAGGCAGTACTCAACAGAACTGATCAACGGTCCTGCTTTAAAGAAGCCATTCATACCAGAAAATTCAAATGGGATACTCAGAATTATTTAGAGAATCCCAGCTCTGGGACATGTTTCCTGGTAGGTGGATTGGCAGGAGGGGTGCTATTGGGGTGCCTGAATCTTCGAAAGATTCGAAGACTCGCTTTACTAATGAGCATCAATAAATAACACTGGATATTCTTCACAATGTTCGGAGACACTGTGAACAGTTGCTGTCCTTTTGTATATAGGTGAACGGCAGATGTTTTCAATCTCCATGTTGTGTGCTGTGTACCTATTTGAAACTAATGCTCATTCAGTGATTATCCAGTGTCCCATTACTGTAAGACATCCGTTCTTTTTTCAAATTGAACACTAATAAATATTTTCATATCTTTTTTCGTTTCTCCTTCATAATTGAAATTAACTAGGTGTCATTCACGATGTTGAATTACTAATTTTATATGCTTTTTTGTGTTTTGCAGTTTCTCTAGTCATATTTGGCTAAAATGGAACAAGAACAAACCTCTCCTTTGAAGAGGTCAAAGTGCCACATTGAAGAGATTGTTTACAAAGTAAGTGATGAAATTAAAAGAGTTGCCACTATTTCAAACAGAATTATTGATTAATTTCACTAGTTCGGACTTCCATTGTCTACTATATAAAATGATTTGAAATCCCTGAAACAAGTAAAAAAGAATAATTAAAAAAGAATAGTTGAAAATAACAATTATATTAAGCAACAATAAACCTGAAATGAAGTGATAGTGAAATAACCTACAAGTAAAAAATATAATAATTGAATAAATAAAAAAAATAAAAATTAAAGGAATGAAAAAAAAAAGTGTAGAGATTCCAAGTCACGTTAGTTCACGACGTTTCGATTGTTGGTATCTACAATCGTCTTCGGGTGATGACTGGACTGATTCCTCCGAGAGATGACTATTTTATAGGTCGTTGAAAATACTTTCACTTTCTCTACTTTCCATTTTCCGCTTCACTGATTTCGTGAGAGATGACCGTTTTGGCGGGAGTTGGTCATTTTTCGTTTGATGATGGGTTTCCATATGTTTCGTATATCTACGCTGGCCTGGCTGAATACGTTGTTGGACAACATGTATGCGGCTTCCTTAAATTTTCTCCTGAACCAATGTTCCTCTCTGTGCAAGATCTCAGCTTGGGACTACTCGATGTGTTGATGGGTCCAAACATGGTCTGCTATTCCTGATTTGTTGTTATTGATTGATGTTTTTCAATCCGCTCTATTATTTTAGATTACACATAATTATAAGTGAACTGTAATTAAAATAAATATCAAATTGTGATGGAATCATGCAGGTGTATATATAATTGTGATAAAAGTTAATGATTTGCATGAGCAAGCATTGAATCCAAAGGTACATCCATATTGTTTTGGGGAGAAGGGGTTGACCTTTAAGCAATAATACTTGGATAGAGGTAAAAGTAAACCTTTTTTGCATTTCCACTTTTCCATCAATTCATAATAAATTTGAAACATCCAGATGTTTTCACATTGTCAACATTGAGAAACGTTCTTAGTAAAATGATTCTTTTTTCTTTGACGGGAAAAAAGTTTTGACATTTTATCTCTGGCGACAGGTAACAAAATGTCACTTTTCATGAAATTACTTTTTTCACCGGTCCCCGTGAAAAAAGTGAGTACTTGTCTGGATGTCTGGTTGAAAAAACCAGACATCACCAGAAGATGGCAAATGAGACTTCGCCGAAACGTTGTGAAAATAACCCTTATGGGGATAAAATACACAGCGAAACCCGAAAAAACAGCTCATCATACTTTATCCGTGAGACCCTTCGAGTTAGCTTCCCAAATTTCTGCTACCGCAGTTGTCGGTTGATTGGTCAAACTACCAACAGTGACATAAAAACTTGGCAAGTTGACTTGGGTGTCACACCAATAGGTGGTTCCACTTATGTTTCGCTTGCGTTTACGCAGCTATTTTTATCAAGTACTTTCTTGTTTTTTTTTTCATTTTGTCTTCAATCGAGGACCGCCTGCCCGGTACTGACGATGCCCAATAGGCTGAAACAGCTGTATACCGGTGGCTCTTAAATTGAAATCAATATGGGAATGATCAAAGAGTACTTATCTATTTATTTTTTTATTTTCATGGAATTATTTTCCAGCAGCTTGACTGCATTAACCTATATATATATATATATATATATATATATATATATATATATATATATATATATATATAAGAGTAGAGGTAGAAATTTAATTTTTCAATATTGAATCGTTGTTTTTCCCGTCACAGAAGAAAAGTGTATTATACATGGGAAAAAATTAGATTTTAGCTCTCGGTTTTTTGTGACAACACAACCTCGAGCCAAATCTAATACTTTTTTCCCTTGTATAATAAATAACTATTATAATACAAGTGATTTCATAATAGCATTAAAAGACTCGCTTGGATTCTACTAGTGTGTTTTTTTTTGTTTGTCTCAATTTTAGTCTGTTTTATACATTCCTAATAGTTATCTTCATAACTCACAACTGTAATTGAAAGTACTTGGTTTTTGCTAAACCATAATTTATTCTATTTTCAATAAACCATTATCATAAATGATAATTTCCATGAGGTAATTTATTGTATATGTCAACTTCATTAAGCATCAAAAAATCTCATACCAAGTTTGAGATTGGAATAAGCATTTTCAAATGAGTGTTTTGATGAAAGACATATGAATTGACTGTAATTACAACTTCCAGAATGAAAATGAGATAACAGAATTTTTTATTTGTGGAATAGAGATTTGTTTGAGTCTTACTATTTATCAGGCCCTACAAAGATATCTGAAAACCCTAGCTAATATAGAATGCATACAATGTTTGACACAACTCCCCAGAATGGTATACCATATCTTACTTGTAAGTAAAATAGTGTAACTACATTTGAGCATGACCGCGAAATTAGTCCCGAAAATTTGAGAAAGTATTGCACTAATGTTTAGAATAAACATAGAGATATGAACTAGTAAAAAGGTTTCCAAAACTGAAGTCAAGAATTGAATATTAAATGCACGCACCTAAAAGTCAAAAAATTGAGCACCCAGACACTTTAACAGCCATAAACACCCTATAGCTTCCAAGATTACCGACAAGATGAAAGATGAAATTAACAAATACTAGTTTTAACTAGTATTAACAAATACTAGTCACACAGCAGTGACTTAAGGAAACAAGGTCATACATCCCATGACTTGTTTTGACCTGAGATGAACATGTGTAAGCAATAAAAATCGATGAATGTAAGAAATAAAAATCAATGACAGTTGGTTAGAAAATTGTTAATGATAATAATATAAATTGTAAGAGGATTTTAATAACCGATGCACATGTATATGAACGGAATTGTGTCACTCATGGTTTTATGCACCTATGTAAAGACTACGCTATAATACTTATCATAAGTAAAATAATAAATCAACATTATAACATGTCTGTATCCGTCCAAGAGACAACAAACCATGAAGTTTAATTTACTTTGAACTTCTGAAAGACCACTCGAACCATATGCTGCAGAGTCGTCAAAACATCCACTTGCCAGTCACTCCCTAATAGCATATCAGGCACCTCGCTTTTGAAGGAGAGAACTTTAGTTTTGTTTTCGTTCATTAAGATGTGATAAAGATTCACACCAGCTTTTCACCTTAGACAACAACAACATAAAAAGCACAGTGTCTCACACATTTTATAAATTTATTGTATCCAAATTTTCAATTGAAATTTGAAAGAAAAATTGTTATTACCATAATATATATTAAATCTGTTTTCTTCATTGCTCATGCTTCATCCACGACCTTTTTTTCAGGTTGAGAAAATTGTTCTGGATTGGTAATAAATCCTGGAAATGGAACTTGATTACAGGTGTGGCCAAAACTGAAGAAATTGCGGAAGATATTCAAATTCTATTTTATCTTGTGAAAAATTTTTTTTATTTATTCATTATAGAAATATATGTTTAAAATATGCGATTATTTCTCCTTTTCTTTCACTGACTATTGCGCAGTTCAGTTATGATTTATTTCTGAGTATATTTTTTACAAAAAAAGAGTCACTCCCTCGCAATAAACCATGATGGATTGATTTGTGACTTGACTTTCAATACAGTTCATGTAATCAATATTGGAAATTTTTAAAATACATTATTACTGGCTATTTTCATAAAGTATTATATTGTGCTAAGTAAATACAAACTGTTTCTGTTATATTTTTCAGTCCTATTTTGTTACATATACATATATTCAGTATCTACTTGAAATTGTATATTATTTTATAGTTTACAGTTTTATATGACTAAGTAGCGATAGCTAATATGTGTAATTTTGTTTGTTTGTTTTATTTATTTAATTATTTTAACCAAGCTTTGTCAATAAGATACGAATCTTCATACAATAAAGCATATCTTGACTTGACATACATTCATGTGTTTGCCAGAAATAAAAGTCAATTAAATTCATACCTTCTCACATAACAAACGACCCCTTACATGTTGGATATACGAAGAAGATATTTGTTTAAATGAAATTCACTTAGATCAACTGAAAACGTTTCATATCCAGGCTTCTAGAAGCAAATAAATATGACTAGATTGGTACAACAAAGAAATACCAACCTTCCTTTCATGGTTATTATAAGAAAATGAGAAATGAGTTACATCATGTGTTTTTCCAGTAGTGTATGTCTGGAGTTCTTGGAATACAAATCGGTTAGTTTTAGCTCGATAATATTTTTACATGATTAGTATAATGTTTTGGTAGTGTGGTTTGTTATCGGGCGATTCTTCATGTTGAATGGTGCGTATCTCAAAGAGAGAGAACTCAATTATCTCGTCATTTAATGTTGAAAGGACCTTAGCTTGTATACATATGATAGCGTTTTTTACTCAGTTGAAATAAGATGTTTATAGGTTCTCCCGTTTTTTTTTTTATGTAGAATTTAAAAATAATACCAAAGATAAGCGAATACTGATTGTTAACCACAGTAGGTACAAGTCACTAGTATCGTGAAATTTTTTGACAGGTGATAAATAGTATCATCAAATTATTTTAGTGTGCGCAAACATTCTATTGAGAAAGTTAATTCTAACAGATATTCCAGCTCAAATAATTTTCACCAGATTACACGCTAGACCACCAAAACTTGATTTTTTACAAAACAGGCTGAGCAATCAGCATCCTGGTGGACCGAGGACAACAATTAGAGAAAGCAATTCTCAAACAGGTTGACTGCAATTATTCAACAAGTACCCGAAAATTAGCTACACAGTTCAATGTCAGTCGTCAAAGTGTTTGGAAGGTTTTGCATACAAATGTATTGTATCCATACCACAAGCACCGGGCAGCCTACGGTGCTGTTACTGCGAGATTTTCCTAGACGATTAGATTTTTGTCAGTAGTTCCTTCAAAGAATGGTACAAAATCCTAATTTAACTCGGAAAGGTTTATTCACAGATGAGGCAAGTTTTTCAAGAAATGCCATCATACACTTTCGCAACAATCATTCTTGGCCCTAAAAGAATTCCCATGCTACTGTGGAAAATGGATATCAGAAGGAATTTTCGGTGAATGTCTGATAGTGGGACAAAACATGTGGTTTATGCACGACGAGCACCTGTTGTAACCACTCATAAATATATGACACTTTTGCTTACCAGTGGATAGGTCGTGTAAGACTTCAACCATGGCCACCTATATCTCCAGACTTGAACCCTCTGGATTATTTCTTTGAGGGATATCTTAAATTGCTTGTTTATGCCACACTGATGTTCGATGAAAATGACTTGAGAAATAAAATTATGCATAATTCTAATGTCAAACTTGCGTATGACATACGCAACACCCCAGGATTTTTTTGAAGGTGTGTGGCACTCGATTGGGAGAAGACATAATGCTTGTATTGCAAATCTGAGTTCTGAGATTGAGAATCTGATTTAATTATTTTTCATTTTTACCTATTCTCTAACGATAAACATACTTTATAATAGATCATAGAATCGATGATTCCATCATTTGAAAAATCATGAAACAATATTTTCTATAAAAATTTTGATATATTACGGCAAGAACCCTTTGAAGTATTTACCCTTTTTTATTTAGAATATCAGACGTGAAATTTCGGATTAAATCACTTTTGTTTCCTATAATTTTTTTAAATTAACATTCATTCCACACAACGATCATAGCAAATTCAAGAACCTGAGAGAAGAACGACAGCGTTTCAACATTTTTCGTAGAAAACTTCATGAAATCGAATTGCACAAAACCAAATAATACGCGAAAGGGGAGGTTACTTATTTCATGAAAATCAACCAATTCTCAGATTTGAGAAAAGAATTCGTCGAGATTCCAAACAAAAACTTCGAAAGTAAAGAATATTACTGAAGTTTAATCCCAACACCAACAATATTTTCTCGAATGCTAAGTGATTCAGCCGAGTGTGGCCAACCAAAGTTATGTTTTTTCAAATAGAACACCCAGTATATGAGTACGTCATTCGATTCCATATATTTTTAGCTCTAAGGAATTTTTGTTTTCGAATTTACGTTGCGGCATTGCCAAGTTATTCCAGAACAACCTATTTTGCATACAATATTTTTTTAATTCACCACCCGCATCTCTACAGCAATTAAGTGGATTTTTTAGGAATAGTTAGTCGACTAGGATAATTTCTGGAATCTCAAATTTGGGAAACAATATATAGGGTAAAACCGGTCAAGTTTCATTCATTTTCAAACAGACATATTTCAACTTTTTCAAATGGAACACTGTATTTCTTCATTTGTATGAAATGTTTCAACATTTCACTACATTTTTCATCAGAGATATACTATACGAAAAAATGATATTTTACAAATTATACCAAGTTTTAATAATTGTTACCACAAAAAATTAGATCGTATTTATATTGAGACCAAAAATGGAAATTCAATATGTTCTGAATCGTCGCGATTGTTTAAAAATGGAAACTCGTTTTTAACTAAACACTTGTAATATGTAGGTATATAAATCGTGTGTTCTCTTCCACTAATTTTCCTCACCACACAAAGTTATGATTTCATAATACTTCGAGGGCAGGGCGAAGATAATATATAATATCATCGTATCGCGTATTATCCTAAGGAATACACGGTGAAATCCTAAGGAAACAACACCTTAATATTAATTGTGATGCCCTATAATAGTAAACTGTTATGCAAGTGGAATATTTTTCAGATCTTATTTGGACAACAGCAAAATATTTTATGAGAATTCCTGGGATACAAATGGATGACGGTACTAAAGAAACAGGAAACGAGTAAACTGTAAGCTCTCTGGTCAATTTTTTTGGGGACCGTTCGCTATGACGTCAGGTGAACATGCACATATGTTGCGAACGACGAGTAATTCAAGAATGGGAACCCCATAATTCGGATCTATGCGACTGATTCGTATAAATGACTGCGAATAATAGTAGCATGAACCTCAGAGTTACTCTGAGGCATGGACTCAAAAATACTGGATTTACGAAATCATTTGCGTGAACGATTCGAAGAACTACGTATACCGTATACATGTAACTACAAGCAATTCAAGAATAGGGCCCCTGAGCAGTGCTGCCGCATGGTCAATTCAAAAAGTACCGAAATTTACCAAAAAAATTGTACCCAAAATGTACTGCGCAAGACTAGGCATAGCACATGCGCATGAGTCATTTCAGACCAAATGCCAGTAATGCCAAACGTGTAATAATAGGTTTGTTCTAGCAGCGATTTCAAACGATACGGAATCGTACGAAGCATGCGCATACGAATATAGGCGTTCTAGCAAAGCAAATCCAGGATTCGAACTAATAGTCGCATGTTCTAGCGAAGACGAAATCCAGTTTGCAAACCGTATGAGAACTGTCGAAGTAGTCCAGAGGAATTCGTAAGGATTTTCAGTTTGTGACATGCGCAAATATTCGGAGTGATCAAGTGATCCGATATCACGTTTGTTATGATTTTGGAATATGGATTTGTTGATTATGTTATGTACTAAAGAAATGAGAAACCATAATAGAAATATTTAGTGGCCTGATAATTGGTTTAAAAATCTTGTTTTTTATAGAACGGCAATCCTCAAAACTGTCAATTTTTTCATATTTGCGTTTGGAATTTCAGGTAAAATGATTTTATGTTTTTGAATGAAAACTAAGCATCAACTATTCAACTCCATTATTACAGGTAGGATTAACCGAAATGTCATCAGAGTCATCAAGCTCTGAATCAAATTGGGGAAATAATTCTGAATCATCTAATGATGAGGAACTTATTATCGAAATGCTGTTTCATCACCATGAGGAAGGGGTTGAAGATAATCACATCAATAGAGATGCTGCAGACCACAGAAATTTTGTAGCTTGACGAGTTTTAAGATAGCAATAAAATTGTAATATTTCTGTTTGTTGATGTTCATTTCATTGTTTGGCATAAATTAAATAAATATCCATTCAGGTAAAATAAGAATGATTTTTAAAACAGTATAAAAATATAATTTGCTCAAGGGTGGGTACTTTACGACCGGATTAAGAGTCAATTAAAATAATCGGTGCTGAGAATGACACCACATCCTGTCATTTGCTACAGAGACAGCACAGCCCCAGCACTGATTATTTTAACGGGCTGTTAATCAGGTCGGTAAGTACTCGTCCTAACACATAAACTAATAACTTCTTTCTATATAATATCACATAACAGGAACCCTATGTATGACATAAGATATCAAACTAAATCCCTCATACTAACATTGAATTCAGAATATTTATCAACATTGAATTCTTATTTTTGCTCATTCGTCTGAGCAAATTATTTCTTGTTTCTAATAATTCATTTCTCTTCTTTCTTATTTATAACTTTTCTTTTTCCAATTCTAACATTTCTTCTATTTTGAATTCTTCCATTTTGACCAAGCCGATGACTATTCAAGCCAATTAATATGTTCATTTTTATCGGTTTTCACCTTCACTTTTCGCTGCACAAAATATAAATTTCAAATTTCCAACTAATAAGTCAGTTTAAATGACAATTTGACAATTGACATTTATCAACACAAATAAGCGTTCTAGCAGGACATGAATCCCAAACTATTTGCAACCAGTCTAAGATTCCTAGAAACCCTGGTGTTGGTAACGCTTAGATTTTGTTTTGAACTTTTTGAAGGAACCACCTGTTGCTTTTAACAACACTTACGAGAGTTTTCCCAAGATGGCGCTATTCTGAATTGTTCGAGTCCCCGCTGAGTCAGTCAAATTAATTATTATCTGTCATTGTCAAAAAGAATTTTCAACTTTTGGTATTTTGAAATTGATATTTTTTGTCATCCCAATCTTTACATTGTTCGCATTTTTTATTATAGTTTTCGTTCGTTAGTTCTCAGTTATTTTAGTTTGGTTACATTTTTCAGTAGTAATAAGGAATAGTTTTATATAGTGTATAAGGATACTTTTTGTAAAATGGGACAATTCTGTATTTTGTGTGGACAGTGTAAAAATTCGAGTAATCATCTGTATTCAGTGCCAAAGGTAAATGAAACATTTTATAATTACTGTCAATCCACCATGGATAAACTAAGTTTGTATCAGCCTACACCAAAAACCAACTTCATATTTTGAATAATCCTTCACCCTTTCAAATCCACCTTCTGCTACTAGAGTATCATTACTTTCTTAATCATAATATCAAATTGAAAATAAACATTCACCACTTATGCTTTTTTTTAAATTTTTTAAATACAACTTAATACCTAGTTGCAAGAAAAGTCTACTCATAGAATCATAGATACCTACAGATGAATATTACAGTATGCAGAGAGATTTATTGCATTTCTACAGAATTATTATGAGAAGTAAGTAAGTTTACAGTTACATGAAATTCAACATCCATTTAAAATATCATGATATTAATATCAGCGTAAAATTTAAAACTAATAAAAAATTAAATCTATATCAACAATTAATAAATCATAGATTAAGTTCGAAAATCACTGACTGAGTAGGGCTCCATGTCAAACAAATAGTTCCCCAAGCCTAACAGAATGTATATTTTTGAAATCTTGTGGAAAATTATTGTAGAACTCAAGGGTGTTGTTGTACTGTGGACTTGTATAAAAAAAATTTATTGGGTGGTTAAAAGACTACTCATGTATGATGAGAAACCTAATGCTCTCTTAAATATATACTCGTAGTAGTTGTTAGCATATAGAATTCCAAGCAACCAAACAGTATCCTCTTTTAACTTTACTTGTTCTCAATTGGTGATTTGAATGGTTTTATTTGTGCATTGTACCTGATCAAAATCTGTAATTTATAGGATGAAAACAAGAGGAAACTGGATGGATGCTGTTAGGAAATATCTGCCTGATGGTGCTTTTATTTGCTCAAAGCATTTTCCCATCCATTTCATTGGTGAGAAAAAACTATTGAAGGGTGCCAAACCATCATGCATGTGAGTATTCAGTTTCTACAGCACTACCTATAAATCCTATCAAAGATTTGTATATTTTTTCAAGGTGCACTTATAGAGAAGTACTTAATTGTACGAATTTCAAGAAAACGTGCACCATTTCCAGAACGTTTACTAATAATTTCTGTAGTTGGAAAGTATCCGTTGAATAAGGTATCAAAAGCAAATTTGATCACATACAAATCAAGAGAGAACACTTGGTGTTATCAAAATGATAAATATCAAATTATTCATATATGAAATGATAAATAACCTCTTCTAGTTTCACCTATCTACAAAAAAAGGTTCTTTTCAACCGGCTGTTCTCTAACGGTAACCCTGAGAAGTTCGCAGTTGGAAACAAACACTCTATGCCATTCATTTCTCTTGAAGATAAAAGATTGTTGTTGTTTTCAGTTCAACTCAAGCATATCAATGTCCTTTTACAAATTTCATATAAGGCTCATAACGGACTTTAAAGAAAGTTATTGATAACGTAATATGAGAAGAGATATTTATGTAACCATTATTTAATTGAATCGTGTTGAAAAAGGGATATGTCACAAATTGTCCAAATGTGTGGAGTTTAGTTATAACATTTCATATTATTTTTCATTTCAATGATCGCAACTGCTGTTTTGTTCAATATTTTACACCATATTTTCCCTTGATACCTTTCATAAAAATACATCATTATTCAATACGGGCTAATATGTGCTAATATCATTCTATAAATAAAAGGTGATAGTGGAAGAAAGGGGTAAAGTTGAAGAACATTTTCTATAAATGCCTGATTCACAGAAAATTAACTTCATTAACTTTACCCTCTATTTCCTGATATTTCATATTTGTCAATATCTGTGTAAGCTTACTGCTTACACATGGAAATAATAAATACGTTGTCATTATTATAAACAGCCTCTTCTGAGAACATAATGAAAAAAAGGTGTATCTTTTAGAATCTTCTTGTGAGACGGTTATAATTAAATGCCAGTAGGAATTTAAAAAAAAATTAATGAAAAAGTTGTTATCGAACAAAGGGTTATATTTAGCTTAGAATCGCACGTTGAAAGGTAAGATTTCGTTCGCACAAGTTTCGACTTCTGAGGGCTGCTGTTCGTAGGAGAACGACAGCTGGTTTACAGAAAAACCAATTTTAACAAATACCATTTTAGTTTTTTGTCCATGTTTATTTACAGGGATCTCAATTTATTCAGTTCTGTTTACAATAAATTATATAACAAAGAAAGCTTGTGCTGTAACCACTTATACTACTACTACTATAATTATTATAGACACATTTATGTGTGTTTAATGAAGGACAAAATTAAAGTAATGAAAAACATTTGCATGAGCAAAGAGTGAGATTCTTAAAAATATTTTCATCATCACAGAAGAAATTGATTTTATCAGAGTAGTTATTTTCAAGTCTCAACATTTTAGATGTTGGAGATGGAGAATGATACCCGTAGTTAGTTAAGTGATATGGTGTAATAAATAGCTTTATTTGTCTAATGGACCTCCGTGAAACGTTGGAAGTTATAAGTGAGAGAATTTCTGGACAATCAATAAAACCAGATATAATTTTGAATAGATAAAATAATGATTTAGTGTAACTTCGATTCTGAAATCAGCATGAAATATTTCTAAAATCGAACTGAATGTATAAACCCATCCTGTCTAATTTCGTAATAGTTAGTTTCCTGGCTTTGCCCTGATCATTTTCAGTAAAAATATTTGACTGCAACTGAGACAATCATATTCAGTTGCGTTGATGAAGTAATCTTAGAGAATAAAGTTGATACTGAAATTAGTTTCAATGAATATCTTATGAGGAGTACTTCGTCAACGCAGCTGACTGTTGTAGTTGCACTTGAAACGTTTGGAGTTTACCAAAGAAGACAACAGCAAAACCCGAAAACCAACCAAAACATTGAAGTCAGTCATGAAATCATACTACATGAGCTATTGAAAATTGTTGATGAAGGATGCTGAAATTTTCCCAGATTCAAAGATTGATTTTAATTTTTTTATAACTGGTTTTATTTTTCAGTTTGCAGTTGGATTATCCAGTGGAAAAAACTCCGTTTGAAACATGAACAACTGAAATACTTGAATTCCTATATTTAGTTCTGTGATCAGTTTTTTCAAAGAATATTTGATAAAGCTTCTGCCAAATATCTGATAAGGATTGTGTGATTATTTATATAGTTTTATTAATTTAATTAAATAACATTTATTGATCTAAAGGTAAAACATGTTTTAGACAAGTAAATTGATGGATATATAGCCGTTACTATGTGGTAGAAGATCATCATGAAAAATTTAGATTTTAGACAAGTTCTATTGTGAAATTGACGTGATAGTCATTTTTATAATAAAAATAGGTATTTTGATATTTTTTATTTCTCAGTGAAACCGCTCCTGAACTTCCACTAAACTTTTTCCTAGTCCATCCTGTAGTATTCTACCTGATTCACACTCTGTCACAAAACATCCATTGGCAAATTCTAGCAGTATTCAACTAGAGAATATTCCTAACCCTATTTTGGTTTCAAATACTTGATGACATCCAGATTGAACCATGATCATTTGGAGATGATAATGTTCACATATCCATAACAATTCCAATCAACTTTGTTGATATCATTTTCAGCATTTTTGGGATGATGAGAGCTGCAGGTGGATGCAATACTCATCCCGAGTCAATTCAAGTTGGACAAATATTCCGCTTAATGTCCCTCTATTCTCTGATAAAACCGCCCAGGGAAAGTAATGTTAGTGGAGGAGAAATGATGAAATCCCTTCTTCATATTGGAGATCTGAAAGAAAAACAGCAAAAATTTATATTCTATATTGAAATAGAAGAAACTATCTCCGAAATTGAAGAGGACTTCTCAGGTATTCATGAAGCTTTTGCTTATTTCTGTGAATATGTTGCAAAAAAAATTAAAGGCAACACCAAATGTGGAGAATGTGTGGATTCGATATTGGAGAAGGGAAATGAAATATTCAATTCCCTCATAAGAAACAAGAGCAGAGGATTTTCAACATAACCATCACAAAAAATTAATAGCTTTCTTCACGATGTTGAAGCCACAATAATATCAGATGTTTTTGAGAGGGAACTTAAAAGAAATTGCTTTCCAGTAATTTTAATCAAATTGTCAAATTTTTCTCCCAAAAATATTGTAGGTTGTGAACACCACAAGGAAGAATTGTCAAGAGAGGCACTGAGGGCATATTTGATCTCTAGATTGAATATCTGCTGTGCTAAAAAGCATGATGAAAGAGCCCTCGAAAATAAAAATAAAAAAAAAATACAATTTTCTGTGAGTCAAATTTCGAAAAATCTGAAAATATCTGTTGAGATGTGATACTCTCATCAGCTGTATGTTTTTTTAAAATTTGATTGAATATTTTCAAAAAACTACCATCATAATTGATGATCACATTGTTTGAAAAAAAGAACTCTTTTACACACTCAATGTAAAAGGTTGTAGTAAGCAATTAAAGTATATCAGAAGACATTTTGTATTTGTATTCTAAAAGACGCTAAACTACTTTCATGCAGTCTGCAGAAATTCAACCTGGTGTTCTCTGAACATTACGGTATTTTACTTTTCGTGGGAACCTGAATATAAAAGAAATCCCATCACAAGGAAACTGGAAGTTAATTTACCACTGGTAAGGATATTAAATACAATTTCACCTCAGACTGATAAAAAACTAACTTAACTTTTGAACGGTTTGACGTAGAAACATGAAAAAAACGTTTGGGGGCTATTACCGATACTATTTTTTGAAAAAAAAAACACTGTGATTGCTCGATAGATGGCTGGGGGAGGCACTTCAACTTTTTTCAAAATTTTAATTGGCATGGGGGTCAAGTGTCAAATTGGTTTATCAGTGATGACCTGCACATGCAATCATAGCAAAAAATATGACTCAATGAAATCAAATTAAAATAATAATAATGGAAGATATTTGAATTAAACTTTATTCAATTCATGCTGAAACTGTAAATTTCAATAATTATAAATACAGAAATCTTATAAACTTTAATATACTTTTACAAACAATAAATAGTTCACATTATTTCTGAACCAAAGAAGTTATTCAATACATCTGATGATCAACGGAAGGTAATTGACCATCCTACATCAATAAATTTTGCCTTGTAATTTCTCTCAAGTTATTTGCAGAACCCAAAGGCTTGCATGACGAGTTCAAGGTGGGACTGTAGTGCTATTTTTCTTGAGTGATTTTCTGTACTTAACGAAATGTGTATGTATACGAAAATCAATGTCCTGATTCATGAGTAGAACTGCTAGGTGTGATACACATACATCCATAGTCACTATGAGTAGATGTATTTTGGTTGAATATCTATTAGAAAACAGCTGTGTTTCTACTCATTACATTGTTCTTCGTATATAAACCGCTTATTCCAAATTTTATGCATCAATGAGGAAACTTTTTTATTATTAATTAAAAAAAAAACGGTTACAAGTTGGTGCTTATCAAAATGATCTCTTAACAGGTAATCGAAAAGTTCGACAAAGAATTCACTGGGAATATTTCTTTGTAATCTAGTGAATTAATCAGTTTTTCCATTCCAATACCATACTAAAAACATGTATTCAAGTATATAATCTTTATACTTACCACCTGTTTTGCGGAATTCGTTCCGATAAACAAATAATGTCAACTACATAATATCTGCCAACATTTCTTGAGTTGAAATATCAAGAAATTACACGAAATTTCTTCAAAACTTTGCTTGGGTTGAAACTTCAACTAATAATTCATCAGAACTTGGACACTTATCTTTCAATTTAATACTGACAATTCGTCAATAACACTTAAAACACAAAAAATTCATTAACTCACTTTTTAAGTTATCCTAAAAGCACAGTAGGTATGAAAAATGAATGTGGAATTAAATATAAATACAAATACACCCTGTGTGGTCTTATGATTACAGTTTACTGTAATGACTGCTTGCGCCATCTGAAACGGCGTAAACGGCGTTGATCTCTGCTAATCAAGTTAGCCATAAATCCCTCATTTTACCCCAAACTTTTGCAGGTATGAGTAGATGCACCAGGGTTTTTAGACATCTTAGTCTCGTCACAGCATATGTAACAATCAGCAATGTCACTTCGCTTGGCGGGAGAAGTTCGCTCGTTATCTTATTTCAGTCAGATTTATGGGCCTTTGGCCCCTTATCCTTTCGGCGGTTTGAGTTTCTCTTGGGTTCCTGTGGCGGGGCGGCAGGGGATTGCATGGTCCTCTGTCGGCTTTTGGCCCTGTGTATGGAAGTCGCAGCGTACTTCTTTGGCTTTGCGGCCGTTTAGGCACTATTTGTCGTTTTATTTTCCGGCAAGCATGGATTGTAGTACCGGAAACTTCACTAGAAGCGCCTGCAGCTGTCCTAAGGCCGTTGGGAGACCTTCGGGAGAGCTGCAGGCGTTCTCTGACGATGAGACGGCCTTCGCGTACGAGACGTCGTTCCTGATTGTGTTTCTTCCGACAGGCCTTGGGTTTGTGGTCTGTCTGTTTTTAGGTCTTTTGCATTCCTTGGTCACGTGCCGTTCGGCACATCTGACGCAGGCTGGAACTGCTTTACAGTTGCGTTGCGTGTGATCGAACTTTTGGCATCTGTAACATTGCCCTGTTTGGTTTCTCGGCTTCTGTGTTTCGGCGCTTACACGCGCGTTTTGAATTTCGATGATCTCATATATTTTGTTTTGGCTCCTTGGGACCAAAACAAGCACGAACGGTATCGGTACCTTGTTAGCTTTATTCAGGCGGGCTACGGAAAGGATCTCAAATCTTTTGCCCTGGAGTTCGGTCTTGATGTCGTCACACTCTATGGGCTTCGGGACTCCGCGAAAAACTACTCTGAGGGGTTTTTCGATTTTCATTGTATAGGTGTGGTAGGGTATTTTCTCTTGATAGAGGATCCGAGTAATTCTCCTATAATCATCTGTATTTTTAAGATGGACTTTAATTCCATCTGTTGTGTTCACTGCCCGCAATATGGAGATGTTTTGCACAGCAGCAATCGTGTTGAAAGCTTTCCACTTTTCTTTTGCGCGGATGGTTATAGGTGGAGGCTTATTAGCTTTTTTGTGTGTTCCTGCCCGGTCATTTTTCGGGGTGTCTGTTACTAGTTCTTCGTCGCCTACTTCCATTGAGTCAGGTGGCGGGACTTCTGTTTCCTCTGTATTTGCCGACTCAGTTTTCTGAGTGGGCTTTTGAATTTGATTTTCCAGTGTCACGCCCGGCTTTTGTGATAAGGCGGGTGTGGTGTTATTGGTTTTTGGCTTATTGGTCCATTTAGTCTGGGAAAAACCGGGTTTTAACTGTTTGATTTGTTGAGCCGTTTCTGGCTCTTTTTTCCTCTTTTTTGGAACCTTTGCCGCTTGACTTTCTTCGCCCGACATATTATCGTCGCTGTCCAGATCGATGATGTCAGAGTCGGAGTCGATAAGACGATGAATTAGAGATTTTTTGTTTCTCAAATTCAAGTCCATTATCTTTGCTCGGTACTACTTATTTCATAGTATTCTATAATAGTTGATATTATAGCCAGACTTGCTTCTTTTGGCTTTTTACGAACTTTCGTAAAATTGAAAATCGTTTCTATAACTTGTTCCATCTCGAAAGATAGATGCTACACTTCGAAATTAACACAACGAAAATTAGTCAACTTGGAGAAGTTCGCGCATATCCGTCGCGTTGAAGAGTCCGCCATTTTGGGAAGTGACAGACTTTCTCATTCTGCTTTTGGCTTTGCTCTTTTTAGGACGTATATGTTACCTGTGTTATGTGCGTATCGTGAATTTTAACTTTTAACATAATGGAAAAACTAATAGGTGGTGGATACGTTTGTGTTGTAAAAGTAACAGTTCAAAATCCAAAATAAGTTTTTCATGTTTCCGAAGAACCAAGAGAGGTAAGAACATTCTCCACTAAGTTGATATATCTGTTTTCATAGAGCCTACCTATTATTTTTGTAAACAGCAACATTGCTATTGTAGAAATACTTAATGCTTTCACAACAGAATTTCTTCATTGTCTTAATTCCTTTAGGATATAATTTCTCAAATAATGCTTTTCACAGGAGGTGCTGTGAGAGAAATATATTTTTCATAGCCATTTACAAATTTATAGACCCCTATTTCATTGAATAAAGAAATTTCATTTCTAACGTGCACCAATAATATATTTGCCAATCAACAATATGGGATTTTATTAGAAAAATTAATTAATTTTAGGGTTCGAATTTGGGCAATGGCATGTGGACGAGACGATTCAACTGATAAACCTGAAAGACTACATAGGGATATCATATTTGTGGAGGACTTTTTGAAACTAAATACTTTTTTGTAATGACCTCAGAAACAGACTTCATCCGAATGCTGTGCCTACGATATTTCCCACATTAAAAGGATCTACCAGCTCTACTTTCTCAGATCACGAGTATGCTGTTTTCCACACAAAATCTATTATGTCTGGTAAGCTTGCAATACTGGACACTGATTATAGAACCAGTGATGTGCTCCAGCAAAATGTTATGAAATATATTTGCGGATACTTGATAAATAAATTACTGAAAATTCATGGTTGTGACATTTGTGTGAGCTATTCCAAAACAAATTGTGAACTAAATAACGAATCTCTGTACTGTTATTTCAGAGCATTTCAAAATGGAACTCTTGACACATTCGGTAACTTAAGGATGTCCAAAAATGAATTTGTTTATTTTATTCCCTCCTTGGAAGTAAACTTCCAAAGCAATTTTGGGAATCTTATTGTAGGAACAAATGTCATTGCAGGATTTGTATCATTGTTTGAACAATTCAATTATAACCATCCATGTGAAAATTTGCCAATATCTCACTTTTTGAAGTTATATAGTAGAGTAAGATTATTTTATACATTAAAATATATAAATAGGAATTTCAAATCTCAGAAAAATATTGCCAAAAAAAGAAGGAAGAATAAAATAATAATTTTGATGACACAAATAAATGTTTTAAAATGAACAATTTGTATTTCTAGTATTTTCCTTATATAATAATCACCATGATATTGACATGTCAGAAGGGTAAAAAACGTTCTGTGAAGGTATTACTAAAAAAGAATAAAAAGATTGGAGTAACAAAAGTAAGTTGATTTTTGGATAGAACTTACCTATGTATATATAAAAAAAATACATACATATTCATATGCCAGTTGATTGAACCATTGTATTCCTACTGGTGATTTTAGAAATAATTCGGCTGTTTTGACATTTTTTGAAAAAATCATGTAACCAGATAGAATGTCTGCACAAGAATTATTATATCAATTGAATTTGGGTCTATTCCGTAAGATATATCAAAATTATATGAGCATTTTGGATATAAAAAAGTTTGAGTGCGAACCTATCCAAAACCATTTCGCGAGTCCTCTGCCCTCTTATCGTCACTTCCCAAAATGGCGTCTAGACACTTTTCCACATCAAAGGCGGCATGGCCAAGTTCCATGCTGATTGTTACCTATGCCACAGTATACTTATGTACAGAGTAGTCCCACTTAGCGTCGGTCCCTTTGATATTGGTGTCCAGGAGTTTCATTTTTCACAATGCTGACATATTTGACACTAATGACATTTCTCCCTACTAAAATCTCAACCAAAGCGTCTTAACACTGCTCAACATAACAACTATTCATATAAACTGCTCAAAAAAAACAGTCGATGAAAACCACGTTGGGCACCTGAGAAAATTGTACAAATGATAATTTTGCATTTGTGTAATATTCAAGTAACCCAGATCATTTGGACAATGATGAACTATGTTTCAAGTAGATTTTAAAAATTCGTGGGATCGGCAGATGTTCATATTCGGAGATGAAAAAATATATTTTCATTTCAACAAGAAAAAAGACAAGATGAAGAATGAGTTTTGTTATTCATAAACCATGGTACGAATCCATGCTAAATTTCTCTGTAGTGATTTTTGGGGCCAACTATAGCATATTGATTTGAGAATTCAAGATGGCGGACGAGTTTGCCGATTCGATTATATTAAGGGCCAATTATTAAAAATATTTCTAATCGAATTCATCACACAAGATTTAAGAATTTGTAGAGCCTATTCTTTTTCAATTATGTAATACTATTTAGGACTTGCAGAAGTAAAAACGTAATTGTGTAGAAATCAACAAACAAACTTTTCAGTAGGTTGGGTGAAACCCATGAAATTCGACAACTATGGAAGGGTTGCGTGCCTGTCTTGAACTCGTCGTTTGCGCAGACCTGAGACTGCAACTCCTGGGCCGAGTCTCAGTCCTGGGTCTGCGTGTAGAAAATTCAAACCAAAAATCACCCGAAGTGGGATTACTGTGTATAGTATACTGTGCCCATGCTGTGGTCTCGTGGTGGCCGTGGTAGTGGACGGACGTGCTGATAACGTCCGTCCACTACCACGTGGGGCTCCGTTTTGTGTTGTGTTGTGCCAGTCCATTATAATAAATAGGTACTGAAATGTGTGAGAGTTTTTAAAAAGTGAAGTTTGAGGGACCCTTTATTCACGCTGACATCGAGGCCGAGTGGTTCGGATAACCACGTAAAGGGTCTATGTATGTGAATTCAAAAATCAGAAGGTCTCCCGAAGAGGAGGCGACCCAATGAATATATATATATATATATATATATATATGTAAAAAAATCAAAAGGTCTCCTGAGCAGGAGGCGACAGTAAAAAAACACATTGTTTTTTATTATAAAAACTAAAAAACGAAGATATAACAGAGTGTTACATATAGAAAACAACAAAAGGAAACATACTTCTTGCAGAGTTTTCAAATTGTGAAATAAAACGTAAAGTTCTAGCCAATAGAAAGAAACGCAGCCTCGATTCTGCAATGTTAAAAACGAACAAGAATAATACCGAAGCAAAAACCAAAATATTCATTAATGAACAGTTGACAACTCGTAACAGAAAATTGTTCGATATGGCATACAAGTATAAGAGAGAGAAGAAGTTTTTATGGACCAAAGATGGAAAAGTTCTAATCAGAAAGAATGAGAATGCACCAGTAATTTGCATAAATAGTGAGGATGATATATCTAAACTTAATTAAAATGGCAGAAATACTTAAATCAAGGGCAAGTTTTTATAAATGGGGACAATAAACACTTTACTGTTTTGTATCTGAACGCACGCTCAATAAAAAATAAAATGGAAGAGCTAGAAATACTGATCAACAATTCTGTTCATCCTGATGCTGTGATTATAAGTGAATCCTGGCTAAAATCAACTGATGAAAAATTTTATAATATACCAGTATATCAGGCTGTATTTGTTAGCAGAGACAAACGGGGAGGAGGAGTTGGAATCCTGATTAGGGATAACTATACCTACAGAGAAATAGCTAGACATGTAGATAATTACTCAATGTTATTCATTCATATAGAGAAAGTAAACTTATTTCTGTGTGGGATATACCGACCAACAGATTATAAACTTGAAATTTTTATCAATTCTCTGGAAGAAAAACTGGAAATCATAAATAATGGAAACAAAAAATGCTGTATAATGGGAGATCTGAATATTGACTTCTTAACAAATAATGTTCAAAAGGAAAACTTAGATACAATGCTTGAAGCGAATGGTCTGAAGAAATTGAACAGCACAATACCAACAAGAGTGACTCAGTACAGTGAAACCTGTGATGCCCGCAATATGGAGATGCTTTGCGCAGCAGCAATCGTGTTGAAAGATTTCCACTTTTCTTTTGCGCGGATGGTTATAGGTGGAGGCTGATTAGCTTTTTTGTGTGTTTCTGTCCGGTCATTTTTCGGGGTGTCTGTTACTAGTTCTTCGTCGCCTATTTCCATTGAGTCAGGTGGCGGGACTTCTGTTTCCTCTGTATTTGCCGACTCAGTTTTCTGAGTGGGCTTTTGAATTTGATGCCAATAAATACTCCTTAGCTATAGTTGAAAATGCTATTAGCGACCACAGATTTCAGATATTAAAAATAATGAAAATCAAACCGCCACAAGTAAACTTCAATGATTATTGTATGATCAAAGATTTCAACAAAATGGAATTCAGAAATGAACTGTAAAGCATTGCCAGGCACAACTGAAAAGATCCGGATATTCTGTGTGATGCAGTGATTAGAGCCAACCAAAACAATATTATAATAAGAAAACTGAAGAATGGATTCCGAAAGAACAGCGCCTCTTGGTACAACAGTCACATCCATAAACTTAAAGAAGATAGAGACTACCATTATCAAAGACATCGACTGTTCCCTAATAGTGCACACCTAAAAAGTATGTATCAGAATGCACAGAAAATACTGTCTGCGGCTATTAGTTACCGGAAGAAACAATATTATCAAGACAGGCTTGAACAGGTAAAAAACAATCCAAAAAAAACCTGGGAAGTATTGAACACCATTGAACACAACAAACCACAAAGAAAACTGTGAAAATAACAAAAATAATCACGAATACTAATACTACATTAGAAAAACCTCGGGATATTGCCAATGAATTAAACAACTTCTTTACCAACATTGGCCCAACTTTAGCAAGGACAATTCCAAAAACAGATTTTAAGCCTCCAAGAATAGCTACGACAGGGGCTGTGTTTGCTTTAGAACCAACAACCCCGGAAGAAATAATACGGATTATTACAAAAATAAAATCTGGTAAAGCTGTAGGAGTTGACCGTATATCTGTAGAAATACTCAGGGACTTTGCAGATGAAATCACCAATATTGTAAGCCTTCTAGTGAATTTTACTTTCACAACTGGCTCTGTACCTCAAGCATTAAAAAGAGCAAGAGTCATCCCTATCTGCAAAGGAGATGATCCCTCAGCTAGTAACAACTATAGACCTATATCCCTGCTATCAGTTATTTAAAAAATATTAGAAACGTGCATGAACAACAGACTTTTGTCACCTTCCTTAATCACACACATTTCTGGTATCATGGTCAATATGGTTTTAGAAGAAATAGCAGTACCCAAACTGCAACAACTGATCTAATTACAAACATGATAGATAAATTGGACAAAGGTTTAAATTGTGTGTTTCTATCCCTAGACATAAGGAAGGCATTCGACATAGTGGATCATAGACTTCTGTTGGACGTACTACAAATAGCTGGTGTGCATGGTATTCCTCTGATATGGTTCAGCGACTATCTGGTGGGACGTACTCAAAATGTGGTGCTTAATAATGCAGTTAGCCAAACAACTGATATAACTTGTAGAGTTCCTCAGGGGTCCATCCTGGGGCCATCACTTTTCTTGATTTACATAAACTCACTGTCATGTCTCGCCTTGAGTGGCCAACTTCAACTGTATGCAGATGACACCGCAATTGTTTATTCTGGCACAGACAAACTTCAAATAAAACATCAAATAGAGGAAGATCTCTCCCACATCGAAAAATGGTCAATTTATCACAAATCAAATTAACTCTTAATGCCAACAAGTCAAACTATATGATAATAACAAGTAGCAATCCATGGGATGATATAACAATTGAAATTGGAACAAGTCACCTGACCAGAACAACTTGTATCAAGTGTCTTGGCCTTTATATTGATGACAAGCTGAAGTGGGACAAACATATACAGCAAATTTGTAAAAAATAGCCCCTGCTATTGGTGTCTTGGAAAGAATCACAAAATTCACCACTATAAGCCAGAGAAAATCAATATATTACTCCCTTGTGCATAGCCATATCTCATACCTAACACTCATCTGGAGTTGTGCGACACAAAATCGAATAGATCAACTGAAAGTATTGCAAAACAAAGCTGTTAAGAGAGTATATAATCTTCCGTACCGATATCCAACAGCACAATTATATCTAACCAGACGAATCATGGACGTACACTCACTGTACATAATTCAAACCTGTACTTACATACATAGCACCCAGCTGAATAGTATCCATTCAAACATTCCCTTCACATCGAATCTACAAGTCCATAACTACAGTACCAGAAATAGGCAACAATTACGAACAACTGCTGTGAAGACTTCCGCTGGTCAGCAGAGAATTACACATCAAGGCGTCAAATTCTACAACCCAATTCCCGATTATCTAAAGACTCTTAGAGTGTTCTCTTTTAAAAAGAAATTGAAGAACTTGATATTTAGTGGTTATTTCCAGACATAGCATTAGTATTAATAGTATTAACGATCCCATGAGATTGATGCTGTTATATAGATTTATAGATTCTCATATTTAATTTCTTCTAATTGATTTATATATGTATCTTTTTTATGGCCTACATAGCTTACTTAAGCTCAAGGCCTTAACAATATGTACTATGTAGAATTTTGTACTCATATTTGTAGTTTACGCAATTTATGGAATAAATAAAATAAATAAATAAAGTGAGACAAGAAAGGGGTGGCAGCATTGCTTCGAGCAAGACCGCTGCCCCCCCCCCCCCCCAACGAAGCTTCGTTCAAATCTCAGAGTAACAAAAGACTGAGGGTCAATTTGATAGGAGGAGCCTGGACAAATGCGCCCGGGTGGGCGCAGAACTCATACAATATTAGGTTTTAGTTCTGTGCTATTCGAAGGGATTATTGTCGTAAGGTGGCCATGGAAACATCTAGGAAAAATAGAATTTTCGAAGTGACACTTCGAATTGAAATTTCTACAAAATATTATATTTGTTACTTTAAGAAATATTTTATTCTGTAGTGAAAGTATTTTGAAGTAACTTTACCGTGGCGGACGGTGCGAATTGCTCAGGGGCAGTGCTGCCGTTAAGGTACTATTGTACCGCATTCGGTACTATTCCATGATTTTGATACGAAGATACTACCCGGATCAATATGTAGACTATTCGGTACTATTTACTATAATCCCAATTTTTTACATTTTCACGTTGACTCCCATCGAGTACAGTAAAAAATAACAACAATATGTGTGGCAACAATGCAATTACGTGTTTCAAGTTCCAGATCAGCAAATACCGTACTTGTGTCAAAATTGCGAGCTATCATCATAACTCTGCATTATTTAATCCTGTGTTCTGTATTGTGCCTGTGAACTGTGGTTCTGTCATCTGTCAGTCAGTCAGCAGAACGGCAGTTTCAACTTCTAACCTCACACCTCACCTTGAGAAATTGGTTTTATTGTTTTGTCAAAATAAATAGGAATATGGACAGGTAAAAATGAATCGAATCTAGCTACTTGAAAACGTCTTTAGTATTGTTCATTCTATTGTGACAGAAACCTAATTAAAACAAAACACATTTGCAATCGTGAAAGAGCAATTGAAGAAGGAAAAAGACACCTTTTTATCAAATGTTCTGATTATGATCTTTCTCTTAAGGAACATTTCTTAGTTTCCAGCAAATTTTTTTCTCCATATATTTTCCGAATTTAAATGGATAACATGGGTTTGTTCTAACAAGAAATTTCGGATGGTTTGAAGCTAGTGTTATGGACTGGCCAACTGCGCATGTATGCCGTGAGACTGGTTTAAGATGTCTAAAAACCCTGGTGCATCTACTCATACCTGCAAAAGTTTGGGGTAAAATGAGGGATTTATGGCTAACTTGATTAGCAGAGATCAACGCCGTTTACGCCGTTTCAGATGGCGCAAGCAGTCATTACAGTAAACTGTAATCATAAGACCACACAGGGTGTATTTGTATTTATATTTAATTCCACATTCATTTTTCATACCTACTGTGCTTTTAGGATAACTTAAAAAGTGAGTTAATGAATTTTTTGTGTTTTAAGTGTTATTGACGAATTGTCAGTATTAAATTGAAAGATAAGTGTCCAAGTTCTGATAAATTATTAGTTGAAGTTTCAACCCAAGCAAAGTTTTGAAGAAATTTCGTGTAATTTCTTGATATTTCAACTCAAGAAATGTTGGCAGATATTATGTAGTTGACATTATTTGTTTATCGGAACGAATTCCGCAAAACAGGTGGTAAGTATAAAGATTATATACTTGAATACATGTTTTTAGTATGGTATTGGAATGGAAAAACTGATTAATTCACTAGATTACAAAGAAATATTCCCAGTGAATTCTTTGTCGAACTTTTCGATTACCTGTTAAGAGATCATTTTGATAAGCACCAACTTGTAACCGTTTTTTTTTAATTAATAATAAAAAAGTTTCCTCATTGATGCATAAAATTTGGAATAAGCGGTTTATATACGAAGAACAATGTAATGAGTAGAAACACAGCTGTTTTCTAATAGATATTCAACCAAAATACATCTACTCATAGTGACTATGGATGTATGTGTATCACACCTAGCAGTTCTACTCATGAATCAGGACATTGATTTTCGTATACATACACATTTCGTTAAGTACAGAAAATCACTCAAGAAAAATAGCACTACAGTCCCACCTTGAACTCGTCATGCAAGCCTTTGGGTTCTGCAAATAACTTGAGAGAAATTACAAGGCAAAATTTATTGATGTAGGATGGTCAATTACCTTCCGTTGATCATCAGATGTATTGAATAACTTCTTTGGTTCAGAAATAATGTGAACTATTTATTGTTTGTAAAAGTATATTAAAGTTTATAAGATTTCTGTATTTATAATTATTGAAATTTACAGTTTCAGCATGAATTGAATAAAGTTTAATTCAAATATCTTCCATTATTATTATTTTAATTTGATTTCATTGAGTCATATTTTTTGCTATGATTGCATGTGCAGGTCATCACTGATAAACCAATTTGACACTTGACCCCCATGCCAATTAAAATTTTGAAAAAAGTTGAAGTGCCTCCCCCAGCCATCTATCGAGCAATCACAGTGTTTTTTTTTTCAAAAAATAGTATCGGTAATAGCCCCCAAACGTTTTTTTCATGTTTCTACGTCAAACCGTTCAAAAGTTAAGTTAGTTTTTTATCAGTCTGAGGTGAAATTGTATTTAATATCCTTACCAGTGGTAAATTAACTTCCAGTTTCCTTGTGATGGGATTTCTTTTATATTCAGGTTCCCACGAAAAGTAAAATACCGTAATGTTCAGAGAACACCAGGTTGAATTTCTGCAGACTGCATGAAAGTAGTTTAGCGTCTTTTAGAATACAAATACAAAATGTCTTCTGATATACTTTAATTGCTTACTACAACCTTTTACATTGAGTGTGTAAAAGAGTTCTTTTTTTCAAACAATGTGATCATCAATTATGATGGTAGTTTTTTGAAAATATTCAATCAAATTTTAAAAAAACATACAGCTGATGAGAGTATCACATCTCAACAGATATTTTCAGATTTTTCGAAATTTGACTCACAGAAAATTGTATTTTTTTTTTATTTTTATTTTCGAGGGCTCTTTCATCATGCTTTTTAGCACAGCAGATATTCAATCTAGAGATCAAATATGCCCTCAGTGCCTCTCTTGACAATTCTTCCTTGTGGTGTTCACAACCTACAATATTTTTGGGAGAAAAATTTGACAATTTGATTAAAATTACTGGAAAGCAATTTCTTTTAAGTTCCCTCTCAAAAACATCTGATATTATTGTGGCTTCAACATCGTGAAGAAAGCTATTAATTTTTTGTGATGGTTATGTTGAAAATCCTCTGCTCTTGTTTCTTATGAGGGAATTGAATATTTCATTTCCCTTCTCCAATATCGAATCCACACATTCTCCACATTTGGTGTTGCCTTTAATTTTTTTTGCAACATATTCACAGAAATAAGCAAAAGCTTCATGAATACCTGAGAAGTCCTCTTCAATTTCGGAGATAGTTTCTTCTATTTCAATATAGAATATAAATTTTTGCTGTTTTTCTTTCAGATCTCCAATATGAAGAAGGGATTTCATCATTTCTCCTCCACTAACATTACTTTCCCTGGGCGGTTTTATCAGAGAATAGAGGGACATTAAGCGGAATATTTGTCCAACTTGAATTGACTCGGGATGAGTATTGCATCCACCTGCAGCTCTCATCATCCCAAAAATGCTGAAAATGATATCAACAAAGTTGATTGGAATTGTTATGGATATGTGAACATTATCATCTCCAAATGATCATGGTTCAATCTGGATGTCATCAAGTATTTGAAACCAAAATAGGGTTAGGAATATTCTCTAGTTGAATACTGCTAGAATTTGCCAATGGATGTTTTGTGACAGAGTGTGAATCAGGTAGAATACTACAGGATGGACTAGGAAAAAGTTTAGTGGAAGTTCAGGAGCGGTTTCACTGAGAAATAAAAAATATCAAAATACCTATTTTTATTATAAAAATGACTATCACGTCAATTTCACAATAGAACTTGTCTAAAATCTAAATTTTTCATGATGATCTTCTACCACATAGTAACGGCTATATATCCATCAATTTACTTGTCTAAAACATGTTTTACCTTTAGATCAATAAATGTTATTTAATTAAATTAATAAAACTATATAAATAATCACACAATCCTTATCAGATATTTGGCAGAAGCTTTATCAAATATTCTTTGAAAAAACTGATCACAGAACTAAATATAGGAATTCAAGTATTTCAGTTGTTCATGTTTCAAACGGAGTTTTTTCCACTGGATAATCCAACTGCAAACTGAAAAATAAAACCAGTTATAAAAAAATTAAAATCAATCTTTGAATCTGGGAAAATTTCAGCATCCTTCATCAACAATTTTCAATAGCTCATGTAGTATGATTTCATGACTGACTTCAATGTTTTGGTTGGTTTTCGGGTTTTGCTGTTGTCTTCTTTGGTAAACTCCAAACGTTTCAAGTGCAACTACAACAGTCAGCTGCGTTGACGAAGTACTCCTCATAAGATATTCATTGAAACTAATTTCAGTATCAACTTTATTCTCTAAGATTACTTCATCAACGCAACTGAATATGATTGTCTCAGTTGCAGTCAAATATTTTTACTGAAAATGATCAGGGCAAAGCCAGGAAACTAACTATTACGAAATTAGACAGGATGGGTTTATACATTCAGTTCGATTTTAGAAATATTTCATGCTGATTTCAGAATCGAAGTTACACTAAATCATTATTTTATCTATTCAAAATTATATCTGGTTTTATTGATTGTCCAGAAATTCTCTCACTTATAACTTCCAACGTTTCACGGAGGTCCATTAGACAAATAAAGCTATTTATTACACCATATCACTTAACTAACTACGGGTATCATTCTCCATCTCCAACATCTAAAATGTTGAGACTTGAAAATAACTACTCTGATAAAATCAATTTCTTCTGTGATGATGAAAATATTTTTAAGAATCTCACTCTTTGCTCATGCAAATGTTTTTCATTACTTTAATTTTGTCCTTCATTAAACACACATAAATGTGTCTATAATAATTATAGTAGTAGTAGTATAAGTGGTTACAGCACAAGCTTTCTTTGTTATATAATTTATTGTAAACAGAACTGAATAAATTGAGATCCCTGTAAATAAACATGGACAAAAAACTAAAATGGTATTTGTTAAAATTGGTTTTTCTGTAAACCAGCTGTCGTTCTCCTACGAACAGCAGCCCTCAGAAGTCGAAACTTGTGCGAACGAAATCTTACCTTTCAACGTGCGATTCTAAGCTAAATATAACCCTTTGTTCGATAACAACTTTTTCATTAATTTTTTTTTAAATTCCTACTGGCATTTAATTATAACCGTCTCACAAGAAGATTCTAAAAGATACACCTTTTTTTCATTATGTTCTCAGAAGAGGCTGTTTATAATAATGACAACGTATTTATTATTTCCATGTGTAAGCAGTAAGCTTACACAGATATTGACAAATATGAAATATCAGGAAATAGAGGGTAAAGTTAATGAAGTTAATTTTCTGTGAATCAGGCATTTATAGAAAATGTTCTTCAACTTTACCCCTTTCTTCCACTATCACCTTTTATTTATAGAATGATATTAGCACATATTAGCCCGTATTGAATAATGATGTATTTTTATGAAAGGTATCAAGGGAAAATATGGTGTAAAATATTGAACAAAACAGCAGTTGCGATCATTGAAATGAAAAATAATATGAAATGTTATAACTAAACTCCACACATTTGGACAATTTGTGACATATCCCTTTTTCAACACGATTCAATTAAATAATGGTTACATAAATATCTCTTCTCATATTACGTTATCAATAACTTTCTTTAAAGTCCGTTATGAGCCTTATATGAAATTTGTAAAAGGACATTGATATGCTTGAGTTGAACTGAAAACAACAACAATCTTTTATCTTCAAGAGAAATGAATGGCATAGAGTGTTTGTTTCCAACTGCGAACTTCTCAGGGTTACCGTTAGAGAACAGCCGGTTGAAAAGAACCTTTTTTTGTAGATAGGTGAAACTAGAAGAGGTTATTTATCATTTCATATATGAATAATTTGATATTTATCATTTCGATAACACCAAGTGTTCTCTCTTGATTTGTATGTGATCAAATTTGCTTTTGATACCTTATTCAACGGATACTTTCCAACTACAGAAATTATTAGTAAACGTTCTGGAAATGGTGCACGTTTTCTTGAAATTCGTACAATTAAGTACTTCTCTATAAGTGCACCTTGAAAAAATATACAAATCTTTGATAGGATTTATAGGTAGTGCTGTAGAAACTGAATACTCACATGCATGATGGTTTGGCACCCTTCAATAGTTTTTTCTCACCAATGAAATGGATGGGAAAATGCTTTGAGCAAATAAAAGCACCATCAGGCAGATATTTCCTAACAGCATCCATCCAGTTTCCTCTTGTTTTCATCCTATAAATTACAGATTTTGATCAGGTACAATGCACAAATAAAACCATTCAAATCACCAATTGAGAACAAGTAAAGTTAAAAGAGGATACTGTTTGGTTGCTTGGAATTCTATATGCTAACAACTACTACGAGTATATATTTAAGAGAGCATTAGGTTTCTCATCATACATGAGTAGTCTTTTAACCACCCAATAAATTTTTTTTATACAAGTCCACAGTACAACAACACCCTTGAGTTCTACAATAATTTTCCACAAGATTTCAAAAATATACATTCTGTTAGGCTTGGGGAACTATTTGTTTGACATGGAGCCCTACTCAGTCAGTGATTTTCGAACTTAATCTATGATTTATTAATTGTTGATATAGATTTAATTTTTTATTAGTTTTAAATTTTACGCTGATATTAATATCATGATATTTTAAATGGATGTTGAATTTCATGTAACTGTAAACTTACTTACTTCTCATAATAATTCTGTAGAAATGCAATAAATCTCTCTGCATACTGTAATATTCATCTGTAGGTATCTATGATTCTATGAGTAGACTTTTCTTGCAACTAGGTATTAAGTTGTATTTAAAAAATTTAAAAAAAAGCATAAGTGGTGAATGTTTATTTTCAATTTGATATTATGATTAAGAAAGTAATGATACTCTAGTAGCAGAAGGTGGATTTGAAAGGGTGAAGGATTATTCAAAATATGAAGTTGGTTTTTGGTGTAGGCTGATACAAACTTAGTTTATCCATGGTGGATTGACAGTAATTATAAAATGTTTCATTTACCTTTGGCACTGAATACAGATGATTACTCGAATTTTTACACTGTCCACACAAAATACAGAATTGTCCCATTTTACAAAAAGTATCCTTATACACTATATAAAACTATTCCTTATTACTACTGAAAAATGTAACCAAACTAAAATAACTGAGAACTAACGAACGAAAACTATAATAAAAAATGCGAACAATGTAAAGATTGGGATGACAAAAAATATCAATTTCAAAATACCAAAAGTTGAAAATTCTTTTTGACAATGACAGATAATAATTAATTTGACTGACTCAGCGGGGACTCGAACAATTCAGAATAGCGCCATCTTGGGAAAACTCTCGTAAGTGTTGTTAAAAGCAACAGGTGGTTCCTTCAAAAAGTTCAAAACAAAATCTAAGCGTTACCAACACCAGGGTTTCTAGGAATCTTAGACGAGACTGAGTTCTGATATTGTTTGCCAATAATTCAAAGAAGAAGAGGCAAGGCAACTACGTTTTTAGTTTTTTTGGCACCAGTGTACACCATTGGTAATGGTTGTAAAATAATGAAATATGAATTTTCGAAAAGCATGGTTAAAATCTTTATTGCTCCGTTACTTCGTACAGTTAACAACGCTAGAACTTCTTTCAAGAAATATAACTATGTTGATAAGCTGACATCTTTTATGGCTGAATCTGTGAAATCACCAGCTATGGCAAATTCATTAAATTTGAATACATTGGCTGCTTCAAAGGGTACTGAAGTAAATAGGATAGTATGGATAGATATGGAGGTAATTTAAAGTATTTAATAAAGTAAATAATAGTCATTATCTTAATTTATTCTTTGTATTCACTAGTCATATTCACTTGCTAATAATATAAACTTTCATATTCTAAATACCTAGTAGCCACTTGCAGGTTGAATTCATATTATCAATAACTGCCTGGTGCCTGGTCCATGAAAAAAATAGTCATCTATTACTTGACTTTTTACCTAAGTGTCCATTGAAATGTTAGTGTACATTGAAATTTAGGGTTGATATGTGCAATATTTCTATGTCGCAACTATTAATAAGTCATAAGCAGTTGGATCATGAATTTTCAGTGACATTTTTGCACTACCAGAGATGATATAATATGGGCAGTTTTGTTCTGAGTGTTTTATTGAGCATAATTTGTGCTGGAGATATTTGAAATTGTTTGAGGGGTATATCTCGGTATTCCATTACATAAATTTCTGTACATAGTTCGTTAGCCTTCCTCAACATGTTTCGTGCAATTTGGACGGCTCTTTCTGCTAACCCATTTGATTGTGGGTATATTAAGGAACTTGTTAATTTTATATTGTTTCCTTTGGCAAATAAATGAAACTGATAACTATTGAACAACATATTATCTGATACCAGCTCTTCTGGTACACCGTTTCTAGCAAATATTTCTTTCAATTGGGTTATTACACACAACTCAGTTTTACCATTTAATTCCTTGATTTCCAACCAGTCAAAGAAGTAATCTATTACTACTAAATAATTCACACCTCCAAATTCCAATATATCAGTTGCAACTTTCTTCCAAGCTCTATTAAGAACTTTGTGTGAAATGAGTGTTTCTTTTCTATTTTATTTCGAAATATGTTACAAATTTTACATGAATCTGAATGAACAAAAGCTACAATTCGATCAGCACGTTTTCTAGTGGAACTGAAGGGGGCAGCATGCTGTTTTCCTTTTGTACATGCTGAACATGAATTGCTTAATTTCTTATCATAACTTGTACCAGTTGCACATCCCTTTTTGAGTTTTTTCATGGCTTCTTCATTCAGATAGCCAAGTCTGCGGTGCCACAAATCCAGGATGTTTTCGTTTTTAGGATATGTTGAAGGAGGAGTCTATTTAAAGAAACCGACACCAGTCGACATCAGATTAGAAATACAGACGTTTTTCGTTCTACTACAAGATGAACTGTAATTGAATTTCAAGAAGAAATAGTAGATAGATTTATTTTGTGCATAGCTCAAAATAAAACATTTGTTGAACATCTGCAGCAAATTTAAGCTTTTTGAAATTATTTCATTTCATTTTCTTATTCAAGCATTGGATAAAAAGGTCGTTATTGCTTTGATTAATTTTTAATATTTAAAATGATATGTCAAATCATCGCAAATTTAATAACTCAATTAAAATCCTTATTTATTTTCAACTTTAGGTACACAGGAACAACAAACTAGACTAGATTTTCTCAGGCAGGAATGAGGTTTTCATAAATATTATTTACTTGAAAAAAAACTGTGGCTTTCCGTGTTTTTTGTTTTTTCGTCAACCAGCTGTCGGCTCCCTCCTATGTCTTTCCTAGGGGGAGGGCGAAGAAATTTGAACGAGCAACGCCCCCCTCCCCCTACTAACGAAAACTCTCAGAGGTCGAAACTTGCAAGCTGAGGATTACCGAGGTCTTACCTTTTATCGTGCGATTCTTAGCATATATAACTTAACGTGCGTTTTCACAACGATGTGTTCCACGATCATGATTATTTATTTCATATAAAAATTACATACATAAAACTTTAATTCAAATTCAATTATTTCCTGATGCCACTTTGATTTATATACATAGTAGGACATTCATTGAAAGATATTGAAAATGTACAGAGAGATAAATTTGGAAAAATAGTTGATTGAAACTCAACCCCACTAGATAAAAAATCGTGATTAGAATAGGTCAGTGCAGATCAAAGTATATTCATTAAAAATAAAAATTTGAATGAGTGTTGAAGAACACTGCTCTAGTTTATTTTGCATTAAAAATTAATGACAGTCAAAGAATACTTCCAAGTGAATTATTTTGGATCTTCAAATGAATCATCTGGCATTTTTCATTAGAAAATATTTCAGTAGTAATACTGTTATATTTGAAATTTGTATATCAAATATAAGAATGAATGACTTCACAACACTCATTTTATCTAACAGTATAATTGAAATTTCCTGACATAACTGGCAATTAGTACAACACATGCCATCAAGCAACTGAGTTACCTTCCTATTTTATATACTTTTAAAACTTGGTATATTTTTGTATTGGGCATTTTTGAGTCATAACATTATTATTGCCATAATGCATTATGATTTCACTCACCTATTTTGATTGAAATACTTTCAGATGACTGGTTTAGATTTAGATCGAGACAAAATTATGGAGGTAGCAAGCCTCATAACTGATTCTCATCTCAATATTATTGCTGAGGGTCCTGAAATCGTTATACATCAACCAGAAGATGTACTGAATAATATGAATGAGTGGTGTTTAAAACAACATGGAAAAGTATAAGTTAATACAAATTCATTTAATTTGTTCAAAAGTTTCAACTTTTTTCTTTCCTTTTTAGACTGGACTCACAGAGTCATGTCTGAAGTCTACTACAACTCTGGAGCAAGCTGAAAAGTTAGTGCTGCAATTTCTCACTCAACATGTAAATGAAAAAATTTCACCTCTGGCTGGAAACAGCGTTTATATGGACAGGATGTTTTTAATGAAGTATATGCCAAGAGTTCATGACTATTTGCATTATAGAATAATCGATGTTTCTGCTGTGAAGGAGATGTGCAGGCGATGGAATCCTAAACTCTACAGTCTTGTTCCTAAAAAGGAATACTCTCACAGGGCCCTAATGGATATTAGAGAAAGTGTGGAAGAATTGAAGTTTTACAAGGATAATTTTTTCAAGATAAACTGACCAACTCTATTTTTATCTATTGAAGTCATCTATAAAATGTTTAGGGCTGATGAAGATTCTTACATTATACAATAGAAATAGAAAGAAACATGTTTTAGTTACTTTACTTTATAATAACTTGCCTTTCAAATGAATGTTCATTGATTTATTAATGGAAAAACCTAAGTTCCATTGACATATCAACAGCAAATATCACAAAAAGAGAAACATTGTCAGTTATTAACAAAAGATTTAAATGATAAATATGGGGGTTTTGAGAGTTTACTTTGTTGGAAAAACATCAATTTTATCAGAGTATTTTATAATCTGAGCATACATTTAATAGGTGAATATCCATTGTTTGTTAAATAGAATGTGGCCATATACATGGATAAATAAGAGTTGACAGCAATAACTTTGACAGTCGAAGTGACTGCAATTCTACTAAGCAACACTTTTTTACAAGATTTTTTTTGTGGGATGAAAAATCAGCATTGAATTCTGAGGTTTTTTTAGTAGAAATCACATTCACTGGGAAACTGTTTTAGTAGCTAAACACTTCCCAATTAAATATGAATGATGCTGAATTAGATCAGATGCACCTACAGGATTGTTGATAACAATACTGCTGCAGAAATCCGTTTAAGTTATCAAGAATAATATACTGACAGATATAATCAAGAGACACGCCTATGTGGGGGGGATGCCGACAGCGCAGCCACTGTGTCTGCCAAAAGGGTCATGTAGGCTCTAATAGAATCCGGGACGGCGAATTCGTATATAGAGGACCTAATAGAAAACCGGTGGCGTTTGGGCCGGACGGTATCCTGGATGGAAAGCCCTCTCTTTCGCTTAGTCCGGGAGGAGAAACGGAGCTTGGGTCCTTTGAATGTATTCAATGAGTGAGACCATGCTAGCCCGACACACTATTGGCCTGTCAGCACCGACCCTATCAAACAGCGGTACCCACCGCAAAACCTCCGATTGCAGGAATTTGTCAACACCCAACTGGAGCAGATGTTGGAAATATCTCCAGTTTTCGACCTCAAACCTCAAATTTATATGTATATATATATATATATATATATATATATATATATATATATATATATATATATATATATTTCACAGGAGGCGAAAAATCACGAGCCTTTTCAGGAAAATCTGACGGATAAACATGTGACAGCAGAAGGGTGAAAGAGTAACAATTCAACCTCGGAAAAACAAAGTCCCAACAGTTACTACCACAAATCACTTACTCTAAGTAGTTTGTGGTTACTACTCATCACAAGTTACTAGGTACTCAGATGAAAATCATATTTTGTTTGTGATGAAATTTAACATTCTCTTCTCTGCATAAACTGAAATTTTTAGGTCAAATTTAATCAGAAGTGTAGAATTCATCCTTCTGTAAATTTTTAAAATAATTGACAAAATAGTATAAATACTTTTTTTTTCGTTATTGTCCAAGTCATATTGGTCAGGGAAGCTATGGATTATACTGTAGATGACCCCTCCCGATATAGAAGGCCCCGACACTATGTCGAATGAGGCCCCTATGTCCTCCGTTGAAAAATGAACAATTTTTTTTCATCCAACCCACCCCAGTCAGGTAGGGGTACACCGTGAAGGGCGGTACTGCTGTCTGCGATCATACCATCAACATTCACAATCAGTTATGATTGGCAAACATCAGTCCAAAGGGTAAGGGAGCCAGACTCCAACCTGTTTGAAATTAAGACGACGTGCAGGTGGCCAAGTCATTGGTGTATAGAGACTATTATTACGAAACATGTCGTGTACCAATCTCAACAATTTCAAGCATTCCTCACTTATTCTGTGGCCGTTCTCTATGGCATATTGAATAAAACATGTAGATACTCTTCAAAATTTCTGTCTTTAATTTACCACAGGAAGAAAATATTACAGTATTTCCTGTTGGGAGTTTGAATGCCATGTTAGGGGGGTTAATCCTGATATTCTTCAGTTCACTTCGGTAGCGCGTTGAATAAAAAGCTATACCACATGGCAGCTAGTTGTTCGGGAACCGTGCAGCGTCCGAAACTCTCAGCATTAAATATAAATAGAAAAATAATTGTTATGAAAGTTAATCATTCTTCAAGAATACAATATCCGCCCGAAATAAAAAGTAAAGAGTATGTAATGCAAAAATGCGCGAGTATTACCGGTGTCAATAGATCGACAATTTTTAGAATTCTTAAGTCGAAGCCGAAACGTGCGTCGAACAATGCAACACTTTGAGCGCGGTTCAACACGGAATTCAGATGTTTAAATTTTGTCACTTGTGGAAACCTATTCTATTTGTTTACTTATCTGGTGACGTTTCGAAGAGTTTATCCATCTTCATTATCAAACCTATGATCAATTTTATATTATCAGTATCAATAATGATAATATAAAATTGATTTACATCAAAAGACAGATTATGACTACAAATTATAATGTTTTGATTTAAAAAGATTGGATAAAGAAAACGAATAGTCTTTAAAACGTCACCAGATGATACATATTCATGTTTATATGGAAAATTTCATGAATTCTAGTTACTGTCAAATTATTTTTTTTTCAAAAAGCAAATTCATCAAATGTAGTAATTTTTTGCACTTTCTACATTTATATTCATTTTAAAATTTAACATTCTGGCTATTTTATAGATCTCTTTAGAAGGTAACAATCCTAAATGAAAAACTATTTCAATTTTTTTCAAGGACAAGACACAAGCACTACAGAAAAATCATCAAGGCGCTCTCGGAGCGGTGCCTGTGCGAAAGCACCGATTCACATTGGATGTGAATCGCTGAAGATTGAATCCATTTGGAAAAACTTTCTAAGGAATATAAATTGTTCTTCTCAAAATAAAATATTTAAACAAAATTAGTTTTCATGATATTTCAATTATCTTCGCATCCTACAGAATATATCACTAGAAAATTTATATTTATACCCCCAGTCCGACGCCTATCAATACTATCTTCAACATGAGAAAAAACGGTCGGCCGCCTCTTTTGACATCCTATGTGTCATAAGTCACTATTTTAATGGCTCGTTAGCGACGTCCTCAAAAGACATAGCGGGTAGAAATATCTCCGTGACTTTGTGAATGAATTGCAGTGCCACTTAAGACGGTTATGTTGCTTTCTTTGATGTACCGGAATGTTTGCATTCTTGAAATTCTTTCACTCTCAGACAATACCGGCTGGACTATATGCATATAAATACCATGATGTAATCAGTAGGCCGGTGCTGGCTGGGCCCACAAACCACTTAGAGCCGGGACATTTCCCGGTACGCCCTGCAGCTTGAGAATTTTGGCGCCAATTGAAAATTTGTGTTTGCACCAATCAGAAAACTTTTGAAACGTCGGATCATCAGATGACGGGACCACAGTATAGTAATGGGGCTGTGGAATACATCATGAATCGAAATCATTCTAGCGAGAAAAAATGGCTTTTGGTAGTTGGCAGCAGTCATATTAGTATTGACATATTTCAGCTGTCAAAGGCGTTGCTTTTCAACAGAGGAAACGGTTTTCGGTCATGCGCATAGAATATTTTCGTTATACATTACATACTGGTATTTCCGGAACGTTTGTTGATTTCGTGGAAGTTTACGAAGCAAGTTTGTGCGGGTTTAGTTTACGCGTGATTATTTTTCTCAAAAATTATTTCTAGTCAAAATGTCAGCAACAGTGGAAAGAAGCACATGTGAGTATATTCACGTTAGTTCAAATGTATACTAGTGTGCTATATTTAGTAATGAAGTACTGCTATTGATACAATTTACTCATGATAACTTCTATAGTTATCTTACTAAATATCACACATATTAATTGTTTGTATCAGGGATTAGATAAGTCAGTTTAATATTTTATATTCGAAACTTTCATACATTGTTTTTTCTGTAAATATATCATGTTGACATCTAAAATTTTTGAAATTTTGTTATCATATGTTTCAGCCTCATGGAGAAAAAGATCCCGGGAAAACGATCAGTCTTCCCAAATAGATAGGAAAAGACCAAGATATTATTACTATCGACTGGAAAGTGAAAGTTCGAAAGCTTCTGAGGAAGATACTGAAAGTGTATATAGTTTGCAAGACAGAGAAACTGGTAGGCTACTGCATACGCTCTTAGTGTGTGGCACCTACTTAATGAATTATTTTTAGACGTAGTGAGAGATACATCCGATACTGATTCAAAATCGGAAAGCAGTGATCAACAGGAGTTCGAACTCATCGAATATGAAGTGGCCAGCTTGTCTGGAAGTGATGACGGATGTCAAGAAAATTCGTCAAGTGGCTCTGATGTAAGTACTTTCAAATTTGTCTCTGATTTGTTGTTCCATTAATCAGATTGAGAAAATGACATATATTTATTTTAACAGCTCACACTAGTTCTTGAAAAAAATATTAAAACACATATTTTTGTCAACTGATCATGAATTTGAAGTCAATACTTGGCACTTTGGTCTTATTTTGAGGATATAGCCAATCAAAAGTTGTAATATTGACTATTACGGGAATCCACTCTTGGTAATTTAAAAACTCGTAAATAACCCTCTTTTTGCTGTGAACCATTATTCACTTGATTTTTTCAATTTTTTTCTATATGTTCAATTGTTTTCCAGCAAATTAAATCATAATCATTTATGAAATTAAATGACACTTTTACAAGAGTCTTTTTAGTTGATTATATTACCAAAATTGAACTAGAAATGAATATGATGTAAAATTCATATGGAAATCTCACATTAGTGTTTTTTTTAAATACATTAATTTATTTAGCCATAAATTTGCCAAACATGTGTTTTAAAATGTTTCCCAAAAGCTATTCCATATTTGAAGTTTGTGTAGTGTTGAAACATTAATGAATTGAAATTGATCCAAAATTTGTAACTAGCAAACAAATAAATATGACTAATTAAACATTTTTCAAAAACTGGTTCAAACTATTGAAAAAAATATTTACCTAAGAAAAGTCAGTTTATCAAATTTTTTAATATAGAAATATTGGCTGTTACACTAAATAACAAAATCCCAAATTTCAATGGAATTTAGTTCTTTAAATAAGTTGTTTTGTACCAAATGTCAAAACACATGGTAGTCTAGTCTTTATCGATATGTGAAAGATATGAGATTTATTCAGTGCCTTACAGCAACCTCCTGGCTTTGTCAACCCCTTCAGAAAAGCAAATGAAAAATCACATGTCGATAGTGGGTTAAAATGTTGATGTTACAGCCACCTGATTTAGTCTCATTATGCGTAACATTTAAAATTCAGTAGTGAAATCCTAGTCACTTATGCACTTATGTTATAATAGTTGTCTCAAATTATTCATTGAGAACAATATTCAGCAATGATGTTTACTAAATGCATGTTATTTTTTCATTGATTTGTATTATATGTAAATGATTTCATTTTACTAGGACCATCTAATGATTGCTGCAGCTGTGGAAGTTTTATGCGACTCTTCATTGGAAAGATGGGTTACAGATTGTGAGGACTCGGATAACAGTTCTTTAGATGGTTCAGCTATTTCTCGATCAGACTTTTCAAGATGTGTTCAGTGCAAGTCGGAAAATGACAACCCTCTCTACAGATATTGTGAAAAATGCTTCCAGGTATCTATCTGTTTCAAAATCGCTTTAGATTTGTATGAGGTACCAGCTGACAGGTTTTTCTTTGGTAATCTCACAAGTTTTTTATAATAATGTGTCGCTATCATACTTTTTTGAAACAATGCAATATAAAGATATAAAATCTAAGTTGAAAGTAGGTAAGATAATATGGAGAATATAAAAATATAATTTATATTACTCATAAAAATAGTATTGGTGTCTAAAGAATTATTTCACTCACATATTGACATATTTTCAAATATTTATATAAATAAATCTAGTGAGTATGGTATAATTCGTGAGATTTCAAGATACTTTTCTGTATAAAATAAACATACATATGTTTTACTTGGGGAACACCTCCCAGACCCAAGTAATTGAAATTAACATTTCTTTAAAATAATTTTTCATTGATCTGACCTTTTTTGTTATTTAAAAAAGAAACAATTAAAAATTAATGATGTCAATAATATGATCAATTTTATGGTTTAGTTCTCTGAATTTCATAAATTGTGACCAGTGACCATACTCATTGTGTATTTACTATTCACCCCAACCAACTATTAGTCACCCTTTTGTTCATTGTGATGTCAATAACCCACTCTATCTCCATTATTAGTCATCAATGTACCTCCTTTCCATTCATGTTCAGACAAGTTAGTATCTGTTTTGGTGACTGTTTGATTGCCTACTATTTGTGATACAATTCTATAATTTATTATTCATGATCTAGTTGATGTGAATATAATACACAGGGAGGCAATTTTTCAATGCTCACTATTTATATCTTAACTGCGAATGGATTTGAAGGAGCTCTTATATTTGATATAAGAAAATCATGCCATAAAATTATCAAAATTTCAAACATTTAATAAACATTTGCATAATTTCAGTCTACAGACAGATATTTATACTTTCATAAAGTGATTGAGCCAAATAGTTGACATGACCAAGATGGTTCAGATTATTTAATCCTATGAAACGACCGGATATACAAACTTCATCTTTGATTGCTATTAGTTTTATAATAATTACATGGTTCCTTCTAGAATTTTCATTAATCATTATTACATTTCCTGTTGATGTTTTCTAATGCAAAATAATAAAAGGTGAAATTGGAACCTCTGGAAAAGAATAAATCCAAAACAAGTACTTTTTCCAATCACCAAAAATGCAATACTCTTCTCGACGCGCGTTTTGGCATCCAAATTTGCGTCTTCAGGAGTTTTCTCCATCTCCCTGACTATTAATTATGTCATTTATTTTCGTTCCATATGGGCAGGATCCCAATGAACAAAAAAGTAACTGGTTAAATTATTATATAAACATATATCAGTTGCTGAACACATCAGTGAATTCAGAACAAGACTAATACTATACTAATACTATACTTATACTATACTTCACTATGTGGATATTGGATTTTCTATATTGTTTTCATGTAGGTACCATTCTAATAAGTAACTGATGTAAGCAGTGCAATATTTCGTAGACTATTCTGTTCAGGTACGTTCTTAAATTTTAATAAATTGATGAATGTAGATGTTACTAAGTGGTAGGAGAACATCAACGTTAGTTACAATCAGAAGTAGTAAAAAACAGAAATTATTATTTCTCATTTTTCATGATTCCTAAATTTTTCTTTCGCTCATTATCAAAAGTTATACAGCGTGGTTCTAAAGTAACAGATAAAGTCATTTTCTGCTTGTTTATGAACACAAATGGAAAATCCCAAAACAGGTCAGTTTTCATATTTGAAAATACACTTTTTCAAGAAAATTATTCAAATGTCCCATCAAGCCGCTGGAAGCTATAGCTACTCTTATAAAAATTTTGAATAGAAAGGAGTAGGGTGTGATACCTTTTTTGAAAGGGTTTCCAATTCTCTATTCAGCCATGTTTTTTTTATTTTTGAAATGAGATTCTGAAGAAAACATTATTTTAATTAATACAAACAGATCTCCCTTGGGACAAATACCTGTCACGATTGACTAGTCTATTAGTTATTTTGTTGTCAAAAAATTATTATCAGATGTTTTTGTGACATTTGAATGTCACAAAAAGATAAGACGGAATTGAAATTCAGTTAGTTCGCTAGACTTCTCCAATTATTTGTATTGTATTTTGTTATAAATCCTTTCTTCAAGAATTCCTAAACTTTTTAGTGAATTGTTTCGAAACGTGTCTATCTGAGACCCAAAAAATTGAGATATTGATATTGCTTGGGGTGGGTGATAAAACATGAAAGTTCAACTACATCAAAAACTGAATGAGGATGATCCTGATCGTAGATTAGAATTTTGTGAAATATTGATAAATAGGTGTCAACGGAATCCGATGTTTCCCAGAAATATTCTTTTTTCCAATGAGGCAACTTTACCTTACATGGAACAGTGAACAAACAAAATTGTTATGGAGTACGCAAAATCTGCACTGGATGAGAAAAGGTCATATGCAGTATCCTATTAAAATGAACGTTTGAGCTGGCATACTGAATAACACAATAATTGGACCATATTTTTTGAGGGAACAGTAACTGGGGCCAGTTACTTGGATTTTTTACAGAATGTTTCAATACCTGATTTACGACGCTTTCCTGATCGTGTTAACACTGCAGACATTAATGGAAATATATGTTTTCAACAGGACGGGGATGGATCGGTAGATGTGGTAAAATGTGATCTGATTTTTTTCTGTGGGATTATTAAAGAATAAAAAATGTACAAGAGGAAACAAACTAATATTGATGACTTAAAACACTGCAACAGGCAGGAAAACAATCAATTCACCGCAGTTATGTTGCAAAACGTCGAAAAATTTCAACACCATCTATTTTTTTGTCAGGAGATGAAAGGTTTCCATTTTGACCATATGCTTTGGACTGTTATATTTCAAATATTGTTGAAAGCTTTAAACTTTATTTCATTCCATGGTATCATTAATAAACTGTACAAATTGAACAATTAATTTTTTTTGTTATACCGTCCAATTATAAAAAAAAGTACCATATTGCTGTAAAGATAATTGAAAACCCTTTTAGACGAGGTATCATACACTACCCTTTTCCATTTTGAATTTTCATAGGGGTAGCTATAACCCCTAGAGGGTTGATGGGGCAGCTGCATGATTTTATTGAAAAAGTGTATTTTCAAATAAAAAATTAACCTGTTTCAGGATTTATCATTTGCATTCATAATTACGTAGAAAATTATTTTATCCAATACTTCAGGACCGCACTGTATAAAGGATCTAAGTGGCTGTAATTTGAAGTCCAGAAAAATCATTCAGGTAGCCATGTCTTGAAAAAAGTGTCTCAGAAAAATATTCAACCTTTCTCAGAGAGAAAGCTGTAAAAAATATTCGTAGAGAAAAAAATATCAACACTTACAGGTCTCTATATTTATGAATCTGTGGTATTTGTCAAAGAAAATATATATATCTTTGCGACTCATGGTAGGAACCATACCCACAACACACAAAACAAAAATAACCTTTTGAATATAAAGACACGTTTGAACTATATTCAAAAAAATATACCTTTTTCAATCGTTAATATTTATAACAAGGTACCTGAATCTCTCAGAACTTTGTCTTCTATGATCATGAAGAATAAATTGAAAACTTTGCTTCTCTCCAAAGCTTATTATTCGCTGGAAGAATTCTTCAATGATAATTTAAACTGATGTTGTTTGCGTTGAATATTTCATGTCGTATCATTCAGCATTGTGATGTAGTTTAGTCTCTTTTGAACCCTATATATAGATGTATATGTTGTGTTCTGTATCTAATATAATAATATTACATTAGGTATATTGACTGTGATAACCTTCTTATACATCTGTGGCCATTTATATTCTTAACCAATATTAATGATATTGCCTCATGATTTTCTACTACTTTTGTAATGTTTACTGTAATTGACATGTTCTACGCCTGAAAAGGTTTTTTATTACAAAGAACTAATAAAGGATATCTATATCTATATATAATAATTAGAGGTAATAAAGAAACAGGTAGTTTAGCATAGGAACAATGACAGGTAGTAGTTAGGTAATTAGGCCACGCGCCTCGAGAGACAGTAATTATGTTCTGGTGTTGTGTTTTCAATAGAAAATGAAAATGGTTTTTGAAAACAGTATTATTAACAGATGAGTCATAATTTTCTTTACATAGGAAACCATCCATTGTTCGATATTGGTCTTTTGAAAATAAGCATCTTAGTATTTCTGTGAGTACTCAGTACTCACAAAAAGTCAATGTTTGGACAGGAATGTTATAACTATATATTAAAGCTCCCTTCTTTATCGATGGTAACCTAAATTCTGTCAAATACCTACAGCTACTACAAAATAAATTATTCCAATAGTTCATCTACTTTCTATTTTGGGGACATTTGGTTTCAACAAGATGGTTGTTCAAGTCACCATGCACGACCAATGACACAATTTCTTCTAAATATGTTTCTTGGTCGATTGATATCTACACGTTGTATAATTAAGTGGCCTCCCAGATCACCAGACCTATCTCCGAGTGATTTCTTTCTTTGGGGGGTATCTGAAAAAATGTAGTGATCGGCATGGATTTCAGATCACATCACAAATAAATCAACAGATATAATGTTGACTAATGTTTAAACAATAATTCATCAATTTGAATTTGTTATAAAGGGTAATTGCATTGTATAAGAGTGCTTCATTTCATTTCAATTCATGAATTAGTATCATGCACTGAACAATATCTTTATCATTTTTTATCAACATTATGTATAGTAATATATAATCCTGTCAGCTGGATTCATGGCAATATATTAAAAAATATTCATAAGCAAATTAATGTATTGCTACAATCATGCAAATCTATTGACGAAGTAACAATTAGTTTTAAATAGTAAGGTGTTAGAAAGTTTTGTGTTGTGTGTAAAAGACTGTATTTTTAAAGAACTTATGGTGGTGCTCTGATTTTTAATTGATTGAAAAAAGTTGCGGGAATGAATTTATCATGTACTGCATATTTTGAAGATTGTAGAAAGTCTGCGATTTTTTAATATTTGTGATTGTTTATTTTACGAGCAACAAAGCAGATCTGTATTTAGTTGTGTATAAGAAGATTGTAGTTATGCTGTGTTCAGGTAAACACTTTTGGTAAGACTATTTTTCATATATTTACTCTATGATTACTTTCTCTAGCTTATATTTCAAATATTTTTGTTTGGACCTTACATATCTCAGAAGCACAGTATGAAAGAAACAGTACACACAAACTGTACTCTATAAAGAAGAGGCCAGTTTAGTATGATTGTCTTGAAAATTCGTACCCTGCAAGGAAACCTCTAACTATTTAAATATTGTAGTAAAGTCAATCCACTATGAACTAATTTGTCTTGAGAAATATCCTTCAGAATCATACACTAGACTAAATTATTTCTTATGAAGAAAAATCTGGTCAATTAAGGATTCAAGTCTACAACGCCTTGGTACATAGCTGGATAGGGCAGCTCTGTACCAATTATCAATCTGAGTGGTTATTAATAAATGACTAAAATAATATCTGCAAAAGCCTATTCATAATGATTTTTTCAACTAATATCTGATAAGACACATTGAAAAAAAAATTATACTATATACATATAAACAAAAATATTTTGGTTTATTCACCCACATTTTATGGTGGATCAAAGAAGAAGGCCCTATGAAATCATTGAAAGTTTAAACTGGAACCTCTGATGTAGAATCAATCCAAAAACAAGCACTTTTTCCAGTAGCCAGAACTTCAATATGCTTCTTGAAGCACATTTCATCAACTAAGTAAGCATCTTCAGAAGATAAAAACTCCTGAAGACGTCAAATTGGTGAAATATACGTGTGTCGAGAAGGGTATTGAAGTTCTGGTGATTGAAAAGATGTTTTTTTTTTGGAATTTGACCAAAGTAGCATTTTACATCTGTTGAAGGATGTTGAATATCTAGGAGTGATACTAGATCCCAGGCTTTTCTGGAAGAATCATCTGAAAAGAGTAAAGTGAAAGCAGAGGTAGCACATATCCTGGCCAGAAGCATTTATAACGTATTCCAAAAACACTTTATTGTGAGATTTTCACTAAATTGTTTTAGAAAAACGCAACACGTGTTTCGCCATACAATGGCTTCATCTGGCGTGTCTTTCAAGAAGCATTTATGATCAGAAAAATTATTACTGGCTTTAACCATACATAATGTATTGACTGTAAACACAATGGTGGTTGAATCCATGATAACATAATATGTACATATTATGTATCTATGGTCTAGCGATCAATGATGAAAAAAATGATTGCCATTACCTGACCAAGCAGGGTGCAAATTTGCTCCATAGGAAAGCAATGAGCAATGAATGAACGCAGCAGCATTGGTGACATTTTGGAAGCTATTCTCTTTACTTATTGTAATTACGGGAGAGGCAAGAGTGAGCCAATAAACACTGGTAAATTCAGAGTTACCAGGAAAATAAAATTTTCGGGCAGTAGCTGGACTTCAGTATGAGGTGATGAATTTACATTACAGATCATACCATCATTCTTTCAGGTTGAAGGGTATAGTCTTGCATAATGCAAACAGTGGTGGAGCTGGCAAACCGAAATAGATTGACTCTATAAGGGGTGGCAGGTCACTCTGATATACTGAAATACTAGGCACACATCGTCATCAACAGGTCCTGAAACAACTGTGAGTTTACCAAAATCTTTGATATGAGACCCTATCAGGAAATGGATCAATAACAGGCGGCAGTGAAGTGAATCACAATATGGATTTCGGGAAAAAATCACAACTCTGGCTGCTTACAACACGAAGAAAGACATAACAGAGGGCCCCGATTAGTTGCAAACACACTTCTTCGAATATAGGATTTCATGTTCTCAGTCACAATTAGACTGAACAAAATCCGGAATAATTTTTAGCAACTAAAATCCTCCAAACCCAGCTCATATATTGTTTAGGATAAATCAGTGAAAACATTGGAATTCAAAATCAGAACATTCATCAAAAAGTTTCTGTTTGAGAAATGTTTCTACGGTGCAACGGAATATTTGAACCAATAAAGTTCATTGAAATACCCAAGTATGGTATGGTTTATCGGTAGATGATATTTGGTCGCCCGTAATTATTTCAGATGATTTCAATATGTTATTTATATGTCTTCTTTTCATGCGTTTAACATTTCGTTGTGACTGTAATATTTTCATCTACTGTGACCTGCCACTAATGTATTTGTACATAACATTGTTGGAATAAAACTTTATACATAAAGTGTTCTGTAAATATATAAACTCATGAGTAGCATTGAGTTTAGTCTGGGATATTTGTGAAAATCTGACAAAAACTCAAGATTCACAATCTATGAAAAAGCTGATGAATGTGCTGGTCACGGATCAACTCCCTGAAACAGCTGTAAAGGTGCCTTTATCTATGATATTGCACCAGAACAGGAAATGGGTCAAAAAAACCAATTTAGTACTGAGAAAATATATATTGGAAAGCACACTAGAAAACCTTATAAAGGCACATCTAAAAAAGAAACAGGACGAACTGCTTCAACTTGAAATAATTACAAGTCTGCTCACCGGAAACTGTCCGTTTGGAGAAGATCTGAACAAAATAGGCTCTATAAAAGAGATCCTAACTGTATACTGCAACAAAGAGACTGAGACAGCTCGTCGTTAGATCACATAAGAAAAGCAATTTATTACAACTCTGAAGCATTTGACAGAAGCATGTGACAAACATCCTATGAGGGACCTGTACAAGATTGTTGAAATGGATGTCATGAAAAGATATGAGGAAAAACACAATAAGCCTATGAGGCAGCAGCAAAAAAATCCTTTTTGATATGTTTCACTGTAGATATTGTAATTCCAGCATAATTTGTTTTTTTTATTGATTAGTGCACCTCTCTAGGGTACTTACTCTAAATTTCTTGCTTTTCACTTTTTTTTGAGTGTTGAAACATTTATTGGAATGAACTGGAGTGAGTTTTCAACGCTTTTTTTAATCAAGATTATTGTTTGTAGATCCTTGAAACGAATATAAAACTGCTACAATTTTCGAAACAAAAAAATGTTGGTCAGATCACAATATTATTTTTTGTCCAAGAAGTACTAACCATGATATCTTTATGTAAATTTTGTCCGACCTGGATATCTTGTTCTATATATGTTTTAAAGCTACTAAAGAACTAAAGCTAGTTTTGTAAAATTTTGACATTTTAACTTGAAATGTTATGAGAAACATTTATAATAATATACATATTGATATTTTTGAGAAATGTATTGTCCAACATTTTTGTTGTAATTCTGCTGTATCTGATTCTGAATATGATGGATAGCATGGATGAGAGTTGGTGTATTGCAGCTATGAGCAGACTTTAGGTTAAGGCCGCATTGTTCGATGTGTGCCGTAACGTTTAGAGCAAGTATTCAGTTGTTTTGTTTTATGGTTTAGCAGAGCTGCAGACAATGCAAGATGCGCAAGACGTACAAATGTTTCCCGTTATGCATCTCATGTCATAAGGTGCGTTTTTCCAAATTTTATGTAAAGTATGGTTCAAGATATTTTGCCTCATTTATTACCTGTTTTGGAAAGTTTGAGTTTTTGTTAGCGAAGATAGCCTATTTTCTTATTATAATGGTACAGAATTGACGAGATTCATCATAGAGAAATTCAGAGTTTTACTGACGAACATCTCGCAACAAGTAGTAAGTGAAGACAAAATGTATTGAAACGTTCTATACATGTTTTTTCAAAAAAAATTTTGGTGTGTTTTTTGTACAATTTGTCCAAATTTGTGTTGAATTGAAAATATCTCCAGGATGAGTATTTATTATTCATACGTAATTTTCATCATCATATATATCATATTAAATCATGACCAAGTACATGCTAGCAAAAAATTGGTTTGGTTTATACAAGATCAAGCATGCAAATGAATATTACACATTCTGGAAGTGATTTCTATTCTCAATGCTGGACAAATGTCCAGCATTTATCATAAAGTGAAAATTTTCAAAAATATATTGATTACTCTTACGAGCTCTGTTGAAAAAATTAGGTGAATTTTCATTTTTCTCAAAAATATTAATTTATTCATCAATTCCTATTCATCGATATACTTGTGTCTGCGTTTTTTCCAATCCTTGAAGCAGTTCTGACATGCACTTTTTGATATGTCCTTGAGTTCTCTCAGCGATTCTGTTTTTATATCCTTGATTTTCGCAAAACGCCGTCCTTTCATGGGTCTCTTCAACCTTGGGAACAGGAAAAAGTCGCAAGGGACCAAATCCGGTGAATACTGTGGTTGAGGCATGATTACGATGTTGTTTTTGTTAAAAAAATTACGAACAAGAAATGACGGGTATGTCAACATCCTCAGCAACTTCTCTGATCTTATGATGTACTGTTTGGAACCTTTGGTGTAGTAATGAATATTACTGGAGTTTTTTCCCAACAACAAATCGTCTTCAAGAGGAAGGTAAAACTGGAAACTTCGCGAAACTAAAGCTATTTATGCTATACAGATATATCATACAGGTAAACCATACAGGTATACCACCCTAAATTAATTTTACAACTAGCCTTATCTATTATTTTACAATATATCCTTATGTAATGTTTAAATGTTATAGCTATATATAAAACATTTTTCAGCTATATAAAAATTGATTTCACAATATTGCCTATCTAAATATATTTACAATGTATCCTTATGTAGTAATCAGTAAACCCAACAATATCATTTTAATAAGCTATATAGTATTCTATATAGTATGCTTAATTAATTGGAAAGGCCACTATCAACAATTAATATCAAAACTTAATTCATTGAAGTTTTTCTTCATCAATTTACGAACAGTTTTAACAAAGAGTCGGCTGCTAAATATATATTATGTTCAAGTAGAATCAAGACTTAGGTATGGTATCTGTTTCTGGGGTGGTTCCACCACAGCAGGAAATGTTTTTATAGCACAAAAGCGAATTCTGAGGTGCATAGCAAATTTTTTTAATAGAGAATCATGCAAGGCACTTTTTAATGAGTACGGCGTTTTAACTTTAACATCAGTTTATATTTTTGAACTATGTATGTATGTGTTCAAAAATAAATCAAGATTTACAACAAATCTAAAACTTCACCAACATGATACTAGAACCAAGAATCATTTTCACTTGCCATTAGCTAGATTCAAAGTAATATCATGTGGACCAGAATAAATAGGTCCAAAGATATATAATCACCTTCCAGATTATTTAAAAGCTTTGAATAGTTTTTCTCTGTTCAAAAAATCATTAAAAAAATATTTATTAGAAAAATGTTTTTATGCTTGCTTTGCAGGAATTCTTTGAATAACGCTTAGTCATCTTAGTTTTAGAGCATGAGCCTGTCTTCCTCTTTTGTTTCCTTTTTTTAAATTTGTATTATATTGACACTTCCTACACAATTTTATTGTCCTACTGGAAATAAAGAATCATTATTATTATATACATTGGACACATTATAAATATATTTAGATAGGCAATATTGTGAAATTAATTTTTATATAGCTATATTTTAAACATTACATAAGGACATATTGTAAAATAATAGATAAGGCTAATTGTAAAATTAATTTAGGGTGGTATACCTATATGGTTTACCTGTATGATATATCTGTATAGCATAAATAGCTTTAGTTTCGCGAAGTTTCCAGTTTTATCTTCCTCTTGAAGACGATCACTTGGTGATCGAAACACGTGTCGAGGTGTTAAAAATAACGATTTGATGTTGGGAAAAAAATCCAGTAATATTAACTTCTCTGATAGTGATTCGACGATTCTCCATAACAATTTTCTTCATCATCGATTGTTGATGTGACTCAGAGTAAAACCACCGTATGCCAGTGTCAACATTTCAAGTTTTTTTAAGCACTTAATTTACCTTATTTTCGGAATAGACCTCGTAAATGTAAAAGTCAAAATTCTGAGATTTTGAAAGATGGTTTGTTCTTCTATTAATTCCTAGTGAATTCCTTATCATTTTTTTCTAAAGTATCATTCTGAAACAAGTACAGATTCCACATGCCAAAATTACATAAGAGTTAATAATATGAGAGTGTGCAAAATAGTAAGTAATTAATAGTGATTTGTTTAGTGTAAATGCTGGACGCAGTAAGATAATTAATTTGTTCAGATCATATTTCCATGCTTTTTTCATTTGAGATTTTCCGTCATTGTCAAATCCAAAAATCTTATTACACCTTGTTGTTGATTTCATTATTGTCAGAAAACTCAGGAATAGCTAGTTCGATTTAAAAAAATAAGACCTCCTTTCTATTTGAAAAAAAAAATTATAACACCCTTTCAAAACTATATTTATTCTGATGCATCATGTCAGTCTATTAATTAGTTTCTAGAAGGTGTATGGTAAATTAAATTAAAAAAAAATGTATTCCAACTTGTATTTGAAAGCCTGTATTTGAGGATGTATTAAACTAGGCTGGTGTCTATTGAAGGAACATATAGAATGGAGTGCAACGAGTCTTTTGAATGAATGAAAAATAGATCTTCCGAAAATATTTTTATATTGTGATAATTCAATACATTTTTATGAGAAGGTTTCTATTTAAAGTGCAACTTTGCATAGTATATAACATTATTTAATAGTGTTTCTAATATATCGTGAAATTCTATTCAATTTATTCGTTTTCCCAGGACCGTAAAAGACTGTTTCCTCCACGGCCAAGAGGAAACCGGAAGACAAGAAAACCGATTGAGAAAAAGCAAAGGGATCCTCCAGTGAAATTAGACACGTTACGCTCCTGCCTGAGTGGTTTATCGCAGGATTCCGGTATAGGATCAAGCCAGGATTGCCCATCCTTAGATTTGGATCAGATCATTGTCCCGGACGAACATTTACGACCAGGTACGTCGAAAATATCACCCATAAGTGAAAACGGTGAAGTCGACAGAAAGAGTTCTTCGTCAGCCGTAGCAGATGAGAAAATCATAGGAGAAGTTACTGTCTCGAAAACGAATGTTGATCTAAAGCGCAAGAGGCAGGCATCTGAGAGTAGTTTGTCTGATTTCGAAACTTCAAAATCAAAACGTTTCAAAGAGCAACCAATTTCACTTAGTCAGACTTCAGATTTGGGTTCCGAAATTAGCACAACTTCATTCAGCTCCTCCACTACCGAAAAAAGTTCGGAAAATTCCGAGCTATGCATCTTTTGTAATAATGCCCCCAAAGATAGTATATTTCTTCATACAAATATTGCACATCAATGCTGTTGTTATAAATGCGCGAAACGTACCCTCCACACGATAAAAAGGTGTCCTATCTGTAACCGGTCTGTAAATAAGGTAGTTAGAATATTCACTTCGTAATAGAAATAGTAAAGATTTAATATATATATTTTTTGAAGATATAATAGGTGTACAGAAGAAATTTATTTAATTTATTCAAATTTAGTGTGAATTGATCACACTATATGCGACTGATGATACATAAATTTTTATTTTTACTGCTTGTAGTGTAATAATATAATCAAATTATTGTTTTCAAAACCATTGCTGCCACTTTCAAAACCACTCTAACCATATCCTATGGAGATCAACGGTTTTTCATAAAAGAAATACATTATTGAGATGGTAATGATGCAAAAATACAGCATTTTTAATAACACTGGTTAAATTCCTGAAAGGTCTAAATTACAAAAAGAAACATTTGATGTATAAACTTATAGCCTTTATGGATATCTACAAGGCTTTTCATAAAATGTTACAAAGTTCAACCTTTTGTGTTTGAACTTCAAGGAAATATTCAAATTCAAGAATTCCTACAAGAGGAGTAACGAAACTCTCTCAAATATCCACAAAGCATCCATCTAACTTTTGAATGAATGTTTTTTTAAGAGTCATTTTCAGTGTGTTCGGCAATCGGCCTTGATTGAGAGTGAATCCTAGTCATGTTTTATTTTGGTTGACCTATCAATTCAGAATAGAGAATCTTAAGGATCTCTAGCTTGAATAAACTTTTTTTTCAAGTTTTATGTTAGTCATTAAGTGTTCAAAATTTCTCGACTCATTTGAAAGTTTGATGGTATAAGGAGTTTGTTTTCCCTGTGTGTTATCTGTGTTAGTTGATGAGTTGGATTGGAATCAGTTTGCAGATTTGATATGTTTTTCTTCTTTTATCAGTCAGAGTTTAAAGTTAATGACATTCTGAACATCGCTCTTCAGAAATTTAAGAGTGATTATAAATTTATCAGTTTTTATTAAATATTTTACCACAGTTTCAAAGTCATAGTGTTCAAATAAGATTGAGTACAAAGAAAACGTTTTATCATCTGTTATATGAATATGTAAGATTGGAAAAGTGGTATTCAGACATATATAAAGAAAACTCTTTATTCAAAAAATATGAAGCAACGGAACTAAAACTCAATTCAGTATATATCAGAATACTACTAATCCAATCATTCATATAATTAATGGTTCATTGAATATTTCAAGCGGTGATTTATTTTTTTTTCAAAATTCTTAATTATCTTGATCAATTTCCGGAAGATCTTCGCAAAGAATTACTTTCGGTTTAATACTCCCTTAGATATCGTGATCTTTTTTCACGAAAAATTAAATATCTTGCAAAGTTTTGACAATTTTAAGATTACTCAGTATGACTTTAGTGGAGTAGTTAAGGCACCACTTTATCAACAGTCTTGTAGTTGTACATGAGTTTGCAAAGAAGCAGGAGACCCACTGTCCATTTTGAATCTTTGGAAAGTTAGTACTCACTGAGGAAATCTGGATGGTCCTAGAATAGGTCCCACATATTCCACAGAAATTGCAAACAGTTAGTTGATTATATTGTTCATGAGAGCTTAGCGATCAGAAAGACTGAACCAAAGAAATTATATTTTACTGTATGTAAGTTTGATTATGAATGTTTTATGTGAATTTTGAAATTAGTTCTAAAAAGCTCTTGTTTCACACTCTTAAATTTTTGAAAAGCTTTTCTCGATTTTGAGGATCTTAAATAATGGTATCGAGGTATATTGGGGTATTTAAACTACAATAACACAACGAAGCTAAATCTTATTGAAGAGGAGATTTTTTATGTAAGAGTTTAAAACTCGAATTTATACTTTACAAATAATGTTACTTCATGAAAACTATATTTATTACTCATGTTATGATTGAACATATATTCAATTAAAATTTGAAGTAGTTTTTCTAATATCCTTAGAAACAATACAATTTCGCTATGCTGACTAGAATTTTCCATTATGTTGTACTTCATAATGTAATTATTCTGGTCCTGTAATGTTTTGATGATATTTAGTGTATGACAATATTTCAAAAAATATGTTTTCAGTTAAGTTTCAATGTGCAATGAAAAATTAAATTTTCTGTTTATTTTTTATTCTGAATAAAACTATATCCTCATCCAAATTAACATTTTTTATTTGATTTCCATATATAGTTTTTTCAAAATCGGTGATTTTGAAGGTAAAATGTCACACACCTAAATCAAAAGTGAAATAAATCAAGAAGTGAATATTCTCAGTTGATAAGTTTTTGTGGTTCTACCACTGATGTTGCACAGTAGGTACTTCAGTTGAATAATTGCCAACATGTGGCTTGCACTAAAACGTTTTATTTTGAGTTAAATATTGTTGACAAAATTTTAATAATTTTCTTGAGTTGCCACAGAAGGTAAGTGAAAATTGTTGGTTTTTTTCACCTATATCGGTTTTGAACAAAAAGTTTCAAAATGTTTATTTACATCAGTAATGTAGTAGTAGGTAATATAATTTAGAAAATTACAACAAATAAAACACTGGTTAGTGTCATTGAATGTTTAGATTTGATTAAATATTATCAAAACATGGCTGTTCGAGATTCTATGTTGAAATAAAATTAGAATGAAGAAAAGGGAAATTAAACTTTCTATGTTTCTTACCACATTTATTTGTAACTAACGTTACTGCAGTTTCGTCCTATAAGGACATTTTCAAATTTATACATTTAACTAACAATGATTGATTACATTAGCCCTTATATAACACCACTGTAGGAAATAATAGAGGTACTTAGCTTGATTGAGTACCTGAATTATGTTTACTAGTGACAATGTTGATATGCTAATTTGAAAACAGGTGAGTAAACTAAGTCAATTTGATCATTTAACAGGTTGCACCCGCAATTTTTATGCTTGAGAATTTCCAAGGATTCTTAATAATTGAGTTTGCAATTGAGATTTGGAATCCAAATAATTGAGTTTACAAACTCACAAGCATAAACATTGCTGGTACAACCTGTTACATTATCAAATCGGTTTAGTTTACTCACGGGTTTTCAAATCAGCATATCCACATTGTCATTAGTAAACAAAATTCAGGTACTCTATCAAGCTAAGTACCTCTATCATTACCTAGAGTGGTGTTATGTAAGGGCTAATGTAGTCAATCATTGTTAGTTTAATGTATAAGTTTGAAAATGTCCTTATAGGACGAAACTGCAGTAACGTTAGTTACAAATAAAAGTGGTAAAAAACATAGAAAATTTCAATTTTCTTTTCTTCATTATGATTTCCTTCCACGTAGTAACGGCTACATCCATCAATTTATTGAAATTAGAATGTTTGGCCTTAATGTTCCATGTCAATACCAAGACTCACAGCATATTTTTAAATTGAGTTTGAACATATCTATTGTTCAGTTAAGAAACAACAGAACTTTTTTCTGTTTCCTACTAAAAAACCAAACAATCCAAGGTTGTACTTATCTCTTCGTTTCTAAGTTCATCCAGGAGCAGCTCTAACTTTTCATCAACCGACAGCAGCCTATGGTGCTTCCCCCCTCTAATCTCTAGGAATGCTGGAGTTTATGAAAAGTGCAATTCAGCTGAGAAAACATTGAAGATGATATAAGAAAATTATCAATGTGGAAAAATTTTGGCAAAATCTACTGCTCTTCATCTAAAGTGATTAACATAATTTCTAAAAACAAAATTTGTGTGCTAGTTGGGACAACGAAAAAATACGCATTTGTCTCAATAAAATTCGCGATAAAACTTATTTTCCCGCTATTTGGGAGTCGTCTGACTTGTCCAATTTATCCAAACCTCTGGAAAATGCTGCAGACTTATGTGCTTATTGCATTTTACCATCATCTTTTTTTTGCTCCGTGTATTAGTTTGTACAGGTCTCTTGTTGGAAATACTTTTATAAAGCATCATTTTTTTTACAATTGAAACTAGAAAAACAAAATAGTTGTCGTTTTTATTTATTAAGAAAGAACTCTTGTTTGAATGACAGCTTGCATTAGTACACCAAACAACGATAGCTATACAAACATGAGTCGTCTGCAATTTATTAGCCTGTGTGACCAGTTGATCTATTATTATCATTTGACAGTTATCATTATTTACATGTTGTAAGTGATAACGAATTTTATGAAATTGGCCCAGAATCATAACAAAGGGTTTTCACTACCAGTGAGTATCAAAAATAAAAACAATTCTCCATCAAAATGTTGGGTTGATCGAAACAGGAGCCACATCGTTACGTTTTTATTAGTTTGTCGTCTTGAATCAGATATACAAATTGATGATACGTGTGTATTCTTTCATTGCCTCAAGTGTAATTGTTGAAGATATGATTAGGCAGCAATTGATATGAGATGCTTCTAAGAAATGAAACTAAAGTATGAACACTGGCATACATAATTGAGAGCTCCTAGTTGTGGTAATTATTCAGTTACACTATTGGCACCTTTTCAAAAAATAATTTATTGCACTTCTTCATTTTTTCTGCTGATCACGAATCTAACAAAACGAAGATATGGCCATTGAAAAATCTACTAATTCAGGAACTCACTTCTGATAAATTACACCTTCTTTAAACTATCACATACTGCAAACCTTCATTCACTTGACACTTAATTTTCTAATCCATACAAGAAGTAAAATTTCTTTAAAACTCTCATCTTTCTCAACATCTACATCATGATAGGAAATACGCATATTATTCTGTTGAATAATTGATGGGGTCCTCAAATATCTTAAATATGTTCTTCAAAATATTCAAATTTGGAAATAACCTACAATTTAAACTCAGCTTGACCTTGAATTTGAATAAGTTTCGCCTAATGCTGGCACCATTCTAACATTCACAAAAAACCATTACTACTACATCCATATTTATTCATCAATAATAATAATACAATTGATTCCAGTAATGATGAATTATCAATAATAGAAAAATGACTTCGAATTTCTACCTCCTGATCAACAAAAATATAAAAAAAACAATCCTTTGAAAGCATTGGATATTTGAATTTTGACAACTGAAAGATTTTTTTCTATGAAAAATTGGAAATGAGGGATGTAACAATCCATTTGCTAATAATAATAATATTTATTCAGTTGGATCATCTATAGATATCATTGAGTATGTCAAAACGTGTACAAATACAAAATCAAAAATATAAACTCCGTGCACTTAGAGGCACGGAGTTTATATGTAAATTGTACATTGCTTTATTGGGAGATAATGTACTTGTTCAAAAGAAATTATATTAAAACTGGGACATATGTGTGCTTACTAAAGTAATTTATTTATTTATTTAAGGGCAAGCCTATTTAAAGTATAAATTACACTGTTGAATAATAATTGAAATAAAATCATATAAGGTACTGAAATACAAATTGCAAAAAAGCTATTTTTAGTTAGTTCTTAGAGGTTAATTCAAAGTTTAAAAGGGGTTAATTTTAGAGTATAAAACGACAAAAAAAGATAAGCGACAATAAAACATCTACCACATATACTACCTTTAACTATACATTCAAACATTAAACCAAAGTATTCTGTAATTGAGTTTTAAAATGTTGCAAGGGGATGTTGAACATCTCAAGATCAATGTTACTATTGGCTAATCGTAAGATTCTTGGAATGCAGCTATTGAATGTGTAATTTAAACGATAAAAAGGTACATAAAATGTTTGTTGCTGTCGAGTAGAGCGGTTTTGAACATGTAGATACATTTTTTCTAGGAGTTCAGCACAACTGCATTTGCCGTTGATAATATTTATATAATTTACATTATAATAATTAACATGTTTAGAAGGGACTTTTTCATTAGATCTGATATATCAGAATCTGCGCATAGAAAAATGAACATATTCATTCCTGAAAATAGATACAACTCAATAATTCAGCTAGAAAGGAAGATGGCATTTTTTTATATTCAATTCAGAAAAAGGCTGAATTAATAACAAGTTATGCCCATTTGCAGGGATAAACATGTAATGTAATCTGTGTACACTTATTCAGTTTGAGAAAAGATGAGGCATTTGGTTTGTATGATTGTGAACCCTTTCTATCAAAAATTTCATCCTAGCTTTGTTTTTAAATTTTCAATTGTTATTTTATTTTGACATAACTATTAACATTTGTTGTAAACTAGAGCCCAAACACATTTGTGATTCAACACCAAACAGCGCTGTTTCGACCCGCTATAGGTCTCAGGTGCTGGGCTGAACCTCAAATGCATTGCTGGATTCAACTGTCCTGCAGCTTGCAGTGAAAGAGGAGGAATCCTCGTTTATCTTTGACATTTGAGGATTGAGTTCTCTGTTGATCCTGTAGATGGCGTCTTCGTAAGGGGAGATGTCATCGCTCTTACTTACTGAGGCTTGTTCTTTAAGGACAGTTGAGTCCAGCAATGCATTTTTGGTTCAGCCTAGAACACTGATGAGATCTATGGTGGGTCGAAGCAGCGCTGTCTGGTGTTGAATCATAAATGATTGGTGTTTAGGCTCTAGTTTATAACTAGTTGCCTTGCTGTAAAAGCTGCAGTGAAAGACAAAGTACAAATCTCGTCGGCGGTCGATATTGAAGCTTGGCTTTGCAACTGACCACCTTGAGAAGCCTCTTATATATTTGATATTCGAGAATTAATTTCTGTATCCATCTCATAGATGGCGTATTGTAAGGGGGATGTTATCACCCTTACTTACTTACTTATCAATCTTGAAATTGATAATTTGATATTATATTCGTGGGTTTGCAATAAATTCGACATCAAGTGTAGCCAAAATTGAAACAGAATTCCTCCTCTTTTTGAAGTAAAAAACTATCTTGTTTATAGAAGAAGGCTGAATTATCAAATTGTATTTATTTGTAAAAATGAAAAAAAAACGTGCATATACTGAAATGAGCTGCTGCATTATATGATCTAAATCACATTAATTTCTTTATGAGCCGATACTTCATAATTAGGTGTGATTGGATGATATTGCAAGTATTGTAATACTTGTGCCATCAAACAACGTGCCATCAAACAACGAAGTTTGCATATCCTAAAAATAGTTTTTGTAACAAATAATTGAACAGTTGTGTGTATAATCAATATAGTTCCTGATAGAACTAGAAACATCAAAAGAAAGTATAATTTACCCTATTATGAATAAGAAAATAAACTTTATAAAAAAAAGTTGTTTTTGATTCCTAAGACAAAATTAGGTAAAATCTACGAAATTCGGCAACAGGTTTAGCATTTTTGTACTTTGACTTATAATATTGCCAACAAATAAATAATAACAAAAACTGTAATGATGTGAAGTTGTCATTTAGAACATCTTTCCAAAAAAAGATTCAATTTGGTGAACAGAAGCTTTTTATTGAGTGAAAACATTTTAAAAATCTGTTTTTCCGTTAACCAGCTGTCGCACCCCTACGAACGATAACCCTCAGAAGTCGAATCTTGTGCGAGCCAAGGATTAACGAGGTATTACCTTTTAACGTGTGATTCCTAACACACGTTAGGTTAGGTTAGATAGGTGAATAAAAGTCTGTAGGATGTGATATTGATCAGAAGGTTCATTATACATGTTTCAAATAACAAGTGAGTTCAATAAATGGATGATTTTTCGATACTTTCAACTTTTGGAAGATCGTATCTCCGGAAGTAAATCGGAGAGCGTCACGTTTTGAGTTCAAATTTGTAATCAGCAGACAAAAATACTTCCAATAATTTTTTTTACAGAGGCGCAAGTTGTATTAATGAATAATTACCCTGGACAATTATACAAGAAGATTTAATAATTTTTTGTGAAATGTATCATTCTACCCTAAGAAAACCAAATGAGAGAAAAGTTGAATTAGCAGACATCTACAAATTTAAATACGTGAAACATTCGTCATATAAAAAAACCTTTTAATTTTCAACTTATCAATGATATATTTCAATTTCATCTAATAGAAAAGTTCACTTCAATTTTATAATATTAACAAAATGTGGGAATCTTCCAAAGAAAGGAAAAAAGATGGAGAAGTAGAAAGCCAAAACCTTTCTTTCCCAAAAATTGATCTCTCCTAAAAATACATCAACATCACAATAAATTTTTAACTTTTAAGAAATAGGTACTTTTGCGTTGTTATAGTTTTGATCTAGGTGTGTGACATGCTTTTTAATAAAAATATAGTGTATAAGTATGCAGTTCATTTATTATCAGTTGTCAGCAAAATTTACTAAAGGTCAAAATAATGTAGTTCAACAAACAAAATGATTTATCATTAGTCAAAACAACTTGAAGTACTTGTAATAGGTGGAATAATAGTGCAACAAATTGAAAGAATGTAAAATTATACACAATAATGTTTTCACCAATGTGAAAAATAAAAAACCGATATGGATATGTTACATTGAATTCTCAGAAATAGACCAATAACTACTAACAACTGCTGTTAGTTTAGTTTTTTTGTATGAAATCTGTAATTATGTTTGTGATGATTTTTGGAGGCTATTGAATGTGTGAGTTATTTCAAGAAAATAATGGTTTAAAACCCATTCTAATGAACAATGCCTTTTGCATTTCATTATTCTCTCATTTGAAGATGCTTATGACGAGTTTCTGAAAAAAGTTTTGAATGCTGTGTTAAATGAAATGTAAAAAGTTGTAGGTTGTATGCATCGTGGTAATGTATTCCGTAGAAGCTCCCTTATGAGGAAAAACTATGTGATTAATGTTGTTACGTACCTGATATGCTGCGATTTCAGTAACAAAAATGAGGAAATGAATCAAAAAATTCAAACACTAACCGAAGGATCAAACCCAATGGAAATTTACTGTTGAAAAGAGAGTGAGATAAATATAATATTTATCTAAATAATGAAAGAATACAAAACAAGTTCTTTTCCCAATCACCAGAACTGCAATACTCTTCCCCATGCCAAACATGCGTCGAGAAGAGTATTGCATTTCTAGTGATTGGGAAAAGTGCTGGCTTTGAATTTATTCTACGACAGAGGTTACAGTTTAATCTTTTTATAAGATAATTACTGGACAAAATTTGAGGTAAGACAACTAAAAGCCCCAACTTGCCATGATTAATAGAAAGAAGAATGTACCTCACTAAAAATGGAAACAAATGATTACATGATTGATGCAGAGATTCTTCAAATCAATTAAGAAGTAAAGTACAAAGACGCTATCTTTGGAACAGAAGACTCGACCTCAACTGCCCTCCAACGATAAGCCTGAGTAAATACTGCCGATATCGTCTACCCTTGCGAAGACGCCATCTATAGGATCTTCAAAAGATTTAATCGGCGAATATCAAAGATAAACGAGGCTTGAGGCTCCCCAAGACGGTCAGTTACAAAACCAAGCTTCAACGTCGACCACCAAACTACATTTGTCCTCTGTATTTCACTTCAACTTCCACCGCACGGCGATTAGAGGAAACCAGAATCCAAAAACAAAGACCAGTCAAGCTAATATGGAGAGGTTTCCGCAATTGTACAACACAAAAAAGAATAAGAGATTACATCATCTATAATAGAGAAACTACTTGAAAACATTGGTCTTCTTGAATAAATCTGAGAGAACCTAAAATATACAGAAGAAAAAACTGAGGATATAAGTTCAGCAATAGATTTCAATTGTTCCATAGGTAGCAACTTCAGTTCGAAGGATACAGCAAGTGATGGAATTGGCCTATACTTTATGGAAATCAACGAAAATTTCATTGAGATTTTCAGTATGAACACGCTTGAAGAAGCTATTGTATAGTAAAATACATGTTGCAGTTCTGCAAACTTATTAGTGAAAATCTCACAAGAAAGTGTTACTCAAATATGATTTTGAATTGTTCTCATTAGGATTGGGATTCAAGTGATAAAACATTTGAAATATGAAAAATTCCCATTTTCTTCTTCAAATTTTTGAAACATGAGTTCTTTGTAGAAAAAATCGGATTTTATACACGAGAATATCGAAAGTTTTAATAAAGAGATATAGTAGTCTGTATATCTTACAAAATATGATCTAGTATTTATAAAATATATTCAGAGTTTTATATTGAAAATCTACACTCTGGAAAGTGAACATAGGTACTTGGTTGTAAAAGTGATACACAGAAATGTAAAAATGTTGATCAGAAAGAAGATCCTATCATTCACCCAACTCTGTTTTTTCCTGTTTATTTTCAAACTATGTGAAAATCTAATTCCTATCCTATAATAAAATTACGTAAAACTAAAAAATCTTGACAACATAATTACTCTGGAATATTACTGGAGTTCAATCCCAACACTAAACCGTTATTTTTAACACCTTGATACGTGTTTTAATCACCAAGTGATCATCTTCAAGAGGAAGACTTGGTGATCGAAACACGTGTCCAGGTGTTAATAACGGTTTGGTGTTGGGACTGAACTCCAGAAATATTCATTACTACCCTAAGGATCCAAACAGTGGATCACAAATACATAATTATTCTTAATGAATTTATTTTCGTATTTCAATGATATTAAAGTACTTGTATTTAAAAAAAAAGTGCAAGCCCGACAGCTACGTTCTTGGGAGCATCCTCTGAAGTTATATCCCAATAAAGAAGAGGCCTGGATCGCACCTTTTAATTTACAAACCAATACACCAGAAAAAGGATTGGATGTATTTTTCAAACATAGCAAGTGTGAAAATAATTAGACAAATTATAAAACATTAAGGAATTATGTCAGTTTTTATCATTATATGTCCCAAACTACTTATAAGTACAAAAGTAAATGTGTAAACGATGTAACTGAAAAACGAAATATTTTGAATCTATTTTTAAAAATAGTGTTGATGTATTGAAAGCTGAAAAAACAGCCAAAATTAATTTGATCTTCGATAATATTTTACCTAAAGAGGCAAAAAATGCTCAGGTATTTTATAAAATCAAGGGTAGATTACTTTTCAAATGGAAATTTTTCTCTACTGACGTGGTTCCTTTGAAACGTATGAAATTGTATCACAGAAAGATGAACTTGATAGTATTATTGCATCATAAAGTTTCACTGGAGTGCTGAAGGTATCTTCATGAATGTATAGTAGGTCCACTTTTGCATATAATTTTCTGTTCAACATGTTCAACAAACTTGATTTGACATATTCACTTGGAGAAATAACTTCATCATTGATTTCAATCCTCAAGAAAGGATTCTGTTCAATCACAATCTTATTTTGACCAAATACAAGCATCTCAGTATTTTCTGCATTGAGTTTAACATTCTGAAATTCAGCAAGAACAACCATGTAGTCTGAGTTGACTTTTTCTCGGGCTATGTGCATCTTCGATTTTGGATAATGGATACATCTGCATATCATCCACATACTGATGGAATTTACAACATTCAACATTATATAAAGAAAATAGTAAGAGTCCCAGTATACTCCCTTGTAGGACACAATTTACTATTCTCCCAATAATAGTATGTTTTATCCTGTTACACAAATGATTATTGAAAGAGCTAATAAAGTAATGAATAAATTTACTTCTGATTTTTTCTGACAAAGCAAGAACACGTTACTTAGGCGAAAACAATAGTATGCACTTTCCTCAGAAGTGGACACCAAAAAGCTTAAGCAATCAGTAAACAAAAATCAAATGTCCTTATCGTGTTAACAGTTGAGCTGTTCTGTTGCTATTGTCTAGGAGAATCACTTGCATTCCTTTATAGTTTTCCACTGAATTTCGACTATTCCACATATAAGTATTTTAATAAAGTAATGAATAATTCTACTTTTGATTATCTCTGACAAAGAAAATTAACGTGTAAAACTCACTCAGAGGAAACATAATAGTACGCATATCTTTAAGAAATAGGCACTAAAAAGCCTAAACTAATAAATGTACAACCAATTCATCGCAGAAATTATCCCAGAAGACATTAGCATCATGGCTGAGCATTTTTCAAACACTATAATCACTTCAATAACTAAATGTGTTGCAAAATCCTAAACTGTCACTGGACGGACATCAGTTCAGATTGCCATGATGCAAATAGACTCAAAAACCAAGCATTAAACAAGGTCAAAAGATATAACACAGAAGAGGACATTTCGAATTTTAGATTTCAGGAGACTTGAATTGTGGATATATAATTAAAAAAAAAGGTCATGGGAGAATACACTACATCTAAAAACAGCACTACTCATGCAAAAGAAGTATGGATCAGGTCAAGAGAATCAAAGGAGTAAAACAAGTTATGTTATTGCTTTAAGTAGTGATGTGATTCCCACAAAGAACAATGAAAAAATTTGTAACAAACTAGCAGATATGTTTGAATAACATTCCAAAGATACGAACTACAAACAAACTTTCATTGACAGAAGAGTCATTGCAGAAAACCAACAATTTCCAATAGTAGATCCCCTATGAATCCCCCAATAACTTTTTCTTTCTGAATTTTAAGATGCTTTGAGTTCATTGAAGAATTCCAGCCCTGGTCCTCACTCTTAACGCAAAACTATTCACGAAATAATCAATCATGTCTTCACTCGATACCAATTTCCATAAAGCCATTATAATACCAATTGCTGAATAAACCCTGAGTGAATGCAGAATCATTTGCATTTCATATGCTTAATGTATAAGCTTCTCGAGAAGATTCTCAACTGCAGCCGCCATTTTTTCTTAGAATCGAATTCAATTTCACACCACTTACAGTAGGTATTTATGCAGACGACTTGGTATTATACTTCGGAAGCAACAATATGTATTCATCTGGATAATTTCTATAAAATGATATATCATTTCTTGAAAACTGATCTAAAACTATTTAATTTCATTTTTACTATTCTAAAATGAAGTGTAGGTACGTACCACACCGTCAGCGGCCAAGGGGATCCTTCTAGATTTACCTCCTCTCCACATTTTTCTGGAGAGAGAGGCTAAATGGACTGCATATAGACTTGTGCACATTGCCAATTGCACAAATCAATTTAATGCAGAGTGCAACAGACTGTTGGTTTACACTGGAAGGATAACCCTGAAGAGGCATAAGCCTATAGCAGGGCCCCACACAAAACACATTCACAATATTTTGTAATTAATCATAAAATATCAAGGGCAGATAGTTATTGGTACACAGATGGATCAAAAACACCTTCTGGTTCTGGTGCAGGTGTTTTCAATCACAGACCCAGGACAGAGATATCAACCTGCCTAGGAACCTATGCCACTGTATTTCAGGCGGAAATTTACGCTATTGAATTGTGTGCGGAGAGATTGGAAGAATCCAACCTCATAAACAAGCCAATAAAAACATTCTCGGACGGTCAAGCGGCGTTGGAAGCTCTTGGCTCCTACCGAGCAACGTCTAAATTGGTAGCAAATTGCCAAAAACTACTCTCCTCGATAGGAACACTTATATTGTCTCTGGTCTGGATTCTTGACCATACTGGCCTTGAAGGCAATGAGGCTGCTGACTCCCTTGCAAAGGATGGTGCTGCAAGCAGCTTGATCGGACCAGAACCGGTCATTGGCATCGCTTCAGGCTTTGCCAAACAAAGATTGAACACCTGGATGGCAAGGAGATTTATGGACTTCTGGCAAAATCTTCCAGAATTGGCTCACTTCAAGGCGTTTATTCATCCTTCGAAGCTTGATAGCAAATAGTTGAATCATCATATGCAGAGACTCTGACTGTCGGAGGGCAGTGTGTGTGTCGCCTCTATTTGGAAAATGATGAAACAGCAGAGCACATATTTTGTGCCTGCTCCTCTGGGGTCCCAATCAGGTTTTAAGATTACTAGAGTTCGGCAGAGCCGTACTCTTACCATTTGACCTGAAAGACCATTCACCATACAAATTAATCGACTTCGTTAAGAAGCTGGGTTTATTTGGTCGAGTGTGAATAGGTGTGAGCCACAATAAACTCTTGCGGGTTACGGTGGAGATCGAATAGACCCACTCACTTTGGACCTAACCTAACGTACCTATGCTCTCTTCTCAAAGAAACGAACATTTGAACCAGTTCCTTTCTCACAACCAATCCTTTAAATATGTTGATGAGAATACATTCTTGGGCATGGTTTTGCATGTATTTGAAACAATCGTGTCAAAATGGACTCAACCTAATGAACCAATCGATATTGAGATGCTGATTGTAAAAACTCCTCTTGAAATACAGGAGCTTGATGAGATATGAATCAACTGTGTACGATTCGGTTAAGAAATCACAATCGAAACAGCTGAACACGATTCACGACACATCATCGAGTTGCCTTCTGTGTCTACCGTTCGAGTCGGAATTTTATTAAGTTCCCATTTGAACTTCAGATTTTAATGAATTTTATTTCAAAGGAAATGTGTGGCCTTCTACGCCTTCGTGTATGTGAGTATAATGATTATGTTTTTGCACTGATTCTTCTAAAACGACAAAAATGACTTCGTTGGAGCCGCTGTCACAAAATATGCCAATAACTTATGCTATTTTCGAATTTTTCAAAAAACTTCGATGAAAAAATAACAGAACGAGAGTCTGAATGAATTTGAATTCGTAGTATGGTTCGATTCATAGCTCCACTTTGAAACTCCTTTGCTCACATTAGGCTAAATTTACCTTTAGATTTTTTCCATAAAGGATTTCTATTTGATAATTTAGTAAAAATCACTAATTTGAACGGAAATACCCTAAAGTCTAAAAGAAGCCCCAAACTTATTTCGAGTTGGTTTTGTTGAATTGACGTTAAGTTGGTAGATAAATGCACTGAAGAATAAAAAAATGATGAGTACAAAATCAGTTCAAATCTGTAATTTATACCTACTTAGCTAACAGGAATGAGGTTAAGTTTTGTATGATATTATTTTCAGGGCTTCTGCATTAAATACTGTTTGAAGTGGTTAAGATGTTGATGATAAAATTCATGATGAATTTTCAATACCTTTGAGATCAGTCATCTATTTAATATTTAAAAAATGTGTACCGGGAAATCTCTCGTACTTGAAACATTTTGTTTTAAAAAATAATGATAAAATTATCACCTCACAAAGAAGTGGATTCCTAATTATTCTATGTTAAGTATTCGCTAATCATTTTATCTATCTCAATATTTTCAAAATGAAAAGTTTTAACCAATAAAATTCAGAAGAAAGGCGCCTAAAGATATCAAGAAAATAATCAATATAGAAACATCAGTATGGAATTGAATAGGTCACAGCAAGATGAACAATATTTTGTTCAGAAACAAACTCCTGAAATTAACGTAAATATCAAATTTGAAAATACTCGATCGACCAATTGAGGTTGAAAGTATACAACTAAAAGAGACGAGTTTTTGGAAAAAATCCTTTTACCTATTAGAGAAGTAGATAGCCAAAAAGTTGTTTGCAAAAGGGTACTTGAGTTTTAAAACGTTTGAAAGTTAATTATTCAGTATTGATCGTGGTTCATTTAACAATATAGTCAGTCAAAGTTATTGAAAATTGAATATTTTCAAACCAACACAGTCGACCATCAATCAGACTGAAGCGTGATCCTTTTTTATAGATGATAATCGAAAATATAGGTACTTCATAATGTTGCGTCACTCTTCATCTCGATCTGCGGCCTCTGAGCGTAGAGACTGAATTTATATCGTGATGGTACTTCGTCACAATAACATGTTAGGGTTTTCCAATGATGAATAAATTTCAAGAATTTACGAGAGTTTCCGATTGGGGTCATTTCAGAAATCAGACCGATTAGTTCAGAACACAGTTCACCGATGTTATTAGCTATAGTGAACAAGCTGGATCAGCTATGTGATTTCTGAATGAAAATTATGTTTATTAATTCCTGCGGCGTTACCTCAACTTGTTCCCAAATAGATATTCTCTAGGATAGATCATGTTCCTTATACTTATTTCTTCTGAATACAATTGGAGTTACTTACAAGAAAAGTCTTCGCACCCTGATTGATTTGTTAATAGCAGTAGCTTGTTTCATCTATGGCTCAAACCAAAGAAACCATTATCATGGGATTAACCATCATTCTGCAGAAGATTTATCTTGCCTTTGATAAAGCTTATCGTGTTATCAGTGGCGGTCTTAGGGGTGGCAAGCAGGCCAACTAACCAGAGCCAGACATTTTCAACTTCAATTCATTCTACGGTATCAAAATAAAAAATTAAATTTTTTCGAAAAAGAATATTCATATCGGTATCGTTTGTCGCGTTTGAGGGTCGTCGTAATGTAGCATTTTTTCCTGACATTTATCTTGCACATACACCTACCTTCTTCGGAGATATTTTCATCTCCAATGTTGAAACCGGACTGTCGTGCCACCCCCATGCCCTCTCCCGGGTTGAGTGCCCTGAGTTGAGATCTTCCCCACACGTTTACTGTGTGCAGAACATCCCATCTCGTCCCCTGCTCCTCCGGAGCGGTCCTCAACTTACTGAAAGTCAGCCACTAGGTGCTTTTACTTCCTGATTTTTGTATCTTGAATTTCCTAACTGAATTATTGCATGGGCTCTCCAAAAACTAACCGGAGACTATTGTTTTAAAAAAGAGATCGCGGTCGAGTGTTTCTCGTTGAACCTGAAAAGGAAATGTCTAGATCCCAAAATATACCTATTCGATACATATCTTGAAGCGTTTACGGCGGCCTTACGCACGCGTTCATAAACGACTGGAACTGTCTTTTGTATGTCGCTCCGCACTGGCCCCAGGCAGTGCAGGCGTACATGATTATTGGTAATAGTACGATCTTCATCATCAGCAGCTTCACTTTCAATCCTATGTTGCTTTTTCGACCTATTATTGGTAATAGGTTTTGTTGGGCATATCTCGCCATTCGTATTCTCTGCCGTACGTGAGACCTGAACGTTAATCTTTTGTCTAGGGTGACTCCCAGGTATCTAGCTTCGTTTTTCCACGAATCTCTTGTCCTTTGAAGATAACGTTTCCTTCCGGGTGTGCCCGCCTCCGGGTGAACAGTATCGCCTGACTCTTGTCAGGGTTTATACTGATCTTCCACAGGTTAGCCCATTCCTCTAATATATCTGCCTGTAGCTGCAAGTATCTAGTGACGTGCGCTTGGCTTGTTGATCTCGCCAGCAGAACTGTGTCGTCCGCGTAGAACGCCAACTTGTTAAAGTTGTTCTCCGGCTTGGGCACGTCTCCTCTATATACCGAGAAGAGGCGTGGCAAAGGGACTGCACCTTGTGGGAGCCCTGCTTCCAGTAATCTCATGGTTTGAAATTCTTGTCCTACTCTGCAGCGGCATCGCCTGACGGCTAGAAAAGACCCGATTAATCTTATCATTTGTTTTGTGTAGTCAAAGTTGCTCATTTCAGCCAGAAGTCCGTCATGCCAAACTCTGTCGAACACCTTGGAGACGTCTAAGAAAATCGCTCCAGTGTTGTATCCTTTGCCGAGGTTGAAGCCTTCCGTGGCAAAATCTACTACCCCCAGGCCTTGCAACTCTGTCGAGTGTTCTGATTTGAAACCGAACTGTTCATCTGGTAGGATTCCTATAGTTCGCTGGTTTGGTACTCTAATCTTTTCAGTATGACACGTTCTGCCACTTTACTTAAGGAAGGGTTTAAGCTGATTGGTTGGTCGAAGAGTATATTTATATTCTGAACGAAATGGTGTGGGAAGACGGGGCAAAGATGCAATAGAAGGTGATGGGGGATCTGGACGGAGTGCCGCGGTGATATCTTTGTTCCGGCAAGGATTGGGTCCCATATTGAGTTGAGCTTCAGTATTTTTTTGCTATTAAAATAGTCCATGTGTTTGTGTATTTCTGTCGGCTGACGAGCTATTTGCTATGAACTATCTACCTCGCTGAGCACTCAGCGAAGTAGATCACCAAATCGCGGAAGCCGATAGAAATCCAAAAACACGCGAAGAATTCAATCAGAAAAGAAAGCACTCTAAAGCTGAACCCTTGGTTTCCCCCACCATCCCTATTCCGGAGTGCCATAGTTATTGACTCCAATTCCCATCTCTAGATGGTGATCCTGAAACCTAAGTGGGGGAAATTGACCTAAATACCGTCAAGCAATAAAGGATCAAATTCCCTGTAAAACTGAAAATCCTATTTTGTATTCGCAATAAAACGGAATCATTATTATTTCCTATCGTGAACTAAAGCTGACCGAAATAACCTTCTAGGGCACAACGATGGCTGATGCCGTCCTTTGAAAGTTTTCTATGATCGATCCCTAAGCCTGAAATAAACATAAATACGCAATCGTTTCCCACCTAACAACCTCATTACCAACTCCCAGAATTGTAATATGCGCTTTTAGCCGCAGTGTTCAGGTGCAATGATTAAGTCCTCGTGGATGTAATCGTCCAAACACTGGTAGTCGTCACTGAAAGGTCAATTCTACCCGAAGACAAAATGTGCCATGTGTCAACAACAGAGATTCCACTTGACTCTTGTGGTGGTAACGCTGCCTCACGAGACCGCTGTCCAAATGGCCTAGGAGTCCCAAGAGTTCTTCTCCTATAGTGGTGGTTAGGTTTGTGAGAAGGTAGGATGGGTGAAAATATTCTTTATTTGTGTAGAAAAAACAAATCGCTGATGTATTCTCAGAGAGTTTTGTTCTGTCGAATGATCCTTGTGGTGTATCAGTATTTGGTTGGTGGGATTTCCACAACCAAATTTGCAAATGAGTTTGTATTTTTATCACTGAAAAATCAATTGCGAGGAAAACTTTTTCGACACGTTCTTCTCTATTCACAGTGTAACCTAATTTTAGAGACACTACGACACTACTGGCGTCAGTTTTCATTTTCAGAGAGTGTCCCGAAGCGGTATAATCTTGAACATTTGTATGTAATTTGACAGTTGGCATTGTGCAATTTGGACGATCTCTGTTGACAACACTTCGCTTTCGACATCGGAAATGCAAGCATCTCCAAAAAGGTAGGCATGCGTATTAGCGGAACGTCAAGAAGGAATTTCATATTTCCAACGGTCCTCAACCCGGATAAATGATACCGATCTAGTAAACAATGGACTAACAATCTCTATTAATATAAATCATATCAAAATTATCAAACGTAATTCTTATCAAACACTTGAACGTAGTTGAAAAATCGATAAATTTGAATTTCACTCCCCGCACGCAGTACAACTCCCATGCGCCGCGCCGCACACTTTTATTATTGTCATTGTATTCAATATTTATGTTCGGGGTATCCCCGTCTGCCAACTCTTGGTTATCTCTCGCTTGTTTTGCTAGCCGCTTATATAAAGGAAACGATGGTATCATTTCAGTGTTGAAATATTTTTTTTTAAATGGTCGCCCAATGGACCTACTTCGTCATTGGAGTAGTCCTGGACATTATTACAATACATCTGTATTGCGTCTGCGGAAAGAATTTTTTCGATACTTGTGCTGTACTGTTTGGAACCTTTGGTGTAGTAATGTATATTACTGGAGTTTTATCCCAACACTAAACCATTATTTTTAACACCTCGACACTTGTTTCAATCACCAAGTGATCATTTTCAAGACGACGATTGAACTAAATATGCATTCCTTTCTAATGCATTTGATTGCGTGGAACATGAAATCCTGCTGCAAAAACTCTTCCATTATGGAATCCGGGGAACAGCCTTAGAATAGTTTAGATCTTATATTACTGGTAGAAGTCAAAAAATAACATTGAGCAACAACACTTCTGGTAGCGGAAAAATTTGTACGCGGAGTTCCTCAGGAGTTAATCCTAGGCCCAATTTTATTGCTATATATATTAGCGATATGGCAAAACTTGATATATCTGGAGCATTTACCTTGTTTGCGGATGACGACACTACGGTACTTTGGCGTAATAAAGATCCTGATACTTTGACTCGGTCTGTCCACTCAGATTTAGAAAAAATAAAAAAATGGTGTGAATCAAATATGTTATCGCTAAATGTTTCTAAAACAAATCTGATAACATTCAAGTGGGACTAGGAACAGTGGCAGTAATTCAAATTATGATGCCATAAATGTCATATCTCGTGAACTCGGATTTTCAGCAGCAATGAATGCATACTATTCACTTATGGAGAGTAATCTCCGGTATAGAATTCCTTTCTGAGGCTCAAACAGCCAGATTTTAATGCAGAATATATTCGTTATCCAGAAAATATCTTTGAGAGTAATATCCAAATTGAAGATGCGTGACTCGTGTAGGCCACTTTCCTGCAGAAATAAAATATTAACAATATTTGAAATTCATTTTAAATACTGTCTGCTTACTTCACAAACATAAAGAAAAGTTGAAAGCCAAATTGAAAGTCTACGCGTAGCGATAAAAAACTTGCCCTTCCACTGCCCACATCATATTTGACCAGGCAGTCTCAAATTCAGAGATGTAGACAAATATATAATCATCTACCAAAAACCATATTACATCAATTAATGAACTTAAAATTTAGAAAATCAGTAAAGAACTTTGTTTTGGGAACCTTGTTTTGGAAGAGTATTTTGCATACAAATTCTAGTCTTTCAGTATATCACGATGTAGGTATATCACGATTTATGTCAAGTAATTTTAAAATGATGCTGTTTTATTGATAACATATTTGTACATTTTTTCTTTTCTTTTTTTGTCTGTTATTTTTAATCTTCACTGAATTTTTGTGAATACTATTGAGTCTTTAGAAAAAAACAATATTTTATATATTCTTAACACATGACACCCATACATATTCTTAAACATGACACCCTTTGTCGACAAATTGTATTACATTTTTGACAATAAAGATCTATCTATCTATCCCCCCATGCCCCCTCCCGGGTTGAGTGCCCTGAAGTAGAAGCTTCCCCCCCAGCTAGTTAGCGAGGAGAACCTACTACCCCACTCCATCCACCCCCGCTCTCCGAGCGGTCCTCAACTTACTGATGGGCACTTCAGCAAGATTGACTTCTGACCTCTTTTGGTCGAAAGCCAGCCTTTAGGTGCTATTCTTTCGCAATCGGTTAAAGTGTTTTGTCGTGACTATTCCTAACTGAATTTTTGCATCATTCAGTGGTGTCCTTATTCATAACATAGATACCTATGCTAGGTACCTGCGTCTCAATAGTCTTGAATGAATTTTACAATGTTGCCTTATCTACTCGTCTTAAATTAATTTTACAGTGTTGCCTTAGCTACATGGCAATTAAGATGCAGGTACCTAGCAGAGGTATCTATGGTATAAATAAGCACAACATTGTATGTATATTTAGTTTAATCTTCCTCTTGAAGATGATCACTTGGTGATTCAAACACGTGTCGAGGTGTTAAAAATAACGGTTTGGTGTTGGGATAAAACTCCAGTAATATTCAATCTTTTCGTTTGAAACATTCGATACATTCGATGACATGAGATAGGCTTTCAGCTTGCTGTTCTCTCAATTGAAAACGACGTGGCTGACTCGTCCGATCATAATGCTTTAATTAGAGATTTTAGTCGCCTAACTCATTTTAAATCTGTATAATATTTTTTTGAAGCATTTAAGTACTTTAGTTTTTTTATTATTGAAAATTCACCGTCTTCATGATTATTTTTTATAAACCTTATTGAACTTTGTAACTAATAATGATAACCCTTATTAAAATTGAAAAAGTATGTTCATACATATCTACTTTATTTTCGAAATATCAATTTAAAATATTGATCTGAAGACAACAACAAATCATGAATTAACCTTCAAAGTGGTTCTCTAGGTGAAACAAAATCAAAGTTATTGCAATATGTCTTTATCGCGCGTGTATCGCATCGGTGTTAGAGGCCCTTTGATTTTTTTGTCGCGCGATAGTTTCAATTTTGCTTTAACTCCTAAAATGATAATTCAAATTATATGGTGTGAAGGCAATTATGAGGTGCATGAAATACGTAAGGTAATTAACGAATTCAATTCGATAGGGATTAATCTTATTGGCCTAAATATATAGCTTTTCGATTACGACATTATTTGTGACCATTATTTTGAGCATTAAAGAGAGTATAGCTATCCTTAAAGGATATACATATTCCATCGCGGAATTTTATAAAGATTTTCAAAAGAAGAGCAATATGCAGTGAATTGTTTTTTTACATCTCAGTTAGGCAGTTTGATAGGGAGAAATGGAACCTCTGATGTAAAATGAATCTATTAATAATAATAATAATAATACTATGTTTATTATCGCATACACTGATATACATTACATAGAGTGCTATCGAAAATAAAGAAGATAATCACACTGTTCACATTGTTTGTTCTTCATAGACACAATTTTTGTGCAAACATCCGTCTCCTACATATGCAATATTGAATGAATCAGTTATTCAACCTGTATAGACATATCCCTATTAACTATTGATGTGGAATATTATTACTATAATAATATCAAGTTAAAAATATGTTTTTTCGTTAACCAGCAGTCGCCCTTACGAACGACAATCTCAAAAGTCGAAAATTGTGCGAGCTAAAGACTAACGAGGTCTTACCTTTCTTGATGATGACTAAATTTTAGTCAATACATCCAAAATCTCAATTTCTTATTTATTCTTTTTCACTGTTTCACTTCTGCTAGGCAGCTATAGTGTAATAGAAAATCGTTTAGCGTCTCTTCATCATCTTGCTATATCACGAACCTGTCATCAACATAACGCTGCCAACACTATGGTTCCACGGCCGCCAAATGGATTATTATTATTAGTTTACCTACTTTTCCGCTTGTCCGATATTTTCGGAGGGCGCGCCAGTATTATCAACCAACGACCACTTCCCACACCGTGAGATAAGTGATCATTGGGTCCTAGAATCATTTGCCCTGAGCAAGCGAAGTGAGTCAAGAATGACAGCCTTCTGCATCTGTCCGGCTAATATTTCTGCCTAAGTGTGGCTAGTGTGTGATTTTGAGATTCGAGAGTAGAGAGGGCATCATTCCACCAAGGACTCCAATAATCAGAACAACCATCTTGACAGAGTGATCCTCTGTTCAGACGGTACGGAGCCTGAGGGTGAGGAACGAATAGTTCCAATAAATTCGGCGCTTCTCGTTCCCCACAACGGATTCAATATCCCCCGGAGCGTAGAGCAATACCGGTGTCTCGTCAAAACCGTAAGAGTGCCGTAGATGGTAATAAAGCACTCTTAGGGCTGCGTTATGTCAATGGATATAGGCCGAGACCGCATATGCTGGACATGCTGACAGCAAGTGCATTAGGGTCTTGGACGCCTCGTGGCAAGCCCTGCATCCTGTGTCAGGAACCTCTATACCCATCACGCGACTGCGGTAGACTAAGGTTTTGAAGACACCATCCTGGCAGGCCATGATTAACTCCCCAGTTTTCGACTTTCAGCTCAGTCGACCTGAGGAAAGCGAAAGTCAGGCGCTTCGATGAGCTAAGGTCTTCAATGTTATTGAAGAAGACACCATCCATTGGCTTATCTTTGTGTTGCCGGGTTCCAACTCGGTGACAGAGTTGTGATCATCTCGTTCAGTGTCGAAAACTAAACCGAGTTCATCAGTTGCTCGGGCAGCTACCCTGAAGAAAAATGCTCCAACTCCTGCTCTCTCATGGTCGTGGGCCATGCAGAGAAGGGTATCCGATCTCCTGACGACTTTACATGCTCCGTCCAGTACCATTATGTCATGTACACACTCCAAACTCAAAAGTCCACGGTCTCCCTGCTGTCGGGGGAAATACAACCGTGGAACGGACGATTTGGGATGCAGACTCCTATGGAGATGCATCATTTGTCGGGTCTTTACATCGAGTTGATACAGCTCCTCCCGAGGCCATTCCGCTTCTCCAAACGAGTAGAGTAAGATTGGAACGGCAAGCATATTTGTTGCAGCAACTTTGTTCTTCCCCCATAGTTCCGATGACCAGATCTGTCGGAGAGTTTTGCTGATATTTTCCGCGGAGAGAGTTTTTCACTGCTGTTACCTCTTGTGAGTTACCTCTCTTTTGAGATGGATCATTGCACATTTGCCTATTCCGAATTTCATACCGATAGCATGCGTGTACTCTTCCACCATCCTCAAGGACTGATGGAGATCCTTCTCTCCAGAGGCATAAAGTTAAAAATACCTATTTAAAACAAATGGGTGATCTTGTGCCTCCGGTTTCCGAGGGTGCCACAGTTACATCCTCGAGTATTTCTGAGCGCAACGAATAATGGAAATAGTGAGATGCAGAAGATGATGGGACTGAGGGAATCGGCCTAAAATACACCCCTTCTGAAAGTGACCCACCCTGTTTGGACTCTGGCTTGACCAGATGTTATGGTGAAACGAGTCCGCCAGAGTGGTATCACTTGTTCAAGGCTTCTCACTTTTTTGTCGGGCACCGCAAGGCATCTGAGCAAATGCAAGATGAGTTCATGCGATGTTGTACCAAATGCCCTGCGGTAATCGATCCAGGCCATAGAAAGGTTACGCTTATACTGTATCGAGTGCTGTGTTATACATCTTCGACCCTCTCTGCTCCGTCAACTGCGGTGAGTATTCGTGTGTATGAGATGCTTGTAAACAACTTGTAACACGAATTTAAGCATGTTATCGGTCTGTAATTCTTAGGAATCGACAAATCTTCGCTTTTGAGGATGAGAACGGTCAGCCCCTCGACAAACCAATTCGGAATCGGCTGCTCTCCGTCCAACCATGAGTTGAAAACTCCGGCCAGTTGGTGGTGTGTGCTTGTTAGTTTTTTTCACCAATAAGTGGTCAGCGCATCTGGGCCTGGAGCAACAAAGCTCTTGGAACCCACAAGGGCTCTTCGAACGTCATCTGGGGTTATCAGGTTGCGCAGTTCATTGAGCTCAGGCAGTCGAAGCTCTGCTGAAAGCTTCGAATTACGCTAGGGCTGGAGTGTCTAAGTTGAGTGACTGCGGGTGTTCATAGATGTCCTTTCAGAAGGATTCCACCTGATCAGCGGTTGGCAGATTATCCACAATCTGTGTAGGCTCTTGGAATAAGCGAAGTTTCCTAAGGTTTTCCGCGATACTTCTTGCTCGTCTCATTACACGGCGGTATTAATTTGCCAGATGTCAGTCTCTTCTGTTAGAACACTATGAACCTCCGCATCCAAACAAGCCAGTTCTTGTGGCTTCAGGGGTCTAATTCTGTGGAGCGCCCTGCTTGTTCTGATTGTATCCATTGGTGGCATCATGCGAGACTCCTCTCCAGCCGGGCCAACGTCTTTCCCAGCCAACGGCTGGGAAAGAGTTATATAGCCCTGAATACGAAAAGGATAGGAAAGGATAGGATAGGAAAAGGCGGAATGTTCCGGGTATGTTTCACACCACAGAGCATGCATTCTCGCCATGTACCCTCTCGTAGCAATGCATAAAGCTATCCTTCAGCTTATGCGACCACTCAAAGCCTCCATTGTCATTGCAAGGGTTGTCATCGGTAGGCAAATCATCATTATGGGCCCCACCACCTTGCCTCTGACCACCCCCCGAGCGGGTAGATTGTGGGGGCCTCTACCTCGATTACCAGGGACCAAGTTTTGGGTCTACCGGCTGGTTAGCCCTGTAGACCCACGCCGGCACCGGAGGGAGATTAGTGTTCTCCTTCCCGAGTGCGCCTGGGCTGCCGGTCCGGTTTTAAACCAGTTGCTCACCAAAGGCCTCAGGTGTTAGTGGTCATGGTCATCCATGCTTATTTATTATTATTATTATATCTGATGTACTGTTGTTGTGTTAATAATCATACGAAACGCTTCTTTGAAAAAAAGCCATTTATTAAACAAAAAACATCGAAATCGAAGCGGCTTCTGAGGATTTCCGATGAAAAAATAAGGTGATTCGATTAGTATGGAAGTTCATGTCCTTGAGTGTTTGAGATTGAATTGATGACAATTCAGAAAAAAAATACTCACTTTAATTGATAAGAAACAAGATATGAAACTGTTACCAGCTGTCTCGCCCATGTACCAAAATAATCTGTTACCCTTTTACTTGCTTCTTGAGACAGGCAATAGGCAGGATACACCCTGGGGTTATTCTTAGATCTACTCCAGACATATCTTTTTTTTTCTCTCGCTAACAGACAATAGGTGATAATATACAATTTTCATTCTACATCATTGTGTGTTATTGACATTTCTTTAAGGGAAAAACTGAATACCGTTTCTTACATGTATATGTGACACATTTTATTCGAAAACTAGGTATACATATATAATTCACCAACACACTTTTTTTTTGTAACCATAATTATGGATGATCCTTAGTTTCATTGCCCAATTATTGGGTACCAAAATACTGATTGGTCATCTTCTTTGAATGATTTCTTTTGAGTCATCTTCATGGTAATCGAAGAATTACGGGAATTATTTCTTCAAACTAAGTATTGACTACAACCTCATTTTAGATATTTCATTTCCTCTTGCAAAACCCTCGAAATAATTCTCTCAACCCTCTGTTCAATGCTTGAGAGTGCAAGCAATGAGCAATACGCATTACTGTGAAACTTAGAAATAAGGGCGTTGTTTTTGATTCCATTGCTAATTTAGTAATCTCTTCGGATGAGTCACATCCCCGATCCAAATCAAATTTCCCCACAACGAAGTATGTACATAACGTCTAGGTACCAGAATATGACAACTTTTCACAATACCGAGATTCCGAACAAGCCTTTTCAGCTGAAATCAATAAGAACCACATTTCAAATTCTGTGTGCCGTCTGTCTGGCATACGTAGAAAACTCGTACGGTGTTGCCGCTTTTGTGACACTTTTAAAAAGCCAATATGTACTTACCATTATTTGTATTTGTATTTCTGATCAACACAGATAAAAATACATATGTTTGCAACACAATCTTGTTCCTTATTTGGTTGTGCTTGATTCAACTAGGTAAATAAATAACTCCCAGTTGGTATAAGAATTTGTATATGATTCGAGAAGGTACGAGGCTCTATTGTTCATACCTAATGTCCATAAAACATTAAGAGTTTTTGAGCCTTTGAGTAGATGTTTTGAAGTAATATGGTGTCTCATTCGTTAGCAAACTATGTCTGACATATTTTCTGATTCTAACATACTCATTAACGCGAACACCTATTTCGTGATATTTCCCTGGTGACAATAAACTATCAATCATGAAGTATTATTACTTGCCTATTAGTATTCGTAACTGTTCTAACAAGTATCCACTTCTTTTATGAAACAAAAATAGTTAGCCAGTAAGAAAACTAACTGGATAAAATTGTTACGTAGTTCTGTTCAATATATTTTCGTAGAAAATAGAATTTTCCAACCGAAGTGACAACGTCGCTTCCGGTACACCAGCTGGTATGCGGCTCTTGTCGCTATCAGCGCTTTCAAAGTTTCTTGTTCATTCTTATTTCTGCGTCGAACGGCATTGGAATTGGTTCGTGGGAATTGTCTGTGATAACCGGTAAAATAATTGTACAGTTATTTTTTATATCAAAGTTCTATTTCTAATTTTCATCTTCTCACTCAATCAAAGGTAAGAAATAATTATTTTTCATTAAAAATGTTTTCAATAATCCCTGTATTCTTCCCATTTGAAAATATATTGGAATTTGGGTGGGGTTAGGTCGTTCGATTTCAATGGATATCAAGTGGGCTGCTTTTTTATAAGAAAGAAACTGTTTTTTTTTTGACTGTCTTTATTTTGAATGCTTGAAATGAGTGATGCAGAAGATTTTTGGTTTTACGTGAATCACTCGATATTGCTTGGGAAAATCAAGAAGGGATGTTCTACGTAGGTACTAGATACCTACTTGTCATAATTCGTATACGTCTATTTTGAAAAAATATATACTTTTTCATTAAACAATATAACTTTTCATATACATTTACACATGCACAAATTCACTGAAATAGAAACAGGACTTTTTTTTTTTGAAAAAGTTGTTCAGTCCAGTCCATCTTCCCCTACCCCCAAATGAAATCTTTGATCATACTTAGTTTTTATATGAGTCCTACCCATAATTTTAGTTATTTTGAAAAGTGTACAGTGTGGAGATGACCTCCCTCAATGCATTTTTTTCATCCACTTTCGGCTTTTTTTCTTCTATTAGCCAGGAACTCTTGGGAATCAACTCAATTTTTTCTACAAAAAAACTTCAAAATTATTACACTTCGATCTGATAGTAGTATTTTTTGTGTACTCTACAACTCAAAATATCGTATAAACATAATTCCTGAAAATTTTATAGGGTGACATGTTTTTAAAAAATCTATGGAAATTGGAAAATGAGAATGACTAAATTTTTTCGAGAATTTTTAAAAACGTAAACATCATTTTGCACCCTACTTTGATGGAATAGAAAAGTTTCATACATTTTTTGAAAAAATCCATATTTTCCTCAATAAATCCGCAATGTAAAAATTGAAAATTTTCAGTAGTAGCGATCTTTGAGCTCTACAGAAAATATTTGAAATTTATCTCGATATCTTCAGTAATTTTGAAAGTATCTAAGGAAAACCGGTACATTTCAATTTATATAAGTAAGTATTTAAATCTTCTAAACGACTCAAGTTTGAAATTTTATTGAATTTGTTTTTGTTTTATTCACTACCTTATAAGTATGTGCTAAGACAATTTTTATTTATTAAAATGTTGTAAAATGTTTTCTTTTACATTTTTTCTACTATAGAGAACTTTTTTTTTTGCCTGTTTGATTTTCAAAATTTATAAAATGCTTTCCCACCAATTTGGTCCTTCAATTAACACTTTATTATTATGAAATTTTCACCTGCCAGTTTACAAAATCGCCACATGTGTTTCAGTGTGTTGCGGTTTTGTAAACACAATTAAACGTTATTTAAATACCTTATAGATTTTTCATGGTATTAAATTGTTTCATTTAAACCACAGTAACATATTCATTGGATTTGAATTTTTTATTTTAATATTGATATTTTTCTGTGGGAATACAGAAATAATATTTTTATACGCAAATTGAAATAAAGATGTTTGGTAAATTTCATCCATATGCATCTTTGGAAATAATAGCGGAGATTCTTTGAGGTGTTTTTCAGGACATGCAAAATACTTTGTGAATTCTTGGATACACCTAGTATTCAATTTTTATAAAAATCACTGACGGAATTCCCAAAAAATGCAAACGGTTAAGAATAAAGTAATCAGCTCGGCAGTAATTTCATTTGTTAAAAAAATAAGGTGAATTTTCACTTTTTCCAAAAAAAATATTTATTCATCAATTTCTATTTTGTCCCCTTCAAAGTATTCCCCCAGATATAGGTAATACACTTCTGCCAGAGTTTTTGTCCATCCTAAGCAGTTCTCATATGCACTTTTTGGTATGTACTCGAGCTCTCTCGGGCGATTCGTCGCAAAACGCCGCCTTTTCATGGGTCTCATCAATCTTGGGAACAGAAGAAAGTCGCAGAGGGCCAAATCTGGTGAATACGGTGGCTGAGTCATGATTACGGTGTTGTTTTTAACCATAATTTACGAACAAGCAATAACGAGTGAGCAGGTGTATTACTTGTATTGTGATCTAAAAGCCATGAATTGTTTTTCCACAATACTGAACATTTTCTTCGTATTGCTTCTCGCAATCAGCGCATAACTTCAAAATAATACCTACTCCTTATTGACCGTACTAAAGAACTCTTGATGCACTACGCTACGGTAATCGAGGAAAACAGTGAGCAAAACCTTAACATTTGATCGAACTCGGTGTGCTTTTTTTGGTTTTGGTTCTTCTGGGCCCTTTATGCGACGATTTTTTTGTTCAAAATTCAGTAATTTTCCATAATAATTTTTTTCATTTTCTCAACATTTTCATCGGTTGTTGATGTGCTGGGGCGTTCAGGGCGAGCTTCGTCATTCACATCTTCTCGACCTTCTGTGAAAAGCTTGTACCACTTGTAAACATTTTTTTGACTCAGAGTACAATCACCGTATGCCACTGTCAACATTTCAAGTGTTTTTGAGCACTTAATTCTATTTTTAACACAACATTTGATGCAAATCCTTTGATCCATTTCTTTCAATAGCAGAAAATAGCTGGAACTGTGAACATGATATGTTCGAGACAAGAGAACCAACATAAAATAATAAAAAAACGCTTAACGAATGTACCTAGTCCGCGAAATCTGAACATTTACCATATTTTTTTAATAGATCTCCTACACCTAATGTACTAGGTAATAAACAAGTTTCAGTTTCGAATTAACTAGTACACAAAACTGGAGAACTAGTGTAGGTTGCATATATTATTGTAAAAATTTCTAACGAAATATAACATGACATATTTTTTGTATTGTGGAACAGTAAACTTTTCTGGGTTTTTGACCTTCCACAATTTAAAAAAAAATTCAAATCCATAGGAATCTGAGGAAGTGTATATCAAAGAAGAAATTGAAAAAATAACCAGAAAAGTCGTATGTAAAAACTTCCGAAGAAAAAAGGCCAAGTTTTGTATAATGATGTGGAATTAAGGCAGAAATATTTATACTCTGCTTACCCTGAAAAAACTTTTTCAAGACTAGCTTTTCTGTGTTTTCTTTGGTGTTTTTAATATGGGCAATTTTAGATACAAAAACTAGTTTTGGTGATAGCTTTCCGAAACAATAATATATTTCATATACCAGTTTCAAGAAAAAGTAAGTATAACTACTATTTTTTTCATTAATTTCATCCTAATTGATAGGCAAAAATTCATATATACGAAAGTTATCCACTGGTGCTCATGCAGAATATCTACCGATCTGAATTCATTTTTTTTAGTTTGTGAAAACTTTTCAAAACCCAAAAAGTTATTACATTTTTTCAATTTTAAATTTTTCAGCCTATACGGGAATCGAATTCAATCAAAAGTTATTCTCGGAGATTGGAACTAGTTTTTTTCTCCGATTTCCTTGAAATATTTTCTCAACCCACGATAGAAAAGATTATAAATTACTTTTTCTGTGAAATCACAGTGATTTCTGGGACTGGGGAAATGTTTGACAAGGTATTGCAGTTGTTTTTTTTCTATAATTTATGGATGGTTTAGTTGAGTTTACTAAAATTTACACAAATAGTGAAAATTTATATTTAATGGCCTTCAGGGCCCTTCGTTTAGAAGAAGAAGTAAAAATACTATTTCAGCAAATACCTTATATTTGATTCTTTGTCTGTCTGGGTGGAACCGTCATCGTCAATAACTTGTCCAGAAATTGTCAATGAGTTTGTTCAGGTCATTTACGACCTGTTTATTATGCTATTAAACTGACAGATGTTAGAATGGCCCCTCATTTTAACATTACCTAAACCAGTGACATCAGCTAATTATCATAGATATTTCAGATAAATCAATTCATGCAATAAAAATATATCTACATTAATAATAGAAAATTAGTCTCTTCGAATTTTAGGTAAACGACGGAACCCCCTTTTCTATTCGGTCATGACCTTGAAATGTATGGTTTTATGGTTAGTCATAAGTAAGTCGTTAGTAAAATGTTCATAGCCCTTGGCACAAACTAATATTGTTATGACTCATTGATTCATAAAGATAGGAAGGCTACCAAAGAAAGAAAGGATAATTGAAAATAATGACAACCCTTTGGAAGATGTGTAGGAAGGACATTAACAGATTCTCGAAAATTATCCGGTTTTAATCATTTTTCTATCTCTCTCTTTGTGTGTGCATCTAGGAAAAAGTCAAAATATTTATATTGGATCTAATTATTCATGTTTTTGATGATTAATTGATGCTTATAACATTCAGCAAAAATTCGACACGTTCGAGCTAAAACACGGTTGCGTCATCATGAATAATAGGTAACCTAGTTTTAACAATCCTCATTCGTATAATTAAGTTGAGCCATTTTAAAAATGTTTATTTACACATCAACAAATAACTTATTGTGATTTTTGTCGAATATCCGAATTTCATATTTTTCATGACAACCTTGTAAAAATTAAGAAAAATCTCAGATTATTTTGATTTTGAAGCAGTTTTTAAAATATATGGTTACATCAATTCAAGAATTCAATTATGATACAGTGCTAACAAAAAATCCCCCTTTTTCCTAACTTTTGAACAGGACTCAGATAAAACTTACATACAAAGTTTAATTCATTTTTAGTATTTTTTTAAATATGAATTGAGGTGTTGTGATGCCTCATTTGATAGATCTTTCAATTTTTAACAGTTCCTAGTAATTAGCTATTTTATTTTCATTTTGGAACCTGCAAACGAATGTTGAGTATAATTTCAATATCAATTAAAACTTTTATTCAAAAACTCACTTTCGTTTATCCCAATAATTGGTCAAAATATTCACCATTCACGTCCTGGCAATAATGAGGTCTGTTTACAAATGCATTTCTCACGTTTTGGAATGTTTCTGAAATAATTTCGTAATTTATAAATACTATCGAACCGTTTATTATAATAATAATAATGATTTATTTTCTCAACAGTGTTAAAAGATATCTCGATATCAATAAATTGAAATTAAATGTAACTAAAACCAAAGCCATGATAATTACTAATAAATTTAAATACAACAAAATTGGGATAAATAATTTAGACATAAATATTGATAACAAGAAAATTGAGATCGTCACAAATATAAAATACTTAGGAGTCCAACTCGACAATACACTTTCTTTTGATAGCCATTTCGACTATGTTCATAAAAAAATTTCAAAAAAATTATACTTTTTTTCAAGAATTGCTAGTAATTTATCAACAGCCACTAAAATAACAGTTTATAAAGCAATTATTCTGCCTCATTTTGACCATTGTGCATCAATCATATACTCTATGAACTTAAATAAAATTAATCAACTGCAGAAATTGCAAAATAGAGGCATGAGAATTATTCTGAGATGTAATAGATACACACCAATAAATTCAATGTTATCCACCCTTCAGTGGCTGCCCGTATTACAAAGGTTACTGTACTTCGCAATGATATTTATTTATAAGATAATAAATAATTTGTCTCCTTCTTATTTCATGAATATGGTCAACTACAATTATGAAATCCATGAACACTATACTCGCAATAACTGCAATCTACATATTGTCAGAACAAATTTTAAAAGTAGTATGAATTCAGTATTTTTTAAACGCTTCATTAAATTTAATGACCTACCAACTGACGTAAAAGACTGTTTATCAATAAATGTCTTCAAAAGACATTTGTTAAAATATATAAAAGAAACATAACTTACATTTGGATAAAGTTGTAAATCTATGTTTTATATGTTAGTTTTGATTGTGAAATATTTGAATTGTTTCGGTATAAATCTTCTAATGTTACCTATATAACTAGCATTACTAAGTAGAAATAATGAATATTATTTGTAAAATAATAGCACGGAGCGATAGAACTATTTATTGTTACTTGTAATAGTTTTAAAATTACTGAATAGCATATATTAGTTACTTTTTCTGTTCTATCTTTTCCTATTTTTTTTTTTATTGTATATTAGGGAAACCTATTTCTGAAATAAAGAAAGATTAATAAAAAATAACATTACGTATTACCTATTTAGATGTACAACAGAGTAACAATAAATAGCAAATGAAATAGAAAATCCATGTGCATGGGTATGCTATTAAAACATAAGTCTGATCTATAAAATGTAATAATAAAATAAAAATAATAATAAATATAATAAAAGTGCAGATATGTATATATAAAAGTGTGTTATGTACACTATACGTTTAGATCAAAGAGTTATACAATAACAATAAAAGTGAATTGAGTATGGGATATAGGTAAAATTGGGCGCCCACAAAGATAATCTATTTTTTTTTTCGTTCATTATTTCTAAATCTCTTTTGATGTTCACAAATATAAGCAGTATATTTAAGGCAGTTCAAGTTGAATGTACCTTAACGTTTTCTGTGTCTCTGTGTTGTTTTCTTATTTCTCTTTGAAAAGCTTCGAGAATTTATGCGGGGGGCTGGTTTAAAATCCATATCTTCAACTTCATTTTGAATAGGAAACAACCATTGAGATTTAGAATTTTTGTGTAAATTATCGGACATAAATAGGAGAGGAATCTTTGGTTTTTTGTAGTTCCAACCTTTGGTTGGTAGGTAGATGCTGTCCATTAGAATGGTCCGCTGACAAACCTGATATGACACCCTCAGATTTTTTGTGAAAATTCGTGAAATGTATACTTTGCAATATCGCAGTCCATTTCAGAACTAATGGAAAGAATAAGAGGTGTTTGCAGTGAAATCACCCTAGAAATATTCCATAATGTGGGATGTTAATTTGTAAATGAACTTCATTATTGACACGGAGTGAACATTTTGACCATTAATTGGATGAACTGGAGCGACTTGTAAATATAAGTTTTATATAAATGATGATCATCATCGTTTGTTGGAAGATTTTGAAAATAATATAAATCTGCTAATTACTCAGGCACGGCTGATCTGTTTCCTATCTGTTGGGTAGAGAATTGATAGGTATCAGAAGAAGTTTCACAACATACCTCTTTTCAATTTAAAAATATTGATAGTGTCCTCTCGGCCACAAGTGACGTCACACCACTGTTTTCCACCAGAAAGTACTAAAAATAATACCTTTATATATAATACCTTGATATCTAGAACCGCTCAAAAGTTATGAGAGGGGATATTTTTACGTTCACACTGTATATAAACTGTACTCAGAATGTCTTAAAGAATCATTTGAAATGAAAAAAAGTGGTTTTTCATTTCAAATGATTTCAAATCACTTTAATAAATAGTTATTAAACATTGTTTTTTGGATATATCCCACCATATTGTCCAACCATTATAAAAGGAGGGCCAGTATAAGAAATCGTGAAATAGGTTTCCTATTTCGGAGTCTGATCAAAAAACCTTGGGAAGTTAGTAAATTTTGGATTAGTTTCGGAGATATTCGAAAAGAACACCCACAATCGAAATTTCCTAAATTTGAAAACATCACTCAAAACAGATCTGAAATGGCAACACTGTATCTTGTAGACATAATCATGAATTTGTATTCTCCCAAGGATTATGAAATCCACCCAATATCGCTTTGCTTTTGGTCGTTTTTGAAAAACACTTATCACCAAAGAAAAGTGAGGTTTATCAAAATACACATTGGTGAGCAGACAAAGAACAAAAGTTTGACCGTCCTTGACTTCCACTCGAGCCACCGTGAAACATGCATATGAAATATTCCTTGAAAATACTATTAATATTGATAGGCACCTGCTTCCTTCGCCGTTTCCGGTTTGGCGTCTGCCGCAAAATGTATCATAATACTGTATAACGGAAACCACTTCGACAGAAAAATGTATTTTTACAGTTACTATTGCAATTCATTAATTTGTCAGATACACATTCTCATTCACTTACGAACTCGTAGAAATACACGTCACTCTGTCTATCAACTTCGTAATACAGGGTGTTTCATTTCATATTAAAAAAAAAAAATCCATTTTGAAATGTTGGTGATCGACAAAGTTTGGTTTTGTATTGAAAAAAAATAACATTTTAAATTAAAATGCGAAATATTCACATCATCCCTACATCCTCGTCACCAACGTCCCTACAAATATGTACCGGAAACAGCTACTTGTCTGGTTAATTACACGACATATTTTGAATGTGATTACCTACAGACCAATTTCAGAGTGTTACTCTTTGTCAGTGCAGGGCAGATCCAACCAAGGAGCAATGTGTTATTAGTTCGACAGCATACTCGTATACGACACCTTCTTCTGAGATAGGATCTGTTTTAACTAGTAAAGTGATAGTTCCATCTGGTGAACGAAGCCCTAAGCCTGGAAGAAGGATCATCTGTATGAAAACTCTAAAAATTTCCTGTGAGAAAACTTGTACAAATGTCTGATATAATTCAATGTCAGTAGTGGTATTAGACAGGAAAGACAGTCATTTACCATATCCTACTTTGTTGGGACGTTGAGAGAGGTTTGGAATTTTAATTCGAAATATTTTTACTTGATATATATGTGTGTTCCCCCGACACCATCATTCGAGTGATTTTTGTTTGTATTGAAGTTTTGGTATGCGGGATGCCTTTTTTCCTGCTTGGGGCTTTATTGACGACATGGAACTGTTATACTATTTCAATGTAGAAAACATATCCTGTACACGGCTAAGATTTCGTAATTGCTGTCGAACTAAGACGGAGTCAATCTACACACTTTGATGGATCTATCCTGCAGTGACGAGGAGTAATACTTCGAAAGCGGTCTTATAGGTGATCACTAAACGAGAAGCATTGTAAGAATTTTCTCTGTGAGAAAACTTTCCTAAATGTTCGTCAGATATAATTCAATGCTCGTCGTGGTATTAGCCAAGGAAGTAGTGGGCATTCGGTAAGCATTTATCATAAACTTATGTGTAGGGACGTTGGAAGAGTTGAATGTTTATAGTTTAAATTTGAAATATATATTTTCTCAATAACGTTGTATCTCTCCTCGACACAGTCATCAGACTGATTTTGATTTCTCCTAGTCTTGTACTTTTTTAATATATACAGGAGGGGTCAATTAAAACGAAACAAATTCTTCTAGTTGCCTCTTGGATGAAACACGTTATATCATCATTGAAGTGAACTTTCTGATAATACGGCATATTATGGGTACCTACAAATGGGGTCGTTGGTTATGACAAAAATAGTGCAAATATATTGCAATTTTAACATTTGAGACGTTAATGGAAGCCAACTTCGGGCAAAAGTCGAAACTTTTGCGAGCTAAGGACTAACGAGGTCTTACCTTTTAACGTGTGATTCCTAACACAACCTCATATTTCCAGAAATATGTCCCATTTAAAATTGGTTGGATCTCATCCTGGTAAAATATACCCTTCAAAAACAAAAGTCGGCTAATTCGAGAATTTTTTAAAATAACAAATGGGAAACCGGTCTTGTGTCACTTTAACTTCATTTCTCCACCTCCATATTCCAATGGAAGAACAATGTGATTCACACTGATATTGGAAAACACTTTTTTGTCAGATTTGTACATAAACAATTTACCAAATTACTATACAGTATCTTTTTCAGTCTTGACTATTAGCTGTTGTATTAGAATTAGTGAAAGAAAATCTTACAATAAAGTGTTTCTTCAACTTTACATTCAAAATTCAAAAAAGACCACCTCTAGTAATAATTTCTTCAACATCCGTATTCGTTTTCTACATGAGATTTTTTTCGCGACTTTTGAGCTATTTCACTAATCAACTGAAAACTTCATTAATTCATTAGAGAAAAAAATATATTTTTCAGTCGAATATGTTAGAAATTTCACAGGTTTTAATATTTTAATAAATTGAAATCATTACATTAAATGGACATTGATACATCGATGTCATCCATTTGTCTTCTTGAAAAAATTGAATTGATGTTTTTACACGGCCTTCATTTTCGTGGGAAGAAATAGATAAATAGTTTGGTAATGTTTCTGACGGTAGGCATTTTTTAGTGTCTTCGCCATTCTTCGATTGAAAAATTGTCCAAAAATGTTTTCGCCCTTGTGTCATACTATATTATTTTAGACTATCAGTGGATGTTATAAACTCTATAAATATTATAAGACATATACTGATTTCCACATTATTTTTTTCCACAATATCCTACTTTTCTCCGATTTTTTTTCAAGAGAGGACCTCCATTTGTTACACCAAAATTATTGGGTTTCTGTTGAATATACTTTCAAATTAAAATCTACTTCCTGCCATTTTAACAACCTTTCCGGATCATGGATATTCCGAACTAAATATGCAGTAATCATCAAACCGAGTAAGAGTCCAAGTTTGAACAGCTCCATTCTTCAGAATCAGCCATTTTGCGCTTGAAACCGTTTCCCGACTTGCTATTATTATTTACTAATGAGCTGGAAGCAAGCCGGCAAGTTCGTCGACTTATTACTCAAGCGAAAAAAAATTGGTTGAAATATTTCATGGGAATTATTACATATTTCATTATATTTTCATGGTGAGGTGATTTTAGATATTTTTATTGAATGGAACATACCTGTATAAAATAATATTGTTCTAATATTATAAAAGTTAGTAGATATTCGAGTATTCCTTCACGTCCTTAAATTATAAAAAAATCAAATATGGCGGGCAATTCCTAAATTTATCCAGAAATGTTACTACGTTTTGATTGAATACAGTTAAAAAAATGTGTTTCTATGTTGGGTTTATATAGCAACAGCAATAACTAAACCTAATAACTAAAAACTATAAACTGTAGGTAGCTCAGAAGAGTGTTAGGTTTTTGAATTTGTTTTTTTTTATCGAAAACAAAGCGCAAACACAAACATCTTTGTCTTTATTCAAAGTTTCTTTTTTATCATGCAGAAACTGATCCTTTTCAACAGATTAAATTAGGATGGAACGGCTTATACTTTTCCAATTATACGAAAAACATATTTCAGTCATTTATCAATATTTCCTTTCAAAACATAGAATTTCAATTTGGTAAATGGTCATTTTTGTTTTGACCTGAGCTTGTAGTTCTTAATTCAATGTTGGACAACTTTTTACGCCAAGTTTTCAGTTCTTAATTTTGTTTAGTTTCCATAAAAGTTGACATGTTTTAATCATTGAACCAATCACTTCTTTGTCTTAGGTTTAGATATTTTTTTCTATATTATTTTCCTATACAATCTTCCAGAAATTTTCCGTTGAACTTAAGAAAATATAAGTTTCTAAGAATTTTTTGTGAAAAGATAGAGAAATGAAAGTCAAAAGCTTTTTCCCAAATAACTTGACACATGATATAAACTAGAGTCTTATATTTCATAAAATCTTGCAATGAATTGAGGTGTAGTCGTTACTACGTGGAAGGAAATCATAATGAAGAAAAGAAAGTTGAACCTTTCTATGTTAAAAGTGGTAAAAAACATAGAAAGTTTCAATTTTCCTTTCTTTATTAAAATCTTGCAATTTTAGAGAACACTCTGTATGTATGATCCAAATACTCATTGAATTAATATTTTTTGAAATTTCGAGTGATATTTTAAATTTGTATTAAAATTTCGATGTTTACTTGGGTGAATGACCGCAACATGATATGAATGTTAAAATTTTGAAAATATATTATTGATATTATAATTATAACGGCATGTTTGAAAGAGCACGGAATACAATTATTATTGAACACTAACATTAGAATTCAGTAATTATTGGAAGAGGTTGTTTAATATATTGTAAAATAGCTTTAATGATATAAATTGTTAACATATGAACTGAATGAAATATTTTTTCAATAATGTTGACTTTTTGCATTAAAATAATGTGGACTGGATCAGCAACGTGGCTGCTGAATTGAAATCTGAAGTCAAAATTCTTAGATTTGTTAGTATTTTGGCCTTGAGCTGTCAAGTCAGTCGGATCCCATAGTAGAAAATTGAGTAGAAAGACATACACTAACGGATCATGTCCAAAGTTCCATCCGGAGAGAGAATAGTAAAATAATTTGAAGAAAAGTCTCGAAACATGTTTTTGGTTCGACTGAATGGTAGTGATTTTAGTTGTAATTTAAACAGATTAGATTGAACTTTCAGTCAAAATTTTACAGCATATAGTTTTTCCGAAAGAATACAAAAGGATAACCTATTCTGCGGAATCTAAAGAGACTTATTACCACCCTGTATATCTAGTAGCAGAGATATTAGCCACATATAGAAAAACAGCTTTGTAAATAGTATATAAGTGAATAATAGTAAATAGTATATAACGCACCTCGCCCGCGCGGGTGAGGATGCCGTACTCTTCTCCCTAGGTGCATAATATACTATTTACTATTCACTAATATACTATTTACAAAGCTGTTTTTCTATATGTGAAGAGATATTAGCCACATATAGAGAAACAGTTTTATAAATAGTATATTAGTGAATAGTAAATAGTATATTACGCACCTAGGTGCGTAAAAAAAATCATATACGCACCCGTGGTGCGTATATGATTTTTTCCTCACTGCGGGATGAAAAGTTCGAACAGGGTAAACACTTTGATCAGCAGAAGACAAATGTTCATTATACCGCCAAAATAATGTTTCTCAATATTTGTTGATGGCTCTGGAAATGGTGAATATAACCTAGAATATCTCGTTGCACATGTCGTTCATCAACTTGTCACCATGAAAAATATTTCAAAAACAAATTTATGTTATATCTCTCAAGTTTTCAAAATCACCAATATACGACGTTATTTTTGTGGAAAGTGCTTGCCCCTCTGTGAACAGTTGTTCAGTGTAACTTTCTTCGTACTCAAGTACTTGTCTCATATTGTTTCGTTAATGTCACTTCTGTATATGGTATTGGTAGATTAACCTACTTCCCATTTTTCACTTCGGAATAACCTTGTTCTCCTCACAGAAACAGTGGTGGCGGTTACTTTGCCACAGTTATTTTCCTTACAGATGCCAACTTCAATTTCCTTCGGTGAATAATAGAAATTTTAGTTTGAATTGAATGGGGTTGATTTTTTGAATGTGGTAAAACTTTGGGAATCTTCCAAAGAAAGGAAGGAAGAAATTGATTTCAAAATGAATTCTTTACAAAGGTGTGTAGATCATGCAAAAAAGTAACTTTCAGACACAAACTGAAGATGAAGAAGTAGGAAGCCAAAACCTTTCTGCCACACAAATAATCTCTCCTAAAAATTTACCTCTTTCAGCTTAAACAAAATTTCTATGGCTAGGATTAAATCAAATAAGCGAATGAATGTCATTACGTACTGTCATCGATTACATGTAGATTCAAGCTCATTCGTGACATAAAATCGTAATTTTATGAATGACTGACGCTGAAGAGGCAATACCGAAACATCCATTGAGGATGGCAGTGTTTCGTATAAGTGAAATTTCACCTCTTTCATATACTATATTGTGTAGCAATACTGTGAATGATATCTGATTCAATTCTATAATGCATGTTTGGGGTACAAACTGAACAGGAAAAAGTGTTTTTTGTATATTTCAATGTTCATATGAATGTAATTGTTTCGAAATTATTTTTTTCTTTCATGTAATTCAATTTTTATCTAAGAGTAGCTCTTTCAGGAGAGCTTTTTCATCCAGTTTATGTCTGAAAGTCACTTCTTTTCATGATCTACACATCTTCGTAAAGAGTTTATTTTGAAATTAATCGATTCCTTTCTTTAGAAGATTCCTACCATTTTTGTATATACCATCAAACACCTCAACATAATAATAATGAAGTTTTTCAGTAATCCAATATAAGAAACTAGAAGTTCTGCTTAATGACATACAAAAGGTCAACCAAGTGACAATATATTCAGTTGAAATGACTTCAAAATCACATTATTCAAAATTCAATAAGTTAAAAATTTTGTCACGTTTTTTACATGGGTCAATCGGAAATGTAATTTTCAGATGAATAAAAGATCATATGCAGAAATGTCTAAATGAGAGAATCAATTGTTATGTGTAAGTATACAGCTTTCATCATGATTATAAAATCTGAATGAAAAGGTTATCCAAATATTCCAAATATCTATAAATGACTGAAGATCAGTTTCGAAGTTATATTCTGAAGAAAATGTCACTGTTGTATAATTTTTTATTCAACATCAAATCAACCCTCTATCAAAATACTAATTGAGGTATTCACGAATATATTTAACTTGAAAGTATCATTCAAATGTATTATCTCAAACTGAACGCTGTATGTAGACGGCATACAATTTAATTCGACTTATTGTGTTATTCTTTATGATCGTCTGTTGAGAGGCATGACTTTGGAATTTCAATTAGGGAATCGTCATTAGGTATTCTATATGAACTCTTGATGTGATTGTGAATTGTAAGAATGCAGTTGGCAAGTAAGAGAATCTTACTGTTGAATCTACTTTTTAATATCCCAGGTTAATGTGAATATGATTTAAGAGAAGGGTTTTTATGGGCTCATAATGCCACTACCAGAATATCAAATTGGGAAAATGTATAGGTAACTTTTTAAGAGTCTCTGCTGAGTATGCCATATTTCTCCATCTCTCATGCCCCTTTATAGCCCAGTCGAATTAGTTCATAGCCCTGTCTAAATTTGAGTTCCCGGGGTACTTGACCCGTTGCGTCATCCGCCATCTTGAATTTAAGGGTTGAGTTTTTGTTTATTGAATAACTCGTTTATTTTCAATTCTACACAAAAAATAGTTATTACAAAAGTTGTTTGAAATCAAATTTCCTACAATTTTGGTTGTCTTCATTTTTTTCCTAAGATCGATATTTTTCGATTTATAACTGAAAAGAGGGGGTGATTTTCAATCTAACAAGGAAAATTCTTATAAACAAAGTTGTTTTAAAATCAGGATCACAATTGTAGCAAATTACATTATTGAAACATCAAATTTTCATCGAATATTCAAGGACAGTCATCAAAAATACAATCAATAACAAACGCGATAATAGAATACTTAGGTTTACCCCCACATCTTCACAGGTATTAATTGAAAAATAACGATTTTATGAAAAAATTGTTATGGACCAAAATCGTAGGAAATTTGATTTTGAACAAGATTATTTGTCTCAATTTTTTTCTTAAAATTTAAAATAAACGTGATAATACCTCCTTTTCTCGGTCCACAACTATTGGAAATTTGATTTTAAACAACTATCACAAATTTTTTGCTAAATTGAAAATAAACGTGATAGTACAATGACGAGATAAAATATCGATCCTATGGAAAAATTGTATAAGAAACAAAATTATAGCAAATTTGATTTTTAACAACAACTTTGTTTATTACAATTTTTCTCGTAAAATTGAAATTAAATGAGTTGTTCAATAAAATAAAAATTCATCTCCTCTTTTCACAAATGGTGTGTGAAAGGCGAGGTGAACATTCAGTACAGAAAATATATGGAATTCTACAAAAACAAATAATAAATGAAATATAGGACGTAAAATGTAACAAAAAATATATAATTATATTAAAGAAATATAATATACAGGTAATAGAAATTTAGAAATACAGAAATATTTCAACCGAAAGGAAAAGGGAATCAACATTAATAAAATCTGGTTACCTGTACTTAATTCCTCTCGTTTATCAATTCAATTTATCCAATGGAAGGAAGCTATCGCCACCACCAATTTAATAAACACATCGCCTTTAATAAATGTCTACCGAAGTCTTAGAAAAAACGTCAGGCATGAAAACATGCAGATTACGACCAACAAACACGAAAAATATCTTGGACACGATTAATTATGAATTGAAGTAAAAAAAAGTATTTTGTAAGACATTCGATATTTCTCAGACCTTTGACCGTGTGCGGCATGAGGGTTTGCTGGCCAAACGTCGATGCTATGGCTTGTCGGATCATTTTTCCAGCTTCCTGAGGGAAGCCGGAGAGCCAGGGATACATATTGTCTCCAACCCTCTTTTAATTGTACCTATTTCAACGACTTATTGGAAAAAATCAAGAATCCAATATATTACTTTGCTGACGACAGCACCCTCGTCTCGACATTCCATTTGGATTTCAGGACATCGGCTGTGGATGCACATCTTCACCGGGAGCCGGAGCTTACATATCTTAATGAGCATCTGGAGGTGATCTCGAATTGGGGTGAAAGGAACCAGGTTCAATTCAATTCCATGAAAACCCAGGCATCAGTTTCCTCCAGAAAGATAAGTGTCTCCGAACTGGATATAACAATGTCAGGACAGACAATTCAGCTTTCTGCTTTGATAAGTTTGTTGGGGGTTGAAATGAACACCAATATGTCTTGATACAATCATGTCGCTGGAAATGCAAAGGCTGCTTCTCAAAAACTTTGAACACTGTTTCGAACCAGAAAACTGTACACACGTCAGCAACTTTTGATGCTTCATAAAGCCCAAATTAGACCTTCTTTGGAGTATTGTATGTATGAAGTTCCGCCCCTAAGCATATCCTGAAGCTGCTGGATTCCATCCAGAAAAGAGCCATCCGCCTGATTGGAGACACGAACATCCCTTGCAACCTTAATAGTCTGGAACATCGAAGAAAAGTTGAAGATTTGTCTCTCTTTTATAGATACTTCCACTGGAGGTGTTCAAGTGCCTTGGCACATTTGATTCCACCAAGAGTGGTACATATCAGAAATATGCTCCAGACTGTGGCTGCTATTGTTTTGAGGTTCAACTTAGTACACCTCGAACTTCAATGTTTAAGAAGTCTTCCATTTGTAGAACTGCGTTTATGTGGAATAAACTTCCTGTGAACCTTTTTCAAAATTAATTTAATATCCAAAAATTCAAATCCAACGTGAATCGGTACTTTCGCACAGGCACCGCTCTTGGGGCGCCTCAAAGATTTTTCTGTAGTGCTTGGGTTTGTCTTTAAAAAGATCGTGAAAATATGTTCTACGAGTTTTTGCTGTTTCAAATAATTGCTTTTTCGACTTGATCGCATTCTCTTTTAGATTCGACTAATAACAAAATTTCTACGTCAATTCTAGTGCCACTGATATGTTTTGCACCATGACGATGGGTATCATCACAGTTCATATCCCAACTTGAAACTCAAATTATCAACAGCAGAAAGAAAGAAAAAATATCCCAATCATTTCAAAGTGGCATTCTGATAACAAAACTTGTTTACTGTGAATTCATTCTTGATTGCGATTTGTTCTGTTGCATATTTTGCTTTATATCGAACATTATATAGAGAAATATGATAGGTAATCGTTTATTTATAAATATGATAATTCAAAGTGTCCATATGAAATGAATGAATACGGCTACGCTCATCAAGTACATAGAATGAGTATAGGATGTAGTGTTGATAAGAATTATTTCCGTTTTATTTCCAAGATAACCATTGGCTGGATCATCAACGCGAATGAGGTATTTCTCGTATCATTCAGTTTTGTAGTATTTCTTGATTTAGTTTTTCTGTTCGATTTTTTTTCATTTTGATTAGTTTTTGAACTTCTTGGTAAACAATCCGGAAGGATATTATGAGGTTGTGAGAGCGGTCCCAAAAGTGACGATTTACGCCATCTCCTTCAATGTTTCAGACTATCAAGATTTTAATGTTCTGAGATTTCCCACAAGAAATATTTGAAATAAATAAAGTAAACCATAGTGTGCTAGTAAAGTCATCTGATATCTTTAGTATCCTTTGTATGTTTATGTTTTGAATAAACTGTTTTCGTTTTATTTTGTTTTTTGTCTGTGATACCATTAATTTTGGTGTCATTTTTTGCCTAAATAGAGAATTTTGGCAACATTTCTTATAGTTTTTCCAGTCTGTTTCTGAAAGATACATGTTCTTATTTGTTCGTACAAAATTATCATTTCGTTAAGGAAGATGAGGTACCCATCACGTAACACCTATGAAATTCCGAAACTAATTTTACTAAAGATAAAATTTTGAAAATTTATAATAAGTGTCGATATATTTCTAACAAAGTAGTTCAGTATATGGTGTCATCTAGTTTCCTTGCAGTGAAAGATACGAGGACAAATTTCGTTGAATTATCTTTGCAACGGACCGCCTTGGGGAGCCTCTTTTGCTTTAAATGTTCGTGGATTGACTCTTGTATCGTTCCCACAGACGGGTCTTCCTAATGGGAAATATTATCGCCTGCACTTATTGATCTTTTTAATTGAAATAAACTTCATTTTGATATATTGTTGATATATTTGTCATGTGTTCTCTTTTTAAAAAAAACGATAATGGCGCCATGGGTAGTGATTACGCAGTCACTTGGTATACCATAAACCTCATTAAAGTATCTTCAACTTCTCAAGAATCGATAATTTCGTATTTTTTTAACACATTTATATACGTCTTGTGCGGTTAGCGAATCAGTCGGTTTCCTTATAAGGACTGGGTTTGCTCACTACACTAAATACATAAGTAACATAAGCAACATGAGCGTAGAATCGAATACATTAAATATGGTATGATAGTGAGTGGACATTAAAAGACCTCGTGAGGTCATTGAAGTGCATATATGAAGTGGCCAACCTAAATTGTAAAACTTCTTCAGTTTGGGTCGTACTTTGTTACTTGGCTTCATATGGTTTATTTTGTATGATTGCTACATGCTACTATTACTTGGATTTCAAGTCAAGAAGACTTGAGTCATCGAAATCTGATGAAATATATTCGATTATATTCATAAAATGTTGAGTTTTAGGTTCAACCCTTTCTTGGGTTGAAGTATTTTACCCGCTGTCACAATTTTTTTAATATGTTGTAAGTTATTGGCCCATTGAAAAATTCTTCGTGAAAATGTTCACATTACCGCATTCTTAGTTTGTCAATAATCACACTTGTAACAAATTTTCATTGACCTTGTCTTTTTAAATTGCGTAAGGTTTTTAACCTTGAAAGAAATCTCAGAGAAATTCGTCTTTACAAAAGTATCTATCAAGGAATCACACGTTAAAAGGTAAGACCTCGTTAGTCCTTAGCTCGCACAAGTTTCTCAACTTCTGAGAGTTGTCGTTCGTATGGGGGCGACAGCTGATTAACGGAAAAACAGATTTTAAACAGATTTTTTTTAAACAGAATCAAACGTTTTGAGAGAACATCAAATTTTGTTTTGCAAGTTCTCGCTAAGTCTTCTTCTTTTTCTGTTGTATTACTTCTTCTTGTTTGCTGAAACCAAAATTTGTCGGTAATAGGGTGAAAGTTTGACATTTTCTCAAAAAATTTCAACTTTTCTATCCTTATAAGGAATTTCGCTGCTTCACACTGTATACATTATAATGTATATTTTTTAATATGGTTATAGAAAACCTAGGCAATATACGAATTATTTTTTTATTACAATTTTCCATAATTTGTTATGTTATTTTAGTAACAACTAGATTTATTATTACCAATGTAAATCAAAATGTAATTATCTTTACAAAATTTTGATAAAAAATAGTCTTCAAATTGTTACCCTTTTGTTCTGTTATTAAAAACAGGTTGGGAACCAGTAAGCAACAATACAAAAAAATAATAAAATATTTTGTGAATTTTTTCAAATTGTAGGTATGTTTTCTATCATATGGTACATAAATATAATATCTCGACATTTTCTCTCCTAATCCATTCCAAATAAGGAAAGCCAGTTTGCATGTAGTTTAACCGTTCATGGGGTCAAATAAGAATTTGGACTGACGAAATCCCGGCTTATATGGCAGGACAAGAGTGATGAATCACACTAGAAAGTAAATCGGTATACATACTAATAATCGCTAGTCGACGGGTTGTTCGGATGCTGAAGTTTACTCCTAACGAATATTTGCATGTAAAGTCAACTTTTTTATCAATTCTTTATTGGTGTTATTTTATGTACCTACTACACAGATGTTTACACGAATAAAAGTGATGAAATCATTAGAGGTTATCAAGACGTAAACTTGGTAAATTTGATTATGAATTACTCAAACGAGGATCTCCTGTTTTCATCAAAAGTGAAATTTCCATTTTTTCGCAGACTTGCTTTTTTCAAACATGCGCTGCCAAATTCCAAGTTTCAGCCAATGCTAGGGTGATAAAATATAAAAGGTGCATTTTACGAATATCGTCATGTCACATTTCTGTATCGGCATCTAGTGGTCGTTTGTAAAAACATAGGAAATATTTTGATTTCAATAGATACATTATTTCAAATAAAGTTGCGAAGAAAATATAAATAGATTTCTCCGTAATACAAAATTTAAAATGTCGAATTTTTAGACTAAAAAATGTACTACTTTGCGTTTTCTGATAGATACATTGGTCGTTAGGTCCATTACTTTTAATTTCTCACACAGAGGACGGTTCAGTTGTCAAAATTGAAATATCTGGTCTTTCTAGGGATTGTTTTTTTATTACTGTTGATCAGGAGGTATACATATTTGAAGTAATTTTCCATTTTTCATTGATAAATTCATCATTAGTGAATTCGATTGTATTATTATTGTTAATTAATTATGGTTGTAGTCCGGTTGATCTGAATGTTCATGAGATAACCATGGGTGGCGCTTGTCTTTGGGGGACGTTATTCCAATTAATAATAATATAAATGTTTTTATTGCTACACAAACAGCAGTTACAGAGAACAAGGTTAATTAATAATGGATAGCAAATGGCATCGTTAGCTCTTCTACCTTATGAGAACGATAGAATAGCGCTTTTCCACGCAACCACGTGAAGGGACCAGTGACAAGAACTGGTCCCTCCAGGAAAAAAAAGAATATACCTACTTATAAACATAGTACAAATGAAAAAGAATTTACATGTCAATATAAATAAAAATATTAATTATGTCACAAAGTGCAATGAATTTCACACAAGTTCATCAATATAATCAGAAGTCTATTGTTAAAGTACCATCCATTCAAGGTTAAATCGAGTTTTTTCCAATGGGAACTATACAAATTATTTGTCTTCCCTATTATAAACATTACCCAACATTAAAAGTAACAAGCAATCAAGTATTGTTTTAAATAACATTAAATATATTATGTTGAGTATGCTACATGATCGTGTTGTTTGGTTTTTGGGGTTAGAAATGAACTGAATTATCTATTTTTTTGAGGATATCCATTAAATAAATGTACTGAATACAGAAAATTCCAAGAGTCGAGGGGTTTCTTATCACGAACGCATTTTATGAATTCTAAGAATTAATGACGCCCATGTTGAATAAGTATAATCTTAAGTGGATATACTATAAGTTATATCACTTATTACCGTTTTTTATATATTATTGACTCACCTATAACGATTAATTACATTTCGGGTACTATCTGATTACTAAAAAAATACAATCGAGGGGTTGTTTGATATTGAATTTTCATTATTGCAATTGAAAGTAGTTCCCTCTATATAATATATTAATTGGGAAATGGAAATCCATATGATGAAACTAGCTGATTCTTGATGAAAATCAATTATAACTTATTCAAAATAGAAAAACCTTCAACTTTTATGCTGAGACCCTGTTTTTTTTGTCTGCTGTAAAATAATTCTTTCGTTTTTGTTCTCACTACTAGTATTTGCACATCATATAGTCAGTGTTGATACCGAAATGTATGTTATGCTACGATACAACATGTATGAAAAAATGCATGCGTCGTATCTAATGTTTTCTTTTGTTGATATAGTTCAATATTTTGTAAAGATTCCCAAATTTTTTGTAATCAAGAACTCGTATTTATGATATAACTACAATTTGTTTGCAACTATAAAATCGAAAATTCCAACGTGAACTACCTACCCAAAAAAACTCTGTAACTTTTTTGAAGTGCTTGAAAAAATCCTTATCAAAATTAAGGGACTTGTGACGAAAATAATGTTGGTCCCTATTTTTTTTGTCGACAAAAAATGTGAAAATCACTCCTTAGTTGCCACTCCAATAAAAAATAATCGTTGCCACTCATTTATACTTTTACTTGTAATATACTCTAGCTCTAGAAGCTTGACCGGTTTAGTTCTAGGTTTCGAAAAAAAAAATCTTGAAGTGAAATTATTTTACAAAAATTGCCTTTTCTTGAAAATAACTCGATAATGCGCAAAGTATAGCCCCAATTTGAGCATTGGATGAATACACATTTCAGCTATTCTCTACGTATCATTAATAGTTTTTGAGTTATTTTGAAGAAGCTGCAATTTTTTGCAAATAAACAAAATGTTCTTTATACTTTGAACTTGATTGTTTTCAAAACTAAGCACGTCAAAACTGTTACATTTCTAGAGGATCTTATAAATACATAAAGTAAAGAGAATTGTAAAGTGGAAACGATTATTTTCATTTGGGTGGTAATTAGAGAGTGATTTTCACAATCAATTTTTTGTCGTAAAAACGACCAACATTATTTTCGTCACAACTTGCTTTGTTTTGATGCTACTTTTATGAAAAATAGGAATGAAGGATCTTAAGCACTCCAAAAAAATGTTCTATGATTTTTCTCTGAAAAATGCATTATTTTTTGGTTACTTCACGTTGAAACTTCAAGTTTTGACGTTTGTAATAACTGCATTTTCCGATGAAATACTTACATTGTCAGGTATTGTTTACGGAATTGTTTGAAAAATTGATTTTTAGTTCGCGAGAAGTTAAAAATTATTGACTTTCAGAAAAAACTCATTAGACAAAAGTTGCTAAGTATTAGTTTATCCATTCCCGGGCTCATTTTTCATGAAACATTTTTCACCCTCGAGATGGGGTGGCATCTACTCTTAGCGTAAAAACAACCCCCATGAACAGAGTAAGCTTTGATGTAGAAGTTAAGTTAACATAAATCCAAATTTTTGTGCAAATCGATGCTGTTTGGCAAAATTATACTGCATCGTCGTTTCTTACTTACAACGATTGGACTAATTGCTGTTCAATTCAATATTTATTGTTATGAGTTCATAGACTTCAAAGAATTTGACACGTTTGAAACGTTCGTTGAATCATTTAAAATAAGAATTCATGGCTTTTGTTTGACTCATTGAATTTGAACAATGAGTATAAGAACTTCACTTGTATGTTTGTATTTTAAGATTTGTTGATATTATTATGCCTGGAAAAGTAAATACAATATCATAGGAAAAACCTAGTATTTTCAAATTGTTAGTTGATATATTTCTCTCATCATATACCGTATTCGAATAACTGTCTAAATCGGCAATCACTAATTCGCACCCTTTCTTACTATTTTCTGGAATAGTTTGCTTTCCAGACGAAAAAAACAGTGTGGCCACAAGGAAGTAATCAACAAAAAGTGTCGCATTGTTTAGATTCCTTCATAGAGAAAAAAGCCCCTTCCTTAAAATTCCTCTAGAAACATCACTTTTCTTACATGAGCAGAAATCATAGTGTGTAGGCTTACACGGCCGGTGTCTAAAAAAGTGTCCGATATTCCCAGGTTTTTGGCCGTGGTGTGTGAGTTTTTACCCCTAACGTTTCGTCTGCTTTGTATTATTTAGTGCCGGTATCCATGTTGTTGATGTCTAAGCTCTCTTCCTTACGGTTGGAATTATTTCTATGTTTATGTATTTGTATGGCCTATCTGAATAGCTTTGGATACCCTTTGGTTTTATCAAGAACTTGTGTGCGTTCGTAAGCAGTGTCATGGCTGCCCTTTGAGAGCGTGTTCTGCAACTGACGATTTTGTTTGGCCGGAGCGGCAACTGCTTTTATGCTCAGTAAAGCGCGTTTTAATGCTTCTTTTCTTAGTTCCCATGTAGATCGAACCACAACTACACGGTATTTGATATACTCCTGGGATACGAAATACTGACCTGAGACTCTTCTCTACAGTTCTTGTGGACTTGAAAATGGCCATGTTTTTCGAGGATCCTTCCAATTCGGTCCGTTACACGGCTTATGTAGGACAGAAAGTTTATTCCATTGGCCGTTCGCTCCAATGTCACTGGAGTGTTTCTGTATGGGTCGTAAGGCTCGATTAATTTCGGGCTCGTTATATCCGTTACCCAGAAACGCATTCTTCAGATGACACATTTCGTTTGGTAGCCCTTCCGGTTCGCAGGTACCTCTTGTCCACTCTACCAGAGTCTAAATAACCCATCTTTTCTGTCGCGAATGATTATTGGAGTTCTTATTCAATTATCGGTTCCAGTTAGTTTTTCACTAATACATCCAGAAAAGCGATTATCCCTTTTTCTTTCTCCAATGTGAACTGGATTCTCGGATTCCAAGAATTCAAATGTTCCAGAAATTTTGTCAATTCCTCTTCCCCGTGACTCCTAACTACAAAGGTTTCATCAGCATATCGTAGCCAGCTGGAGGATCGGACCGACGAATGTTTTAGAGTTCGTCGTTCGATTGTTCCATGTAGAAGTTGGCAACTACTGAACTTGGGGCCCGTGAAAAATTCCGCGGCTCGGGTTCGAATATATCGCTAAAGCCCTGTTTTCCTAGCGACGCATTTTTCGCGTCGCGTGCGACGTGTTACACTTAGCTTAATACGTCACCTACTCCTCCATAAGAGATTCAATAGGACTCGCAACACTCTGCGCTCAACGTGTTATACCGACTGCTTGGAGAGGAGTCTATTCGGTTTTACGCTGCTCAATATAGACAGGTTTTGTTTGAGAACATTTGTTTCGTTCAGTGTTATTAGTGACTTCCTGATGATGACGGAGCCATGCTTCCAATCATTGGAAAACCCTAACGCTCACAAAACTCCTTGGATTTTTCTTCCTATTCTATGTGGTTAGGAGGAGGCAAACAATAGACACAAACACCGCCAACACCTTAGGTATTATAATGCTTTTAGCAGACGGCGATATGCGGTATCCAAAAGCCAGTAACCTCTACAACGTCTGGCCATCAGTTGTGCCATTAGTACCACATCGTCAGCGGACATGGAGATCCTTCGAGATCTACCTCCTCTCCACATTTTTCTGGGGAGAGATGGACTGCATATAGACTTGTGCACATTGCCAATTGCACAAATCAATTTAATGCAGAGTGCAACAGACTGTTGGTTGACACTGGAAGTCACAGCATTCTGGAAATGACCTCTGACTTCATGTCACCAACTGTCGACTACGAACTGCCTTATAAAGTACTGTTCCCGAGTAGAGAGAGCTGGATCCTCCGTGAGAAGGAAATATTAAGAGCAGATAGTTGTTGGTTCACAGATGGATCAAAAACGCCTTCCGGTTCTGGTGCAGGTGTTTTCAGTCGCAGACCCAGGACATAGATATCAATCTGCCTAGGAACCTATGCGACTGTATTTTAAGCGGAAATTTACGCTATTGAATTGTGTGTGGAGAGATTGGAAGAAGCCAATCTCATACACAAGTCAATAAAAATATTCTCGGACAGTCAAGCGGCGTTGGAAGCTCTTGGCTCCTACCGAGCAACGTCTAAATTGGTAGCAAATTGCCAAAAACGACTCTCTTCGATATGAAGACTTAATGGATTGTAATAACACTGTCCGTTGTCCGTTAGTACGTCAACTGAACAGAGAAACACGCTTCGCTTTGGAAAACATTAAAACGCCGCGTGATAAGTTTTGCGTCTCTGCCGACGCGATTGGGACGAATCCGGTTCCTGCTACGCGAAAAACACGTCGCTAGGAAAACATACCTTAAGTGAAATGCGTATCAAGAGATTGTTTTTTTGTTCTGGTGTAGAAAAAGTGTTTTCAATAGATATCTAAATTACTTCACTGCAATGTCCAAAAACAGTTTCTTTGTAACTGCTCGACGATTAATCAATTTTAATGGACTATTAACATTCACACTGAAATATTCAAGAAAATGAATGTTTCTACGAAAATAAATCAGTGTGACACATTTTTTTCCATTTCGTTCTATATTGAAATGAAAAAAATATTCATGCCACAGCCGAGAATTGAAGCTCTGGTCTCTTGCGCTAACAGGATACTTTACCCACTGAACCAACACATCTTGAAAAGTTTTGATTGTACATTTAATAAGAACATATAAAATTAGTAAATTTTATTCAATATACGTTCCTGAAATAACCCCTTCTTTACTGCTACTAATTAAAATGTTTGACAGCTGTTATCTGAAAAATGTATTATTGTTGGTTAGGTTAGGTTAGGTTATTGTTGGTTATTTTTGAATTGAAACGGTTTTGTTATAGATACGTCATTTTCGAAGTGGAAACTGAAAATCATACACTGTGACCATACATTTTTCAATTAATTAACCTTACGCTAATTAAAATGAATATTCAAATTGGCCGTTTCTTTTCAATAGTTATTTTTAAATTCTGATGCATTAGAGGAAGATTAAAATCTCAGAGGACCCCTAGCAATGAAGAATTTAATGATCTGACGATACATTTTTTTAATATTCTTCACACCAGTCTGTTATCATTCACATTCGACATAACAAATTAATGGGCGATTATTTAAAGGAACCTGTGCCTTTTTTTTGATACTTCAAGTGGAGTATAGTTTTGTGTTCTTTAAGGGTAAATGCACAATTTGGTGTAATAATGGACCATTGTGTGCGTTTCCATCGATATTTTTAAATGGAAGGAAAAATAACTTGGGTCGATTGGCCCACGATAAATGAAACTTCAGCTGAATAGGAGAAGTAAATTGAATTTGATAAACAAAAGAAGGTCGTCTTTCAATGAGTTTTACCTGAATTTTTATGTTAGGTTCACTAGATTTTCTTGTGCCTTGATAATTGTCTAATTACACCTGTTTAAACAGTGCTTTCATTATCTAAATGAGGCAATTGATGACATCTGGAACCGTTTAGTGCTAAAAAGTACCTTCCTGGGTCATTAAAATGTATGATTGATTTTTTACGAAAAAATGTAAATTAAATGTTTTGGAAATCATATGATTCTACTCATCTAGTTATGTAAAATATAATATATTTTTTAATCTCTGATAACGAAAACTAGTTGAATGAAACATTTTCTGGTTTTTTCGCAAAACAACATAAAACTAACCGAAACCGAATTCAAACCAGCCAACTTTCGATCGTCACTGTCACCATAACAAAATAATCAGTTAGTATTTTGATATTCGGTTCACCAGTTTTCAGGAAACCGTGTTTCATATCTCACCAGGTTTTCAGTAGTACCACAGTAGTGGTGATTTCAGAACCACCAAATCAGATTTCTGGTTACTTTTGGAGCACTTCTTTATTGAAGGTCAAACGCTTGTTATTTCGTAAATACCTTCCCGTGTTGAACGACCCCGATCACTAAGGGGATGATGTTTCTAGGAACATTATATGCGCACAGGAATACGTTGATTTGATAGAATTTATATCTAGCAAAATTTTTCCCAAAACATTTTCCACAATTTAATTTAATTACCTATTCTTCATGTCCAGAAATGTTCTCAGTATACTCATAGCTTAAGAGCACTGACAATTTTACTAAAAAAAGAAGTATGTAGTTATCGGAAGACATGTATTTTTATGATATATACAACAAACCCAAAATCTAATATAAAAAAATCTAAATGAATTCGTATACAGAATTATCAGATGTCGTTTTTTGGAGGTTTCAAATCTTTTAGGGCATTTTATGAATTAATTTGAAGCACCACTCGAATGGAAAATTCTTTAGGAGTATTTTGAAATGGGTCGGGTTCAACATCCTGTCTAGACGAAACACCAGAAATGTTTACAGATTCCAATTGAGAGCTTACTGATTAAATTATATCAAGCCAGGCTTAAGAAATGATGCTGTTTGAATATTTAATTCATGCTTTTTTATAGAAGTTGCCATTGATATTTATCATAGCAATAACGTAAAAACAGTTAAAACTTATTCATTACTAATGACAAAGCGAAAAGAAAATAATTTAAGTTTCAATAATGACTAATACAATATTCAACGAAAGTCGTTTTTTGTGGAGGACAAATCAGTTTTTTATCGACCTTTTTTTTTGGGTATTTCTCCCGTTTTCCCTATCTTCCATTTTCGACCCGTCTATAAACCAACTGTCTGCCAAGCATCTTCTCCGGATGAATGTGGCACAAAAGTGTAAACAATCAGAATTTCCAATCACAAGCACGGGTAAATTGAAATGTTTTGTCTCGCAGACAGGCCGCCTTCTCATGTCCAGTTTTTCATTGTTTCAAAACAGACAATAGACAGAACACACCAATTTGGAAATTCTAACCACATCAGAAGAAGGATAATTTACAGTTTCAGATATTTTCACTCGAACTATTTGTTTTTCTGAATCCAACCTAGCTCTTTGATATCGACGCCACAAAAAATAACGGAGGTCACCGATATTGGCTTGCTTAGATCGAAGGAACCTACCCCTAATGTCCCTTCTAAGCATTTACTCTTCTATGACTGTGGTCCATGAACATGATTGATCTTGCTTCCGTCACGTATTCTGAAATTTTTATCTTACCCGTTCCCCCAGTAGCTCCAAATTGGATCACTACTGCTCCCCCAGCTATGACAATATGTAATGTAATGCTCCCGTTATTTCCAAACGAGCAAGTCTTTGTACCCCACCTAGTTTATTAATAACGGTCGCCTGAAGTCTTTTGGCCATCATACTATCATAGGTTTAACTATCGTCGTGCTTATCCATTACGTCATGCCTGGTTTAGCATCCATGTCTTTCCATAGGTGCGAGTGTCTTACCAACATCAATGCTTCTTCTGTCTTTCTCATTATCATGATTGACAGTTGGTTTCTAAAAAGTCTGGTATCTCTTCCACATATTTAACCTTCACCACAAGTTGTAGCTCTTTGTCTAGTCTGCTTGGTGAATGTTTTTTCCGTTACATGAATTCGAATTGAACTTTCCTCTAAATATCCCAATGGGAAGTTTTGAATAACCGGAAATGTTAGGTATATATAATAGATATTTTGGTTTCGCTTAGTGTTCAAAATATCCGATGGCAAGTTCCAGAAGTACGATGCATTGCTTTTTCAAATATTTTTAAATACCTGTTATGAGATGGTTCTAATTAGCTCACTAATTTTGCTAGTTAAGTAGTGTCGGACAGCGATTCGATTCTTCCTCTTTCCGGAGGAGTAACTTTATCGCTCTGGTCTGGTGGACACAAGTTTTAATTAATACATGTACGGATATTACCTATTCTAAAACAAACTATATACCACTTCAAACCTAAAAATCCTGCATTTTGTCCGAGAATGTATAAGTATTTATCATTCATGTTCTTTGTTTTCTAAATTTGTTCGAATGAAACACTTTTTCAAAAGTTACAGCAGTCATTCACTTGAATGTATTGATAATAGCGGTATAAAAATATTAGGAATTAGTAATTATGACTAAGCAATATGTGTGTGCACGTATGAATACGTGTCATTTTATAAACAGTCTTTGTTACCACAAAAATACTTAACGAGAACAATGATAACACGATAGCTAAGCGAAGTATAATTGAAAACGATATTTAATACGACGTTAGCAGTAAATCGGACAAAATCAGACAAGGAAGTTGGAGGATTTTGATCTCAATTCGATACTGCAACTCTTTCTCAGTTCAACTTGTTTAATATTAATTTTTATAACAAATGAATTGATATTCAAGTGCGTGTATAGAATTAGTTATACTGTTTACCCGAATTGTCAGATCAATGCTGGCTACATTCATTGAATAAAAGTATACTTTTTTTCAGATGTCTTGCCCAGTTCCAGTAGCTCCAGCTCCCCCAGCCCTCAAAGATCTTCCCAAAGTGGCAGGAGACTTGAAGAGCGAGCTGGAAGGTTTCAAATCGAGCAATTTGAAAAATGCAGACACTCAAGAGAAAGTTGTTCTGCCTTCAGCTGAAGGTGAGTTATTTTTGGAAATTCCAAGTCGGTTATTTTTGATTTTTGGCAAGTATGGCATCTTTGTTGGGGTGACGAAGATACTTGAAGTTATTTTTGTAGGACGGGGTGAGATATCGTGAGGATTAGTCACTATATTTAATTTTATGTCTGCTGGAATGTTCGAATTAGGAACATTCCATATTCGAATTCATTTTACAGAACAATTAATTACTTATCAGAGATTCTATGAGCATTCAGTAATTATGGGACACTCAAAAAAGTGACATATTCTTAGCAATAAGGAGTTGGTAACCATCATTTTACTACCATAGATTGGTAGTTAATTTCTTGTTGGTAGTGATATTGCACAAAATGCAAAAAATTTAACGTATTATAAAATATTTACAAATATACATGTGTAAAAAAAGCAGACACTAAAAGTTTTCACACTGAAATAAGAAGAACAATATCAAATTATGCGACAATTTGACATATTCCAAATTTAGCTAAAACAAAATAGTTATGAAACGTTTATCGAAGAAGTTGTTCTAGTTATTGAACTTTATTTTGATAAGCGAATTCAGAATAATCATCAAAAAATATTAATAAGGTTTATAATAAGGTTTTGTTTTTTCATTTGAAATCAAACACCTTTTGAAGTGGAACATAATTATTTATATTGCTTGAACAATATTTATGATATATAAAAATTCAATTCGGCGTACCTCTTTTCGAAAAAATTCTTCGTATACTTAATATAACAACATGAGAGGATTAACTTCTTTATCGATCTCAGAGATGTCGTCCTTTAGACAGTTGAGTTCAGCAATGCATTTGTGGTTCAGCCTAGCACCACTGATGAGACCTATGGATGGTCGAAACAGCGCTGTCTGGTGTTGGAATTCTTTGTGTTTTGGCTCTGATTTTCAACTAGGAGATTATATATTTACGTTAAAATTGTTTTTGAAGGATGTAATAATGATGGAACTTACATCAGAGAGAAACAGAGAGAGTTATACTTCAATTATTCATTTGAAGAATATGTTTCTGAAAAAAATTTGTCGTCACTTTGATTGATTTTGCCAATCTCATCAGAGCATCAGAGCTTTATTTTGTTGAACTTGCAAGTAAACTTTCTTCAATATGCTATTTTGCTGCATCTTTCATTGGAGATAACTAAGTTGTATAGTGTTTTCAAAGATACCAAATTAAAATATAATTCTGTATGATGAAACTTATTTTGAATACCTGCATCTTTGTTTGCAGGCAGATATTACGCTACTCTCTTTGCAAATGGTCTAACAATAATTCATTTTAATTCCTGAATTCCTGTATTCCTGTCCAGTATCTACCTGTTGGTTTTAACATTTGATATCAATTTGTCGATTCGGTATATAGCATCAAACACTTAAAGCTCATGTTCTTCAAAGCTAATGCTTTAAAACGTTTGTATTCCAATTTCTGTTAGTTTTGGAACTATGTATTGGTACATACAAGCATTACCTTCATTTAGTAATTTTTTACTTGATTTTTCAAACTTGATAGTCTTTTTTCAAGAAAGTCAAGAAAATTGAATTTTTTTGTTTGAATATCATACATACTTTTTACTGTTTTTTCGCGTATATAACCTTTCACAATCTGAAAAATAGCTACACCAATAGAGAATTTTCTGAAGTTCAGTAGAGGGTAAACTGAAAAGTTTACACCGAAAAGTGACTGCGACAACTGTAGAGTCCAATCAGTCATTAACTTGTCGTATTCATACGTTTTGCCTACAGATTGAAAAAAATCAATTGAAAAAAAATTAATATATATACTTAGCTTTTTTTAATGATCAACGTTTCGGAAACCCATCTTTGCTCTAATTTTTTTAATACACGTCAAAATAATGAAATGTCCAGTGGAATCTGTATTTTCTACTTCGTATGTTGTCTCTGAAATCAATTGCAGATTCTCTATTGATTTAGATGTGTTATTTTTCAGATTGTGGAAGATTATATACAAAAAAAAATGAGAAAGAAGTATCGAGTCATCCACAAGAAAATGTATATCAAAGAGAATTACACATACTGTTTGAACAATATCAATACTTTTGTTCCTGCTTCAAAAGGTTTCTGATTTCAAATGAAATAGAAAAACCACAATATATAGAGGACTTTTAACTATTGGTTTTTCTCAAATTTTTTGTCAAATACATTTCAGCTTTTGTTTGAAGGTGATTGACAATGGTTCATGATGAATTTCATCAGTTCGGACTTCCCTGAAATCCCTGAAAGAACCAACAAAAAAAAATTAAAAAAGAATAGCTAAAAATAACAATTATATTAAGCAAAAATCCCTGAAATGAAATTACAGTGAATAGAAATACAAATAAAAATAGAACAACTGAAAAAAAATGAAAAATTAAGAATTTCCATGTCAAGTTACTTCACGACGTTTCGATTGTTAGTACCTATCCGCAATCGTCTTCGGGTGATGACTGGATTAACTGGATGACTCTTAATGGGTCATTCGAGTACTTTTATCTCCGCTTTCCTCTTTCCACTTCACCGGTTTAGCGGGAGATAACCGTTTGGGCGGAAGTTTGCCATTTTTCGCTTGATTATGGGTTTCCATATGTTGCGTATCCATTGTTGTACAACATGTATGCGGCTTCTTTGAATTTCCTCCTAAACCAATGTTCCTCCCTGTGTGTGATATCAACTTGGGACCACTCGAAGTTATGTTGATGAGTCCAAACATGCTCTGTTATTCCTGATTTGCTGGTTTCTCCTGCTTGTGCTTGGCAATGAGAACTTTCAATGGCCTCTTAGTTTCACCGATGTATGATTCTCCGCACTCGCAGGGTATCCGGTAAATACAATTTTTGGAATCGCAGTCCGCGTTTGGTGGCCTGGTTTGTTTAATTGTTCTATTTTTATTTGTATTTCATTTCAGTTTTTTTTTTGCCTAATATAATGGTTACTTTCAGTTGTTTTTTTTAATTTATCTTGTTATTGGTTCTTTCAGGGATTTCAAATCATTTTATATAATATTAGACAATGGAAGTCCGAACTAATGAAATTCAAATACGTTTGTTATAATTTACACGTTTTAACTCATATAAATGGTAAATTTTTCAAAATGTCTCGTAAGTCAATTTATATGGGGTTCTTGATTTTTCACACATGAGTACAACTTCAGATGCATAATACTGGTCATCGATTTGTAAACGTCGATTCCACTATCTGTTAACGACGTTGTCACCCTTTATTTGAAGTTCGTTGACTTGAGAGTTATTTTATTGAACAATCACATTATATCCTGCCTGGTTTTTAATCAGAGCTAACTTTATGAACAGGTTCATTTCTAGAAGATGCAGAAGTTGAAAGAATTGCCTATCCAAAACATGTGATTGGAATATGGGGATTAATGAATTGTTTTTTTTTGTACTATTTTAGAGCAATAGCGACATGGGACATGGGTTACCTGAAAGTTATCCAAAATTATTTGAAATGTTCATGTATATCAAATTATCGACCTCAAATTGATATTTCTGTTCTTGTTATAATTTGATTTGATAATAATTATCTCCAACAATCTAATAATCGTGGGTTAACGAATTTTTATTCTACATTCTTTCGCCCACGAATTTGTTATATACATGAAGGACTCCTGTATTTTCGAGGCGGAATTCCTACGCACCAACGAATTGCGAACTGGAATAAATTTCGAATCTTTCAACATAATGTTTTAAGTATGTTTGAGTGAGTTCATGATATTATATTCCTAAGTTAAATGTGAAGTATTTTGTTTAGAATATGAAAGAAATTATATCTGAAGATTTTCCATCCGTTTTGTTTCGTTGAAAAACCATGAAACCACTGGTTTTTACAATATTCCCGGAAACACAGATAAGATAATGTCTCGGATAATGTAATATCGACAAATCACTTGATAATCTTTACTTACAAAAATTACGCATTCCTAATGGGCAATATTTTAAAAAGAATGAAAATGACATAGTAAATTCGTTAGTTGAAAGTTTATAACAATACGTAAAAGGGACCCTTATTTACTTGGATTATTTTCAATCATCGAATCAAAACCGTCATTGCCATCAATATTTGTCAATACACAATACAGACAAAATGTCTGAATAAATTTTAATTGGTCTGGATGACTCACATTCATGGAAATTGCTTCCGATGACTAGTCTATTATGAGTTTGTTGTATTTGTCGCCTTTTTTGCATGTCACCCTCTATGTAGACTTGGCACAAGAGCGCACCCACAACGCCCTAATGGATGGGGTCGAAAATTTCAAACCTTCCACCCTAAAACGAACTGATACCAACGAGAAGATCGTATTACCGAATGCAGAAGGTAAAAGATATTGGGCTGTTGCAATGGAAAAGCTAACATTGCCGACTTGTTTGGCTTCAGCTCTAATGTTTTAATTTCGCTATGGCTTTCTACTACATTTAACATTGTATATAAAGGGGCGATCGACATAAATCATCTTTATATTTCATATATTAATCGCACGAATTTTCAAATTGCAGGATACCCGAAAAGTAGTATGAAAAATCGACAAAAATCGACAAATCCCGACTTTTTGAAAATGAACTACTTGGTTTATATTTTATGCAATTGTTCACCGTTTGTGTCTCGAAAATATGACAGAACTGATCGATACTTAATGAAAATTCATTGTGACGTAGAATTCAGAAAACGCACTTTAATATGAGATTTCCACTTGAAAGTTTACAAAACCGCGACACATGATTTGCTATACAATAGGTTGTTCTGGTTCTAACATCCGAAACTGTTTGGAAACTGCGCAAGACATGATGCGTACAAACAAAAAATCCTAAATAGTCTCGGACACTTGTTCAAACCAGAACGCTTTGAGGAGACCACTGTGCCATCTATCGTATATATGAAGAGATGAAGACGAGAAAATACTATTGATTATGTCCATTTTGTTATGTAGCGTATCCTTATAGTCAGTTCAAATGTTATCTACCCTCAATCATCAATTATTCAAATCAAATAAATAAAAAACATCCTAGCAAATAGCCCAAACAAATTTCCACATGAATGCGCTTGAGTAACGGGAACAGTTCAGCCTCGATAGCAAGAACGATTCGGGACGGTTCCAGACAGTTTAGGATCATTTCGCAGACGAAACCAGAACAGAGAATTCATTAGTCCGAAATTATCCTCAATAAACCAGAAGCTCTATATCAACTTTGCATGATCCTGCCGTCCTAGAACCTGAATTTCGTAGAACCTATAAACTATTTATTCGAAGATTTCTTTCAATAAAAGATAACATGTAACCAAAATTTTAATTGTACCTATCTTAAATGTCAAAATAACTAATTATTTTTTATTATTTTTTATTTTTAAATTTCAAGTCCTCGCTTGAGCACTCATTTATTGTAAAAAAGTGAGGCGATGTTTCGGCAGAATATTCTGTGTCACCGAAGAAATGCATGTGTTGAAAGCTAAGACAGCGTCAGCATGCTTAACAAAGTGAGGCCTGTCTTCACCTATATCGTTGATATCATTATCGGAATTGGAATTTCCAATTTGTTATTCTTAAATTATTACTGCGTCGGTCAATTCATCGTCCACCAAATTGTCATTGACAACCCTTTCTTTAATTATTTATTAAGTCAAACTCGTGTCAAGCTTTCTTCCAAGCTCGATGATTTCGAGTAGGTAGAGGCACATTATCTTCTTCACCACATTCCTCTTGTGTCTGAAGGATCTTACCCCAAGACCTTTTAAATAAATCTGCGCTTATATTTTGCCATGCCTTATCGAGAAGAAATGCATCTTTTATAGCAAAAGCAAACTAAACTTCTCTGAAGAGGTGAAATACCTTGGTACTATCCTCGACAGGAAGCTAACATGGAACTTTCACCTACAAAGTAGAGCAAAAAGAGCATATGTGGCCTATGAGCAATGTCTGAGGAAAGTGGGACGCGCATGGGGTCTTTCACCTCGTGTGGTCACCTGGATCTACACTGCAATAATAAGACCTATGTTAACGTACGGATCCATTGCATGGGGACCGGAAGTTCAATAAGCAACGGCCATCAAAAAATTATATCAAACGCAGCGAGTGTCTTGTTTGAACATCACAGCAGCCATGAGAACAACACCAACCGCGGCAATGGAATTATTCACTGGTCTGATCCCTCTGAACCTGTACGTTAAGGATGTTGCGTTTTAACGCCATTAGGCCATGTTACGATTGCGCTCGGCTGGTGTAAACCTCGAAGTAGAAATGAGTCAATTGAGGCTGAGTCTATGGAGAGAAGCACTCACTGCGCAACCTCTGCTGCAGGCAACCAGTGATGCAATTGAACCCAGGTTTGTGTTTAATAAACCCTAGAAAATACAAATAAAACAGGACATAGAGGCAGATGCTACAAATGCAATACGCATATATACAGACGGCTCAAAAACCAAAGAAGGCTCAGGATGTGGAGTGTACTCCAGATAACTGAGCCTAAGGATTAGGGGGGAATGGGAAAAAATACTAGCGTGGTTCAAACAGAACTGGCTGGTATCTCAATCGCCACAAAAGAAATAACCTGGAAAGGAATTTCTGGCAAAAACAACAATCTGCACTGATAGCAGACAAGCCCTCTTAGCCTTGAACAGACAACGTGTTACCTCAGGGCTAGTACTAGAGTGCCACCAAAATTTAGCGAAAGCCTCGGTAGATAATAACATTATCCTGAGGTGGATTAAAGGGCACGACAGGAGTAAAGGTAATCGCATTGCCGACTCTTCAGCCAAGGAAGTGGCTGGACTAAGAATTTTAGGACCCAGTGACACCTACCGCTAGTGACACCTTCAACTAGCCAAACGTTACAGCCATGCTCAATCCCTAAAGAGATGGGATGAAATCAAAGGATGCAATATTGCCAGGATCACCCTGGGCGACCCTGGGAACCTGGCGCCGAAAAAATATCTGGCTATGACCAGGAAAAATCTACACTTAACAGTGGCCACTGTCAACTAAGGAAACACTTCCATAATATGGGGCTAGAGGACACACCTGTGTCTGTGTGAAGAGAAAGATGAAACTGTCAGGCATATCCTATGCGAGTGTCCGGAGTTATCGTCAATAAGAGAGTGTGTGTTCGGTGAGTCTTGGCCTACACCTGTAAAGGAGATGTCTCCCAGTGACCTGTCCACCTTCCTGGAAAGGCCAGGATGAGGACAACTTCTCGGGAGGATGTATAATGGGTCACATGTGGCCTAAGTGCTGTAGACCTACACTAACCCTTCCTCCCTACTCTACAGAAACAAATTTTTACGATAACCTAGTTTTATGGCATGAATTACATGCTGATCCATTGGTTGAAGTAATGAAGTGAATGATTTTATGGGATGTCCTCGTGCAGTGTCCAAAACTGAAATGGCTTTTGAACTGAGATTAACTGACTAACTGATGGAACAAATTCGGTATGGAATCAATCTACAAAGATTTCAAGGATTACCCCTGTCATTTCGTTGTATCTGTATGTGTGAGAGTAATAGCAAATCGTACATTGCGTCAGTCAGCTTTAAAAAATGTTCCTCTCTAAACATACTATTGTACCGTTCAGATTACCGAGTTAGCGTTGGAAGTACCACTTGACATTCGGATTACGGAATGGTCAGATTAACATGTGTTTGGATTGAAGAGGTTGCATTCTATTTCGAGTTTGTACTCTACGTTTTCCTTCTGTTAGTTGTAACCAATTCTCGTTCAAACATTCATGATCCGAAGAATTAATAGAATAAATAGAAATTATCATTCGTACAGGGGTCAGGTGACAATCATGAAACTTGGCAATGAATTATAAAAATGGCATTACGTTTGTTACACTCTAGAGTTACCTGTTTGTTATTCTCAGGACTTTCTTTGTATCTTGTACAGTTTTAACAGTAAGTTACGACCATTCAGTGTTAGGTCATTCAAGTTTTTTTAAGTTTGTACACTCGTCTCGAACATACCTTCACAGTTTTAGCTGTTTAGCATGTTTAGTTTGTTGGTGACAGGCATAAAAGTTTGAAGTATTTTGTGTGTTCGACGATTCTCTGTTATCAAAAAAATTGTTCAAAGAATTTGCATCAAATTTTTTGTAAAAAATGTAATTAAACGTTCAAAAATATTTGAAATGATGACAGTGGTATAAGGTGATTGTATTCTGAGTCATAAAAATGTTTACAAGTGGTAGAAGCTTTTCAGAGAAGGTCGAGTAGATGTGAATAACAACACTCGCCCTGGACACCTTAGCACAACAACCGATGAAAATGTTGAGAAAGTGAAGAAAATCGTTATGGAAATGAAAATAAATTTAAAAAAATCTGTTTACAATCTGTTTTTCTGTTAATTGGCTGTCGCCCCCATACGAACGACAACTCTCAGAAGTTGAGGAACTTGTGCGAGCTAAGGACTAACGAGGTCTTACCTTTTAACGTGTGATTCCTAATACGGTTGCAGAATCATTTCCAGCTTCAACCAGATAATTTCTCTCGAGAAAAATATCTGGCCGAGGCAGAAATATTTATCCAAAAGAATAGAATGGAATATTTTCAAAATAAGCGCTGTATCCAAAATAAGCTCTGCTCCCAAACACCAGAACAGTAACACTCTTCTCGACGCGCGTTTCACCAACTATCTTGGCGTCTTCAATAGAAGTAGACTAATTCCTTGCTCAAAATCTGATATCTTTTCATATTAAACAGGGTGCACTTTCATTTTCAGACACTCATCAATAAATTCCGGCAGAAATTCGCGGAATATTTTCTCGTGAAAGTTCCCAGTGATTTTAATAGATCGATTCATATAAAGGTTAACAATGGGCTGCTTGGAATGAGGCATTCGTCACTGTACATAGTTCTCTGGGAATAGTAAATGGCATGTACCGATTGAACAGTTTTCTTTTTTTCATTATATGATCTAAAACTTGTTGAGCGACACTAGATTTTACTGGTCTTCGGATATGCGCTACGTGTTCTTCAAAACGAATTTAAATGGATCGCTTAATCACATTACTCAAAGCGTATTTCATTTATACCCGACTTTTTGAAGTACCTAAGCAAGAAGTTTTGAAGGCTTTTTTTAAGTTCAACTTTTTGTTTATATCTGCTTTATAAGAAAGAGCAATGAACTTTAAATGAATTTACTTGGTAAAACGTGGGTTGAGAAGAACGTTGCGGTTCTACTGTATGGAAACAGTGCTCGTTTTGCAACAGAAGGAAACAGAAAAATTTCAATCAATACGTTTCCGATACGTTAAACATTTATAATAAAACGTTTATATATATAATACGTTTAATATAAAATTACGTTTATACAGTGTTTTCTTTAATGCCCCCCCTTTTATTTTTTGAACGGTCAACTCAAAAAACTGAAATATGGGATAATGAAATCAATGCATGAATACTTTATTTTGAAGTAAAATTGACAGATGAAACTTTCAAGATGGCAACTGGGCGCCATCTGGGAAAAGATTTAAATGGAAAGGGGGGTATTGAGACACATCATTTTGAAGCTTGTAACAAATCTGTTTCGATTTTAAACAAATGCTTCACTACTGTTACAAAATAACCAAACTTTTAATAATTGCCTGAATACATTGACATTTAACTACATAATATGAGGTGATAAGCTTGAGGTCGGTTCAGAAGATGCTCGAAAAATAACTTAACAAACCTTATCGGGTTGTTGGAATTGCCATATGGCAGATAAAAAGGAGTATTTCTAGAAATATCGATATTAATATGTTTGCCTTCAAGAAATTATTAAATGTTCCGCCGTTTTGTAGTAAGTGAAGATATTGACTTCATATTCTAGGGTTGTGAAGTATTCGTCAAGAGCTTCAAAATGATGTGTCACAAGTCACCCCTTTCCATTTAATTTTTTTTCCCAGATGACGACTTGAAAATGTCATCTGTCAATTTCACTTCAAAATAAAGTATTCATGCAATAATTTATTATCCCAAACTTCAATTTTTTCATTTGAACCGTTCAAAAATAAAACGGGGGGCATTAAAGAAATTCACTGTACGTCACCTTGTCTGATATTAACTATTCAATTGCACTTTATCAATAGTACTCTACTCTACCCTGCTCTACTATATTTTTGTTGCTGATCTATTGAGTTTATCTATATCTTTATCTAAATATCCCTGTAACTGTTCACATGAATCAGTAATTTTCATCTGACATAAAAACAAATATACAAACTTCTCTGTTACTACTTAATCATGTAATTAAAAATAGAAGCCCAAATTTGAGAAAAAATAACATAATCTTAAAGAAAAAATCATAAACCCTCAAGGAGATTGCCATTTATTAGCCTCTTAGGAGGTTGAGGTGTGGGAGGAAGGTAGACACACCGAGTGTTTTTCCTTGCAAATAAAATTACCATCTAAGCGATACTACCAATAACGTTGAATTATTTTGGAGACACAGATATCATTATTAATATTAAAACCCGTAACTTAATATTGTTTGTTTAACTGTTTGGAATATTGTCTTACTTATCTCTTGATTTGTTTTCGCTTGGCAAGTTAATGACTCAGAAGTTACTATAAATACCTAACATGTTTTGGATGTGAAAAAGATTAACATGACAGAACCAATCGTTCAGATAAATAAAATAATTGCAGTTCCACAGAGTGGCTAGACATCGGTATAGGTACGATGAGAACATGAAACAGATGTTAGTCTGCTGTATTCTATAAACAGTAATGAGTACTGTTTCCACAATGTGACTATTGTACAGAATAGGCGACAAGAGGATGCTTCATTATCAGCTAGAAAACAACTGCATTTCATTGTAGCATATTGCGGTTTATTTTATTCTGATATTTGAAACAAAATAAATGCATGAACACATCTTTCTAGTTACTAACTAACATACTGAAATAATAATTTGTCGAAGTACCCAGTTAACCCACTACTTGTTTTTTAATACAGTGTGGAAACCTATAAAATGAAAACAGTATCTTCATGATAGAAATGGCCATTTTCAATTTTGAAAAATCTATATTTTTTACATTAAATTTTTCAAATTGAAGAAAAGATAATTGAAACTTTCTATGTTTTTTACCGCTTTTATTTGTAACTAAAGTTACTGCAGTTTCGTCCTATAAGGACGAAACTGCATTATACATTAATGTAACTTTAGTTACAAATAAAAGTGGTAAAAGACATAGGAAGTTTTAATTCTCTTTTCTTCATTATGATTTCCTACCACGTAGTAACGCCTACATTCCTTAATTTATGTTTCAAATTCCTGCCCTACGGATCAAACCATTCAAATTATACAAGGGGTCTAGTATACCTTGTTCGAGAGGTATTTCGAATCTCTATACGACGCTCTTTTTTATTTACGAGTAACTGAACCGTATCTATCAGAGAGTAGTTGAAAGAATTGAAATTTATTGGAATTTTCTTCCAATTTGTTGATACTGTTAGGAACTGTAAATTCAACTACTTATTAAGACGTGTTAGGAATCACACGTTAAAAGGAAAGACCTCGTTAGTCCTTAGCTCGCACAAGTTTCTCAACTTCTGAGAGTTGTCGTTCGTATGGGGCTGACAGCTGATTAACGGAAAAACAGATTTTTAACAATTTTTTTTAATCAGTTTTGATACTGAATGTTCATCTATGTCTGTTTTCTTGTAATTTTTTAAATACGTTATTTGACTTGAAGTCCTACAATCATTCTAATAATGATTGGAAATAGAATTATCTTTCGTTGACGAACATACCAAACTATACTCTGTTCATCTGAACAAAGGAGTGTTCCAAAACATTATCATGCATAGTGCACGAGATCTCCCAGACAAGGCTGCTTGTACAGAGTCCCACTAAGAAACGACCTTTGAAATTGCTCCAGAATTATTTTCCCTGGATAGGACTTTCTGATTGAATCTTATTAATATATAGAGTTTCATTGGTTTCCTTTAGTTGTATTAGTCATAACAATATTAACAGATATTCATAAATATTCATCGTGGTCGCTAGATTATCTTTCTTTCAATATTCAGATCTTAGATGTGTATTTTGAGACAACAACGCGAGACGGCACTTCATTTTTTCTCTACTCTATTGAAAGAAATGTCATTCATATACTTCATTTCACAGATGTAGCAGCCGAAAAAACAGAGAAGGCTTTGATAGAAGGAATTGAACGTTTCGATACCAGCAAGCTGAAGCACACCTTAACCCAGGAGAAGAACCCGCTTCCCGATAAAGAAGGTATGTTGAAAGTTTGAAAATATATGTCTCTAGTCACTATTGAATATTGCTCATGTGTGCATTTCACTTATAGCAAGGTTTGTTTATATTTGATAGATTATGATTGTTTATAATCTTCTAAGTTTTGATTTGGCATGCCATTCGACTTTGAATACCAATGTGTGTCAGATTCTTCTGAAATAATTCTTTGTATGTATATATTATCTAATCCAGCATGTTTATGAGAGACTTGTTCATAATTATAGAAATATTGAATTTTTCTGGGATATTTCACCTTTCACAATCTGAAAAAACGTTAAATTAGTAACAGAGAACTTTATACAGGGCTGAATTCTGTGGTACGTGAAATCAATATATTTTTATCAATAAAAATGTTCTGTTTATCACTAACTTGTCATATATAATAATATTGATTATCGATGAAAAATGTATCGGATAGTTATTTCGACTTGGGAGACCCAAATCTATAGCCGGACTTAGGGAGTAAACTAGGTTTGTCATTTCAACACTTGTATGAAGTTCACTATTGATAATTTCTGTTTTTTTTTTCAGAATGTGGAAGGTAAAGAGTCCAAGAAAAGCGAATAACAACTCTTGATTTCTCCTTCTAAAATTTCATTTGGAGGAATAACTATATTTTTTTCAAAAATTAAAGGAATAGGTTTTTCTTTCAAATTCAGTTATTGGGAATTATTTCTCCCAAATATCTCCTTCAATAGCAATGAAAGATTTTCCACTGTATTAAACATTCATTGAGCTATTTAACTTTGAATCTTTTTCCCCTTGAATTTGCAGATTCAGATTTTAGGATTTCTAAATTTTGTGGATATATTGCTTTCCCAATCAAATGTTAATATCCTCTTCTATTAAAGTCGCAGTAGATCCTTCATCGCAGAGAGCTAGAATTTGAATATATCATTGTGGAGCATATAACTTAGCAAGACTCATTCACAGTAGTAATTTTTGTTTTGTCTCCTGAATAGTCATTACCCTTACTCCAGCTTTTTCCTCTGATTGCCTAGAAATAGTATTAACATCATTTACAGTATTTACATTTTCAGGAGGAATGTTTTCAATTTTTCCCTCGCTAAATGTGAATTCATTCCTTTTTCTTTTTCCTCCAGAAAAAATCAATTTTTCAGTATTTATATATGGAAACCTATTCATTTTAGAAATGAGAACCTCAATTATTACTTCAGACTCACCAAACCTCATTTTCATTGTTTTAATTACCATTGGTAGATTTTCTGAAACTAGCAACATACTTGCTATAGAATATTTTGCTTTTTCCCTTAGACATTTTTTTATTTTATCATGATTTCTTTCCGATTGAATAAACACATTCATATCGTTCAAAGAATACTTCAGGACTAATTTCTTGACGAACCTATCCTGTGTATGCGTTTCTATTACCTTTGGAGTTGTTTACCCATTATTGAACCATAGAATTACGTAAATGAATATCTTCTATTTCCAGTTTCGGGCTCTGTCGCTCTTTTTCTGCCTCACGAATGTACATATTTTGAAGCTCACGCTCTAGTTGAATAAGTTGAAGCTGGTTTTCTAAATTTTTTTCTCTTCAAGCTCTTGCCGATTCCGGAATACTTCAGCACTAACACCAGGAGATCTAGAACTTGTTTTAGACTTTAATTTCTTTGAATGAAACGAAGAGGTTTTGTATAAAAGTGTATAATTATAAAATTATTGCGACGAAAGTCGAAAGCGCTTTGCAATAATTTTACAATAATAGACTTTCATACAAAACGTCTTCGATTCATTCATTCAATAAGTGTATTCAGCTTCCCGAATCTATTTAATTTCTTTTATTTTTTTGAGGATTTCATCATGCTATGGTAGCCATGGCTTTCGTTTCTCCGAAAATTTTTCATTACACCAATTCCTTCACTAATTCTTCTGAGAGACTCTTGTTTCTCCCTGCTCTTCATCGCTTTCCATGTCCCAAATTGTTCATATTATGAATCATAAGGTTTCTCGAATGACTAAAAAATGTTGGTGTCTTTATGCTGAAAGTTGGTGTTCAAAAATCAAAATTTTTATTGAAAGCCTCCCATCAAAATTACAGTAAAGTAATTTTATTTCTCCAAAAAACATTCGATTCATGGTGTTCAAAAAATACAACTGAAGAAATAATAAATATGTATTATTGCATGAAACTGCTGCATATTGCATATTGCATATTGTGTTGGAAAATATCACTGTCCTCTTATTGAAAAATTTCCCCTAAACTATATTTTGTCTCCATTAAAATATTCCTAATGCACTAATTAGCTAACCTTTTTGTTTTTTTGCATGTTTTTTGCTTTTGCTTGTCAGTTGTTCAACAAGAAAAAACCCATCAAACTCTACTGAACGGAGTTGAACAGTTTGATAAAACCACCATGAAGCATGCTGAAACTGCTGAAAAAGTAGTTCTACCAGATAAAGAAGGTGAGTGGAGGCTTCGAAAAATGGTTTTCACAAGAAAGTTGAAAATGTACAAGAAAAGTTAACATGTATCAGTTTTATATAAAATTTAACTTTATATTAGAAACTCAATTTATCGACATTTTTAACATGTTTAATTCTGCAAATGAAAAAATGTCTTTACATATTTTAGAGTTTGGAATCTTGATACACTGGATTCCATATCTACCATAAAAGTTAGATTATTCATTTATCATCAGTTTTACACCAAATTATTTTCATTTTTCCACTTCCAGTAATCGAGCAAGAGAAGGGCCAAAGAAATTTAATCTCTGGAATTGAAAACTTCGACAGCACTAAACTGAAGCACGCCGAAACACAGGAAAAGAATTCATTACCTACCAAGGAAGTCATCGACCAAGAAAAGAGTGCTTAAACATATATATCTTGGTGCTCAATCTCAATCGAATGCCAATTTTTGTATTATTTTATACTTTTATATAATGTTTGACATACCTATTTATATTGTAAGATAACTATCTATTGAAAAGTACCAACCATATATAATATTCACGTCAGTTTGTTGAATACAAAACATTTTAGGTAACTTTTTGATGTTAAGCATTTTTTTTCTGGGATATCTTAATTATTAGTATAGGTACTTATTTTGTATTGCCTTAAGTGTACGAACTGACTTGATTTTTGCATGAAATTTGGTGCTTGAGTAAATTATGTACGAAAATTATTTGGTTTTGTTTTATTTCTTTTACTGTTTCACCAAATCAAAACTTCCTTTGGAAATGAACAAAATATTTGTTACCATAATATAACATTTAAACAGGATTTGCAAGATTAACAACAGGACAACAGATCTATAACCTGTGCATCATCAATTGAAAACATATAAAAACAACTGAGACAAAGTGAAATCAATCTAAATATGATTATAGTAAAGTTTCCTTAATTTTCATCATTTTCATTTCATGCCAAGAGGATTGACTACCATGTCTCAGTTTTTTATATTAGGTACTTTAAAATTGAATTTATTCACTTCCTGAACCCTCTTTAACATGTTCCTTGCCTGAAACATATGTTGAAAGACATAATTTGAAAATTCCCAATAACAATTGCATCTGTAGGAATTTTTACTCCAAAATGTTGGAAATATTATTGAAATTTATTTTATTATATTTTGAAACAATATTCTACTGAATTTTTTTATATAATTATGTAATAGATACTGAAAGAATACTTTATAATGAAGACTCATTTTTATTTCACTATTGGTTAGAAACATTGAGATTAAGTTCAAAGCTTGGAGCAACATTACTGGGTCTTTTGAATGAAAAATAGTCCTTGATTCTGTGAATAAACTTCAAGAAATTTATCAAGTTCTTTGCTTATATTTCTGTTCGAGACATTTGCATATTTGTTTTTTTTTTCTGTAAGCACACTTTGGGCCTTCACATGAGCAAAAAGAACAATTTCATGTGCTATGACATATCATACAGTTAAATATGCTTTGGCATATTGTTAGATGTTTGATTTCAGCCTTCATGTCTTTCTGAAGGTGCATTGACACTTTTATATACACCTTTTATAAAACTAGACCATATTGACCACTTGACTGATACTATCAAATCATCTTCTGAAAATTATTGATTGGGTGGTTTCACAATCATTGGGACTTCTTTCGAAAAACCAAATGTTAATTGCAATTAAAGCTATTAAATACATTCATGATCCTGTCCCCAAGATGCAGGAAAACTCTGGTGTTTTTATCGAATAGCTTTTGTTTTGCCAAAAACTCTGGACGCAGAAAATGAGTTTCAGTTGAGGTGTACTCAGTACAGAGAGATACCTATACAAATGAGAATTGCCGGCAATTTCTTAGGTTTTGTGACGAAATGATGTCATATTACCATCGATTGAGTAACTTTGTTTACATGTTGATTGAAAGTGCCCATAATTTCAATTATTTTTAGCTACATAAATATATCAATTAATAAATCCAGTATTTCGTAGTAAGTAAATTTTATATCGCAATTATAAATTTTAACAACTAATTGGAAATGACTTTATCAATGTTCCACACAGTGGTATATTTAAATCTCCATATATCAGAGTTGAAACAATATAAAATGTTTTACATAATAATTAATAAAGTAGTAACGAATTTTATAAAAACTACTCAAAATCGTAACACGGGGTTTTCACTATTAGTGTATTTCAAAAATGAAAGCGATTCTTCATTAAAATGTTAGTTTGTCTACTCAGATCGGATGCACTTATTAATGACATATGTGTATTCTTTCACAGACCCAATTGTATACCTATATTCTGTTGATAATTCAGAAGGGTACCTTCTTTCTTGTGAAAATAAAGAACATTTCACTATTTTCAATATTGAGAGTTTCGGTAATTATATGCAATGTGTTTGGTGACAATACATTATAAAAATAATACAGAGATATGATATTATTGACAAATAATATTCTGACAACCATATTCCTTTTCCTAAAGTGAAAATTACTAAAGCCCATCCACTTTTGTTCTGAAATCATCCAAGAGTTCTCAAATAAAACCGTAATAGATCATTGGCAAGATTTGAACTGTCAAATACTATGGAAGACTCCAGTGTATACTGTTAGGTTTTTCCCCGTGGGTTCACCAATAACTGACTCCACTGAATAACCAAAGATACGTGAACAAACAAAATCGTCGAATTTGGGACGATACCAATCCACATGAGATCCAAGAGCGTCCAATGTATCCCGAAAAAGTCACTGTTTGGTGTGAATTTTGGGCCGGCGACGTTATCGGTCCATATTTCTTTCAGAACGACGTTGGCTTGGCCATCACTTGTCAACGGCGAGCACTATAGGTCGATGATTATCAACTTCTGACTGAATTGGATGATCTGGACACCAACGACATATGGTTTCAACAGAACGGCGCTACGTGCCACACAGCTCATGCCACATTTCACGTGGAGGTGATGTGAACTGGCCACCGAGATCGTGCGATTTGACGTCGTTAGACTTTTTCTTGTGGGTTATCTTAAGTCGCAGGTGTATGTGAATGAGCCACAAACTACAGCGGTCCTCAAAGCCAACATAACCCATGCCATTGGTCAAATTCAGCCTGATTTATGCGCCAGTTATGGAAAATTGGACGTTTCGAATGCACTCCACCCGATGTTTTATTTAAATTTAAAGATGGGAAGCGCTAAATGAAAAACCCCATACTCAAAAGTTTATAGTAATTTGGTAACATGCGGAAATCGTAGATCGAGAGATTTTATCCTAAGTTATTACCTACCTATACAAAAGAATTTGCTTGAAAACAAAATTTCATAAATTATGCGATTGGACACATTTTGATCCGATTGTACTTGATTTATACATTGAGGAAAAAAAATCTATTACATAATTTTTTGTATCTCACTCCCTCATCAATGAATGGGTACCGTAATGCTATTGAAAAGCAAAAAAGCAATGTATTGGCAGCTATTACTTTTATCTACTCTTATCAAAAACACTGGAATATCACTAATATCAGCACTACAGTAGATACTATTTTGGTGTTTTTTTGTTTCAGATATTGAAATTATTGTTTTTTATAATGATTAGTTCTTCAAACAAATTATTAAAAATTTTTATTTCGCCTCTTATAATGAAATACTCCTTTGTAGTTTTATTTCCTTTCCACGTTCTTTAACAATAATGAAAGCTTCACATAATTGTTTACAGTATCCATCATTTTTTGTATGTTTGTGTCTTCCTAACAAAAAAATGAAATATTCCTGTCTGGTAAACAGGGTCGGCGCTAGCTGGAATATCTCTTGGGGAAAATGATATATATATATCTTCGATGAAGTGAAAGGTAGAACTAGAACGTTTGTCGTTGAATAAATAAAAAACAAACACTGCTCCCACACACCAGAACTGCAACACTCTCATCGACATGCTTTTCACCAATCAGGTTGGTTATTCGGTGCACTATTCAGTTAATCTCCTGATGACGCCAACTATTGGTTAGTGAAATGCTGGTCAAAAAGAGTATTGCAGTTCTGGGGTATGAGAGCACTGTTTGTTTGTTTATTTATTTATATGAACGCATTTATGATTAAAAGCCTTGGTAGCTCAGTAGACTAGGAGTTATGTTAATGATACAGCTATTAAAGGTTCAAATTCCAAGTAAGATAAAATTTATAATATTTCGTCAAGTAGGGAGAAAAAAATTGAAAAAGTACGTGGTTCCTTTATGTGAAGGTAAATTTATAATACGTATAAACGACGTGAAGTAATTTTTGCTTATTTTTGACATAATTGTTTTTTGATTGAGTCTACCAAATATTTCAGCCCAATTATTTTTAGTATTCTCAATAATTTTAACACTGGTCGGCGGATATATGGATATTACTATACATTATAATTCTACCTATCCTTATCAACACAAAGTAGCAGCTTATAATAGCATGATTCACAGATTAGTCAATGTTCCTCTTTCAATAGATAATTTCAATAAAGAACTTAATATCATCAAGTAAATTGTGGTTTACAATGGGTTTAAAGCCGAATTAATAAACAAAATACTTGTCAAGAAAGTCTACGCGAAAGCGATTCGAGACGTTTTTTCTATTGATAAGGTAGATAATCAAAATTATAGAGCTTTAACGTATTTTGGAAAACCAACGGAAAAAGTGGCTTCATTTTTGAGGAAACGAGATATTAAAATTGCATATAGTACAAGTAATACGTTGGGAAAGTTAGTTTGAAATCTGTTTTTCCGTTAATGAGCTGTCGCCACCATACGAACGACAACTCTCAGAAGTTGAGAAACTTGTGCGAGCTAAGGACTAACGAGGTCTTACTTTTTAAAGGTGGGATTCCTAACACGGTTGCAGAATCATCCCAGCATCAACCAGATAAATTATCTCAAGATAAATATCTGGTTGAGGCAGGAATCGAACCCAAGGTCTTCCGATCGTGAATCGGGCGCACTACCACCGCTTCCAACTCCACAACTCCAAGTTAAAAATAATAAAGACAAAACATCCAAATTCGAGAAATCAGGACTATATAAATTGAAGTGTGGAACGTGCCCTAAGGTATTTATTGGTCAAACTGGCAGAAATTTAGGAATCGAATCCAGGTACATCATACGAGCTATGTAAATAAGAAAACAAATTCAATATATTCAAATCATCTTCTAGAATAAAAACATATCTTTAAGAGTTCGAAATTTTGCACATGGAAAATAAAGGTTGAAACTGAATCATTGGAAGCAATGGAAATTAATAAACTTAAAAAATTCAAATATTCTAATGAATGACCAACTAGATTTGAATAGATCATCATTATTGAACTTGTTTTCTTCAAAACCGAGAAATTATTATTATTGATGTAGATATGATGTAACATGCTTCAGGTGATCATAATTGAACAGATACCTTAGGTAGAGGTGTAGGTAATTTTTTGGAGGAAGTCTCAATTATGGTTACCTATAGTATATAAATATTAATGTAAGAACAACTTGGAGTATAAATCACTTGACAAAGCTACTGTGCTAGCGAAACATGTTGTGATATAATTTTCAAATAAAGTTTTTGGAGATCAAATCGTGAGGTGTAGTTTTTGAAATTACTATGGATCTTCATCAAATAACGGCCGAATCAACCAGAAAATTTTAACACTCAATTCAATTTTATTTATTCGTTTGTTCTTCCATAGATTTCAAAACTTTTAACAGCATTTTAGACAATGGAAGTCCGAATTTCACCAAAGAACATGATTAACCACTCTGAAACAAACATTGCAAAAATTATTTGTAAAATTTCAAATTCAAATAATTTGATTTACCAAGTAACTACCCAATAGAAACAAAATGAGTCCATCAACACTTATTATTAATCATTTTCACCTTATTGCTATGTTTTGTCGATCTGAACATATGGTATATTACGGGCAGGGGGGAATCAAATTACAGATATTTCATTCAAATCATTTTCCTTTGAGTCTACAGATTTCAGAAATCAGAAATTGACGTCCCGGAGCGGCCGCCCGATTCTCCATATATTCCTCCGGCCCTGTTGATAGACATACTCGCAATGCGCAAGAGCAGTAGATTATATTTCAATTCAAAGAACACAAAAGACAAGGGCTAGAAAATTTTAAGTGCACGTGTTTGTGTTATAAGGTGATTATTAAAGTTTTTTTGCATTCAACAGAGCATTCAATTTGGATGGGAAGTGTGAATCCTTCAAGTATAAACCTAATATATAAAACGAACTACGCTTTTCAAGGAAACAATTATTAGTACCTCTGTCCAAAATTTCTAAAGGCTAACAATCTTCTTATTTTCAAAATGCAATAATCGCGAAAATTGTGAAATTGTCTTGATTCTTGATATTCATTTGTTTCCAACAAAGTTGATTTTATAGACAGTGTATCAGTGATTTAAACACTTTTTGAAGTTTTTTACTATGTCCAAAATTGCGAAAAAAGGTAGAAATCCTGGAGCTGTTGATGGCTGGTTGGATTCTCTGGGATTATATAGAAAAAATATAGCTTATGACGAAACTTGTCTGTTTAGAGCTATTTGCGAACAGGTTTGCACAATAATTTGTTTCTAAACTTCAAAAACAAAAATTTTAATTTGTTTCACAGGTTTTTGGTGGTCAAGTTTATCATGAAAGAGTTAGAAAGGAATGCATAGCCTATGCCAGAAAAAGTTACAAGGAATTTGTTAATCTAGGAATAGGACAAAAGGATTGGTTTATTCATCTGAATGAATTGGAAAAGCATATGGTAGTTTGTGGAGATATAGAATTGTGCATAATCAGCAGAAAGTACAAGTAAGTTATTGGGTGATGTGCTTAAATTCAAGTATTCAAGTCCCAATCAATATTATTTAACAGAATTTGAAATTGAATCACATTGATTCAGGATTTTAAATAAAATCAATTTATATGACTAGATATTAAATTAAATTGATTGAAGCACTGAAAAACTAAGCATGACTGACTGAACTTGATATTGCAATCATATAACTCAAATATATATCTTAACTTCACTTATAATTATCTAAATTAAACTGCTAAATACTGAAGAAAGAGACTTGAGTTTATGAATTTATAAAATCTGAAAACAAGGTCTGTGGAGGTTGAAAAAACTCTAGAATCAATGAAAATGCTGAATAACTTATATGACATATTTGAAACTCAAAAAAGCCTTGTAAATAAATACTCAATATAAATTAAGTGTGTTTATTAATCGCTCAATAGAATAAATATTTTCCTAAAAAAATGAAAACAAGTACTTTTGAATTTTTTGCAGAAAAAATGAAAAGTCAAACAATTTCCTTGAATTATTTTTGACACAAAATGTATTTATGTTTGTAGGTCTCAAACAGGTGTTCAAAATATTTACATTCAAAAATGAAAAAATAATATAACAAGAAACATTCTTGAATAGTATTCAACATAAAGAAATCATGTACTCTGGTCAGTCTCTTATGAAGGGTTTTGTCATTCAAGCATTTATTTAAAAAATATTGAAAGAAGGTAAATTCCTAATTATGCATCTACCTATGATTTCAATACCATAAAACTAAGTCAAAACTAAAATTGATATTTCAGAAGAACCTGTATTTTTATTTGTTTTTCTAGTGATTGGTGATCAACCTGAAAGATGTGAATCCTTTAATTATAAGGGACCATAAAAAATTTATTGAGGTGATATTTTCTGTATGTCGTCGACAGCTGGCCAAAAAAACTGGTTCAAATTATACGTGGGAAATTTAACTTTGTGATATTTTCACTAGTCATGTCGATAATTCTTCTCATATATCAATTTTATGCATAAGATACTACATAACAATTTTCGCCTATCAAATCCATACTTTGCTGTTTATTATTTTCCAAAGAACATGCTTGTTGCTGAGATTTTGAGGGTGTGCTATTTAATTGATTCTTTTTCTTTGTATATTTTGATATTTCAGTCATTGGTTGTGGTTCTTTAACATGCTCCATTCAATTTATAGAATTTTTCCTCGTAACATAAACTTATTTTTTTCGAAATTCGCATGAAATTAAGTTGAGTCATTTTTATTTAGGTACTTGTTTTAGGTGAAATATAAACAAAAAACAATGAGATTTTTATACCAGATACGGTAGGATCAGTATTTCACTTCGGTTTGGTAGGAATCAGTATTTCACTTTGGTTTGAAGTGAAGTCAATTTTCCAGTTTATTGTAATAATTCATGACATTTTTCTGAGCTAAATTCACTATTTCCTGAATTTATTAATAGCTAACTGGAATATTTGTATTTTTCTCTTTTTTATTTAAAGTAAGTTTTTTGTGTTTTTCTCTCTGGAAAATGACACATCTACTAATAACATAAACCAGCCAACAGTGATGTTTTTGTTTTGTTTTTAATTTGAAGTGTTGAAAGGATGGAATAGTATATTGAACATATTTTAGTTATGAATCAAACTTGAAGTGAAACTTTAAAAAAAGTCAACTCAGTTTTTATTTCATATTAATGAACCCATGTAGGAATTGATTTAACCAAAATTTCTCACAAAGCTTTAATTCAACTCAAGAGTATTGTTTTTAATATTTCACAACTTTCAATTTCCCAATCAACTTATTTTTCTTCATCGGTCCACTTGTGAATCTACCTGGAAAACTAATGAATCCGGAAACCAAGTACTCGCATGTTAATATAATAAAGAGAATAAAATATTCTATTAGAACTTAGCTTTATCCTCAGCTCCATCCATGATAGTTATAAATTTCCAAAATATAGAAATCACGGCAGCCTAATAACCACAAATGTTATTGAATGTTCAAAATAACTCACGTTAAAACATAAATAAGGCAACTATAATAACTGAAATCTTTTGTACAATTGTTATTCGATAAACTCATTAGTATTTCAACATTGAACCATTTGATTTTTAAGTATTTAAACGAGATTTTTTGGATGAGAAAATCAAATAGAGATTTGATAGCACTAGCAGTTCAAACTGCAACTTTATCTATAAGGCTCATTCTTTTTATCATTTGCTGATTTTATGTGGCATCTTTAATTTTTATCAATTTCTAGTCGTGATATAATCATATTTGATGCTTCCAAACAAATGGTATTTGATTTCACAAAAAGAAACCTACCAGAAGTATTTCTTCTTTGTCTATTGGATAAAGATCATTATGATGTAATATTTAAGAAGGATTATATAGCTACTTATGGTTTCTGTCAATGTAAGTTTCTCATGAATTTATTATTTGTTTTTATTTAATGTCTAATTTTTCAGCTGTGATATATAAAGTACTTTATGAAAAGGTATTCAAAATCTTTAATGTGGAAGAAATAGTAAACCACATGTTGTATGATAAAAATATCATTACACAGTCGGAGTTAGAAAAGAAAAATATGCTTGATGAAGAGTGTAATTCAGAGTCATTGAATATACAGGAGGAAAGTGATGAATTGGAAGAAAAGTCTTTTTCGTCAACTAATTTAGCGCCATTTCCTTTCAAGGTAGCAAAAGCCCTCGATCCTACCATCTATCGAAATATTGAATACGACTCGTGGGGAGAAGTAAGGAGAGGTCAGTCTAATATTTTTAATTCTATCTGAAATTTGTTAACTCCACCTAATTTTCAATTCTATTGAAGCTAAGTGCCAGTCGTTATTATTGAGAATTTAATTGGTGAAAGTAAGAATCATAAACTTTCTCAACAAACATAATATCATCAGCAATTCACAATTTGGTTTCCAAAATAATAAAAATACAATCGATGCCGTTTTTAACCTACTATATGATATCTATACTGAAATCAATGAGGGTGAGGTAGTTGCGGCAGTGTTCTGTGATTTCTCCAAGGCTTTCGATTGTGTTGATCATAGAATACTGCTGCAGAAGCTGAACTATTATGGTTTTAGGGGACTTTCATACCAGTGGATTGAGTCCTATTTATTAAATAGAAATCAAATTGTCAAGTCTACAGAATCTTCCTCATTAGAAACAATTAGATCTGGCGTTCCACAAGGGTCTGTCCTAGGTCCAGTTCTTTTTCTATTATATATAAATGATTTGACAAGTATACATATATCCGGTAGATTCACTTTATTCGCCGATGATACTACCATCATCTGGCACAGTCCGTCTCTCCAGAATTTAAACAAAATAATCATTGAAGATATATCCAAAATTTCCAAATGGTGTGAGTGTAATATACTTTCTTTTAATATTAAAAAAACAAATCTAATTACTTTCAAATGTACGCTTAATGATATCAATATTGGAGTAAGTAGCATTGAAAGTAAGGGATATACTAAATACTTAGGACTATTTATTGATGGTAAGCTAAAATTTGATGAACATATTTCAGCATTAAGGAAAAACATATCATCTGGGTGTTTTGCTGTTAAATTGGTAGCCAAGGAATTAGACTTGCATTCGGCAAAATTGATTTATTATTCTTTAATCGAATCCCGCCTGCGCTACGGTATTGCATTCTGGGGAAGCTGCAGTAGTTATCTCTTTAATAGTATTCTGGTTTTACAGAAACGTGCTATACGATATATGTCCAAAGCTAATTATCGCGACTCTTGCAAACCTTTATTCAAACAATTCGGAATTCTAACAGTAATGGCTTTATACATTTTTGAAACTGTTACATTAATAAAGAAACATATTGACAGATTTGGGTCACCCCAAGTTCATTACACTACTAGACAAGACAATAATATTAAACTTCCGAGACCGACTTCCACTTTATTTAAAGATTCATTCATTTACAATGGATGCAAAATATTCAATCATTTACCTGATGAAATTAAAGACATTATACCTCTTAAGCAGTTCAGAAAAGCTGTAAAAAATATTTTGGTTGTTAGACCGTATTACCACCTTGAGGAATATTTCAGTGACACGCTATCATAGTTGTACTATTCATACTCCAAAATTCTTAGTAATAGTTCATTTTTAAATATTCGTAAAGCGATATAGTGGTTTAGGTATATGATTCATAATTTCACACATTGTTATCCAGGTTGATATACATATATATATATATATATTTTCTCTCTTGTAAAAATTGACTCAGGCTTAGGACTTTATTGTGTTTTTAATGTATGTACTATGCATGTGTATGTCTGTTGGTGTGTGTGTACACACACCTTGTACTGATTTTAATATTTTATATGTATTATTTTGCACTATTTTTAAGCTTTGTAACCATGATTTATCATGTATACAATAAAGCATATTCTCTCTCTCTCTCTCATTGCTCTCGAGAAACTTTCTGTCAACGGAGAAGATTTCAGATATAGTCCTAATGAAATGTAGATTAAATTTTTCAGCTATCATTTCATCTGAATATTGAACATCATTCACTGTAATAACTATTTCACAATATTCCATAGTTTTCTTTTTTTGTAATTCCTCAGGCTTAGAACTTTATTGTGTTTCTAATGTATGTACTATGCATGTGTGTGTCTGTTGGTGTGTGTGTACACACACCTTGTACTGATTTTAATATTTTATATGTATTATTTTGTACTATTTTTAAGCTTTGTAACCATGATTTATCATGTATACAATAAAGCATATTCTCTCTCTCTCTCTCTAATGCTGTTGGTGTCAGTTATATTGTTTGTATCTATGCTCTTTAATACCTGATTGATGATACTTCAAAATCTAAAACTTCTACAAAACTTTATGAGGATACAGAAACTTTTAAAATAAGCAAATCAAGGCGAGGATAAGTGGCAATAATAATTGGTTCAAAGAAAGAATTACAGTTTTCAAATTTCTATAAATGAACAGTATATTTAAAAAAAGTTTACTTCACCTAAAAATAGATACCATTTAATGAAATTTAATCTAGATTAACTAGCTTTCAGCAGTGCATTAGTGGTTCAGCCTAGCACCACTGATGAGACCTATAGAGGGCCTAACACTAGTTTTTGAGTTTTGGGCTCAATTAGTTGCCTTGCAATGAAAGTTGCAAAAAAGTCAGAGGACGAATCTCATTCGGGGGTCGATGTCGAAGCATGGCTTTGTAAAAGACTGCCTTTGGGAGCCCCATTTATCTTTGATATTCTAGTTATCCTATAGACGACCCATTCCTAAAGAAAATGCCATCACATTTACTTTTCCATAGCAAATCCTGTTAAAACAAACTTTTATTCAACAAAAATTGAATACTGTGTGAAAGGTGACATGAATATTCAGGGCGGAATGCCAATGATATTAAAAAAAAAATCACTTGATAAATTGAAATAGTAAACTTAAACTTAAAAAATATAAAAAATATTTCAATTTTACACTCCTTAAGGATTTCCTGTCCCTGAAAAATATTGAATAACTTTTTCAGGAAATGCTTTCATATGCATTAAAAAAAATTCGAATACACTCTCAAACCTTTATACCCACAAATTTTTGCCGTCAGCACTTGGCTCTTTTAGAACAATACTATTCATGGCACTCAGCTCTTTTACTAAACTTTTGAATGTTTAAATTTTTTTATGACTTGAAAACAATCATTTGTTTATGGAGAAAACTGTTTTTTGAAATTGGTATTTGCCTTTTTTGGACTGAAGGAGAGGCTAAACTTGTAAGTGTTTACTGAAACCTTTGTCAATAACAATTTCTCTTTAGACAATATAGCATATTTATTATTCACCTTCTTAGTCACTCTTAAGTTAACAACATTGGTAACTAAACTGATTGTCACAGACGAATTATTCAGGCAGTTCAGAGGATGAAATACGTTGTAATTTGAAAATTTCCTGTTATATATAGAGAGACGTTCAAATTGTTTAGATAGATAACTTCAAGTCCTATGAGAATCACCCCCATATGTGTCATGCGATTTTTGTAGTTTTTGAGTTACGAACTTTTTAATGTAATTATTAAACCGGATCAACTTAAGTATTTTTTATTTTATTTACCGAGAGGGGTTTTCTTAAGTAGTTTTTTGTTACATGATCCATATGAGTTATTCTTCATTCATAAAGCTATTTAACATTACCGAAAGATATGAACATTTTCATCAATAATAAAATTCGATTGAAAAAGGCAGGTCAATTTTCAACATTGAATTTATAATCGTTTACGGTTCCTAGGTGTCTCACCCTTCAGCTATACAAGGTAGTTGCTGTTTTTAGGAAAGTAGATGATATTTTCAATAACTCTCAAAAATATAACATATTTCATATAAATATTATTATTATTTTTCATTAATTACTAGGTTATTGTGACAGCTGATTAACGGAAAAACAGATTTTAAACAGATTTTTAAACAGAATTACAGCATAGAAGTAAAGAAGGGAAGAGGTAAAAATTAAGAGAAAGCGAAAGACAAATGTTATGATATGAATTGATTGTATTCATTGTTTTATTTTTCACTGAAGTTAAAATTCGAATCTGAATTTGCTTTGGTAATGACAAAAGATGCATAAATCTATTTCAAATAATATAATAATAAATAATCACCTCTGAAAAATTTCATTTCAGTACTTCAGATGATAGCTTACTAGATACCACCAAGAAGCTAAAGAATATGTTTCAAACATATTCAGAAAGTTTCACTTTGCCTTGTCGAACATGATTTGTTTTAAATTGATGAAAATTCAACCATTCATAAGGATCATGTAACAAAAAAATACTCAAGAAAAATTTAAACAGGGCCGACCGAAAATTCTTATAGAAACATTTGAAAAATTTATAGCTCAAAAACTACAAGAAATCGTATAACATAATATGAAGATAAAAAACACATAGAAATGCATGCTGGCTTGATGCAGGGATTTGTTAAAGGTGCAGAGCTAATATTCATACTAGAAATTTGATTGTATACTTATACAATATGTCATGACAACTATTTGTTTGGAAAATATAATATTTACTAAATATGACACATTTTCTTTCAAATAGGCCAAATAATATTTTAGAGCCTGTCTACCTCCCTCTAATTTACTTTCTATCCTTTATTCCTTTATTGTAATTACACAAATTCAATACCAAAAAATGTAGGTATACCTATGACAATTTTCATGTGTCCATCAATACTTATTGGCATTGTATTTTGCTTTGAGGCACTCATCACTGTCAAAATTGATATGTTATCACATAACACAATTTCAAATTAACTCTTCTGGTTAATTAAGTTGTAGGTACTCTTAGTATTCTTCTTACCTGAATTTCATTACTTCAGACTCCCATTGTCTACCATGATAAATGATTTTATATCATACTAGTACTATGTTGCTGTATCTCTGCTGTTCCAATGTTTTGACAGAATCAGAATCAACGAACTTGGGCGTGCGCAGCATTATAGAACAGTGCTTTCAAAAAAATTGTTCTACAGCGCCATCTAGTGGCGAGTTACAGAAAAATTGATGGCCTAAAAACCTCTATGAAAAATTACTTATGTATGTCAAGTTTCATCACGATCACTTGAGCGATATAGAAGTTTATCACTTACCAACCAACCAACAAACATCCATTTTTATATATATAGATTAGACAATGGAAGTCCGAACTAATGAAATTCACCATGTCTACCACCTTCAAACATTCTTTTTACCTGTTAAGAAAAAATTATATCAATAGCTTAATCATCACATAATATCTAACAAGTAATATTGGCTAAATGGTTGAAATTATTAACCAAATAACGATTTTGAGCACCTTTCAATATGTAAGTATTACTGAAAACTATCATATTCATCATGCATGGGGTGGCTCAAAGCCATTGTTCAACTTCACAGTTGAGATATAAACATAAATATTGGTTGAAGATCAATATTAAATAATACTGCATATATTTATCATGAATCATACTGTAAATTTTTATGAATGATTTTTTTTCAGAAATGCGTCTCGGAGATTGGTATTATGGAGACAATAAACTTATACTTGGCACCAAATGTATATTCAACGACGACCATAATAACGAAAAGTTAGAGTGTTATATTCAAGATATCACAAAAGATCAAAATAAATGTGTTATTTACATAACCAAAATGGCTGAGAAAAGAACAGTGAACTACTCTGATTTATCACCAGAGGATGGGGCAAAACCTTGGCCATTACCTTATAGGTGAGTGTGAACACAGTATTATACATTATTCAGATTGAAGAATATTGTATTAATATTGAGAATATGAGTGAACAATCATTTGATCTCGGGAGTTTTCTGAAGGGTACATTGCCAATTCAATATTAAGAGACCTTAAGTCTCCTTAAGTGAAGCATACGCCTGGAAGATGGATGCATATTGCTAGAATACATAAGTTCTTAGTCATACAATTTAGGAGATGTGGCTAGAAAATAACCGGTGAGACAAACGGTGGGAGTCTCGAGGTCAAACGCCATATTGCTGAGATGCCTAACACTTCCCAAGAAAAAATCCTAAACTGATGGAAAAAGGAAATAGTTATTACGTGTGATGAATCATGGTTTTATACCTATGATCCTAAAACTAAGGGCCAATCACTGCACTGGAAGAGTACACAGTCAATATGATTGAGCAAAGCTCGAATGTCCAAATCAAAATTCAAGTCCATGATGATTGTTTTTTTTATATCCATGGATTTCTTTATGTGAATTGGGTTTTTGCAGGACAAACAGTAAATAAAGAATATTGCTTTGAGGTTCTAGCCACTTTCTGTGAGGGAATAAGAAAAAAATAACCAGAATTTAGAATTAGAACAAAGCTCTAGCCCAAACTGCACACTGATAGTTAGTCAAGTTATTTTTTCCAAGCATGGAACACCCATCTTACTTAGCAGATCCAGCTCTGTGTGACTTTTGTTTCCGAAAGTGAAGAAATTGAAAGGAACCAGGTGGAAGCTTTGGTGGAAAAAGCGTCGAAAACTATGAATATGCTTTCAGAAAATTACTTAAAATACTGTTTTGAACAAGTGAAAAATTCGAATGGAGAAGTGTAGGGAAAGTGAAGGGGAGTATATTGAAGGATATAAGGTGAAAGTTGTAAAGGAAAAAAATTAAAAGAGTTACACCAAAAATTCATGTGGCCAATGAACATGTTTGATATTTGTTCCGTTGTTCCTCCACATATTCTTAAACTTCTGGTTTGTCCGATGCCTTAGTAGCTCAATGAATTTTCTAGGTTGAATTGACCCACGCTCATTTGAGTTAGTTCTAGTTTTATCTGTACCATATATTGTTTTTATTGGTTTAGTTTTAATTGCTTGTCTGCAAATTTATCTCATGTATCCATTACTTTAAATTCTAATATTTTATAACTTGCCCAAACTTGAAGTTGATTAATCTGTTTAAAATCTGTATTTCCGTTATTCAGCTGCCGCCCCCATACAAACGACAACTCTCAGAAGTTGAGAAACTTGTGCGAGCTAAGGACTAACGAGGTCTTACCTTTTAACGTGTGATTCCTAACACGGTTGTAGAATCATTCCAGCTTCAACCAGATAAATTCTCTCGAGAAAATTATCTGTTGTTAGCTAATTAATCTCTGAGATACTAAAAATTTCTTTTTGATTACCATTGATGAATTTTGCCTTTAGTTTCTATTTTTATTAACCTTTATGGCATTGTTTTCTTGAATAAAAAAAAACAAAAAACATCACAAGCTGCCAGTTATCACTATGACATGTAGGTAGGTATTACTCTTCAAACAAATAGTTAACAATATGTATGATTCCACAACAAGCACTTTTCCCATACACCAGAATTACAATACTATTCTCCATAAGTGTTTCACTAACTAAGTTGGCATCTTCAGGAGATGAAAAATACTGAAGAAGAACTTTATTTCCAGATAGGCAAGCCTAATGTATGATACTCATCATTTACTACATCTTAATTTCAGTGAATAATGAAATTGATTTCTCTTGAAAAATGGTATTAATAATAATAAAAACTTTTTTAAGGTTTATGAAGAATATCTTTCCAGTAAACGGGTCTCTTGGTCCTGTACCTTCCAATAATGACAAGGTAATACCAAGACCTAAACGACGAACCAAAGACAAAAAACGAACAAAAAGTGAAAGTAGTATTATGTCTGCGTCCATGTCAATGCCTTTTAAATGTGATGCAATTGAAAACATAGAAGATTATATAGGAGCACCTGCTATAGTAAGTTTTAATTTTTTTAATGTTTTATATAGAAATGTATTATTTTCATTTCTCTTCACAATTTTCTATTTCGTTGGGCCTTGGAGATTTTAATTAATTTTCAAATGAAAACCCATGAATTGATTTTCATAATATGTTACCTAAACCTCAGTCTGTTTGGTTCTTGGGTGAGATCTCATTTGCTTCTTTAATCTTAATTGATTTTTTTTTTGAGTGAGTCTTAGGGGAAAAGTTTTCCTTACATCAGAGTTATAGTAAAAAATAATACTTTCTCACTAAGTCACTCTGCATTACCACAATTATAAGTTCTTATATTTAAGTATCTCAATCATTTTTGTGGTTCTTCATAGTCATTTTTGGGAAAGAAAGTTTTTGGCTTTCTACTACTTCATCTTGATACAAAAAAATGTGGGAATCTTCCAAAGAAAGGAAGGAAGTAATCAATTTTAAAATAAGTAACCCTATACATGGATGTGTAGATCGTGCAAATAAGTAACTTTTAGACACAAACTGGAAAAAAGCCCTCCTGAAAAAGCTACTCTCATATAAACAATGAATTACATGAAAGACAAATTCTTTCGAAACAAATACTTTTATATGAACACTGAATTATACAGAAGACACTATCCTCTACTAAGTTTTTATTCCAAACAAACAAATTTTAGCTATTCATTCTAATTTTTTTTTGTTCTTCCATATATTTTGAATCATTAGACAACACAAGTTCGAACTAGTAAAATTCACCATGAAACGTTGTCAACCACTTTCAAACAAAATTCTTAGAGTCCTAGTCTTCAGTGTCCAGTATAACACCAGTCAAGATGGTTACTTAATGTGATTGCTGTCGTGAATAAGTATTAGTAATCTGTAAAATTCAGTGTAATTCATTAATTCCAACCAACAAAGTGAACAGTGGGAACAAAAAATCGAAAAAACCACAACCTTTCATAAGTAGCATCTGTTAATCACTAATAGAACTCCTACGTTAACATGATAACTGCAATGATTATTACTTTTACTTTATATATATATTTTTATAATGCTTTGTCAATAAAAACATATTGTTTAGACATTGAAGTATATCTTGAATTAAATTGAAGGGAGATGAGAATGTGATATTGCCTAAAGTAGTTTTTTTTCCAAAAGTAAGCCTACTGAAAGCAATTTTTTTTTCAACTTCTTATCTCTGAAAATTTACTAAAGATTATTCTTATATTTATCAGATGCATAATCCAAATGAAATAACTCAAGACCACTCAGAAATCTCAACCACTGTGCACACGGAAACAAATACATTCCTAGAGAGTCCGATAAATTCCCAACAAGATCCAGTCAGTGATAATATGTATAACTGGGACTCGTCACACTGGCAGTCATACATGACTCCAACCCAAGATCCATTCATTTTTCCACAAAGTCCGATGGCACATAATCCCTTCAACTTCAAGCCTATGGTTGCATCAGCTCCAGTGACACCAAATGTGATTCCATATCATGGTAAGGAGATCTACGTTCAACTACTGTTATCTCAATGAAATGCTATTCATATAATCTATTTTAGTAATGCATCAATTTGTAAAAAAATATTTTTTCAAGATTTCAGTTTGTTGAAATTGATAATGGTATTCTTTTTTTTGGCACCTGAACTTTTGCTAATGTTCATGAGCTTTTTTTGAGAGCACTATTATAAATGAACATGAAGAAAACTAAATAATATAATATATCATTAGTTCGGACTTCCATTGTCTAATATTATATAAAATGATTTGAAATCCCTGAAAGAACTAAAAAAGAAGATTTAAAAATGATTCAGCTATTCATTTTATATAATATCAGGCAATGGAAGTCCGAACTAATGAAATTCATCATGAAACATTGTCAATCACCTTCAAATAAATAATATAATATAGTTGTAAACATGTGCTATAGGAAAACTGTAACAAAATAAATTTAAATGATTTCAAAAAGCATCAATCCGATAGAGATGTTCATACAATTTTCCATTTTGAACTAAGCATAAATTTAGTCTATTTTCAATTTCTTTTAGAACGTCACTGACTCTTTTTTTTGTATTATTGTTTTTCAACAGTAGACTGTGCTATACGAAAACGGTAACAAAATAAATTTAAATGATTTCAAAAAGCATCAATCCGATAAGAGATGTTCACACAATTTTCCATTTTGAAATATGCATTAATTCAGTGTATTTTCAATTTCTTTTCGAACGTCTCTGACTCTTTTTTTTTGTATTATTGTTTTTCAACAGTAGACTGTGCTATTGGAAAACGGTAACAAAATAAACTTAAATGATTTCAAAAAGCATCAATCCGATAGAGATGTTCACACAATTTTTAATTTTGAACTATGCATTAATTTAGTCTATCTTCAATAGGAGGGACTTTGCAGTAGAAGGAAAATTACAGATAATACATTTCTGGGAGATTACAATGTCCCACGACACTAAAAACAATAGAACTAGAAAAGTTTTCAGCTTAATCACAAGATAAGCTATTATTGAGTTTTGAGAAGAAATTGAAGCTAGACTTAATTTATGCATAGCACGAAATGGGAAATTGTTTGAACATCTCTATCTAATTGGTACTTTTTAAAATCGATCAGGGCTTGCAAAATCGAGTTGATGTCGTAATAATTGCTTTGTTAAGCAGTTTCTTTGGGTGCACACTCACTGCCCTACTGTGGATTTAAAATATGTTTGTTAATCAGGATTGTGTTTGTAGATAGAAACTCGCCCATTCTGTAATAGTCAGGATCCACAAACTGATCGTACCTTCTGGAGTGCTTGAAGGGGCACATGGGTAGATTGTTGTTGGAGTTTTTCAAAAATGAAAGCACAAAATATAGTATTTCTTACCAAAAGGGATATCTTTGTTGATTGTGTTGGCTTCAGTTTCACAAATTTCATCTATTGAAACTTTTTGAAAAACAGAAATTAGTTTCCTGAAAACCATGAAATTTTTACAATTACACTGTAAACGAAAGATGAATGAGCAGTTCTTCTTTCTATACTTCAATACTTCTAAACAAAAATTTATTTATTTATTCATTAGATCTGTTACTAATATAGCTTATCAGCCATTCCAATAGTTTTCCACAAAATCCAATTGCTTTCAAATGGTTCACTGTGGTTCACTGGTTCAAATGGTTCACTGTGTCAAATGCTTTGGAAAAGTCAGTATAAATGACATCTACTTGATGTTTCTCCTCCAAAGCATTCAACACATACTGTGAAAATAACAGTAGGTTGGAAGTTGTTGATCTGCCTCTGGTAAAGCCATGTTGTTCATCTATTAGAACTTGATTAACTGAATCTTTGCTTTCGTCACATACTGTGGACTCAAGCACTTTGGGTATAGCACTGATAACACTTATTGGGCGATGATTCTGTATATTAGCTTTATCACCAGATTTATGAATAGGTGTTATGAAGCTTGATTTCCAGTATAGAGGAAATATACCTAATTTTAGAGAAGAAGAGAAAAGCGCTAATAATGGTTTTGCAAGTGTAAATCGGCAGTTTCTCAATAAAATATTTGGTATTCCATCCGGACCAGGACCTTTATTAATGTCTAATTCCCCTAGCTTGGTTAGAATCGTTCCCAGACTAATAGTGCAGTTACTTATGTGGAGGGTATTATCATAATTAATTTCTGGTATATTAGTCAGCTCATTAGATTTATAAATAGATTGAAATTCTATAGCAAAATTATTTACAATATCATTACCAAAAATCATTGAATATGTCCTTGGGTTTGTTACATTATTTTTTTGAAACAAAAACAATTTTTTTTCAAATAAGGCTGACATCTCCCGTTACAAGCCACCATCTGTAGGATTGATAGAGAACTCAATCCTCAAATATGAATGATGAAGAAGGCTCCTCAAGGCAGTCATTTGCGACATCGACCGAAGAGATTCGTTTTTCTTGTAACAATTGCAAAACAAAAATTATTGAAGAAACGGCATGTTGTTAATAATAATATTTATTCACCATTTGTGATACATAGCGTATATATGGTAGGTCAATGATTAATTACAAAAAACAGAACGTCACTTATGAATAAAATTATGGAATCAAAGTGTTATATGAACTGTTTTTTATCAGAAATTACGTCCTTTATCACGGTCTTCAGTTTTGACCAAGATTATTGTCTTTGTGGAAATGAAGTTTCATTTATTATTTTCGTAAAAATAAATATACAGTTGACTCGCGATAGTCCGACACTACAGGCCCGCGGGGGGTGTCGGATTACCAAATATTGGCTTTATTTAATTGAATTTGCAGTGTATAAGTTTGGAAATCTAGTTAACGATGAATTTTTATGCAATATATGACTAGAAAAGATTCAAAATATGTAATGAAGTCAGGCTTTAGTTTTAACAAAAGAAGAGAAATTTATTTAATATTAAAGTCATGACACAACATGAATCGGTTTTACAGGTGAAGGTAAGACCGCCTAGACTGAACCGATGACTCATACGGCGAAGCTTCGGACTACCGAGCGTGTCGACTGTAAAGTGTCGGACTATCGCGAGTCAACTGTAATTAACATTCATGTTATTTGTAAATATAAACTGAATTCAAATCTAAACTGTTATTTCGTAGATCAAAATTATCCTTTCTATTACAACTACCATGTCGAACCATATCAAGCCTACCCGCAATGGTCTTCGCCTCCTTTTGAACTTCAACCACCTCCTCCACCGAGAAATGATAGTGAAAAACGGCTACCACCAGAAAACCAAGACAAGGTTGAAACTCCCCAACAAGAAATGCCAAATGTTAATACCAACTCTAAAAATGAAGTCAATAATAACAATGAAATTCAAAGTCCGGTGGTACCTTCTCAAGAGAGAATGCTTACTTTCACTCCTCAGAGTCCCAGTGTTGAGGTTTATCCATCTATTATACCGTTTCCTCCAGGTAAGATTTTCATAATAATAATATTAGGTTGTTGCAAAAGCTTTGTCCTTTTTAATGTCATGTGTTTTTGTAGCTCCATATCTCAATAAATATGTATTCTACTATGTTGCGGTATATACTGATCGATAGAGAATTTTTTACTCTATACATTGATGCTGTTCATTTTTCCAAAATTTTAATTTTTTGACTCTTTACAGCCTCTTTTCAGCTTACTACTATATGATGTCGTTAAGCGATCAATTCAAATTGAACCAAAGCTCTACCAAAACAGTCCAAAAAATTTACCAGGCATTTGTCAATGATAGTGTTATAATAATAATATTTATTTCTTTGGTTGAAAAGTACAGTTGACAGAAATCAATGCACAATAAACAAAGAAAATGTCAATTATAAAAGTAAAAGTAAATGTAAAAACATATAAATGTAAATAACTACATGTAACCCTATTATAAAAGTCAGTCAAAATAATATAAACAACGAAATAACACAAACCGTGATAAACATCCATAAGTAATAAAAGTAACATATAAATATAACTATAACTAGGTATAGACTATAAAAAGCCAATAAAATATTATCAACACACAATTTATCAAGTATTTCTCAAATATTGGAGAAAAACACTTTAACCAGATGTGCTAAAGCTCAAGATCTTAGGTTAGTTGATTGGTGAATTCTTGAATGGTGTAACAAGTCCTTTGAAGTAGCATTTTTTTCAGCTGACTTTTGAACACATTAATATTTGTGGAATTCTTAAGAGCTATTGGAAGCATATTGTATAATTTACACCCACTGTACTTTATGCTTTTTTCATACAAAGAAGGTCTATGAGCGATTGGTATGATTAGATCTTTCGAACAAGTATTGTGGTTATGATTTGGAAGAGAGGACTGAACATTGGATTTATTTTCGAAAACATATGCACTAGCCTCTAGTATGTAGGTACTGGCAACTGTAAAAATGTTTAGCTGTTTAAAAGCATTTCTACATGAATCACGATACCCTAGCTTAGCTATTATTCTAACTGCATATTTCTGGAGGAGAAATATCCTTTTAACAGAAGCACTCATACCCCAGTTGAGAATGCCATATCGAAGGTGTAAATGAAAGTTAGCATGATACAATGTTAAGAGCAGCTTATCTTTAGTTTATTACATTAGGTATCAATATGTTGATTTCATATTAATTTTTTATCTAGAACAATTCCTAGCATATTTACAGTTTCTACAGGACTAATTGATTTATCACTATTTTCGTATAGTATCACATTTGAATCCCTTTGACCACGTCTACTGAACAATATGGTGTTGGTTTTAGATTTGTTGAATTTCAAATTGTTCTTTTCAGCACACAATATGATTTTATCATATTTATCCTCAGCAGTTTTATGGAGTGCCTCCATGTTGTCTTCAACAATCAAAATATTTGTGAAAAGAGAAATGAAAATTTCTGTTTTTTACCACTTTTATTTGTGACTAACGTTACTGCAGTTTCGTCCTATATGGACATTCTCAAACTTATACAATAAATAAATACAATAACAATAAATTGTATAAGTTTGAGAATGTCCATATAGGACGAAACTGCAGTAACATTAGTTACAAATGAAAGTGGTAAAAAACAGAGAAATTTTGATTTCTCTTTTCATTATGATCTCCTACCACGCAGTAACGGCTACATCCATCAATTTATCAAAATATTTGTATCATCAGCTCAACTTGTAACGAATACCGAGTTTGTTTTACTGATGAACGTAATTAGATCATTAGCAAATAACAATCATCGCCTGTACATTGACCAATTCTCACTTTTTGCCTCCTACCTATAAGATAAGATCTCACCAAATCATGTGGTACCCCTCTTACACCTGATCTATAAAGCTTAGATAGTAACATTTCATGGTCCACACAATCAAAAGCAAGTGAGAAATCTATAAAAAGGCCCATGACACACTTTTTCTTGTCGAGAGCATTAGCAATTCTCGACAGACATTCACATGACTCTGTACTCTTGGATTTAGTTAAACGGTGCTGTGAGGATGACAATAGTTTGTTTTGTTCGTAAAACATAGTCAACTGTGGTTTTAGATTCAACTTGAATGGCTTGGAGAGACTTGACAGTAGGTTTATTGCTCTATAATTGTCTAGGTCATTCACATCACCTTTTTTAAATAATGGGCATACTATTGCAAGCTTCAAATTTGCTGGAAAACTTCCAGACAGATTTATTAAATATGTCAGGGGATGACATAGTTCAAAACGGCAACTTTTCAGCAAGTTTCAGCAGTTCACAAACTGAAGATAGGAAAAAACTAAGTTATTTGACATATTTTGTACAAGGAAATTTGGATCATAGCACCTGTTTACAATCAAACTGTTCAACTTTGGTTTGCGAGATTTCGTTCCCAAGATTTCAACTTGAAGATGAGCCTCAAAATGGTCGACGTGCAGTAATCCAGGACAAGGATTTGAGAACGGTGCGTAAGATGGTGGAAGAACTGGGCGTCAGCTCCCATGTGGTTTTTGATGATTTGAAACGTATTGGAAAGGTCAAAAAGTGGATGCCCCAAGATTTGAACAACCAACAGAAATTGTCACATTTCGAGATATGTTGTTTGCTTTGCGCAACTAAAACGATCCTTTTTTGGATTGGATCGTCAAGTGTGATGAAAAGTGAATCCTCTACGACAACAAGAGACGTTCAGGACAGTGGTTGGACACCGATGGGACACCCAGGCACTTCCCAAAGGCGAAAACCCACCAAAAGAAGACCATGGTTTCTGTACGGAGATCAGCGGCTGGTGTGATTCACTATAATTTTGTGCAACCGAGCCAAACCATCACAGCAAAGTCCCATCGTGAGGAAATCCACGAAATGTACCGAAAATTGCGTCAGCAGAACAGGTCCGATCCTGCTCCACGACAACGCCCATGCACATGTTTCACAAATCATCGTCCGAAAATTAAACAAATTGAGCGTCGAAGTTCTGCTTCACCTACGATAATCCCCAGACCTCTCGCCAACCGACTATCATTTTTTCAAGCACTTCGATAACTTTTTCACCGGTAGAACCATCGCCAATAAGGACCAGGCAAAAACGGCTTTCGTCGACTTCATTGAAAATTAGCAAACCGCAGACACGTGTTTGTAGCCGTACTGATGACAGCTAGTCATCAGTACCTACGTTATAGCCAAGTGCAAGGTTAGGCAACACTTGGTTGCAGAAACAATACAAATGCCCTGAAATATATTAGGAAATTTGGGAAAAATATTTGTTTCAAATTTATTATATGCCAGAAGTTCCAGTTTTACTTTTTATAAATTGATATACTTTTTTGATAAAAATGTACGAAGATTTCTGAAAATTTACTAGCATTTCATTATATTGTACTCTTGTCAAGAAGTGCCTTTCAGGTCAAACATTTTTCTCCGCTTCCAAAAAATATGAACGAGGTGTCATTTAATTTGAAATAGCGTGTAGATGATTTTAAAAAAATTCCAAGTGATGCCTGAAAAAATTGCCAAAATTATAAATAATTAACTGAGAAAAATAGAGCTTTGTATCTTGCTTGCGCGAGACCTTTAATGAAAAAATATTTGTTCAACTTATTAAATATTAAAATTAAGAATTGAAAAAATGCAGGCACCTACTGGATCATGGTTCACATCAAATGACTTGATTCTCAATGAACAAAAAACAGAAACTATAACTTTTGAAACAATTTGCTTAAATCGAGATAACAAAAATTCAACCAAATTTTTGGGAGTACAAATAAATTCCAACCTGAAATGGATATAAATAGGATGTGTAGTAAACTTAGCAAGACAGTTTTTGCTATCAGAAGAATTAAAAAAATAGTAAACCAAAGTGCGGCACTTGCAACATATCACTCACTTTTTCATTCAGTCCTTAGGTATAATCAATTGAAATAATGCATCGAAGGTACATCTTAATAGAATATTTGTCATTAAAAATCTGCAGTAAGAAGCATAATCTGCCAATTATGATGAAAAGGGTCGACCAATATTTGCAAAACTTGAAATAATGACCCTATACTCAGTTATTGTCTATGAACAACACCAACATGATACAAAAAATAAATCAAACCTTGTTCCTATAGCTAATAGGTTGAAAAGAACAGATAATATAGAAATTAAGCTATACAATGCCTTATCTGTCGAATTTCGTAACTTGCCATTCAGAAGATTCAAAAGTTTATTGAAGAAAATAATAACCAAACATCCTTTATATGAAATTGATCAATTTTTCGAAGTTATTCAAGAAGAAAGAGACACTTTTGTGGTCACCTCTTGAACTTTTACTGAACTTTGAATATATACAACATGTTAGATATGTGATTTATAATTTGTAAAGCTCATGGCTTTACATTTTCGTCAATTTTTATACGATTGGAATTTTATCTTGTTAACTTGTATTTTTTTTTACTCTAATTTATCTACGACCATTTTTTAGAAACTGTATTGACGAATCTTATCCTCAAACCTATTTTAGAAATTTTATTGACGTGTCTAAAAACTGTGTGTTTCTAGAGACTAATAAAATCATTATTATCATCATGAATGAACAATAATTCACGATCAAAAAATTTTTATCTTGATTTTCAGTTGATTATGCATGAGTTAATAAAAAAAATTTCTACTTGAACATTGCAAGTGCGATTTTTTTTCTTCTGAACTCAGAATAGACTCCCGTAGGAAAAATACAAAATTTGTTATTTTTAAAAAGTTTCATTAATCATTGAATTTTTTAAAATATTACTATCTATCCGTTTTTTTAGGATCAGAATTTAGATGAACATTATTTTTAAGTTTCATATGCTATTGTTAAAAAAATTGTTATATACAAAAATTGGATCTTTTTACTTTCACATAGTAACTATTAATACATAATGTATGTAGTTTCTCAATAGCAATAATAATAATGTCGTTTATTGTCATAAAAATCCACAGGATATTGACATTGTCTTAAAAGAAGGTATACCTAGGTAAAAGATATGTATAATAAAGTTTAACAAAATGATGAGAAACAATGAAAAGGTTGAAAGACTGAAATTGAAAGATTGAAAATTATTTACTTTCTTTGGTGGAATATTCAGTGCTTGAATTACTTTGACATAAACTCATCTTCAGAATGAAAATAGTTTTCTAGTAATATGCTTTTTTGCGTTCAATTAATCATAATTATTCATATATTAAATGACAAAAAACCTTTGAAAACTAATATTCAATTCTTAACAAGTCCTAAATAGCATAATTATATACAAAAAGTTTCAATAATTTCCTAATTGATGTAATGCATACTAAGAAAAAAATTAACAAATTTGTTTAGAAATTTTTGATAAAATTTCTGAAGAAATGAAAAATCTAAAATAGTTCCTAAATTTTCTAAAGACACAAAGAAAGTTTTCTACTTTCTGTGATGCTCATAAAATTATAATTGAATATTTATATTTTCCTATTGTCACAAAGCCATTTATTCATTTTTACTTGAAACATTGTTGTGAACTTTTTTATAATGAAAGTTTTGTAAAAAATAAATGAAATCTATCTATCTATTAATTAGGGACACCAGTAGTATACACTCACGCTCCACCAGATTTGTCCGAAATGGTACTGCCTATGACTCCCGTAATGTACACGGAATTACCGCACATGTCCCCGACTCCATTCATTTATCCACCTACGCCTCCCGCTACTTGGTACCCAGCAGGAGTAACGCAGCAAGGTTTCATTTTCCCCCCACAACGTAACTAAGTTTCTATTTATTATACCATTGTTTTGTAACATTCATGTTTTTGTTTAGAGTTTGCTTTTATTTATGTTTTGGAACAAGAGTTTATTTTTATTTTTTATAAAGTGGTATATATATATATATATATATATATATATATATATATATATATATATATATATATATTATATAGTTGTTATTCTTCAATATTTTCTGGTAATGTGTTTAAAGTACTTTTGTTTTTTTCTTAATAAGGAATGGATGGTTTGATTTCCAGTAATATGTGTTTGTAAACTGATGAGAATGGCTTCTCTGTAAAACATAGTTGAACATTCAACATATAGAATAGACATTGAATATTTTTCATTGGTTTTACTTCATAATTTAAAAAAGTTGTTTTTTTTAACAAAGCCTACAAAAGTTATCAACACAACACTCAAAAACTTTTACAAAATACTAGATCTATAAAAAAACCGATAGCGATTTAAATTAAATAACATGGTAATATCGTTTGAAAAAATGATACACTTTGTGGTCTACTGAATACAAATTCTAATTGAGAACAATACTTTTGACAACCACATCCCATTATTGCTTTTTTCAAAGACATGATACTGGAAAAACTCCATCCTGTAATATATCTGAAATTATTATTTGTTTATTATAAGAGTTTATACATTTGTTATTTTTTCAAATACCAAAGTACTGTTGTTATTTCTTATTCATGGTCAATAAAATTAAGATTATTGCCAGTTTACTTTTTATATTTGGCTGTGACCAAGTGCCAAAATTTTTTCAATAATTTATACTTGTGTGTTAATGAACTGAGAACTGATATTGTAGTGTAGTTTTAGATAGTCCAGAGAAAATATATTGTTAAACCAAGTATGTTTGTACTTGACTAGTATTGAAACAATTGCCGCTGTAGAAAACAAAAATTTCATTTCAAATGTTGAAAGCACAAATTTGCAAACAATAATTTGCTAATTTCACTTAATGGTTATTGTCTTCATACGAAGTTGAAACGAATCTGTTATGAACTAGCTATCACTTTAACTTTGCCATGTAAATTGTTTTTGTAAGTTTTAGTTATTTGTATTATTTTGATATATTGTGGTTATTGTGATTGACTGTATTTTCATATTTACAGTCATAGATAATATTAGTAGCAATTTAAAATGTTAGTATTATTCACCATATTTAATAATGACAATACTCCTTAGACTAGATCATTACTTTTTCAAATTAAGGATATTCTTTATTTTTATACCAAGAGTGTTATGTTTTGTTATATATGAAACTTTATATATTTTAATAAAATATTATGTTTAACTTGATTATTGTATTTATATATGGAATATCAATTCTATATCTCGAAAGAAAATATACAAGAAGATACAAAGTTCTTCTTTGTTCTATGTCTCCAAAATTACAAGTACCTACAAAAGATAAATAAAAGTCTTGCTTCTGATGAGTTGAAATGTTGCATTCCACAGGGTTCAGTTCTCTGGCTACTGCTTTTATTGTGTATAAATGATCTTGCTGATATATCCAAATCCTGTTTATTAGATTGAATGCGGAAGGTAAATTACAATAGTTTTACCCTGGATATATCAATTATCTAAATCGTTACGAAATTATCTAGAAAGAGATTGAATGTCAAAGAGTGGTGTGAAATGACTCAATATATAATATATTAATTGTAAATTTTACAAAAAGCAATGATGAAATAGGTCTTGAGTTTGAAGTAATAACTTTGAGTGTAATGTCTCATCCCAAAGAATTTTTATTTTTTGTCGGAAATAATTTCCCTCATTTATTTCCAATAGATGGGTGATTAATTAAAATAATTCACAATATGCCTATATGCTTCAAATAACAGATTAGGTTTATTTCCAATGACTTGCAAATTTTTTTTATTTTAGTATTAGGTCATTTTCTGTAGAATTGAGTCCACTATCAATATTAGAATGGTCTTTTCCTCTTGGTTCATTAATAATTTTTCACTTTTCTTGTGTGTCATTGATGAGTTTTTTCAGGTTTGGGCATTTCAGCGTGCATTGTCAAATTGCATGACATGAATAAATCATTCAAAACGAGTTTTCACTGCAATTCATTATTCAATTTAAAACTATCATTTAAGTTACTCGACACATTGAAAAGAAATCATACCTATATGTAAAAAAGTATACCTATACGAGATATGTTCAAAAAATAACCGGAATTTTCAAAATTAACAGGTTTGGAGAGTCCAATGGTTATTGTTTATTATATTGGTGTACGTGCTTCTGAAGTATGATTAAATTTTCAGCTCATTGTTTACTTTGTCTGTGGCAACCACGAAAATTAGACATGTTTTTATTTTTAAGATATTTGCGATTTTCCTTTCTTAAAACAAATGGATAAAAAAAGTGTCAAATTTTGCATGAAAAAATGAAATGAAAGTGTAACAAAGTGTCTGAAATATTGACAAAGGCGTATGGTGAGTCTGCCGTGAAGGCGTTAAAGATGGCGAATAACCCGGACGACCCAGTACATAAAAAAATAATAATGTCAGGACAGACAATTCCGTTTTCTGCTTTGATAAGTTTGTTGGGGGTTAAAATGGGCACAATATGTCTTGGCATAGTCATGTCCACAGAAAAGAGTATGCTGCAACAAAAACCCAATGTTGAAGGGAACTTCTACCTAAATAAAGGTGAATCATCCAAAATCAAAGAAGTCAGTCATTCAGAAGAGACAAGCGCTCTTAAGCAAGCGGAAACTGTACCTACTATGAATAAATACATCCACATCCAAGATAGTGAAAACACCGAACTCACAAAAGAAAATGATCGGTGGAATAAAGTCACCAGAAAAAGAAGATCTGTTATAGAAAAAAATGCTGGAAGTGAGGTGAAAGGTGTTCCCACAAAAGCAAATCTTCATGTCAGTAGAGTGGACCCAAAGAATACTATAGAAGACATGCAAAAAATGCTGGAAACACACTTTCCAGAAGTGAAATGTGAATCTTTGAACCCTAAGTATCCCAGCAGTTATTCATCATTCAAAGTCTGCATTTTTGAAGATAACTTTCGAAAAGCCATGGATCCTGATATTTGGCCCTATGGAGCGTGCATTAGTCGATATTTTTAGAGGAAGGAGCGGGAACAAGTGATACGTTAACGTTTAAACCTGATCTACTGTTGAATAATATAAGCACTATAAATAATGACAAAATCAGTCATTTATTGGCTGATATTAATGAACTTGAAAATATAAAATTTCTTTGCTTAGTAGAAATAGACATTAAACAGAATGATGTTTATATTTCTGGGTTCAGACAAAAACATATTCTTCGCAAAAATATCAGATGTGTTGGATTTTTTATATAAACTAAATTACAGTTTCCTTTTATGTGGAGATTTTAATTTTGATAGATTTAAAAATACGAACTTCAATAACTTGTCATTAATTTTGTCGTCATATAACCTTGCACCAAAGGTAGTGTGGCCTACACGTGTCACAGACACATCCTCTACCTCAATCGATCAAATATTTTCAGTTGTGAATTGTGGAACATGTGTAATAGACAATGTATACTCTGACGACAGAACTGTACTTTTTTACTTTCTCCAAAACACAAAAAATAAAATAAATTATTCAGACACGAGAAGATACTTTAGCGAACAAAACATTGGTAATTTTAAAAATGCATTGATGAAAGAGGATTGGAAAGACCTTCGCAAAATTTCAAATTTTAATGCTAGTTCTGAATGTTTCTACACTATATTTTTATATCATTTCGATTTGAATTTTCCCAAAACTAAATATAAAAGTAATAAATGTCCCTCCAAGAATTGGGTTACGGAGGAAGTGAAAATATTTAGTCAAAAATTGAAAGACCTTTTTGTCCTACAAAAAAACTGTGCTAAAATTATCCCTATTTATAATCAAAAAAAAGAGAGAACATAATAAATTAGTAAAAAAAAAAACAAAAAAATATTACTATCAAAAAAAAATTGTTTACTCTGAAAATCACTCAAAAGCAAGTTGGCAGGTCATTTCTGAATTGAACAATAAACAGAAGAAATCTACTAATGTTACATTAAATATTGAAGGTAGAGTAGTAGAACACCAGATGGAGGTTGCTTCAATGTTTAATGACTTCTTTATAAATTCAACAAAAAATTTTATTGGTCAAATGCCTAACTCAAAGGTATACATAGCTCAAAGTTCGTTGAATATTAATTCAAGTATTTTATATCTCAATACGTTTTGTGAATCAGAATTATTGAACTTATTGTTGAGGAGAATGAAAAATAAGTATTCTTCAGGCTTTGACGATGTGCCAATTTTTATTCTGAAAAAGGTCTCATCATGTATAATAAAACATATTATATATTTGATAAATTATTCATTCACTTCAGGAACTTTTCAAGAGAGTATCAAAATCGGAAAAATTATGCCAATTTTTAAAAAGGTTAACGTTAATTCTCCTGAAAATTACAGACCTGTTAGAATCCCATGTAGTTTTCAAAAAGTATTTGAATATGCTTATTAAGATCGATTCATGAAATTCATTAACAAATTTTCAATTTTGAATGATAAACAGCATGGCTTCCAGAAGAATAGATCGACGATAACAGCCAGTCTAGATTTTTATGAAAAATGATTGAGGCAGGCGGGAGCCCTGTTGGGGTCTTTTGCGACCTCAGTAGAGCTTTTGATTGTGTCAATCATAATAAATTATTAATGAAATTTGAGACATATGGAGTCAGGGGTGTTGCACTTCAATGGATTTCAAGTTTTTTTACAGAATAGAACATAAATATAATAATGATGGGATAATAACAAAAAATTAAGATAAAATCAAACTCGATATGGGAGTGCCGCAGGGATCAATTTTAGGTTCTATCCTCTTCATTCTCTACGTTAATGATATAGAGAATGTTTTAGGGAATGAAATGTACACAGCATACACTGACGATTTTACGTTAATTCTATCAGATTTTGATGATGACCGCCTTGAAGAAAAATACAAAGTATATATGGAAAAGTTTATTGCCTACTATAGTGGTAATGACCTACATTTCAACCAGTTGAAAACACAAATCGTAAGGTTTCATACTAGGCAAGAAACGTTTTAGCAAAAACTCACTTTTACATCTGATAATGAACCGAAGGGCAGTACTGCAGAAACCGTGAAATTTTTAGGTATATATATTGATGAATTTCTTAGCTGAAAATCTCATTGTGAACAGTTAGTGTCAAAGTTAGGTACTTATGATGCACCGTTTGGAACCTATGGTGTAGTAATGAATATTACTGGAGTTTTTTTCCCAACACCAAATCGTTATTTTTAACACCTCGACACGTGTTTCGATCACCACGTGATCATCTTCAAAGAGGAAGATTAAAACTAAGGACTAGTGCGAGCTAATCCTATGATATAAAGGTAACTCATACAGGTAAACCATCCAGGCATACCAATCTAAATTAATTTTACAATTTGGCCTTATCTATTATTTTACAATATATGTTTATATAAAACAATTTTCAGCTATATAAAAATTAATTTCACAATATTGCCTATCCAAATTTATTTTTTCAATGTGTCCTTATGTAGTAATTAGTAAAACATTATTTTATTTTATTTTTACAAGCTATATAGTATGCTCTTTGGTATAGGTCCGTCATCGTTATTCATATTATTGTGTTTACTTATTTCTACACTCTCATAGGTATCTAGTTGCCTGTTGTTGTTAACTTGTCTAACTAATCTTAATGAACTGAAGTGTATGGAATGCTTTTGTTGCAAAATATGATGGGCGACCACTGATTTTTCAGGTCTTCCATATTTTAAGTGTGCTATGTGTTCCTTATATCTTACTTTAACAGATCTTTTTGTCTGTCCATAATATTTTGCATCGCAGTCCTTACATTCAATTTCGTAAATTCCAGACTTTTCCGAATTCTCGACTTCGTCTTTTGGACTTCCCAAAAGGCTCTGTAGTGTATGACTTGTTTTAAAAACCACCTTCATACCTAATTTCTTAAAAATCATTTCTAAGTTCCTCGTATATTGGTGGTATGGAACTGAGATGTATTTATTTTGATTTTTGTCCTTTCTGGAAGTCGAGATTTCGTTCATTCTTAACCTAAACTTCTTTTTCCTTATTATGTCATCTACAATACCCCTCGAGAAACAGTTACTGGCTGCTATTTCTTGTATTGTACGTCCTTTTTTTTTGAACCTATCATGTGTTAGGTTAGGTTAGTCAAAAGACGATGCACTAAAAAATTCAACCCAGCACTGTCCACAGTGATGTGAACTGTCAGGAATATACCTGTACGTGCTTGTTTCTTTTCTAAATATATCGTATTCTAACCCTCCATATTGACTCCTCATTACCAAAACGTCAAGAAATGGTAATTGTCCCTTATTTTCTAACTCATATGTGAATTTTATTGATGGACATCTAAGCTGCTAGATTCCATCCAGAACAGAGCCATCCCCCTGATTGGAGATGCGACCATCACATGCAACCTTGATAATCTGAAACATCGAAGAACGGTTGGAGATTTGTCTCTTCTCTATAGATACTTTCACGGGAAGTGTTCAAGTGACTTGGCACAGTACACCACGAACTTCACTGTTTAAGAACTCTTTCATTTAGAAAACTGCCTATATGTGGAAGAAACTTCCTGAGAACGTTTTTCCAAATGGATTTAATCTCCAGCGATTCAAATCCAATGTGAATTGATACTTTCGCACAGGCACCGATCTCAGAGCGCTTTATGGATTTTCTTGTAGTGTTTGTTTTTTCCTTAAAAAAAACAAAAAAATTAAAGAAATTATGAATGATCGTCGATTCACATTCAGAATAGTCGTCGATGATATTGGCATTTCGATTAGCTCATGCCATGAAATATTTTCGAATGTTTTGAGTATGAAACAGGAAGCAAAATGGGATACAAAATTATTGAATTTTGAACAAAAACAGCGGCGAATGGAAGTTGCACAAGAGTAAATGAAATCCAGTCAACGACGATGCAGAATTACTGAAACGTGTTATAACAGGTGATGAGAGTTCACTGATATGACGTTGAATCTAAGGCTCAATCGTCCCAGTGGAGGTACTCTGGTTCGCCAAGACCAAAAAGGCTTGACTGAGAAGTGCGGTGGAACGTGAAGGTTATGTTTTCACTATGTTCATTGATTTTAATGGCATAATTCCTCACACCATCTTGCCACGAGCACAATAAGGATTAGGTCCAAAGTGAGTGGATTTATTCGACCCTCCACCGCAACCCGCAAGGCTTTATTGTGGCTCACACCTATTCACACTCGACCAAATAAAGCCAGCTTCTTAACGAAGCCGAATAGTTTGTATGGTGAGTGGTCATTCAGGTCAGATGGTAAGAATACGGCTCTGCCGAACTCTAAAAACCTGATTCGTTCCTCAGCGGGGCAGGCACAAAGTATGTTCTCTGCTGTTTCATCATTTTCTAAACAGAGGCGAGACACACTGTGTTCCAACAGTCCGAGTCTCTGCATATGATGATTCAAATGACAGTGACCTGTAAGAAGGCCTGTTAGACAACGTAGTTCATCCCAACTGCCTTGGAGTAGGGATGACTTACTAGTTCATCTCTACTAGTTTAACGCCGTTTGCGTGAAGCAATCCTAAAAAACGCCAGGATTTGTGAAAAAACAATCCATGGCTTTTGCACCGCGGTTATGTTCCTGCTCACACTTCATTGCTCGTTTGTAAAGTTTTGGCCAGAAAAAATACAGTAACAATGCCACAGCGTCCATTTTCGCTATACATGGCCCCATGTGACTTGTTCCTATTTCTTCAAGGGGCGTGGTTTTACAAGCATAGATGACCTTGAAAACGTATCACTGAAAGAGCTAAAGGCTATCTTAAAGCTCGAGTTTGAGAAGTGTTTTGAGGATTGGAAGAAGAGGATTGGAGAAGTGTTTTGAGGATTGGAACTGGCACAAGTGCCAGCTCTTCTTCCAATATGGACTGGTTTAAAACCACAGGTTTCGGTTGTATTGTAGAAGTAGTTTGAAATACCAAAGGGCCAAGAAGTTCGTCGAAGCTAGTTTTAAATTATCAAGACACTGGCCTTTACTTGATAAAAATTATCAACAGTTAGCGAACTGGAACTAAGAAAGCTACTATGTAATGATTCACGTTTTTAGTAAAGTTATAAATATTATTTTGTTTGGAGCTACGCCTATCACCAGTGGAATGGAAGTAATAACGTAGTATTTGCTGTGAGAAAAACTCGAGTACTTCGTCCGTTGCCTCTTCGTCTACAATTATGCCTAATGCAGTAGTAAACGAAACGTCAGACACAAAACGTGCAGACCAACTCCAACAAACCTGGAAAATAGTCTTGACACAGTTATTTCCGGCCGTTAAATTATACACCCTTTGATTAAACACCATTGTGTGTGCAAAAAAATATACTGACTAATGTTTTGAAAATAAAAATAAATTTCTGGACATTTTTACCGATTAATCTGCTGCTGTGTCAATTATGAAATCATACTCCAAAAACAGGAGTATGATTCATGAAATGTGCTTGCAGTTCTGCACATGGAAAGAGAGTTTTTCTTTTAAGTCTCTATCTTGTGACTTTTTTATTTGATATATATTAATTATATGCCAACTAATACATTTAATTCAATATTGGTCATGCAATTGAAATTACTGTCATATTGATTTAATGACATTATAAAACAAAGAAAAATGGGGTTACCACAAATTAATTATTTCTGAATGAATAAAAAACAAACTCATTCATTTTCTGTAAGGTGTATAGTAAATGATGGACATGAGGTATATTTGTCAGTTAATTTTTGGGTATCAGTTTAGGCTTTCAGCGGATATAGTCATCTCGTAGATATACTATTCCAAACTTGCCGACATTTTTTCTGCAATCAAAATTTTTACTATCTGTCGAAATATACTAACTACCTCACATATTCAGGAATCCATAGTTACCATGCATAACAAAGACACATTCATTCCGCAAGTATAACTCAATTGTTTAACCTATTTCTTGAAAAGTTTTGTAATCTACTTGCTCGCGTTTTCAAAACTAGGCTGCAGAGTATATTGTACAACTATCCTATTTATAGTAATGTTAATTGTGAATAGTTAGTCACGAAAAGTGGAGATATTTTCAATACAGTATTTATTTAACATATGTTCTACTAAAGTGTCGTATTATGTCCTTATTTTTGGTTTCAATCTTGGTTGTAGTTTAATCCTATTGTAAACTTTGACTACCTATATATTGAATGTTGAAACTGAAGAAAAAAAAGGGGCTTCGACAGTCCTTACAAAGTTCATGGGAAAGTTTGATATTGCTCTCTTACAAGAATTTCGAATCTATAGGGAAAAGATCATGGTATCAAGAGAGATCTGGGGAGTTAATTTATAACAGAAACACAAAAACATTTCTAGAACATATATACTTATTTGAACAGGATTTAATTTACTGGCATCGAGTAATATTTTCGTTTCAAGGACGTGATGCTAGTTGAAATGAAGACGGTCAGCGAGATAGAACCTGAAGAAATCATTATCGGCTCAGTTTATCTCTCTTACGATAGTCCGAAACCACTATCAACCAGGGAAGTGCAGAAGTGATTGAGGGCCTGCCTAGCAAAAGGATCACAACTTGCTCTTGTGCCAATGTACACTACCTATCCTGAGGGACCACTGAAACAGTCACTTCTTTCATTGGTGTCATTGCTTCTCCAGTTTATTATGGCAAATTTAGATATTTCAAACATAGGCCATAAACTTATATTTTTAAACTCTAGACATAGGGAGGTTATAGATTTAACATTAGGTACTAGATTCATTAACGGTGTTCAGAAATGGAATGTTTCTGATGAGAAATGCTGTTCATGTCATCAGCATTAAAAATTTGAAATCGGAGGATTATTTGATTATACTTTCATCTGATTATCATCATCACCCCCAGAAAACACTGGGAAGGTAGACCTGCAAATTTGCTTGTAATGAGCAAGTTTTGTGATAAGAGATTCTACAGGCTTAGAGTTGGCAGCAGACTGATTATTGTGAGCTATTATCTCTACTTACACCAAAGTTGAAAAACCTTTAAAAGAAATCAGGTATTTGGTATCAATACAAAAGTTACCTATCTGAATAAATCCTGAGATAATCTAAGAGAGACACATGGAGAAGGATATGCGAAGAGGTCGGACATACCCAAGTATGTTCAGACCTTATAAGATTCTTTCGAAGGGTTCTAAGATCTCTTTAAATGATCTAAAACAAATACCGGGAAGTACACAAAAAACAGGAGAGATTATAAGAAAGCTTCTCCTGGTTCACTTCCCCTGATCGATAATCACAATATGTAACCCCAGAGTGCTGAAACAATTCAGAGCTGGGGCCCCTAAAATGACGTCCAGGGAGGATTGGCTGGTGGCAAAGAAAGTGGTAGATTTAAACTCATTTAAACCTTATACGTTATTGGGTCAAGATGGAGTTTATTCAGTAAAGCTCCAAAAAGGGTCAGAACTTTTACTTCAAAATTTGTGCGTTATCCTCAGAGTGAGTGTGGCGCTGGGATACCAACAAAATGGCGACTGATTATGCCCACCTTCATTATGAAACCTGGGAAAATCGGATAGGACTTGGCGAAGGTCTTTAGACTAATCAATCCCACGTTATTTGCAATAAATACAATAGAAAAACTACTTTATAGGCATATTAGGGACATATCACTGCAACAAGACTAATATGCCAGGTCAAGGAAAAAGTAAAATATGCTTACATGAACAAGGACATAGTTTCAACTAATTATCTGATTTTGTCTCCACAATTGTGACACTTTAGTAATGGACGAGTTACTATGTCTTCTGGACCATAATGGATACAAAGTACTGGATTATGCAGACGACTTCATCATTTTATGTTCATCATGCCTATTTCCTCGTTCAGCAGTATCAGTTGAACTGTTTCAATATTTGTTTTAATTCGTGCAACATCTTTGCTTCCACAGCCTCTTTTTCATGCTGAATGTTTCCCCTTATTGTGTTATTTGTAATTTCATTTCTTTCAAAGAGTTAAGAATCAACTTACCAATTACATTTTTTGCCGTTTATTTGGGCTATAGCCATAACTTAAATAACTGTTTCTGAACATTAATTTCTTTTACTCCAAGAGAGTTGATCACTCTTTAGAGAGTGTATGTAATGAATGTGTCATAACTTCATCTCCTATTTCTACATGGTTCTGTTAATTTCACTAAATTCTAACCACTGTGGTATTATCACGAATTGTTCCAAAAGTGAGTGAAAACATAATATAGAATAATAATACAGTGGAGTCCCGATAGTCCGAAACGATCGGGACCGGACCCATTTCGGATTAACGTATATTTCGGATTAAGCGAAATCATGACCAAAATTAATGTTATAATGAAATACAATGTACATTTATACAAAATGGGATATACAATAGTCATAAGCACAGTTTATTTTGTTTTATCCGTCTAAAACTTACACATTATGTTTATGAAGTGCGTGACGAGTGAGAAATGTTCCTCATACAGTAATAAATGTTGTTTTCTATATTACTGTATCACAGTTCAAAATACGCTCAAAATACGCAAAATACGCTCAAATTGTTCTGTTCTGTTAATTACACTTATCTTTGTACATACTGTAATCCTTAGTATGTATATATTGCAATACATTTCTTCTACTTTTCTTTCGGATTAAGCGGACTTTCGGATTACCGAAGTTCGGATTATCGGGACTCCACTGTAATAGCTTCTACATGGCAAAAGAAAGTAAAAACCTTGCTAATCTCAGGTACCTGAATAGTAAAATAGAGAAGGGTTCTTTCACTGTTATGATAAAATCTTTGAGTGTTTTAAAGAGGAAAATCAAAAAAATAATGCCAACTGAAAATTATTTTCTACAAAAAAATCATTTATAACACATATTTTTCTCTAAGAAAAATTGTTTTCCGTAACAAATTTTTATGTCAATTTCAAACATTACTCAGAAGATGAAACTAATAAAATCCAAACTGAACAGCGAAAGGGAAAAATTGACAAAACTGATATTATTCCCACATGAGCAAATAAAAATGTTAACTTTTGAAATCACTGTTGAAAAAGCTACTGTGTTAGCGAAACATGTCGTGATATACTTTTCAAATAAAGTTTGTGGAGATCAAATCGTGAGTTGTAGTTTATGAAATTACTATGGATCTTCATCAAGTAACGGCCAAATTAATCAGAAAAATAATATTATGATAATGCTATAAATACAGATGGAAACCGTTAACATCAACATTACTTACTTACTTTTGCTTATAGTGACCAAAATCATAGGACCCATAACTGAATGCTAAATGAACTCCTTATAAAGAACACTGTTCAATATGACATTAGTTGTTTCGACATAATGCATTACATGACTACATTTAATGCTTATTTTCGAAGAAGTATATTCCTTATAATGGCAAACTGTAACACAGTTATTGAATAACAATAATTACATTAATATTATGATGTGACAGAAATGTTTCAAACAAACTAAAATTACAGATTTCATCAATACTATCTGATAATATGCATGTACATGTATGTCGTATGTTTTTTCGAAGATTTGAGTAATAGTTTATGTGTAATAAATATTGTTATTCATTATTAGCATCTATGGACTTACGGAAGAAAATTTGTATGTACATTGACATCACCGGTTATTGCAACTAATGGTTTTCGAGACAGAATACCAATGGTTTCTTTCATATCGTAATAACCAATTTTGACTGTGAATCTAAAGAAATTAATATTTTCAACGTCAGTCCTTCACTACCTGTTTTCATCACATTATTAGGGTCATCATAAAAAAACATTGTAACCGGCGACAATCTGCAGGTAGAACAGTCATTCCACTTCATTGCAAAAGATTAGTTTCAGTTAAAATAATTTTAAACTGTATCCAGTAACCTTCCATAATATTTGACACTTGTGGCTTGATCTTATATTCTCAAAATTTCATAATCAATTTCCACTCCACTCAATTTCATTTTTTATATTAAAAAATATAGTTTTGTGTTTGATACATGGTTTGCTCCACTTGTTTTGAAAAGTTTTCAGAGACAGTTTTAGAAATTTTTAGGGACCTAATGATTTTTTTGAAAATTTCTTAAAAAGATATTTAATTTCACAGATATGACAACTGAAGTGTCATTTTTCAAGCAAAAGTAACTGCGAAGTCAAATTTCAATTATACCTATTAATGAAAAAAAATCTCCATATGGTAGGGACTTAGTGGAGACACTGTATATGAGTAAACATTTTGGAAATAGGATGAATAAAATATCGACCTTTCTGCCATCTAAAAAAAAAAGTTTATAGATATTGAACTTCGGTTTTATTGTTAATATATAAAACCAGGTTTATTAAGTTAAATAGAAAACTAATTAATCGAACAATAAGAGTGAAGAAATGGTGCTGGTGATAATGTTAGAAAAAAGTTAAAAAGTGATTGGAAAATTAAGATTCATCATCACTGCCCTGAGGCTTCCTTGGTTTAGGACCGCCAGCTTGTTTTGCCATAATAATTTGATCCACCCTTAAAATAGTCGCAGCAGCAGAAACAGCATATTTGAGGCCCCAATATTTGCCAAGGTACAGATCCAAAATATTTTTTTCCAATGCATCACATGTTGCATTTTCATTATCAATATCAATGCCTACAGTTTTCTGTCCATTTTGATGGGCTTCCAAAACTTTCTCTAAAACAACTGCAGATCTATGACCGCTGTTGTCTGCCAGAGCTTTCGGGAAAGTTTCCAGTGCTGTAGCGAATTTTCTAACTGCATATTGTTCCAGGCCAGGTAGAGTATCAGCATAGTTCGTTAATTGGATAGACAGTTCAGTTTCAGTGGCTCCTGCTCCTGGGACAAATCGTCCATCTCGAGAAATACTCTACAAAGTAATAATAATTATACAGTAATTGTTACACCTCCACAGTGCTACATATAGATGCAAGACTTAAGTTATAATTTACTTCTTGTACAATTATAATTCACATGGAAAGATCTCAAAATTCTAATGAAAAAGGTAAGATATTTAAAAAAAATACAAATAATACATGATAAACCCAAACGATAAGTCAGATTTAATTTGTTTCTTTAATGTCACAATTTCATATGATTTGCAATGGGATTCCATCAGCTATTGTTTCAATACGAACATTTGTTTTTTATTCATCAATTTTAGTATCCATTATCATAAAAAATCTGTCATGTATCGCAACAAGCGATTTTCTCAACAAATCTCTTCTAAAAATATAATTGAATTGAGGTCATACAAGTACTCGTTAGAGATTCCTCAAAAAAAAAAAAAAAAAATTTTCTTCGTATCCAGAATTTGAAGGCATACATTAACTTCAAACATATCTCAAAAATGCAGATAGATATATTTCACCGTTCCTCCCTGTGACAGCAAATAGAACATTTGGACAATTACTAAACATTTGGACAATTACATAATTGTTTTTAGAATAGAAACTACATGAAATACACGTCTTGATACATGGCCAAATTTGTGGTGATAATTGGTTATTAAACAACACTTGTATGCTTTCACAAAAAAAAATATTTGAAGTTGATCAATGTCTCTTGAGTTCTAGATGTGAAGAAAAACTTCGTCTGAATTTGAAAGAAAAATAAAGATAGATAGATAGATGATAGACAGGTATCGGACTGTGAGTAAAAAAATATTTTATTAAGTACGTTTAGAGAACTTTTGATTCTCAATTAACAGCATTTATGCTGTGGGAGAGATCAGTTTTCACTATTGATAAAATAAAATAATTCTTCATGAATAGAAAACTTTCCACATAGAATTTCTGACAAAAAATATCACCATCTCATTATGGTTGATTACAACATTCTTATTTGTGACTCTTATAAATCCATTTAAAATGTTCATGATATTTAATACAACATATGATAACCTTAGAAGCTCAAATTATTATATTATGTTCTAAACTCAGTTCTATTTGCATGGTCTGTTCGGTTTCAAAAACATTTTTTTCATTTAGCTGAGTCTTCAGTGCAATTGCTACTCAGGCAATTTCAAAACTAATTTAATATGAAATTATCACTAGGTTTCAAAAGGAAACAAACATTTTCTGTGACATCATGATTTAATGAGTTAATGTTTCTTGATCAGAATCGTTCCGCTATTCATTGGGGTGGCAGTGGAATAAAAAAAAAATTAGAAAAATAATGAAAGCGCCACCACCCGTTTTATACTGTTTTGTACCACCAAGAAAATTACCCAAACATAAATAACCAACAACAAATTTGTATTGAAAAAATGTTTTCACTAAATTTCCTTTTGAGTGTATAATAGTTATTATAGACAATTGAATAAATCTTATAAACTTTTCTTTTACCATTTCAGGCTCTATTTAAAAGCGGTGCACAAACTTTAATTATTATTACAAATGTTTGCAAACATCGATTCATATGGTTATATATCAAATCAAAATAAAACAAAATAAATGTAGCAGTATAATATGCCTAGTAGAGAACAGGGAACTTGTAATCTAGATATTTTTCGTATAACAGCTACCCATGGAAAATGAGGCAAGGTGGAGTGATACTGGCTTACCGAAAATCTCAAAGAAGCAAAAAAATACATTCTATCAGAGTATATTCCAACAGAATAACTTACCACTACAATGTACTCAAATTAATTTCCAAGTTCACCCAGATCATGTATGTGAAAAAAGTGTTTTCTTTAGATACAATTATCGTACCCCATGCTAGTAATAATTATTTTAAAATATAAATGACTTTCTGAACTATGAATAATGTCTACTGCTCTATATGAACTGTTTTTATATTTTACGACTATTTTCAGCTCCAACTTACCATGCAACATTATATATTATGTATGTATCAAGCTTGTACGTGTATGCGTATCTGTAGAAAAAATCACCAAAGTTTCAAATACTTCATCATGTATTTTTTTGATTCGTCAGATAATTTTTTTACTCATGTTTTTTCATTTGCAACAGCTTTTATGGGAAATAAATTTATCCAATTCGTAATACAGTTTATGATACAACCAACAGAAATTAATACCTTTAATCAAATGGCATAACAAAATAAAAAAACACACTTTAACTTCTTAAGAAAAATATGTTTATGATATGAATAAGAATTTATTTTGTATTGAATATGTATATAAAATGAAAAATTGAATACTCTAGATTTGGATAGGAGATCAATCGATTTACATCTTTTCTATGAAAGTTTTGGAGAATTACTAGAATAACCAGTAATTGAAATACAATGTTCAAAATGAAGATATATTTAATTTTCACCATATCAACGAAGCTCTTTTTCATAATTAGGTTTGTTGTATCAACTCTTTATTATATTTATTAACTTCCAAGTGCTATTAGTGAGAAACTGGTGAATTTTTATTTTACTGTATTTCAAAAATATAAGTGCACAATCCAAGTGCCAACTGTGAGTTTTTGAAATTTGCAAGATTACTTATCAATACACTACAATTCAATAAAAAACTGCTCGATTGAGAATCAAATAAAGTTAGTATTCCGTATAGGAGCAAAGCAAAAAAAATCATTTTTCTACTTACCTTGAATGTATTCACACCATCGTCTATTGCTCTCTCTATATCGTCCATGTAATTATCTGTAGCTCCTCTAACGACAATTGTAGATATCCTAGATTCACGCCCTTCAAGCCTGAATGCAACAATTGGAGTATCACCCAATTCTTCAACGCAAACCACATCAGCGTATCCCAATTCCTGTGCAGTGGGAGGAATTAAGCGAGGAAGTACTGTAGCTCCTACCTGCAATTGTATATAACATATATTATCAATTTAACTGAAAGTTGAACTGAACAATAACATGTTTCTGAATTTTTTCTCAAAAATCAGAATGTGCTCATTGTCATTTTATGCTCACCGTCTTACTCAGTCGTCTCAAATCAAATTTGGAATTCAATCTGACAGCCATTATATCATATTTTTGAAGATAGTGTAAAGCCATATCTCCGAATTTGGCTCCAGCCACTATAACTTTAGCTCCAGTATCAGCTATTGCCTTAATTTGTAACTCCAATAGATTCTCTTCTCCTCTACTGAAATTCATCAATTCATCAGCAGTTTTGATGAGAACAGTTCCTGAAATATAAAAAATAAACATAAAACATTAATTCAGCGATAAAAATCAATGTATTAACTTTCAACAAGATTAATACAGTAACATCACTTAGAGGATGATCCTATATAATCAGATACTAGAGCTACTCACCTTTAGTTTCGGTCTGCATGATGTCTACAGCACAACTGTACAGAGCTATCTTTGCTTTTTCTGCTTTGGTGATTTCTCCTTCGACTTGCCTCTTGAACACCATGCCTTGAACTACTTGGGAGCTCAGCAAACCGGATCCCAGAACTTTGCAAATTCGAATATTATCAACATTGAACGTAGTCTGCTCTGGAAGGACAGAAACACATGCTTTTGCAACTAGATTCGCTAAAAAGTCTTCATGACCATACTGCTTTGACTGGATAGATGTTTTGATTCCTTGAACTACCTCTTGAATATTACGATAATCTTTAATTTGAAGACAAACCAACGATGAAAGAATTTCCAAACATTTGTCAAGGGCTTTTTCATAGCCTTCAGCAATTTCTGTTGGGGTTATGCCCAAACGAATCAGCTCTTCAGCATGCTCTGTTGAAATAAATACAAATGAATTAGTAGAATGCTTCAAAATAGTAATTCAAATCTTATAAATCTGTATCGTTATCCAGAGAAAGGTGGAACTTGCTCACTTCATATGGAAACACCGTATAGATAATATATTTATAAATATTACTGGAGTTCTTTCCCAACACCAAATCGTTATTTTTAACACCTCGACACGTGTTTCGATCACCAAATGATCATCTTCAAGAGGAAGATTAAACTGGAAACTTTCCTAAGCTAACGCTATTTATGCTATGCAGGTATATTATAATACAGGTAAACCATACAGGTATACCACCCTAAATTGATTTTACAATTTGCCTTATCTATTATTTTACAATATGTCCTTATGTAGTGTTTAAATGTTTTTTTTTTTGAATTTATTTATTGAATTAGGATTCCCTAATATACAGGTTAGCTAACTTGAAATATAATATAATCAACAAAATTTATATAAATAATACAATTTTATATATGTACATAATTTTAACTCAACAAAAAGGAATTTTTCAATTTCCATCATGAATATATTTTAACAGTTCGCTCTTGAAAATCTTTAATGATAGAGTAGATTCAATTGAATCAGGTAAATCATTGAATTGGACAAAACCTTTAAAAAATAAACTGCTCATATTACTTCTTGTATTTGTTCTATTTATATGAATGTGGCTGTTGTGCCTATTAGAATGGTGATGAATGTCCTTATTGAAAGTTATTAATGATAGCAAGTATGGTGGGGTCATTTTATTTATTTTATAAATGAAAACCATGGAACAATATAATAGTCTTTTGGATACTTAGAGCCATTGTAGAACAGACAGCATGGTAGAAATTGGTGTATATCTATTACATTTTAAAATTATTCTCATTTCTCGATTTTGTAGTTTTTGTATTTGTTGCACTTTGTTCAAATTAAAAGAGAATAAAATAGATGCACAGTAGTCAAAATGGGGTTGGATTATTGATTTATATACCATAATTTTTGTATATGTTGTTAAGTTATTGGCGATTTTCGAGAAAAAATATAATATTTTAGCAATCTTTTTTTCAATATATTTGAAGTGGTCGTCAAATGATAAGCAATTATCAAGTTGAAATCCCAAATACTTCACTGATGTTACTATTTCTATACGTTCATCTTCAATTTTTATATTTATGTTGTTTGTATTTATTTGATTATATTTGAACTTAGTGGTAATTATCCTTGCTTTTGTTTTTTTAACGTTAAGTTTCATTTTATTGGTTTTCAGATATTTTTCTACTTTCTCTAGAACTTTATTCATTCTGCCAACAGTTTCTTCTAAATTTACTCCAGTACAGGCCAATAAGGTACCATCTGCAAATAAGTTGATGAACTCACAGTCTGTAAATAATTGAATATCATCCAGATACAGAATGAATAATAGGGAACCAAGCACACTACCTTGTGGCACTCCTGTGTGATTTGTTATATATGATGAGAAATAATCGTTCACACGTACTCTCTGTTTCCTATTTGATAGATAATTACCTATCCATTCATAAACCATCCCCTCAATCCCATATCTCCTTAGCTTCTGAAGCAAAATACTTCAATCAATCGTTTCAAAGGCCCTTTTGAAATCTAAAAGACAGCTACAACATATTTACCTTTATCTGTTTCATTAGTAAATTTAGTTAATGATAACTGTAGTGCTGTTTCGCAAGAATGTTTTTTTCGAAAACTAGATTGATTGCTAAACATGATTTGATTTTTGTCAATAAACTCTAATAATTGATTTATATACTATTTCTAAAACTTTCTCTATTCGTGGTAAGGTATTAATAGGTCTGAATTCACTTGCTTTTATAGCGTTTGTAACTTTAGGTATGGGTATAATGGTACTTATTTTTAATAATTCGGGCAATTGACCATTCTGGAGCGATGTATTGATTAAATTGAGAATTGGATGACCAGCTGTTTCAAATACTTGCTTCAACATTTTAGAATTCAAGATTTCATGGATACTACATAAATTATCTAATGACCCAATTATATCATTCAAATCTCTTAAGGTAATCAATCTGAAGGTGCTGAAGGGCAAATACAAATTATTATCCAAATTGAACCATGGTTCGGAATTCTCAATACCTTGGACTATATGTTGGATGCTCTTTACAAAGTATAAGTTGAAAGTTTCGGCCATGTCATGTTCACTTTTTTTAGTACTTACTACCCCTTCATCTTCAAATTGGATTAGGTTAGGAAATGTATGATCATTACTATTAACAAGGGTTTTTAAGGTTTTACACATCAAGTGAGAATTATTCTTGTATCTGTCTATTTTGTTATGATAATACTGAACTTTCTTTATTTTCAATGAGTTAACCACATCTTTTCTCAATTTTTTAAAATTTTCCCATCTAATTATTTTCAAATTTTCATCTCCCAACGTAGTCACAAATATTTTATAGGCTTCATCCCGTTTCTTAATTTTGATAAAAACTTCATTGTCAAACCAATGAATATTGTTTTTGAACTTACTTATTTGTATGGGAGAAATACTATTGACAATATTTGAACATTTTTCGAGAAATTCTTCATAAAGTAAATTAACATCTACCTATAGAGTTTAAAGACCAATTACAAGAAATGAGCTTATTCTTAATTATACTCAAATTATTATCACAAAGATTTCTGTATTTTCTTATTGAGCATTCTTTGTTGGATTGGCTAATGAGGAAATTGATAGAAATAATTGAGTGGTCAGTAATTTTTGGCGTTAAATGAACATTTGAAACTATATTATCGTTATTAGTCAAAACCAAATCTATTAATGATTGTGTATCTAGTGTCTTTCTAGTAGGTTCAGTTAATGTTTGATAGGTTGTGAAAATATTCTTGATTTTTTTTGTATAGAAACTTTTTTCTAATAAGTTTATATTAAAATCACCTACCAGAATAAAACGATTGTTAGATGACACAAGCTTCTCGCAAACATCCTTGAAATCTTCTCAAAAAGTGGCATGAGAACTAGAAGGTGAATGATATAAACATCCGATCAACCATATTGAAGATTTGAAGTTAATTTTAACAATTTTACACCAGTAGTTTACACCGGTTATAGTTATATACAAAACAATTTTCAGCTATATAAAAATTAATTTCACAATATTCCTATCTAAATTTATTTTTACAATGTGTCCTTATGTAGTAATCCAGTAAATCCAATAATATTATTTTAACAAGCTATATTATAGTATGCTATTTGGTATTGGTCCGTCATCATTATTCATAATATTATTATGTTTACTGATTTCTACACTCTCATAGGCATCTAGAATAGTTTTATTGCAAAATATTATGGGCGACTGCTGATTTTTCATGTCTTCCATATTTTAAGTGTGCTATGTGTTCCTTGTATCTTACTTTAATAGATCTTTTTGTCTGTCCATAATATTTTGCATCGCAGTCCTTACATTCAATTTCGTAAATTCCAGACTTTTCCGAATTCTCGACTGTAATGTATGACTTGTTTTAAAAACCACCTTCATACCTAGTTCCTTGAAAATCTTTCCAAAGTTCTTCGTATATTGGTGGTATGGAACTGAGATGTATTTATCTTGGTTTTTGTTCTTTCTGAAAGTCGAGACTTCGTTCATTCTTAAGAGTGAGAGGCCCGGTTTTGCCGGGTATGCCTACAGACACGTACGCTTTATCAAAATGTGTAATCACAGATATGTTTAAAGGATTTCTGCTCATTTCATTATATTCAGAAAAGGGCATGGAAGGTTTGGACGAAGATATTTTTTGAGAAAATAAAATACTTTTCCAAATATAATTTGTGTGAAATGTCTTGTTTGAAAGAGTTTTATTGAACTTCTGCACAGGATAATGTTTACTAAAAATTCAAATATGTCTTCGTCCGAACCTTACAATGCCTATGTAGCTTACAATAAGATCATATTTTGCAAAATTAAATTTATACAAACGCCACTAGTTAGGCAAATCATTCACATCAGATCACCGCTAGTTGACTGAATTCAGGCGCGATAGAATACTCGGTAGTAGTCACGCCCCTAGAACAGCGGCGCGCGAATACATATTTTAATATTTCTTCAATAAAATGTAAATGGAATATTCGGAAATTATTGGGAATAAATATTTAGTACTGGATATTTCACAGGAAGTGGTCAAAAATATAATTAAGAGTTAGAGCGCAAAACGTATATTTAGGCAAGCTTTTATTTACACGCTTGTAGGATTAGGTTCACTTGCAGGTAACAAACTAACCAACAATGTAAGAAATGTTGCAAGTTGAATTTGACCCAGTTCTAATCATCCGATTGATTTGAAATTTTGCAGGTGTACATAATCCCGGTGCCAATGCATTATGAAATTTTTGTTAACGAAAAAAAACAAAATGGAGGCTTTATATGGCGAACGAGTTTTGTGATTATAGTCCGATTCGAATCAAATTTGGTATCTAGTGGTTTTTGGGGTCGGAAATTATGATTCACATGTCAAAATTGGGATTCCAATTTATTCAAAATTGGAATCTGGGGGTTTTCAAAGTAGGCGATTATGATTTCTTTGGAAAAAAATGACGAAGGAGGCGAAATAAGCGGAAAAAAATGTTATTTGTAGCTGTCAATAACAAGAGAACTAAAAAGTTAAAAATGAAAATTATAAAAAAACATTTTCAAACAAAAGCTCCAGAATGATGGACGAGTTTTGTGGTTATCGCCCGATTTAGAAACACACGATTACAACGTATTTTACGTACCATCACTGTCGAGTTGATTCTGTACCGATATTGTGTTTATGCGCATTTCTCGGCTACTTGCAAGCTCCACCTTTTCCTTTCCTCCCGCCTGACCCTTGCACCCCTCAGAAACTGTTCGTGAAGGGCCCGACACTGTCAACCTAAACTTCTTCTCTTATCATGTCATCTACAATACCCCTCGAGAAACCGTTAGTGACTGCTATTTCTTGTATTGTACGTTTTTCTTTTTTGAACCTATCTTGTGTTAGAGGGAAAGTCAAAAACGATGCATTAAAAAATTCAACCCAGCAAGTTTGTGCTGTCCACAGTGATGTGAACTGTCAGGAATATACCTGTACGTGCTTGTTTCTTTTCTAAATATATCGTATTCTAACCCTCCATATTGGCTCCTCATTACCAAAACGTCAAGAAATGGAAGTTCCTTATTTTCTAACTCATACGTGAATTTTATTGATGGACATCTATTATTTAAAATGGAAACAAAGTCGTTATTATTCGATTTTTTGGTATCGAATATCGCGAAAATATCAGCCAAATCCTAGGAAAATACTTCGACTTTTCTTTGGTTTCCATTTCGAATCTGCTCGTGAACAGGTCTGCCAGGTAGGGGGACAAGAGGTTTCCCATGGCCGTTCCTTCCTGTTGTTCATAAAAGCAACCTTCTTCCTGGAACCGATTTTGTTTCATACACAAATTAGTAAGAGAAACGAATTCATCGATTTCGTTATTATTGAAA